>NC_045784.1:34715917-36086917 GCF_008692025.1 Phocoena sinus | reverse complement strand
AAGTCTTTTACTTTGTCAGCACTTGTGTCTCCTTGGACAATTCATTTCCGAGTGCTAGACAAGAGCCCACTCTCGGGCCCTGGAAGGGGTCCCCCTTCCTGCAACAGGAGCAACACAGAGCAGGTGGTCTCTTCCCATCCCCTCCTACTGCACAAGATTCCTGGAGCACCGCCCTGTTATCTCACCACCAGCCAATCAGAAGCAAGTCACACACCCTGCAGCCTTCCCCCCAGATTTTGCCTATAAAAGCTTTTCGCTGAAAACCACTGGGGAGTTCATGTCCTTCTTGAGCACAAGGCACCCATTCTCCTAGCTCGGTCCGGCCATAAATCTTCTGCTCCAAACTGACATTTTGGTTTGTTCGGCCTCACTGTGCGTTAGGCACATGAACTTGCGTTCGGAACACTACCGCCACGTATACCCAGAGCGGGTCTCACACCGTTTGAAGTACAGCTGACCGCTGAACAACACAAGTGTGAATTGCGCGGGTCCGCTTATTCGCAGATTTTGTTCTATAGTAAATACTACAGCACTAAACGATCCACAGTTGGTTGAATCCACAGAGGCGGAACCCGTGTATATGGAAAGCCGGCTATAGAGTTATACATGGATTTTTCGACTGCAGGGAGGGCTGGCGCCCCTCACCCCTGCCTTGTTCGAGGGTCAACTGTATTCTGTGCTATAGCGGCTGTGGGAAGTGGAACAATGCCCCCTTCAGAAAAAAAAAGATGTCAGTGTCCTAATCCCTGGAATGTTACCTTATACGGGGAAAAAAGGACTTTGCAGGTGTGATTAAAGTAAGGATCTTGAGGTGGGGAGATTACCTTGGACGGATCTGAAAAGCTATCACAAGTGTCCTTACAAAAGGGAGGCGGAGAGGGAGTACAGAAGACAGGAGAAGGCCACATGATCACAGAGGCAGAGACTGGAGTGATGCTGGCACAAGCCAAGGAAAGCTGGCAGCCACCAGCAGCTGGAAGAGGCGAGGAACAGATTCTCCCATGGAGCCTCCAAAGGGAGAGCAGCCCTGCCGACACCTTGATCTCAGCCCAGTGATTCTGATTTGAGACTTCTGGCCTCCAGAACTGTGAGCTACCAAGTTTGCGGTAATTGATTTAAGCCACCAAATTTGTTACATCAGCCACAGGAAACGAACACAGTGGTCAACCAAGTCTTTGACCCAAAGAGAGAGTTATGGAAGGAAAGGCCTGGGTTACAAGCCCAGGCTCTGAAGAGCCAGCCCTTGGTCTCTTGGGTGAGGGCTGCAGAAACCAAGGTCCCTCTAGCTGGGGTTGTCCTGGGGGGTCTTGTTGACAACCACCCACATTGGCTCCAAGTCTTGCCTCCCACAGGAGGGGAAAGGAGTGAAATTAGCATCATTTCCTTCTCTGCTTCTGGCCCAAACTCCCCCTCACCAGGGAGGGCAGGGATCCCCTATGCCTGAGGCCCTGGAGTCAAGTACCTGAAAACGATCTTCCAGACAAGTCCCTGGCTGCATCAAGGGCACCCAGGGGAGGACAGAGCTTGCAAGAGTCAAGCATGTGGTGTCACTCTGCACACGGTAGCTTCCAGCCTGGGGCTAATGGCCTTAACCCACTTCTCAAGGATGCTAGGAGAGGTAAGGGTTGTTAAGGGTGCTAACTGCCATGGAAAGGCTCGGCTTGCACCAAATGATCTACTGATGGTTTTGGCCTGGAAAAAAGCAGTCATGTTGAAGACTAATTACATTGCTAGATGTATATTCAACATGGGTGCTGGAAGGTATCACAGCGGCTTCACAGACCACACGTTTTCAGTCTTCAGTGCAGCCAGACCCTCCGATGTGGCACCTCCCTGCTTGGCAACCTCACTCCCTTCTAGTGAGTTTCTGTGGCTGCCGGGTGTAACCTCCACAGTCCATGCCCCTGACCTCCCCAGAACCCCAGAGTGCTCCAGACTGCCCATCAGCAGAGGCCTGGGCCATGTGGACACTCAGAGTTGACTCTGTTGACTGCTAGGCAAATGAGACTTAAATTTATAAAGGGAGATGGCGGGGGGTGGGCACTAACCCCTCCCAGGCATATGCCAGCTAAGAAAGAAGTCAATCTCGGTCCGAGGGCCCAGGAGTAAAACAAGACATTATTCATTTCCCCTCCATGGCAGAGACAGCTAGCTCATCACCGAACCAATTTCTCTTTTCTTTTGGACACACAGCTAGACTACATTTCCCAGTCTCCCTTGCAGCTGGGTGTGGCCATGAGACTGTTCTGGCCAACAGAAAGCAGGCAGAAGTGACGAGTGGTCTGGCTCCTACAAGCCTGCCATTCTCCACTCTCTCTCTTCCCCTCCCGATCAGTTGGATGTCAATCTTCAGGGCAACCTTGGAAATAGGAAATAGGGCCAACTGTCCTGGTTTGCCAGAAACTGCCCCAGTTTTGGCACTGAAAATCTGCACCCCAGGAAACCCCTCATTCCCAGACAATGATTGGTCACCCTACTTGAAAGACACATATGGAACTTGGCAGAAGGCTCCATCAGCCTGGGTCCCTGCATGACTGCATGGAGCAGAGCACCCCCCGCCCAATCTCCCATTCCCACCAATGAGCAATATGTGTTTTGGACTTCACGTGAGTGAAAAATAAACTGAGATTTGCTCCTTGAAGTGTCACCACCACTAGTGTAACCTTAACTCATACATCGTCGAATACTTTTGGAGAAACACAAAAATATCCTATGTCCCCTCGGCTATTTTAAGAAGACAGATACTAGTCATAAATAGAAAGACTATATATTATCTGGGATGGTCCTGGCTTCCATCTGTTGTTTGGGCGTAATTATTAATAGCATCCCCCTTTACTCTCCAAAGTGTCCCTGTTTGCACAATATCTAACATGGTATAGATAATTTCCAGTGTGAATGCATGCCTAAGATGTTGTAGAAAAATGAATTGAATCCTGTTTTAAATGCAATTATTTAAGAAAGAACTTTTCTGTAATAAAAGTAATTTGCCTCATAGCTAATACTCTAAATTCAACTCTCAGGGGGACTTCCCTGGTGGTCTAGGGGTTAAGAATCGGTCTTGCAATGCAGGGGACGCCGGTTCGATCCCTGGTCGGGGAACTAAGATCCCACATGCCATGGGGCAAAAGAGCCCACATACGACAACTACAGAACCCATGCTCTCTGGACCCCAGGCGCCACAACCAGAGAGAAGCCCGCACGCCACGACGAAGAGCCCACGTGCTGAAATGCACTGAAACTAAGACCCGATGCAGCCAAAAAATAAATAAATATTTTTTTAAAAAATTCAACTCTCAGGTTGTTGGATTTTCTCTGTTGGCCACACTGTGTGCATTACCCAGAACCATCCTGAAATCTAGCTTTCTTACAGACTCTGTGTTTGGAAGATTGCTGTTCATCTTGTACTTTTGGTCTTTTCTACCAACACCAATTGATCAAAAATCACATCTATTGAGTGGTTCATCCATACAATGAAATATTATTCAGTGATAAAAAGAAATGAGCTATCAAGTCACAAAAAAGACATGGAGGGACCTTAAATGCATATTGCTAGGAGTGAAAGAACTCAGTCTAAAAAGGCTACATGCTATATGATTCCAACTATATGACATTCTGGGAAAGACAAAACTATAGAGTAAAAAGATCTGTGGTTGAGCTGGTGGGAATGTAAATTGGTACGGCCATTATGGAGAATAGTATGGGGGTTCCTTAAAAAACTAAAAACAGAGCTACCATATGACCCTGCAATCCCACTCCTGGACATATGTCCGGAAAAGACAAAAACTCTAATTTGAAAAGATACGTGCATCCCAATGTTCATAGCACCACTATTTACAATAGCCAAGACGTGGAAACAACCCAAGTGCCCACCAAGAAATGAATGGATAAAGAAGATGTGGTATATATATACACCATATGGAGTAATGTGGAATATTACTCAGCCATGAAAAAGAATGAAATATTGCCATTTACAGCAATATGGATGAACCTAGAGATTATGTGAAGTCAGACAGAGAAAGACAAATATATGATATCACTTATATGTGGAATCAACAAAAATGTTGCAAATGAACTTATTTATAGAACAGAAACAGACTCACAGACATAGAAAACAAACAAAGGCAAAACAGGGGGTATAAGTTAGGAGTTTGGGATTAACAGACACACGCTACTATACATAAAAGAGACAGACAAGGATCTACTGTATAGCGCAGGGAACTATACTTGATATCTTGTAATAACCTACAATGGAAAGAATCTGAAGAATATATATGTGTATATACACATATATAAAGGAATATATACATATATGTATAACTGAATCACTTTGCTGTACACCTGAAACTAACACAACATTGTAAATCAACTATAGTTCAATTAAAAATAAAAAAAATAAAAAAATCAGTGGTTGCCAGGGGTTGTGGGCAGGGAAGCAGGAAGGGATGAATGGATGGAGCACGGGGAGTGTTTAGGGCAGTGAAATTGTTCCATACGATACTGTAATGGTGGATACACGACATTATCCATTTGGCAAAACCCACAGAATGCGCAACACCGAGAGTGAACCCTAATGTAAATCAGGACTTCAGTAAATAATAGTGGGCCAATATTGGCTCATCAGTTGTAATAAACGTACCACAACTAATGCAAGATGTTAATGACAGGGGAAGGGGCGGGGGAAGGGGGACATGGGAACTCTGTATTTTCTGTAAACCTAAAACTGCTCTAAAAAGTAATTTTTAAAAAAAAACTTAAAAATAAGAAACCCAGTTATATCTGTTGAGTTCCCACAGAAGAGACATAGGATATGCGGCCTCCAGAGGGCCATTGTTGACCGCCTGAAGGGTCTCACTACAGTGGGCGACAGACTGCCTCCCAGCGTGGATCCCGGTGGACAGGTAACGTGTGAAGGTGCCAGTGCCGACATCTGAGGGAAATGTCCCCCGGGTGGTGGGACCAGGGCCTGGAAGGCCAAAGGGCAGGGGAAATGATGAGGTGGGTTTGCAGTTGAGGCTGCCACTCGCCATCGGCCTCCTCAGGGAGCCCGGCCAACCTCGAACAATCCAAACGGGAGGCTGCAGAGCCCCAGCTGGACACTGCTTACCACGTAGTTAAGTGAGAACAAATCCAGAACAAATACTTGCGATATTTAGAGCTTTAGGATATGCCTATGTTTTATTCATCCACATTAGTATGGGGTCTGCAGGCCCCCAGAGTCTGAAGGAAATTAGAAAATCACAGAATGTCAGGACTAGAAGAGGCCTGGGGAGTGATCTGATCCAAGCCTTCTTTTGCTGGAGAGGAAATTGAGGCCCACAGAAGGAGGTGACCTGAGGTTACACTCCCGGCCATGTGTGTGTGTGTCTCTCTCTCCGCCCACCCCCCCCCCCTTCCCTTGCCTTTCTTTTAACACATCTGTGTGCTTACTTTGTACTATTTTCCGAGCAAGGTCAGGGAAGGTCAGGGATATACTGCCGGCTACCCTCACACCCTCTGGAGGTTGGGGACCATCTGAGGCCACAAGGTCCGGCTAGGCCTTGGGAAATCACAGGCCCGCTCCTGGGATCATTATAGGGCCCTGAAGCCTAGAGGGCAGGTGTATAAAAAAAAAAATAAATCACACTGAGGGTTCACGAGAATTTTAGTCAAAACTAGAAATGGAGTCCACGGCAACAGTGCAATCTTTCTTCCAAAACTCTCTCCCTCCAGATGCACCAGCCCTCCCCCAACTTGCCTCTCCTCCAACGGTGAGGCTCTAGAAGGTAGCTGTCCTTCCTTCTGTAATTAGAAGTGTCAGCACGATTCTCAGGTCCTGGATACTGAGTACGGCAGCCGACTCTGGGCAAGTCTGACAGAATCGGGGAAGTCTGATGTTGACTCCAGGCTTAACTGTGATGTGAGGGAGGTTGTGTAAAGGGCTAGACACCCGCGGGACATCAGGTGGAGGGGATGCACAGATGGCTGAGCGAACAGGAGGGAGAGTGGGCCCAGGGATAGGCATCTGGAGTCCTCCAGCAGCTGATAAGCCTGCCCAAGACAGCAGAGGTCCAGAGAAGGTGCCCAGGAGTCCGACAGTGAGGCTGTGGGAGGAGGAAGAGGGCTCAGCGAAGGAGCCCTGGGGCCTTGAGGAGGAGCCTCTAGGTTGGCTCACTCCAACTCCACCCAGACTCTCCTCTAGCCAACCTGCCTCTACTCCAGGGTCCAGAAAGCTAAAGCCATGCCTTCCCAGATTCCCTTGCAGCTAGTGGCGACCATGGGATGCAGTGCTGGCCAATGAGACATTTGTAGAAGCCAGCTGGTGCAGGTACTTCTCCTGCCCTCCCTCCTTCTTTCTGTCTTGACTACGGATGTGATGGCTGCACCTGCAGAAGCCATCTTGGCATCATGAGGGGAAAGCAGAGACAATTGCTCTGACATCTTTGAGCTGCTGAAATGACTAAACGCTAGCAACCAAGTCCCTTCAGAATTCTTATTACCCAAAGAAAACAGAATAAAACCACAAAACTTCAAACATTTAAGCCACGATCATTTGGGTTTTCCATTACTCAAGCAGAAGATAGTCAACAGTATTGAATGCTTTGGAGACGTGTGTCGGTAAGGACCCTTTATGTAACAGAAAAGACAACTCATGTTAACGTAAACCTTGAAGAGAGTTACTGGCTCACACAACTGGAAAGTAGTGCATGATTGGAATAGGCTTCAGGATAAGTTTAATCCAGCAGTTTAATGATATCACCAAGGACCTGGTCTCTCTTCATCTTTCCATGCCCACCCTTGAACCAATCACGGTGATAAAAGAGAGAGGATCAGGTTGAGTGGCTTTGGCCAATTGGACCCGCCCCTGGAGGGGTCATTCCCTCCCAGATCTCACGGTTGCTAGACAATGGAGGAAAAGGGGCCTGGGAAGGACAATCTAGGTGCTATTATGAAGGGTGAATGGAAGCTAGGTGAGCAAGCAATGAGTATCTACAACAGCTATCTATTCTGGGAGACAGGATTGTGTGGAAGCCACTGGCCATGGCCATAAAAAGGTCATTAGCAACCTTGTGTTGGGAAAAGGCAACGCCAGTTGTGGTGAGCTGTGCCATAAGTGGAAGTGAGGAGGTGTAGACTCCTCTCTCAAGAAATCTGGGACTTCGAAGAAGAGAGAAATGACACTATCTGGTGTGAGGAGGCAGGGTTAAAGGAAGTCAGCCGGAGCTGACTTAGACAAGCACTTTATCAGCCCCTGGAACCACTGAGGTCCCAGCTCACCTTCTCTTGGCACCATTAGCTAGAAACTACGCCAAGCTCTTTTTATATATCATTTCCACTGAAGTCTTACAACTGCTGTCCAAGGAAGATATTTGCATAACCTCTTCCCAAAAGGGGGAGGCTGAGATTAGGAGGAAGCAAAGTGACTAACCCAACTCAGCAAAAGGCTGAAGCCTGTGCTTTCTCCTGCAATCTGCCAGCCCATGGAGGCCACACCCTATGCCCTTTGGTCCCAGGGGGACTTACCTTGGACTTATCCTCATTATGGGTCTACCTAAAAGGTAGCATGAGCTGAGATCCCCACAAAAGCTTCAGCTTTGACACTGTCTTTGAAACTACATGACCCAGGGTGTCTACCAACCCCCGGGGCTGAAAAGCGGTGTCCAAACAGCCTGTCTTAAGCTGTCAGTCACCTGGAGACCAGGTAAGGCTAGCCCATCTGGGGAAAGTGAGCTGTGCAGTTAAGACCCTGAAATGAGTGAGACGGGATCGGGGAGGGTGGGGGGTGCATCCAGCAGTGGAGGTGTGAGCTGAGGTACACTGGCTTCCCTCCCCGGGTCTCTGTAGATAGCCCCTCCCACAATCCAGGGCTTGCTTGCCTAGATGCGGAAGTCACAGTGCTGGCCCCGTGATCTATTAATACTCCCCAATTTGCATTTCTGCACGTAGCCTACCCAGCCTTCATCAGTAGGGCTGCCAGATTTAGCAAATAAAAATACAGGGCACCGGGCTTCCCTGGTGGCGCGGTGGTTGAGGGTCCGCCTGCCGGTGTGGGGGGCGCGGGTTTGTGCCCCGGTCCGGGAGGATCCCACGTGCCGCGGAGCGGCTGGGCCTGCGCATCCAGAGCCTGCGCTCCGCGGCGGGAGAGGCCACGGCAGTGAGAGGCCCGCGTGGCTCAGGGAAAAAAAAAAAAAATACAGGGCGCCCAGTTACGCTGGAATTCCAAAGAAAGAATGAAGAATTTTTTTAGTAGAACCATACCCCCAAATATTACATGGGACATACTTAGACTGAAAATACTGTTTGTTGTTTATCTGAAATTCTCATTTAACTGGGCATCCTGTATTTCCTTTGGAAACTCTACCCAGAAGTTTTAGCCAGCAAGCAGAAAAGCTTAGGAAGAAAAATGCCCCATGGACAAAGATCCATCATAAAACACTTTTAAAGAGTCTGTGTACAGGTAGCTCACCCTCCTCCACCACAAATACACTCCCTCTCTCTCCCTCTCTCTCTCCCACACACACAGTTTTACTCCTCCTTGACTTAGTGTGAACCTTGAGTCCCTTGACAAAACCACCCCTGACCTAAGCCTGACCCCCCCAACCCCAGTCCTGCATTGGGCCTTCACAGCACCTACCAGGTACCCAATGATTTACCTGCCACCAGGGTGGGTCCTACAAGTGTGACTGATGAGGGCAACCCTGGGTGGGAGCTGAGACAGACTGGGCTTACTAGGGCTTTACAAGTGGTTTTAGCATAAAGTACCCAGATCACCTTTCAAGGCATTTCCTGTTTCTCCAGGTGAGAGCCCTGGGAGCTCATCCTTGTTAGTCGATGACCAGACAGAAGCTTTCAAGGGAAGGAATTCATCTGCAAGTGTGCTACGGACTGAATCATGTCCCTCTCCAAACCTGCATGTTGAAGCCCTAACCCCCAGTGTAACTATTTGAAGAAAGGGCCTATAAGGTCATTAAGGTTAAATGAGATGATGAGGGTGGGGCCCTGGTTCAATAGGATTGGTGACCTTATAAGAAGAGACACCAGAGAGCTTCCTCTAGCTCCCTGCCCTGCCATGTGAGGACACAGGGTTAAAGCAGTCATCCATAAGCCAGGAAGAGAGCCCTCACTAGGAACCCATCCATGCTAGCACCCTGATCTCAGACTTCTAGTCTCCAGAGTTGTGAGAAATAAATTTCTGTTAAGGCACCCAGTCTATGGTATTTTGTTATAGCACCCCAAGCAGACTAAAACCGAGGGTGACTGGGCCCTGGATGTCCAGAGAGAATGCCCTCCCATGTCTTCAAATGCTCCCTGGCAAAAAGGAAGGGGCTGGGCTCCCAGGGCACAGGGAAGAGCTGTGCCTTGTGCTAACATCTCGGTCCAGCAGGGTGGGCAGAACAGGAGGCTCTGAAGCCTGAGGGCCAAGCTGGCGGGTGATGGAGTAAGAGGGAGGGCTCAGAGAGGATGACCAGCTGCTCAGTTCGGTGAGGGCTGCTCCAATTCCAAGGCTACAGAAAAACTGTGGCTTCGGGAAATGTTTTAAGTTCCCTCCTGTTATATGGGCATAAGGCCTCTCTCCTGCAAGGGGGCATGGATGTTGGAGCCAACCTAGGCTCTGGCAGGAAGCAGGCTGTATTAGTCAGGCTTCCTCCAGAGAAACAGAACCAATATGATGTGTGGTATATATGTATGTATGTACGTATATATATGTGTGTGTGTGTGCGCATATGTGTATATAGAGAGATTGATTGATCATAAGGAATTGGCTCATAACATCATGAGATTATGGGGGCTAGCAAGTCCAAAATCTTCAGGGTGGCCCAGCAGGCCAGAGAAACACAAAGAGCTGATGGTGCAATTGAAGTCCAAAGGCCATCTGCTGGGAGAATTCTGTCTTGCTCAGGAGAGGCCAATCTTTTGTTCTATTCAGGCCTTCAGCTGATTGGATGAGGCCCACCCATATTAGGAAGGGAAATCTGCTTTACTCAAAGTCCACCAATTTAAATGTTAATCTCATCCAGAAACACCCTCAAAGCAAAACCCAGAATAATGTTTGACCACATATCTGGGCATACCGTGGCCCAGCCAAGTTGACACCTACAATTAACCAACATACAGGCCTTGATTCTGAAGCTCTTAGACACACAGGCTTCTCTCTCATCTCTCTCGAGGGCCCAGCTCTCCCAGCCAGGAGCAGTGGGGGGCCGCACTTTCCTCTTTGCTTCTCCCTGGTGCTTCACCCTTGCACTGGCTTCTAAAAGCTCCCTCGGGGAGGGTGTGGAGAACAGGGAACCCTCCTACACTGTTGGTGGGAATGTAAGTTGGTGCAACCACTATGGAAAGCAGTCTGGAGGTTCCTTAAAAAACTAAAATAGAGTTACCATATGATCCAGCAATCCCACTCCTGGGCATATATCCAGAGAAAACCCTAATTCAAAAAGACACATGCACCCCAATGTTCATAGCAGCACTATTTACAATAGCCAAGACATGGAGGCAACCTAAATGTCCATCGACAGATGAATGGATAAAGAAGATGGGGTATATATATATATATACAATGGAATATTACTCAGCCATAAAAAAGAATGAACCAATACCATTTGCAGCAACCTGGATGGACCTAGAGATTATCATACTAAGTGAGGTCAGTCAGGCAGAGAAAGACAAATATTATGATATCACTTATATGTAGAATCTAAAAAAATGATACAAATGGACTTATTCACAAAACAGAAATAGACTCATGGACATAGAAAACAAACTTATGGTTACCAAAGGGGAAAGAGGGGGAGATAAATTAAAAGTATGGGATACACACTACTATAAATAAAATAAACAACAAGGATTTAGTGTATAGCACAGGGAACTATATTCAATATCTTGTAATAACCTATAGTGGAAAAGAATCTGAAGCTGTACACCTGAAACACAATATTGTAAATCAACTATAGTTTAATAAAATGTTTTAATGAAAAAATAAAAATAAATTAAAAAAAATAAAAGCTCCCTCAGGGCACTGAGAATTTCTTCAACCACCTTAAGTTTTGGGAAACAAACTCTCAGCCACGATCCTCAGAGCCCATGGAGTAGTGAAGGGGAAGGAAGAGGAAGGAGGAAAAGCCTTCTTGGGAAACACACACACGTACCACCACATACATATGCACACACTACACACACATACTACATATACATGCACATACACATATACACATACCACATATACATACATACACACACACACACACACTTCAAGATCCCCCAAACATTCCCCAGCTACCTTGACTAATGCCACCTACCCTAATACTATAGCCACCGTGGGCAAACGCTGTCGTGGGGCTGTTTAAAGCACTTCTCATGAGTCTCGGGAGAGGCAGGGTCATTTATCAGGGCTGGTGACCTGCTTTGTCCCCATCTGGCCACCAGACCTGAGCCAGTAACTCTCTAAGCCCCCATTTCATCTGGAAAACGACAACCAACTGCCGTCCCCACCCCTGCGGGTTGTTGTACAGGGAAGATCGGCGCGTTCATCAGATGTTAGCGGAGCGCACGCTCACTCAGGCGCTGGGCTGGGATGCCGGATGCCGCGGTGACAGGTCGACGTGGTTTGCTGTCATGCGGGCCATGGTCAAGGAGAAAAGATGAGCAGCTAACTCACTCTGAGGGCGCCACGCTCCGGCAGCTGCATGGGGGTCAGCAGGGTAAGCCTGTACACGTGGGTAGGGTGACCCTTCCCTGTAAGAGGAACAGCTTCCCGGTGATGTTGCCCGGAGCAGCGGGGGCGGGGCTCGGCCCCTCCTTCCACCTCTCCCTCCGCGCGCTCACCTGAGGCGAGGAGGTCAGCCCGGGCCTGGGCCTCGTCCGCCTTTGCTGCGGGCTCCATCTGTCTGCCCAGGAGTCCCTGTTCACGGGGCTGTCTCCTCTTATTGTGATTAAAGCACTGAGTTCTACTGATTCATCACGACGTGAGTACTAGCGGTTCCGAGTTACACAGCATGGCCGGCCGCCCTGGCTCCTGGATTCCCTGCCCTGGACCTCCCTTGACAGACTATTATCCAAAAAAGACAAGGGGATTTCTTCCTTTTAAGAAGAAATCATTCAGTCGCTTTAGAAATAGGGCAGCAAAGCCCCCGCCTCCCAGTAGGAGCCCCTCACCTTCAAACCCTGTGAGCTCACCCCAGAGCCTCCCCTTCCATCTCTGTAGCAGCTCAGGACACCAAGAAGTTTTTTGGGGTTTTTTTGGGTTTTTTTTGCGGTACGCGGGCCTCTCACTGTTGTGGCCTCTCCCGTTGCGGAGCACAGGCTCCGGACACGCAGGCTCAGCGGCCATGGCTCACGGGCCCAGCCGCTCTGCGGCATGTGGGATCTTCCCGGACCGGGGCACGAACCCGTGTCCCCTGCATCGGCAGGCGGACTCTAAACCACTGTGCCACCAGGGAAGCCCCACCAAGAAGTTTTTAGAGCTGGAAGGGATGTGAGACGTGAACCTCAGACATGAAAGTGGAGGCCCCATTTTGCAGATGAGAAAGTTGAGGTCAAGAAAGGAAGTGACTTGCCCAGGGTCACATAGCTGAAGGCAGAGGCAGGCCTTCCCCAGGGATAGCCTTCCTGCTCCCCGCGCAGCCCTGGCCTCCTCCTGGCCTTGTGGGCAGATGGGCCTTGGAAGTCCCAGCTGAGAGTAGCACGAGGATCAAGGTCTGGCAACCGAGGGCCAGAGCTGCCCGGGCTCTGGGTCTCCTCCCTTGGGCCTCCTGAGGTCACAGGCAGCCCCCTCGAAGGCCAGCCTCCCCCAGGGGTGCTGCCCAGGAATGATAAAGTGCCTCACCGCACCCTTTAAGCAGTGCCTTCAGGGGCCGGGGGACTGGGATCGATCCCACAGCCACAGAAGTGGGTGAAAGGTGATGCTGAGTGAGTAGCCAGATTCCCCAAAGAGGGATGGGAAAAACCAAGGCCCCACCGAGGGGGGTGTCCAGGCGCAGGTGGGAATCAGGCCCCAACATGCACCAGCCGTGCGTGGACCACACTTAGCTCCCTCATCTGCAAAGCATGGTTAATAATAGTACTTACCTCGTAGGGTTACTCTGAGGATCCAGTGAGATACCCGCGGGCCGCGTTTAGCAGTAGATCAATTCCTTGTGCTGCCCTCGTACTGTGCGAGCCAAACAGCAGGGAACACGCCCGAGGCAGGACCCAGATGCCAACGACGGGAGCCTCACAAACACACGGTTGAGCCAGAGAGCAGGATGACAGGGAGGTACAAAGGTTTTCTAGGCAAACCACCGAACTTTACGTAGCGACACACAGCGAGGTCATAAAAACATACAGACGTGTATAGAAATGACAGTCATCAAGTTCCATTTGCTGGTTACCTCTGGAGTAGAGACGGGAGGTGCGCTCAGGAAGCGTCCGGCGGTATTCGCAGTGCTTTATTTCATTCGGTGCAGGAAACTCAAAACAGACACAACTCCCTGTACCCTCTTGGAGAGCTGCCACGTACATTTGTTGAATGAATGAGCTCAGAGTAACTGAAAAACCCACCAGATAGGGAGCCTCTTGACTCCCTATTCCTCCTCCCGACTAGAGGAGCTTGGGAGCAAGCAGCAGTGGAATCAAATCACGAAAGAAAGCATCTGCTCCTAAAAGAACGCTGGCAGGGAGGCCAGGCCCGGGATGGAGGTAAGGGAGTCAGGGAGGTTTCTCCACACGCTGCCCTAGAGACCCTAGTCAAGGCGATTCCTCTTCACTGATTTTCCTGGGCATCTCCCGAGATGGTGGCGATTATCCCTGCTTTCTCTGAGGGTGGCTCACACCACAATTCAGCTACTCCACAAATGTCAACCAACCTCATCCCTCCCCCGCAGACAAAGTGTAATGAAAATACACTTACAAGCAAAGTTCAGACCAAACTGTCCTATGTTTAATTCAGTGGGGGGGGGGGGGGGGGAGGGCGGGGAGAAAGCTGGGATTTCTCCCCAAACCCCCTCACCTCCCACACATCTCTATTCTGATCTAAACCCTCTGGGCAGTGGATCTCACAATGTGCATCACCTGGCAGCTTGTTCGAAATTCGAATTCCCCAGGCCCCGGCACACACCTAGGGAATCGGGTGCTCTGGGGGTGGGGGCTGGCACGCTGTGCTTTAACAAGCCCTCTAGGGGCTTCTGATAGGCTACCTGGCTGCGCTTGGAATCAGCTGGGGAGTTTTAAAAGCTGCTGATGCCTGCCTCCCCCACCCTCAAGGAGTCTGATGTAATTGGTCTGGGAAGAGGCCAGGTGATTCTACTGTGCACCCAGCGGGCAGGCGTGAAACCCGCTCCCCTGATTCTGTGCTCGGGGCAGAGAAAGAATTTCTCGCTTACAAAGGTTTTCTTCCAGTGCTGACCCAGCACGGTGTTTCGCAAACTTTTGAGCACATCGGAATTCCCTAGAGGCTTGTTAAAGCCATTGGGTTTCTGAGTCAGCCCGTCTGGGGCTGCCCAAGAGTTTGCATTTCTAACCAATTCCCAGGTGATGCGGATGGTCAGGAGACCTCTCTGGGAACCACTGCCCTAGAGGATCCTTAGAACAACCCTCCGAGGGGTTGGGGGACTGGGAGCTGCATGCAAGTCCAGCCCCCCTAGGCTTCCCTGAAGTCCCCTTCGCCTTGACATTGCACCTCAGCCCCTCCCAGACCCACTAAGCACAGTTGGCCACTATCCCTCCCGTGGACACCCGCCTTCAACATGGAGAGACCTTATCAAAGTTAGTGGACCTCTCAGGATGGAACTTAAGGCATTAATGTGAGAACCTTACATCACTCACTCATTCATTCATTCAATCATTCATTCAAACAGCCATTCATGTAACATTTATGGAACCTCATCTCTGTAACAGATCCCGTACTAGGTGTTGGGAATTGAAGGATATGGAACACTTGGGCACTTTTTTTTTTAACTGAGGAGACAGGCAGGGAGACAAATGCTTTGGGAAAACCAGGGAACATAAGCCAGGGATTCTACCCGGCTTGTTCACTGCTGCCTGGAGCAGAACTTGGCACATAGTAGGTGCTCAATAAGCATTTGATGAATGAATGAATGAGTTGAATGGGGAAACTACCTGAGAGATTGCCCTTTTTTTTTCTCCCCAGGTGTCAGCTGAGCCCAGAATGTTCTAGCTTATTGATGTGTCTGTTTGGGGGTGATATTCAGGTCGACTATGGGCACCCAAAGGGCATTTATGGACCCTGTTCAAGAAATGCCCATTCTAGGCCCTCACTGCACTTCTAGTCTCCCCCTGCCAGGGTGCTGGGCTCCCAAAGGGTGCCTGGAAGCACTCGTGGCCCCCAAGGAGAGAGTGGCGGGCAAGCAAATGCCATGCACGAAATGAGCAAAACTGAAACAGGAGGGAAGGGGGCAGGGCACAACCTTTAAAAAAAATGACACAGCCCTTGAGGATACGACATAAACTGGTTAGAAATAGCTAGGTCCAAGATGGCAGAAGAATGGACTTCCAGTGGACCTTGAGCCTCATTATATGCTCATTGTAATATATTAGCATATGCTAAATGACACGCCCACAGGCACCATGACAGTTTCAAGGCCAACCATGAAAGGCCAAAAAGTGGGCGGTGGCCCTGTTTCTGGAAATCCCCGCCCCCTCCCCAAAACAGTTGGAATAATCCTCCCACTTATTAGCCTGTGAAATTACCCAGCCCACAAAAACTAAGCACCCCATATTTCGGGGCCGCTCTCGACTTCTGAGACGGCCCACGCTCTGTCTATGGAGTGTGTATCTCTCTCAATAAATCTACTTCTTACCTATCACTTGGCCTTTCACTGAATTCCTTCTGCAGTAAGACATAAAGAACCTGAACTTCAGCGAGTCCTGGGGCCAGGTGTGTGATCTCAATTAAAAGATAGTGGGTTCAAGTCCCAATCTGAGTTCTGCGGTTTCAAGACCACTGGAGAAGAAAAAAAGGGGGGGAGGGGAGCAGCCAGAGGGTGAGCCGCAGCCAGGGAGACTGAACCATCCCAGCTTGCCCGGAAATGTCCCCATTTCAGATTTTATCGCTCAAAGTCTCACAGCCCAGGAAACCCTCAGTCCGGGGCAAAACTGGACGTGGGTTACCCTAGTTTCAGGGACAGGGAGAAAGTGGGATCTGGACGTACAAGAAGGGAGAGGAGGCCCTGGGGGACGTGGAGCGAAAGAATAAACGTGCAGAGCGGAGTTCAATGACTTGTTTCCACGCCCGAGATCAAGGGCTGGAGCTGGTTCATCTCCAGATCGCCCACCAGGGGAGCCAGCAGATTCAAGTTTTCAGATGCTGGAATCAGCAGACCAGGGTTTAAATCTTCTGAGTCTGCATTTTCTCAGCTGTAAAATGGGCAAATGAACCATATTTTCCTCAGTTATTAAAAGGGTTAAATGAGAGGAGAAATGTGAAGTACTCAGCGCCATGCCTGCCACATAGTAAGTAAACAGTAGGTATCAGTGGTACTCAATAAATACGTGACCCTCGATGGCCCCTCTCGATCCCTGGTGACGAGAGTGGGGTAGAAGGCTGGGGGCAGGGGCTGGGAGGTGGGGGTAGTGTGTGATCTTTGCCCCAGGCTCATAGCCCCCTCTAACCCCTACTGGGGGAGGCAAAATACACAGGTCTTCCCCTTAACCTCTGTCGATGCCGTTGAAGACAGTATGGGGAAACGGGTGTTCATTCAAGAGGGAGCCAGGTCCATCTACAGGTAGATGAAGCTTCCACCAGCCTGGCCTCCCCATTTTCTGACCTCCTCGCCTCCACTGCTCTTGTCCCCATCCTCCCTCACTGCCCCAGCCGAACATTAGGTCTCATCCCCGAAAACTGCAGCTCCTCCTCACCTCAACATCATGCATCCTTCTTTCTGACTAAGGCCTCCTGACTGCCATTGTCATTGACCCTCCACCTTTCCACTGTCCCTCCTCCGCTGGATGGTCCCTGTCCCCTCCTTACACTGTTCAGACGCCATGACTGATGACTCCGATCACTCCCGGGCAGAACCCTCCGCTTCTACCTCTCTCTGGCCTCATGGTGCTCACCACACCAAACCAGTCACATGCAGCTCTACACCTATTCTAGATGCACCCACGTGGAGAAAACTTCCAAGCAGGCTGACTGGACCCACTTTAAGTTAATGACCATGAACTTCATCTGTGCCCTAAATGCTGCCCAGCAATCATCCCATACTTTCCCAGTCCATCCGCCCTCCTACCTTCCTAGGTAACAAGGTCCCACCTTCTGCGCTGTCCTCCCATCTCTAATACTTCCTCTGACATCCTGACTCAAAGCCGATGGCCTTGCTTCCCGGCTCATGGGGCAGACTGAAGCAATGGAAGAGGACTTGTGTGGCCTCCGCCACATCGCCCTTGCGACCACGTCTGCGGCATCGGCCCGGCCGCTTGGGATGGACCGTCCCCTGCTCCTGGCTCAAGCCAACACCACGCCCTCTCATCCACACAAGGATGGGGCTTCTCTTCTTTATTTCTGCTGCATTAATTATTCTTACATCACTACATCACTCTCATTAGCATACAAATGTTTCTGATCTTTCCCATCCTAAAGAACTTTCCCCTGAGCCTACTTCCTCTTACAGCTACCGCCCCATTTCTCTGCTTCCTTGAGGAGGCAGAATATTCAAGACTTGTCTATGCTTGTTGTCTCCTTTTTGTCTTCTCACCCCTCTCGCTTTCCTTTTCATTGTGAAACGTAAAGCACGTAAAAAGTGCTTGAAACATTAATGTACTCGTATGACCCAGCAATTCCACTCCTGGCTACATACCCAAAGGAATTAAAAGCAAGGACTCAAATAGAGTATGCCGACATTGTGCTACAATGTTCACAGCACATATTCGCCATAACCAAAAGTTGGAAACAACACAAGTGTCTACCAATGGATTAAGGAATAAATAATATTTGGTATATCTATACAATGGAATATTATTCAGTTGTACAAAGGAATTAAAATTCTGATAACCTGCTACAACATGGATAAGTCTTGAAAACACTATGCTAAGTGAAATAAGCCAGACACAAAAGGACAAATATTGTACGATTCTACTTATATGATGTATCTAGAACAGGCAAATTCACGGATGCAGAAAGTAGCATAGAGGTCATCAGGGGCTAAGGAGATGGAAGAATGGAGAATCAGTGCTAAATAGGTACGGAGTTTCGGTTTGGTGTGATGAGAGAGTTTTATTATGACCTTGGGCATGGCAATGCCTTTTTAGATATAATATCAAAGGTGCAGTTCATGAAAGAAATAATTGATAGGCTGGACTTCACTAAAATCACAAACATCTGCTCTGCGAAAGACAATGTGAAGGGAATGATAAGACAAGCTGCAGACTGGGAGAAAATATTTACAAAAATACACATCTGATAAAGCACTGTTACGCAAAAATATACAAAGAACTCAAAACTCAACAATAAGAAAATCAACAACCAGATTTAAAAATGAGCCAAAGACCTTAACAGACAACTCACCAAAGAAGATGTACAGATGGCAAATAAGCATATGAAAGGATGCTCCATATCATATGTCACCATGAAAATGCAAATTAAAAGAACAAGATACCACCATACACCCATTAGAATGGCCAGAATCAGAGAAAGAGTAATATCATATGATATTGCTTATATGTGGAATCTAAAAAAAAATGATACAAATAAACTTATTTACAAAACAGAAATAGACTCACAGACAGAAAACAAACTTATGGTTACCAAGGGGGAAAGGGGAAGGGGAAGGATAAGTTAGGAGTATGGGATTAACAGATATACACTACTATATATCAAATAAACAACAAGGACCTACTGTATAGCACAGAGAAATTTATTCAATGTCCTGTAATGACCTATAATGGAAAAGAATGTGAAAAAGAATATATGTGTATATATATGTATATATATACACACATACATATAACAGAATCACTTTGCTGTACACCTGAAACATTGTAAATCAACTATACTTCAGTAAAAAAAATTAAATTAAATTAAATTAAAAAATGAAAATAAAAAGAATGGCCAGAATCCAGAACCTGATAACACCAAGTGTTGACAAGGATGTGGAGCAGCAGGAACTCTCATTTATTGCTAGTGAGAATGCAAAATGGTGCAGCCGCTTTGGAATACAGCCTGGCAATTTCTTACAAAACTAAACATACTCTTACCACATGATCCAGCAATCATACTCCTTGGTATTTATTCGAAGGAGTTGAAAACTTATGTCCACACAAAAACCTGTGCATGAATGTTTATAGCAGCTTTATTCATAATTGCCAAAACTTGGAAACAACCAATATGTCCTTTAGTAGATGAATGGATAAAGCTGTGGTACATCCCAACAATGGAATAATATTAAGCACTAAAAAGAAATGAGGTAGCAAGCAATGAAAAGACATGGAGGAATCTTAAATCCATATTACCATATTCATGAAGTGAAAGAAGCCCATTTGAAAAGGCTACATACTGTAGGATTCCAACACCATGGCATTCTTGTAAAGGCAAAACTATGGAGACGGTAAAGAGATCAGTAGTTGCTAGGGATTGGGGGAGGGGTGGGAATGAATAGGCAGAGCATAGAGGATTTTTAGGGCAGTGAAACCACTCTGTATGATATAGTAATGGTAGATTCATGTCATTATACATTTGTCCAAACCCATAGAATGTACAACACCAAGAGTGGACCCCAATGTAAACTATGGACTTTGGGTGATGATGATGTGTCAGTGTAGGTTCATCAATTGCAACAAACGTACCACTCTATGGGGCATGTTGATTATGGAGGAGGCTCTGCATATGTCGGGGCAGGGGCGATATGAGAAATCTCTGCACCTTCCTCTCAAGTTTGCTGTGAATCTAAAACTGCTTTAAAACAAACAAAGTCTTTTTAAAAAGGTCGGAAATAGACAATGATGGTTACATAAACTTGTGAGTGTAAATAACGCCACTGAATTGTATACTCAAAAATGGTTAAAACAGTAAATTTTGTTATTTATATCTTACCACAATTCCAAAAACAGTAATAATGTAATATGCCAAAACCCACTGAATTGTACACTTCAAATGGGTGAATTGTATAGTATGTGAATTATACCTCAATAAGGTCATTAAAAATACATAATTAACTACTTGGGTAGATGATGTTACATTATTTTTGAAAATGCTATATCTTATACTCCCCCCTAGTAGTGTATGAAAGTTCCTATTGTTCTATGTCCTTGCAAAGACTTAGGATTGTCATTCTTAAATTTTAGCTATTCTGATGGGTATGTCGTAGTATTTCCTTGTGGTTTTATTTTCCATTTCCTTGACTACTAATAAGATTAAGCCCCTTTTCAAACGTTTATTTGCACTCTTTTGTGAAACACTTGTTCAAATCTCTTGCCTACTTTTCTACTGTGCTTTTCTGTCTTTTGCTTATTGATTTGTAGAAGTTCTTTATATATCTTCAGTCAGAGGTTTTTGTCAGATATGTGAATTGCAAATATCCTCCCCCATCCTGTGGCTTGCCTATCAGTCTTGTAATGGTGTCTTCTAATGAAGAGAAAATCTTAATTTTAATGTGGTCACATTTATCAACCTTTTCCTTTCATGATTAATCCTTTTTGTGTACCATTTAAAAAAATATTTCCCTACCCCAAGGTCAAGAAGACATTCTCATATGTTATCTTCCAAAGCTTTATTGTTTAGCCTTTTACATTCAGGTATTTAATCTGCCTGGAATTGATTGTTGTGCATGGTGTGAGGTAGGGATCAAGTTTCATTTTCATAAATATAGCTATTCATTTGCTCTTGGACCATTTATTGAAAAAGACCATCCTTGTCTCGCTGTTCTACAATGTTGCTTTTGTCATAAATCATGTCCATATTTGCAAAGATTTGTTTCTGGGCCCTCTATTATGTCATATTTGTTTATTTTCTATCTTGTTACTAATTGCATGCTGTCTTAATGACTGTCAATTTATAATAAGTCTTGATATGCAGTAGAACAAGTCTTCCCACTCTGTTCTTCAAGCATGCCACAGCTCTTCTTGACTCCTTGAATATTCATAAAATTTTAGTACCAATTTTTCAAGATCCACAAAACAAACAGACAAACAAAAACACCTGTTGGGATTTTGAAATTATAATTTCATTGAATATGAAGATCAGTTTGGGGAGTACTGACATCTCTATAGTATTGAACCATCCAGTTCTAGAACATGGTATATTTCTTTTATTTAGTTTTTTTCTCTTTAATTTCTCTTAGTAACGTTTAATAGTTTTCTGCAGGACATCTTACGCTCCTTTTAAACAACTTTTTTCCTACGTACTTGATCTTCTTTGATGCTACTGTAAATGGCATCAAACTTCAGTTTCTGGTTTTGGCTAGTATACATAAGTACAATTGATTTTTATATTGACCCTGTACACAGCAGTTTGCTAATTATTAACTTTAATAGTTTATCTGTGAAATATTTTGGATTTCCTACTCTGTGTACCCAGTAACATCATCTACACATAATTACAGTTTTACTTCTTCTTTTCTAGTTCTTATACCTTTTATTTATTTTTCTTGCTTTGCTGCAATGGCTAGAACCATTATAAGGACACTTATCCTTTTCCCGATCTCAAAGGAAAGCTTTCTACATCTCACCACTAAGCATAATTTTCGCTATAAAGTTTTTATATATCGTGTTTATCAAAATGAGAAAGTTTGCTAAGAGTTCTTATCAATAAATGAATGTTGCATTTTATCATTTTTTCTTCATTTATAGAATAGATTGTGTGATTTCCTTTCCTTTTTCTGTTAATGTGGTAAATTTTACTGGCTGATATTCTATTATCATAATAACTGCATTTCTGGATTAAATCTTATGTGGTTAAGGTACATTATCCTTTTTTTTAATTAATTTATTATTTTGGGATGTGTTGGGTCTTCGTTTCTGTGCGACGGCTTTCTCCAGTTGCGGCGAGCGGGGGCCACTCTTCATCGCGGTGCACGGGCCTCTCACTGTCCTGACCTCTCATAGCAGAGCACAGGCTCCAGACGCGCAGGCTCAGTAGTTGTGGCTCACAGGCCCAGTTGCTCCGCAGCATGTGGGATCCTCCCAGACCAGGGCTCGAACCCGTGTCCCCTGCATTAGCAGGCAGACTCTCAACCACTGTGCCACCAGGGAAGCCCCGAGGTACATTATCCTTTTATTTCCCTCTTATATTCCCCCTTTGGCCATGCCATGCAGCATCTAGGATCCTAGTTCCCTGACGGGGGATCAAACCCAGGCCCCCCTGTAGTGGAAGCGTGGAGTCCCACCCACGACTGCCAGGGAAGTCCTCCCTCCTGTTATATTGCTAGGTTCAGTTTGCTAATATTTGGTTAGGATAGTTTGCATCTATGTTCTTGAGAAAGATAGGTCTGTAAATTTTCTTTTTTTATCATGTTCTTGTTGCATTTTGTTATCTAGGTAATGTTGCCTTTACCAGAGGAGTATAGGAATGATACATCTTTTTCTACTATCTGGAAGAGTTTTGTAATGTTGGATTATCTCTTCTCTAAATGTATGGTAGAATTCTTGGATGAAGTCACCTAGGCCTGGAGTTGAGGCGGGGGAGAGTGGGGGGTATGGGAAAGTTTTAAAAGACTCAATTCATTCAATAGTTATGAAAATATTCAGATTTTCTATTTCTTCTTGCATCCCTTTGACACATTTTATTTTTCTAGTAATTTGTACACTTAATCTAAAATTTTTATTTTATTGGCATAAAATTGTTCATAATATCCTTTTATTATCTTTGTAATATCTAAAGGATGTATAGTGAGCCTTTTTTTTTCATTCCTGATATTGATAATGTGTGTCTTTTCTCATTTTTTCTTGGTCAACCTTGACATGGATTTATCAATTTCATTAATCTTTTCAGAGAGCCAGCACTTGGTTTTGTTGAATGCCTCTATTATATCTTTACTTTTTATTTCATTGATTTCTGCTCTTATCTTTATTATTTCATTTTTCTACTCTCTTTGGTTGAAATTTGCTGTTCTTTTTCTAGCTTCCTGATATGGGTGCTCAGCTCATTAATTTTCAGGCTTTCTCCTTTATTAATATATGTATTTAAGGTTCTACATTTCTTAGCTTTAGTACTGCTTTAGCTGTGTCTCCCAAGTTTTGGTATATAGCATTATCATTCAGTTCAAAATATAGTTTTATTTTCACGCTAATGTCTTATCTAGTCATTTAGAAGTATATTTCTTAATCCAAACTTGTGAGGATTTTAAGTTACCTTTTTATTATTGAGTTCTAGCTTATAAGCATTATGGCCAGAGAACATACTCCCTTTCTTGAAATGTGTTGAAACTTGCCTTATGGCCCAGTCTAGTCAATTTTTGCAACTGTTTCATTGGAGCTGACAAAGAAGCTATTTTCTATAGTTGTTGGGTACATTGTTCCTTATATGTCTACTAGGTCATGTTTGATAATTGAGTTCTACAAATGTTCTGTATCTTCACTGATATTTTTGTCTGCAATGTACTAAGCAGTTACTAAGAGAAGTATGTTAAAATTTCCCACTATGATCAAGGTTTGGGCTTTCCCTCTGTAATTATGATTTGCTTTATTTGGGGGCCTTCTGATCAGAAGCATACACACTTAAAACTGGTATATCTTCTTGGTGAATCAAACATTTAAAAATTCTTTATAAAATTTCTTCTATCTCTAGTAATACTTTTTCCCATAAAGCTTATTTCTTTGAGAATATAGTTACATCTTCTTTCCTTTGGTGGATATGTGTATATATATAGTTACTTTACATGTAATATAATTAATGATATGTTTAATTTTAAGTCTATCATTTGCTGAAGACATTCTATTTGTTCTGCAAGTTCTGTACTTCCTTTTCTCTCCTTTTGTGACTTCATTTGAAATACTTTGGTAGTTTTTAGTATTATTGTATTTATTAGCATCATTATATATAGCTTTTACTTTTTGCTTTTAATTGGTGATTTGTCATCCACAACGTTTTATTGTTTTTCTCCAATGAATCAATTGCTCTCAGAAATATCCTTTCAATTCTATAGTCTTTATAATTATTATTTCCCCTGTATGTCTTAAATGTCTGCGACATTGCACCAGGCCAATGAATTCCTTTCCATCAGTGTCCCATCCCAACTGCATTAAAAGAGACTCTTATCTCCTGCAGCCACCAGATAGAAAAAGCTGAGAGCAGTCCCAGGACTTAATTATAAAAGTAGCAGAGCTCTAGAGAAAGTAAAATTCTCAACTCCAGGTGTGCTGTACCAAGATCATGGCCCTGACTGGGAAGGAGCGGGACCCTGAGATATAAAATAGGGACATATGGATCAGTGCAATCAACAAAACCTTAACCTGCCATATACCCCTAAACCCTCAGGGCCTTCAGAAGTGGCCTACTTCTCCATATTAAAGGCTAATGCTAGCAAAAATGGCAAAGTAACAAATGCCAACAGTCCATCCTTCCATGAAAGCAATGAAAAAAAACTGTCATAATCAACTTTTTCAGAACTCTGGAAAGTAATCAAAACATTGTAGGTCTGTAGTCTTGGAGCGGTGCTGGGTTGGTGGTACCCTAGAGCACACCAGACTTGCAGAGAAAGCATTCTCCAGAGGAAGCTGAGGCATGGCTGCTCAAGGGACAGCAGTACCATGTGCAATTTTCCTCTGATAGTTTCCGATTACTGTTGCCACGGTGATAATGGCTGTGCCATGTCATTATCTATCAACCGACAGTAAGAGAAGCTTTTGCAGTCAGATGTTGTTTAACAGATGGAGTGGTTTCTGTTGGACACTAAGTACTGCTACAAATTAAAAAAAAAAAAAAAAAAAACATTGTAGCAACGAGGGGAATGCTTAGTCAAGAAAAACAGGTTGAATCTCAATAAGAACAGTGAGCTTTGTGACATTTTAACTAACCCCGGTCCTATCACCTACTCTCCATTATGGCAGTGGCCTTGATGATAACAGCCTACATTCCAGTATTAGTGTTGGTACTGGAGGCAGAAGAATGGACCTTACTCACAAAGAACTGTGGTTGTTTATTTTGACCTGTCTGATGGCTTCCTGGAGGACCAGCTCAAAGGGCTTGCCTTTATCTCATCTAACTCAGAACTCTCCCACTGTTGAGATGACTACCAGAGGCATTTGTTGAAAACATTTACAGGCAGCTACGTTAGTCACTGCTGCCTGGGGCAACAGATAACAGTTGGGGCAAACAAACAACAGACTAACTAAAAAGCCTGGGAGGAAAAAGTTGTGTAATGAGGTGCTTTGGGAGTAAGGGCTTTGAAAAGCTCTGACGTATTCCTAGGATGCTAGAAGGCCACATGCCTGCCCAGGGCTGTATGCATGCTCAGGAAAGACCTACGAAGGCTCTAAGCTCTGATCTCTGAGTGACCTTCAGGCTCTGTGCAAGCCGGAAGTGAAGGCTAAGGCAGAGTTGTAAACTACTGATACCTGGCTGAGTGTTGAAAGTGTACTCCAACATACACACAGAGCTTTTTTTTTTTCCCTTTTATTGGTTTCTTGGTTCTAGGAATTTAAAGAAATCTTTCTCCAATTCTAGTTGACAACTAAGCTAATGGAACAGTGACTTCAGTGGCCACACACAGCAAAGTATACAGACTTTAAAAAATTAGTTCAAAAAAGGCTGTAAAGAAGCAAACAACTACTACCTACTACTACAAGCAGCAACCAAAAATCCCAGGGTGAAAGAGAGTCTAATTTCAGAGTCGCCACATTATAATGTTCAAAATGTCCAGTTTTTAACAAAAATTTATGAGGCGGGCTTCCCTGGTGGCGCAGTGGTTGAGAGTCCGCCTGCCGATGCAGGGGTCATGGGTTCGTGCCCTGGTCCGGGAAGATCCCACATGCCGCGGAGCGGCTAGGCCCATGAGCCATGGCCACTGAGTATGCGGAGCCTGTGCTCCGCAACGGGAGAGGCCACAGCAGTGAGAGGCCTGCGTACTGCAAAAAAAAAAAAAAAAAAAAAAAAAAAAAATTTATGAGGCATGTAAAGAAACAAAAAGTATAACCCATACACAGAAAAAAAGCAATAATAGAAACAGTTCCTAAGGAAGCCCTGACATTGGACTTACCAGACACAGATTTTAAATCAGCTAGTTTAAATATGTCTAAAGAACTAAAGGAAACCATGAAAAAACGTCTCACAAAAAAAAAAAGAATGTCAATAAAGAGAAATTATAAAAAGGAATCAAATAAAAATTCTACAGTTGAAAAGCACAATAACTGAAATGAAAATTTACTAAGGGGCTTAACAGCAGATTCAAGCAGGTGGAAGAAAGGATCAGCAAACGTAAAAATGTGTCAATTCAGATTGCCTAGTCTGAGGAACAGAAAGAATAAAAGACTAAATAAAAATCAATAAAGCTTAAGAGAAAATTGGGACATCATCAAGTATACTAACATGCATAATGGAAGTCCAAGAAGGAGAGGAGATAGAGAAAGAGGCAGAAAGAATATTTGGAGAAATAATGCCCAAACTTCCCAAATTTGATGAAAATCATTACTATACACATCCAAGAAACAAAACAAACTCCAAGTAGGATAAACTTAAAGATATCCACACATAGACACATAATAATCAAATTGTTGAAAGACAAAGAGAGAGTTTTTGATAACAGCAAGAGAGAAGAAACTCATCATGTACAAGGAATCTTCAATAAGATTACTGTGGTCTGAATGCTTGTGTCCCCCTGAAATTCACATGTTGAAATCCTAGCCCTCAAGGTGATGGTATTAGAGCTGGGGCTTTTGGAGATGATTAGGTCATGAGAGTGGAACCCTCATGAATGGGATTGGTGTCCTTATAAGAGACCCCAGAGAGCTCCCTCACATCTCTACCATAAGTGGAAAAAGTGAAAAGACATCTGACTATGAAGAAGGAATAGGCCCTCACTGGGTGCTGAATCCACTGGCACCTTGACCTTGGACTTCCCAGACTCCAGAACTGTGAGAAATAAATTTCTGTTGTTTATAAGCCACCCAATCTATGGCATTCTGTTATAGCAGCCCAAATGCACTAAGACATAGATTAACAGCTGACTTCTCATCAGAAACCATGGAAGCCAGAAGGCAGTGAGATGGCACATTCACATTCAAAGTACAGAAAGAAAAAAACTACCAAACAAGAATTCCATATCCACCAAAACTATCCTTCAAAAACGAAGGGCATTCCAAGCCTACCTGAATTCTGTGTTTTCTCTCATAAATAGAATTTATACTCAAAAATTAGTGCTCTAGGGCTTCCCTGGTGGCGCAGTGGTTGAGAGTCCGCCTGCTGATGCAGGGGCACGGGTTCGTGCCCCGGTCCGGGAAGATCCCACATGCCGTGGAGCGGCTGGGCACATGAGCCATGGCCGCTGAGCCTGCGCGTCCGGAGCCTGTGCTCCGCAACGGGAGAGGCCACAACAGTGAGAGGCCCGCGTACCACAAAAAAAAAAAAGAAAAAAGAAAAAGAAAAAAAAATTAGTGCTCTAAATTTCTTCCAAAATAAATTCTTGTGAAGAAGAATAAAAATAATTGATATAATTTTTTAATGATGGAGAAATTAAGATACTCCCTGATAAACAAAAGCTGAGTGAGTTTGTCACTAGGAGACCTGTCCTACAAGAAATGCTAAAAGGAGTCCTTCAGGTTGAAATGAAAGGACACTAGCAGTAACTCAAATCCACACAAAGAAGTAAGAATAGTGGTAAAGATAACTATACAAATTAACTCATTATGGACCAGGGGATTTTTGCGGAAAGTAACGCCTGTGCCTAGCAATTTTTATTTTGGCCAGCCAAAAATTAATTCTGTTATTTCAGTAACACTTTGTGGGTTATTGCATTCAATAGTTACACCTGCCACACCTGTAAAGTCTTCTAATTTTCGTGAAATGTTGTCTTCAATCCACTCTTCTGTAGAAGCAAAGGACCATTCTCCAGCACCATGAGTTTCGTTTTCACTTTCCATATCAGAATCAATCACTAAGGTTTTCTGTCTTTTGTTGGTCTAACATTCACATCGTCTGAATCAGAACTATGTTCTGAAGAACTGTCACCTTCTGAGACACTAGTGTATATGTATACATATCGCTTGGACAATCAGAGAAAGTATCTGCCTAAAATTCACCGAAAAATTCTTCTTCACTCAAAATTTCACAAGGCATAGTTTTTAAAAATTTAGTTATTTATTTATTTATTTTGGCGGCATGGGGTCTTCGTTGCGGTGTGCAGGCTTCTCATTGCAGTGGCTTCTCTTGTTGCAGAGCACAGGCTCTAGGCACGTGGGCTTCAGCAGTTGTGGCACGTGGGCTCAGTAGTTGTGGCTCACGGGCTCTAGAGTGCAGGCTCAGTAGTTGTGGCGCACAGGCTTAGTTGCTCCGTGGCATGTGGGATCTTCCCGGACCAGGGCTCGAACCCGTGTCCCCTGCATTGGCAGGCGGATTCTTAACCACTGCACCACCAGGGAAGTCCCTAATGATGCATCATTTCCGAAAATTTTATGTTTATAATATACACAAGGTTGGAACAAAAACCTAACGGAGCAAAATGTGAATGACGACAACAATCATAAGTTCTATAATGAACCCTTGCTCAATTTTAAGCTCTAACAACTCTGCACAGTGATGTTAATTGTATCACTCTCTAAAAATGTATTGATACGTCTCCAGTCAATAAAGTTCGGGTAACAACAGATGTATTAATATGTCTCCGGTCAATAATGTGTTAATATAACAGTGCGTATTAATGTATTTTTTCAGTTATACACATATATATTCTTTTTCATATTCTTTTCCATTATGGCTTATTACAGGATATTGAATATAGTTCCCTGTACTATACAGTAGGACCTTGTTGTTTATCCATGTATTTTGTATTTGTAACTCCTCTTTTTCCTATCTGATTTAAAAGACATCTGCATAAAACAGTAATTATAAATCTACTGACTATATTGACGGGCACATCGTATATAACTATGTACTTTGTGACAATAACGATATAAGGGGATCGGAATTCTACAGAGAAAAGTTTTTCTGTACTATTGAAATTAAGTTGGCATTGATCTATACTGGGTTGTTATAAATTTAACATGTTAATTGTAATCCCCAGGGCAGTTGCTAAGAAAATAACAAAAATATGTAGTGTAAGAAATGACAAGGGAATTTAAGTGGTACACTAGAAAATATCCATTTGATATGCAAGAAAGCAGTAATAGAGGAATTGAGGAATTAAAAAAATTAGAGACATACAGGAAAGTAGGTAACAAGAAGAGTCACTTTCCTGGTAGGTTTAATTGCCCTTGATCTTCAAGAGGAGGTAGGGCTGTGTTACACAACAGAGACAGGGAGGATTATATTTGGCATTCAGATGATAATCTTGGGTACTTCTTGGTACTTCCTTGGCCAATTTTGATAGGATATGGACAAACGTAGCCACCCTGGCCTAAAAAGGGCATAGTGACCAGGGCTCAGACCCCTCAGGGATGAGACTCCATCATGTTAACAGACGAGTCACCTACACTGACAGAGTTGCTCTCAAAGCATGCAGAGAATCTAGAATAGGTAGTGGAGAAAGGAGACAGTGAATATCAGTTGAGACCTTGGGGTCAGTTGCTGTACCTGGGTCTGCAGTTCGTCTCACTAACCTTCTTCTGGTAAGTTTTTTCCAGGAAATAAAGCCCACCTGAATCTTGGAGTTGCTCCCCAACTTGGAGCAACTATGAAGCAAGTGGATCTGAGTGGCACGAGGGGTAGACTGTAGCGGGTGCCATGTCACAATGCCCAAACGTCCCACTTTGGCACTGAAGCACTCATCCCCTCTGCTGCTGGGAGTGCTGGCAGCTAACAGCTGTCCGCTTTCCCTCACTGGGGACTGCCTTCAGCTGAAAATACCTATCTCATGTTCCCTTCCCAGGGGCAAGCCCATATCCAATGACCAGTCGATGTGGAAATACAAAGCCCTGCCTCCCTCATCTCAATCTGGAATAATTCTGAAGAACCATCCCAGCTTCAGAGCTCCCCATGGGATCTTCTGGGCCTTGGTTGCAACCAACCATCACGGTTAAATTTCCTCTGCCCAGTTCTGCATCCCTCATGCCCCTCAGGTGGAGATCCTGAGAGCACTGCTCAGTAAACTTCCTGCATGCAAATCTCAGTCTCTGGGTGATTTCCCAGGAAATCTGGACTGTGACAAACTGTTTTGCAGTAGTATTCTTGGGAAGTACCCAAGTAAAATACTGGGTATATTTTCAGTGACTGAAAAGTTATTGCTTCCATCCTTACAGCTTTGAGGAATCCTCGTGAGTCTGAAAAATCAACACCAGTGACTCTGAAGGACACATTTCTATTCATCTGTCTTTCTCAAGTAATAACTGAGAGGGGTATTTTACCATTGATCAACCGGACAATTCCACACTGACCTAACTGCACTCTGCGGTCATTAATTCTTCTAGCAGCAGCACCCACCCTTGGCTTAACCCCACAAGTCTTTGCAAAGACTAACTCATAGGGTAAAACTAAGTGAAATATAGTCACAGACAGAATGGTATTCAGACATCATACTTATTTATCTGTGTGGAGACAGCTGAGACCATTCTTGTTGGATGGTCCCATGGTAATTCAGCAGGACTGACTGTAAAGGTTGAATAGTGTGTGACATATGGGGCAGTGAGAAACCTGGCGTGTCTTATGGCTCATCTTTCCAGTAATCTACTTTAGAGCATCCTTAGCACACTGTACCAGCTTTATCATCTGCCCATGTATCTGGGGGTGTGGGGGAGGATGGCCACAGTGGGATAAAGTACCTGTCCATAAATCCTCTATACTCAACTGACGCAAAGGCAGACCCATTACCAGAGATAAGTGACTCGCAATGCCCATGCTATAAATTGCCCATTGAAGATCTGAGCGTGTGAGAGCAGGGGTCTGAGCTAGAACAATGAGCGTATCAAGTGATTCTGCAAAGGAGCTTATCACAGTCAAAAAGTCCCGTCTCTGGATTGGTCCTGCAAAATTCTTGGCCAGGATTTCATGACCTTCTCAAGGTGGTGCATTTGCTGAATAGATCACAAGTCCTGGAAAGTCCAGGCATGTATCATCAATATTACTGTCTTTCCAATATTAGACTCTATTTTCATGTTTTCCTGTGAACAGTTCCCTGATATATGTACTGTGGCCAAGGTAACAATTTGACCACCTTCCTAGAATAATCGCAACTTTGGCGAGAGAGTATATTGTGACAGATATAGTTACCAATTATTGATACATTGAAACTGGAGTTGACCTTCTGCTTGCATGTTCACCTCTTATTGAAAACAACTGAAAACAACTGCAAATACTTGGCTCGATTCTGGCAGAACTCTACGAAAATAGAGAACAGCAGCAAAAACCATAGGCATTATTTTAAAAATCAAGAGCTGGTTCTGTAAAAAAACTTTTAAAAAGACAGACCTCTGGCAAGCATTAATTAATTACTAATTAATAGTTAATTAGTAACAGTCCTTTACCTCCCATTCTTTTCAAGAACGAAAGGGAGAAAGAAGATGCGAATAAATAAAATACAGAAATATAAGGAAGAAATAACTACAGACAGAAAAGTGAGGATAAAAAAGAGAAAAGCATTATGAATAACGCTGTACTACTAATACTGAAAATAAAAACGAAATAAAGTTCTAGAAATACATAAAATGTCAAAAGAAGATGACTTAATTCCAGGCCAATAAATCTAAAGTGATTGAAATGACTGTCAAAGACATCCCCTCCCCCAAAACTTCAAGCCCTGATGGTTTTATAGGTGAGTTCTATGAAATTTTTAAGAAACAACTCCTATTTTACAGAAATTGTTTCAGGGAATTAGAAAAAGAGTGAAAGCTCTCCAGCTCATTTTATGAGGCCAGTATAATCTTAACTCCAAATTTAGTTAGTGACAAAATTTTAAAAAGATACTTATAGGACTTTTTCCATTTATGAATACAGATGTATAAATCCTGAACAAAATATTAGCTAACTGAATTCAACAGTTTTTTCTTTAATCCATCATAATAAAAGTTTTATCCCAGAAATTCAACTAAGGTTCAATATCAGTAAACCTAGCAAACTAGGAATATAAAGAAACTTTGATAAAGATTATATATCAAAACCTACAGGGGCTTCCCTGGTGGCACAGTGGTTAAGAATCTGCCTGCCAATGCAGGGGACACGGGTTCAAGCCCTGGTCCAGGAAGATCCCACATGCAGCAGAGCAACTAAGCCCGTGCGCCACAACTACTAAGCCTGTGCTCTAGAGCCCCTGAGCCACAACTACTGAAGCCTGTGTGCATAGAGCCCGTGCTCTAAAACAAAAGAAGCCACTGCGATGAGAAGCCCATGCGCCACAATGAAGAGTAGCCCCCGCTCGCCACAACTAGAGAAAACCCACGTGCAGCAATGAAGACCCAATGCAGCCAAAAATACATAAAATAAACAAAAATTAAAAAAAAAACCTACAGCAAATACACTCAGCAGACAAACTTTAGACACATTCCTTTTAAGACTGTAAGACAAGGATGTCCTCATCACTGCTACTGTCTGATACAGTGTGAAAGTCCTGACCAATGTTAGAAAATGAAAATTATTAAGAGGTTATATTAGTCTAGGTACCAATAAGATGTAGATAGATAGATGAGAGAGAGAGAGATGGAGATTTATTTTAAGAAATTGGCTCATGAAGTTGTGGGGGTTGGAAGGGCTGAAATCTGCTGAGTAGGCTGGAAGGCTGGAGACCCAAGGAAGAGCTTATGCTGTAGCTCAAGTCCAAAGACACTTTGCAGGCAGAATTCCCCATTCCTTGGGAACGTCAGTCTTCTTATTCTTAAAGCCTTCCACTGATTAGGTACAGCTCACCCACATCATTCTACTTTATTCAAAGTCTGCTGATTTCAATGTTAATCGTATCTAAAAAAGAACGTTCCCAGTAACAGCTACATTGGTGTTTGACCAATCAACTGTGCACCATAGTCTAAGCAAGTTGACACATAAAATTGAGCATCGCAGAAGTATTATTTTTGGAAGGAAAAAAGATTAGACTGCTATTTGCAGGTGATATGATCATCTATCTAGAAATCAGAATACAATCAACAAACTCTTAACTCTAATAGGAGACATACATAAGTTTTCCAGCTAGAAAATCAACCTACAGAAATTAGTAACAGTTCTTTACCTGCCAGAAATAACTAGGAACTATAAAATGTAATAAAAACAAAACACCATTTATAATAGCTACAAAACTATAAAGTGCCTAAGAATTAACTTAATCAGAATATATATAAGCCCTCTCTAGGGAATACAATGAGGTACTAGCACAAGGATAAACTGATCAACGGAAAAGAATAGAAAACCCGGAAGCAGACATACATTCAGATCATTATGACAGTGTGACTCTGGTGTACAGTGGGGGAAAAAAATGATAGCCTTTTAAATAAATGGTACTGGGTTAATATTATACCTAATGGGAAAAAAAGCATCTGGATCCCTATCCCGTACCATACATATAAATCAATTTTAGAAGAAGTGCAGATCTAAATATGAAAGATAAAATAATAAAGCTTTTAGAGGAAAACACCTTCATGACTTGGTGTGGGCAAGGACATCTTTAACAGAACACAAAAAGGGCTATTGGACTATTTGAAATTAAAAGAATTAAAAGGCAACCTACAGATTGAAAGAAGATATTGTCAGCACATATATCAGAAAAAAGATTCATATCCAGGCTATATAAAGAACATTCACAAATTAATAAGAAAAAGACATAAACAACACAAAAGAGAAACGGGCAAAAGTCTTGAGCAGACACTTCAAAAGAGAAGATAGTCAAGGGGCAATTAAATATTTAAAAGGCATTCAACTTCATGAGGCATTAGGAAAATGCCAATTAAAACCACGATGAGATACAAGTATATTCCCACCAGAATGGCTAAAATGAAAAGAAGATGGAAAATACCAAGTATTAACAAAGATGTAGAGCACCCAGAACTCTCAAACCATTCTGTCGGAGTGTAAATTGGTACGACCACTCTGAAAAATTGTTTGGCAGAAAATACCAAAACTGAACATATGTATAGCCTATGGCCCAGTAGAAGTGTATACATAAGTTCGACAAAAGATGTGTACAAGAATTTTCATAGCAGCACTATTCCTTATCACCCAAAACTGGAAACTCCCCAAATGCCCATTAACAGTGGAATGAATGGGACTTCCCTGGTGGTGCAGTGGTTAAGAATCCACCTGTCAAGGCAGGGGACACAGGTTAGAGCCCTTGTCCGGGAAGATCCCACATGCCGTGGAGCAACTAAGCCCGTGCACCACAACTACTGAGCCTGTGCTCTACAGCCTGAGAGCTACAACTACTGAGCCCATGCACCACAACTACTGAAGCCCACACGCATAGAGTCTGTGCTCTGCAACAAGAGAAGCCAGTACAACGAGAAGCCTGCGCACCGCAACGAAGAGTAGCCCCCGCTCGCCGCAACTAGAGAAAGCCCGTGTGCAGCAACAAAGACCCAATGCAGCCAAAAAATAAATAAAAATTTAAAAAAAAACAGTGGAATGATTATGTAATGGAATACCGTACAGAAATAAGAATGGACAAACTGCAATTAGACACAAAAATATGGATAAATTTTACAAACATAATATTGAGTGAAAAATGCCAGACACAGGTGAGAACATAAAGTATGATTCCATTGTATGAAGCAAATCAACAACAAAAAAAAACAAAAGCAAAACTAATCTATGATAGGTAGTGATAGGAGGGCTTCTGGAGTGCACGCAAGGGTCTGTTTCATGGTGTTTTCACTTGGAAATTCACCAAATCATTTATGATTTGAGAACTTTTATGTATGTACGCCATACTTCAAGAAAAAGTTCAAACAAATTCTAAATAAGAGATTTCTTTTTTCAAACTACTCGTGTCAGAGCCAAGGCTTTAGAGATCACCTGTGTGGAGATGAGAAAAACAACTGGTATACCAAAGAGGGAAAAATTAAAACTGGATCCCAATCCTTTGGATTAAGAACCTTTGAGAGGCTTCCCTGGTGGCGCAGAGATTGAGAGTCTGCCTGCCGATACAGGGGACACGGGTTCGTGCCCCGATCCGGGAAGATCCCACATGCCGCGGAGCGGCTGGGCCCGTGAGCCATGGCCGCTGAGTCTGCGCGTCCGGAGCCTGTGCTCCGCAATGGGAGAGGCCACAACAGTGAGAGGCCTGCATACTGCAAAAAAAAAAAAAAAAAAAAAAAGAACCTTTGATATTGTGATTTATAAGAAATGTATATCTTTGCTTTTTTTTTAGTTTAAATAAGTTGAATTTTTTAAAAAAGAATATATTTTAATTTGTTTATAAATTCAGAAATAAGTGTTGGAAGGATAAACAAACAATGACAATGACTATCTGAGAACAGCGATTGCAGGGTAGAGTCTACTCGGATGTTAAATAAGTATGAGAAGGAGACAGTCACTTAATTATGTTTAAAAAAATGGTAAAGAAAGAAAGAGATAAAGGGAGAAAGGAAGGAAGAAAGAAAGAAAGAAAAAGAAGGAGGGAGGGAGAGAGAGAGAGGGAGAGAGGGAGGAAGGGAGGAAGGAAAGAAGGAAGGAAGGAAGAAAGAAAAGAGAAAGAAAGAAAGAAAAAGAAAGAAAGAAAGATGAAGGGAAGAAGGGAGGACGGAAGGGAAAGAAAGAGAGAGAAAGAAAGACTTGGTCATTCAGATGATCAAAATATATTTCTCATATATATTTGGTCTTCACAGCTTCTGGCTCACAGCTCCTAAAACACTTGGAATTTCCTGTGATAAGGACAATAAAGCTCTCTTTTGTGATGTTAATGAGGTGACTTTTCAAAAGCCCTTAGGTAACCAAAGGATGGGGGCTGGTTGCCAAAAGAAAAGAACAGGTGATTAGAACATTGCTACTTTAAGACCCACCGCGCCCCTCCCCCCACCTCTGGTGGGGGGAGGCGCTAGAGATTGAGTTCAGTTGCCAATGGCCAATGATTTAATCACTCCTGCCTATGTAATGAAGCCCCCATAAATACCCAGAAAGACTGGGCTCAGAGAACTTCCGGGTTGGTGAACATGTGGAGACATGGGGCGAGTGGTGAGCCCAGAGAGGGCACGGAAGCTCTGTGCCCTTTCCCCACACCTTGCCCTATGCCTCTCTTCCATCTGGCTGTTCCTGAGTTATAGCCTTTTATCATAAACTGGTGACCTAGTAAGTAAAATGTTTCTCTGAGTTCGGTGAGCCGCTCTAGCAAATTATTGGAACCTGAGGAGAAGGTCGTTGGAAGCTCCAATCTATCTGGTTGGTTAGAAGCACAGGTGACACCCTGGGCTTTTGACTGGCATCTGAAGTAGGTAAGGGGGGGGGGGCAGGAGAGGGAGACTCAGGCAGTCTCGGGGGACTGAGCCCTTAACCCGTGGCATCTGATGCTGTTTCCCGGTAGATGGTGTCAGAATTGGGTTGAATGGTAGGACACCCACATGGTGTTGCAGAGAATTGCTTGGCATGGGGAAACAATCTCCACACATTTGGTGACCAGAAGTGTCAGAAGTGACGTGTTTTGTGTGAGTAGGAAAGGAGACTCACAGGGAAGACACACACAGTTGGGAAGAACTGGGTTTTTCCCAACACAGGTGGAAAGCTGAGGGTTTTTCCTATTTAGAACCAAAATGTGAAAGTTAAAACCATAAAGTTAATAAAAGAAAATGTAGAAGAATATATTTATGATCTATGGGCAGAGAAAAACTTCTTAAATAAAACTTCAAAGGCACAAACCTTAACACAAAAGAATTAATGTGATTGTTTCAAAATCAATAGTTTCTGTTTATCGAAAGACACCACAAAGTGAATAGATAGCAAAAACGGAAGAAGATGTTTGCAATCCCTAAAAGCAACAAGAGATTCACATGTCAACTACACAAGAAATACCTGCAAATGAACAAGAAGGAAAACAGCACCCTCAATAGAAAACTGGGCAAAAAAATACCTACAGGTGGTGTAGAGAAGAGGAACCCACTTGGAGAGGTGCTCAAAATCATTTGCAGCCAGGGAGATGCAAAATTTTTAAAAATTAGATGTCACTTTTTGTACATTAGATTGCAAAATATTGGCTGCATGATGCCAAGTGTTATGGGGCTGTGGAGCTGTAAAAGCCTTCTGGTCCTGCTGGCAGGAATACAGACTGGTGTAGCCATCCTGGAGTATAATCTGGCACCTCTGACACAAATAAGTAAACACACAGAGAAAGACCCAGCAATTCCCCTGCTGGTATATATCCCATGGCAACTCAGAGGTCCATAGGCTATATGTAGAAGGATGCTCAATGCAGTGTTTTTTTGTGGTGGAGAGGAACACTGGGTACTCATCACTGTGGGGTTAGGTAAAACCTGGGGGCAACAGAAGCACTTAGTAGCAGTGGATCAGATGTACATTCAGCCACATGGGTGAATCTTAAAGCTTATGCTTAGTGAAAAAGCTAAGAAACAGAAGGAGACACGTAACGTAAATTTAATATACATAAATTTAAACTATATACATAAATGTACATGATGTATATAATAATGCAAAATATACCTAAATTTAAACGATATCAGTGGGAGAATAAATTGTGGTATATTCGTACAATATAAAGAAACAAACTATTGATACGTGCAATAACATGCATGAGTCTCAAAAACACATTGAACAAAAGCCAGACACAACAGGGTGCGCGCTATACGATTCTGTGTCTATTAAATTCTAGAACAGGTAAAACTAATATCTAGTTAGAAAAAGCAGATTCGTGTTGCTTAAGGCTGGGGTTGAGGGAGAGGAGTGACTGCAAAAGGATACGAAGGGACTTTTTGTGGTGATGGAAATGATCAATATCTTGATTAAAGTGTGGGTAAGTGGGTATATACATTTGTGAAAACTCATAGAACTGCACACCTAAAATGGGTACATTTTTGCATGTAAATTATACTCCCATGAAGCTGATTTTCAAAGTAAAAGAAACATACACATACCCAAAGCAATACACATACTCTAAGAGAAAATACAAATTAAATATTTACATTAAAAGAAAAGAATGAAGGGCTTCCCTCGTGGCACAGTGGTTAAGAATCCGCCTGCCAATGCAGGGGACACGGGTTCGAGCCCTGGTCCGGGAAGATCCCACATGCCACAGAGCAACTAAGCCCGTGCGCCACAACTACTGAGCCTGCGCTCTAGAGCCTGTGAGCCACAACTACTGAACCCTCGTGCCACAACTACTGAAGCCTTCGCACCTAGAGCCCGTGCTCCGCAACAGAAGCCAGTGCAATGAGAAGCCCACTCGCCACAACTAGGGAAAGCCCGCTCGCAGCAACAAAGACCCAGCACGGTCAAAAATAAAATAAATAAATAAATTTCCAAAAAAAAAAAAAAGAAAGATTCACCATAGAGAGAGGCAAATAATGAAAGTGAGGTATGCAAGTTAAAACGAATTGATACATTTAAAACAATAATAACAAAAACACTTGGCCCACAAGGGGGGCGGAGGGAGGAACTGGGAGTTTGGGATTAGCAGATGCAAACTATTATAGAGAGAACGGCTAAACAACAAGGTCCTACTGTATAGCACAGGGAACTATGTTCCATAGCCTGCGATAAACCAGAACGGAAAAGAATATATAAAAAAAGAACGTATATATATATATATATATATATATATATATATGACTGAATCACTGTGCCGTACACCAGAAACACAACACTGTAATAAATCAACTATACGTCAATAAAATGAATTAAAAAACCAACAAACACTTGGCCCAGTCCCTCTGAATAAGTTACAAGGATTCAATGTCTTGGACTAGTCAAGGTAATGTGAACAGCTGCCACTACTGTCACTGCTGCCACTACCATAGAACACAGCTAGTAAAGAAAAGTTTCAAGTTCCCACCTGGCTGGCCATAAAGCCCGTGCTCGTTTAACCCCTGGCCCCCCGGCCCTGCCATCACTTCCTGACCCCAGCCTGGTGGATTTGAGGATAATGATGTCTCAGGTATGTCATGAACCTGCCCTCCATCCTCTTGAATCTTCCAGATGGGCACAGGCATGGCCAGGCCACAGGGCTGGAACAATGGGGCTGGTTTTGCAAAGGTGGGGTGGGAGCCACCCCTGCCCTGAGTTCCCACCAGCAGGGTCTCCAGCCTTTGACCCAAAGGCTGCTCCTTTAATTGCTGCACCACCTGGGGCTGGGACGTCACTAACAGGGCCCAGCCATGGGTCACTCTGTGTGCCCAGAGTTCAGGTTCATCAAGAGGTTCTGTTACATCAACCTGCGTGAGTCTCAGAACATACGTAGATCCTAAGCATCAAAGCCCTCCCCATGCTGCTGATCCCACCTCTAATGGTTCCATTTCTAAATAAGGTCCAAGCCCTCTTGAAACAGGAGGGAAGAGGGCAAGGGACAACTTTTAAAAGAATGACTTGGTCACTGAGGATATGATATAACTGGTTAAAACTGTTTAGGCCCAAGATGGCAGAATTGACTTCCAGTGGAGCTTGAGCCTCATTATACGCTCATTGTAATGCATTAGCATATGCTAAATAACACACCCACAGGCGCCGTGACAGTTCCGAGGCCGACCATAAAAGGCCCAAAACTGGGCAGTAGCCCAATTCCTGGAAATCCCCGCCCCTTCCCCCAAATAGTTGGAATAATCCTCCCACTCATTAGCCTGTGAAATGACCCAGCCCATAAAAACTAACCACCCCATATTTCAGGGTCTCTCGCCTTCCGAGATGGCCCACACTCGGTCTGTGGAGTGTGTTTCTCCCAGGGCTGTTCTCGCCTTTTGAGACAGACCGCATTCTGTCTATGGAATGTGTATCTCTCTCAATAAATCCACTTCTTACCTATCACTTTGTTTCTCACTGAATTCTTTCTGCATCGAGACATAAAGAACCTGAACTTCATTAAGTCCTGAGACCAGGTGTGCGATTTCAATTAAAAGACAGTGGGTTCAAGTCCCAAATCTGGGTTTCGGCTGCGTTCGAGTCCCACCCTGTGGGTTCAAGCCCCAGTCTGTTGTGCGGTTTCACTCTGACTCTAAGCCCAGAGTCCTTCACTTTACCTAACAACTACTTCACTATGATGAGGATCACGATTTCCAGGACACAGACCGAAACCAAACAGCAGGTCCAAGGAGGGGATATATGTATACACATAGCTGATTCACTTCGTTGTACAGCAGAAACTAACACATTGTAAAGCAAGTATACTCCAATTAAAATAAAAAAATAAAAGGGGCATAGGCCTTGAAGCCAGAGGTGAGAAGTCCCAGCTGAGTAGCCCTGGGTAAGTGGAAAATGAGATCAGCCATCAGTGCAAAAAGGAAAAGGAAGGCTGTGAGCAAACACATCTCATTCAGGGGAACTATTTAGAAGAGGAAAGCAAAATGGCATTGCCATTATGAAAACTCAAACATAATCAGCTACTTGGGGGTCTGTTAAAGAAAGAATGTGCTGGGCTTCCCTGGTGGCGCAGTGGTTGAGAGTCCGCCTGCCGATGCAGGGGACGCGGGTTCGTGCCCCGGTCCGGGAGGATCCCACATGCCGCGGAGCGGCTGGGCCCATGAGCCATGGCCGCTGAGCCTGCGCGTCCGGAGCCTGTGCTCCGCAACGGGAGAGGCCACAACAGTGACAAGCCCGCGTACCGCAAAAAAAAAAAAAAGAAAGAAAGAAAGAATGTGCTGGCAGAAGCGGTTTTTGCTCTGCAGCATATATAAAAGGGGAAGCTCAGAGAGGCCACACGTGGCTTGAGACCAGCACTGCTCATGGAAGTGGACCCCCTGACCTTCAAAACACTTGGGCTTGTCTGAGCAGGCAGAAGGAATGGATGACTCCAGCACAGAGCCTACAACTATCTCACCCTCCCGCCTTGACTGATCTACACCCACCAAGCTGAATCCTGCCCCGTTTGACTTCCCTTCTGGCTTTGCCTAGAAGTCAGTTCACCAGATTTAGCAAATAAAATACAAGTACTTATACTAAAAAATTATTTGTTGTCGATCTGAAATGCTAATTGAACTGGGCATCCTGTAGTTTATCTGGTAACTCAAACTACACAGCGAGTTGGCTGACAGTTGAGTGGAAGAACCTCCCATGTTTTCACAAAAGTGCCCAGACCGTGCTGGCCGACCCCGCATCTCATCGGCACTCTTCACACATGCTGCGGTTGCCTGTTTATCTTTTGTCTCCAGGCCACGAGTTCCTTCAGAGCAAGGACGGTGCCTGATCCACCACCAAATCCTGGAGGGCGCCTGGTATAAACAGAACTTTTTATAATGTCTGCATTTTATTTTTGAAATATTTCCACCCGAATAATGTGACACTATGTCTGTGTTAGTTAAAACTTCAATTCTGGAGGTAGCCATTTGCCCTCCATCGAAAATCCCCTCTCTAGCTAGTCAGCTAGCTTTGCATCAGAAAGCCTATATCCAAATGCAAGATCACAAGGGCTTCATCAATACCTGAGGCTTCGCTAATTAGCAAAGTGAAAGTCAGAAATAGGTTTTCATTGATGAAACTTGTGCCTTGTTAATTAGCATGACGGATGTTAGAAATAGGCTCTTGTTAGTGAGATTAAAGGGATTCAGGATCTATGGATTTGCTTACGTATGTTTGAGATACTCCCACCTTTACATGAACAGGTTTTCAGAATCTAGGAAGACCTGTAGGCTGCACCTTACAGATGGCACCTGAGGCTTGGTCCAACCGTTAGTTTTGGAGGATTTCTGGTTCCCTGATGTTTCTGGAATGTTGCATCTGCCTCTGATGGACCTTTCATGCAAAGAGTAGGCTGAGAGCTGGGGCTTCTCAGGCCTAGAGAATAGGTTGCAGGGACTTTTTTGTGCCCGGTTGCTAATGAATGCCTGTTTAATAAACGTTTCCGTGAATTTCCCTGGTGGCACAGTGGTTAAGAATCTGCCTGCCAAAGCAGGGGACAGGAGTTCGATCCCTGGTCCGGGAAGATCCCACATGCCGTGGAGCAACTAAGCCCCTATGCCACAACTACTGAGCCTGTGCTCTAGAGCCCATGAGCCACAACTACTGAGCCCGCGAGCCACAGCTACTAAAGCCCGCACACCTAGAGCCCATGCTCCGCAACAAGAGAAGCCACGGCAATGAGAAGCCCGCGCACTGCAACAAAGAGTAGCCCCCACTCGCCGCAACTAGAGAAAGCCTGCGCGCAGCAACGAAGACCCAATGCAGCCAAGAATAAATAAACAAATTTTAAAAATAAAAAATAAACGTCTCCATGTGTGATGTTTGGTCAGAGACTTGCTTTTGTGTGAACTGGTAGTGAGGTTATGGGGAGGCGCTTAGCTCACCCTCACTCAAGCTCAAACTTTTTGGAGATGTGTCAGTTACTAAGATACTGTGTCTCAGCTCCAAACCCACCCTTCTTTATGATGCTGGGGCTCTGCAGACCACGTTTCTGCATTGCCAGCTGCACCTTGTTAGGCTCTGCCCGTAGGAGGTGCTAGAGGAAGACTCACAGCTAGAGGACGAAGAAGGGAACTGTTTCTTTCTTCCTTTGGGCATCTGCTGGCTTCCTGTTCGCTTCCTGACCCTGTGAGCTGCATCGTCCATGTTTCTTCACTCCGGTAGCAGCAGTTTCTTCCTGTAGCAGCAGCTGAATCCAGTTTGCAGTTTGCCTGACAACCACAGAACCCGCCAGCATCCCCTCCTCAGAGGTCTGGGTCCAAGCTCCATCAGATTGCCTTTCTGAGCTCAGAGACATCAAAATCAGCTGGCTAGCATGCCCCCCTCAGGGATCTGGGTCCCACCTCTATGGGCCGCCTCCTCTGAGCTCAGACACCAGCACCAGCCAGCAGGTGCCCTTTCCTCAAGCATCTGAATTTTAGCCCCATGTGATCCCCACACTCCAAGCTTCTAGGTTTTAATCGTTCCAGCTTTCTCCTTGTTCCCCCCAGGAGTGGTAGTTACTGCCTGAAATTACAACCTCCGTGATGGCTTAGAGCTCCCTTTTTGCTTCTTTGGTGACTAGTTAATAATTCCTTCTACAGGCACACCTTGGAGATATTATTGCAGGTTCGGTTCCAGACCATTGCAATAAAGTGAATATTGCAATAAAATGAGTCACATGAAGTTTTTCTGTTTCCCAGTGCATATAAAAGTTATATTACACTATACTGTAGTCTATTAAACGTGCAAAAGCATTATGTCTAAAAAAAATAATGTACATACTTTAATTAAAAATAACTTTATGGGGCTTCCCTGGTGGCGCCGTGGTTGAGAGTCCGCCTGCCGATGCAGGGGACGCGGGTTCGTGCCCCGGTCCGGGAAGATCCCACATGCCGCGGAGCGGCTGGGCCCGTGAGCCATGGCCGCTGAGCCTGCGTGTCCGGAGCCTGTGCTCCGCAACGGGAGAGGCCACAACAGTGAGAGGCCCCCGTACCGCAAAATAAATAAATAACTTTATGGCTCAAAAATGCTAACCGTCATCTGAGCCTTCAACGGGTGGTAGCAGGAACATCAAAGATCACTGATCACAGATCACCATAACAACTACAATAATAGTGAAAAATTTTGAAATACTGCAAGAATTACCAAAATGTGACACAGAGACACGAAGTGGGCAAATGCTGTTGGAAAAACGGAGCCGATAGACTTGCTAGACACAGGGTTGCCACAAACCTTCAATTTGTTAGAAACGCAATAAAGCGAAGCTCAATCAAATGAGGTATGCCTGTATCTAGCTAACAATTCTCTATATTAAATCTCTCTCCGTTAAAATAACCAGTGTGATTTTTTTGTCTCTGGCCTGAAGGTTATGTAACCTTCCAGAAAGAACTTTCGGGTTATGCATGGCCAAACTGCCTTAGGTCAGCACTCAGATACAGGGAATAAATAAATGAGTAAATGACTGGATTTCTCACTGTAAATGGATAATAACTTTCCAGGTTTTTTATACCAATCTCCAGTGATTTTAATTACCATGAGTCAGTCCCCTGAGCCCTCCTGCTTGTGAAGGAGAGTAACAATCAGACCCAAAAAGAATAAAATACCAAAAGTTTAAAGGAATAAGAAGTGCAGGGAGCAAGGGCCACACAGCAGAGGTAAGTGGACCCACCACCACCGTCCTCTTCCGGCTATTTTCAGTTGATTCAACTGATTCAGCTCTGCCCTGGAAACTTCTCACCTAACCTAAAAGTCCGCTTCCCTCTGGCCCAGACGTCCTGCTTTTCTTTGATCTCACTCTTCTCTAAGCTCAGAACCATCTGGGCTCTTTTGGGGGAAGCGGAGAAGCACCTTTATTCCCCAACCCTCCACCCCATCCACACACACAATAGTTGACATCCTCTGAAGGTATCACTCATTCAGGGGAACAAGTTGGTGGCTGAGAGGCTGCCCAATTGGCCTCAGGATCAAAACGATCATTCCAGAGCCAGCGAAGACCCTAGTGCATGGCTTGACTTCTGCCTTGTTGCCAGACAGCCATGGTTCAGTCTCGATCCGCTGCATTAGTGGACATTCTATCTTCCATCCCTTCGGCAACGGTGATTTATGTGGGTTATATACTGGGCCTGGAGCTGATGTCTGGAGATACGAAGTTGCTTCACGGGCAAGAGCAAAGATGATTGTAACAATGGCCAGAGGCACAGAGGAAGAGCAGCCATCCCGCTCTGGAAGGGGAGAGGAACTCATAAAAACTGCTTATTCTTTACTAAGAATCATTGTTACCAATGTCAATGTTGCCCCCGGCTTCCTCTGGATACTTCTGTACTGTTTGGGGGCACCCACTGGCTTCAGTGAGCTTCTGTTACCAATAAGGAACACTTGTCAGTTCTTTAGAGTTCCTGCCCTGGGCTCCTGGAGCAGCTTTATTCAGGAGAGCTGGAAATGGCTGGAAATGTATCTCTCGCAAGGGCAGGGCAGCCTCTGCCCCAGGACTGATGGATGGGGGGGGGAGTATGATAGCCCAGCTCCCTCACCATGGGTGGGATCACCCTGAGGTGTAACATACTCCAGAGCCCCAGCCCCAGGGTCAGGCTGAATGAAGCCGCAGGACTTTATCTGAAATGGACCCCTGGCTTCTTCCCCCAACCTGAGCTGCCCATTCATCCGTGTCTGTCCCTGGGGGCTGGGGGCCTCCTTTGTTTCCCTCCCTAGGTGTCCATCGAGTGCCTGCGGGGGGGAAACGTGAAGAGCCTTTGTTCTCAACTCATGTATTCAGCGGCAGCTCTTCTGAAGCCACTGTGTTGCCAGCCTACTTGTGTCAACTGAGGGAGGAGCTCTCAAATTCCACATGGATCCCGCCCCGACACCCCCCTTCCCCTGTCCACCGGCCCCTTTCACCAGGCAGCTCTCAGCAGAAGGGGCGCCCCCGACAGACTCCGCCCTCCCCGTGCAGCGCCTACCCTCATCCGACATCTGCAAGTGAAACCGTGCAACTCGGATTGGGACTTGAACCCGCGCACTGGGACTCGAACCCAGCCAGAACCCAGATTGGGACTTGAACTCACGGTTTTGTTTGTTTGTTTGTTTGTTTTTTGTGTGTTTTTTTGCGGTACGCGGGCCTCTCACTGTTGTGGCCTCTCCCGTTGCGGAGCACAGGCTCCAGACGCGGGCTCAGCGGCCATGGCTCACGGGCCCAGCCGCTCCGCGGCACGTGGGATCTTCCCGGACCGGGGCACGAACCCGTGTCCCCTGCATCGGCAGGCAGACTCTCAACCACTGCGCCACCAGGGAAGCCCTATTTTTCTAAACTTTAGAGTCCTCATCTGAAAAATGGGAATAAAAACACCTACCCTACCTCCCCACCAGGCTACCGTGAGGACTGAATCTGCTATCATCTGGGGAGATACTCTGTAGACTGCAAAGCATCATCCAGGTATTATTACTGGGCAGAGGGAGTGGACAGTAGTGTGAGTAGTAGGGTGAGGTCAGAAAAGCACATCTGTGGAGGCGACAGCAAGGGAATCAGGGTGACTAAGGCACGGCATGGATGGGAGAGAAGCATTGCACGTTAGGCTCTCTGGAAGCAGACGGTGAGATGGCTTTTGAAGGGCATGATGTTTATTAGGGATGAAGGCTTGTGAAAAGAAGTGAGGGGAGGCAGGATAGGGCAGAGGGGGAAGCTGAGCTGTGGCAGGAGCCCCACAGAGCGAGGATCCCCTACTGGAGTTTTCCTGCCATAGGCAAAAATGGCCGCATCCTCACACCCTTGTTATACTTTCTACTAAAGCATACCTTCGTACTCAGTCACCGGGTGTGGGCTGCCTGGGCAGGGCATGACCTGCAGCAAGGTGGCTCTCTGTACTGAGACAGCTAGGGGCTGTCTGCTTATCATATACCCACATACCTAGGGACCGGCAACAAGAACTTCCTCGAAGGTGGATCTGGGCACGCATCTCTGTGTCTACCGCAAGAGGGATAGGGGATAATACCGGAAGAGTGGTCCTCCTGAAACTGAGCAGGACCCTGTGGGTCTCCTGGACATGGAAGCCGTTCCGTATCCCCCGTTCCTTGTTTGTAGGGAGCAGACTCCAGCCTCCATGACCTTTCCTGAGTCCCAAAGGGCAGATTCAAACAGTTGCTAATCAGGGAAGGAAGGGGGTGCAGAGAAAAGGGAGGAGTAGTCAAGAAACAATAGTGCAGCAATTAAAGCAGGGCCCTGGTTCTGCCTCAAAGGATACACATAACAATTTCTTTGAGCTCTTTCCAGAACTAAAACCCCCAACAAGTGGAAGATGTCAGCATTGTTCATTCCACAAAAGACCATCTGAGACCAGATTAAAGGAACCAGAGAAACTCATCAAGAGACTACCTGAGGGGCTTCCCTGGTGGCGCAGTGGTTGAGAGTCCACCTGCCGATGCAGGTTCGTGCCCCGGTCCGGGAAGATCCCACGTGCCGCGGAGCGGCTGGGCCCGTGAGCCATGGCCGCTGAGCCTGCGCGTCCGGAGCCTGTGCTCCGCAACGGGAGAGGCCACAGCAGTGAGAGGCCTGCGTAAAGCAAAGCAAAAAAAAAAAAAAAAAAAGACTACCTGAGGCCAGATGAAAGGAGTGCAGGCCCTGAACACACACCCTAATCTTATCAGCAACCCTGCCCTTGAACCATTGCCATAAAACTCCTCACCAAATCCTCCTGGGTTCGGACACACAGTTTTTCAGGGCCCGCACACGAGCCCACTGTGTCCCCCTTTGCCTGGCAAAGCAATAAAGCTATTCTTTTCTACTTCACTCAAAACTCTGTCTCCGAGATTTGATTTAGCACCGGTGCACAGAGGCCAAGTTTTCGGCATCACTCCCAACCATTACTTAATTCTGTTATTCATTTAGACAGAGTGGGCCAGTCGAAGTTTTTATCAAGGGCCTTCTCTATACAAGGGATTAAACTAGGTGCTGTGGAAAGCCAACTCAAACAAGACAAGGTACCACCATGGTTTGTATTCCCTCAGAAGCATATCCTGAGATAAGAGGTGGGTGCTAGCTAAACAGTGTACTTGGGAGGTTCAAGGAACAGCCCAAGTGAGAGGGAAGGGAATGCAGTCAGTGAAGGGTGGGCTTTACTGGCGACCACAGGGAAAACTCAGGATGACGGTGTAGAGCATACGCTTCAGCGTTATCCCACCCAAGGCGCAAGGGAACTGGGGTATTTATACACCAGCTCCCATCTTTCATTGGTTGAGAGCTCTGCTCGGGAGCCATTGTCAGTCTCTGGCATTTTCAGCCTGCCCTGTGCTGCTGGGCACAGAAATTGCTGACAGGATATGGGGCGGGGCAGGGCAGGGAACACCGGCTGTGGGTGCTACCCTCACATCAAGCCCTTTACAGTACTGAGAGGAAAAGTGACCATCAGAAAACAGCCTGACAAGTGCAATGATAGAGGCATGCTTGGAACACAAAAAAGAAGTCCCTAATCTCAGAGGCCTCCTCAAGGAAGTAGCCTAACACACGAACTGAGTCTCAAAAGGCAGTAAAGGGTTGGTCTAGAAGAAGGGGCTGGGAAAGAGCCCGAGGCTTTGACAGATGGGCTGCTTCAGGAGTTTTCAAGCCATCCAGTGTAGCTGGAGCATAGCCAGCATGTGAAAGAAGAAGCATAGAGGGATGAGGCAGGGAGAGAAACTGGTGCTGGATCATTCAGAGCCTGAAAGTGGCGTTCTACTTCCTATGGAAGGATTGGGGAGACTTGCTAGGATTTTAAGCACAGGTATGTCATGAATCTTTCTAGAGAAGTCACTGCGGCTGCAGAGCAGAGAACAGATTTGAGGGGACAGGACTGCGGGCAGCGGGCAGGGAGCCCAGGAGAGAAATTACAAAGGTTGAAAACAGAGAAGTGGCAACGGAGAAAGACAAGGCAATAGAATCAAGAGAGATGAAGAATGCACAAGGCTTAATGGCAAACAGGATGAGGAGCCCTCGAGAGGCATCTATACCAGGCATAGGTTCCCACCCAGAGTTGTTTGTTCTTTTTTGTTTTTTTTTTTGCGGTACGCGGGCCTCTCACTGCTGTGGCCTCTCCCGTTGCGGAGCACAGGCTCCGGACGCGCAGGCTCAGCGGCCATGGCTCACGGGCCCAGCCGCTCCGCGGCATGTGGGATCTTCACGGACCGGGGCACGAACCCGTGTCCCCCGCATCGGCAGGCGGACTCTCAACCACTGCGCCACCAGGGAAGCCCCCACCCAGAGTTTTAATCCATTTAATACCTCTGAACTTTCTACCACACCTGGAAGGACTTTTTACTTGGAACCAGGATACAACAAGGAAATGTTTGTAAGTTTTACCACAGCGAGATCACAAGCATAAACTGTGAGCGGGTGATTGAGATGCAAGTACCAGGTCTGTGTTATTACTCTGAGAACATTCCGGGACCAAAGTCAGACAGAGGGCCCCAAAGTCTTGATTTAAATCCATTTTCAATGAGAAGATTCACCACCACGTATTTTTCAAGGCACACAAAATGTTAGCGGATTGCTAGCAGGTTAAAGGTAGTCTTTCCAATTGGATTTCCCTGTGTCGTATTAAACAAAATTTTTAAATTGAAGTATAATTAACATATAACATTATATTAGTTTCATGTGTACAACACGATTCAAAATTCGTACATATTGCAAACTGATCACTACAATAAGTCTAGTTACCATCCATCATCAAACACAATTACAAAAAAACTTTTTCTTGTGAGGAGGACTTTTAAGATTTACCCTATTGGCAACTTTTAAGTATACAGTACAGTATTATTAACTACAGCCACCATACTGTACATTACATCCCCATGATGTAATGATTTATTTATTTCATAACTGGAAGTTCGTACCTTTTGACCCCCTTCACCCATTTCGCCCTCCCCCACCCCCCCCCATCCCTGCCAACCACCAATCTGTTCTTTGTATCTATGAGCTTGGGTTTGATTTTGGTTTTGATCCCACATATAAGTGATATCATACAGTATTTGTCCTTCTCTGACTTATTTCACTTAGCATAATGCCCTCAAGGTCCATCCATGTTGCTGCAAATGGCAAGATTTCCTTCTTTTAATGGCTGGGCGATATTCCATTGTGTGTGTGTATGTGTATGTGTGTGTGTGTGTGCGCGCGCGCGCGTGTGTATAAAACAATGTATCCATTTAACAATTTCTTTATCCATTCATTCATCAACGGACACTGAAGCTGTTTCCATGTGTTGGCTACTGTAAATAACGCTGCAGTGAACATGGGGTTGCATATAACTTTTCAAATTAGCGTTTCATTTTTCTCAGATAAATATCCAGTAGTGGGATTGCTTTTTTTAGTTTTTTGAGGAACCTCCATGCTGTTCTCCATAGTGGCTGCACTAATTTACATTCCCACCAACAGTGCACAAGGGTTCCGTTTTGTCCACATCCTCACACTGTATCATTTTCAGCTCCTTTTTCCTCCATTGACTTTTTGATCCTCATACCTTGCCTAAAGTACGCTGTTTTGGTTGTTGTAGCTCTTGTTTTTTCCTAACAGGCACCAAAGCAACCCATGTCTCATTCAGATAAGGTAGGAAGCAAAGATGGTCATGGTGCAAAGTGTTCCTGTCTCTCCAATTGCAGTGGTGTCTCCAGTAGACTCTGATGTATTGTTAAGATCAAGGCCTCAAAGACAGACAATACCTAGACGTTGTATACGCCCTTTCTATGTATAGCCCATTGGCCAGAACTTAATTATATGGCTGTATCTAGCTGCAAGGAAAGTTGAGAAATGTAATTTTCATTTCCAATGGTCATATATCTAGCTGAAAAATGAGGCTTTTTTTTAACGAGGACAAAAGAAGGGACATTGTGGGGCACCTGGAGGTCTCTGCTGTGTTAGCTAGCTACTGCTACCTAAAAAACCACCCCAAAACTTAGTAGTCTAAAACAACTACCATTTTTTTTCTCACAATTCTGTGGATCAGGAATTTGGGGCGGGGGGTGGGGTGGGGTGGGAGTATGACTCATCTCTGCCCTGCATGATGTTGGCTGGGGCTGGGGAACCCACGTGGCTCAGCTGGGGTGGATCAAATGCCTGAGGGCCCACTAGGATGTCTGGGCCTCTGTCTTCTCATGGTATTGGCAATAGTCACTAATACGTCTGGGGGCTTTGTTCTCCTCCAAGTGGTTTCTCTCTCCAGCAGGATAGCCTGGGCTTTACATGGTAGCTGGAAATCCCTCCCCAAGCCAAATGGAAGCTGCAAGTCCCCTTGAGGCCTGGTAATTCCACCTTTTGATGGAAGCAGCTAAAGATACTTTGCAAAGAGAAGTGAACCCTGGGAGACGTGATTCTTTGGGAGCCGTGTTTTAGAATCTACCACCATATGATCCTGCAATCCCACTCCTGGGCATATATCCAAAGAAAACCATAATTCAAAAAGACACACGCGGGCTTCCCTGGTGGCGCAGTGGTTAAGAATCCGCCTGCCAATGCATGGGACACAGGTTCGAGCCCTGGTCCTGGAAGATCCCACATGCCGTGGAGCAACTAAGCCCGCGAGCCACAACTACTGAGCCTGCCCTCTAGAGCCCGCGAGCCACAACTACTGAAGCCTGCGAGCCACAGCTACTGAAGCCCATGCGCCTAGAGCCCGCGCTCCACAACAAGAGAAGCCGCTGCTGTGAGAAGCCTGCTCGCCACAGCTAGAGAAAGCCCATGCACGGCAATGAAGACCTAACGCAGCCAAAAAAATAATAAATAAATAAATTTAAAAAAACAAAAAGACACACACACCACAATGCTCGTCACAGCACTATTCACAACAGCCAGGACACGGAAACAACCTAAATGTCCGTCGACAGACGAACGGATGAAGAAGATGTGGTCCACAGATATAATGGAATACTACTCAGCCATGAAAAAGAATGAAATAATGCCATTTGCGGCAACATGGATGGACCTCGAGATTATCATACTAAGTGAAGTAAGTCAGACGGAGAAAGACAAATATCATATGATATATTTATATGTGGAATCTAAAAAAGACAATGATACAAATGAACTTACATACAAAACAGAAATAGACCCCCAGACATAGAAAACAAACTTATGGTTATCAAAGGGGAAGGGCAGGTAGGGATAAATTAGGAGTTTTGGATTATCAGATACACACTACTATATACAAAATAGATAACCAACACGGACCTACTGCATAGCACAGAGAACTATACTCAATATTTTGTAATAAGCTATAAGGGAAAAGAATCTGAAGAAGAATATATCAATATAGATACACACATACACAGATACATATAACTGAATCACTTTGCTATACACCTGAACTAACACAACATTGTAAGTCAACTATACTTCAATTTTTAAAATTTAAAAATAAAAACTAAATTTAAAAAACCAATCATCTACCACACCTGCAATTGGGGGTGTACTAGTCTACTTGAGTTGCCTTAACATAATACCACTGACTGGGTGGCCTAAACGACAGAAACTTATTTTCTCACAGTTCTGGAGTCTGCAAGTCCAAGATCGAGAAGCCGGCAGGGTTGGTTTTTCTCGAGACCTCTCTCCTTGGCTTACAGATGGCCACCTTCTCATCATGTCCACACCTGGTCTTTCCTCTTGTGATACTGTGATTTAAAATAAATATCTATTTGGTCTTCATCCCTGTTTCTGGCACAGAGCTCCTAAAACTATTGGAGTTTCCTAAGTGTCGAGAGCAATAAAGGAATCTTTTGTTATGTTAATGAGGCGACTTTTGGAAAGCACACAGGTAACCTGAGGATGAGGGCCGGTTGCCAGGGGACCCAACCATATGATCTGAGGGTTGGAACTTTCAGTCCCTCCCCTTATCCCAACTTCCAGGAAGGGGAGAGAGGCTGGAGGGTTAATCGACTGCCAATGGCCAATGATTTAATCAATAGTGCGTACGTAATGAAGCCTCCATAAAAACCCAGAAGGATGGGATTTGGAGGACTTTCAGGATGGTGAACCAGAATGTTTCCACCTGCCCGCCGTGCTGGGCCCCAAACTCCAAGAGGACAGAAGCTCCTTTGTTCAGGACCTCGCCCTGTGTATCTCTTCATCTGGCTGTTGATTTGTATCCTTTAATATCCTTTGTAATAAACCAGTAACCCGAGCCCTGTGAGCCACTCTAGCAAATTAATTGAACCCAAGGAGGGGGTCGCTGGAACCCCCAATCTGTAGCCTGTCAGTCAGAAGCACAGGTGATAACCTGGGCTTGTGAATGCAGTCTAAAACTGAGGGGGTAGGGCAGGAAGTCTTGTAGGACTGAGCCCTTAACCTGTGGGATCTGATGCTATCTCTGGGTAGATAGTGTCAGAATTGAGTTGAATGGTAGGACACCCAGCTGGTGTCCCAGAATTAATTGGTGGTGTGGGGAAGAAAACCCATACATTGTAATTGGTGACCAAAATCCTTACCTCCGTGCTCACACATCCCTGGTGTCTCTTCCTCTTCTAAGGACACCAGTCAGATTGGATTAGGGCTCCATCCTTACACCTCATTTAAACTTAATCGCCTCTTTAAGGGCCCTATCTCCAAACACAGTCACATTGGGGGGTTTCAACATGTGAGTTCTGGGAGGACATAATTCAGTCGATAACAGGGGGTAATATATTAAGTTTGAGCAGTCATTTACACCGTTTACCACTGCTTATAAGCTAGTCTTACAGAGACTGAGAATTTCCTTTGGAATTCCACCATGTAAATACTGGTGCCTTGGTTTGGTTCTATATGCATATATCAGGGATCGGCAAGAAACCAGGAATTTAACAAAACATTAATTCTTACACTTTTCCTATAGAAGCATCTCTCTTCTACAAAAAAAAAGCAGTCTGCTTAGGATACAGAATGTTGGAAATAGCACACTAGTAACGACAACAAAAATCTGGACAATCTGAAAATCACAACTTTTCTTAAACTCATCAGAGAGCTGAGGTCACAGAGCAACCAAGTGACCTGAATGCTAAGAAAACACGGGTGCCTCCAAGGTGAGACAAGAGGTGAGCACCTGTTTGCCTGAGGTGGAAGCCACTGGACACTGGCCTTAGTGAAAAAAAGTACAACAACATGCAAGATCCGATGGGCAATTTCATCAGAGAGAATAAAACTATAAGAAAGAATCAAATGGCGGGACTTCCCTGGCGGTCCAGTGGTTAAGACTCTGCACTTCCACTGCAGGGGACACAGGTTAGATCCCTGGTTGGGGAACTAAGATCCCACGTGCTGCACAGCACCGCCCGGCCAAAAAAAAAAAAAAAAAAATTTCCTTAAATGCATACTTGTGTTGGGTTAACAATGTCTGAGTAAATTAAGTATTAAAAAAAAAAAAGAATCAATGGAAGTACTGGAAATGAAAAACATTACTGTGCCTTTAATGGCTCAGCAGGAGACTTGACACAGCTAAGGAAAGAATCAGCAAATTCGAAGATAGGTCAATGGAAGTTACCCAAACTGAAACACTGAGAAAAAAACTGTAGGAGAAAAAAACAGAACAGAGCGTCACAATGCTGTGGGAGAATATCAGTCTAACACATATGTAATAGGAATCCTAGGAGAAGAGAGAGAACGGCACAGGAGACGTATTTGAAAAAATTATGGCCAAGAATTTCCCAGAATGAGTGTAGCTTATCTACCACACAAATTTCTCATCTCAGCCTCTTCAGCACTACACGTGGGGGTTACCTTAAACAGCAGAGTCACCAACAAAAAGCTCAAAAATGTGAAAAACGTGGCACTAAACAGACCACGAAAAAGACACTTATTTATAGTAGGAGAGCCAAAACAAAAAAGCAGAGCGGCACCACATTCAACCTCAGCTGGGAACGGGCACGTTGGATGACTCAAGTTTTTCACCCCTCTGCACAAGCCCATGAATGACCGTGAATGTGCCTTGAGTATTTATTCTGAGGTTACAAATAAATTTTAGTGAGAAGGCAAATTTGCAAATAGGGAATCCACAGATACAGGTATTCCTTGATTTTCTAAAGTTCGCTTTATGCCACTTCACTTTTACTAAAGGCCTGTATTAGTCCCTATTTTCACTAACCCTGAGAAATTCGAAGAGGATTTTCGCTTTTTCAAATAAGGGTGAAAAGCGAAAACAGCGTTCAGTGTTTGTTTTGCAGCAAGCTGTTATAGAGGCAGCGCGCACCCCAAGCAGCAAGAGTGGTCCCGCCAAGCTCCTTCCCTGGGAACTACCCTCAGCATCAAGCCACCATGGCTTGCTTGCACCTGTGTGTGTGAGCATCTGCGTTTTATTTATCTCCATTTATTTTGTGCACCTGTTAGCAAGATGTGTCCTAAGTTAATTGCTTCTTTGCTTTACGCCATTTTGGCTTACAAAAGCTTTCGCAGGAACATTCTACTTTCAGATAGCAGGGGAAATCTGCAATGAGGGGCTATTGTATTGGCACACGACTTGGAAGGCTAAAGAGAGGCAAGAAGCCATAATTCTTGTTCCTCCAGCAGCAGCAGGCAGACACAAAGCGTACAGCAAGTGGAAATTTTCATGGCCCCCTCCAGGCACGTCTCTGAGAATCACCTACCTTGGTCCTGCACCAGCATGCAATCCACTGTACTGTGACGCTCTGGAAGTTTGAAGGAACCTGAGAGCTGGTATCAGCTTTCCTGGACCTTGGCTCTTCCAACTCTTCCAATTGTTTTGTAAGCACCTGATCTCCAGTATTAAATCCCTTCCTATTTGAAGCACCAGGTGCCGTTTTCCCAACCAAACCCTGACTAATACACATCCCCTAAAAGAAACATACAGCTTGGAGGAAGATTGGAATAAATATTAAAAGTCCAAATTTGTATAAGTTGTCACAGCTCAGGATTTGCCGGTAAGGCTGGGGTGTGACCTAATTCAACCTCAAGGGCTTTGCGAGTCACTTTGGCCTCTTCATCACAGAGGGGCACATGACAACAGAACTGCTTTGTCTTCAAAAGTGCTGTCCCATTTCCTATTTATATTTTCCAGGGTAAACCCTTATCTTAGGCCACGAAGACACTGCGACAGGATTTGTGTGCAAGTGATTTATGAAGGCAGTGCTTCCAGGAGAGACCAGTTAAGGGAGTGAGGAAAGCAGGACAAGGGAAGGAAAGCAGTCGAGCAAGGGCGCACACTTGGCCTGACCCTGCCAGGGCTCTTGAGTGTAAATTACACTTTAGTCTTTCTCCCAACTCCAGCCAAGGGAGCTGGGCTTGCAGACTCCCGCACAATGAGTCATTGGCGAAGTGCCATCCCAATTCCCAGGCGCGGACCGAGTGGCTCCGGTAACCGGAAGGCAGACCTCTGAAGAGTGTTGCACGTGCCGTCTGTTAGCAGCAAAAGTACAGAGAAGTCAGGGAAGAGGCACCCAGAAATCAACGAAAGGATTTGAGGAGGGCTGCGTGAAACACACACCCTTTCTTTCGTGAAATGGAGAAGCAGCGGGACATCGGGGTGACTAAGCCCCAAGACTTGAAAGCCATTCCGGTTGCGTTGAAATCCCAGCTGTGGCAGACACTGAGTTGACCCCTGCTATCCATTTTTCTCGATACAGAAGCTCTGATTGCCAGCTGGGCCCATGGCTGCCCAGAATAAAAGCCATATTTCCCAGCCTCGCTAAAAGCCATGTGTGGCCTATGTGAGGTGAGCAGTAGTTTGGGGACTGAATTCCATGAAGTGTCTTTAAAGGGAGCGAGACCCTTCTTTAACCCTCCTCCCTCCTGCTGCCTGAAGCGTGGTCCCAAAGGCTGGAGCACACACAGCCATCTTGAACCAAGAGGTGCAGATAGGGTTGCCAGATTGAGCAAATAAAAATATTTTATTCTTACTTAATTTTTATTCAATTGAAAACTTTCAATACTTTAATTGTAGTATTTAATTATTTAATGCGGCACAGGACACACTTATACTAAAAAATTGTTAATCTGGAATTCCAGTTTAATTGGTGTCCTGTATTTTATCCAGCAACCCAAGGCAGAGACCATATGTTGTTTTTCTAAGAAAGAATATCTTTCTTGTTTAAGCCACTCTTTTCTTCCCCCCACTGTCTCTGGCAGCCGAACCCAATCTAGTAACACTGGATTAAGTACAAACTTGTTGGGTGACCTTGGAAAAGTCACCTAACCTCAAGATTGCTATCGTTTAAATGGGGGTGATGATCTTAATCTAAGTGACCAGATATAGCAGGCGGGGTTCAATAAGTGTTAGCCATTATTGAAGCAGTGGGGTCCTCCTCTCACTTATAAATGATCTCCAACACCTTTCCCCTCCCCAGACAACATCACTGCCCAGCATCCAGGTTCGCATCTTCCCCCTTGAAGACCGTAATTCTATCTCCTCTGAAGGTCTAACGCCTCCCGATTTACAGAACCACTATTCGGCATCCAGCACTGCACCCTTAGGAGGTAGCTCCTGAATCTATTTCTCTCAGTCAGTTTTGTAGGGATTAAAAAAAAAAATACAAAGAAACTGGGACTGACCATGCGACGCGAAGTCTCCCACAGATAAGTCTTTCTATCTTCGCTCAGAATTAGACACAAGAGGAAAACCGCTGGTGCATTCTCACCTTCCGTCTAAATTTAGAAATCTGAAAACACTGTTCGTTTTGCCAGACATTTGGTGCCTTCCTTGTGGGCCTGAAGGTGGAGAATTAAATCTCAACACTTTCTTGCTTGAGAAGAGTGTATGGGACATTAGACGGTGATCCCCAAAGGCAGGTCCCCACAGAGCGATCCCCTGTGCGCTCACAGGACAAGATTTTTCCTGCAAAGAGAACCAGCCGAACCAGTGTAGGCTTGCAGGCCTTGCAGCCACTGCTCAGCCCCTCCGGCTGCCTGCAGGTGTCTGTTTTCCAATACCTGAACCCGTTCCATGCAGAGGTCCGTTTGAAATCAAGAGAATTCTGTCCCCACGGCAAGGGGAGAGCCCACCCAGATCTGACAACTTGTAGATTTCCTCCTGTCAGCATATTCTAATGGCCTGATTAGCAATTCTATTGTATTTAATTTGTACCCAGGGTAATTCGCTGTCAGCCAGAAGAGCCATCAGCATGAAAAATGGCACCAAAATTAAAAACCAATAGTCAAATTTCAGTTGGAATGAGCTCTCCTGGCACAATGATGAAGCGGGATGAACTGGAGTCAGTGGGTCCAGCCCACGAGGTGCAAGCACGTTAGTTACTAACACGCTGCCTGGAGTTTGAGCCAGGCCTTTCTGCATCATGGGAAACAAGCAGCCGAATTAGAAAATCGAGAAGGAAAAATGTGTTGGTCCAAACTGTCAAGCCAAGTGGCTGTCTGCCATCTCCTAGTCCACTGTGGTGGTTTTAAAACATGTCCCCAAATTCTTTGACAGTCCTCTCATCAAAGGGTGGAGGAGGCTAATCCCTTCCCTGGAATATGGACTGGCTTTTCAGACTCGCATGGGATGAATAGAATATGGCAGAAGTGACGCTGAGTGATTTCCAACACTAGGTCATAAAAGGCGATACAGCTTCTGTCTGGTTCTCTTTCTTGGAAGCCCTGGGCTGATGTGTAAGAAATCCCACTGCCCTGGGACTTCCCTGGTGGTCCGGTGGTAAAGAATCCGCCTTCCAATGCAGGGGATGCGGGTTCGATCCCTGGTCAGAGAACTAAGATCCCACATGCCGCGGGGCAACTGAGCCCGCGCACTACAGTTGCTGAGCTCGCGCGCCTCAACGAGAGAGCCCGTGTGCCGCAACCTACAGAGCCCACGCGCTCTGGAACTCATGTACCACAACTAGAGAGAGAAAATCCCCACGCCACAGCAGAGAGAAGCCCGCGCGCCACAACGAAGAACCCGCACCGCAGCGAAAGATCCCACATGCCGCAACTAAGACCCGACGCAGCCAAAAAAATAAAGACAAAACAACAACAACAAATCACATATTAAAAGCAAAGAAAGAGGGCTTCCCTGGTGGCGCAGTGGTTGGGAGTCCGCCTGCCGATGCAGGGGACACGGGTTCGTGCCCCGGTCCGGGAGGATCCCACATGCCGCGGAGCGGCTGGGCCCGCGAGCCATGGCCGCTGAGCCTGCGCGTCCGGAGCCTGTGTTCCGCAGCGGGAGAGGCCACAGCGGTGAGAGGCCCGCGTACCGCAAAAAAAAAAAAAAAAAAAAAAAGAGAGAGAGAGAAAAGGAAATCCCACTGTCCCAGAGAGCCCCAACTGAATCTCAAAGGAATGTCGTAAAGAGGCAGGGACAAGGACACCGTGGTGGCAACCTCAAAGGTCTAGCAGTGACAGTGCCTTACAGAGGCTGGTGGAGGTAGGGGTGGGCGCTAGCAAGTCACACACACACATTCCCCGCACCCACCAGAGTATTCTTGGCCACAAGTCCTATTCCCTTCTGTCAAGCAGGTCGACCACCTCACACCTTGCAGAAATCCCTTTACTACCGAAGTTGGGTAGCATTAGTTTCACTTGCTTGAAACCGAGAAGCCTGACTGAAAACACCCTCATGCTAGCTGAGCCCAGTACACAAGTCTAAAATTAGCAAGAGGGACTGAAGTGCTGCCGGTCTCACGAGGGAGGCCACAGAAGCTGCGAGAATCCAAGACCACAGTGAGCTGTGTTACGCGTCCATTCACCCCACTGGCTTCGGCATGGAAACTAACCAGAGGTCACCTTTGCAAACTATTTATCACAGGGTCATATAATATTACACGGATAATCCAATATAAAAATATATATTGTAACTAAACCTTCCTATGAACACACATGCCACATCCACACACAATTTCCTTTAGGGTAGAGGTTAAAGGCCATATAGTAGCTTAGTGCCTAGGCGGGTACCTAAGATAGCCTATTATTCACCTCACAGGCCTATGCAGGAGATGTCACCATCACTGTTGCTGCCCACAAGTCCCCTCACTCTTACCGCTTTTTGTAACCAGGCCCAACTTTCAAATGGCAATCCCTGAGTTTCTTCACGCAGGGGCTTCTACCGATCACCAATGCTGCTCTGTCTGTCCCCGGGCGGACTGGGGATGTGGGAATCAGTGGCGCCCCCCAGGAAACAGCCCCCAGTGAATGACTGATGCAAGTTGGTGGATGAATCCCCCAGCTTCCTCACTGCCCCCTCCCCCACCGTGTCTTCACACGATTGTCTGTGTCTGTCCTACGGATACCAGGCAGATTGGGTCAGGCCTCAACCTTAATGACCTCATGTTACTTTAACCACCTTGTTAAAAGATCCCATCTCCAAATACAGTCACATTCGGAGGTCCTGGGGGTTAGGATGTCAACATATGAATCTGTGCAGGGCACAATTCAGCCTACAACGGTTGCCCACAGAGGTACCTGGCTCGCTTGTGCGTCCTTTATTAACTGTCTTCCCGCATACCTGCACGCCCCTGCTTCTGCTTCCTGCCCTCGAATCTTTGTCTCAGGCTTGCTTCTGAGAGAACCCAAACAGCACTACGGTACGGTGCGGCCACTCCCTTCCTCTCCCCCTCGGCAACTTAGGCTGTCACTGTGGATGGGATCCAGCACCGGATCCTTGTCAGAGCAAATTCCGAGTCCCCCACGGCCTCTCCCCTGGGGTGGGAGTGAGAGCCATCCAGCTGGGGAAGCTCGGACACTTACACTCTGCGGTGGAGAATTCCCTTCGTGTGATTCGTTCCCCCGGCAGCTCTGCTGTTCATACCTTGGCTATGATTGGCTGCATGTAAATTAGCTAAGCCTAATCCATTGATCCTAGCTGTGATTACTGCACACACTGCACTACCCACCCCGCCGGGCTGCTGGGCTGGCTGTAGGCTTGGTATGGATATGCAAATTAGGCAGCCCTAATTTGTTGATGCTGATAAGATGAGGGATGCACGAAGTCCTCCTGTGTGGCATTGATAAGGTGCTGAGGCTGGAACCGGGATTCGGAGTCACAATTCATAGGCTCACACACTCCATAGAGACCATCCCTGTACACCCAGGAGCCAGGACACACTGATTGTGAAACGGAGATGGAGTCAAGACATCTAGGGGCCTGGTGGCCTTTCCTGCCTTTATAGCCGTTGTTCGGGTGTCACGTCACCCCAGCCTACCAGTGTTTACCCTGCTGATATGAGCACGAGATTCTGTTCCACACCATCACCACCTCACAACTGTGCCAAGTGACACAGCTTACAAAATGTCATTTCTTACATCAGCTCCTTCGTGACAAGCCTGCAAAGTAGAGGGAACAGGAGTTGTCATCATCCCCCTCGATCTACTTCTGTTTTCCTCCTGAGGTCTCAGAAACTTTGCCTACAGCCCCACTGCTCAGGGACTACGTGGCTGGAGCTAGGGCCCCGGCCTCTGGCCTCTGGGTCCGGTCCTCTCCCAGGTATCACTGCACCCTGCTTTGACAAACCCAGCTGGCAATGCTGGGGCAGCCCGGGCCTCGGGTCCCTCTGCCACATTCCCGGGGAGCGGGGGAAGCAGCCTGGGTGAGGCAGGTGGAGAGGGGCTACATTCTCACAGGTTCTGGAGCCTCACTCACACACCAGCCTGATTCCATCTCTCCCCAACTCCAGTGTGGTTTTCAGCTGTGGCTTTTTCTCCAATCCTGACCTTGGCTCCTAGAGGCCCAGCTGTTTTCAATTGCCGGCACTGGGGGTGGGTTGGGCAGGAAAAGTCCTATTCACACCAAATCTCAAGTGTAGCAATGGAATGGCGGGCCCTAGCAGAGCGGAGCCGAGCGCACTTTGGTGCCTCAGATGGATTTATTCAAAGTTCATAATTACCCTGAAATCTCTTAAAATGAAAACATGATTGAAGAATTAAACCTGGTAAACAAATTAGTCAGAAAGAAAACCTCCGCATAGCAAATGACAAAATCCCAAGATCCAACGCAGCAAATGAACAGGCCTGCGCTATAATTGGCAGCCAGGGCTGCAGACAGACCCGGGGCCCTGGCAAAGACAGGGCTGGAGAAGCAGCCAGCCCCTCGGGCTAGGGTAGGCTGGGCCCCCGGGGCCGTGCGGTCAGGGCCTGGGGAGGGCTGTGGTCGGGGCCCTGCTGCAGCCGCAGCTGCGTGGGCAATTGTAAGTGCCGCCGGGCTCCACCGTAGCCCGCCTTCGGGAGCCTTGCTCTGGCGGAGGCTGGGGGGACGGCAGCTGCGGGGAGGCCTGGCTGCAGCCTCAGGCCCTACAGCTCTGTCTGCGAGCGGGCTTTGGGGAGGGGCGGTTTCTTGTGCTGAAAGGAGCTGTTTCTATTTTCTGTGCTCTCCCCCCGCCCCATCTCTCGTCACAGAACCGCTGGGAATTGGGGCAGGGGTGCTGGTTCACACAGGATCTATTCCCTTTGTCTCTCCTCTGAATCAGACCTATTTCTCAGGAACTGCTAACCTCCGATTCGGGGCTTTCTCTAGACAAGGAGGGGGTGTCCTGATTACTATTGCTGTGTGAAAAACCACCCCCAAACTTAGTGGCATAAAATAGCCATTTTATTGTCTTCAAATTCTGTGGGTTGGGAATTCACACAGGGACGGCAGGGACAGCTTTTCTTTGCTCCGTGATTTCTGGGGCTTCAGCAGGGAAGACTCCATGGCTGGAGGTGACTGGAGAGCTGGGGGCTGGAATCATCTGGAGGCACGGGGTGCTGGCCGTCAGCTGTCTCAGCTAGAGCTGTTGGTCAGGACACCTACGTGGGACCTCTCCATGTGGCCTGGGCTTCCCCCCAGCATGGCGGTCTCAGGGCTCCAAAAGCAAATGTTTCCACAAAAAAGGCAGACACTACACTGCCTTTTTGGATGCACCATTGGAAGTCACGCCACATTCTTCTGGTGACAAGTGAGTCACAAGCCCATTCAGGTTCAAGGTGAGGGGCAGTGACACAGCCTTTCCATGGGAGGAGTGTCAAAGACCTTATGGCCACGCTGTAAAACCAGGACAAGGGGGTTCCTACTGGTCCAGCTCTTCTTGGCAAGATTGTATCACATTCCAGGGACAGTAGATCCCTTTTCTTAGGTTCAGGGCCCTGGTCCCCCGCCTCCCACGTGTAGTGGGTTGAATGCTGGCCTCCAAAAAGCTATGTCCACGTGTTAACCCCTGGAACCTGGGAATGTGAGCTTATTTGGAAAAAGGGTGTTTGCAGACATATTTAAAGTAAGGATCTTGAGACGGGATCTTGGATTATCCAAGTGGACCCTGGATCCAGTGACAAGTGTCCTGATAAGAACACACAGAGAAGATACATGAAGAGGAAAAAAGGCCACGTGAAAACAGAGGCAGAGATTGGAGTGATGTGGCCACAAGCCAAGGGATGCCTGGGGCCACCAGAAGCAGGAAGAGGCAAGGAGAGATCTTCCCCTAGAGCCTTTGGATGGAGCGGAGCCTAGCCAACACCTTGATTTCAAACTGCTGGCCTGTAGGACTGTAAGCGACTCTATTTCTATTGTCGTAAGCCCCTCGGTCTGTGGTAATTTGTTATAGCAGCCCTAGGAAACTAATACACCATCCATGGGACCTTGGCCAAGTGGCCTTACTTCATTGAGTCTCAGTGAGATGGGGATAAAAATAGTATCTGCCTCCTAGGGTTGTTGGGCAGATTCGTGAGATGACCTGTGTAAAGTGCTCAGCCCAGCATCTGGCACTATTCTTGCACTGTTATTTATTAATAGAGTCATATAGAAGCAGGTAGAGGCCTATTTCAAAAAAAAAAAAAAGGGCTTCCCTGGTGGCGCAGTGGTTGAGAGTCTGCCTACCAATGCAGGGGACACGGGTTCGAGCCCTGGTCTGGGAAGATCCCACATGCCGCGGAGCAACTAAGCCCGTGCACCACCACAGCAACTGAGCCTGCGCGTCTGGAGCTTGTGCTCCGCAACCAGAGAGGGACGCGACAGTGAGAGGCCCGCGCACCGCGACGAGGAGTGGCCCCCGCTCCCCGCAACTGGGGAAGACCCAACGCAGCCAAAACTAAATAAATAAATAAATATTTTTAAAAAAGAAAAGATTAGAAAGACAATGGAGTGTAACACAAAGGCAAGTGATGTCTACTTTATCCAAGTGCTGCCTACCACGGTCCCTTCACACATCACCTGCCTCCTGCCCAGACTTGGGACCCTTTAGGCGAGTTTGCCCATGACCTAGGACGCACCCTTTAAGACGTGGCCTGCCCTGCCGGCTCTGGCCGGCTCTCTTCGTCCCTGCCTTTCTCCAAGGCTGCTTCTCTGCACCCCTGGCCCCATACTCGCTGACCTGGGGACTGCTGCCTGGAGTTCTCTTGGCCAAGAGATGTCTGCACCCTCTGAAGTCCCCACCCACACTGGGAGGGTCTCCAGGGCGGGAGCTGCACTTTTCCCTGTAAACGACCATTCCCATAGAGATCAAGCAAGATTGGCCACGAGCTGACAATTACCTGATCTGGGCCATGAGATCATGGAAGATCATTATATTATTCTTGCTATTTTTGTGTGTGTTTGAAATTGTCCCCAGCAAAGCTGTGAGATGTGTGTGCGTGCGCCGGCTGTGGCAGTTTGGCTTTCCTAGGAAGTGGACTCTCAGGTGGACTTTAAGATGCAGGATGCTTATTAGGGAGAGCCCGTGGCACCAACCCTTGTGGAAGGGTGGGAGGAGAGCCGGATTGGGCAGAGGGAGACCTGGCAGCAGCCTCCGGGCCCTCACCCCCAGGGAGCGCCGGAGCTGGACCCACCTTCAGAGTTGTACTAGTTTCCTACTGCTGCTGGGGCAAATTCCCCCAAACTTGCTGCCTCCCACCACCGCACATTTATTCTCTTATAGTTTAAGAGATCAGAAATCCAAAATCCAGGTGTTGACCGAACTGCGTTCCTTCTGGAGGCTTCAGGGGTGAATCCGTTTCTTTGCTTTTTCTAGCTTCCAGAGGCCACCTGCATCCCTTGGCCCCGGGCGCTACCTTCAACCTCAGAGGCGGCAGGCACATCACTGACCTCTGCTTCTGTCGCATCTCCTTCTGTGACTCTGATCCTCTTGGCCCCCTCTTATAAGGCCCCTTGTCATTACACTGGGTCCACCTGGCTCTCCATCTCCAGATCCCTAATTTAATCACATCTGCACAGTCCCTTTTGCCATGTGAGGTGACACACATGTTCACAGGTTCCCAGAACTAAGACGTGGACATCTGGGGAGGCTGCGGGGCATTACTCAGCCTTCCACAGAGTAGTCGAGAGGTGGGCCTAGGTGCCTAGGACTCTATAGCCCTATATTAAAAGGTCACTGGGGGCTTCCCTGGTGGCGCAGTGGTTGAGAGTCCGCCTGCCGATGCAGGGGACGCGGGTTCGTGCCCCGGTCTGGGAGGATCCCACATGCCGCGGAGCGGCTGGGCCCGTGAGCCATGGCCGCTGAGCCTGCGCGTCCGGAGCCTGTCCTCCGCAACGGGAGAGGCCACAGCGGTGAGAGGCCCGCGTAACGCATAAAAAAAAAAAAAAAAAAAGGTCACTGGAAGGGCATGACTTTGACCGAGGCACTCTCTGTAGCTGAGGCACCCCTGAAGGTGCTAATAGCCAGAGGGGGCCCCTGAAAGCACTCCACAAACCAGGACAGCAAGTGGTTTCTTTTTTTTTTTTTTTTTTTTAAGATTTATCTATTATTTATTTATTTTTGGCTGCCTCGGGTCTTAGCTGTGGCACACGGGATCTTCGTTGAGGTGCAGTCTTTCATTGCGGTGCGCGGGCTCTTCATCGTAGTGCGCGGACGTCTCTCTAATTGTGGCGCGCGGGTTCTCTCTCTCTAGTTGTGGCGCGCGGTCTCCAGGGCACGTGGGCTCTGTAGCTTGCGGCACACAGGCTCTCTCGGTGAGGCGCGCAAGCTCAGTAGTTGTGGCACAAGCGCTTAGTTGCACGGCGGCATGTGAGATCTTAGTTCCCTGATCAGGGATCGAACCCACCTCCCCTGCATTGGAAGGCGGATTCTTCACCACTGGACCACCAGGGAAGTCCCAGAAAGTGCTTTCTTAAAGGGGAACCTGGGCAGTATATTATGGCGTCCGCTACCACACTCCGTCCCCAAATCTTAGCACAGAAATGGGCAGCAGGGAGGCTCGTAACCTTGACTGTAGGTGCGTAAGTTGCCACCTAGACACTCACCCACAGAGGAATTCCCAGAAACGGATCATAATGACAATGGCACCCAGTGAGCAGGTACCATCCATCTGCCAGGCCCTGCACTAAGCACGAGACTCACATGACCTCACTGCGTGCCCACCACTGCCCTATTACTCTTCCCATTTGTTTAAACAGAAAAGGAAACTGAGGCTCAGGAAAAGTCCTTGGTCTGAGGTCACACAGCCCCAGGAAAGGCAGGACTCAAACCCGTGTCCTTCTAGCTGACCAGCACCATGACACAGTCCAACTGAAGTGGTGCAGCCATAGTAGAATGAACTGGACACTCAGAGACCAAAAGGGTCCCCTCTACTGTCACCGAGCCTCGCCATGTAAGTCTGGGTGTGTCCTCCCTGGATCCTGCCATAATCCCTCCATGTGGGGGTGGTCCTCATCCCATCCCCACCTCACCAGCTGGTGTGAAGAGCAGGACCCAAGTGTCTTTAAAAGAGATTCTCGTGTATTGCTGGAGGGAATGTAAAATGGTGCGGCCTCTGTGGAAGACAGGATGGTGGTTTCTCAACAAGTTCCACATAGAATTACCCTGTGACCCAGCAATTCCACTTCTAGGTATAGACCCCAAGGGACTGCAAGCAGAGATTCGAACAGATAAATACCCATGTTTGAACACACCCATGTTCAAAGCAGCATTATTCACAATAACCAAAAAGTGGAGGCAACCCAAATGTCCATAAGCAAAGTATGATTTATCCATGCAATGGACTATCGTTCAGCCTTAAAAAGGAATGAAGTTCTGACACAGGCTACAACGTGGATGAACCATGAAGACATTATGCTAAGCGAAAGAAGCCAGACACAAAAAGACAAATACTGTCCCTTTACCCCTGAGCCGGTGTCATGTGGACCACAGCAAGATGGAGCCCAGAACACCCAAGTGTGAGCCTGGGTCTGATCTGCCTTTGACTCCATCCACATTGGCATCCTCCTTGGGCACAGGCGGGCTCAAGGCCTCTCCAGCACAGTGGTATAGAAATAATAGGTGGTTGAAGAAATGTACACAATTGTAACAGACGCTATGGGTACCTCTGCATATGCCTTTGGTATGCACCTTTCACATCTCCAGCTCTTTTCCCTAGCTACAGGGCAGGCTGTGAGGGCCAAGGAGTTATTACCCTCAGGAAGCAGCCCTCAACTAATGACTGATGGGACTGGTAGATAAATACCCCAGCTCCCTCACTCCTTGGGTACATTCTATACTCATTCCCAGAGGACCTGACAGGATTCAGTCTATTTCCCATATGCTTATTCACTCACCCTCTACTATTTTTTTCCCGTTCCCTGTCTCATTCCCTCCTTACTGATGTCTCTGGAGATCACCTCCCAAATAAAATCCTGGCACTCAGCGTCTGCTTCTGTGTGTGTGTCCTGGTTGCATGTTTTTTTGCTGGTGAATGAGGTCAGGTTTATGCAAGTTGTGATAAATAAAAACATAAAAGTGAAAAAAAAATTCAACTCAAAATAGGACAAAACATAGCACAGAGAACACATCAGACTTGGTCGGGTGAAATCTTGGAAACCAGATACTTTTGTTGTTGACATGTGAAACCCGGGCAGAGAACACATCTTCAACTGCCACGGAAAAAGAGGTAGGCATTTCTTTTCCTTCACTCTATCTGTCTCTCCCCTTTCTCTCTTCAACTTCATCTCTGCCCACTCCCTCTGGCACATACCACAGTAAAACATGCACACATTCCCTGAGTTACTTATAGTTCTCTGCTCTTTCAAGCCTCCGTTCCACTCCATGGGTTATTTCCTTTGCTGGAATGACCTTTCCCTCTTTGTCCAACCTGGAAAACTCTTATTCAGCCTTCAGAACCCAGTTCCATCATCCTTTGAGAAGGCCTTTCTTGACTCCTCCCATCACCTCTGTACTTCTTCCCTTGGTGTTATAATTGAATTTGTTTCATATCTCTAACAGGACACCCACCCACCCCCCCACCCCCCCACACACACAGTGAGTTCCTTAACTGAAGCGCCTTCTAGATTCCTAGCAACTGGGACCTACAATGCTTAGCACATATTAGAAACTCAATACTGAAATTTAGTATGGCTTATTCCCTTTTTGTCTTGCATGAGCATTTTGGAAAGTGTGTATTATAAAGGTGATCCTTTTAAAACCTAAGTCGAGAATAAAATATGTAGGATTAAACCTACCCAAGGAGGCAAAAGACCTGTACTCTGAAAAATATAAGACACTGATGAAAGAAATCTAAGATGACACAAACAGATGGAAAGATATGCCATGTTCTTGGATTGGAAGAATCAATATTGTCAAAATGACTATACCACCCAAGGCAATCTGCAGATTCAATGCAATCCCTATCAAATTACCAATGGCATTTTTCATAGAACAAGAACAAAAAATTTTAAAGTTTGTATGGAAACACAAAAGACCCTGAATAGCCAAAGCAATCCTGAAGAAAAATGGAGCTGGAGGAATCAGGCTCCCTGACTTCAGACTATACTACAAAGCTACAGTCCTCAAAAGAGTATAATACAGTCACAAAACCAGAAATATAGATCAATGGAACAGGATTGAAAGCCCAGAAATAAACCCATGCACCTGTGGTCAATTAATCTATGACAAAGGAGGCAAGACTATACAGTGGAAAAAAGACAGTCTCTTCAATAAGTGGTGCTGGGAAAACTGGACAGCTACATGTAAAAGAATGAAATTAGAACATTCTCTAACACATACACAAAAATAAACTCAAAATGGATTAAAGACCTAAATGTAAGGCCGGATACTATAAAGCTCTTAGAGGAAAACATAGGCAAAACAGTCTGTGACATAAATCGCAGCAATGTCTTTTTGGATCCACCTCCTAGAGTAATAAAAATAAAAAAATAAATAAACAAATGGGACCTAATTAAACTTAAAAGCTTTTGCACAGCAAAGGAAACCATAATCAGAATTAAAATACAACCCATGGAATGAGAGAAAATATTTGCAAACAAAGCAACCAACAAGGGATTAATCTCTAAAATATACAAACAGCTCATGTAGCTCTATATTAAAAAAAAAACAATCAAAAAATGGGCAGAAGGACTTCCCTGGTGGTACAGTGGTTAGGAATCTGCCTGCCAATGCAGGGGGCATGGGTTCGACCCCTGGTCTGGGAAGATCCCACATGCCGCGGAGCAGCTAAGCCCGTGCGCCACAACTACTGACCCTGCGCTCTAGAGCCTAAGAGCCACAACTACTGAGCCCACGTGCCACAACTGCTGAAGCCCATGCGTCTAGAGCCCGTGCTCTGCAACAAGGGAAGCCACCACAATGAGAAGCCCATGCACCACAACGAAGAGTAGCCCCCGCTCGCCGCACCTAGAGAAAGCCCGCACATAGCAACGAAAATCCAACGCAGCCAAAAATAACTAAGTTAATTAATTTAAAAAAGGGCAGAAGATCTAAATAAACATTTCTCCAAAGAAGACAGAGATGCCCACAAAACACATGAAAAGATGCTCAACATCACTAATTATTAGAGAAATGCAAATCAAAACTACAATGAGGTATCACCTCACCGTGGTCAGAATGGCCATCATCAAAAAGTCTGCAAACAATAAATGCTGGAGCGGGTGTGGAGAAAAGGGAACCCTCCTACACCGTTGGTGGTAACGTAAATTGGTATAACCACTATGGAGAACAATATGGAGGTTCCTTAAAAAACTAAAAACAGAACTACCCTATGATCCAGCAATCCCACTCCTGGGCATATATCCGGAGAAAACCATGATTCGAAAAGATATATGCACCCCAATGTTCACTGCAGCACTATTTACAATAGCCAAGACATGGAAACAACCTAAATGTCCATCGACAGACGAACGGATAAAGAAGATGTGGTACATGTATACAGTGGAATATTACTCAGCCATAAAAAAGAATGAAATAATGCCATTTGCAGCAACATGGATGGACTTAGAGATTGTCATACTGAGTGAAGTAAGTCAGATAGAGAAAGACAAATATCATACAATATCACTTATATGTGGAGTCTAAAAAAATTATACAAATGAACTTATTTACAAAACATAAATAGACTCACAGACTTTGAGAACAAACTTAACAGTTACCAAAGGGGAAAGGTTGGGGGGAGGGATAAATTAGGAGTTTGGCGTTAACATATACACACTATTATATATAAAATAGATAATCAACAGGGACTTTACTATATAGCACAGGGAACTCTACTCAGTATTATGTAATAAGCTATAAGGGAAAAGAATCTGAAAAAGAATGGATATATGTATAACTGAATCACTTTGCTGCACCCCTGAAACTAACACAACACTGTAAATAAACTATACTCCAATAAAAAAAATTAAATTAAAAAATAATGAAATAAAACCTAAGTCGGATCATATCACTCCTTTACTCAAAGCCTTGCAGTGACTCCCTATTTTACTCAAAGGAAAAGCCAAGGTTCCGACACTGGTCTCCAAGACCACTGGATACCAGAAGGTGCAAGAATCTGCCCTACCTCTCACATCTCTGCTCGTATCTCCTATTCTCCCCCTCCCTCTACCCCAGCCACCCTAGCCTCCTTGGTGCTCCTGTAACGTCCCAGGCAATTCTGCCTCAGGACCTTTGCACTGGATGTTCCCTCTGGCTAGAATACTCTTTATCCAGATAATTGCCCGGCCTACTTCTTCACCTCCTTTGAGCCTTTGTTCCAATGTCACCTTCTTGATGAGACCTCCCTGACCACCCTATTCAATTCAGCCACCATCCCCATCTCATACTCCCAACCCCGCTTTTCTCCTCTCCTTTTACATTTTCCATAGAACTTCTCTCTTTTTTTAAGAGATGCGATAATTTACTCATGTGTTATGTTCATTGTTTGTCTTGCCCCATTCCTAGAATGTAAACTCCATGAGAGGTGGATTTGCGGGGGGGGCGGGGCACGCCTCACAGCATGTGGGATCTTAAGTTCCCCGACCAGGGATCAAACCCGGTCCCCCTGCAGTGGAAGCACAGAGTCTTAACCATTGGACCGCCAGGGAAGTCCTGAGAGGTGGAATCTTTTGTCCATTTTGTTCACCAATACGTCCCCAGCACCTAGGCCAGCTCCTAGCACATGGCAGCCACTCTCGAAGTATTTGTTGAATAAATGAACCTAGGTTATCAATCCCTCTTGGATTAGAAAAAGTAGGCCAGCCCTCCTGGAGGTAAAAGCAGCCAGCGCCCCCAACTTGCCTGCCTCCCAGGGAAGTTCAGGGCAGGGGTTTCCCTCTTTCCTGGAGATTCTCCCAGAAATGCTCCTCCACGTCTCCTACGACAGCTTTCATTTGATGAGGAAGTTCTTCCCTTACAGGCACCCAGTTGCCCTGCACATCCTCAACTCTCTGAGCAGGGCTGAGACTCAGGGACAGGACGAGAGCCCAGGAGCAGGCCAGCGGAGGCCCCCATGGCCTGTGTCGGTGGCAGAGAAAGCTGGCCACCGTGGCCTGTCCTGAAACGTGCCCCCCAAAGTCTCGGAGAGGCCTCGTCACCTCAGCACGCACCTCCCTTCGAGTTTTGGGGCCCAGAGGCCTAAACATCCCGAGAAGGAGCCCAGGGGTGACAGAGGGTCCATTCTGAGCCGTTACAACACAATCCCTCAAAGCCATCTCTCAAGTCTTAAGGAAAATTCCACAGGTTCTCCACAGTGAGCACTTACAGGAATGTCTCCCCTGTTCAAAGGAAAAAGACAGGACACTCATAATGATTCCTTCCTTCATTGGGCCAAGTTCTGGGAGACCAGGCAGGCCCTGCATGTAATTAGATAGCCCAAGAGGCAGGCGTGATTCAACCGTCCACCACTTACAAGCATATCAAAATTTCAGGTTTTGCAACTGAGGCTCAAAATGAAACCCGATTGGGTTTGGCAGACCTGCTACAGTGCGCTGGCTTCAGCCTCAAACTGGTGGTTTAGTAAACAACTGTGTGGTGGTCGTGGGGGGACCCCAGCTCCCCACCAACAGGCAAGACTCACCAGCCAGGCACAGAGGGCCGCGGCAGCATTTTGATAAGAACAGGAACGAAAGCAGGGAGAGGTTTCTGACTTAAGGACTCCAGGGGTGGCGGGGATGCCGGCGGCAGCAGGTCAAAGGTCCCCCTCAGGCCGAACCTGTGGAAGTGCTTTGATCTCCTAACCACATCTATTTATCCTGGGTCCAGCCTGAGACAGAAGACCTGCCCAGAAGGACCAACCTTTGAGGGCAAGCCGGGCTCATGAGGACCTCTCTGAGCTCTTGCTTCTCTGGAGGTACTTGGGGTTCTGTGGGTACTTCTTGGGCAACCAAGAAGGCAGTCCTGGGATCCCTGAGCCCAAGATGGACCTGGTTTACTAGGGCCCAGAGAGCTGCCAAGGGGGAGAAGGGGGTAGAAGCTACTGGGCCATGACCTCTGTGGCAGCCGGATACAGAGGCGAGAGCAGCAACGTCCATGGGATTTACTTGTCCTCAAAGACCTCCAAGTGTGCGACGTGGGGAGGAGGGCCGGAGGGTGGGAGAAGCTAAGTTCGAAGTGGCCTTTCATTGGACTCCCCGACATCTAATAACGACAGTGATCATAGCACTTACTTCGCGCCCGGCACTTTTCTTCAAACTTGCCCTTTACTAACCCATGGCCACGCTACTGTAATTCCTATTTTACAGATGAGGAAACTGAGATACAGAGATGTTAAGTAACTCACAAAAGGTAACCCGATTTGCAAATGGTGCGACAGGATACTTCGACCCAGGCCATCTGGCTCCACCATCCACATGCCTCACTACTGAGCCCACCGTCTCCTCACCCTGTTTTTTCCCCTCCTGCCTCCTGACCCTGACACGGTAGCACACGGGCAGAATCAGGACCTCAGGGGCCCTGATCCGACTCTAACATCCAGGCTCATCATTTTCAACCTCTCTGGGTCCTGTTCCTTACCCATTTTGTCAAATGAAACTTGGGAGATGCCAGGAACGTGAACACTTTAAAAAAAAACAAAACACCACCAAACACCACCACCAAATGTCTATTGTCCTTTTCTTTCCTCTTCTCAACTCCTCTAGGCTTCCTGCGAGATCAAAGTTATGAGAGGTGTGTGGTGAAAAGAGTTTGCGGGGCAGAGCTACCTGGCGAGAGGGGGTTGGGGTCTTTTCCTGACTGGAAAGGGCTTTGAATCTAGTCTCCTTTTAGGGCCTACCAGCAGAGCCGTTTGGCTTTAACTCCGGGAGGTGCCATTCACATAGGATACACACTGATGGTGACCCTTGGAGTCATTCAACATGCCTACCAGGCTGAGTGGGAGAAGCTTCTCGAAGAAAGGGCACATTTGTCTGAGGAACAGCCCAGCCCTGACCACAACAACCCCTGGGCGTGCGGAGCAGGGACTTAAAGGCCTGAGGCCTTGGGGGCCGGGGCTTAGATGAAGGGCAGAGGCCAAGAGAGGGGTTTGGGAAGGCCAGGTAGGCAAAGCGGGCCTGGGACGGGGGGCGGGGAGCAGCCATGAGGGAAAAGCTCAGGGACGCCCGCACCCACACCCCCGCTGGGCTGTGGGAGGGAGACCCTGACCACATCAGGGGTGTGTGGCGAGGAAATGAGGCCTCCTCAGGAACGAGCTGCAAATGAGAACCGTATGGAGTTTCGGGATCCCCGCAGGAACACGGGGAAAGGATACAGTTGCATCCATGGGAAAGTTATTATCAGCTCCGCTGAAGTTAAACATTCAGGAGGCTCTGTTTTCCATCTCCTCCGCCTGGGAGCCTGTGAAGGGGGAGGCGGATGGGAGGGCTGTGGGGGGCGGGGCTTGTCGGGAGGGCCTGGTGGGTCACGTTTTCCGAGGGGAGTCAGGGGCAGGGAGGCACTGTTAGAGGCGTCCTGCGTCTGCTCGCTCTTCCTCCAGTGCTCGGGAAGCCGGTCTGCCAAGGGCAGGCTCTCTCTGGGAGCTGTCAGAGGCTGCTTCACCTCTGCAAGTCCCCGGGCAGATGGAGGGGAGAAGGAGGGAGAGGCCTTGGGCCCTGAAGAGACAAACAGGTCATGTAGAACTCGGGCCGAGCTGCAGGAAGGCGAGGGCTTCAGGCTTCTGGACAGTTTTCCATCCCTTCAAAATGTACTAGGAATGGAAGTGCCGGGCAGAGAGGTCCAAGAAGGGATGTGAATCAGCCTCCAGGTGCTGGGCCTCCACCAGCATCCACTAATGACCTTTGGGACAATAAAGCTGCCTCAGAGAATGGTCCCTCTGCCCCGGCTGCCCTTAGAGGGCACGGAGAAGCTGGGCTTTCAGGCTTCAAGGGAACGAGTGTGCGGAACACGGGGTGCAGTGACCTCCAAGCCTGAGGAGCCCGAACACGCATCTCAGAGGTGCCTCCCTCCCTACCCTACTGTCCCTCTGCCCAGGGATGTTCCTTCACTGAGCATGGAAGGCAGAAGGCTGCCTGCTACCTGCCTCACAGCTCCCCCCTACCCTCTATCCCATAGCCCTGTTGAGATTTTCTGGGCTTTTCTCTCAAGGATAATAACAGGGAAAGACAGGAGATTTTTAAACGGTTCCTTACACTTACACACACACACACACACACACACACACACACACACACACACACACACACACACTTTCCTGGACAGAAGGATGCCTGTCTGGGTGCCAGCAAGGTGTTGTGGGATCTGCAAATGCCATCCCAATATTGCCCAGCCTCGGAGGACCTCCCAGGCACTGTCCCAGAGACGAACAGGAAGGGGACCCCAGTCCTGCCTGCACAGATGAGAAGTGTGGTAGAGCAGGTGTGGGCTCTGGAGCCCGCAAGACCCAGGCCTTGGCCCCAGTTCTGCCACTAGTCAAGCCACATAACCTCTCAGGCCAGTTTTCTCAACTGTTAAAGTGAGGAAAGTAACATTAGTCGCCAGAATGGTTTTAAGGATTAGCTGACAAAACACATCCCTGACCCTGGAGACACAGGCCTTGAGAACTGGAACTGAAATGAGTTAGCAATCAAATTTAAATACTAACAACAGAGATCTAACTACAGAGGCTTACACAAACTTGAAGTTTATCCTCTCTCATAAAAAAGAGTCCAGCAGTAAGCAGTCTAGGGCTGGTATGGCAGTTCTACAGTCATCATAGAAGGTCCCAAGCTCCTTCTATGTTTCTTTTTTTTTTTTTTTGCAGCATGCGAGCCTCTCACTGTTGCGGAGCACAGGCTCCGGACGCGCAGGCTCAGCTGCTCCGCAGTATGTGGGATCTTCCCAGACCGGGGCACGAACCCGTGTCCCCAGCATCGGCAGGCAGACTCTCAACCACTGTGCCACCAGGGAAGCCCCCTTCTATGTTTCTGCTTTACTTTCCTTAGCATGGGGCTTCCATCCTCAACGTCACAAGATAGCTGCTGGAGCTCCAGCCATCATCATCACAGGAAGGAGAGGTTTAGGGAGAAGGAGAAGAGCAAGGGGCAAAGGGGACTCTTCCCAGTTAAAAGAGCCCCTCTGAAGACTTGCCCTTATTATTATGAGCCACCTCTAAGCTTCAAGCAAAGCTGGGGATGTAGTCTTTTACCTGCACCCAATACTGCCCCTAATAAAATCCAAGGAAGACGAGGAGAAGGCAGAGTTGATATTCACGAGTATGGCAGCACTGTTGTTAAAATAGTGAAATATCTCCATACTGATGATAAGTGGCCCCTTCCCCAAGCCTCGCCCCCAACGTCCCTCCTTGTGGCCCTGACCCCTCCTCTATCTCCCTATGACCTAGCAACCGGAGGGTCAATACCTAGCCCAGCAGAGGACCTCAAGAACCCCGGTTCAGCACTGGGCAGGCATCTGCTCTGATTGATTGGTCATTGCCTGTCCTATACGGCGGTGAAATATTTCGAATGTCACCCTTGGAAGGATGGGTGCCAGGCAGGTGAAGAGCCCAAATGAAGTTTCCTAGTAGCTGCACAGGAAGACGGAAAAAGAAATGAGTGACAGCTCGAAGGACACAGAGCAATTCTACCGAGCACGACTTAGTCTGCTCTCTAGGATAAGAAGTACCCTTAGAACTAGGCAATCAAGGCCCCTGGCCTGGGTCCCATGCTCTAGAGGGCCCTGCTCTGGCCACACCCCTGCCCATGAGGCAAGGCATGCACAGGACCAAAGGGACACCCACCTGGAGTCTCTTCTCCCCTCTGGACATGCTCTGGGATCCTGGGACCCCAGAATTCCCCTCCAGACAGCCCTAAGTTCACTACCAGGGACTGCCCAGGCCTCCTCCCCTCGTCTGTCCTCCCAAGGGCACACACTGCCATCTGTTCACACCTCCCCCTTAGGTGGCCCAGGGGTGACTGTTTGCAGGGGGATTTGGGGGAGGGCAGAAAGTGGACAGCGCTGGACCAGGCGGGTCTGAGGGGGGAGCATTTAGACGCACCAGGTCCCTCCCAGTATGGAACGGGAACGGGCAGAGGGGGCCCAGGAGCCAGCTGTGCTCTAGTGCAGAACGCTGCGGAATCCAAGAATTCGAAATTCACACCTGGCTTTTCACATCACTGTGAAGTTACATTTGTCAACATACTTCGGGAAGGTTGATTTTAGTTTTGAAATATTTAGAGGTACAGAATGGGGGCTTCTGTGTGTACTCCTGTCCTGGCCCCCAACTAAGTTAGGGGTGGGCGTGTCCACAATGATCACCCATTTGTAAGTCTGGCCTCTGTATCTTGGGGGAGGGGATTAATCAGAACAGGGAGCAGACCTGGATGGAGCAAGTCAGCAGCAAGGCCCGGGATGTAGACCCGAGAGGTACCTCCTGTCTGCTGTGGGAGCCCTGGATGTCCCTCACAGTATCGTGAAGCAGGGCTGTGGCTCTGAGGTCTGGCTGCGTGTTATTTAAGTGTCCCCCTGCAAGGGACACTGAGTGAGCACCTTCTGGGGCTGATGAACCAGGCTGTGCGAATGCAGGCGGCAGCCAAGGCGCAGGTACAGCTAGCGGTGGAGAAGATGGAGTGACCCACCAATGTCTACTCTCAAGCCCATGGACAACTACAGGTGGAAGAGGCTGTGTGTGAGCTTAATGCTGATGGACCAGACAGATGCCACCGCAGCCAGGACAGCCCTGTGAAAAGGCAGCAGATGGAAAGACCCCAACCCCGTCTCCAGAGGAAACTGCATTCTCCACTCATAGGGAAATCAACAGCCTTGGGAATGGTCTCAGAGCTGCCCCTTTCCCTGTGGAGGCTGCTGGAAACAGCAATTCCGGCCCATCTTCCTATGCAGTGACAGACACAGAGCACAGCCCGGTGGCTATGATGCGGACCTGACCTGCCCCTCATTCTCACCCCCAGCCTGCAACCCAGTCCCTGCTCCCTGGGCTTTCCAGGTGCAATTCCCCAGCCTCCCCGCAACCTCCCTTCTTTTCTTTCCCTGGAGCCGTCTCACTACTACGCTTGAGCTTCTGGAGAAATCATTAAAGCTGAGACCAGCCACACATACCGGTCAACCACGCTCCTAAAACTCAATAACAAATTTGATACGTAGGCACCGTCCAGGCACTCTCTGGGGTGAGGGATGGCGGGGTCCCTAGTTTTCATGGGTCACCCAGAAAAAACCCCCAATGATTTCTGGTTTCTTATGAGTAAATGCTTTTTAGTATATGTGGGTCCGGCTATCTTTTTCAGTAGGAAATCTCGTTTTGCCAACTTTCAAAAGTGTATTATAAAACCTTCCACGGCTTGGAAGAAGTAAGTTTTGGAAAGAAAAGGGGAGAAGGCGAGGGGTGGGAGAGAGAGAGGGGGAGAGAAATCTCACTTCCTGAGAGAGGCTTCGTCAACACCCCAAACAAAATCTAGACCCTCGGTTATACTCTCTTAGCATCCGCATCTGGCATTTTTCCTCCAGAGCATTTATCTCAATTTGTAATTATGTATTTACTTATAAGGTAATTTGTTTTCTGGCTGAAGTTAGGAACGGTGCCTAACGGCTTAGGTACTCAATAAATACGTGTAAACTGAATTTATGAATTCTTCAAGGGAATGGTTCCAAAAACAAAGTTTTAAGAATTTGCAGGAGAGTGAGACCAGCTGCCGTGTACTCTCAAACCAATGCCAGTTACTGGTTGGGATTCTGCCCCAAAACAGAAGATCTGAGAGGAGGCTGATACTGCCCTGAGCCCCAAATATGCCCCTCGACCCAGCTGTCCCAGCTATCATAAACGGTGGAACGAATTTTCCCAAGACTTAGTAACCTAAAAAAATTAAATAATTATGCTTACAGATTCTGCAGGTCAGGAATTCAGACAGCGGGGACAGCTTGTCTCTGCTCTGTGTCGTCTGGACCCTCCTCGGGAGGACTCAGAGGCTGGGGGCTGAGGGCCTCGGTTCCTCTCCCCATGAGCCCCACCACGTAGCTTCTCGCACGGGCTGGTTTGGATTTGCTCACAGCTCGGCAGCTGGGTTCGAAGGGAGAGCATCCCAGGTGGAAGCTGTATCGTGGAAGCTGTATCGCCTTTTATGACCCAGCCTCAGAAGACAATTAACATCACGTCTGACTCATTCTCTTCATGCAGGTAATTACAAAGTCCCACCCAGGATGGAGGAGGGGGACTCAGACTCCACCTGTGGATGGGAGGGTTCTAGAAAAACAAGTAGGACCAGAAATGTTGTTGTTGGGAAGTAAAATCTGCCACGAGCCTGACACCAATGTGCCAGTACCAAGCCTCGTGCCCTCAGATTCCCCATTCCCCACTCCCGCCCCGCTTCCTCTGCTTAGTTTTGCCTGAATGTTCACCGGTATCCGTGGAAAGCCCTGGAAGGAGACTGGAGGACGGGAGGAAGGGAGAAGCCAGGGAATTTCTCCTCCTTGCTCTCTGCCTCAGTAGCTGGAGCACCTCTGTGGCTGCAGATCCCGGGGGACAGAAGCATCGCAGCTCTGGCTCCTGCCTGGTGAGCCCACTTCCGGACTCCACTGACCCAGCTCTTCCCTCCCTCCCTCCAGCTTCAGGGGCAACAGACGCTTCCTGCACTTGCCTAGCTCGGCGTTTTCCATCACATGTGTAAACAATTTTATGCATTAAGTTCCATCCGCTCCAAACACCTAGAGTAGTTCCTGTATCCTTGATTGGACTTTGACCGATATAACTAGCAAGGGCCGGCAAGTGCTTGCATGCAGAAAAGCAGACGAGGTCACGGAGTGCATGTCAGAAACCCCAGAATCGAGTCTCAGCCCCATCGTCACTCAATTTGATTCACTCTGAAAAGTTTGTCTTTCTCCTGGATTCTAAAACAGCAAAATGAAACGAGTCTTTGGGACCCCTACGTTCATAGCCAGAATTTCCAATTTCCTTTTCAGACATTTGGAGTAGTTGTCTGACTTTGATAGCTCTTCACTTTCTTGAGTGTACTTTGGACCAACAGGACCCTCATTCACAGGGCCGGGAACCACAAAGCCAAAAATGTTGGCCGGATAATGCGTACGTGCGGTAGCTCACCTCTGAGATGGCCTCCACTGAGCCGCACCTCCCGTTATTCAGGTCCTTGTGTATTCCTCCCCTGATCAATAGGATATTGTGGGAATGACACAGTGTGACTTCTGAGGCTAGATTATCAAAGACATTGTGGCTTGTGCCCTGCTCTCTCTTGGATCAACCTATCTGGGGTAAGCCAGCTGCCATGTTATAAGGACACTCTATGGAGAGCCCTATGGAGACGTCCATATGGTGAGGAACTGAGGCCTTCTACCAACAGCCAGTGAGGAACTGAGGCCTATTGCCAATATCCATATAAGTGAGCCATCTTGGAAGTGGATCCTTCAGCCCCAGTCAAAGCCTTCAGATGACTGCAGCCCCAGCCGACATCTTAACTACAACCTCAGGAGAAAGCATGAGCCAGAACCATGGAGCTAAGCTGCTCCTAAATTCCTGACCCAGAGAAACAGTGAGGTAATAAAGGTTTGTTGTTGTTTTAAGCCACTAAGTTTTGGTGTAATTCGATGTGCAGCTCTGCGGATAGAAACTCTGCCGTTGACCCCTGGGAGGTGGGCATCCCCACATCCAAAAGTGTATTCCGGGTAGATAGGACCAAAACCTTAAAACCCTATGAAAACACTAGAAGAAAACACAAACTAATTTTTTACATGATTGGGGTAAAGAAAAAACTCCCTAGGCAAGCCATGAAGTCTAGAAGTCGTGGAAGAGACAGACAGATTTGACAATGTAGAAGTAAAACCTTGTGTATGAAAAAAGACATCATGAACAATGTCTAAGATAAATGACAGACTGGGAGAAAATATGTGGAGGAGAAGGTGAAAGCAAACACCATAATGCCACATGGAAGGGGTATGAAGAGCAGATTTTATTGGGAAAGTTTTCAAGTAAATGCTCAGCAAGATGAGGTACATGGACCCTGTGCTCTCATCAGTCCACGGAAAGGAGCTGGGACTCTGGATGTAGGATGCACAGTGGGCTATGATCCAGGAAGGGACCCTGCCCCTCCCCACTCTGGATGCTACCTTTCAACTGTGTAAGATTGGAGAGGCTTTACATACAGGGAACAGTCAAGACTTGGAGGTATGTGTGCTGGAGGAAGGGGAGCCCTCAGCCCAATGCAAAGTTGGGTTCAGTCACAGCCACTCCCACTAGGGGGAAGGTGGGAGTCCTCAGCCTGAGCAGGCAACAAGAGAAGGGTTCCAGGAGTCATCACTGGACCATTCTGCTTGTCACTCCACAAAATGTTTGCAACATACATAACAGGAAAATGTTACCATCTCTGATAAGCAAAGAGTTTCTACAAATTAGAAAAAAAATAGTCCAGTAAAATATAAGCAAGATGGGACTTGCCTGGTGGCGCAGTGGTTAAGAATCTGCCTGCCAATGCAGGGGACACAGGTTCGAGCCCTGGTCCGGGAAGATCCCACAGGACGTGGAGCAACTAAGCCCATACGCCACAACTACTGAGCCTGCGCTCTAGAGCCCACGAGCCACAACTACCGAGCCTGCGTGCCACAACTACAGAAGCCCACATGCCTAGAGCCTGTGCTCCACAACAAGAGAAGCCACTGCAGTGAGAAGCCCATGCACCTCAACGAAGAGTAGCCCCCGCTCGCTGCAAATAGAGAAAGCCTGCGCGCAGCAACAAAGACCCAAGGCAGCCAAAAATAAATTTTAAAAATAATTAATTTTTTAAAAAATAAGCAAAATATAGGAACACAAATCACAGATGAAGTATACAAGACCCCAAAACATAAGAAAAGATGCTCAATTTCACCTAACGATAAGAGTAATGCAAAATTAGCGACTTCCATGGTGGTCCAGTGGTTAAGAATCCGCCTTCCAATGCAGGGGACGCAGGTTCGAGCCCTGGTCAGGGAACCAAGATCCCACATGCCGCGGGGCAACTAAGCCCGCGTGCCACAAACTACAGAGCCCACATGTGCTCTGGAGCCTACGTGCCACAACTAGAGCGAAGCCTGTGCACCGCAACAAAAGATCCCACATGCCGCAACTAAGACCCGACGCAGCCAAAAATAAAATTAAATAAATAAAACTTTTAAAAAGGAGTAATGCAAAATAAAAACCAAAATGAAATACCATTTTTAACCTGTTCCACTGGCAGAAATATTGAAACAATTGACCATAGCTCATGTTGGTGGGAGGGTAAGTTGGTTCAGCATTTTGGGGTGAAGCAACTTGGCAATATCTTTCACAACTGTAAGTGTGTAACCCCTCCTTGCTCAATATCCCCTACAGAAATAAATCTTAAGGAAACACGAAAACTCGAGGAGACATGAACTAGTTCATTCCAAAAATATTTATTGCATGCTGTTCCAGGTACTGAGGGCTGTTCCAGGTGTTGGCACCTTTCCAGGTGCTAGGAGATGCAGCAGTGAAAAAACAAGTCCCTGGTCACATCCTAATGGAGGACACAAAAACCTGTGGGCAAATGAGGTACCATTACACTCACCAGGGATGCTACAAGTAAAAAGACTGACAATGTTGAGTGCTGATAAGAATATGGAGCAACCAGAACTCTCATACTTTGCTGGCCGGCACGTGAAACAATTTGTCAGTTTCCTATAAAGTGAAATATACACTTATCATATAACCCTTTATTAGCACTCAGATATTTACCCAGAAGAAAGGAAAACATATGACCACAAATCCTTGTAGATGAACATTCATAGCACCTTTATTCATAATAGTCCCAAGTGTAACTGACCCAAATGTCCTACTTATATGGAACACCAGAAAAGACAAAAACTGATCTCTAACGGCAAAGGAAATCACTGCTTGCCTGGGGCTGGGAGTGGGAGGAGGGGATTGACCGCAAAGGGGGCACAAGGAAAATCTAGGGTGATGAAAATGTTCTAGACTTTGATTCTGGTGGTGGTTACATGGGTGGTGGTCACATGGTTTACGTTTGTCAAATCTCATCAATCTGAACACTTCAAATGGGTCTCATTTATCATGTGTAAATATCCATCACTAAAGTTGATTCAAAGAAAACGTGTGGGTGGATTCTTGCTGTCTATGGCACAATCCCACCCACAAAACCTTCTGGAGGCAAGAGCATGGCTTCTATCTCATGGCCTCCAAATGAGGCACCGAGCGCCATGCTCGAATGTGTGAGAGACACTGAACCCCACAGTCACACAGAGGAGGACACAAGGGGACACCTGGCAGGAAGTGCTCTCTTTCTCAGGAAGTGCAAGATAGTGTTTTGATCAGAGGCAGCAGATGTGAACTGAAATAGTACTGCTCTACGATGTTAGGGACTCATGGCCCTAAAGCTGAATCCAAGATTTAAAAACTATACCTAATTAGGTGTCACCCTATGGTTTATGTGTCTAACCAAAGTTGCTCTCGTCCTTGATATCTACTGCCACATCACGCACCCAAACCTAGTGGCTTTGGTACAACAACTCGTTACTCTCTCTCACAGTTCTGTGAGTTGACTGGGCTCAGCTGGGGTGTTTTTACTCTGGGCGTCCTGTGCAGCTGTAGTCAGGTGTCGGCTGGGGCTGGAGTCTTGAAGGCTTAACCCAGCTGGACATCCAAAATGGCACACACACGGGGCTGACAGTTAATATTGGCTGCTGGCTGGGAACTTAACTGGGGCTTCAACCGGAATGCCTTTAAGTGTGGCCTGTCCATTGTAGTTTGGGCTTCTCACAGCATGGTGGCTAGCTTCCAAGAGGGACTGTCCCAAAAGTGAGCATTCTAGTAGGCTCAGGAAGCTTCAAGTCTTTCTGTGATCCTGTCCTGAAAAAACCACACGGCATCACTTCCACCTCATTCTCTCAGTCAAAGCAGGCATAGGACCCACCTGGGTTCAAAGGGGTAGAGACACAGACCTCTCTACTTGATGGGAGAGTGACAGGTCTCACTGCAGAAAAACATGTGGGATGTTGTGGCAGCCATCTTTCAAAAATGCAGCCCACCCCAAATATGTAGTGAAACCTCATTTTTCTTTGCTCTTCAATGTAGTTTTAAGCTGGGCTCCAACAACTTTGACTAAGGGCAAAGGTTTGAGAAAGGCAGGATTACACTGATGGTCAGCCCAGTGGGATGGAGGTCTTATTATTTACACACTAGTAGTATTAGGTATTACAGAAGTTAGTGCCTCCAAATAACTGTTTGCTTTTCCTCTACAGCACTTAGAGGGCTTAGTAGTGTCTCTCTTACTCCAGGATTCCCCTCTGCTGTTAGCCCTCACCCTTCCCTCAGGATCAACCTCATCCAGAAGATATTTCTCTGGGCCACACCTGACTCTACAATCACATCTCCCAGCATTTCAGTCTCTGTACACTTCCCTACAGGCATTTAGAGTATTTCGTAGAGCTGGGCTGCAGTGCCTCGTTACACCAACAGGTGGCAACCTAACATCTGACCCAGGCTTGTATTTTAGGGAAAAGGGGATGGGGATGTGGGATACGGTTGGGGAGAAAGAAAGGCAGCAAAGGAAGTATCTAACGTTCCTGTGCTGCAGTCTGCAATTTTCGAGTTTGAAATATTGTTCTAAAATACTCTTTTCATCAAGCTTTCAAGTTTGATAACACCGGTTTTCTCCCGAACAAAGGACATCTATGACAGCTGTACTGAATGTTCCAGAGGGAGCCTCGATAATCCAAGATTTCATCCAACATCCCGACTCGTTTTAGAGCCAGTCAGCAATCCATAATGGATAAGCCACTCTGCCTAGGGCACTCTATTAGACTCTTAAAGTGGGCCATGACAAGGAAGAAATCCAGTCTCCAGTTTCAAGGTGCCTACATGGTAACTTTCAAGACACCTCCAAGACAGTGTTTAATCAGCTTAAACCTGGCAACCGAGGGCTCAGGTGTGGGCCAGTGGGAGCCCATGATTGCCCTAGCAGGGGGGAAGGGGAGAGGGGCCAACGTGGGGAGGGACAGAGTGGGAGGGCCAAAAGGAAACCGGGTGTTGATGCGCACAGGATATAGTTGGGCAAAACGTCAGAGGGAAATGGGGAGAAAAAAAAAAAAACAGTGTAAAGCGTGTTGCAGGAAAAGACAGACTTGATTTGAATGGAGGGTACAGACCCTAATTTCAAATTATAAGATGTTAGTGCCAATAGGAACCCCAGAGACCATCCAGCCCCAAGCTCATTAGCTAGGAGGGCCACTGTCGGTAAGTGACACGCCTGGACTGGAACGCGGCACCCTGACTTCCACATGAGGTCTCTCTCCAAGTGTTGAGCGAGGGTGATGTAACACAGGCAGAGAAACAGTTATTAGTCAGAATTTCCAAGAGGCTGTAACCTCTCCTCTTTTTCACCGAGTCCAGCTCAGTTTGGCAAATCCCTGAGTGACCTCTGGGAGGCTGCTTCTCCTCGGAGCCTCATTTCCTTCTCTTATCAAACGCTTACTGTACGCTTTGCGCTATTCCTGATGCTTTACGTGTTAATTCATTTTGTCACCGCTACAACTGTCTGAGGTAGGTATGATGACATACCTACCCCCGTGTGACAAATGAGGAAACTGAGGCGGAGGTTAGTAAACTTGTCCAAGGTCACACAGCTAGGAAGTGGTGGAGAACTGGTTCAAACTGGGGCTGTCTGGCTTCAAATGTGTGCGCTCAACCACTAGGTAACCCTGCCTTTCAGCTGGCTTGGCTGGACTAGATGCCCTCCAAGGTCCCTTCCAGGGCTGACTTGGTAAGCTTCTACCCACTTGCTTCCTCTAGGACTGGTCCAGGAGAACCCGGGAGAGTTCCAGGAAAAAATCCTCCCCGAATGGCCATGTATCCTTCTGCTCTGGGGCCCATTTTACAACTCTAGCCATCACGGAAAAGGCCAGTGGGGGCGATCAGAACCCTGAGATGAGAGACAAACGTGGAGGGCAATGGAAGAACTTGCCTTTTTCAACCCGTTCATCTTTGTTGTTGTTTCTCTCAGTGGCTGTTCTTATGCACAGAGGGTCCACTTTTCCAAATGTGATTTTGAAACTGCAGCAGAGAGAAAGCCAAATAAACACAGAATGGTCGGCCAAGGGCCCGTACTTTCTATTCCCTGGTTACAAAGTAAAATTAGCTAGCTGGTGGCCAGGGCTGGGAGATTTATTTTGGTCTGAAGTCAACCCACAGATTAACAATATTGGCAAGAACTATACAGGAGGGGAAAATATTTTGGACAAGGCTGCATATGTTTGCAGATACATCATCCGCCCCTGTGCAGCAGCCAAGGTTAAAGAGAATGGGAGTCAGGAGCGGGCCGCACTGCGTCCCTTCTGTGAACAGTCGGTTTTCTCCTGCACGACGCCAGCTCTCGCCCTCTGAGAGCAGTTGCATGGTACATCGCAGGAGACACGGAAGGTGGCCGGGAGAGCACACTCCCCGTCTTCGAGAAGATGCACTTGCTCATCTTTCATTCCTCCTTTCCTGCCAAGACCTACATTCCATTCTGAGGGTAATTCTCAGGCAAGAGCAATTTCCGGATTCTCAAGGACTAACCGAGGGTAGTGTCAGAAGAAATTATCCAAAATTGGAAATAGGCGTGCAGGGGCTGACACCTTTGATTGATTTCCTATCGACTGGGCTATTTTACAAACCCATAGCTGCAGGGGTTGGTTCACTTTCAGATTTTTGTCTGGTAGAGATGCAAATAATTTCTAACCTAGCTATCTCACCCCCAGATTCTTCTATTAAACTGCCTATAAATACCTAGCCCCTCACATTCTCATTGTAATCGGTTTTAACATCTTAGAGGGTCCCCTCATTAATGAATGAGCTAAATCAAATCTTTGACATGCGGTCATTTTGTATTTGCACGAGAGTCAAGTGTTTCCGCCTGCGTGAAATTCCACTTTAACACAGGAATTCCGCTTTAACACGACATTTTTTTTCTGGCCTCTCGGTCATCCCACCTCAGGCCCCAGGTTCAAGACCCCATACTCCTCAGGGTGGACTCCACACAGCACTTCGACGGCCGGCAGCCAACCTGGCCCCCTTCGCGGCGATGGGGCCGCAGATAAGCCCCTGGCCCCTGGCCTCGCTCGTCTCCACCCTGCCCTGGAGTATGCTGGTCCTTCAGGGAACAGCCATGGGTAGGGAAAGGGATCCAGGACCCACCCCCCCCCAACCCCCAGGAGTCACAAGGCCTCTTTTAGAGAGCTCATAAGCTTGGGCAAAAGAAGGCATCAATTCTCTGACTCTGCGGAAGTGATCTCATTCTCAAAATGGGAATAGTCATTTCTACACTGCAGATTTCACAGGGGGTTTCTAAAGAGCTTCTCAAAGTCTAACGTGCATATGACTTACCTGAGGGAATCTTAATATAGAAATTCTGCTTCGACAGGCCTGGGGAGCATCTGAGGGCGTCCTTACAGCCTCTCAGGCGAGGCTGCTGCCGGTCCGCGGGCCTTTTGAGTAGCAAGGTTCTGGAGCTGTTGGGAGAGCCTGCCCTTTGAAAATCCCAGGGCACAGCAAACATACCTTTGAGGAGTTCACGATTTACGCTTAGGGCTCCACTCCCACAGGGCAGAGGGCCACAGGTCTGCATAAATCCCAGGAACCGCCATCTCCTAAACCCATGGTGTGCCTGGGCCGTTATTCACCTGACCTCCCTTAATCCCCACAAGGAGCCCGGAAGTCATTCCCATTTTACCACAGAGGAAACTGAGGCGCACACCAGTTACATAACAGCGCTGGCTTTTGGAGCCGGGTTTGCCGAGCTCTAACCACATTACTACACAGCCTCCTTCCTCCACCATGGCCTTGCAGGGCCGGGCTCCTCGGCCACATCTGCGGGGGCGTTGGAAAGGGACGAGGGAGAGCTCTCCTTCTTATCACGTGGCCCCCATTGCCCTCGCATTCCCTGGATAATTCCTCCACCCTCTCCCCCTGCAGCTGTCAGAGGGAGGGAGGGCGCGACTTCTGATTAATTCCACGGCAGACAAATGTTCCTTGAGAACCCGTGGTTGGCAGAGCTTGTTTCTTCACCCTGGAGAGGAATATGGAGAAATTCAAAGAACGAAAACAGATCTCTGCCTTCAAGGAGGTTAGAATCCAGTGGAGAAGCTATCACGTAGATACACTACTGCAAAACAAATTCAGATTGTCCCTGCCAGCCCTTTTGTTTGCGGAGCCCCTCTCTCCTCTGGGTAGGGCCCCTGTTTATCAGCAGACCTTTTGGTCTGCAAAGATAATCCTTCTGAGTTTTTTTTAATGGGACTGCGGCGGTGGGGGGGGCGGGGGGGGGGACAAGGCAGGTGGCAGACGGGGGCGGGGGAGGGAGGTTGTGAGCGGCAATTAGAGTCTATTGGGTTGACGGTGTGTGCTCCCAGGGACCCAGGGACTGGGCACTCCTTTGGCAAATGTAAATATCAAACCAATAAATGCTAATGTAGCATGAAAAAGTGCTGATCTGGGAGAAAGTTCCAATCATTTAGAGAGCTTGTCGCAGAAAGCATTTAGGTGTTCCGGCTGCAAGGGAGCTGGGGAGGGAATCAAGGGGATGGAATTGGGAGCTCCCTTCTGGGTGGTAGTACTACCCTGGCCACCCATTCCAGGAAAAGGGAACCAGCAAAGAGGGTCATGGCAAGGTGCTGGGGAACGGGGGACAGTAAATAAGACAAAGCCAGAAAAGGGGGTCAAGTTCCTGAACATCTGGCACGAGAAGAGGGAGATAGCAAAGAGCCCTGTTATCAAGATCTCTGTGAACTCGACACCTGCCTCCATGGGTCTTTGCCCAAGGTCACTGTCATCCTGATGGGTTTCCTGAATGTGGCCCCAGCCGCGTCAGCCTGCCTTCGGGGACCGCTTTCTGAGTGACGGCTCTGATCTCTCTGTCCCTCACCCCCTAGTCCCACCCCACCATACGCCCACACTTCTAACACACCTGTCGAGACCACCCCCTCCCGCCCAAAGTCTGCCACACCTACCCACCTCACAGAGGCCCTGGAGGACCTCTGCAAATCCTTATGAAGTTCATCCAATACAAATGGCCATTAAGGGACCTGTGAGATGAGAAAGCAGGGAAGTATGTTGGAGAGAAGACAGCTGGGTTCCAGGCCTGACTCTGCCACCTCTTTGACCTTAGAAAACATATCATACCTCTCTGAGCCTGGAAGCCTCAGTTGCTTCATCCGTAGAATGGGAATAACAACTCCCCCCTGGAACATTAAATGAGACAGTGATATATGTGCAACGGCTTGGTAGCCTACACATCCAGCTGGTCGCAGGGCAGGTTGCCGGGCCCCAGGCTTGCTGGGTTCTCCTTCTGGCCCCAGGACACTGAGCAAACACCTGAAGCCTCCTTACAGCACGGCTGCCTCTGAACATCAGAGAGAAAGAATGTTCAGAGGGAAAACCACTCATCCACCATCCCTGCCTCCTGCTCTCTAACCCAACCTGGCTATCTGATCCGGTCAAGTTGTTTGTTGGGGTTTTTTTTGCGATACGCGGGCCTCTCACTGTTGTGGCCTCTCCCGCTGCGGAGCACAGGCTCCGGACGCGCAGGCTCAGCGGCCATGGCTCACGGGCCCAGCCGCTCCGCGGCATGTGGGATCTTCCCGGACCGGGGCATGAACCCGTGTCCCCTGCATCGGCAGGCGGACTCTCAACCACTGCGCCACCAGGGAAGCCCCGATCCAGTTAAGTTTACATCTAAGTATCTCTGGAACCTGCCTCTTCCCTTTCCTTACATCCCTTTCCCAGAGCTGCCGCCTTGGCTCAGATCCTCTTCACTTTTGCCCGGAAATTTGCAGGCTCCCCACTTCAGTCTCCCCGACCCAGCCCCCTCTTCCTCGTGGCTGCCTCTGTTACCCCACTGCTCTGCTTCCACCATCTTTCGGCCTCATCGGGCCCAGCCTCCTGCTCAGAGGCCCCAGAACCTGCCCCTGCACCTCAGGGCCTTTGCATCTGCTACTTAAACAACTTTGACCCGTCCTTTTTGGCCCAGCTGGAAACCCCGGCCCCTAGGTTACCCTCAGTGGGATGTGAGCTCCTTCCCATGCACTTTCTTCTCTCAGGGCTTGCACAGCTCTCAGCCTGGTAGGACAGTTATTTGGGTTTTCATGAACATGGACTCCCTCAGAACGCGCTCAGAAGCCCAAGGTCAAGCTCTGGAAGGAGAGTTTCCGGGAAGGAAGGGCAGCTGGGCCCTGAGCCTTAGCGGCTGTCTCTCCCTGATTCTTCCTTTCCGCAACCTTGGGATCCTCTTTGAGACCCTGAGCCCGCTGTCGACCTAGGCAGAGGCATGAAAAGACCTTCCAGAACAATGTCAAGGGACTAGGGCAGAAGAGCTAAGGCAGTTCTCAGTCTTTCAAACCCTCACAGAATGCTCTGAGCCAGGCCAAGCTCTGGAGATACAGCAAAGACCAAGGCAGACCCAGATTCTGCCCTCCTGGAGAAACCTGCTCTAGGGCATGTCAGCCACCATGGCAATGAGGATGCTCAAGCAGCCCTGTGGAGGGCCCGTGTGGAGAGAACAGAGGCCCCCAGCCAGCAGCCAGCACCAACTTGCCAGCCACTTCCAAGGTGAGTGAACCACCTTGGAAGTGGATGCTGTGACCCCAGCTGAGCCCTCAGACAACTGCAGCCTCGGCCGCTCTGACTGCACCCTTTTGAGAGCGCTGGGCCACAACCGCCCAGCCAAGCTTCAGATTTCTGCACCAGAGAAACCAAGAGAGTGGAAAAAATGACTTCTGTTGTTTTAAGCTACTAAGTTTTGGGGTGAGTTGTTACCCCGCAATACATACCTAATACCGTGCCACAGATGATTGAACTCAGGTGGCTTAAAAGCACATATCATTATAGTAGCTCTCTCATCTGTTGAATACCCACTACGTGCCAGGCACCCTACTATACTCTGCACACCTTACCTAACCTGCTCCCCACAACGATCCCGAGGCAGGGCTTATTATTCCCAATTCAGAGATGAGCCACTTATCCAAGGCCACACAGTCTGGGACACTGTCCTATGGGCCTGTGTGAAGAATCCCGTCTCCTAGGCTCATCTCTTCCTCCTCACGTGTCCCACTCAGCTCGGACTTGGATCAGTGACCTATGATCAGGAAGCAACAAGGACTATCTAACAAAGATGCCTGTGTGGGATGCCCAGGGCCCACATTTCCCCAGTCCCCATTGCTCCCACCCATCAAAGACAAAAGCCTGGGCTTCCCTGGTGGCGCAGTGGTTGAGAGTCCGCCTGCCGATGCAGGGGACGCGGGTTCGTGTCCCGGTCGGGGAAGATCCCACATGCCGCGGAGCGGCTGGGCCCATGAGCCATGGCCGCTGAGCCTGCGCGTCCGGAGCCTGTGCTCCGCAGCGGGAGAGGCCACAATAGTGAGAGGCCCGCGTACCGCAAAAAAAAAAAAAAAGACAAAAGCCTTGGGAAACTGATGCGCACAGCAGACTGTATTTTCTAAGAATGGCTGTAACAATACCATCCATCCCACATACTCTTCTACAGTGTGACACTGACATTCCCTGTTGAGAAACTGGGTCTCCGTCCCCTTCCCTTGAATCCAGGTGGGCTTGTGACTGCTTCAGTAAACACTTCCACTGTACGTGGACGCGATGCCGGGTGACTCCCAAGGCTGAGTCATAAAAGCCCATGCAGCTTCCACCTTATTTGCTAGAACAATCACACCTGAAGCCCTGAGCCACCACATAAGAAGTCCCATCACGCTGAGGCCACCATGCTGTGAGGAAGCCCAAGCTATATAGAGGGGCCACCTGTAGGTGCTCCATCCACTGTCCAAGCCTTTGAGTCCCACCGAGCCCAGGTACCAGACGTGTCAATGATTGAACCTGCAGCCCCCAACTATCAGCCCTGGGCTTTGAGTCTTTCCAGCTGAGGCCCCAGACATTGTGGAGCACGGACAAGCCGTCCCCCACTGTGCCCTGTCTGAATTCCTGACCCACAGAGTCCAATAAGCATAATAAAATGGTTGCTTGAAGTCACTACATTTCGGAGTTATCTGTTACATAGAGATGGTAACTGGAACAACGTTCCAGAAGGTGGGTGGAAGGCTGGGTCAGCCAGTGGGTCCCTTCCTCCCCAACATATACAGACCTGCCACAGTTGTGTCTCAGTTCTGAAACCCGGGAAACTGCACCTACCTTATACCACTGCCCGCCCCCCCACCCACTTACCACTGAGAACTGAAGCCACATAATTCCCTCTCCCTGTGACTCTCACCCCCAATCTTAACTCCCTTGCCTGGTCACCTTCCATGTTGAACAAGGCTGCCCTGTATAGCCAATAGGATATCTTGGAAATGATGAAGTGAGATTTCTGAGGTTAGGTCATAAAAGACACTGTGGGTTCTGTCTGGCTCTCCTTTGAATCACTTGCTCTAGGGGAAGCTAGCTACCATGCCATGAGGATTCTCCAGCAGCCACATGGGAGGGGCCCACAGGCCAAGGAACTGAGCCCTCCTGCCAACTGCCAACCCCATTTCACCAGCCATGCAAATGAGCCACCTTGTAAGTGGGTCCTCCAGCCCTGGTAAATCGTTCAGATGGTTATTGGTGACCCGAGCCAACATCCTGGCTACCACCTCATGGGAGACCCCAAGCCAGGACCACCCCATTCAGCTGCTCCCAAATTCCTGACCTTCAGCAACTGTCAGATGATAAACGTTTATTGTTTTAAGTCACTACATTTGGTGGTGATTTGTTATTCTCTGTCCCTACGTTAAACAGTTCTGGGACCAGGCATGCTTTCTGATCCCCATGTTTAAATCGTACTGAGAACAAACAAAATTAACTTAGCTCTTTACTATAAGAAATACTCGCTCCTGGAAGATAGACTGAACCAACTAAAATAGCTTGTTATCAAGACCAACAGCTAACTCATCAAGACTTACTACAAGGCCTCTGCCTTGCTGTTTCCCAATCCAAAACTACTTTGTCAGAAACTCTCCCCAACCCCAGTCAGTTTCTTGCCTTGAAAGACCCAACTTCAGGGCTTCCCTGGTGGCGCAGTGGTTGAGAGTCCGCCTGCCGATGCAGGGGACGCGGGTTCGTGCCCCGGTCCGGGAAGATCCCACATGCCGCAGAGCGGCTGGGCCCGTGAGCCATGGCCGCTGAGCCTGCGCGTCCGGAGCCTGTGCTCCGCAGCGGGAGAGGCCACAACAGTGAGAGGCCTGCGTACCGCCAGAAAAAAAAAAAAAAAGAAAGACCCAACTTCAAAATCACCCAGTCCAGCCTCTAAATGCTATCAATACCCTTCCCCAGGGTCCCTGCTTGGAGACATCACTAGCATTCTGTCACAGGGGTCCTCTTCCTTACTGAAGTAGGTCTAATAAATTAAGCTTTGCTTGATTGAAAAGTTTTTCTGGGGACTTCCCTGGTGATCCAATGGTTAGGACTCCGCACTTCCACTGCAGGGGGCGCGGGTTCGATCCCTGGTTGGGCAACTAAGATCCCGCAAGCCATGTGGCACGGCCAAAAAAAAAAGTCTTTTTAGAGCGTCGATAGTCAATACCATACACCCCCCAAACTGGGGCATCCACTCTTGGGATTTGGTCATCTGTCCAAATGCAGTCGCCACTAGCCACATGTGGCTATTTAAATTAAATGACGTGAATCACTTTGCTGTACACCTGAAACATTGTAAATCAACGGTACTTCCATTAAAGAAATCCGAAAAAAATTACATAAGGTTGAAAATTCATTTCCTCAGTTGCACTAGCCACATCTCAGCACAGATATAAAATATTTCCCTTCTCACAGAAAGTTCTATTGGACAGTGGTGCTCTAGACGAAAGTGGATCATTTGTTTCAGAGGATGGCTACCCCTGAGGAAGCTTACAGAAGCAGGAGTGGGTGTGTGGGAGGGACTGCAAACGAGGGGCAGGCCACTGCCCAGAGGAAAGCAGACCGCGCAGCTCCTCCCGGGCTCAACAAATGCCCGCCTAGGCCGCAGGCACGACTCCACCAAGCAGGCCCCTCCGTGGGCTGCAAGAAATCACCAAGCTTTAGGCCCACAGGGCACACGGGCATGCTGATTTCTGGAACTGTGCACAATCCCTGCATAGCGGTGCTGGCTCAGCTGGAACGCAAGACAGATGATCCCTGATCAGCACAGTCTCCCTCATCAACTCACTGGCCTGTGGCAGGGCTTCTGCTCTTGTTTCAGGTCTGATAGCAACCCGCTGGCCCGCAGAACCTCCCAGCCAAGTTTCCTGGATCCTTGTCATCCCCCCAGGTCGGGGACGTGGGGAGAAGTTTGAGAGGAAACCATGGCCTGGTATGTGGCCCTCGCAGAACAAAAACCGAGCAAAGGAGCAAATGAGAGATTCATCAGATTCTCGGACTTATTTGGCCTTTTCTTTTCTGGGCTTTGAGAATTTTTATTTCTTCCATGGTAACTCTTCCCTGGCTGGGGAATGTCATTTTAAATCATTCTGTCTTTAAAACCGTGGGATGAGGGGAAAGAAAAAGTCACCTCCAACCAGGTTTTCACCATGCAAATCGAGGACGTTTCAAAATGCTGGCGAGCTGCTCGGGGGACTTCAAAGATGTCCAGGTCCAATTACGCTTCATTTGGGGTGTGAATTGAGGAACTCTGGGGGAGGTGGCCCGAGTGCAACGTGTCAGGGTCGATACTGTGGTAATGAACCTAGGCCTTTGTTCCTGGGAGCCCAGCTGCTGACAAGTGGGCCGTTTCCTGAAGGGCGGAGAGGCGCTGTGTCCCCCGCCAGGTGCAGGAAGCAGGGTAGAGATGTAGGTGCCAGTCAAAAAAAGAAAAAAATCATTTTAGGGTGGCTTTTATTTTTCTTCCTTTTTAAAAATCAAAGGTTTACGACAATGTAATATTATACGTCAAGTATACTTCAATAAAAAAACGTTTACACAATTAAAAAAATTAAAAGGGGGCGTCAACATCAAAATTTGTCATGTCCTAAAATTAGCCACGGGAAGGGTCTCCTGAAATTTGATTGAACTGGGATCTGGGAAATGACTCTAACTTACGGTTTAGATACACACCACCTCGATTTCTGTGGCTGAGTATGTTCGGATGGGCGCTGGGAAAGGTCCGACAGGGGAAGATTCATCACGGAATGGTTAAAAACAAACAAACAACAACAAAAGCAAGAACATTTTGGGCGAATAATTTTGGTTTTGCTTGCTAGTTAGAATTGAACTGACTGCCCTCTGTGGGCAAGGTTGATGGCTTAAGGGCATTCAAAAATGATTCATTCAAGTTCTTCTAGCCCAAAAAGCCCCTCAAAAAGCCACAGTATATTCAGAAGTCTCAGCCAAGACTGCTGGGTAGATTCCTAGCGGGACATGTGAGGGCAATAAATCTGCTGCAAGTGTGAGAAAGGAGATCAAAAGCTGGTCTCTTCCACTCGCTAAGATGCTTATGTGATTCATTATTTTATGTCCTCGGCTCTTTTTTCAAATGCAGACACCCTGAGAAAGGTAACACATCCAGTTACTAACACCTTAGTGCAAATGCATGCATCAGAAACATTTGGAATCGCAAAGGAATCTGGGTAAGGCTGCCTGTGAAGAGGGAATAAAAAGTACAGATGCTGGAGTCACACCCCGGAGATTCAGTTTCCTAGGGTGGAGGCCTAACAGCAATATTATTTTTTAAAGCTCCCCAGGTGATGTCAATATACGGCCAAGTTGAGAACCTCCGGGATAGAGGATGGAGGGGTGAGGACAGAGAGGGAGCGAGTGGAAGAGACAAAAGAAAAAAAAAAACAAGAGTTCTTCTCATGAAAGACCTGCTTTGAGTCCTGGCACCCAACTTGCTGGCTGCACGATCCCGGTTGAGTGACTTAGCCGCCCTGATCTTCATTTTCTTTATCTGTTAAATGAGAATAATATTCTTCGGAAAACGGTGGCTCTCCAACTTGAACTTGAAAGGGCATCACAATCACCTGGAGGGGTTGTTTAAACACAGATTCCCAGGCCCTAGCCCCACTGCCCAAAATCCTGACTCAGTAGGTCTGGGGTGAGTCCCCCAGATTTGCATTTCTAACAAGTTCCCAGGTGATGGTGATGCTGCTGGCACAGGACAGCGTTTTGAGATCCCCTGATATCAGGGGCACCTGAGCTGCTTATTACCCATTCACCAATTTTATCCATGACAAGGCCAGAAACCAAAGGTAACACCCGTTCTCTCTTGAGAAGGGCCCAAGAGCCATATCGGGGGTTGAACTTGCACACAAATATCTCCATTGTTTTAGCATTTTGCTAAGATACAGCCCACATTCAAACCTGAGGCCTGAAGCCACCAACGAACCATGATGGAGAAGACTGGAAGAATTGTGCCGGGCCACAGAGAGGCCACATTTTAAGCAACACCCCTCCTCCCCCCACCAAGAGCATCCCTGACATATGTCGTCCCAAAGAGGCCTGGCCTGGTCTTTCTGGAAGCCACTGGGCTGGGGCATCGGCACCAAGACCAAGTGTAACTGATTCACACTGCCCCGCTCCCTGGGGGAACAATTCACACGATGAAAGCTCCGAGCATTGAGCCGGCGCGGGGGGGGGGGGGAGGCACACATTTCCTCTTTAAAATGCTCAATGGCTTTCAGGAGTTGGAAGAGGGGCTGGGGGGCTCCTACCTTAGCCGCCCCTTAGAGCAGGGCTGGTGAGGCCAGGCTTTGAAGTAGAGAAGATCATCACTTATGCGCTCTGTCCATCCCAGCCACCCACCCCCGTTTTTCCTGTTCCAGAACCCAGTGAGTGTCCTTATGCCTCCAGCCTGGGTTTTTGGTCTCTCTCTGCCCCCGACTTCCCCTACCTCCTCCTATAAGAAGGTTGCCAGCTCAAACTTCCCAGGTGTCAGTGACAAGATGATAAAAGAGCCCAGTCTTCACATATTTGGGGGTGATAGGTTGAGGCCCTTCTCATGAATCAGAGCATTTTCCCTGGGGACTCTGAAATGGGGGCCTCTCTGGCTCAGGGATCCACAGGGGACACTGCAAGCCACAGAAGAGTCTCCAGGATCAAAATTAAAGCCAGAGCATGTCAAGTCAGGTCCAGAAGGAGACCATCCATTGGGAAAAGGGAAAGTGAACCAAGAAATAGGAACTCTGCCCATATGGGTTACATCTTCCACTTAAGGGTCTTCTACCCAGAGTCCCACAGTCACCAATTAACTAGGCATGAAGAACATGAGATCATTCTGGCTCACCAGGGCCTCATGCCATCTCTCCACAGCTGCCACACATTTCTTGCTCCCTGGACCCTGCAGTCTGGGCCCACCCCACCCCTAGTCTGGGCCACATATGATGTCACCCACCAAAATGGTGCCAATTTGAGTGTACCAGCTTCCTGGGGCTCCAGGCTTTGGGGGTCCAAATGATCACAACCTGATGTTATTATTTTTAAATTCATCTTATTGTTTCATCTGTTAAAATGTGACACGCTCCATACGGCAGTCACTAGCCACCCTGTTAAAGTACCAGCCCTAGCACAGTAGTTGGGACATTTTGATTGTACGGGTAGATAGGTGAGTGAGTAGATGGATGTACGGGTGGATGAATGGATGGATAGAAGAATAGATGCATGGAAGGATGGATGGATGGATGGAAGGCTGGATGGGAGGATGAAGGTGGATGGATGGGTAAATGGGTAGATAGAAGGATGGATGGATGGATGGATGGTCAGATGGATGAATGGATAGATCAATGGGTGGGTAGACTGGCCTCCACATGTTACTAACATACTTCTATAGATACCGTAACACCTAGACCAGCAGTTAACAAATGTTTAGATCTTGGGACCCCTTTACTTTTTTATTCATTATTGAGCACTCCAAAAAGCTTTTGTTTATATTGACCCATGTATCCGTATTTCCCATATTAAAAATGAAAACCGAGGAAAGTTTTAAACATTTGTTAATTGATATAAAAATAACAATAATGAACTTATTAGATGAGTGGTAGGCAGCCTTTGAGATGGTATCCAGTAATCCCCACCTTCTGTCACCCGCATCCTTGAGTATTTCCCTCCCCTTGAAGTTGGGGTGGACTTACTGAGTCACTTCTAATAGACAAGACAGAAGTGATGGGATGTCATTTCCAAAATTAGATTATAAAAAGACTGTGGCTTCTGTCTTGGGTGCTCTCCTTCACTCTCTCTGGGGGAAGCCAGCTGCCATGTCACAAGGCAGCCCTGATGAGAGGCCCACATGGCAAGGGGCTGAGGCCTGCCAACAGCCATGTGAGTGAGCTGAGAGCTGGATCCTTTCTTTCCTTGGTTGAGCTTTGACATGACTGCAGCCCTGGACCATGCCTTGATTACAGCCTCATGAGAGACTCCGAGTCAGAACCACCCAGCTAAGCTGGCTGTTAACAGATTCCTAACCCACAGAAACTGAGAGATAATGTGTGTTGTTTTCAGCCACTAAGTTTTGGGGCTATTTGTTACACAGCAATAGATAACTAATACACATGTTCACATCAATAGCACAATTTAATGAAAAAACAAGACTGTATTTTCTAAAAAAAAAAAAATCAGGGAGTAAGGTGACATCGCTTTACATTTTTGCAAACCTCTTTAATAGCTGGCTTCATAGAAGACAGCTGCTTTCTCCTAGCTGCTTCAGCATCCAATCTGTTGTGATATGTGGTTTTGGTTGAAATACATGAAGAAAATCCAGCCTTATGGAGCTTGCAGTTAGAAAAGACAGTCTTGAAAAGGTCTGGGGTACCACAGGGATCCTTAGAACACACTTTGGGAACTGCTGACTTAGACAATCAGGGCCTCACAAGAGTCTAACTCTAGGGCCTTGACCCCTCATGTTGCTTTCCCGTTTGGGACATATGCCAGTTTCTCCAGGTGCTAGGGTGACCAGGGTAACTGGCACCACCCAGGAGGTCTTGTCCCCTGCTGGAAGGGATAAGGCTCTCCTCCAAGGCCCAACAGCAGAAGACAGTGATGAACGAACGCCTAGTCTTGACTGGGTCATGCCCAAGGTGTCACCCAGAAGGGAAAGGATGGCCCACTTCCGGCAGCCAAGGTTAAGGCTGAGGCATCTGGGGCACAGGACGGCAGGGGAGGGTTGTTCTGTGCAGTGAAGGCTTCTGGAGACTGTGGTTTGCTGTATCCTCAGGCATTTCCCCCTCTTCACCCCTTTCCTGTGCACCTCCGCCTCCCTGCCCCCAACCCCAACTAGAAGGCCTGTTTCGGCAGGAGCCAGTCTGATTTTCTCTGCCTCGCTGGTCAGAGAAATGCACGCGGCTGCACCGAAGAATAAAAAGAGCCTCCTCCGTGACCAGTTTCTTCCCACTTCCCTTTCTCTCTCTTCGTGCTCGCCTCTCTGTCCCCACCTTCTGTGGAGGCAGGAAGGTCCCCAGAGGGTGCGAGCATCACTGAGCTATACCAGGCGCCCGAGTTTCCCTCCCAGGCAGCACCTGTTCCTGATTCTATTTAGCTGTGGCCCGTGCAGGCTGGCACTGGCTTCCCAGGGGACAGGGCATGGTCAGATGGGTCTCTGCCGGCCCAGCGGCCAACTGCCTCGTGGGGCAGCCTTGCTCTGCTGTACACAAGCACTACAGACATTGGCACATAGAGTGCCCACCGGCGGCGCTGGGATCTGGGGCGCCCAGCCTCTCCCGTAGCCAGCCAAAGGCCTGCCCGCGAGCCTTCCAGACCTTCAGGCACCTTAGAGGTTAAACGGGATACCTCGAGCTGTAAGGAAAAAAAAAAAAAAAAAAAAAAAACTGCCCAGGTGCTATGCGCCCAGGCTCCAGGTGGTGTCCCCAGCATCCCGGGCTTCCTCTGCGCGGTGAGGATGGAATCTGCAAGTGGGCATCGGTTTTTTAGTTTGGAAGCAGGAGCGGAGAATCAAACCAGCAGCAGCTCAGCTCCCCGAGGCGAAGGTCTTGCCTGCCTTGGGCAATGGAGCGTTTCTAAAACCCCGTGCCACCGGCGAGAAGCAGGGGTATGGCACGCTCAGCCTCTCTTCCCCGAGGCTGTAGGGCCCGGCGGGGACAGAGGACAGGCCACCTAAATCATTTCAGCGCTGGCTTACGGGGTCCAGGGCTGTTCGCCTCACTGTACTGCAGTTTGGGAACAGAGTAAACCACCCTGGCAAAGCTGGGCGGACTTGTCCAAACCACACAAAAGTTCAAGCCACACAAATGTTGGCTCCAACTGGGCTTGGAGTGCAGGGCTGGCTTTATCTGTCCCCGAGGGCTTTGCCCTGCCTTGCAATTGATCGGGGCTCCTAAAAACCACTGAAACGGTTTATCTTGCCCACTCAGCCTCAAGCCCCTTGATGGGCTGGAGTGGAGCCTGGACTGTTCTGGCAGCCAAGCCCCAGCCCAGCTTCCTCCCAGCTTCACTGCCCCCAGGACCACCTGCCTGGACCCTCACCCCACAGAGACTCCTCATTTTGTGGCAGGAAATAGGGGCCAATGACATGACCACGAGAATGTTATTCACCACAGAAAGGGAGATCCTTCAAACCTGATGGGAGAGGAGGGAAAGGTTTTGTAAACACAAAGATTTAACTGGGAGGGGTACGGAATTAAAGTGGGTTTTAACACAAACTAGCGGGTTAACGGGGGAGCCCAGGCATGGGTACGGGAGAGTCCCGTGGTAGCTGACTTTTCAGGCTCACACCAGGACACCTGCCACCTTTCCCAGCCGTCATGGCATGTCACTCATTGCTCTAACTGGGGACAGAGAGGCTGTATTCGCCCTGAATCCATAGCACAACCCTTTCGGCCTCCGAAAGCAGGTGTTGTACACAAATTACCTGAATTCTTTCAGGCTGTCTTCTGCTCCAGCAGTTTGCGATAAAAGAGCGTGTAAACAAGTGGCTCGTCACAAGGGTTTCTATCCCGTCTAGTCTCCCCTGACAAAAGGGACACCCTTCCTCGAAAAACACCTAACGGACATAAAGGGCTTTGCAGTTTACGAAGCTGTGTAGCACCCACCATCTCATCTCATCCCAACAACTGTGTGAGCAATGGGGTGTGACTCCTATAGCAGTTAGGGTTCAGTTGCAGGAAACAGAAAGCCTCTCCAGTCCAGCTATTTTAATCCAGAAGAGATATAATACAGGATATTAGGTGCTTACAAGATCATTGGAGCAGGCTCTAGACGCCCGTAACACCGCTGAGCTGGGCCGCCAAGACTTCTGCCATCATCAGGGAGGTGGGAAGGGAGGGGGTCAGCCCCAGAGATGTTGATTTCAAGAGGACACTATTGTAGTTGCCATCCAAGGTCAGGAAGCCACTGCCACCACAACACCTCTCAGTACCCACAAAGCCGGTAACTAATCAAACACTAGAATGTTGCCTCTCTCTCTCTGTCTCTCTCACACTGACACACACACACACACACACATTGTCTTCAGCAGCAACGTTCAGCAGCAAGTAGTCTCTTCCCCGCTGCTGCCTTCCTAACCTCACACAAGTGCATCTCCTTGCTGGAATCTAATTCTCATCCGCAGCCCCAGCTGCAAAGGTGTCTGGGAACTGTAGTTTTTAGCCTTCCAACCTCTGCAGAACATGAAGGCGCCATAGAAACAGGTTGGAATGGAGGCTGAGTGCCTGCCACCTCCTCTCCATTTTACAGATAAGGAAACTAAGGTTCAGAGACATTAAGGAACATGTACAAGGTCACATGGCTGGCGAACCCCGATCTCTCTGACTCCAAAACCTACACTCTCATCTGTTACACGGAACCAATGGCCCCATTCCATTTGGGGCTTTGGCAGTCTTGGGGGCATCTTTTGGTCCAGTGGCCCAGACTACAGCAGAAGCCACCACACATCTTCTGCATGCTCAAAGGTTGGACAGCAGGCTGAGTGGAACTGAGGCCCGGGGACTCAGAACCGTACCCAGGGCTCCTGACCCCACGTTGTGTAATGTGTTCCTGTCCTTATAGACACACACACACACACACACACACACACACACACACACACACACACACACACTTCCATCAGCATCTGGAGGAAGGGAAGACAAGCTCAGGCTGTCCCTGGAGACATACAATCCTCTAGCACTCCCTGGGGACAGCTGTTCGGCATTTTTCCAGGTGAGGTAAGTACAAGGCTGACCGGCATCCAACCCCCACTACCGTGTTTGAGAAATTCCCCATCTTCCTAGTTGCCTCCCACCAGAGAAGCGAAAAACGCCATATAGTCATTTTCCCGGCTGCCACTGCAGTTAGTGTGGGCTCCTGACTTACGCTCAGCCAATCAGATGCCCCATCAAAGACTTGGAGTCAGGAGCTAATGAAGCAGAGGTGCACAGAGCACAGCAGTCCATTCTGGTGGAGGGTGGCAGTCACCATGTCAATGACATTCCATTCCTGGGATGGCAGGGACCATATCCATGTCCGGAGATGGCAGTGTGAGCCAGGGTGTCCTGGACTTAGCAGCGGGATTGTCACTGGATGGGCCAGATAATGGCTGGACATTAAAAAGAATGAAATAATGCCATCTGCAGCAACATGGATGGATCTAGAGATTGTCATACTGAGTGAAGTAAGTCATACAGAGAAATATCGTATGATATCGCTTATATGGGGAATCTAAAAAAGAAATGATACAAATGAACTTATTTACAAAACAGAAACAGACTCACGGACTTAGAGAACCAACTATGGTTGCAGTGGGCGGGGGGAAAGGATGCGGGGAAGGGATAGTCAGGGAGCTTGGGACTGACATGTACACACTGCTATATTTTAAATGGATAGCCAACAGGACCTACTGTATGGCACGGGGAACTCTGCTCAATGTTATGTAACAGCCTAAATGGGAAAAGAATTTGAAAAAGAATAGATACATGGGGGACTTCCCTGGTGGTCCGATGGTTAAGAATCCACCTTCCAATGCAGGGGATGCGGGTTCGATCCCTGGTGGGGTAACTAAGATCCCACATGCCCCAGGGCAACTAAGCCCGCACGCCACAACTACTGAGCCCGCGCTCTCTGGAGCCTGTGCGCCACAACTAGAGAAGCCTGCGTGCCACAACTAGAGAGAAGCCCACGTGCCGCAACAACGACCCAGTGCAGCCAAAAAAAAAAAAAAGAATAGATACATGTATATGTATAACTGAATCACTTTGCTGTACACCTGAAGCTATCACAACATTGTTCATCAACTATACTTCAATATAACATAAAAAGTTAAGGGGCTTCCCTGGTGGCGCAGTGGTTGAGAGTCCGCCTGCCGATGCAGGGGACACGGGTTCATGCCCCGGTCCGGGAAGATCCCACATGCCGCGGAGCGGCTGGGCCCATGAGCCATGGCCGCTGAGCCTGCGCGTCCGGAGCGTGTGCTCCGCAGCGGGAGAGGCCACAACAGTGAGAGGCCCGCGTACCGCAAAAAATAAAATAAAAAATTAAAAAAAAAAAGAGAGAGAGAGAGATAACGGCTGGAGATGACATCCCAGGTTCAAGGCCCCAGCTTTGCCATCAGCTCATGATAGGGTACTGAACAAATGGCTTGTCCTTTTGGGGCCTTAAGAAGGGAGGAGAGTGAGAGTCCAGCCACAGGAAAGTGAGCAATGCTCCCTGCAGCCACAAACTGGGAGCGGAAAGGACCACGAGAAGGGCACTGCTCACCTAGGTGCTGGGCCTTCAGGTCAGATCAGTGGGTGGAATGGACCAGGGCCTCACTCAGTCAGAGGCAGGCAGGAGCCGGAAGGGGCTGGATTCCTGCAGTCGTCACCGTGGAGCCAACTCAAATCAGCTGAGTGTAGACAGGGGTGAGGGCAGGAGGCCTATCTGAGGAGTTGGCCCAGCCGGTGGGCAGACTGGAAGTCCTCTGGGATGACGACAATGTGCTATAAACTTGGGCTTATCTCCGTGATATTGTCTTTGTTCCTGTGACCCTTGCTTTCCAAGAAAGGGTACCCCCCAAACAGAACTGAGGTCCAGAGAGGTGTGTGTACCCTGAGGCCAGCAGAGCCAGGATGCTGCCGTGGTTGGAGAGGCCACAAGTGATGGGGCCACCTCGGTCCTGGCTGGGACTCTGAAGGAAGCAGGAGTAGCTTTCTGTAGTCAACATGGAAGGGAGAAGAACAGAAGGGGCCCAGCAGAAGAAGGGTGCTTTTCTCCCCTTTGTCAGGTGAGCAGGAGAGGTTCAAGGACATCATGGAGTGCTAGGGCAGGGTGGGCTGAAGACGAGACGGAAAATCACATCACCATCCAATTCTGGTGGGGGCGGCCACAAACACCAGCCTGCCATAGAGTCAGCCTCGGCCATGCTTTGAGGAAGAAGCACGGATTTTGGAGTCAGACAGACCTGGGTTCAAATCCCAGCTATGCCATTCAACAGCCATGGGAGCCTAGACAAGCCTTTTTTTGGTGAACTGTTACTTGGGCATCGCCAATAAGCCATGCTTCCCAGTATGTGTGCCGTCATGTTGTCCCCTCCCACACTGACTCTGGGTTTGGGCACGTGACTTTCTTTGGCCAATAAGGACATTAATAAGCATGATGTAAAGCGGAGGCTTGCTAAGTGCTTGCATGCTGAGGCTTGTCCTCTTGCAACACTCCCTCTTGGAAGTCAACTGCCATGCTTGGGGAAGCCCAAGCTAGCCTGGTGAAAACGACATGAGGAAGAGAACCGAGGCAGCTCAGCCAATAGCCAGCACCAAGACCCCAGGCACGTGAGAGGCCCTCTTCCACCTTTCAGCCAAATCTAGCTGCCAACTGACTGTATTCACATGATAGACCCCAGCTGACACCACCTGGAGCCCAAGAACCACCCAGTTAATCCACAGAATCATAAGAAATCATTGTTCATTCATGTCCATTCAGTGTTGTTTTAAGCCACTAAGGTTTTGGATGGTTGTCACACCGTAATAATTAGCTGGAATACTGTGTAACCTTCTGAGCCTCAGCTGCCCCCTCTGTAAAATGGGGTGATAATATTCGTTGCCAAAAGTTATGAGGAGTAAATTTAACACACAATAACAGTGAGCATTTATTGAGTACCTGCTGTGTTTCAGGCACTGTGATAGATGCCGAATGTACATAATTGAAAGCCTATAATCTGCAGAGCATCTATCTCTGAAGTAAGTACTGTTAGGCCCGTTTTCCAGACAAGGAGACTGAACTCAGAGGGGTTAAGTAACTTGCCCAAGGTGGCTCAGAGCTGGGGCTGAGCCCAGCCGCAGCTGGCTTGCCCAGAGCTGGGGCTCTAACCCAGGTCCCTCTCATTCTAATCACTAAGACCCAGCAGGGCCTCCTCCACCGGCACCGATGAAGGAACGACCTTCCAGGGGAGCACCAAACCTTCCTATGCTTCAACAACTTTGTCTCTGTCAGGTGGTTGGAGGATGGAGACGCGGGGCGTACTCACAAGGCCAGCGTCAAGTCCAAGTACCCTTGAAGGCAGGTTAGCAGGGCTCCGTTTGGTGGCCAGTCCCCTGCTCTTGGTGCTGCTTCGGTGAGCCCTGGGTCACAAAGGATGACAGAACTCAGAGCAAATCCATTCTCACTTCTAGGAAAACGGCTAATGGGGCTTAGCACCACCACAGTCACAAGCAAAAGACAGCTTGTTTCTCAAGAGGCAGGGGCACCTCAGCCACGAGTGCCCCGCCCCCGCCACTGGAAGGCCTCAAGAAGCCAGAAGCCACCCCTTTTGTCCCTCTGAGAGACAGCCCCCCTCGACACACACACTCACACACAAAATCACAGGGGAGGGGGCAGCTGTGGGGTCCTGGATCACAATGGGGTGGGAGTGGGGCATGACCAGGGGGCCCCGCTGGCCCAGGCGGCTGCTGCTGGGAGGCTCCCACCCTCCCAAGAACTGGTGAGTGACACTAAAGAGGGTGGCAGAGGGATCCTTTCTTGTCCTCCCCAAGCTGATGGCATCACTCTCCACCCCAGAGGCCCAGGAACAACCTTGTCCTGGGTCGGGTAGGGAAGCCTGCAGCTGAGAAAGCCCACACCTTCCACCCCTCTCCTTGATTCTGCCCATCTTATCCATCTTGCTTTCACGGGGTCCTTTTCACAAGTGTACACACATGACACAATGTGTGAAAAGAGATAATCTAAAAGTATATTGCTAGAATGGTCTCAACTTTGCTTAACGTTATATATATTTGAAAATTTATATATATTTTTTCATCAATATACAAAAACAAGTAGCAAGAACCATCTGAAAATGTTGACAATGGTTACCTCTAGATGGTAAGATAAAGTTTTTTCTTCTTTGTACCTTTTGTATCTTCGACTTCTCTACGAAGGGCATGATTGCTTTTAGAATCAGAAAATAAACTATACTATCTGTGCTTTTTAATGAATGTGCACGGCCTAGAAAAGTCACACCTTAAAACTCTTCCCAGGGACTTCCCTGGTGGTCCAGTGGCTAAGACTCCGTGCTCCCACTGCAGTGGTCCCGGGTTCAATCCTTGATCAGGGAACTAGATCCTACATGCTGCAACTAAAAGATCCCTCATGCCTCAACTGAAGATCCCGCCTGCGACAACTAAGACCCGGCACAGCCAAATAAATGAATAAATATTTTTTAAAAACGCTTTAAAAAAAAAAAAAACTCTTCCCATCCAGCACCTTCATTATTGGTTCACACCTGGATTATTAGTAGTGTCTCCAGACACCTGAGTCTTCACCCAGGGTACAGATGTGAAGGGAGCAGCCCCAATGCCCAAGGCAAAAGGGGGCAGGGCCATTGAGGCAAGCAGAAAGGGGCGGGGTCGGTGAGCCTGGAGCCTGTGCAGTCAGTACCTAGGACTGCTTCCAGTCCTCCTGTGGACTGAAGACGTGGTACCCAAGGCACTGCAAGACTGGGCTGGAGAAGTTGCTGGAATGGAGGGCCACCCCTGCCTGGCCTGGGAGGGCAGGAAGCCCTGGCCCAGAAGTGAAATTCTGAGGCCTGGCTCATGCACGCCGCCTGGTTCACACTGGACCCCGTCACTTAGATAAACAGCCCTACCTTGCAGGCAGAGCGTGAATTGTAGGAGGCGAGGTGGCGCATATACAGCGTTCGGTACAATTCCTAGCACACACAAGGCACTCAATAAATGCAGCTGTGATTACTAGGAATAAACACATGCCCATCAGCACCGGCCCTCCTGGCTAAGCCCAGCACCCCAGTCATCTGGTGCCAGAAAAGGGATGAGCCATCACGGTGCTCAGCCGGCAATCCCCTGTCTTGTTCCTTGCTGGATCCTGCTAAACATGCAAGCAGAAAAAAATTTTTCCACCCCCAGAGCAGTTTCTAGATGTGCTACCTTGGTCAAAGCAAGCTGCTAATTAACATGGGTGAGAAATGCCCAGATGATACCATCAAACGCCATTAAAGTACCCCCAGCTGGTTGGGGGTGTTTGTTTTGCTTCCCATCAATTCTGCTCAGAACGATGACAGTACCCAGCCAGGGTGGGAGCCACACAGGGCAGGGTGGGTCTGGGGAAGGCAGACACAGCTGGGAGTGGTGAAGTTCCCTCACACAGAGGAATGGACTCAGGTTGAGCTCCTCTATCCTCCTGTACTTTCAGACTCGCAGTGCCCAGCTGCTCTCTCCCTGCTCTGACTTACACACTTGCTCCCAGGAAGGGGTTTTCAGTAAGTCATTTACGCGTTAGTATGAATTTCAGTATTCCCAGAGGCCTCCAGTTTCATCATGGAATAAAACTCTTTATTCTCTTCCCTTGAAATCTTACCGTGTGTGTGTGTGTGTGGAGGCGAGGTGGGGGGGGGGGTCCTTGGCCTTAAATGAGAAAATGGGAAGGAGTTCTAATTCTGTTTTAGCCATTCCCGGGCTCATCCACCCACATCCCCAAGATCAGAACCTTCTCTATTCTCTGAGTTCAGCAGCGCATGTATTCACCTTTATTTCTCATTAAGGAAACCTGAATGGAATCATGAAAAGCTTTTCTCTATCTTTAAAAGAGAAGGATTTAGAGAGTAAAAAAAAAATGTGTTAAACTGATAAAAGAAAAAAGACACAGAACTCAGAAGTCCTGAAGGAAAAGATGGGCGGATGTGACAACACAAACCTCCTTTGCAGGGCAATACAGCATCAACCAGAGGTTGCGAGCTGGTGTCCTGCTGATCCAACCCAGCCCAAACGTGGCTGTCTCTTCTAGTGCTTGAAGTTTTTTGAATGAGTTGTCAGCATTTTAAAACTGGAAGTTTTCCCATAAAAATCCATATTTCCAGCATCTCCTGAAGAATCAGAAGATCTGGCACACTGGTTCCCAGCAGAGGTATGTGCTCTCCCCGGCCTGCCATGGCCTCGGAGCCTCCTCACTTATTCACATCGCTTGCCTCGCCTGCAGCAGGTGCCTGTGATGTGCCATAAACAAAACGAATAAAAGCAGGAGGTGCTTTAGGAGAACATGTTTGCAACACATCCAAGGAAAAGTTAATATCCATTATATATCAATAAGAACCCCACCAACGGTTCAATGGAAGAATGGGGGAAAGTATAAACAGGTAATTCATAGAGAAAGAAATTCAAACAGCCAATAAACGTGAAACATACTCAGCCTACGGGTGATTAGGAAAATGCAAATGAAAATGAGAAGATACCCTTTTGCCAAAGCCATCAAACTGGCAAACAATCAAAAGGCTTTTCTAGCACTGCTGTTGGCAAGGATGTGGGGAAAGGAGAGCTTGTGTGTGTTGCTGCTGAGCGTGTAAACTGGCGCAACCTTTGTGGAGGGTGAGTTGGCAGCTCCGATCATTAGTTTAAATACACGTACCTTTAAAGAAATGCAGGTACATTTTTATTGAAGTAGAGCATGCAGGGAGAAAAGGATGCAAATCCTGAGTGTGTGGCTGAGACACTGAACACACCCAGGTGACCACTGCAAAGGGAGAAAGAGGATATTACCAGTACACAGAAGCCCCCCTGCGCCCTTTCTCAGTCAGTAAGTCTCCCCAAAGAGAACCACTATCCCAACTTCTAACGGGATTTGACTGTTTCTGAACGTTCCGTGAATGGAATTATGTAGTATATATTCTTTGCTGTCTGGCTTCTTTCACCGAACATTATACGCTTATTTTATTTTTTAATCCAAGTACAGTTGATTTACAAAGCTGCGTTCATTTCTGCTGTACAGCACAGTGACTCAGTTATACACATGTATACGTTCTTTTCCATTACGGTTTATCCCAGGACATTGAATATAGTTCCCCGTGCCATACGGTAGGACCTTGTTGTCCATCCATTCCATATGTAATAGTTTGCGTCTAATAACCTCAAACTCCCAGCCCATCCCTCCCCCACACATGTTATATTTTTAAACTTCACCTATGTCGTTCTGAGAAGCAGAACATCCGGTTTCGTTGCTGTATAGCGTTCCATTGCGTGGCTGGACGGAACTTTATTATTCTGTTGCATTGATGAAGAACACTTGCGTTGTTTCTGCTTTGGGGCTATTGCAAATAGTGCTGCTAAGGAACATTCTTGCATGTGACTTCCGGTGCCCACAGAAACACATTTCTGTCGGGTATACAGTTCAGCCTTGAACAACATGGGGGTTAGGGGCGTGGGCCCTCCACACAGTTAAATCTGCGTATAACTTAGAGTCGGCCTTCCAGGTATATATGTTTCCTCTGTATTCACGGTTCCAAATCCGAGGATTCAACCAACCCGCGTAGTGCTGTAGCATTTACTATTGAAAAAAACCCGCCTGTAAGCGGACCCGAGCAGTTCAAACCCCCTGTTGTTCAAGGGTCAACTGTATACCTCTTGACACCACTCACACTAGGAATCTACTTTACAGAACCCCCTGAGAGAACAAGACTTCACGTCCAAGGCTGTTTATTATAACATTAAAGAAGAGTGCGGTCAACCTCTGAGTTCACTAATAACGATAGGGTTAAAGAAAATGATGCAATGCTTCCATAGGTGGATTCTGATATGGAAAGGTGCTCACACATCATCAAGTGAAAAAAAAATCCTGCAAAAAAATTGAGTATAGTACGATTCCACTTTTTAAACTAACAAGAGATAAAACAGACCTTTATATGCGGAGGTGTGTGTCCATTATATCCGGAAGGACTTTTCATATATGAACTAGAGAAGGGAAAGGCAGTGGGGGGGGGGGGGGCAGGGGAGGAAGGGGTGAGATCTTATGTATATTCTATACATCTCAAATTCATCTACTTTTCTCCATCCTCATTGCTACTGTCCTATACTAAGCCACCATAGCTCTGGTGTTGAAAACACAATGGTCTCCTTACGGGTTCACTTCTCAAGTCATCTCTGCCACCATCAGGAAGGCGGGGACTCAGGGGACGGCCCATGGAAATGTTGGCCTCAAGACTCAAGAGTACACTATGGTAGCGGGGTCGGTAAGGCTGCCCGTGACACTGCCCATCAAGTGAAAGAAGAATCTTGCAAAGAAGTAAGTAGGGTAAAATCCCATTTTTTTTAATAAAAATTTTCAAGTTAAAACAATACAAGTGAATATATATATATATATATATATATATATATATATATATGCAATAGAAGATGCGGAAGCCACGACCAGCATAACATCTCATTATCTGCAAAGCAGGTGACAGGCCGGTGTCCCCCCAGGAACAGCTGTACCATGGCACCCTAGTGACCTTCCATGTATCCACATGGGTCACGACACAGGCAAAGCTTGAACCGCAGCTAATCTTCATCTTGGCGGAACATGAGAAGATGGAGGCCTGTGAGGATTGCTCTGAGGCCATCTTGCATTCATCTCCCATATTAGTCAGCTCAGACTGTCATACACAGACTGAGTGGCTTATATAACAGAAATTTAATTCCTCCCAGTTCTGGAGGCTGGAAGTGCCAGATCAAGGTGCCCGCAGAGTTGGTTCCTTCTGAGGGCCAAGAAGGAAGGATGGGTTCCAGGCCTCTCCCCGTGGTTTATAGATGGCTGTCTTCTTCCTGAGTCTTTACATCATCATCTCTCTGTGTCCTAATCTCCTCTTCTTGTAAAGACACCGATCAGATTGGATTAGGGCCCACCCATATGATCTCACTTTAACGTAATTACATCTTTACAGGCCCTGTCTCCAAATACAGTCACGTCCTGAGATACTAGGGATTAAGATTTCAACATATGAATTTGGGGTGGGGGGGGATATAATTCAGCCCATAACACCCCCCTATCTGCCCTGGGAGGCTTTCAGGGGATGGTTTCTCATCACCTCCTGGCTTCTGATGAGCTAGGAAATTTTCATACCACCCCCCTCAAGATAGAGCTTGTACAAAACTGCCTCGTTCTATAATTTTATACTGCCAGTCTAGAATCGGCCCATCAGGCCCATTTTGTTTTGATGTCACCCTTTTTGGGGTGAGGCAAACACCCAGGGAGCTCGCACCTCTGACTAATCTTCCTTTCACTGTCTATGTAAGTAAGAAACTGTCCAAATCTGAGAGTGGCTCACTTCATCTTTATCAGCCAAGGCAGCCAGGGCTTGGCCTCTGGCTTTCCTAGAAAGCCTTGTGTGAGCTTAACAACAGACCCTGGAATGTGTTGCAAAAGCAAAAACAAAAATCTTGCTAACAGAGGTGGGAGAAAGGGAAACAAGAAGGATGGCTCCCAATTCTGTGCTCCTCCCACACATCCGGCACCCAGTGTGCTCTTATGCGGGGATGACCCAGGCCTCCCCACCCCAGTCTCTGGGCCACCTGTATTTGCACTTGCTTGCCGTTTAGAAAATGAATTAACGAAAGATAAAAGGCACGCACTGAAATATCTAGAAGAACTTTTTACGTATGAACTGATGGCATCAATAATCCTCGGGGAAGGGATTTTGACACTTCATGCGTATTTTATACGACAAGCCTCAGAGGACACAGGTGACCTGCCAGAGGTGGGAAGGCTGGCCTCTGACAGGCAAAGTTGAGTCCACGCACAGTTAACATCCTGTACAGGAATCATTACCCTCAACTCTTTCCCCAACAAATAGAAGTTTAGCTAAAGAAATCAAAACCACGAGGAGAGACTACTTCACACCCATCAGGATGGCTATTTTCAAAACCCAGAAAAAACAGAGAATAACAAGTGTTGACGAGGAAATGGAGAAATTGGATCCCTTGTGCACTGCTGGCCGGAGTGTAAAATGGTGTAGCCACTGTGGAAAACAGTAGCCAGACACAAAAGGACAAATGTGCGATTCCACTTATATGAGGTCCCTAGTGTGGTCAGATTCTTAGAGACAGAAAGCAGGATGGTGGCTGCCAGGAAGAAAGAAGGAGTCAATGTTTAATGGGTGCAGAGTTTCAGTTTGGGAAGATAAAAATGTTCTGGAGCTGGATGGTGGTGATGGTTGCCCAACAATGCACATGTCTTTAATGCCACTGATCTGGACTCTTCCAAAAGGTTAAGATGGTAAATTTTATGTTATGTATGTTTTACCACAACAAGGAAAGAGGATAGTGCTCGCTTCAGCAGCACATACACTACAACTGGAACCATACAGAGAAGATTAGCGCGGGCCCTGCTCGAGGACGGCACGCAAATTCGTAAAGCACTCATTTTTTTTAATGCAGAAAAAATATGAAGACTAGAATAAAAATTTCCTGGGAGAGGGAGGGATAAATTAGGGGTTTGGGATTAACAGATACACAGTATTAAATATAAAATAGATAAACAACAAGGACCTACTGTATAGCACAGGGAACTATAGTATCTTATAATCTATAAGGGAAAAGAATCTGAAAAACAACGAGTGTGTGTGTGTGTGTGTGTGTATCACTGAATCACTTTGCTGTACACCTGAAACTAAACTAAACTAATATTGTAAATCAGCTATACTTCAATTAAAAAAATAAAAATTTCCTGGGATCCGAAAACCTAGCTCATCACATGCACACACATAAAACAGTATAAAAAAGGATCTCTTCTAAAGTAAACTTTATACTCCATACACACACAAAAGTTTAGCTCAAGATTTGAGAGGCTTTGCTGCCTGGAGATGGAATTTAAGAAAGACACCAGTTTCCTTGTTGCAGTTTTGCACGTGTTGAGAGAGGGACTGGCTTCAGCCACCTGCAAGCTAATGGCCAGAGAGACTCCCCAGGCGGGGATGGTCCTGAGTCAGGGAGGCTGGACATGGGCTGGACAGGGAGACCGTGGGCATGTCATTTCCCTTCTCTCTCTTCTCTGTCTACAGCCTGGGTCAGAGGACACAGGGTTAAAAGCTGAGACACGCAAAGCCTTCCTCAAATCCTCTCTGTCTCTCCCCACCCTCCTCCCATCGCATTTCTTCTGCGGAACCTTCCACGAACTCTTCCTTCCCCGAACTGCTGGAACACTTATTCATTCCATATGTGTCTTTCAGCATGTCTGACTTACTGTTTAATATCACGAGCCGACTTTGCACGGGTGTGTGTCTTCTGGCCCCAACTAAACTAGAAGTTGCCCGAAGGTAAAGACTGATGCTTAGCCCCCCTTGGATCTCTTTAGCTCTCCCATCAGTGTCTAGTGCAGAAGAAGCGGCATGTACATCCAGACGATGGAATATGATTCGGCGCTAAAGAGAGATGAGCTAGCAAGCCATGAGAAGACGTGGAGGAAGCGGAAATGCTGATTACCAAGTGACAGAAGCCCATCTGAAAAGGCTACCTGCTGGATGAGTCCAACTACTCGACATTCTGGAAAAGACAAAACTATGGAGACAGTCAAAAGATCAGTGGTTGCCAGGGGTTGAGGGAGAGGGAGGGATGAATAGATGGGGCACAGAGGATGCTTAGAGGGTGAAGCTATTCTGTGTGATACTGTAATGGTGGATGCATGACATTAGGCATTGTCACAATCCACGGAACGTATACAACAAAGAGTAAACCCCAATGTAAACTATGGACATTGGTCAGTAATAGTGTATCCATATGGAGTCATCAATGTTGAACCAATATTCTAATGCAAGATGTTAATAGTAGGGGAAACTGGGGGTTGTACATGGGAACTCTATACCATCTGCCCAGTTTTCCTGTAAACCTAGAACTGCTCTAAAAAAGAAAATTTATTTTAAATATATATATATTTATGGAAAAGAATATGATATATATAAAACCGAATCACTGCTGCACAGCAGAAATTAACACAACATTGTAAATCAACTAAAATTCAATAAAATAAAATTTTAAACTAAAACAATTTTTTAATATATATAATTTATATATAGTTGGATAGTTGAGTAAATATTGGACCATCCACATGGACACATCCAGTTATGAGGGAGCTGGGAAGATTTACCCAGGCCTGACATCTTTCAAAATCCAGTGAAACATAGCTGGGAGTAAATGAATGTTTCTTCTTGAAGCCAAAGAAGAAAAATTAGGAGATAAGCATTTATTTGTGTGTTAAAATTTACGTAGAAAAGTTGCTAGATTTGCCTGTAGGTGTTTGTGTTTCTTTACGTTTTGCCCTAATTAGTGTTATCATATGTTGTATTAAAATCAGAACTCATTTTGACAGAGAATCAAAGCGTCCTTAGTGGGTATCTGACATCCCCTTTCCAGGCCTTCTCCAGCCCAGACCTCTGAAGGGAAGGAACAGGCCACATATCACACGGCTTCGTTCAGAGAACTAAGGAAGGGAGTTAAAAACTAAATGAACATTACAGCAGTATCACCTGCCTACCAAACAGTTTCTGGAAAGACAGTATTCAGGGAACCGCACTGCACAGAGAAACACAAAGGCTCTGATGTCAAAGATACTTGTCAAGAAAGCGCTTGACCGAAAGGCAGCGGGCAGGACGGCCATTCCAGGTGGTCATTTTGTTTCTGTAACAGCCCAGGGCAGGTCCACGTCAGTGGCCTATGTGAATTTCCAGAGCCTTCCTGCCCCTCCAAACCCACAATACAATGACATAAACAGGTTTAAAACACTTCTGTATTTCCCAGATATCTAGCCTTCACTATACTAAGCTTAACGTATCTGCAGCAAGAGCCACTAACTCACGTCATTTTGCCGGCATCCAGGGCTCGTGACCTCACAGTGTACATGCGCAGAAAGGAGAGGCAACCGAGTGCACAGGCTCCGGACGCGCAGGCTCAGCGGCCATGGCTCACGGGCCCAACCGCTCCGCGGCACGCGGGACCCCACCCGAGACCGGGGCACGAACCTGCGCCCCCCGCACCGGCAGGCGGACTCCCAACCACTGCGCCACCAGGGAAGCCCCTGACACTGGGTTTTGAGTGGGACTTTCCCACTGTCCCTGAGTCCCAGGTAACTGCGTTTCTCAGCTTCACACCGCACCACGGTTCCTTCTCTCCTTTATCATACTCCCCCAGCAGCCCCCCATGCCAACTTCTGATTAGAGGCTGGAAAACAGGCCCTAGGAGGGAACTAATTATTTAAGTAGGGGACAGAGAGGCCCGGGAATGGCTTGGGACACTCACCGTGCATCTCGAGGGTTATTGCTGCAGGCCATGGTGACTAGCAGTGTCTTCGGTCAGGTTCTCCAGAAGGAGAGCCCCAGACGTGGATTCTTGTGCAAGTGAATTATTGACGGAAGGGCTCTCAGGAGACACAGGTAATGGTGGGAGGGAAGGAGAATAGGGCAGGCAAAGAAGCCAAGCAAAGATGGAGATTTGGCCAAAGCCTAGCCTCAGCCTGACCCCCTGGAGGGAGGCGGGTAGGGGCAGGGGAAAAGGAGGCGGGGCAGCATCACAGAGTCATTCATTCCCATACGTGACACGGAGGGTGGGCCTTTATATCTCCCGTATCAGTCAGTCACCGACCACAGGCCACCTCCATGGGGGGCAGGAGGGCACATAAGCCCCCAGCCATCAGCTCTGGGCGAGGCTGCTCCTGTAGGGTGGAGGGCTGCTCCAACAGAGAAGGCTGAAGCTGTGAGCTGCTCAGCTGGGATTAATGCAGGGCATCTGGCTAGACACCACCAGCAGCCACAAAGGGCTGCCCTCTAAAACAGAAGCAGGAGAGAGGTAAGGTAGAAACAAGAAAAAGCCTCCTGAGGTGGCAGGATTCTTCAGAAGTCCTTCCAGCTGCCTGTCATTAGAACAGATGGACAGGGAACGGCCTCAACTCAAATGGATCTTTCTAGGCACATCCGAGCAGAATGTCTGTGCAGGTGCCCTCAGAACAGACCCAATCTGAGAACCACACACGTACTCCTGCTGTCAAACAGTAGCCTGAGACCTAAGGGGCTCCCCAGCAAGCTTCCAGAATAGCTGAGTTCTGACAACAGTGGCAACCTGTACAGATGTCACTCTGCCAAGTGCTGTTCTAGGCGCTTTACGTCTGTTACCTTCATTTAATCCTCACCACAACCACAGTAGTGAGGCATTATTATTGGCCATCCCCATTTTACAGATGAGGACACTGAGGCTCAGAGAGGTTCATTAATTGGCCCAAGTGAACAGCTGGAAGTAGCAGAGCCAGGATTTGAACCTAGGTAGCCTGGCTCGGGAGGGCTGCACCACCGCTCTACCGCCCCTGGCTGTCTAGCTGGAGCACATCATGCTATAAGGCAGGAGACCACCACCATGGATGCCTTCAAAGGAGCGTGTTTGTACATCAGAATCACCTGTGGGTGAGTGTTGCACTACAGAATCCAGAGCCTCATCCTGAACCTATGCAGAATCCAGGGCTGAGGGCCAGGTGGAAATCTATACATTTAACAAGCCCCCCAGGTGTTCTGACACAGATGGCAACGCTGAAACCCCACAATGATTCAGATTGAAAGAGTAGAGGCCAGTTTCAAATTCTAGCTCTCCGGGCTTCCCTGGTGGCGCAGTGGTTGAGAGTCCGCCTGCCGATGTAGGGAACGCGGGTTCGTGCCCCGGTTCGGGAAGATCCCACGTGCCGCAGAGCGGCTAGGCCCATGAGCCGTGGCCGCTGAGCCTACGCGTCTGGAGCCTGTGCTCTGCAACGGGAGAGGCCACAACAGTGAGAGGCCCACGTACCACCAAAAAAAAAAGAACCAAATTCCAGCTCTTCCACTTTCTATCTGTGTGACCTTGGAAAAGTTCATTCACCTCTCTGAGCCTCAACTGTTCTCAAATCTAAAATAAAACCAGGGACTTCCCTGGTGGCGCAGTGGTTATGAATCCGCCTGCCAATGCAGAGGACACGGGTTCCAGCCCTGGTCCGGGAAGATCCCACATGCCATAGGGCAACTAAGCCCGTGCGCCACAACTACTGAGCCTGTGTGCTACAACTACTGAAGCCCACGCACCTAGAGCCTGTGCTCCGCAACGAGAAGGCACCGCACTGAGAAGCCCGCGCACCGCAACGAAGAGTAGCCCCCTCTCGCTGCAACTAGAGAAAGCCCGCGCGCAGCAACGAAGACCCAACAGAGGCAAAAAAGAAAAGAAATTTTTTAGCAAAGCTTTTAAAATAAAACTAATACTTCTCCTATTAAGATTTCGTGACATTTAAACTGTGAGTTGCTGTACATCTGGTATAATTCCGTGTATACATATTTGAAACTGTGTACATGTATATCTTACACATATATATAAATATCAGACAAAAGCCAGACAGAATAAAGTAGTAAGGGTGATTATCTCTCACAAGATAAGAGGGTGGGATAAAGGGGGGTAGAGAGTGAGATGGGAAAGGCTTTCACTTCTTACTCCATGTATTAAATTTTAATTTTCTATAAAGAGAACATATTAAAGTTTTGTATATGTAAAATGTATTTAATCAAAACCCAAAAGACTAAATAGAATCATCTAGGTAAGTGCCTGGCCCACAGTACATGCTCAATTAATGGTAGCTGTTGGTCTTATCATCGTCCACAAACATTTGTTGAGTGCCTATTATGTGCAAGTCATCATATTTAGGCTGCATCGGGAGGCAGAGAAGCACAAAACAAAGTCCCTGCTCTCACATGCACAAAAAAAAAACCCAAACGCCCAATGGCAGTGTTTACTTTGGGACCAATGAGTGCTATAGAAAATAAAGCCTTTAAGAGTTGAAATGAGAGAGATCATTTCCAGCTGGCCTCTTCAGGGGAGGTGGGGCTCGCAACGAGGCATTGAGGAAGGGGGAAGATTTCAATAGGCAGAGAAAGGGGGAAAGAACATTCCAGTGGCAAAAAAGAGCTTGGTTCAAAGGGCAGTGCGACTTGGTGGGCATGTGCAGAAGATGCGGAGCGGACATTTGGCCCCGCGCGGCCAGGCTGCGGGATGCAGTCGTGCCGGGTCCCAGGCAGGCCACCGCAGGCCTCCCCTCCCACAACTGGAATAACACCATCTCTGGCCCCATCCCTTCTGGTGCTTGGAATGGGGCCAAGATCGACTTTCTCAAAGATTCTTGACCCTTGTGGACCAAACGTAGAATGGGAAGAGAAGCGGCCACAGAGACTGAAAAAAAGAAGTGGATCCTCTCCCCCAGCTGCTGGGCCCAAGTATATGCAGGGCACATGCTGGGGATGCGGGTGGAGCCAGGTGGGGGGATGCGTGGCAACGTGGGTCTGGGGGCGCCGTGTGTGTGTGTGTGTGTGTGTGTGTGTGTGTGTGTGTGTGTGGACTGACGCGTGAGTATGCACGTCGTTCTGACAGGCGGCATTTCCTGTGATTGTGTGCTGTGATCTACGGGCTTGAGTTATGAGTGCAGTGTGTGCTAACCACATTCCTGAAGGCTAATCTTTCTGAGCCACTGAGGAGGGCGCAGAGGGGAGCGGGAGCAGCAAAATATCTGTCCACGGAACACACCCTCTGCCTTCCTAGTACTTCTGCTCGGGATGAGGGTCCCAGGGAGCGTGGGTGGCACAGGGAAGAGGCAGGGAAAGGTTCACACAGGGCACTGACACGAGCAGGACCAGAGCTGCCCCTGCATCAGCAAATACCACGCCGCGGCTGTGCACTCGGCCACCTATAAAGCACCCTGACATCTTCCTGGATCTGGTGCCTGTGTGTCTATATACGCAGTGTGTATGTAGAGAGCTAGAGATAAAACACTTTTTTAAAAAGTTAAAGCTTGATTAGCTGAACACCACGAGGCCCTGGGAAATTGAGTTTTAGAAAAAATTTGGATAATTGGAACAGCAGAGAATATCAAGCATGTGAAATACACAAGTCAGCTGAGCACACAGAGTTTATGGCAAGCTCTGATTAAGACGAAGTTTCTGATAATCAAAGTTTTAAGGGCAGAGGCTCATTTGAATTTTTTCTGTCGAAAAGGGAGATTAGATACCATGTGCACGGAATATCTTGTGATATTTTCCATTCTTCCCAACCCCGGTTGAGTCACAAACATGCTTTTTTATGTATGTATTTATTTCGTAAAAAGTACTCTAGCCCTTGGTCTGCCCCAAACTACCCCCAAACAGGACTTGCCACAGATGTGTTTATCAGATTGTACTGCAAACGCTCGGAGAGGGCAAGCCTGCCTAACATCTAAGTGATTTCAAAATCAAAGCCATCCCAGACACACCAGAAGCCTAAAGCAGCCAAGAGATAGGCCAAGTTTATAAACTTCCATAATATGTTTATTGCACGGATGGCAATTACCCAATATCCCTGCCCTCCTGGGTCTTAGATCAGAATAGTTCCACAAAAAGAAATCTGTGTTTGACTGCATTTAACCAGTCATAATTCCAGATGTCTGGAATATTCCAACACCAGGCGTGGGGATGGGGAGGAAGAAAAGAAGCTGTTGATCATTCGGCGACAGTCTTGTAGTCTGCGGTGGCGTGTCTAGTGGGGCTGCTTGTGCCATTTCCTCCTGTCCCTAAAGGAGAGGTGTCACAGGAGCGGTCATTGTATTTAGGGCAAGTGGCTGTCCGCAGCCACAGGCAGGCTTTTCTGTCCACCTCTGGAAACCCAATGTGTCACATCAGAGATATAATTTCTTAATGAAATGGCGAGAGTGTACCTAATTTATGCCAGGACGGAAAACGCTGACGGGGCAGAAAGGACACTTGTTTCTGCTGTAACAGGGAGCACGTGTGGGCCACGTCACTCAGGAATGAATCAGACCAGCGTCCTGGGGCAGTCTGCTAAGAGAATTGCCTCCTTGCGAGCTCCTGTAAAGTGTTAAAGATATTTACTGCGTGCATACACGCCGGTCCATTCCAACCCTTTCACTGGAACGCAGACTTATGTGAGTTCAATCCTTTGTCCCAGACCCCTTCCTGTGCATGAGTAAGAAAAGTAGGATGGTGCTATAGAATCATCAGTGCGATTCATTCTGCCCTTCCCTCTAGGGCTTTTCTGGCAAACATTAAACATCACGAGGGACTTCCGTGGTGGCACAGTGGTTAAGAATCTGCCTGCCAATGCAGGAGTCACGGGTTCGAGCCCTGGTCCGGGAAGATCCCACATGCCGCGGAGAAACTAAGCCCGTGCGCCACAACTACTGAGCTTGTGCTCTAGAGCCCGTGAGCCACAACTACTGAAGCCCGTGCGCCTAGAGCCCGTGCTCCGCAACAAGAGAAGCCACCGCAACGAGAAGCCCGCGCACCGCAACGAAGAGCAGCCCCCGCTCACCGCAACTAGAGAAAGCCTGCGCGCAGCAACAAAGACCCAACGCGGCCAAAATATATATCAATAAAATAAATAAACATCGTGACACCCCATTCAAGGGACGTGAAGTACTCATTTCACAGACGGTAAGACTGACACACAGGTTTTGCCTCCGTGACACCTTATAGCCAACGGGATAGATTTCTTCCCTCTCCGGCAAAGCGGGTGTGAGATGCACTGATGAACTTTTAAAAATTTTATTGAGGTATAGTTGATTTAAAATGTTGTGTTAATTTCTGCTGTACGGCAAAGTGATTCAGTTATTCATATGGATACACGTTCTTTTTCATATTCTTTTCCATTATGGTTTATCACAGGATACTACGAATACAGTTCCCTGTGCTCTACAGTAAGACACTATTGTTTATCCATTCTATATATAATACTTCGCATCTGCTAATCCCAAACTCCCAATCCATCCCTTCGCCACTCCCCCTCCCGCTTGGCAGAGATGTGCTGATGAACTTAACCTAAGGCTTGGGTACGGTGTCGAAGAGGTCAGGGCTTCTCCTGACGGTCGTGGGACTGCGGCGGGGTCTGGAAGTCTGGAGCCTTTGTTTCCTGCTCAACACTGGGCCAGGAGGTATCAGTCACGGCCAGGTGCAAGAGAACTTTCTCTACGCCAGAAAGTCTCCAAAGTGGGGGCGCACACACCCTAAGCAGCACACAAGACAATTCTTTGAGGGGTAGTGTTCATGGGTTGAATTATGTCCCCCTCCCCAAAATTCATACGTTGAAGTCCTAACCTCCAGGACCTCAGAATGCAACCTTATTTGGAGATAGGATCTTTAAAGGGGTAATAAAGTTAAAGTGAGATCTTTAGGGTGGGCCCTAAAAAATATGACTAGTGCCCTTATAAAGTGGGGAGATTTGGACAGAGATACACATAGGCGAGACAATATATTTCTGTTGTTTAAACCACCCTGTCTGTGGTACCTTGTCACGGCAGCCCAAGCAAACTAACACGGATAGGAAGAAGATACTAGAACTTTAGAATTTCTGTTTATATCATTTGCCATGTCACTTTGCAGTGCTTCCCACTGTGGCGGGGAATATACTCCCCCCGTGCCAGTGACGTTGCACTTGACCAAAGGAGTATTAGTGGATGTGGCTTGTGAACAGGACTGGAAATGTGTTGTGTGGTGTGTGATTTGCCCTCTTGAGCTTCTGCCGTCACTAAGAGAAGAAGAGGTCCTAGGTGGCTACAATCACATCAGCCTGGGCTCCAGACCTGCACAAAACCTGCAAGCTGGAACCAAGCCTGGCCAACCTGCAGCCTGAAGTCGCCCAGCCCAGCCAAGATCCATTAAGACCCCGCAGGACCAGGAGCGCCAAAAAACCATAAATGCCTATCGTCGTAAGCCGTCGAGTTTCGGAGTGTTTGTTTTGTAGCATAATCGCAGGAAGAGTTGACTGTTACAATGACCAATATCCAACATGTAGATTGACCACATGGCCTCACTCAGGCTGAATGTCACTGCTCGGCATCCAGTGTGACAGGCAAGGAATGCCAAGGGAAGAGTGACAGTCGTGGAGCTTGGCTGGCATCCACCTCGCATGATTTTTCACCTCAGTAAATGGCCTGCTATGAGTGCCATGTCGAGTGATTTGCAAATTATATGATCTTGCTCTAACTAAACCAATCATCACAAAATGGGCAAGGGGCTTGAAATGTCTCCTCTAAAGAAACCACGGCTTGCAGATAATACTATGAAAGCAACCATCAGCTAGGAAGGAACTGGTCAGCTCCGGGTTCCAGAGCTCCGCCAGCCCGATTAGGAGGAAACACCGTGATTTGACAAAGAGTACGTTTTAAAAATTTCAGACTTCACAAGATCATTTGAGATGCAGATTTTCGACTTCTATTGTTAAGGATGGGCCTCGCACACACATATATATGGCCTCACGCTCTTAGCAGAAAACATTAGCACATGAATGTGATTTGTAGGTAAATAAATATACTCCAAATGTGCAAAAAAATGTTTCACTACTCGGGTCAAGACCCGTTGAAAGTCACTTGAAAGTGAGTCCAGCCTATCAGGCTGATTTATTAACCTTTTGGGCGAGTTCATTGTTTTTAATGTTGAGGGATTATTAGGGTGCCATCGTGAACATGGGAAAGACCCGTCCCCTCGAAGTGCAGTGTGCAGAACCCGTGGGCCCTCCAGTGTTTGGCTGCGTTCACCCTGTTTCTAAAGCCTGGGGGAGAAATTGATGTCACGGGGAAAGTGAGGACGCACCTCAGTGCCGGGCCTAAGGAGAACCTTCCAGAGCGGGGAGCTGATGCACTGTTCAGCAGGGCAGGGGGGCCCTGCTTTGGGCCCAAAGACTCCTCCCAGCTTCAAGAAGTCCTGAAAGGGCCCAGCTCTGCTGCCCCGTCCCGACTCCAACACCACCATTCAGGGCATGGAGACAAGGAGACACACCCCACTCCCAACCAGAATCTCACTCTGGGCACAGACACTGGGCAGCCTGACTTCATGCCCAACTCTGATTAAACCAGAAAGTGTCAAATAATGCTGACCACTCCCTCCACTCCAGGCAATAAATATCTTCCTCCCCTGAACTCTTGAGCTGCATCGTTTCTTTTTCTCTTTTTTGGCCGCACTGTGCGGCCTGCGGGATCTTAGTTCCCCCACCCGGGATCAAACCCGAACCTCCTGCAGTGGAAGCGCAGAGTCCTAACCACTGGACCACCAGGGAAGTCCCTGCATCGTTTCTATCTTCCCTACGATGCTGACCCCATTCTGTCTTCAAGTATCGTCACTTAGACTTCCGCATGGGTGCGTCCCGTCTCAAGGATGTGGGCCAGGCCTTACGGAAGTGAGGACCCCATTTTATATTCCTTTGAGTGTAGAACCTATTTAGGGAGCTGGGTGCATGAGTCCCCGGGTTTCTCTCTGGGCTGCTGTGAACATAGGGCATTGCGTGGGTTATGGGTGGAGGGGAGGGTACTGTTTGACCCTGAGGTCTCTGTTCTGAAGGATTTTCATCAAATTCGTGGGAGGCCACCCATGCCCGGGCATTACTATGAAGAGACTGGGACAGAAAGGACGAGGAGGTTATACCAGTTGGGGCTGGAGCAGGGACGCAGACCACGATGAGGATTATGGAGGAAGGGCTTCATAATGGAACAAGAGCTGACCCCACTGTGGGAGAGTCTGGGAAAGGAAGGGTCCAAAGGCGAAGCTGGAGGGTCCAAGGAGAGTCACTAGCCAGCCCTCCGGCAGCCAGGCGCGAGCAGCTACCAGAGCAGGGCCACGAGGGGGAGTTGGGGGAACAGCCCACAGAAGAGTGTGTCTCTACGTCTGGTGGCAGGCCTGGCATGGCTGTGGCTCAGCAAGGCCTGCAGAGCAGCGGAGAGCAAGGACAAAACGGCCCCTTCTGGCACCTCCTGTCTTTTATTGCATCTAACCATGATGGCCAGAGAGGAGTAGCAGCTGCTCCTCTGCCACCTTCCAAATGTTGTGCAAATTTCTCTTCTGACCACCTCTAATGTGGAATCATAAAAGGAAGGGAATTCTGGAAAAGGCCCAGCTTAGCTGAGGTGACACGACACAAAACCACCACAAGATTTGAGCTGTCACAGGGTCCGCCATGGCTCTTCTGCACAGCTACTTTAGAAGTGAGGAATACACTGCTTGTCCTCAAACATTTCTGTGCCCCAGGCTTGGCAGGTGGACTGGGCTCACGGAGGGAAAGACCTTTACGGAACAGCACCTTCCAAATCTCACCAGCAGGTCAAGCTTGACACTGTCCTGTTGACCCCCTTATCACTCAAGAAGAATGATTTCAGCTTGAGAGACTCAGAGAGGAAAATAGCTAAGGGCCTATGGCAGACTGTATTTTCCAAAGAGGGACTGAACTGTGTCCCCGCCCCACCCCACCCCCCCCCCCCCAACGAATCCGTATGTTAAAGCCCTAACTCCCAATATGACTGTATTTAGAGATGGGGCCTTTAAAGAGACAAGTAAGGTTAAGTGAGGTCATAAGGGTGGGGCCCTAACCCATTAGGATTGGTGTCCTTATAAGAAGAGGAAGAGACACCAGGGACTTGCATGCACAGAGGGAAAACCACAGAGAGGGTGCCTGTCTGCGAGCCAAGGAGTGAGGCCTCAGGAGGAGAAACCAACCCTACCAACACCTCGATCTTGAACTTCCAGCCTCTGGGACTGTGAGAAAAGAAATGTCTGTCGTTTAAGCTACCCAGTCTGTGGTATTTTGTTATGGAAGCCCAAGCAGACAAATATAGCCACCACACTATCTCCCATCCCACAGGCTCTTCTTCAAATGTGACAATGACACTCCAATGACAATACTTCTGATGGTGGTGTCTACACCCTCTTGCCTTGAACCTGATCAGGCCTTCATGACCGCCTCAACCAACAGAATACAGCAGAAGTGAAGCTATGTGACTTCCGAGACTAGGTCCTAAAAATGCCATGCCCTTCTACCTTGTTCCCCCAGTACACTCACTCTTAGAACCCAGCCACCATGCTGTGAAGAAGCCAAGAAGCCACAGGGAGAGGCCACGTGGAGAGTCCACAGCCAACAATCCCAGCTGAGGTCCTGGCAGCAGCCAGCATCGACACTAGATGTGTGATCGAGGGAGGCTTTGGGTGATTCCAGCCCCCAGCCATTGAGTCACCCCCTACCCTTTGGGCCACCCCAGAGGACATTCTGTCCCCACTGGCCATGTCCAGACTACAGATTTGTCAGCAAAATAAATGATCTGTTGTTGTTTCAAGCCACTGATTTTGGTGTGATTCATTATGCAGCAGTAGATGACCAGAAGAGAGGTCCTCAGAACAAAGGCGTGACCGCCTAAGAGAAAATGGGGCCAAGCCAATATATAGGCTTGACCTGTTTTGGGGGGTATTGCAGTGATTTCAGACAATCAAAGCGGTGCAAACCTCCGGCATCAATGCAGAAAAACAGGCTGTCAGATGAGCGGTCCTCTGAAGATCACACCCACTTTACGATTCCTATTCATTTTCCGGCAACTCTGAACATCTTCCCAAGGAGATTTTTTTATTCACGTTGGTCAAGCTCTGGACAGAGTTTAAAGGAAGCGTGTATACAGAAAGAAAATGGTGGAATCGGGAGGTTAAGCTGGAGGCTAGAATAATTAAAGGTTAAACTCCAGGTTTGCATTTGGTATTTATAGAATTTTCCATGCTTGGTGTGAGGGTTTTAAAACCAGGCTGAGCAGGGAAGCGCCTTTCAGCTCTTAAAGGAGGGAAAGGATTCTAACACAAGGAATCCAACCGGCCTAGTTCAAAGTTTTAAAAGCAAGGATAATTAAGCTGCTTTGTGGCTTCAAGTGATGCTGTTAAGGTGAACAGGGCTGGGAAAGGAGGCTCTGTGAACAAAACAAAGCCAAACAAAACATTTTCTTTCCCTACCGGGCACCCAGGGCTGTCAGCAGCGGTTCCCTGGGTCCTCGAAAGCGGTTTTCTGCCCCTGCTGCTCCCTGCTCTGAAGGCGCGTGAGTGTTGTTTATAGCGTTTGACACGAGCCAAGGCAAGCATGGGACAGCAGTGTTCCGGCAGGCGCATTGTGGGGGTTACCAAAGGATGTGCGCGAAGGATGTGGGTGGAGGCGGAGGTAGCGGGGACCGGCACCCGGTGCTGGCTCGCGCACAGCTGCGCTCTGAGGCTGAATGCAAACTCCCCGGAATGCACTTCTGCTTTGCTCCAAGCTTCCTCTCGCCTCCTTTATCCCCCTCCCGTTTTCAGTATAGAACTTCAGAGAAACTCCTCTCTCTGTCCTTCGGCTTGTTGTTATCTGTTTGCGGGACATGGTTGTCTCTTTTTGTTTCCTGAAGCTTTGATGGGGCTGGGGATGAAAGGTCAAAGGAGGCGAGGCCAGGGGTGTCTGCGCTACAGGCTCAAACTGCTTCTCCCAAGAGTTTTCCAAATGCATCCTGCTCCCAACCTTCAAAGGATGCGGGGTGCAAAGGCTTGCGAGAACTTGTCTAAACTGGCGCTGCATTTCTTTGTGAAAATCTAGTTACTGAGACAGACTATAAGGCAGCTATTCAGAAAGATGATTATAAAGACCATGTGGCAACATGGAAAAGGCAGGCGTGACATAACATTAAACGAAAAAGTAGAACTCCAAACTGTGCCTGAGGTACTGTCACAACGATGTTCAGAGTGGATTAGGAGCAGGGACTCAGACAGATACTCGTACGTCAATGTCCGCAGCAGCGTTATTCACGGTAGCCCAAAGGTGGAAACAACCCAAGTGTGCATCGACGGATGAATGGATCAGCAAAATGATCAAAAATTCCTTTTTGACCTTAAGAAGGAATGAAATGTGGAGACCTGCTACAACACGGATGAAGCTTGAAGACATTATGCTAAGTGAAATTAGCCAGTCGCAAAAGGATAAATACCGTATGATTCCAGTTATACGAGGCCCCTGGAATAGTCAGATTCAAAGAGACAGACAGCGGAATGGTGGCTTCAGGGGCTGGGGGGAGGAGGGAGTGGGGAGTTGTTGTTGAATAGATATGGAGTTTCTCTTTGGGATGATGAAAAAGTTCTGGAGATGGATGGTGGTGACGCTTGCACAACATTGTAAAAGTACGTAATACCACTGAACAGGACACTTAAAAATGGTTAAGATGGTAAATTTTATGTTATGTATATTTTACAATAAAAAAACTGGGCTTACCTGGTGGCGCAGTGGTTGAGAGTCCGCCTGCCGATGCAGGGAACGCGGGTTCGTGCCCCGGTCCGGGAAGATCCCACATGCCACGGAGCGGCTGGGCCCGTGAGCCATGGCCGCTGAGCCTGCGCGTCCGGAGCCTGTGCTCCGCAACGGGAGAGGCCACAACAGTGAGAGGCCCGCGTACTGCAAAAAAAAAAAAAAAAAATTAACTTTTTTTAAAGTGCATTAGGTAGATCGGTGACTGCCAGAGGCTGGGAGGAGGAGGGCATAGGGAATAACGGCTTAACCAGTACAGGGTTTTATTTAGGGATGATGACAATGTTTTAGAACTAGATATAGATAGAGGTGATTGGTTGTACAACATTGTGAATGTACTAAACACCATTGAATTGTTCACTTTAAAATGGTTAATTTTACGTTATGTGCATTTCATCTCAATTTTTTTAAAAACTGGATTAGGAGGAGACTGAAAGGGAATGTGGAAAAATGAGAACTGTTTAATGCATTAGGATGGTTAGGACTATTGGTGGATTCATTTGGATTTCTGAAAAAATTGTTAAAATACAGTTTGTGCAATGTATTTTTTACATATTAAAAAAAACTGTCAGGTAGAAAATCTGTCACAAAAAACAGAATGTATACGGGATTCACATACACACACTACTATATACAAAACAGATAACCAACAAGGATCTACTGTATACAGGGAACTGTGCTCAATATTTTGTAATAACCTATAAGGGAAGAGAATCTGAAAAAGAAGATATACATAGGTGTGTGTGTATATATATATATATAAAACTGAATCACTTTGCTGTACACCTGAAACTAGCATGATATTGTAAATCAACTATACTTTAATAAAAAAACAAAACAAAACAGGGGAATTGCCTGGTGGTCCAGTGGTTAGGACTCCGTGCTTTCAGGGCCGAGGGCCCAGGTTCGATCCCTGGTCAGGGAACTAAGATCCCACAAGCCGCATGGCACAGCCAAAAAAAACCCAAAACAGACTATTAATCGACTAAAGCAAAGTTTCTTACTTTTTCTTAAGACTTGTAGGGCAAGAGTGTACAGAGAAAAACCATAAGGAAAGAGAAATTGAGGACTGGGCTAAGATAGTGCTTGTCACTTTTTAGTATGTATTAATATATACTACGTGTCATGTATTAATGTGTTAATAATAAAGAATATATATTAATATAAATCAATAATAAAGATTATAAGAGATAATCACAGTAAGTCCTTACCAATCAATCAAATATATATATGTTTAATATCCAGTGTCCCCAGCATGACGCTGGGCCCTGTGGGAGGCCCAGAAGATGGGGCAGAGTGTCCTTTTGGAGCTGACACTGTAGGGCTAACTTGTACGATGCTGATGACAAGTGTGTGAGGTCAGAAAGAAGCTGAAGCACACAGACAGGCTGCCTAAAGGGAGTGGGGGCACCTCAGCTGGGCTTGGAGGGATGGCAGGGTCTGCACAGGCCAAGGGCAGAGAGAGGTCCTTCTAGCTGTGAGGGGACAGGCAGCGGGCAGGAACGCCAGTGTCTGTAGTCAGGGAAGGAAGGGGAGAGCAGAGAGGTGTGCCGGGCGAGTTGAATGAAGCCCAGTTAAAACACTCCTCTTGAGGGATAAACACCGTAGACAGTGGGGAGCCATGGTTGGCTCCTAAGCAAGGGATGGAAGCCATATTTTCAGATGGGGACTCTGCCAGAATGACAGTAGGCCTTGGATCCCCTTTCCCTTTCACTCAGGGGGCCCAGACAGGCCAAAACACAGCCAGACACCCCCAGCCCTGACATGGATTACAGTAGCAGCAGCAGGGAGCGATTCTGGAAACTCTGTTCTCTCATTGATGGTTTCTAGTTCCTCGTCCCCAAAGGGAACACTTTTAGAGAAAAATGATATGTCTGGTTAAAGATTGAGGATTGAACACATGCGTCCATCCCTCTGCTCCAGGCCAAAACTTCACGAAGATGATAGTAATGGGATTTTCAAAAGGCATTCACCTGCAAGCATAAAGAGAATGAGAAAGGAGAAAATAGCCAAGAGTTTTGGAAGCTGGAAAGCAGAAGATTGTTTGGTGACTAACGTATAGCAGGGCTGAGAAAGCTGAATCTCAAACTGGCTGTGGGGAAAGCTGAGAAGCGGCCTGAATGGATGGCATCGCAGAACCTCTCCCGCTCCAAAGACTCAGAAGTGGCAATGCCAGGTACTTCTGGAGGAGGAGGTGAAACTGGTACTAAGAACAGGAGGATCAACTGAAAGTCCATTTAAGAAGCAGTCAGATGTTCGGATGCCTTTCCCTGTGCTGTGAACCTAAGTGACTGTCCCTTCACTCCCTCATCCCCCATCTCAGACAGAAGACTGGACTTTTATTTAGTATCTGGAGAGGGTTTTTAAAAGGGTCTTTGCATAGAAAACAAACTTATGGTTAACAAAGGGGAAAGGGTGGGGCGGGGGATAAATTAGGAGTTTCGGATTAACAGATACACACTACTATATATAAAATAGATAAACAACGAGGACCTACTGTGTAGCACAGGGAACTACATTCAATACCTTGTGATAACGTATAATGGAAAAGAATCAGAACATATATAAAACTGAATCACTTTGCTGTACACCTGAAACTAACACAACACTGTAAACCAATTATGTTTCAATAAAAAATAAAAATTAAAAATATTAAAATTTAAAAAATTTAAAATATATCTATTTTTGGATAGAGATATAAAGCATAGTTGAAAGTAGGATGCCCAATTGAAAACAGGGAGATTAGATATAAGTTTTTTTTTAATGAACATTGTAGCCCCAGCCAAGCTTCCCTGCTCATTCAACTCCCAGAAACTTGATATTCAGGCTTGGACCCTCTAGGAAGGAGATCGAATACCGACATCAGAGATTTGCCAATTAAAAGTCTTACCTAGATCAGCATAGAGTGGTGGTTCTCAAACTTTAGCCTGCAGGGGCTTCCCTGGTGGCGCAGCGGTTGAGAGTCCGCCTGCCGATGCAGGGGATACGGGTTCGTGCCCAGGTCCGGGAAGATCCCACATGCCGCGGAGCGGCTGGGCCCGTGAGCCATGGCCGCTGAGCCTGTGCGCCAAAAAAAGACTTTAGCCTGCATCAGAATCCCCTGGAGGGTTTGTTAAAACACAGACTGCCAGGGTTTCAAATCCAATAAATCTGGAGTGGGGCCTAAGAAGGTACATTTCTTAGAAGTTCCCAGGTGATGCTGCTACTGGTCTGAGGACCACACTTAGAAAACTGCTGCTCTAGAGTGAAGTCTGCAATTGGCAAGCCACATCCCCGCACACAGAGGTTTCCAGCAGCTTTTTAGTGCCCTGCTGTAGATGTGCACACATAACTGGTGATCACCAGACGTCTAAGGGAAACCTCTAACATGAATGACCAAGACCAAAACAGATGAAGCAAGCTGAAGGAAACAAACTATGCTGAGAAATGTACATTTCACACATGCGCGTGTGCGCGTGCGCACACACCTACCTATCAATAATGTCCCAGAAGAGACATTATTTTAATAGCATTAAAAAGAAGCATTCGGGGGCTTCCCTGGTGGTGCAGTGGTTGGGGGTCCGCCTGCCGATGCAGGGGACGTGGGTTCGTGCCCCGGTCCGGGAGGATCCCACGTGCCGCGGAGCGGCTGGGCCCGTGAGCCATGGCTGCTGAGCCTGCGCGTCCGGAGCCTGTGTGTGCTCCGCAACGGGAGAGGCCACAACAGTGAGGGGCCCGCGTACCACAAAAAAAAAAAAAAAGAAGCATTCAGGGAATACAAAGCAACTTTTAGAGAGTCAAAATCGAGCTACTGGAAAATTAAAATATGACAGCAGAAATGAAGAAAATAGTAGAAGGATTGGAATGTAAAGTCTAGAACGTTTTCCAGAAAATAGAGAAAAGAAGATGAGAAATAGAAAAACAGTTTTTAAATGATTACTCTAAAAGTCTAAATAAAAGGAGTTTTAGAGGGCTTCCCTGGTGGCGCAGTGGTTGAGAGTCCGCCTGCCGATGCAGGGAACGTGGGTTCGTGCCCCGGTCCGGGAGGATCCCACATGCCGCGTAGCCATGGCCGCTGAGCCTGCGCATGCGGAGCCTGAGGCCACAACAGTGAGAGGCCCGCGTACCGCAAAAAAAAAAAGGACTTTTAGAAAGAGAACAGAGAGACAGAGGGGAAGGAAGCATCAAAGAAATAATTCAAGAAAATTTCCCATACCTAAGGGACACAATCTTACAGATGGAAAGGACCACAGAAGTATCTAACACAATGGATGAAAACAGACTCATATAAATACATATCATCATGAATTCTTAGAACACTGGAGACAAAGACCCTTAAAGCTTCGAAAGAGAAGATATACACTATATACAAAGGATTGAGAACATTCGTGGCTTTGGACTTCTTAATAGCAAGTGTGGAATCTGGGAGAAAACAGAAAAATGCCTTTCAAAATTCTAAGGGAAAGTAATCCAATTTAGAATTCTATATCCAGCCAAACGATCAGTTAAGTGCGAGCGTAGAAAGAAAGCTTCTCTGACATGCAAGGTCTCATAAAGTTGCCGCCTGTGCATCCTTTCTCAGAAAGCAACTGGAGGAGATGGTCCACCAAAATGTTGGAAAACATCAAGAAAGGGGAACAAGTGGAATCCAGGCAACTGGGGATGCCACCCAAGATAGAGTCAGAGGGAATTTCCATGATGAAGGAGGCAACCCCAGGGTGATGGCTGAGCCCCAAGCATAAGAAGCGACCAGCCTAGATAGGAGCTGCTCAGAAGCCTCTTGATAAGCCAAGAAGAGGGACTTGAGGTGTTCGGACACAGTGCAAATCTAGTAAATTGAGAAAGATTTTGGGTTGCAGCAACCTTCTTAAAGCAGAGGCAGCCAGAAAGGCGGTAATAAAGCTCAGTGACTACAGCCTGAGCTGAATTCCAATTTTCCATACAAAGATGAAAGGTCCTGGCTCCCGCCTCTGCCTCCCTCCACCGACAGCCACATCCCCATGCATATTTGGGAAGGCAGAAATATCTAGGCCAATTTTATCATACTAAAAAGGAAGAAGAATCATCAAAGTTCAAACTCTCCATCATCAGACGATCTCAGAGTCTCCCCGATGTGAAATCCCAAATGTCTGGGTCCAGGTGCTCTCATGTGTAGAAGGGAAACTGGTGATTGGCAACGTTCATTGTTTTATTGAACAAGAACTTGCTTGCTGGGGTATAATTAGATGACACAGATTCCTTCTTCATTTTTTTATAGGGAAGCATTTTGCCATTACCTCGGAGTATAGCATCATATGTTTTATGGCCAGGGATTTTTTTTCACTGTGTAGCCTTTCTCTCAGCGGTTTATTTAAAGTCAAAATGACACCAAAATGGACAGCGAGTGGTTTGTGTTCTCACCCCAGCCCCACCCCAGCCCCACCCCAGAGCTGCAGTACAGGTAAGTGTCTGTCACCTTGAGACAGGCTGGGACCTAGGACCCTTTGCTGCAGTGCTGGCACCTGGACCTTCGAGCAACAGAATACAAAAAAAAAAACTATAAGGGACTAAAAGTAACTGCACGCATGCCCAGTTGGGGCAAGTTAGGAACAACAAGATACAAAAAGAGCTAAAACCCAAGTGCCACTTCTGAGGTGTCAGGAGCAAAAGCAGGGGACTGTGCATGATCCCTGCGCACAGCACCGCCAAGGGGGTGGGCGGACCTCCCAGGCCATCCCTCTGGCCCGACCCCTGGACGCGCCCCTACCCCCACCCCATGTAAGGAACCAGCTCATCCCCCCAATCAGGGAGCCAGCAAGCACACCTGTTACTTGTTTTCGCTCCCTCGTGCTGCAGAGTCCCATTAAAGCCTCGCCTGAATTCCTCCTACGGCCCCTTAACAATTTCTATTGATTTAAAGAGTCCAAGAACCTAGGTCGGTCACAACCTAACACATTTCCCTTCGGTGGAACTGGCCACCTTTAGTGATTCACATTAGGTAATGCAGTCCCATTCTGCAACTTTCGTGGCATAAAATGTAGGACTAATCAGGATAGGAAGATATCTCAACAGGTTGAAATAAATAACAAGTCCTCTGCCTATGGCCTAAAAAAAAAGGCACCAAAACAATCCATCCCGTTGCTCCATGATACAACCAAGAGTCCTCCAAAGGAGACAAGACCCTGTGGACCAGGCTTTGGTCCCGCCCTGCTGCCTGTCATGATGTGCCCACCCGCCATGATGAACAACTGCCCGACACCCACTGTCAGCTCCTTCTGGGAGTCTGGCAGACCCTCTCCAGCTTCCCCACCCCACATCTCCTCTCTCCAGACCAGGGGTCCCTTCCAGACTGAGTCCAGACAGGCCAGCAGCACTCCTACCTGGTCCCTGTGCCCCCTACCCACTTACTTAGGTACCTTTCTCCCAGGATCCCAGGACTGGTCACTGCCCATCTCTCCTGGCACTGTGGCCAAGGGAGGGTGGAAAATATAGATGATTTCATCTTTGAATCTGAGCACCTAGCAGAGTCTGGCATGGAATCGTGCTTAATAAATACTTGTTGAATGAATGGGTCAATGAACAAAACGAAATGTATAGATAAATGAGACTTAGGGGCTTTGGTAAATGCCACATGAATTTCTTGTGTCACATGACCGCCCCCAAAATGCTAATACCAAAGGCTTAATGCTGTGGAGTCGTGGTCTTTGACACTCCACTGGGGTGCACCAACAGCTCTCATTTCTCTCTTATGTTTTTAGGATAAAAAAATCTACATAAAGTCATAATGTAAATATTAGTGGAGATTAATTTCTTTTTATTTCTAGATTAAAATCAATGTGGCTAGTCTCCATGTTTACTGTGCAGATTGCCCCTTAAGGATGCCCTTACCTGGCCAGTAGGACTGTGAATCGCAGTCACGGGTGGCACGCACGCGGCTTCAGGAGAAGGGCAGGAGGCCCACTGCGTCCTCCACCGTCAGCATATTGCGGCGCGTTGCGGCTTACAGGTGCCTAGTGATGTGGATTTACTGATCATATGACCTAGTTTAGCTTAACTCCCAAATGAGCCATAGGGCTTAAAAAGATTCCTGCGAAGAAACCATGTGTTAAAAATAATACTAATAATACAAGCACGCTTGAACAAGATGGAGGCCGAGCAGATGTTTCTTCTACTATGAGCTCTTTGTCAGCCACATCATGTGGCAGAAACAGCCATAATCTAATCAGATCTGAGCCGAAGTCAGCCCCCAAATTGAAATTATCAAGAGACAATTGGAAACATGAGTTTCCCATCACCGCTGTCTTAATGACAAGCCTGGCCTTGAGTGTATATGGTATATTGGGACTATCTGGTGAACGTCACAAGCCTCCAGAACAGAGGTCCTTAACCATAAATAAATACATCGGATTACAAAGGAAACCAAGGAGGTTGAAATCTTTATCAAATGATTAAAACAAATTTGTGTTATAGATACGTATGTATGGGCTTCTTTAGTAAATCATTAAGTAACAAGATCCGTGGCAGATCTAATGACTACCATCATTTCACAGTGTTGATGAGCATATGTGATATTTTAGCAGATAAGATATCTGCTAATACTACTGAGATTTGTTGCCTATGTAAGTAATTGAAGGAAATGCTAAGTTGTAGTTAGAGGCTAGTGAAAATGGAGGTGCCATTTTTCCCCCGTCGAATTCACAAACCCTGTGAATTCTAGCCTTGAACCTCAAGCCAAGAACTGCAGTCTAGTGCGGATCAAAGGCTATCGGTCCCATCTCGCACAACCTTGTTACCAGGTGTTCTGTTAACAACCATGTAAAAAAAAAAAAAAAAAATCACAGCCAGCCTCCAACTGAATCAGAAATCACACATAGAAACGTTTATTACAAGCAGGCACAAAAACCAGTTACGCAATCTGCTCTTATAACTCAGTGAAGTGCCAGGTCTCTGCACTTAGGCATACCAACAAGTACCTTGGCTAAAAGCTACGCTGAATATAGAAGTGACAATATTTAAGTGGCAGGATTCAACTAACCCTCCGGTTAGAACAGGCACAGTGTCCTCTGTTAGGTGGCAGGCCACAGGAGTAAACAAAGTCTGTGGCCTGGGGTGCCACACCCCAGGGTATTTCCCCTCTGGGTTCCTCACATTCACAGACCCCATTCAGGCAGCAACAGAGGTGCTAGTACAATATTTCTTGCCAATCCCCGTGTCTTTTTTTTTTTGAAGTACAGTTGATTTACAATGCTGTGTTAGTTTTAGGTGTACAGCACAGTGAATATATATATATATATATATATATTCTTTTTCAGATTCTTTTCCCTTAGAGGTTATTACAAAAGATTGAGGACAGTTCCCTGTACTCTGTAGTAGGTCCTTACTGGTTATCTACTTTATTTATAGTAGCGTAGCCAAGCCCCATGTCTTGAAAACCACTTATTTTGTCAATATAAACTTTTTTCTAACATTTAAAAATGCTAATCAGTGAACCCTCTGGTACAGATTTAGATGATAGCCGATGTGTAGTAGGTGTCTTTGGACTGTGGATTTCCGATTCAGGTTTTTTGAATGCTAACTAACCATCCCAGAGGTGTGCATCCTTCATTAGTGTATTTCAAATGGAAACCCACCTCTTCTACAGTATAGATTTAAAACAAGCTATCTATACTGAAGTACTTTGTTATGGATTGAATTGTGTCCCCCCCCCACAAATTCGTAGGTTGAAACCCTAACCCCCAGTGCGACTGTTTTTAGAGATAGGGACTTTAGGGAGATAATCAAGGTTAAAGAGGTCATAAGGGTGGGGCCCTAATCCTATAGGACTGGTGTCCTTATAAGAAGAGGGAAATTTGGACACAGACACACAGAGAAAGGGGAATGCGTGTGAAGACACAGGGAGAATGCCATGTGAAGATAATTTCTGACAATTTATTACATCTCTTAATTCCTGTGTGTCAGGAATTCAGAAAAGTCACAGTGGGGACAGCTTGTCTCTGCTCCATGATGTCTGGGGCTTCGGTTAAAAGCCATGAAGTCAGGGCCTGGAAGATACACTTCCATGATAGCACACTCACATGGCTGGCAAGGTGGTGCTGGCTAGTTGGTTTCTCACCATGTGGATCTCTCCACAATGCTTCTTGAATGCCCTTACAACATGGCAGCTAGCATCCCCCAGAGCAAGCTACACAAGAGAGCAAGGCAGGGCTTCCCTGGTGGCGCAGTGGTTGAGAGTCCGCCTGCCGATGCAGGGGACACGGGTTCGTGCCCCGGTCCGGGACGATCCCACGTGCCGTGGAGCGGCTGGGCCCGTGAGCCATGGCCGCTGAGCCTGCGCGTCCGGAGCCTGTGCTCCGCAACGGGAGAGGCCACAGCAGTGAGAGGCCCGCGTACCGCAAAAAAAAAAAAAAAGAGAGAGCAAGGCAAAAACTGCAATGCCCAGCTTAGTGATTAGAGACAACAATACTGTATTATAAATTTCAAAGCTGCTAAGAGACTAGATCTTAATTGTTCCATTAAAAAAAAGAAATGATAATTATGGGATGTTATAGAAGTGTTAGCTAATGCTGTGATGGCAATCATATTACAATATATAAATGTATAAAACCAACATGTGGTACACCTTAAACTTATACAATGTTCTATGTCAATTATATCTCAATATAAAAGAATTCTTTAAAGAAAGAAAGTTGCAATATCTTTTATAACCAACCTCCAAAGTCACATGCCAGCACACCTGCAGGAGTCTATAGGTCACAGTAGATTCAGAGTGGATCTACCCTGATTCGGTGTAGGAGGGGATTGCACAAGGACAGGAATACTAGGCGTGGCTCATTGGGCCCACCTTGGAGACTGGCTTCCACACCTCCCATCACCTCTATATGTGGATAATGATGCATAATAATGACAAGGACAGAAGGTCAGACACGGCTCTCCTACTCATGGCTTTTGAGAAAAATACCAGCCAAGAAACATTATCTTAAAAGTTTCAGGATGTGTCTTCCCCTTCTCATATTCATCCACTAGGGATCTAGACTCATCATCGTTACCATAATAACAATCATTATCTTTGTCACTGCTGTCAGTTACTGAGCATTCAACTATGTGCCAGGCACTGTGTCAGGTGTTCTACAAACATTATCTCCTTTAGTCTTGTCAAAAATTTCGGAAGAGAAAGTATGATGAGCCCCACTTTTTACAAATGAAGAAAGTGAGATTCAGAAGGTTAAGAACTTCACACCTAGCTGGTAATGGCACCAGAATTTGAATACGGGGCTCTCTGGGTCTTTGTTTTCTGTCACACTGCCTCCCTGTCTGTATTAGGGTTCTCCTGAGAAACAGAACCAATAGCGTGTGTGTGTGTGTGTGTGTGTGTGTGTGTGTGTGTGTGTGTGTGTAGAGAGACAGATTTATTTTAAGGAACTGGCTCACATGATTATGGAGACTGACAAGTCCCAAGATCTTTAGTCAGCAAGCTGGAGACCCAGGAGAGCCAATGGTATAGTTCCAGTCTGAACGTCTTCAGGTTCAAAACCCAGGGACAGCCAATGTTTCAGTTGAGTTCAAAAGCAGGAAAAAACAGATGTCCCAGCCAGAAGGCAGTCAGACAGGAGGAGTTCCCCCTTACCCCCAGGAGGGTCAGCCTTTTCGTTCTCTTCAGGCCTTCAACTGATTGGGTAAGGCCCACCCACATTACCGAGGGCAATCTGCTTCACTCAGTCCACCAATTCAAATGTTAATTTCATCCAAAAACACTCTCAGAGACTTCCCTGGTGGTTCAGTGGTTAAGAATCTGCCTTCCAATGCAGGGGACGCAGGTTTGACCCCTGGTCGGGGAACTAAGATCCCACATGCCACAAGGCAACTAAACCCATGTGCCACAACTACAGAGCCCACGCACTCTGGAGGCCATACGCCACAACTAGAGAGAAGCCCGTGCACCACAAGGAAGAGCCCGTACGCCGCGACAAAAGACCCTGTGTGCCGCAACTAAGACCCAACGCAGCCATAAATAAATAAATAAATAAAAACACTCTCAAAGACACACCCAGAATACTGTTTGACCGAATATCTGGGCTCCCGTGGCCCAGTCAAGTTGACACCTGCAATTAGCTATCACACTGTCCTCCATGAACTCAACTTGCTTATCCTTGCACATTTTTAGTTTGTGAGACCAGTCTTGCTCTTGCTTGGTCTAAATTTTGTGCTTTAAGGAGTCCTGCCCTCACCCATACATAATTCATGTATTTTCACAATTTTATTGAGGTTGATAATATCTCCTCTTAAATTAGGTGGGGGAAAATAGATAGAAGACAGAAGGAGTATTAGGGTATCCTAGTTCTAAATACTTTTTTTCTTAATAATTTGGGGAAAAATCAATGAAAATACCTTAATAGGAAAATACTTTAATAGTCTACGACAGTTTTTAAATTATAAAGTGCATCAGAATCACCCATGGACCCGTTAAAACACAGATGGCTGGGCCCCACCCCCAGAGTTTCTGTTTCAGTAGGTCTGGGATAGGGCCTGAGAATTTGCATTTCTAACAAGTTCCCATGATCCTGATTCTGCTGGTCCAAGACCACATTTTGAGTAGGAAAATGCTAGGGGGAAAAGCGTGTCCATAATGTGCCCAGAACTGATATGGCACTCGGGGACCTGTGTTTCTGCTATCTTGGTACACTTCACCATTCTATGCCACCTCACAGTCCCAGATGGCTGCCTGAGCTCCAGCCATCAGGACTAGATTCTAAGCAAATGTTAGAAGGAACAGAGAAAGACCACTCCTTTTAAGGATACTTCCCACTTCCCAGAAGTTGCATGCAAGACTTCCACTTACATTCCACTGACCAGAACTTAGTCACATGGCCACACTTAGCTGCAAAGGAAGCTGGGGAAAATTTTTTTTTTCTCCAGGAGGCTATGTGCCCAGCTAAAATTCTATTACTTTATTACTTATAAATAGCGGGGGGGGGGGGGGGGGGGGGGGGGGGGGGGCGGGGGCGGGGAAGAGCTATTTAGGGACAATGAATGGCCTCTGCCATGGGGATCTTGCAGCTTGTTTGGAACACAAAATAATTCGTTCCTATGTCAGCATGTAACTTGGGCCTACCTTCCCTTCTGAGGCAGCGGCACAGTCCATGCAGCTCAATAAATAGGACTTAGAACCTTGCAAAGCCTAGTGAGTAAGGAATTACCAGTCTGGCCTATGTCACATGTTCTCCCTGCTAACTGCTAGAAGAATGAAGATGGAACTCCAAAGCTAGATACGGGCATTCCCGTGTTCCCTCTCACTGGTTTGGTTAATTGGTTATCCTGTTAACTGGCAGAGGTTTTGGTTTCCTCTGGATCGCTTGCCTTCTGAAATCCGGTAAGGACCAGACGTCAGCAACTTTAGGGGGGAATGTCCTCTGGAGGAAAGACCTGGAACTCCAGCAATGCACATAATTACACACGCTTGGTTCTAGAGAGGACATAGAATAAACAGGCTTTTAACAATCCCCATAGCCGTGCCAGACAACAGAGGTTTTTCTAAGACCCCTCCTCCCACCAAATTCTGGGCTCCAAGGTGGAGGATGAGCCCACAAGATCTTGGCTGCTAAGAGGAAAGGAGGCGTGGGAAAAAAATGCTACCAGAGTCAAAGCCCAAACAGACATTTCCTTCAATGTTTGACTCAGTGGTTTAATTTTTAAATGCAGCTCTGGTTGATAAAACTGAGATGCAAAAAGAAACTGTTGTTCCCTGATTAACCCTTCTAGCCACTGGGTGCCACTATTGATTTGTTTGGTTAACCAAACTGTAAAAAAACACTTTACTATGGGGCGGGGTGGGGGGGTGGCGGGGGAGGGGGGCGGAATTCTCAGTGTAGATTACTTTGCTAAAGCAGGAAGTGAAAGCTGGACCAAAAAAAAAAGTCTGTATGTGTATATATATATATATTTCCTTAGATGTATGTTGGTTATTGTTTTCTCCTGACTTCCTCTCACCAGACAACAACATACTTTTATTTCTCTGTAGTATCTCCTCCTTGATCTCATAATGAATTTCAGAATAATGCTTGAGGTACTGCTCCAAAAATTATATTTCGTTTCCTAAAGTCCCTTACCGCTCTCAAAAAAAGAAATATGTACAAACTCTACTGCTTCATGATGTTTTAAATCATTTATACACGTCATCATCATCAATAACAAATGTTTATGAATTACCTACTATGTGCCTGGGGCTGGGGAATAGAAAAACCAAGAGGTTCCTGCCAGCAAGGGGTTATACTCTCTCTCTTCAAGGAAATATGACATACAGTCAAGCATATAAAGGTAGGGACTTCCCTGGAGGTCCAGTGGTTAAAACTCCGCGCTTCCACTACAGGGGACACAGGTTCGATCCCTGGTCGGGGAACTAACATCCTGTATGCTGCCTGGTAAGGCAAAAAAAAAGAAAAAAGAATAAAAAGGCAAATAGGTAGGCAGGTAATTGTGGCCAAAACTACAGGTCGCTTATCCAAGGGTCCGTTCTCTCCTTCTATGCCCTCAAGGTCACTGCATCTTCCTCGATGGCCAAGCCCAAATTTTGTTCTGGTGTTCATCCTGCAGTGTGATCAGGGAAGGGGACCCCCCTCGCATTCTTAGGGGGTGAGTTATGCTTGATCCAAGCCAACCATGATGACCTCATATTCTTTACCAAAGATCGGTGGAGCACAGCCTTGTGACCCAGTCCTAGACAATGAGACTGGAAGTAAAATGCACTACCCACAGAAAAGGAGGTGTCAGTTTCTTTAAACTGAACCTGTGATGTCTGGAATTGCTTTAGTCATCTTTACACCGTGAGGATCATCACCTCCAACAAGCCGAGGGTAGTGGAGCAGAGAGATGCTACCCCCCGCCCCCAGCCCACCCCCCAAAGTGAACCTGCCTCAGGAGTTCTCTTGTGAGACGCAGTCCCATTTTGTGAAGCCACTCTTAGCTGGGTCTTCCGTTCGTCGCAGCTGAAGGCACCCTGTCCGAAGCAATGGCCACGTATGCTGGCTGCTTTACATACGTTAGCTCACTGCTGTCCATCTGCCTGCGAGGAAGACGTTATCAAGCCCATTTTAGGGATGAAGCAATGGAGTCTGAGAGGTTAATACCGCATCCAACGTCACACTGGTGGAGCCCTATTTTAAGCAACATCAGTGCTCAATAAAGGTTCAATGGCGGGGGGATCCATGGCCCAGCATGGGGTGCAGCTGAGTGGCTGAAGGGCACAGCCACGTGGTGGCCGGGAAACACAATCGTCTGTGGGACGCACCCTGTCCCAACCTTCAGACAATCCCTAGACCCTCCAGCCTAAGCATCTCCCAATTCATACCAAACAACAGTTCTCTGGGTTTCACTGAAAAGCCTCTAATCGAAATCCAGGGTGAAGACTACCCTTCTGACCTGGAAGTCCTTCCTAAGATCTGACCTCAGACTCCCCCGTGGGAGAGCACAAGACAGCCCTGCCCTCTTCCTTCTCTTTAGCAGGAAGGAGAAACTGTGGCCTTGGATTCAGCACCCCGCCCTCCAGGCAAAGCCGCGACTGTGAAAAGAAATCTCTTTGGAGACAAAGACTGCCGGCTCCCTGCGGCTGTCAGCACCGAAAGTCCGAGAGCTCCGTTTCCAGCGTCCTTCACACTCCTTAGCCAAATGGAAAGCCCGCACAGCAAAGCGACGCTTATGCTTTCCCTTTCTTTTGTTCAGCGTCCATTACAGGACGGCGATGACTGCTCAGCGGGCACATTTCTCTCTGGCTCGCCACCCAGCTCCGAAGCTGGGACTCGAGGGCTGTCCTTCACCCGGCGCCACACCGCAGCCCATCCCAGCCAGCTTCCCGACGGCGGTGTTCTAGGCGAGGAAAATTGCCCCCGAGATTGCTTAAGGCCCCTGGGGAAATGACAAGGAGCAATCAATCTTCCATTGCTAACCTTCCTACACGGCTGGGTCAGAACTGTTGTCTGCAGGAGATCGTCGCCTGGCTCCCGCGGGGGGGCCCCGGATCCGTCCACACTGCCGATGGGCAGGGGGCAAGGCAGAGGAGGTCAGAAGGAGGCCCGGGGTGTAGTTCTCACACACCGTGCCCCGTGTCTCCGTGCCAGAATTCTCCACCTGTTTGAACCCAATCACTGATATGTGACCTTGATTGTCTGCCTACACTTAACCCTCCAGGTGCACAGGATCTGGACCCCGTTCCAGCCTCCACTTAGGTGCGCTCCGTCTGGGCTTCAGCAGCCCACCCCCTTCACACCCCAAGGCCTGGACCTGGGCCAGGCCCTCTGACTGGAGTCCTGATTTGTCACAGGTGTAATGACTTTCATGTCCTGGTCCCTGGCAGACCATGAGGACAGGTGCCTTATCTGTCTAATTTGCCACTGTACCTCCAGCACCTAACACGGCGCCTGCTATGTACTGAATACTCATAAACAGGTGTTGGGTAAAGGAAACTGTTCCTGGAGCTTCGAATGTGCAAAGCACTGCCTTGGGCACTGTGAATGAACACATAACTTTCGTCATCACCATCATCATCATCACGGCCAACTCACTTAATTTGCACCAGTGACACCAAGGATTAGGTACAATGATTCTCTCCATTTTACGGAGGAAGAAACTGAGGCACACACGCGTTAAGTACCTTGCTCGATGCGGGTCATCCATTCCAGAACATATGTTCGTGGACCCCTATGCTATCATGCCTCCTGAACTATAGGCCCTCTTGGGAGGCTCCATATGCCTCCAACCAGACTGTGCCCCGTTTTAGGACAGGACAGGCCTTCCATCTCCTGGGTATCTTCCCCTAGCCCAGAGCAATCCAGGCTCTCAGTTAGCGCCAGTGAGCAACTGTACGTGATTCAGTCCAAAGAAATCACAAGCCTAGCTTTCACGGGCTTGCTTTCTAAGACAAAACGAGACAGCAAGTAAAGAAGAAATGTAAATTACAGGGGAATCAGGGAATTGTCCCCCTAATTGGATAGATTCTTATCCTTTCGCTTCAGACCTTGCTCTCTCTGTAAATCTGAAGTAAGAAAGAAGGAAACAGAGGCTGGAAGGTGAGTGACGCAGGTCAGAGACTTGCCTGTGGTCTCCGAGGCCACCTGCATTCCTCAACCTTTAAGCCTGAGAATTCCCATGAGGAGCCTTGTCCATCCCGCTTGGGAGAAGCCGTGGGATTTGGAGAGAGGCGAGAACAGGAGTGGGAGTTGGCAGGGCAGGGGCGGCTGTGCTGCTCCAACATTTGCCAGCCTGCTGCAGAGCAGCTTGACTCACTGGCTCCACGACTTGAAAATCTAGGTTGCAGCCACCACTGACCTTGGCACCCTGAGCAACCGTTATCAGTTAGGTCTGCATTAGGGTGCAAGTAACCAAGCACTCCGTGAACGGCGTCCTCAACAAACCCGGGGGTTATATTCCTCACAAAAGAAGAAGCCTAGAATCAGCTGTCTATAGATGTGAGCTCGGTGACTTAATACATAAGGGACACCAGCGTTTCTGTTATCCTCTTGGCCTTCCCTTCTGGCCTCAAGACAGCTGCGGCAGCTCTAAAAGCGTGTTCATGGTCAAGGCAGGAAGGTGGGGGAGGTATTCCAGCACCAAAAATATCTGTTCCTTTTATAAAGAAGTGAAAGCTTTCCAAGAAAGTTTCCAAGAGACTTTGGCTTATGAGCCAATACCTGGCAGTGGGTCACGTGGCCACCTATAATTGTGCCCTTTCGCCTTACATATCGGGGAAGGGGGTCGAGAATGGAGAGATGGCCGAGGTTCCCCCCAAAGCGGAGCCTGAGATGAGAATTTGGGTGCAGGTCGCTTATTGGGAAGGTGACCCCGGGAAGCACGGTGAGGGAGTGGGGAGGTGAGATAAAGAGGAGAGTGCATTCAGGGGGTGTTGATGAGCAAGTTACCACTGAGGGCAGCTGCTCCACCCCACCCGGGAGCCCCTGAGAGGCCATGTGGGGCACACATCAAAACACATCCCCCGTTCCAAACACCCAACCTGGGGTAGCAGGGTTGAGAATTTCCCCAGGATGCTAACTCCATGGCATTTCCAGGTTGCATGCTTCCAGCAAGATCCCTGATGCCAAAGAAAGTCCATAGGCTGAGAAGAAAAGAGAAACGAGCCCTGCAGGCTTTCTAGAAAGAGCTCAGCGTAGCTGCAGGTGAACTCAGAGGCGGGCTGAGGGGATGCGGAGATAGGCATCAATAGTGATGGGCTGAGGGGATGCGGAGATGGGCATCAGTTTTGCCAGACTGACTCATTGGTATCCCCTGCTGTCCCTCCTTAACTGCACACCTCAGGGACCAGTGCTTGGTGACCATGCCAGGGGCCCTCCCTTCAGCCCTCTCCCTGCCGGGTTCTTCTCTATATCCATCCTCTCCCCTCCACCACCTACCCTCAGATCGGCCCTTTGGTACTCCAGAAAGAGTGTGATGAACTTACACCAATATTGTAACGATATCTCAATAACCATAGTGTGTACAAGGCTCCTTAGAGTTCACCGTGAACCTTTACACGCATTATATTGTTAAAAACTCACAACGTTGCCACAATGCCTTCTGTTTTCCTGTCACGAGTAGGCGCTCAATAAATATTTGTGTTGAATGGACTTTTGCACCAAAAAAAAAAAAATTGCTAATTGTGGGAACTGTAGACATCAAAGAGTCTGTTGGGAAACGTGTTCTAGAATAAAATCCAAACTACTAATCCTAGCCAACATGGCCCCGCATGGTCTGGTAGTTACCCGCCTTGCCTTTCATCTCATCTCTCTCCTCCTGTCTACCTGCCCTCACTTCCACAGGTCACACCCTTCACTAATTACACTCCTGTACCTTGAATAGGCCATGCTCTTTCCTGCCTCTGAGCCTCTGTTTTTGCTGTTCCCTCTGCCTAAAATACTCTTCCCCTGGTTCTGTCATTGCTGACTCTGACTCACCCTGAAGCTCTCAGGTTAAATGCTGCCTCTGTTGTCAAGATAGGAGTTCTCCTGAAAAACCCATTCTTTTCTCCCTTGAGAAAAAAACTTCCAGTTTTTCACTGAACCCACGGTTTGACAGAATAAGGTCTACATTTCCCAGTTAGATGTGGCCATGTGACAAAGTTCTGGCCTATGAGGGGTAAAGTGAAACGGTGGATACAATTTACAATAAATGCCCTTAATGTGGAGTCTGCCCTCAGAAGAGTAGCTGCCTCTTCCCTGCCGGCTGGAATGGGCACCAGAAGGCCGGGGCTCAAGCAGAGGAGACCAGGGATGGTTGGAAGCTACACGGAGAAGCCTCACATCCAACGTGGTGCCGGAGCCGCAGGGCAGCTACAGCCCAGGAGGCCTGGAGGCCAACAGCGTTCTCAAGCGTGAGGAAATAGAGCTGTATAAATGTTTCCATCCCCAAGATGGGCACGGACATGGTTGTGAGGCTGGAACACCAAGAGGCCTCTGGGTGGCGGTGAGGGAACTAGAGTGGACTTAATGAACCAGAGATGGTGGCAGCTCTGAAAAGATCAACAGCCAACGCATGGAGAAGAGAGGGTGTAGCAGACCGTAGTTTGAGAGTGGCCTCTACAACATTTATGAATTCACATGCTCTTCTAGTACGTGCCATTTCCCCCCTCAAGAGGTGGAGTCTTCCTCTCCACCTCTTGAAGTTCAGCGGGCTTTTGTGACCACCTTGACAAACGGAACGTGACGAAGTGATACCACACGATTTTTAAGGACTAGGTCATGAAAGGCAAATTGGCACACCCCTCCCCTCTCTCTTCATTTACCCTTAGAACCCAGCTGCGATGTTGTGAGGAAACCCAGACCACAGGCAGAGGCCACGTGTAGGCGTTCCATCTGACAGCCCCAGATGAGGGCCCAGATGACACCCAGCAGCCACTGCCTGAGGGGGCCTCAGAGAGATTCCAACCCCCAGCCTTCAAGCTACCCCAGCTGACACCAAATATCTGCGAAGCCCTGCTCAAATTGCAGATTTTACAGGAAAAATAAATATTGTGTTTGTTGTAAGTTCTGGAGTGGTTTCGTATGCAGCTGGAGATGAATAACGCAATTGGGCAGAAGTCAGCGAGTACCAATGGTGGCCTGTGGGCCCCTTCCTCAGGCCGGGACCAGGGGTCAGCCCTTGATTACCCCTGGGAGAAGGGAAGGACGATGTGAGGATGAGGGAGTGCCGCATTTACCCTGAGAGGGACCACCTTTAAACAGGAAGTGCTGAGCTGGGTTGAATTGGCACGCTGACAGTATTCACCATCAGTGGAAACGAGAGCTCAAGAGCGAAGGTAATTCTAGTTCATGCTGGCGCTTGAGCTTCCCTGGTGGCGCAGTGGTTAAGAATCCGCCTGCACTGGCAGGGGAAAGGGGTTCGATCCCTGGTCCGGGAAGATCCCACATGCCGTGGAGCAACTAAGCCCGTGTGCCACAACTACTGAGCCTGCCCTCTAGAGCCCACGTGCCACAACTACTGAAGCCCGTGCGCCTAGAGCCCGTGCTCCGCAACAAGAAAAGCCACCGCCATGAGAAGCCCGCGCACCGCAACGAAGAGTAGCCCCTGCTCGCCACAACTAGAGAAAGCCCTCACGCAGCAACAAAGACCCAACACAGCCAAAAATAAATAATTTTTTAAAAATACATAAGTAAAAAATTCTGGCATTTTATTACCAATAAAGCAGAATTCCTTCGCCCTGCCCTGCCCTCCTCTCCCACCCTTACCCCACACACACACTAGTATGGATGCTTGCTTTTAAAAACGCATGTTAATAAAAATTTAGAGGCTGCAAAAAAAAAAAAAAAAGAACGAAAAAGGAAAATAAAGAGCATTAGTGTCTGCACACCAGACTTTGTGACCAAGCAAAAATTCCTACCCACTTTACAATCTGGGGCTGGATGCTTCCAACCACAGCTCTGATTCTTGCCCCCGAGCAGACACTAAATTCACACATACAAAGACTAAGTCTGCACTGTCCCTTCCAGCAGGCAATCGTGATTCAGCGGTATCAAGTCATGGTTCCTGGAACCAAGTGGGTCTCCGCTGAGTCCATTCCTCTACCAGCCCAGCCCACCTGAGGCTTCTGTCAACGGGAGAGATGGGGAAAGATTTGTGCTGGGTGGAGAGCCCCATCCCAGCTCCATTCTTGGTGGCGGCAGGGAGCACTTTGCGGCCAAGCTGCAGCCCCACCTGTCTGCAGCCTCTCTTCTTGGCCTCTGCACAGAGGGCCACATGCTGGCCCAGTGGCTTTGTGGACAATCCAGGCAGAAGGCGGTGGGATGGGCCAGTTGTGCCTCCAGGCATCCCCCACCTTCCAATTAGGAGACAGACGTTTTATGAATTAATAGTTTGGGGAAGGCAATCTTGCTGCAAGTACGCCCATGGTAACATCTATATCTTAAGTTTTTACAAAATACAGCTTTTTTACTTTGAGATACCTGAAACAGCTCTCTGTCCCCAAACATGCCTTTGGAACTCTTTGGTTTCCTCTGTGTACTAGCTGAGCAGCGCCGTATTTTTTCTTCCTCCCACAAAGTAGGTGCATATTCTCTGGAATAACACATGGTTGCCATTAATGCTCGTGATGTTTGGGGTCTGGTGTAAACCCACATTTTATCCATTGAACTATTTCTTTTTTCCAAAATAGTGAAAAGAAGTACAAAACACAAAAGCAATTACACGACTTAACTTTCCATCTCTGTCAAGCTGTGATTAAAAGTGGAAAATAATACTAGCACTTAGGTTTCTTTCTCGAAAGGCAAGAAGAAAAGGCAATTTGTCGTGATGGTTGTTTTTTCAATGCCATAAACTAGCAGTAAAGAGAAGTGGAGAGAATGATGGGGGTGCCTGAGAGCACAGGAGCTAAAACGAAAGGCCTTTTTCATGAGGGACAAGGGTTTGGTGAGCACCCAGGTCCTAGAGCAATGGGAGATGTTCCCCACCGTGTAGCTTGGGATTGTCGTTTAGCCTCTGATGGCTCATTCTGCGCTGGTAGAGTCCAAGAGAGATTCACTGTGATCTCGTGATTTATAATAAGAAACACAGATTTGGTCTGGTCCCCTTCTGGCACAGAGCTCCTAAAACCCTTGGAATTTCTTAAGCGCTGAGAGTGATAAAAGGTGTCTTTTGTTATGTTAATGAGATGACTTTTGGACACCTCATTAAGGATGGGAGCCGGTCACCAGAGGAACCGACCCTGTGATTAGCAGGTTGGAACTTTCATTCCCACCCCCTGATCTCCTGGGAGGGAAGAGGGGCTGGAGGTTGAATCAGTCGTTGATGGCCAATGATTTAATCAATCGTGCCTGTGTAATGAAGCCTCCATAAACACCCAAAAAGACAGGGTTTTGAGAGCTTCCAGGTTGGTGAACACGTGGAGACATGCGGGGAGTGGTGAGCCCAGAGAGGGCATGGAAGCTCTGTGCCCTTTCCCCACACCTTGCCCTATGCATCAATTCCATCGGGCTGTTCCTGAGTTGTAGCCTTTTATAATAAACCAGTGATCTAGTGAGTAAAATGTTTCTCTGAGTCCTGTGAGCTGCTCTAGCAAATTAATTGAACCCAAGAAGGAGGTCGTGGGAACCTCTGATTTATAGCCAGTAGGTCAGAAGAAGCACAGGTGACAACCTGGACTTGCAATTGGCATCTGAGGCAGAGGGCAGTCTTGTGGGGACTGAGCCCTTAACCTGTGGGATCTGACGCTGTCTCCAGGTAGATGGTGTCAGAATTGAGTTGAACTGTAGGACACCCAGCTGGTGTCCCAGGCACCGCTTGTTGTTGGAGCAGGTAGGGGGGGTACCCCTCTCCCTCCACGCATTGGAATTGGAATCTGGGCACTTTCACTCACCAAGAGTCTATATCAATGAGGAGGACGAACTGGCTCCTGGTTCACCAGCCAAGCCTGTATGATCTCCCCTGGATTCCCTGAAGATTTTTAAAAACAAGCTTGGAGGGGCTTCCCTGGTGGCGCAGTGGTTGAGAGTCCGCCTGCCGATGCAGGGGACAAGGGTTCGTGTCCCGATTCGGGAAGATCCCACATGCCGCGGAGCGGCTGCGCCCGTGAGCCATGGCCGCTGAGCCTGCTGCTCCGCAACGGGAGAGGCCACAACAGCGGGAGGCCCGCGTACCGCAAAAAAAAAAAAAAAAAAAACAAGCTTGGAGAGGTCCTCCCACAGCCATTTAGCTCTACTCTACACTACTTTCATCTGTCCTGATTTGCATCTGTTGCCCTGGCCACAGTTTAGGCCCTCTGAGGTCTCCCACGTGCCCATGATCCTTGGGAAAGTGGTAGAGGAACATCCTGGTAAAAGTAAAGAGGCTTATATAATTCTGTATCACACAGGACTGCATTCAGCTGCCCATAAGAGAAACTCAACAACTGTGGCTGTTGGCTTAATGGTAAAGGCACTGATTTATCTCAGGCAGTAAGAAGTCGGGGTAATAGAGTCCAGGTCTGCAAGGGTGGCCCACGAAGGCCAAGAAGGAGCCTGCCTGTCTCCCCCTCCTCGGAACGTGGCAATGACGCGTGCATCTCCAGCCCCAGCCCCTCACTCCAGCCAAAGGAGAAAGCAGCAGAAGAGGCAATGATAGGTGACTTCTGACTGTGTCCCACTGGCTGGACTGGAGTCACACGGCCACCTCTCCTGCACAGATGTCTGGGAAAGCGCGTTATTGAATGTAGAGCCTTGCTCTAAAGGACTGTCAGCAAGAGGAGAGTTGAAATGGGTGTTTAGGGACCCAACAACCTACCATACCTGCCCTGGTCTCTTTTGGACTGATGGTGTCTTTCTGTCTTTCTTTTTTAAATGAGATGTAATTGACATATAACAGTATATTAGTTTCAGGTATACAACATAATGATTCCATATTTGTATATATTGCGAAACGATCAGCACGATGTAAGTCTAGTTAACACTCATTACCATACATAGTTACACAATTTTTTGTGTGTGGTGAAAACTTTTAAGATCTATTCTCTTAGCAACTTTCAAATACTGCAATGCACCATTATTAACTATTATTAATGTATAGCATAGTCACCATGCTGTACATTACATTCCTATGACTTACTTATTTTAGAGCTGGAAGTTTGTACCTTTTGAGCCCCTTCACCCATTTCACCCACACCCCCATCCCCTGCCTCTGGCAACCACCAATCTGTTCTCTATGAATTTGGTTTGGTTTGGTTCGGTTTTGTAGATTCCACATATAAGTGAGATCATACAGTATTTGCCTTTCTCTGTCTGACTTATCTTACTTAGCACAATGCCCTCAAGGTCCATTCATGTTGTCACAAATGGCAAGATTCCCTTCTTTTTTTTAATAGCTGAATAATATTCATATATATATATATACCGCACCTTCTTTAATGATGGTGTAGCTTCTGTCTACACTTTGCTTCGGCCAACAGGCTGGACCATGTACAATTGAGAAATAGATCCTAACCAAACTCCTCAGGGTGTTTCTTAAGTCTTATTTTACTACTGACATAGGGTTGAAAAACAAAAAGGTCGTGTCCGTTTTGTTGTTTGAGGGGCAGGAGTAGGAGGGAAGTATCCTATCAAATATAGAGGGACTGAGAAACACTTATACAGAATCTCCACACTTCTGCCAATCTCAATTCTCATGGTAAGATTATTCAGCATCCAGAGAATTGCTGAGCTAATTAACCTGTAGAGTAGTAAAAACTGCTTTCCATGATAAGACATAGAAATCCCCATGGAAACTGGCTTACATGCTGATTGGGGAATGTACTGGTTCACATAACCTTCAAGTCCAGCGTTAGATCTGGCTTCAGGAAAGCCCTGACCCAGCAGCACCATGATATCTCCCGTGGCAGACACCATTGATGCCCCATTCCTTACACCCTGGGCCTGCCTGAGTTCGCGGGCAGCTATGTGAGACAACTCACCATACTCTGACAACTTCCTTCCTCCAGCATCCACATATCTTTGACGCTCTGCCTGGATACCTTCTCCTACAACAGGGGAGCTGATGCTACTGCAGGCTGGGAATTGATACTGGGGAGACACCGCCTTTCTCCGCAGCTACATACGTACGTGGCTTGCGTTCTATTTCTATTGGACAGCGCTGCTATAGATTCTGCGCAAAGTACAGCCTGTGCACCAAATCTGGCCCACTACCTGTTTTTATAAATAAAGTTTTATTGGAACCCAGCCACACCCATTTGCTTAGATATCGTCTGTGGTTGCTTTGGCTGCAATGGCAGAGTTGAGTAGTCACAACAGAAACTGTCTGGCCTGCAAAGCCTGAAACGTTTCTTCTCTGGCCTGTCACACAAAAAGTCTGCCGATCCCTGATAGAGGATATTGACCCTAAGGATATTTCTAGGCTGCAAAAATATTACTGGCTTTCAGGAAAGAAGAAAGGTTTGGTTATTTTTGGAATATATGAAAAATACATATTTAATATGTGTGTGTGCACATCACGTGCGACTGGTGTGTGTGTGTATTTTGGGGTGGAAAAGGGAAAGACAGAAGCCATGTGGAAATTAATGCAGACAGCAATGTGGACCCTTCAGCAGAACACTGAAGTCCCTGCTTCCAAGTGATGACTGACCCGACGTAAATTTTGACTAAAGTGAAAAGCGTTTCTAACACACTCTTAACAACTTGCCAGAGAAGTACAAAAAAAAAAATTCTTATTAGGCTCAGCGTGGCAAAGTAACTTGCTCAAAGTCACACAGCTTGTGGTCTCCGATCTTCTTTTAAAGGAAACTATCTTAAACCTCACCTTCTCCCCCCAAAAAAGGTTACCAAATAAAGTAAAGGTGACAGAATATAGCTATTATTTCAGTCTGCCCAGAACACATTCTCATATCCCTTCTTCTGAGACCACCCCTACCACCTTTGATGAATCACTCTAGCCCTAGGCGTCTGGTATGTGGCCGTAATAACATCCCTGCCTACTCCCCCAGGAATGAACACATAAAGTAGGCTAGAGCTACTCTACTTCCTCCCGGACAGAGCAGTTGGCTCAAGAGGTAGGCATGTGACCCAAGCCTGGCCAATTGGAGACCTTTCCCAGAATTTTCTAAAGAGTGGTAGCTGTAAGAGTGTAATCCTGGGCTCTTTATTCCACTTACGATCGCTATGGAACAAATTATGTCAAAGCATAGTGGCATAAAAGAACCATTTATCATGCTCACAGATTCTGTGGATCAGGAATTTTGACAGGGCACCATGGGGAGGACCTGTTCCTGTTCCCCAATATCTGGGGCCTCAACAGGAAGGACTCAATGGCTGGGGGCCAGAGTCATGTGGAGTCATCTTCACTCACATGTGGTAGCTGATGCTGGCTGTTAGATGGGACCTCAGCTGGGGCTCTTGGCCAGAACGCTTTCATGTGGCTTCTCCATGTAGCTTGGGCTTCCTGACAGCATGGCAGCCTCGGACTTCTGCCATGGCAGCTCAGGACTCCAAAGGCAATGTTCCAGCAAACAAGGCAGAAGCTGTATCGTCTTTTATGACCTAGCCTAGAAGTCACACAGTGTCACTTCCACTGTAGTCACAAGCCCACCCATATTCGAAGGCAGAAAACACAGACCCTACCTCTCAATGGCAGGAATGTCAAAGTCACACTGTAAGATGAGCAGCTGGGATGGGAGATATTGTTGTCATCACTTTTGGAAAATATAATCTGTCGTTCTCTTGGTAGTCATTTTCTCTGCAAAAACAAGGCCAAGTGCCTCAGTGAGGCACCATGGAAAGAGGATCTGGCAGGTGAGGCCCTGGTTCTTAGAATCACTCTGTACATTTTAGAAGCTACCCCAGTCATCTGACCCCAAAGATTTCCTTTTGGCTTAAAAAAACTTTAAATGGGTTTCTAACACTTGCAACCATGAGTCTGGCTGATAAAATAAGTTAATTATTGATTTTGAAACTGAGAGAAGACTTCGTTCATTCACCAAATATACATAAATATGTATACATGGTAATGTGCTAAGTACTGTGGGGGAAGACAACACCATGAGTAAGACACAGCCCTGAGTCACCCACAAGGGGTTTACAGGCTGTATTAGCTCAGGTTGCCATAACAGAATACCACAGGCTGGGTGGCTTAAACAAGAGAAATTTATTGTCTCACAGTTCAAGAGGCTGGTAGCCCAAGATCAAGGTGTCGGCAGGTTTGGTTTCTTCCGAGGCCTCTCTCCTTGGCTTACAGACGGCCACCTTCTCGCTGTGTCCTCACATGGCCTTTCCTCTACGTGTCTAAGTTTCCTTCTCTTATAATGACACCAGCCAGTTTGGATTAGAGCTCCCTTAATGGCCTCATTTCAACTTAATCACCTCTTTAAAGGCCACATTTCCCAATGCAGTCACATTCTGAGGGATTGGGGGCTCAGGCTGCAACATATGAATTTTGAGGGGGACACAATTCAGTCCATAACACAGGCTTTTAGGGATGATAATTGTGAGAGACTGGAATACTGTTCTGCAAATATTTACTCCCCTCTCCCTCCCTCTTGGGCTGTTGTGCTCCCCTGCTCCACTGACCTTGGGCTTGACCCTGTGACTTGCTTTAGTCGATGGAATGTGAGCAGATATGATGCCAGCAAAGGCTTTAAAGGTGCTTGTGTCGTTTGGCCTGCCTTTTGCTCTCTGGTGATCTGCCATAAAATGAGGATGCTCCAGGAAGCTGCTGGGCCAAGGGGGATGAGGAGACATGTGGAACAGGCCTGGACCCAAGCTACAGAGTACAGCCAAACTCAACTGAGATCATCAGAACCCCAGCCCCCGACCCCTACCCCGTGAACAGGAAATAAACATTTTAAGCCGCTGAGTTTGGGTGTGCTTAAAACTTTTGTTACACAGCATGATTGCAGCAATAGCTGACTAATGTGATAAGTAATAAAGTAAATTACTGTGCCATGTAGACAAAAAGCTTTTCCTCTATGCTGAACTTTATTTTACCAAAGATTTCAAATAGACAGAACTCCTTTTTTTTCTAATGGTTAAACAGATGAGCCATAAATTATTTTGAAAATCTAACGTACTTGACATGGAGGAGAAGGTTTTTCCAAACACACTGCGTATGTTTTTACTTTCAAGAGGATTATTACTATTTCGTGAGTGTCAGCAAGGCACTAAGTGCTGACCTGGGATTCCAGGAAGCACAGTTCATGCACAGAAACCTCAATACTGGAGTCACCTAAGGACCGTCAGACAGATGAGGTCATAAGCTAAGAACTTCTTAAATATGTGAAAGGATTGTGAGTAATTATGTAATTATGTTGGTGATTAAAAGACCAAGTTGGCATACCTTCAGTCTCAGGTATGGCTCCCTACATATTTCCAAATTGAAATTTCTCAAAGCTTGCACGGCCCTGGTATGTCCAGTTTCTTATTTCTAATCCTAGGAATCTGCTCCCAAGGTTGGAGGCTCATCTTACATCTAGTGGGGTCCAAACGCTGGAAGCACCATTTATCCATTCTTATTTTCCTGATAACCTGCCAGGATCTAAGACTTATAATCAACTGCATGGGATTTTGAACATTAGTTGAAATTACACTTTATATGGCCTCCGGATCATCTGTTTTATTTCATTTAGGCTCACCCGTTTCCATTGCATCTATAAGCAAAGGTCATGACCTCTTTTGAAAAGGGCTCAACGGAAGGGAAAATAGCAAGTCTACGTGTTGAAGTAAAAGAATTTGGTTCATAAAATAAAACTAAGGCGACAGAAGGCAAAGGGAGTTTCCGCTCTTTGAAAAGGGGCTTTCTCAGCACAAGCTTGGAAAAAAATGTTGATGATTTATGCAAATTAGAGAGGAAATGTGCCCCGAGGGATCTTGGCACAGAAGCTCAAGTCGGAATTCTGGATTCGAGGCTGGCGGTGTCTCTGATTCACTCTGTGACTAGGGCTGAGCCACTGAACCTCTCTGTTTCTAAATACCCTCCTATAAACGCGGGCTAACAACCCTGTTCTTCCTGCCCCTGAAGGGGAGGCAGTAAAAATGAATGCAATGTCGGGGAATTACTTCTAAGAGCCATCGATTAGAACTACAGCATATGGTCTTAATGGGAGCTTGTTTCTGCCACAGATTTTTCCCTGGTCCCTATGATCACTCCAGCTAGAGTGCCACAGAAATCAACTTCTCTCTTCAGCTATCTTCACATGCCGCTCTTAAAAGCACAGAGGTCTTTAAAACAGAACTCCTGCCTGTTCTGGGTGTGCATTACGAGGCCACGGCTCCTGGCTCTTTTCGACACAGGGCCATGCAGCCCAGATTTTCCGAGATGGTGGTGATTTAAACTATTCTGTCCCGTTGTCAGACCACGTGTCGTAACATGCGTCAGATCGTGTGTCCTGATCGTTGCTTCAGAAAATACGGTCACTCACACCTTCACGGGAAAGGAAGCACCTGCTTGTTGCCTAAAGTCCTCTTTGGAAACGGATGGAAATAAGCAATAAAGCTGTAGGGACCAACTGATTGACTGAGCAGTGGATATATAAATAGTGGAGGGGGAGGGGGGAGAGTGTTAATTTGACTCAATCGTTACTACGTGCCAGGGTCGGGTGGGGCGAGTTGTCTGTTTATTAAGTAGCTAAGTTTGTGCTGGGCACCGGGCTACCAACTGCGGTTACAGAAACTGATAGACAACATCCCCGGCCTTGGCGGCTTACAGTACAGTGAGGAACAAAGGCAGGTAGCAATTAACAAGCCAAGGGCGTGCTTTCAGGCCATCACGAGAGCAAGGACAGTTTGTGGCAACACAGGGAGAGCTTCACAGAGGTGGTGACACCACGGCTGAGCACTGAAGGACGAGCAGAAGCTCACGGGGGTCGGGGGGCGGGGGTGTGTGCTAAGAAGGAGCAGGCATTCCAAGCAGGGGTCCCTGCAAAGACCTAACCGCAAGCTCTGTTGGTGTCCCACCCGTGTCCCTCCACCCAACCCGGAAGGCACCTGAAAAGATTTCCCAAATACAATGAGGACTTCCTGAAACCATCAGAGGGAGTTCTCAGGCCTCTGAAGCGTGCTCAGCTGGCCACCATATGGGCGAGCAGATCCTAAGTGCTTAGCTTCCCAGAAACAACCCTCAACTAATGCGGAATGAGAGCTGGGGTGTGCTGGAGCAGTGGTACTAGCTCCGGAGAGCCTGAGAGCCTGACTGTTACATATTCAGAAAATTTGCAAGCCAAGTGTTAAAACATTGGTAGCTTCCAATCAGCCACAGTGGGAATATTTATATCGTGGCCACTGGCAAGCACTACAAATTGGGACTTTCTTTGTTCTCCCAGAAAGCTGGTTTACCAGCTGGATGCGAGTTGGTGGATAAATACTCCAGCTTCCTCACCCCTCACCGGGGCAGTGCTGAGGGGTGTGCTACACAGTATCTCAGAGAGGCACCAGCAGAATTGAGCCCCAGTTGCCCATATCGGTAACCTGCTCACAAACGTACCGTATATTGGCCTTCCTCCCTTCCCTGTCTTGATTCTCATTCCCTCACTGTGCTTCCTGGGATCACCTCTCTTATGGCGCCAAATCCTTGGCTCAGGGTCAGCTTTGGGAGGTACCCAAATTAAAACAGGCATGGAAGCAAGAGCCGTGATTGTGGAGGGCTATTATACTAGGCAGAGGATGTTGAACTTAACCAAGGTGTCTCCGGTCTTGAAAGACGGAAACAAAGGGAGGCAGGAGGATGGCAGTGATGGTTTGGAAACATGAATGTACTTAACCCCACTGAACCGTACACTTACAATAGTTAAGATAGTCGGTTTTATGTTATGTGTATTTTACCACAATAAAAAAAGGTGGGGGGAAAAATTGAGGTGGGAGAACCAAGAACTAGGTCAGCGGGCGAGTCCAGGGAAGAAATGAGAAGAGTGTTGGACACCCACGGGAGGTGCCACCCACAGAGGACACGATGAAGCTGTCCTTGCCACAGCGCTGCTTGTGGATCAAACTCTGAGCACGGCCGATGTCGTAGGAGCAGATACCAGAAGAGGAGGACGAGGCCCAAAGGAAGATTGTATCAAGGAAGGCAAGGTAAAGGGAATGTCAAGAAGGAAGTGTCACCAGGGTCACAGGCCAAAGAGAAGTGGTTGTGAGGATTAAATAGGTTAGGGTTTAGTAGCTGATACGAACTTCTCATTGACTCCTCACCAGAGCCCTACATTAAATTCAGTGACCTCGATGAACCCCCTTATTAATTCTAATAGTTGGATTGTAGGTTCTTTTGGATTTTCCATGTGCACAAGCATGTCATTTGAGAATAATGAGAGTTTCACTTCTTCCTTTCCAATCTGGATGCTTTTTCTTTCTTTTTCTTGTTTTATTGCACTGGCTATGACCTCCAGAATAATAATGAATAGAAGGAGTGGTAGCAATCATCCTGTCTAGTTCCTGATCTCAGGGGGGAAGCTTTTAATATTTTACCATTAAATACAGTGTTTGTTGTAAGTTTTGTTTGTACATACTCCTTATCAGATGAAGGAATTTCCATTCTCTTCTAATCCTGCTAAGCGTTTTTACCGTGAATGGGTACCGAACTGTATTTCTGTATTTCTCTGGGCGACCCTGGGAAAGTAACTTAAAACTGTAAAATGACCTACTGCTTTTGCATTAGATATAGCTGGTTTCAAATTCCAGCTGTACCATTTTCTAGCTGTGATTCTAGGCAATTTAATTAAGTTTCCTCATATAGAAAACGGAGACAATTATAACTCCCTCGTAGGAATCTGAGATTATTTTTTGTAAGTTCAAGAGCCCAAGAGGCTGGTTTTGAAGCAGGACTAGGATTTAACATCCAGAGCCTATGGAATTAGCTCTCTGCAGAGGCTGATGTTTCCAAGAGCCTTTCCATCTCCTGCCCCTTGCTGAGGATTTCCCAGAATACTTCTGATGATGAACTGGGGATGGACCTGAGCTCTCCGAACCACGTCCTTGCACTTTGCCCCCCAGGACTAAGGGAACAAACATATAAGTGGTTGGTCCACTGTGATAGCTAGTCTCCAGAAATGCCCCCACCCGTGACCCATGCATCCTGGTATTCACACCCTCACGTAGTCTCCTGCTTTTGAATCTGGGTGAGCGCCTAACTCTCCTGTAATTAGGTGAATCCACAGAAGTGATACCACATGATGTCCAAGGCTAGGTCAGAAAAGGCTTTCTAGATTCTATCTTGGTCTTTTGGAACTCGGGCAACCACGGAAAAAGTGATACTATCCTAAGACCACCATGCCGGAGAGGCCACAGATAGGGACCACATTCTACAGTCCCAGCTGAGCCCAGCCTTGGAGCCATCCCCACCAAAGCACTACATTTGTGCATGAAGCCAACCTGGACCCTCCAGACCAGCGCATCCACCACCAGAGTGCCACCGAGAGCCCCTAGTTGACCCCACATGGAGCAGAAGAATCACCCATCCTAGTCCCGTCCCAATTCCTGGCCCACAAGATAATGAGATACAGTAACATGGTTGTTATTTTGAGCCACACATTTGGGGGTTGTTCATTGTGCAGCGATAGATAACTGGAATATCTACCTTACGTGTTTAGTCTTTAGTCATGGAAACACGCTAAGCAAACCTGTCTAGTGCTCAAAACCTATGACATCCATCTTGTTTGACCCTATTCTAACCACTTAAGTTAACCAGATTCAAGTACGCAGTATTGAAGTACTGCGAAAACAGTCAGAGAAGGAAGTTGTTTCACTCAAAATTCTCTACATGCCTTTGTGTCTTAAATACTTCTATTAACAAGAAGGGGTGTAAACAGATAATCCTTATAGCAACTTACAACGTTGGTACCATTAGATCCAGCCATTTTTTTAAGGTTGAAGAAACAAAGCCTCAGAGAGAATAACTAACCTGCCCAGGGACTTCCCTAGTGGTCCAGCAGGTAAGACTCTGCGCTCCCAATGCAGGGGGCCCAGGTTCGATCCCTGGTCGGGGAACTAGTTCCCACATGCATGCCGCAACTAAGAGCCCATATGCCGCAACTAGTCATGCCACAATGAAGATCCTGTGTGCCACAACTAAGACCTGGTGCAGCCCAAATAAATAAATATATTTTTTTTAAAAACTACTCGCCCAATATCACACAGCCAGTTAAATGGCAAAGTTGGGACTGAAACCCAACACTATAAACTGCAAACCGAGCTTTTTTTTTTTTTTTTTTTTTTGGTCTGGGTTGGGGCACTTTTAGCTGGTAATCGGGGGAATCCATTCATAGTAGCACAAGGAACAGAAGGGAACTGATGAGAACTCAGGAGCAGAAGTACAGGCAGGTCCCCACAGCGGGCAGGAGCCGGGCACTGGACGCTCTTCAGGAACCAATCTTTGCCCTCTCTGGGGCCCTGTGTTTCTGAAGGCACTCTGTTTTTTACCACATTTCTTTATTATTCTCTGCCTTTCTGCAGACTGGCTTTCCCTGGCCTGGCATCCACAGGCTTGAACGCAATGGCCCCACGGTCAGACAGGGCTGACTACATAATTTGTGGGGCCCAGAACAAAACTAAAATGCAGGGTCCCAGCCAGGGGCTGGGACCTCACTCTCCGCTTCCCCCACACGCCCACTGCCTCCACCCAAGGTACTCGCTGGCCTCCAAGGGATCACAACCTCCATGCTGGGACACATTCGGTGCCTGGATCCTCAGTGGAGGAGGGGGCCCTGCCAAGTGTCCGGCCAAAAGTGCTGCCGCCTTGCCCCACCCCCAAGGCACCGTGAGGCTCCCCAACCCTGACCTTCCCAAAGTTAGTACCCAGGGGAAGAGGGTGGTAGCAGTCCCAAGGCCAGGGTGGTGTGTGGGAGGCCAAGCAGGGCCAGGGTCACGAGGAGGTGGGGAGCTGGCATCCGAGGACCCATCTCAGGAAGGTGAGCCGGGGTGCAGGGCGGGAGGTGGAAACATGCAGCCAGCCCTGCCCTGACTGACCAGCTTTCTCTCTCCTGATGCCCCATTTCCAGGGGAAAAAAAGAAAAAAGAGAACAGAACTGGCTCAGCTAGGGGCAGATTCCACCTGCACCTACAGCAACATAGAGGCTGCTGGCATCCCAACCCCACGGAGGAGACAGAGGACAGCTCCCACAGAACTGGGATGTGAACCAGGGAACAGAGCCCAAAAGGTCCCTCTCAAACTCTCTCCTACCACCTACTAAGTGATGTCATACTGTCTGTCACATACCCTGTGAGTATGTGAGCAGAGGTGGCTGGCTGGCCACCCCAGTAGCCATCCCCCCTTCCGTAGTAACCTGAGGCAGCGATGGCCTCAAGCTAAAAGCTACCATTCCTCGGCCTCCCCTGCAGCAAGAAGTGACCAACGAGACAGAAGTAGAAATCACTAGGTGGGACTTCTGAGAAATCCTTAGAAAGGAGGCTGACTCGGCTGGATGGGGGTGTCCTTATCTCCCCTTGTCTCTCCCCTTCTTGCTGCTTGAATGATTCAAAGCAGTGGGTGGCGTGATCAGATAGATGGAGGAGGCGAGTTTGGGAAGGGTGGGTTCCATTGTTCCACGAGGAGTCCTCAAGGATCTGAATTAAGGATGGTCGGGTGAGGAAGAGCCCAGGATAGACGTTAAGGAGGTAGGACCTACAGGATTCGACGGTCGGGACCACAGCCGGTACCTTTCGTGTGCCAAGCGAAGTAGAATATAAGCTCCGTGACGCGGGGACCGTGTCTCTGTTGCTTGCCATCGCATACTCTGGGCCAGCACAGTGCTGGGCACCAAGTGCCTAATCCCTAAGCGTGTTCCAATAGATGAACGAAGAATGAATGAAGCTGCTCCAGGAGTCATTTGGGGGCTTGACTCCTAATTGTTCAGGAGCATCCATCCCCAGGGAGCCCCTTGTACCCATGGAATGATTCCCAAGTACGACTTCTCTTGCTTTGCGCCACCTGTGAGCGCCCGCCATCCCCACGCTCAGACCCAGGCTGGGTTTTTGGGGACCTGGAGGACGAAAGCCATAGGAATGCCACCCTGCTCCGAGCTCTTCCCAACTCTGGCTCTGATGTGGTTTGCAGGCCAAGTTAAAGCCCCTGTTTCCACAACATCGCTTCCTCTGCAGCGTGAGAAGAGAGGAAGAAAACTCGCTCTGTGACTCTCCTCTTCCCCCAGGGAAAGCACAAAGCTGTTGGAAACAATAAAAGCGGCCCTGTGTAAAGGGGAGACTTTTGTCTGTGCAGTCAGGGGTTGTTGCACCCGCGACTTCCTGCAGGGACATTCGGCAGCTTTGCAGATAAATGCTCACATTCAGAATGACCAGTCTAGAACACTTTTATGAGTCTTTTCTCCTCCCCAGGCTGTACACAGATAATAAATCATATTAGCATCCTGAACCTCTGGTCCAGCATCACTTGTCACCAGTTCCCCCTGCACGAGGGGTAAGTGAATTTCGGCAAGAGTGTGTGCAGCTACGATCTGGCCACGTAGGATTGAGGCCTGTGGCCTCCTTGGAAATCCCTTGATGTTTCCAACCTGGGCTGGCCGCAAGCTGAGGTCACAGGGTCCTGCTGGTCACTCCAGACCAGACTGTAAAAGAGGCGGCTGAAACCCCAGCCTTCTAATCAATATTGGGTTGTTGCTTAGAAAATAAACGCTTTCATTTCTTGGTTAATTATCATAGGAACATGGGGCCAAAATAGACAACTGTCAGAAAGAGAGAAAGACAAAGGAGGAAGGGAGGGAGGAAGGGAGGGGGAGAGAGAGAGAGGGAGGACAGCCTATATCACTAATCAGAAACAGAGACTAGCCATTTTCCTCCTCCACGTTCTGCCTAATATAGTGGCTTACACAACAGAGGCATTCAACAGATGTTGGAGGAATCAAACTGGAAGGGAGAAAGTTTACTTTCAGGTAACCGGAAATGAAATTTGTCCTCATTTCAGGCTGCCCAATTAGTGACACAGAAGGAACAACTGGTTAGGTTTAGAAAACGGAGGCGGGGGGGGGGGGGGGGGGGGGCGGAGACGGCGTACGACAACATGGATTACCTGAATATATGCATTTTTAAAACTCGCATCCTCTCTTTGGCTACCGGAAGGAGTAGGACAGCCCAGAGCACCAGCGGCAGCTCTCCCAATGGCAGATATGGTCCCGCTGCCCAGCATCTCGGAGCTGTTGGTTGAGGTAGATGACTGCCTTCCAAGAGATGTGACCTCACAGCTGGTGAGGGCTGGGACTCTGGAACAAGCTGCACAGATGCACGGATCATGGTGTTCCTTATGTGGTCTGTGAATTAAAAGATAACCACTGAGCTGCAAGTCACGCTCCCCCCACGCCAACACCACCACCACCAGCCTGTGGAAGGGAAGCCAATGAGCCATGTTTGGTGGGTGTATACTCTTTTCCTGGGATATGTTCAGAATCACTTCAAATGCAGCTCCAGGCTGCCTGACCCTGAGCAGAAGCCTACGGAGAAGGAACAGGGTAGGGAAAATGGCTGAGATCAAGTAAAAGCTGCTTTGGGTATGTGCCCCAGCAAGTTCAAACGCTGCCAGGCTGATTGGCTGGGGGGAGGGGGGGAGGTTAATATATTTTTGAATAAGAGTTTCCTGTTATCTGCAAACAGTCACAAAACAGCTAGAGATTTTATTAAGGTAAAACAGTCCTCTTAGAAGGAGCAGTGGTTGGGGCTGTTTTCCCTAAAATCACTCGCCATCAGTGATTCTGTCAATCATTTATTCAGACACCCATTCGTTTCGCCATTATTTATTAAGGCCTACTGGGTATCAGTCACAACGCAACGTGGAAAATATGTAGCCCTCAAGTGAACACTAAGTTCTGTAGATGGGTCTGTACTTTTGATTCCAAGGTGAGTACTAGCGTAATGTTTAACCACCCCGGACTCCGGGACACCTGGGTTCAAATTCCTACTCCTACTAAGTCATTTAGCTTGCTGGGTGACTGATAGAGTCAATCAACTGACCTTTCTCTACGCCTCAGTTTCCTGATCCGTAAAGTTCAAGGGCCTGTAAAGTACTCGGCACAGCGCAGAAGTGGGAGCTACTATGACTATTTAGCGCAATCCCTCCACCCCACCCCAGCTCTGATCCGTGCCGCACTCCACCGCTCCGTGGTATTTCGGAGGCTGTCCAGGCCCTCCGCCGCTGGGCCGTGACCCTGGAAATCAGGTCAGGCACCAGTCAAGGCGGCGTGTGGTGTGTGTGTGTGTGTGTGTGTGTGTGTGTGTGTGTGTGCGCGCGCGCGCGCTCCCGCGCGCGCGCGCGTGTTGGGGTGGGAGTGGGGGGGTGGCTTTCTTTGCGCGCGGCTTTCCCCAGGGCCTCTGGACAGTCTAAAAACTCACTTGGGAGGAGAGGAATGAGCGTGAAGTGGCTCTTTCGATCTGAGACATCCCCTCCCGGAGGATTCACCCCCTCCCCCCAGCCCAGCGCGGAGTGAAATCTTAGAAGCCGCCGCTGCCGGGTTTGAACAGAATGCCGGAGTCGGTGGAAGCTGGAGCTGGTCGGCCCGAAGGTCAGCGAGTTGTTTTGAGTTCTCGTACCCGGAAGGGGGGGAGGCAAGGAGGAGAGGACGCCGGGGCCCGAGAGACCCCGCGTCAGAGCAGAAATTGTTTGTGCTCCGGAACAGGCAGATAGGCGGAAGCCGCGACGGGGGCGGGTCACGTGCGGCGGTGGCGGCGCAGCTGGCGGGGGAGCCGGGCTGGGACAAGGGCTGGGACAAGGGCCGGGCCGGGCGGGGGTGGCACGGGGCGGCGGCTTTCGCAGCCGAGGGTGGAACCGGCGTACTCCGGGCGCTGAGAGCGAGTAGTGCCCCGAGCCCGGGGCGAGGGAGGTGCGCGAGTTATGGAGGGGCTGGGGTGGGAGCCAGCGTGCTCGGAGCTCCGCGTGGTGCCGCAAGGGCGGGACGAGGGATTGCTGGGGGGTGGCACGGGGTACGGAAGCGGGCCTCCCAGGCAAGAGTGGCGATAGCGGGACCGACGCGGAGACTGCGCGGGCGTCTCAACCCCGAGAATGGAGGCGCCGCTCCTGTAGTCGCCGGCCTTGTTGTCTTCTTGCACGCAAATCCCGGAACGACCGGAACCGCCATCCTTGCCTGCGTCCCAGGGGTGCCCCATTACGCGCGGGGAAGGCTGCATCCCGCAGGGCGACTCCGGGCGGGGCAGGTTGCGGAGGTGGCTCCGCGGAGGATGCGGGCCGGAGTCGTGGTGCACAGGACCCACGCGCCTCCCCCTCCCCCGGAAGAGCGGGCGAGGGAAGGCGCGGGCCATCTGTGGGGACTCCCCGGGGCTGTGGGAGCGGTGCGGGGGCCGCAGAACGGGAGAGGGTGCTGTAGAGAGACCATTGGCCCTACCTTAAAGACAGGGGTGGCCTCGTGGCCGGGGTTGAGGAGTCTGAAGTTTCCCCAAAGTAGCGAGCGCTACTCCGGCGTGGGATGGAAAGAACACAAACTTGGCCATCCGCCAGAGCCCTTGGGGACGCCTGACTTCGGCGCCACCCTCCGAGTGGCCCGAAGTGTCCCCCTCCGCTCCGTAGTCCACGAGGTTGAGGTCCGAGGCCTAGAAAAGTGGGAGGGTGTGGTCAGGCCTCGGACGGGAAACCCACCCAAGTTCCTCTCCGACGCCACGCGAGAAAGGCGCGGAACAGTCGTCTCGCAAAGTTTCCCGCCCCCCTCCCATCGGGGAAGGGCAGCTCTTCCGGCAGTGGGGGCGGGGGAATGGCCTCGGCCCGGGGAGCGGTGCTAGTTCGTTTTCCCGCGACCAGGTAGCAGGAGAGGGGCGCGGGCCGCCAGCTTGTTCGCGTCCCCAGAGTGGCGACGCTTGGCCCGCTGCGACGTCTGCTCGGAGTCTCGGCAGCGGGAGCTGTGCAGAGTCTGGGACGACGCGAGACGCCATTTGCATCCCCCCCTCCCTCCTGCAGGTTGGCGGGGCCGGGGTGTCGCCCGCCGCGGAAGCGTATTCCTGGCAGTGACACTGATTAGATGCTGTGTCGGTACGTGCACAGAATCGGGTGGGCCTTCACCTCTCCTGTGCGCATACACTTTCTGTTGGAAAAGTTGCGGGTTATTCCCCCCCACCCCCCCGCGCCGCACAGCTGCTGTCTCCAGGGCGGAATTTGAAGAGCACGTTTGCTCAGCCCGAGGGAGAGAGGATCGCGCCGGCGCGGGGAGGCCGCCGGGCCCAGGCTGCGAAAATCCAGCCCTGGCTTTGCGTCGAGCTGCCGAGTGCGGCGCTTACGCGCGCCCGGCCAGCCGAGGCCTGGTTTCCATCTGCCCCTTTTGCCTCCGTGTTAAGTTCGCCGGGGAAATCCCAATGATCCGTGCAGAGCCCCTCGGAGGAGAACACCTCCTCCCCCCCCAAGCCCGATTCTGACCGATGGAAAAAATGACAGTATAGGTCAGAACAGGCTGCCCGCGAGTATTAATGCGGCCGTCTCCGTTCCCGGTGCTTGGGGAGGATGGGCGCCAAGCCAGGAAACCGCCGAAGGAGGAGCCTGCCCCTTCCCGGGCTAGAAAACGTGGATTCTTAGAGAGACCAGACAGACATGGGCAGACAGCTGAGAGAACTTAGCTCATCTAAATACAGGTTGTTAATGTATCTTTCAAGCAAGATAAATATGTTTTCAAAAAATCAAGTAAACGTTGAGTCAGTTATAAATACTGTGAGAACTAGTTGATCTGTAGATGAAACTCCGCTCTCTGCCTGCTATTAAACGCGTGTGCAGGAGGTGCCGGGCTAAGCATGATGTATCTTAGCACAGCCCGTGTGTGTCCTAAGAAACCGCGGTCCCCTTTGCACTCCACCTTCGAGGACTCTTACTATAACTCTAAACGGGGATTTCGTTTAGTTGTAGTTTCTATACGGGGGTTGCTTGCTCCTTGCAAACTCCCTCCTGAGGTTGTTTGTACTTCAGACTAGATGGTCCTGGGTTTTGGCTTTTATAAACCCACGTTTTTCTCTTGCCTTTTTCTTTAACCTGCGTTCGTGCTGCTGGGTGCCGGGGAGTCCCCGCCCCCGGCCCCCGGCCCCAAACGTCTGCTCCCGCCGCCCTCGGACTCTCACTCGCGCACCACGCGGCCTCGGAGGAGGGGAAAAGTGAACGCTCCGGGTGGCGCTCGAGAACTGGAATTCTGACTTAAGGCTGCGGGTTTGTTCCGGAGGCTGGCCGGCAGCGGCTTGGGAGCCAGAGGCTGTGAAGGGGAAGCCCCGGAGGTGACCCTGAGGCTTCGGGAGCAAACCCGGAGGCACCCGCGTCTTTGTCTTTCGCGGGGCTGGCCGCCTGGCACGCACAGTTCCGATAAGGATCAACTGCAAGAGCGAGAGCGCACCGCCAGCACATTTCAGTGATTAGGCGAACGCCGGCAGCCACGTAAGGGAAAGGCCATTTGCGTTGTCTTTGAAAAGGAAAAGGCTGTCCCACCTAATGAATTATGAGTGACCTGGGAGAGGCCAGGCGGGGAGTGAGTGGCGCCGAGGCCTCCTCGGGGCGCTTCTTTGCCCCAACTCCGCCCCATCGCGCAGGAGACCCCATTTCAAAGGAAATGGGAAGCTTTTTGAAATTAGAAATCTGACCCGTTCTATGTACGTAAATAGTGGTGCATTTGTGAGTCTCTATAATGAGACTCACCAGCAGCCCAGGGACTGGGGCCTGCCGCCTGCCAGCTCTGGACCAGTGTTAAAAATCTGGCTAACTTACATCCCCAGAGGATGTGGCTTTTGCCCAGCGCCTCTAAGAACTGATTTATAGGAGGTGGCCTTGAGCCATCAGAAAGGGTGTCCTGGAAGAGTCTACCGGACGTCCTCTAAACCAGTGCTGTTCGCCCAAGGCCTCAGGGAGAGGGTGGGTAATTGTGCCTGAGCCCTAGCAGGAGCTTCCCATTAATCCAGTCTAAATGAGCACCATTAAAGCAAAGTTCCCCCTTCCATCCCTACCACACACGAGGGTCTTTAAGGGGAAATCTAGTGGAGACAGTTTGAGCCCATTTTGCCTTCTTTTGTGGGCAGCAGTGCCCTTTCTACCCTGTGCAAACCCCACCTTCACCTGCTTCAGCCTGGTAAGAGGGTACCAAACCCTAACAACAAACATTGTAGCATTGTATGCCAGGCAGAGCTCTATGCACTTTATGTATTAACTCTTATCCTGAAAACAACCCCGTGAGTTAGACACGTTATTGGTATCACTTTACAGATAAGGACACCGAGGCCCAGAACTGTTAAGCGGCTTTGTTGTACAGTTTGGGCTATGGCCAGGATCGCCCCCCGACTGAGGAATGTAGGGCTGTGCTGCCTCCCCAGTGCTGTGTAGTGAAGGTGAGCTGTTTGGGGGGGGTGTTGGACCCCCCACCTTCCAAAGGGTTATGGGAAGAGATGAGGAAGCCCGACATTTGGCCCTTATTTTGCACGTTACTGTGGCTCCGCGGCGGAGAAGTGACCAGGGAAGGCAGTGCAAAGGCCCCTCGCCCCACAGCATCCGGCGGTCACGTCCGCCGGAGGTGACTGGGCACTGGGGACAGCCGATTGCCGAGGAACTCCTTATCGCCGAGAGTCAGTGGTCCCGGGAGGCGGAGCTAAACTACCGCCTGCGGGGGCGGCTGGGTCACGCCGGTCCCTGGGCTCCGGGCGCGCCGCCGGGCTCTTCTCGCGGAGCTGGCCGGACGCCCGGCAACGCCTTCCGCACCTCCTGGCTCCCCTCCGCTTGAGCCGCCAGCCCTGGGCACGCAGCCTCACGGCCGGGGGCTGGAGAGGCCAGCTAAACAAGTCCCGATTGGGACGGCTGGTTCCGGGTTGCTCACACTCACCCTGCCTCCCCCAAACACTCGTCCCCCTTTCCGGGCGCGCGCGCCTGCGCGTGTACACACAAACACACACACACACACACACACACACACACACACACACACACACGTCTCAAGCGCGCGGCCCGCCTCCCGGGCCTCCGCCTTCCCTTCCTCCTCCCCTCTCCGGCGCTTCGGAAGCCCGTGGCGGTTGTGTGCTGCACCGGGGAAGAATCCGGGTGGGGAGGGGCCGCGCTGCCCTGGTCCTCCCCAGGGTCCGTGCACATGCTGGCACCCCTGGGACGTGCAGCCAGGCCTGGGGATCCCCAACTTCCCCGGAAGTGGCGGCGGCTGGGGGGACCTGTGCGCTCTCTGTTTCATGATGGCCCGGGGAGTCAAAGGGGAAGGCTACACAGTGGGGCCTACGCGTGGGTGGCGGTGGCGATAAATACCCTCTCCGCAAAGGCTGGCCGGGTCTCCGGCCACCGCTACTGGGAGTCTACCCTGCATGTCTTGTATTGGCCGCAGCTTGACGCCCAGCGTGCCCGGGCCACAGTGTGGCTCTGTGTGTCTTGGGGCGGGGGCTGTTGTGATCGGAGGCGGCTGGGCGATCAGCTCCCCAATCTCACATCCTCGAGCCTTTACTTTTAGACTGCGAAGACCCACGGGCCCCCGCTACCCTAGCCACCGCCGGGCCCGAGGAGGGACAGGCTGGCCAGGCGGCAGGCTGGCCTACCCGCACTTGCGGGCGCTGAGAGAGGCTCCGAGACCCCGGCCGGCTGCCGAGCCGAGGGAGGGAGCGCAGCAGCCAGCGCGCCTAAGGCAGAACACATGCCTTTCCCGGAACGTTGAAACACAGGGGAGCCGCTGCCATCTTCGCGTGACGAGCAGCGAGACGCCGGTGATTAAGTGCTTCTTTCCGGCTCCCTCTCCGGGTTGCGGCTCTCCTCCTTGCCAGGGAGGGAAGGATAAAACCTGGGGGTAAAAAGCACACTACCGCGCTCTCCACTCGCCCTCGATGTCCTCACTGGTCTCCCAGGGTGCGTCTGCGCGGGGCGCCCTCCCCCCTTGCACCCCGCCTCGCCGAGGATCGAGGCTTTGGGGTATCCACATACCTCAGTTTCCATCCGCCTCGGCCCAAATCTGGGAGTTTAATGGGGGGGCACACATTGCCATAGCCACCCGTCCCCCATCTCTTCTCCCATGGGGATTAAAGTTTAATACAGGAATCCCCCACCCACACCAGGGACTAATCCTGCCGCCCCTCCTGAGATTAACTCGGCTCACAGGTCCATAAAACACTTCCGGCGCGGCCAGAGGGTCTGTCTGCAGAAACACTTTAAAATTGTCCTCCCGGGCCTGGAATCGGAATTGACCCGGTGGAGGGAAGTGAGTAAACAGACGGTTGTAAGAGACTATCCCGTGCGGTTTGCAGGCTGTGGAAAGAGATGCCTAAAATGTGAGCCGTCGGGGCTGCTTCAACCCAGAGGGTGGCTGGGGTCTCAGTAGACACATCTCAGAAAAGGGTGCAGCATTTGCTATATGACATTGACCTGGAAGAGGGTAGATGCAGGCAGGAGCTGGCAGGTTTCAGAAGGCTTCTGGCCGCAGTTCAATGAGGAAGACTAGATTCCTGAAACTTGGTGGGGGGGCGGGGAGTCTGTCTCCTTATCTGTAAATGGGAACAGTAACACTCATCCTGTCCCTCTCAGGTGGGATTCTGAGAACCAAAGTCTTCAAGCACTTTGTAAACGGGGCCTGACCCCCCTGCACATCACCGTGACTAATGTTCAATGTCTCTTACTCTAGAAAACACAGTGATTTGCTGATTAGAAAACAAAACGAAGTAAAAACCAGCTCTTCCTCAAATCCATGCAGGAATGTACAAAGGGAATCCAAAAGCTGTTTAAGATTTTGAACATCCTTTTCATTTACATCACTTCAAATTAAGTTTCTGAGGTAATGGGAGAATCTTTGGAATGCTCTAAGAAAAATCCCTGTCAAAAGTGGGGTTAAATGGAAAGAAAAAAGACCTCTGAATTGGGTCAAATCACATTTTAAGGAGAAGAAAACTGGATGAAGAATGTAAATTCTAAGTAGCTTTGTGGCTCCCGTATCCTCTCTTAGTCTGGAGAGCAGATGCTATAGATAGCCACGCTACCCCCCAGAACCCCGGAAGGAGGCCCTGACTCGGGCGTGATCAGCTTTGGGCGAGGTGACTGGCGTTTAGGGTGGGGACAGTGACGAAGGGCAATAATTTGCTTAAAATGAACCTAAGAAAGACCTAGGCCTGCCTCTGCGCCCTGAAGGCCCAGAACTGCTAAAACTGTGTGTGGGAGGGGGCGCCAGGTGACCTCCTTCCCCGCAGATGGACTCACGCAGCGTGACCGGCCCCAGGTGGCGCCCAGGCGCGCTGGGGATAGAGGCCTAGGCAGCGCATTCGCTCAGCCTCGCAGACTGCAAGCGGGGGCCTCTGGCTGGACCGCCCACCGACCTTTCTCTCCCGGGCCAGGCCCCGAGGCCTCCGGGCAGGGTCTACTCGCCACCACCCCAACGCCCCTCGTGCTGCGCCCTCCCCTCCCTGGCACCCGGCCCGGATCCCTAGGCCTCCCCCGCCCGCAGCCGCCGTTCTTCCCCTCGTGATTCAATTAGCAACGGTGCAGAAAGCCTGTTTACCTCTGCAGGCCAGGGCGACTAGATCTGCGTAAAAAGCCCTAACGCCAGCGCCGACCGGTAGGGGGGGATTGTCCTATAGATTATTTCTTCTCCTGGGTTTTTTTTTTTTCTTCTTTTTTTTTTGAAACGAGAAGGCTTGGTTGGAGAGGGGGCGGGGTGGCGTGTTGCTGCTGTTTTTTAAAACACCGTATTTGAAAGAGAAACAAAAGCCACACAAAAGCAGTTTAGGAGGTACCAAGGCTGTTTTTACATATAAAAAGTGCAGCGAATACCAAGGGGCCCCCAGCAGTGATAAACTAAATGGTTGGCCGATTTCGACAATTAGCAGTTAATGTGTTATCTGCGATCTGCAAACAAGTTTTGAGGCTCGAAGGACACCAAATTCCTGTTCCAGTCGACAGCGTTGTACTCGAATCTGTCGGGCACCTCCGATGCTCTCGGTTTCCCTGAGTGCGAATCCAGCTTCGGCAAACGTGGGTTTCCCGAGTTGGAGGACAGACTTGGGTCTCAGAAAATTCACTTGGGCAGCCGAGAAGCCTCCGCCTGCATCGCCCCTCCGGCCCTAGCTTGTCTCTTTGTTCCAGTTTCTCCAATTTTTTTTTCACTCCCCCCTAATTTTGCAGACCTCTTGATTTTGCACGTAGTAGGCCTTCAGCAAATGTGGAATGAGTGTCAGAAACCAAAGTCAGTCTCTTGGCCTAGAAGGCAGCCTGGTGCGTGGCCTCGTCCTCGGAACCCCATTTGGGTGCCCAGAGCCCTCTGGCCGCCGCAGCCTGCGCGCAGCTTCGCCCTGCGCGGGCCTGAGCGGGCGGGGGAGGCCGGGAGGCACGAAGCGCCCGGAGCCTGCACGATGATAAATATTGCGCAGACAGCCCATAAATAATTTGCATTATGTTCAGCTGACAACGCAGGGCGATTAATTTTAATAGCTACATATTTGCCTGGGCTGCTGCTTTCGTAGGCCCGGTAATGAAAGGCGAGAGGCCGCCCTGGCTCTGTGCTCGCGGTCCCGGAAGGCAGCCGGGAGGTGCGGGAGAGCCCGACACGGCGTCTCCTCCAGGCAGCGTCCCGGCGAGTCTCAGCCCCTGGGCCCCCCTCTCGCTCTCCGGGCCGTGTAGACGTGGGGTGCGCGCGCGCCGCGGGAGCACCCCCGGGGCCTCGAGCAACAGGAACCACCATAATGACACTGCACATTTGTCTATATGGGGAGAGCCACTTGTGGACCAGGAGACCCTCCCCAAGGCGATACGCCCCACCCGGACCAAGTCCGGAGTGAACTCCGGAGGGGATTTCACGTTCCAGTTTTGGTGCGGGGGGGAAGTGCTAAGTGCTTAGCCCGCCGATTCACCGGTGGGCCCCAGCGCGGCAGAGGCTTTTCTGCCCTCGGGACGCCGGCAAGGGGCAGAACAAAGCCCAGCTGCCCACGCGTCCTCTCCGCGCGCGTCCTGAGTCCTGCGGTCTTGCGCCCCGCGGGAGCCCCCTCTAAAATGCTTCCCGAGCTCCTCGATTAAAAGGACCGCACACATAAAAGACGGAAGAAAGGATTTGGAGCAGCTCTTAAAAAGAGGGGGCGGGGAGGGGAGCGCAACGAAGAAGCACACGGCGCAGCGGCTGCCGCGGTCCCGTGGTGGCCGGGTGCGCGCGTGTGCGTGTCTGTGTGTGCGTTCCGATGACAAAGCCCTGCCGCCGCCTGCGAGCTCCAAGCTGCCTGAGCACTGGTGGGGGAAGGGAGGGGAGGGGAGGGGAGGGGAGGAGGGGAGCCAGCGCTCGCGTAGGTAGCGGGGAGTCAAAGCTTCCCGGGAGAAAGAGTTCATTCATAAGCTGGAGGAGGCCTCCTGGCCGGGCCAGGTGGAGCCTCCCGAAGCCAACACCTGTGTATTTTCTTATTTGAAAAGGGGCGAGCGCATCGATCATTACCATATTTTAATTGCCTTTCGCAAAGGTCATCTCTAATTATGGGTTGCGAGGAGGGTTGGCGAGGGTCTGTAAGCCCTTTATTATGTGTGTGCGTGAGTGTGTGTGTGTCGCCACTGAGACAATGCGCCCAGCTTATCGAAATGCCAATCCGAGGGTGTCCGTGCGCGCCTGCGAGGCGGTCACGACGTGCTGGATACACGCAGACAGACCAGGCTGCGTGCACAATAAAAGCCGAGCAGGCGGCGAAGGGCCGCGCAGACCCACGGGTTTTCTTTTTAGAAACGGTGGTGCGAAAAGACTTGACAATAATAACACGCAGCGGAATTAAATCAGGGCGGGAATAAGAAAATGCATTTTCGTTTCTAGAACCGCGTACTGTGTTTAACCCATCCGATCCCCCAAGAGCTTTCTGTGCCCACGTGGAGGCCCGCTGCAGGGACAGGTGCGGGGCAGAGAGTGGCTTTGGGACTGCCTGGTGATGCTCCAGGACAGCCACCTTATTTTAAAATAATACTAATCTCTTCCTTTAATTCAGCGTAGTTGTCAGCTACAGTGAAGTGCAGTCCTTAACGATGTCTGTTTTATGGGGAATGATACCCGGCTAGTTGAAAAGGAGAAAGAAAACATTAAGGGTTTTTTTTTTTTTTAACTTTTAAAAGTCTGCATTTCCTTAGTTTTCATCACTTGCGGAAACCCTTGAGGCAGAAGCCTATTTTAACTTCGTCTGAGGGAGCAGCCGGCAAGGTTGTTGGAGGGTCAGGGGTTCTTAGGAGGCTATTTTGGAGACGAGGGGGTGGAAATCAGTGAAGAGCTGTTGGTCAGGGGTGGCCAGCAGCCACTCTAAACTTGATTTTATCAAAGGAGCCTGACATCTCTGAGCCACCATGCTGTTTCTGGGAGTCCCGCCTGGCAGAGCCAGGGGCTGGGGTCAGAAGCCTCAGAGAGTTAGAGGGTTTTGTACCAGCTCTGCTTCCTGCTCTGCCCCCCACACCTGGCCTCACCAGCAGCCTGCTCTGCCCGGAGGAAGGCAGAGCCAGATGACTGGTCCAACCCCCGAGAGACCGCCTGGCTTTCTCCTCCCCTGTAATCAAAACCAGATGCACTTAAGCGCCTTTCATCAGAGGAAGCCCAAAGCCCTTTAACAGGCTTCAATAAAAGCCTTGCTAGGGCCTACCAGTGTCCAGGCCCCTGTGCCCACGTCTCACCTGAGGAAGCCTGGGGTTGCAGACAGGGTCTCGCTCCTCCCAGAGGGGCCCCAGAAGCCAAGGACATCTACCCAACCAAGGCAGCCTTTCCAGGCAAGTAGGGTGCCAGGATCCCTGCCAGGTGTGTGAGTACAGACTCCGTTGATAGGAGAAAAGAAACAGGCATAGAAGAGAAGCCAGCAGCTAATGCTTAAGGAAGGATAAGAGCGGCCTTGTAAAAAAAAAAAAAAAAGGGCTTCCCTGGTGGCGCAGTGGTTGAGAGTCCACCTGCCGATGCAGGGGACACGGGTTCGTGCCCCGGTCTGGGAAGATCCCACATGCCGCGGAGCTGCTGGGCCCGTGAGCCATGGCCGCTGAGCCTGCGCGTCCGGAGCCTGTGCTCCGCAACGGGAGAGGCCACAACAGTGAGAGGCCCGCGTACCGCAAAAAAATAAAAAAATAAATAAATAAAAAAAAAGAGCGGCCTTGTGAGAAGAAACGGCGGGGGGGGGGGGTGCTAAGAAAGTAGAAGTGAAGTGAAAGGGTGATGACGATCAGATCAAGATATTCAGAAGGGCTCCACGGTACTTGGACCACCCTGCATTCAGAGCCCCTATCCTACTGTATTGCGGTGTTTCTGTCTCCCCCACTAGACTTCAAACTCCCCAAGGGCAGAAACTGTCTTATTTATCTTTGCAAGCCTGACACAGGTTGGCGCAAAACACGTGATCAAAATGTTTGGGAGATCACAGGTGTGGCGGAAAGCTCTGGAGCAAGACACATCTGGGCTTAAGATGGGAGCTCTGCCCCCAGCGGTTATATAACCTTTTTTGAGCCTCAGTTTCCTAATCTGTGAAATGGGCATGAGAAATGCCCGCATCACCAGATTGGGGAAAGATTTGGTGAAGTAATTGCATGTGAAGCAACAATAAGCTTTTAATCAATAATAATAAGGTTTTAGTAAATGTACCCTTGTTCTTGAAGGAGTGAGGAAGGGTTGGGGCTGATATTGTTCGAAGCATAGGAAGAAAGGTCCTAGCTGGGCACAGATCTCACTGGCCTGGGATTTGGGTCAGCAGAGAGAATTGTTTCTAAAATGTGTGTTGCGGTAGCCCTGTGAATTGGAACTGCAGGACCCCACTGTCCGGCAGACAGGCAGGCAGCCCGCCCCAAAGCTGTGAGCTCGGGGAGCCGTGTCAGCCTTTGGACTCAGGCTCTGGGGAAGGGGTAGGTCCCAGGCCCTTGGGTTGGGGGCTCCTCTGCAGGGCTTCTTGTGGCTGAGCCCTGCTTGTGCCCTGAGGGCCAGGCCACCTGAGATGAGTGGCTGGCGTGTAATCCCAGTTGGTGCTGGCTTTCTGTGGTCTGGGGGGGAGTTGTCCCTTGGGATTGACCTCTGCTCCTGTTTCATGGCTGTATTTTATCTTTGACGAGTTCACCCCTTGGCATTTGGCAGGACGGGGGGGCGGGGGGCGGGCATTGCCTACTTCTCTTTGCGGCTTGGCCCATTTGGCCTGTTCAGCAGCTCCTCACCTCTCACCTCCCCACCCCACGCAAAATTCGGCCTATTTTTCTCCACATTGCAGGCGACTTGTTCCTTTCTCCTGCTCCTTGGCTACTGTGCTTATTGGGTGTGTGTGTTGGGGGATGGGGGATTAGGACCTGGCCCCTCCATCTTCCCCTCCGCAGTCTTCCACATTCCAGGTGTCTTGCAGCCCCTCCCCAGGTCTCCCCTGAGCTCAGCATTTCCCCAGGAGGGCAGGCTGTAAGTTAGGGTCGGTGGGCTGCCTGGGCAGCGGGGCCTGTGAGTACCTGCCTCAGGGGAGGAGAAAGAGGGGGAAGGGGGAGGGAGACGCCAGGGGTGCTGCTGGGTGATTCTGTGGGTGTGGCCAAGCAAACGTGACTCTGAGCGTCATGAATGGAAACGTATTTGTCTGGACTGTGACACAAATGGGGTAGCTGGGTGCCAGGGAGTGAGAAGATGTGGGGTTTGTGGAGGAATTGGGAAGAAAATGGTAAGCTGATCCCTCTTCTGTATTCCGCCCCACCCCCTCCCCGACATGAGAACCTTCGAGAAGAGGCAAGGAAAACGTGGGGAGGGGAGGGAGGAGGAAAGATGGGAAAGCAAAGCTAGCCCGGTGGAAATGTTTGGGCCCTCTCTCCTGCCCTGTGAACTGGCTCCCTTGTACAGCCAGCGTAGGTCAGCAGGGAACAACAAATGGGGTCCTTTCAACCAGATCCTTTAGGGGAAACGTGAGCTCAGATTTGAGAAGGAGACAGGTCACCGTCTGTCCTCCAGGGATTCCATAAAGAACAAGGCGTTGTGTCATCCAAGGTGGAGGATTTGGGTTGTGATGAAATATGTCCTGTTCTCCGCACTTCTGTTTTTAATCTGCTCGCCTTCTTCTATGGATTTCACAACATGTTATAAAACTGACCTCCCCTACTGACTATGGCAAGTGAGGGTCAGAGCTTGTCGGCTGCAAGGGAGCTAGTGCGGAAGCAATTGAATTCTGCTTGTGGACTCAGTGGGTCCAGAATTTGGTGGAAATTCTGGGAGCTGGAATCATCTGGACGCTGCCTCACCCACCTTTCCAGCTGCTGGCTGAGACCTCAGCTGTGTTCTGCAGCACAGACACAGGGCTCTCTGTGTGGCTTGGGCTTCCTCATAGTATGGTGGCTTAAGGGTAGTAGGACTTGAAGTTACATAGCAGCAGCTCAGGGCTCCAAAAGCAAGCATGCCAGCATCACCTCTTCCAACCCGCCCTCAGAAATCATGTGGTGTCATTTCTACTATATTCTACTGCCTACGATGAGGCAAAGGCCCACTCAAATTCAAGGGGAAGGGACATAGACCCCACTGCTCGTTGGGAGGAGTGTCAAAGAACTTATGGCCACTGAGAAGAAAAAAAAAAAGAAAGAAAGCCATGCCAGGCACTCTTGAGAGCTATACCTAATTAGCACTGGCTCTAAACAGAATAGTCTATGTTATAATAGGAGCTTGTACCCTCAAGAGGCTGTATAAGTTATATGGGGGGTGAGGGGGAGACAGAGAGCTAAAATTAGGCCAGGGTAAAAGAAATAGAGCCGTAAAGCAAATATGGGCTTTATGAAAAATAGACGATATCAAAGGACAGCTCTCTCCGTGAGCTTGTGAAGTGTGGGAAGAACTGAGGAAGAATTGGTTGGTGGAATCAGCTGGGTTTTAGGCCCTTCAGTGTTGAAAGGGAAAGCAGGTAAAGGACAGGACTGGGAATCTGGCCACCACCATCCTTCACATCGCTTCAGGCAACATTAGTTGCACGATTTGCTTGCAAATCACCTTTTTTTTTTTTTTTTTTTCAACATACAGATATCTTTCTGTGGTACAGAGCTGGACATGCAGTCAGTGCATTTGCTAAAGTGTGGAAAAAATAATACATTACTCTAATAATAAATTACTCTAATACTTTTCATCCCCTACCCCCAGGTGTGGTTTTAAGTATCCAGCATGGATAGTGTTGTGACTGAAAAGAGCTGGGTACATCTCTAGGGCCTCGGGTTCCCATTATCCTTGTCTCTAACCCCTGAATGGAGAGTTTGACTTCTAATTTCATGCTAGGGGTTTCACAGGCAATATAATTGTATTTGCCTCTGCCTTTGATCTGCTATTTGATCTGCTATTTCATTGTGGCTTGACTAGGAGACAGAGATAGCAACGTAGTGGAAAAACACGACTTTGCTTTGCTTCGGAATTGGCAGTTATGATTTTCTCTGGCTCCCTTAATGTGACACACCTTCCCTAAATCTGAAATCTAATCATTTTCCCGTTTTTGAAATTCCAAAAGACACGTGCACCCTCTGGCCTGCTTTCCTCTTTGCTCATGAAGATTTCATTTTCAGCAAGGCTTTAGGGCAGGATGTTCATGTTTTTAAAAGATCTCTATGAACATAGAAGTCCCAGAGCTAGTGGAGAACTCCTGGGTGAACTGGGACCTAACCTGCCCCTTTCCCGGCCTCACCGCAACTTTCCAGGATGCAGCTGGTTCACCCCAGCCTCTCTTCAGGTGATTAGGGTCTGTAGGGCTGAAAACCAGGTCTGCTGTGCTGGAAACCAAAGAAACCCAGACGCAGCGGGAACCTTGCGGGTCAGAACTGAGCAACCTCCAGGGTAGCCCCGAAATAAGCTGGCTTCTCGAGCAGGGTCACCACATCAGGTTGTGTAGTTTGTGCACTGCAGTAAGGTTCCCAGCCAAGACGGGGAGTGAGGACTGGAATTCAGGCCCAGAGGCACCTTTCTCCAATGCTCCCAAAGTCACCAAGTAGGCTAGTGGCGGTTCTGTTCTCAGGGCAGAGGAGAAACAGATTTTCTCTCTGATCAAGAAGAAAAGAGATGGTGACACAGGGCAGGACGGGGGGTCAAAAGGGCATCTTGGGAGCAGAGCGGGCCAGCCTTAGGCTGCAGATCAAGCCAGTGTTGACCCGGCGGGTTGGAGCAGTAGGCCCGTTACTCGCTCTTTGTTTTGTCCCCTCTCACCTGCAGGGTCCAGTGTTCATAAATGACTGAATTACTAGATCCCTCCTAGGCTTTATTTGGAGTTTTTTTTAAAAAAAAAAAAAGACAGGGGTGTCACTCTACCTATGTGTCTTGTTTAGCCAGCAAGGTGGGATTTGAGGGGGGGGTGTTTTCTTTGTTTTTGAATGTGAAGCCTTTCAGGGATGTTGTTAACTGCAGGCCTTTATGTAGTGGGTGTAGGCATTTGAGTGTAAGACCCTAACAGGTGATGCAATAGAGTTGGACGTCCTAACAGGTTACCAGTGAACTGAAATTCACAGGAATGTGTAATGGACGAAGCCAATTTGCATTTAAAAGTGGAGGATAATCCAGAGAGCAATTCCTAGTCAAAGTTAACTCCAAAGAGGGATTTTTCTGGTGTCGGCAGTAGGCTCCTAGGGGAAGCCTTTGGAAGCCTTCTAAATTAGCCCTGTAAAGCTTACTCTTGTTCATTTCTATAGTGGACAGTATGGGTATGTGGAATTGCATTAATATTGGGGGAGGTATTTTCACAGTAAAGTCAGAAATGGCATCTCTCCTGAGAACAGCAAATTTGCTCTTCCTTTATAACTAGGAATGTACAGGCCAGGAGCTCCAAATCCATTCGCCTCCCTCCCTGTTTCTTTCTACACTTTGGGTAATTGGAGCTGGGTATGTGGAAGGAAGATACTTTCAAAGAACATTAGTTACATCCTTGTGGCTGAGAGTTCTCAGAGTCTGATTCTTCTAAATAAGTGTGCGTTTTTAATTAAAAAAAATTAATTTGCATTTTTCATAAAGGAGTATTTACCCAAAGTTTATGAAGCCAAATAGTATGTAAAGGCTTGGTACAAAAAAGCAGTCCCCTGGGGGCACCTCCCTCTCTTGTTCTGCTGGTTTCTTCTGGTAGATGCCATCATATTTCTAAGTAACATGTAGATGTGGCCTTCTCTGAAATAATCCATAATGATAATATCATCTGTTGACCTCCTGGTACGGTAGAGGAGGATTTTAGTTCTCTGCCTCATACTTCCCCTCCCCCACTCTCACAATAGAACTATATCATAATTTGTTATTAAATTCATATCCAGTGTTTACTTTGTGACCACACATAGATTGTTTATCCATGAGGCAGATGAACTTCAGTGATTGCATTTCCTTTCTTGTACGATTTTTTTTTTCCTGGAGTTAATAATTGCCTCATTTTTTATTTGCTTAATTTTCTTTGACCTATGACTAATTTTCCCACACTCTCCAACCTCTGTACAAATCATCTTGGGACAGTTTTCTGCGTTCACGTCTTGGAGACCATCTGCAAACAGGCCGATCTTTTTTGTTTTGTGTGTTTCTTTTTTCATTCCCATTTTCTTTAAGTCTGAAACCTTTTTTAGAAGTTTCTAATCTTCCATTTAGTTTTATCTTCTAAAACGCTTTCTTTTTTATGAAGTGTGGTGGGAGTTTTACCGATTTCAAAGCGGGGGAGGCAGGAGGTGGTGGTATTGTGTTTGGATGGAAAATTGCATCTCTACAGCTCAGCTTATGTCAGGAGCTGAGAAATGAATCCTAAGTTTCTGAATCTTGGTATTTTGCTTCGTTTAAATAAACTTTCACCATTTTCCCTAAACATCAACCTTTCAGAAGTGATGACTGTTATTCCCTGGGACCCTGGAACTATTCAGTGTTAGCATATTTTTATCCTCCCTTCCCCTCCCAGAACTGATTCTACATTTTTAGAAGTAAAGGTTATTTTAAAAAATAATTAATCGGCCCTTCCCCAGACCATTTACTGCGGGATTCATGCCCTTTGTTTACATTCATTTCGCGTTGCCTTTTATTTGTGTTTAGTGAGTCATTTACAAGTTTGCCTTCCCACCTAGATTGTAAATTACTTGAGGGCCAGGGGTGCGTTTTTACAAAATTCACTTTTGTACTTTTGGATTCCCCTAGGGACTAAGCCAGTGCCTTGCCCTTAGCAAGCTCTCCATAAACGCCTGTCAAAAAGAGGACAAGTAGAGTGACAGTCTTCTCCAATCAAGATCCCTTAAAGAGAGGTAACTTTCAAATCCTCTCTTGCGCCGAAAGCGGCTTAGAGACCCCTTGAACGGCGGGGACTGTGCTGCAGGCCTCGCCCCCCGGGATGACAGCAGCCCAAGTTGCGAGATGCGCGGCCGGGCCGCTGGGCGCGGGAGAGGTGATAACGCGTGGACCATTCAGGAGTCCGGCAACCGGAGGTCGTTTCTCCGGATTAAAATCCGCTCTGGCGTGGTGGCCAGGGGCGACTACAGGCCGCGCTTTAACCAGGAGCGGCCGCCCCGGGCCAGGGGTCAGCCTTGACCCGCTGCGCGGAGGGGCCTCCGGAGGGAGCGGGCGCGGCTCCCCGGGAACGCCCGCGCGGCCGCCTCGGTCCGGCCTGCGGCTCTGCGGTCCCACCGCCGGGGGCAGCGCCGCCCGCGCCGCCCGGGCTAAGATGGCGGCCGGCGTGCAGCCCGCGCCCGGGGGAGAGGCGGGCGCAGTCCCCCAGGAGCCGGCGCGGCCGGCCCGGGCCCCCAGCAGGGAGGTCGTTCCTGCTTGGCCTGCCTACGGGGACCCCTGAGGACCCAGTTCTGCCCCTTCCCCAGACAAGCTTCCTGCCCTGCGTCCTACCTGGATGGTTCCTAAAGGGATGTTTTATCACCCAACTCCCCTAGATTCCTGATAGGGGGAGGTAGGGACAGGCCCTGGCTGAGATGAGGACTGCGAGGAGGATGGCTGTCAGACTAGACACAGTGGACAGAGGACCAGTGGGTACCACTGGGTGCAGGCCTCACCCCCAAGCCATTTCCTCCCATCCTGGCAGCTCGGCCGCTAAGGCGTGGGACACAATACGCACAATTACACAATACCCACGACCGCAGGTCGAGAATCCTGCCCGATTAAGATACAGGGCCCAGAGCTCTTGAAATCAGGAATGTCTTGGAAAACGGGGTACATCCGGTTGGGAAATCCCTAATATAATCCAGTAAAGGCTACAGAATGCGAGCCGCCCGTCACATTTGCACTGACATCAGTATGCGCGCTGCACTGTGTAGGCTGCCTTCTTCCTAGGACACTCCAGAGCCTGAGGTCCAGTTTACCAGAAATGGCATTGCTGAATACTGCCCATTCTGAGTGATCTCACCTTGGGCTCAGGTGGGGAGGTCAGAAGGGCCACCCGAGGGAGTAGCTGAAGCAGGTAGAATCACAATGGTAGGAACGGAGAAGTACCCGGAAAAGCTTCCCATTGCCCTTTGTGAACTGCAGGCTGACACCTCCCACTGGTTCAAGATTCCATCCAAAGTTTGCAAGTTGCTTATCAGCTCAGCATGAGAGGCTGAATGTGAACTTTTTTGTTTTGTTTTGGTGAAATAAAGTCGTTTTGCATAATGTTTGCACCGGCTGGTTATTCTCATGGAGAACACTTCCTTCACCCACCCAGGCGGCAGCCACACCAGCCTTTCTTTACTTCTGCAGCCCCTCTATTAATTACCTCTCTCTTGCCCCAGTTTAGGCAGCCCCCGGTGCTTTGTTCAAGTACAGCAATAAACCCAAGACTGGGCCTAATCCTCCCTGGTCCTGACCGTCCTTCTAGCGGGCCTGGAGCCTGGTGGGCCCTCCTGCACCCCCCCCCGAACTGATTAGGGCCAAGGACCCTGCTTGTTGTGTTTGTGTTCTCTCCCCTCTGCACACTTGATACTTTTCAGACAGACCGCTTCACCAAAAAAAATAAATCGTGTACGAGAAAAAGTTCAAAGCGGCCCTTTGAAGCCAGGCCTGCAGGAGCCAGCCTGCCACCTAGCCAACCATCTGATTTCTAAACCGTAGCCCGCGCCAACGGGTTACCGCAGACCTTGCACCCACCGAATTCCTCTAGTAGCGCCAGCTCGGGTGGCCCGCGGGCACCCACCTCCAGCCTTGTCCGGCCCCGTGCCCCTCTCGGGAGGCGCAGTAACCATAAACGGTACGACAGGCGCCGGCCGACAGGCCCCATCTGCAGTGCAGCTGAACGAGTTAAGCTGCCCCGGGTGTGAGCGGCCCGGGGTGGGGCCTGGACGAGAGAGAACCGGCGGCAGCTCCGGGCAGCCTCGGCCTCAGGATCCCCCAGTTACAGAACTGGATGGACCTGACTCCTTGCTCCCGAAGGGCTGCGTGGGAGGCTCGGAAGGCCCCAGGCAAGGGTTGGGGCGGCGGCTTCCGAGCGGGTCCCGAAGTGTGAGGCAGCGCTGGGGACCTTGTAATAGGAGGGGAGATGCACCCTCCTGGCGGGGAAGGCGCTTCTGCGCCAAACTAACGGGGAAAAGCTGCAGCACCCGACCCTCAGGCTCCTGCAGCCGAGATAAGCCCATGATACAGGCAGGCAAGGGAAGCGCGGCTGTCCGCGCAGCCCCAGGTGTGCTAAGGTTAACTGGCCACCTCCAGTACAGCCTGCCCCCGCAGTGCGGCCCCTGCCTTCCACCCTCGGGCGCCGGCCGGATCCTGGGCAGCACGGGCCACCGCCCCGGGATCGCCGGGCTGAGCCCGGCGCGGCTCCGCCTCAGCCTCACAAAGGCCGCGTGCGGCTGGAGCAGACGAGGAGCGGCCACAACTCTCAGATCTTTAATTACGCCCCTACCCTTCCCCCCACCCCATCGCCGGCTTCCAGCCCTTTAATCAATTTCACGATATTAAATATTAATTTCCCGCCAGCCAGTCTTTCTCGAAGGAGAGGGAGGGGACGGGCAGGGCAGCTCCGAGGAAGGGACGGCTTTGTAGGGTGTGACCTGGATAGTTGGGCGTGAGGGCTCTTAAGTGACCTGTGCCGGGAACGCGGAGCCATCGGGTCTGCGCTTTGCGTCTGGGGAACTTGGAGAGTTATGAACGCCGGGATGCAGGCCTCCCGGAGGGGCAGCTAGGTGCGCCGAGAATCCCAGTGCGCTGGGCGACAGCCTCCTGCTCCCCAGCCCCCAGCCCCCAGCCCCGAGTCAGCTCCACGCGGGCCCGCGGCGCGCAGCGATGATGGATCGCGCCTGGCGGGGGTGATTTGGTGTTGATCGCACATTATCACTGGCAGGTTGGACTGGTTGCTGATGGACGACTTCTAGCGGCTGCAGCAGCAGCGTCTTCAGACACCGCGCGGGGACTCGCTTGCTCTGCGAGGGTCTCTCTTTTTCCCCCCAACTCCTCCCCCGCCCCACTTCCCAGAGACAGGAGGCCCTGAGAGTCCGAGCTGGATCTTGCGGCACCCAAGGCCGCCCGCCCCGGTCTGGGTCCTGGTGTGGGCCGAAGGCCGGGCGAGGAGGGGAGCCAGGACGCCTCTCCCACTTCCTCCCATTCCTCCTTCCCCGCCTGCCCCCCCTTCCTTCCTGCTTCCCCATCGAAACCGGGAGGGCCTGGGTCACTCGCCGTGCGGTTTCCCCGCTGCCGGGTCCAGGCCGCAGGCGGCGGGGGGCAGCTACCCCGCCCCACGGCTCCCGCCCCTCTCCCGGGGCTCGCAGCACCGCGGTGCTGCAGTGCGCCCCTCCTCGCCTCTTTTTCTAAAGTGCCTGCAGATACAAAAGCGGTTTCGTAATGCCTTCCGTCTGCGAGAGCCGGAGGACCTTGGCTGACCTTTCGGAAACTGATTGCAACTGCCTGTTAACAGCCCGTACTGACCGCACCGAGCGGAGCGGAGGACAATCATTTAAGTGACAGACGGCGAGGTGGCCTCGGCTCAGTCGAGCGGCCTGGTTAAGCCCGCTCCGCCCCTCCCCCCGAGTCTCTCCCCACCCCTAGCTTCGGGCGCACTGCGGGCTGTGGCGGGCGCTCGGGCGGGCAGGGAGGGCGCGCCGTGCGCGCGCGCGCGCGCGCGTGTGTCCGTGATTACCGGCCGACGGGTTAACCCTTAGCCGAGCGGCCGGCCCTTTTGAGGCCGGACGCTGCTGGCTTAATCTGCCATCTGCAAAAGAGGAATAAAAGGGCCGCCTCCGCCGACTTTCCCTAATGGGTAAACTGTCCCCTCTCAGCGTGGCCGGAGCTGCGTCCCTCCTGCTGCCGGGGAAAGATCCCGACCCTCGGCCCTTCCGGCACGTCTCTGGGTCCCCTCCGTGCGCCCCCTCCCTCCCCCGCACGCAGACACCGACACGGGGAACAGCACGGGGACAACGCGAGGGGTCCAAAGGCTCCGAGAGACTCGCTGTGCAGTGGACGTGGGTGTTCCCAGTGTTTTCTGTTTTGGAAACTGGAGAAGGGTGGGGGGTGGGACCGCGCTGGGAAGGCAAGGTGGGGGAGGGGAGGCTGGTGACAGGGCACCTCGGGCTGCGCTCGCTCCCTCTCTCGGGAGAGATCGCCAGCTGCTCTCCAACAGGCAGCGCCCTGAAATCTATTTAAAGAGAGGGAAAGGGGAGGAGAACAAAGGGGGAGGAGGGGGGCGGCGAGCAGAGCCAGGGCGAGAGCGAGCGAGCAGGGAGGATCCGCCGCTCCGCGGGCACATCAAGCGCTCACATCTGTACACTCCGCGATCGATGGGGAGAATGGATAATATTTGTCAGCTGCAGACCTTTCTCTTCCCGGTTCCCGGGGAGGGGAGGGGGCGAGGGAAGGGGAGGGGGAGGGGCGGGCAGACCAGGCGAGAGAGGCCGCCTCAAGGACAGCGCGCTTCCCGCTGCAGCCACACGGAAACCCAGAGCCATGAAAGCCCGGGGATTTTTCTCTTATTATCATTATTAATTATTTTTTATTATTCCACAGCAGCCAGCGAACGCTCGGCGGCGCCCCTCCCCCGCTTGCCCGCCGCCTCCCTTTGTTGATTCTCAGCTGCGAGCGCGGCGGGCCCGAGCCGCCGCCGCCGCCGCCACCGAGCACGATCTGCTCTTGCGCCCTCGGTCGCAGCTGCGGCCCAGGAAGCCTGGGCTGCGTCCCCGCCCCCCGCCCCCCACGGCGCGGCCGCCCCCGCACCCCCCTCCCTGCTGCCCGCCACGAGGCCGGCCCAGCCTCTTCGCTGTTCCTCGCTGCGGCTCCGCGTCCCCAACGCCGAGCAGAGGCGCTGGCTGCTGCCGCCCCGAGCCTCCGGCTGCGCGGGGGCCTTCGCCACCCCCCACCCCGCGGCGGCTGCACTCTGATGCCGCCGTCCCCACACATGGTCTTCATTTCGCACACTAGCTGCGTGCTTCCTCTCCGCTCCCCTCCTCGGGGCTTTTCGGAACGAGGAGGGAGGTTTAGAGGAAGTTGGAAACCCAGCGAGCCCAGGGGAAAGGGGGAAAACCCTCGCTCTCGTTCTGAGCTTCCGAGGCGGAGGGGAGCGCCCCGCGGAGGGTGGGGCAGAGCCTGGGTGTCCTCCCCTTCCTCAGGTGCGGGAAGGGCGAAGTGAGGGGTGGCGGTCGGGGGAGGACAGGGAGCTGGAGAGCGAGAGCTCCAGGTCTGCTTTCGCTCCGTTCCCTCGCCCGCACGCACCGGCCAGGGCAGAAGTGACCCGCCTCCTCGCAACGGCACAGCGGGCCTGGGAGCCGATCGGATTAGCGGTCATCAAATGGGACCAAAGACACCTCAGACTGTCCCCCAGCTCCCGCGCGGGGGAGCTCCCTGGGCCTTTGCCCCCTTTCTCCTCCAAGATTGAAAGCCCAGAGCCGACGCCCCACAGGACCGGGGTCCGGGCCCCCTCTGGGCGGGGGGGATCTGTGGTGCATAAAGTTCTAGTCAGGGTTTACTTGTAGCTTTGCGCCCCCCATCCCCGCTGTCCTTCTGCGATTCTGGGCCAGCCTGCGGCGGCGTCCCCGACTGCTCCGCGGTCCTGGGCAGGGCAGGAAGCTGGCACGGCCGCCGGCTGGGCCGGCGCCACTTGGCCGGGCCGGCTGCTCGCTGGAACTCGCGCGGCACCTTCGCGCCGAGTCGGGTTCCCGGGTCTCCCGCCCGGTCACCCTGAGCGGCTGACCACCCCCACCCCCCCGTCCGTCGTCCTCCCTCCGGAGTCTCCCTGTCTCCACCCGCCCTCTCAGCTTTTCCCCTCCTCGGTCTGTCTCAGGAGCCCCGTAGCGCAGTCAACCGCCCTTCCCGAGATTCAAAAAGAAGTTTTGTGTTTCCCCGGGGGCAGCAGCCTAATGCTTCCCTTGTTTTCCGGAACAAAGCAGACATTCAGTGGGGAGGGGGCAGGCGCTGACTCCTTCCCCTCCCCGCAGCACCCCGCACCCCTGCAGGTTCAGAACGCTCGCTCCCGGGCCCCTGTGGCCTGGGGGTGGCGTGGGGGCCCTCCTTCTCCGGGCTCGGCTACAAAAGCCTCGCCCTCGGCGCCTCCCCCCTCCCCCCCGCAGCCTCTGCCGGGAGCCGGAGAGAAGGCGACAGGGTGTTTGGGTGAGGTTCCCAGCCTGGGCGGGGGGGGGGGGGGGGGGGGGCGCACGCAGCTGTTTACAGTGTGCCTGTGCTGCTGGAAGCTCACCCGCCGCCTCCTGACAGCGTGGGGCACCCGCGCGCTGCCAGCTCAGAGGAGGCGCGGGGCGGCGAGCCCTCCAGCACTCGGCCCGAGGCCTCGGCAGCCCCGGGGCCCGGGCGCGCGGGGAAGCTCGAGGTCTCCAATAGCGCGTTCCTCTTCTAGCCCACAGACATTCCCCCCCTCCTCCCCAACAATGGTCTGAATCCGGTAGTGTATCAAAGGAACTGGGGGGAAGGAGTGAAGAGCTCGCAAGGGGCGCTCAGAGCAGTCTTTGCGCCCGGCTTCTGGGCACTCCTTCCCCTCGCCGGGGGTTAGTTCTCCGGCCTGAGTGAGCAAAGCACACCACTCTTGCGACTCGGAGATGCTTCTCCCTCCGGATAGCTCTTCGCAGGCCCACCTGCCCCTGCCCACCCTGCCCGATGGACTTCCCCTCGCCCCACCGCCGGGGGAACCGCTGCACTAGCTGTGCCCACGCGCGCCAGGCCTTCTTGTCCGCGCGGCGCTGCCTTAGATCCCGCTCCAGTTCTTCCCCTTTCCCGGGCCTGTGGCCGGCCCCCGGCGCCTCCAGCGCGGGCTGAAACTTGATCCCGTGTCGGAAGGACAGTGTGTAAACACCAGGCGCGCTCCGAGAGCCCGCGGGAGGTGCCGGGCGAGGGCCGCCCGGGCAGCTCCGAGGCCCCGCGCTCCCGCCCGCCTGCTCGCCCCGGGCACGATCGGCGGGGCCGCCGCCTCGCTCTCTGCCTTCCCAGTTGGCTCAGCTAATTGGAGCCGCCGCCGCCAGCGCGGCGGCCTCTTGTTGAATTTTCTAGATCGTAACCGTTCAGTCGTGGCTGCTTGCGGCTCCCCTCCCCCTCCCACAGCTGTTATCTCCGCCGGCAACTTGTTGGTGGTGGGGACCGTCCCTCCGCTGACCCTGGCCTCAAGCTCGGCGTACACCCCAGCAGTTCGGAGGTGTGTTTGTGTGGGGCATGGGAAGGGAGGTAGAGTCTTATCCGAACTGTGAGGCTTCGCGCCAGAATCTCAAGCCCCTTGTTTTGGTGGATGCAAGTAGTATCCAGGGGATCCTATGGGCAGAAAGCCATCGTCCTTGCTGTCTTGAACCAGGAGGTGGTGAGAGTCCCGGAGAGGCTTCAGGAACAACTCCACCAGCAGTTTTGGTTGGTTCCAGGAAAACGTTCAGAAGGGCGGGGTGGTGGGGAGGCCCACCGGGGCTGCCTGCCTCCTCCAAAGCGAATCAGCTCTGAGCTTGTGCCAGGAGGCCCTCCTGGGCCCTTGGGTCCCCCCAGCTGAGCCTCCCTTCTCCCTTGGCCAGCTGTCTCATACCCTAGTCACATGACCCTGCTAGGTGCAAACTGTCAGGTCTGCATGGGTCTGAAGGAGGCCCAGAGCCTGGCCCGACGGCCAAGGTGGGAAGGAGCCCGGGAGTTTGGTAGTGCCGAAGGACTCAGGAGGACGTTACTGACCATGCTGGGGCAGTTGCTCTATATCCAACATTCGCCTTAGAAGGTCTTCCTCTGAAAAGAACTTTTGCTAGTGGGTTTCACAGGCCCGGGGCCCGGTGTTGTAAAAGTGACTGCACCCCCAGCCCGGAAACGCATAAATACAGACAGGCAAACTCCCAGGGGGCTGGGTCTGTGAGCCACCACCGAGGGGATCTATAGCATCCAGAGAGCATCAGCTTTTCCTGTGACAGTTCTGAGAAGGGCCCCCTGTTCCCTCCCTTTGATGGTTTCTCTGACGACTGTTAGGGAACAAAGAGGCAAGGCCACTGGCTCATTAACTGTCATTTTCTAACACCTCTTTCCTTCCCTTCTAACTTTTACCCAAATTGCCACTTTGGGGTTTTCCTGAGGTGTGCTTTCTATTTATAACCAGAGCAAGATTTCTGACTCGATCCATATTGATTTAAGCTATGGTTAAAAAAAAAAAAAAAAAAAAAAAGGGAATCTATAAAACTAATATTATAAGTTAGTGTCTGGGATGACACTTCAATAGGTCAAGTTCACCTAGTTCTTTGGCATCTATAAACCTCCAGGCCCTTCCAATCAGATAACCTAAGTGTGTCTCCCACTGTTAGTTTCTCTTCTCTTTCTGTAGTAGAAAAAAAGGAATCCTTTCAAAGATGTTTATTCTTCTTCACCCCTTCGCTATCAGTGTGCGAGAACCTTGTTTCTGTGTAGAGGAAAGTGTATTTCTGTGTTTTGATAAAGAAGAAAGTAATTTGTGTTCCTCTTCAGGCCTGAAAAGATAATTGAGCGTCCCGGGAGCTCGCTCTTCTCCCGGCTGTTTAACAGACAATCTGGATTCTTGTTCTGTAGCAGGAGTACTTCAGTGTCCCAGCCTCCTTCTCGTCATCGTCCCCTTCTCTGTCACCAGCCAGCCATCACCAGGCCCTTCAGCAGGTCACGTGGCCGAGGGTTTCTGTCTCGAAGGCTGGTGGTGCCTCAGAAGACCCTGTGACTCCGAGCCTAATTCACAGTTCTTTTACTGTGCAAAGAATATTCTGAGCCATTGGAATTCCCAGTCCATCTCCCTGAAAGCTTATGCCAAGAGCTCCCCATGGGGCCTATCGGTGATGGATGTCATGAGGCCCTGGGAAGGAGCCATTATGGTGGGAAGTGTTGAGTGCTTGCCTGCAGGACTCAGACCTGAACCAAACTGAAGTGCAAATGGCAGCAAAAAGGGCGGCTCCACCCACCTGGTAGCTTGCTTGGAAATAAATCCTACCCCATCCCACACCCCAGCTAGTAAAGCCTGGGAGCACATCATTCCTTTGGCCTCCCTTTAGCGTGACTTAGGAACGGTACAGTTCAGTATATCAGGAAGCTGAGAGGCATCCACTACTCCTCACTTCCCCTGGCTCTGGGCTCAGCTTGGCTGAACTTGCCGTTCCTGTCTCTTTAGAGGAGCTGGTTGTGTTCCCGAAGCAGGATCGCACTGTGCCGCCTCCCCAGGGATCCCCAGCTATTGATTTTTAATATCCGTATTCAATATTGTGTATTAAATATTGAATCCATGCACGAGAGGATATGATGCAAATCACCAGCCGTGCCTGAGACTTTAATAGTTGTTTTATTGCCCGGAAACCACAGTTGGACGCGAGGCATCCTGCAGCCGAGGCTGGGGGTGGGGATGACAGGCAGAGAGGAGAGCTGAGCAGACAAGCAGAGCGGGGCCTCCCAAAGATACAAGACCTCTGGAATAGCCACTGCTGAAGGCGTGGCCAGGCACCGACAGCTCACCCCTGGGCAGGTGGGTTGGGGGCCAGCTCGCAGGCTGCTATGGAAAGAGCGGACAGAGGCTGTTGGGTGAGACCTGAGTAGAGGAAGAGGTGTGAGGCTGTGTCCTTCCTTCCTGGACTTCCCTAACTGGACTGTTCATTCCCGTCCGGCCACCCCCCTTCCCCTCCACACAGATATTCACCCAGACACACACACACACAGCTATTGAACAGGAAAGTGAACTTGGGAGCAGGAAACCCCAGGCCTGGGGCCTCCTCCACCACTCTTAGCTCTGAGACCTTGGTGCAGACCTCTCTTAACCCCTCTGGGCCCCATCTCTCTCCTCTGCCAGTGGGGGTAACGCTATCTGCTCTACCTCCCTCACAGCCCGGTGGTGAGGCCGGTGCAAAGGAGATAATATTCAGGGAAAAGGCTTTTGTAAACCGTCAGGCCCCACATAGGCTGGCTGAGGGATTAGTGCTTGCTTTCCCTTTATGCTCCCCTTGTCCTCCAGGCTGTGGCTCCGGGCTGGCTTCTTTTCTCTCAGGCGTGCGCCCCCTCCCCTGTTACGGGCCCTCTCCTCCTCTCCTCTGGCCACCTCCGCTTGGTCTCCCGGGCTCCCCACTCTGCCGGGGCTCTGCACTCAGGCTGTGCAGTTAGGTTTCGAGGACGCCCAGCAGGGAGACAGGAAGGGCGAGAACGACTCTTGTGTGTGTGTGTGTGTGTGTGTGTGCGCGCGCGCGCGGTGGGGGTGGGTACAGCCAGTGTGCCGCCAAGCCAACAGCCGCGGGAAAGCGCTCAGCTTCATTCGAGGAGGAGAGGCGCGCTCCGCGGCTTGCTGCCCCGGGTTGCGGAGCCAGCGGGGGGAGAAGTGGGGAGGATCAGTGAGTAGGGGGCGCTGCTGGCCCAGTGGGGGTGGGGGTGGGAAGGAGCGGCGGAGAACTTGAGGCTGGGGGTCTCTTCTCACATGACGCTGTTCCTCCTTGCGGGAAGTCCAGTCTTGATTCCCGATTGTTGGAAAGTCAGGGCGTGGGCTTTGCCGTAGGGGTCTTGCGATCGGGAAGCCGGAATGTCAATTCTGTCGAGGGTGGCGGCCTCCCAGCGCCTCCAAGTCAGATAAACAGTTGCCAGAGCCGCCCCACCCCCCCAGGGTGGAGACTCGAGGGCTGCACTCTTGCCTTGAGAAAGTGCGGAGCTCCTCAAACCCATACCTTTGTCCGGGGGTCAGGGAGGGGCGGGGACCAGAGGGGTACCTATCAATCATTTAAGCCCACTCCGTGGACCCCACCATCTACTGGGAAGGTCCAAGCTGACTCGCCGAGCCAGCCCAGGCCCAACAGAGACCAGCTCTGGCAGTAGGCCCTGCCGGGAGTCCGCGTCGGCTTCCCTGGGCGCGCAAATCGGGGGACGCCAGGCAGGGCCTGGCTGCGCACGCCTCCGCGTCGGGGCTCGGGCATCTGCTGCTGCCTGCGTTTCCGGGTCTGCGGCTGAGCCTCCCTGGCTCTCTCCTCCCGCTTTGTTTCGCGGCCAACTTCTCGCCTGCCCTCGCCAGCCTCCTGGGTCGGCCGGTCGCGCTCTGCCTCCCCGAGTGCGTCTCAGCTTTTACGCTGCCTCGCTCTTTGCGCACGTGTGTGACCGCCTTCCCTCAACCCAGGCTCAGCTCGGCCTCTTCTCGCGGGCTACTTGGCACTGCCCTCGGATCGCTGCGAGTGCGCACCCCTGGCGCCCCTCCCCCGCCCCAGGCTGCAGCGTCCGGGGCTCGGCGACCTCCGGGACTGAAACATGCCGAGGTTCTGGTTTAGCTCCCCGAAAGCAAACCCAAGAGGGCTCGGAGTATCCCTCACTGCGCTCCTCGTTGCTCCCAGCCCTAGGCAGCAACTGGAGGGGGACTTTTATGAGACCTACTTTGCAGAGTTAAAGGGAACCACTTCTGCGGCCGACCTCGCGCCGTCTGTGGCGTTCTGCGAACTCTCGAGACTGTAAGCCTCTGAGAATTTGAGTACACGGCTATGCCGCTGACCCGAAAGTTGGCCGGACGTGTGGGTCCGGGTGGCGGTGCCCGAACTGCGTGTGCCTGTGCGGATCGTAGGGACTCTCGGTGGATTAGCCGCCACAAAGGGAGGAGGAGGGGGCGCGGGCCTTGGACGCTGGGGCTGGGGGCCAGCCGGGGGCCTGCGAACACCCTAGGCCCCGGGACAGGTGAAGACACCCTTCCGAGCCCGCCCCCTCCCCCTGGGACCCGTGCGCGGCCGGTCTCTGAGGCGGAAACACCGTCCAACTCCTTGAAAGTAAACTTGCCGCGAGGGGAGCGAAGGGGGAAGGGGGCTGGCGGGGGTGTCTGCGTCTGGAAGGCTTGTGTCAAGTTTCAGCCCCTAATGACTCGCGGTGGCAAGGTGCCAGGGCCCTGGGAACGGCGGCAGGGGGAAGGGCGGCGGGGGGTCGGGGTGAGAGTGACCGGACTCGCGAACCCAGAGGCGCACCGCGCGTTCTCCGGCCGGAGGAGGCCCGCGGGGCGGGGGCGGCGGGCGGGGAGGGGGCGCTCGGAGAGCCGCCTGAGCCGAGAGGAGGTCAGGCATCTTCCGCAATCCATTCATGCACTGAAGCGCGTGCAGAGCTGCTGATCGCTGCCATTGTTACTCGCGGGCGGTGTGGGAGCCGAGCCTCCACTCTGGCGAGAGATAAATGGCCTCTGACAGCCCCTCCTCGCCAAGAGAGCTCCTCGGATTTCACCGCGCGGCGGCTCTCAGGTCTGTGCCTCGCTCGCTTCCCGGTGAGAACCTTTAAATCAGCCTCCCGGCCCTCCCTCCTCCCGGACGCTGCCCCCCGCCTGCTCAGGCCCTGGCAGGGCCCCGGGCGCGCTGCGCGCAGTCTCCGGCCCCCTCCCCACCTGGTGGGGAGGACAAGGTGGGGAGCTCCGGGCGGACCCGCGGGCCGCGGGGGGAGGCGGCTGGAGCCCCCCGCCCCAGCTCCGCACCTCCCTCGGAGCTGAGCCCCGCGCCCCGCCTCCGCGCCCACAAGATGGATCAGGCTACCGTGCGGAGAGCGGGCTGTAAATATTTAAAAAGTCTCTCGCGCGCCGGCGGTAATGGCTTTCGCAGTCGGAATGTGTGCTGGGAGAAGAGAGGAAGGGCGATGCGCGTACTGTGTTGTGAGATGGGGGAATCGTTCCTATTCCTCCCCCCCCCCCCGCCGCCCTGGTCCGGGGTGGGCTGCAGGTTCCGGCTTCCCGATTTCCCGCCCTCCGTTCTCTGCCGCCGCGTCCCACGATAGTGTTTGAGAACGCCAATCGATAGGGAACTTGAGCATGGCACGGCGACGGAGGCTCGGACGAGGTGACCTGGAGCCACTCTCCCCTTCAGGGTCTCCCGAGGTTCTAGGCTGGGACTGGTGCGAGACCCCTGGTCCAGGTCCGCTTCTCCCTGATGCACAGGGGAGGGCGGGAAACGCACAGGTTGAAGCCCCCTGAGTTTGGGTGGTCGCTAAAGCCCGGACGGGGGTCTCTGCAGCGGGGCCCTGAGCCCCGTTTGTGCCTTTGCTCCCCTCCCCATGCCTCTCTTAAGCCTTGATGCACTCTAAAGGAGAGCCCTTCCCCCGCGCCCCCCCCCCCTTTGAATCGGAAAGTAGCTTTGTGGCTGCTGGGACCAAAACCTGGGAGGAGGCAACGCGGGGAGATTGGGCGGGGGGGAAGGTGGCGGTGCCTCGATCCCAGGCTCAGTGGAGGTCACTCGTGGATGTGGAGGGGGATCCTTCGTACTGCTTGCGACTGCGGGCCTGGGATCTTTAAGGCTGAGCCCAGCCGGATGGAAGAGGTGGGGGAGGGGCATCCAGCTTTCTGGGCTTCTCGGCTGGGAGAGGCTTAATGGGCCCACCACTGGGTGTGTGCCGGCTGAGGCTGTCGCCTTTGCCAGTGGCCCCTCCCTGGCGGGGCGGGGGCGCCGAGTTGCCCAGAGCTGGGGCGGGCCGGGCGCCGCGGGTTCGCGCGGAAGGTTGGAGGGTGTGGGCCCAGGCTGGGGCTGCTCCTCTGCACCCTTCCGCTCCGCCCGCTCGGGGACCAGCCAAAGTGTGGGTGCTGGCGGCGTGTCAGGGCGCGCCAGGGCTGCTCTCCGCGTTCGAGCGCGTGGAGCTCCCGACTCCTGGCAGCTCCGCGCACGCAGCTTCCAGGGGCTTGTGTTGCGCCCTACTCGCTTGTTTGTCTCGTGTGAGCCTCGTAAACCGCCCTGATTTATTACCCAGACTAAATGCTTAATTTGTGAATATGAAACAGATTAAAAGGGGCGGGGGGGAGGGGGCTTGGGGTCGGCATATTTTAGCAATCAGACCAAAGCAGACCGGCAGATGTTTCAAATTTGTCGACATTTTCAGGCTCATGTGGAAAGCCAGCCAGTATGGTCAAGAGGTCCTTTCTCCTTCCTTCAACCTGAGAACTTGGCACTGATCAAAAGGAGGTGATTAGTAGCTACAGAGAAAAGACACCAGCAGGCAAGGAGTTAACAGAGGCAGAGCCCTTCACCTCCAGGATTGGAATGGGGGTGAGGGGTGAGAGCTGGTCACAAAGGCGAGAGGGGTCCGGACTAAAAAGGCCCAAGTCCTGGAAGCCAACTTTGAAGAATAAAGTAAGGGATCCATTAAAAGTTAATTCAGCAAATAGACTTCATTTGCGATGATACAAACAGGAAAGATGGAAAGGCCGACTTAAAATAGCCAAAAGATAATAAAAATAAATCGTTTTTATGTGGCCTGTACATGTGCTTCGCTACAGTGATCTGCAGCGGCATGGGCCTCTCCCGAGCACCCTCTCCCTTTGAAAAGCCCCCGTGTGTACAGGCAGTGTTTGGGTTTTTTTTTTTTTTTTTTTTTTTTTTGGCATTTGTCATTCCGGGGCAACTTCACACATCAAAGGCGAGCACGGTGTTCTTATCAGCTCCCTGGTTTCAGCCTCCCGATGAAGCAGATACAGTTTCTATAAATTGGACTTCTCCTCTGGGTTTTGATTGATCATCACCATATGAGATTATTGAAAGTCTAATGTCTCATTTCACTTTCTCCAAGGGGTGAGGAGGGGAACAGTTTATTGGAAGTCAGGCCACGTGAGGATTCTGGAGTGCAATAGTAATTTCCATTATCCTGGGTATATCAGCCTCTGGAAAGTCCCATGCATCTCCTGCCGGTGCCTTGTACCACCTTCCCCCTACCCCCTCCAGGTCTCAGCTTCAGTGACTGTGAACAGGTACAGTACAAACTAGCGCCTTCTGGAGCCTTTGTAGTTAGAAGGAGAAAATGGCTGTTGACTAAAAATAAGGCAAGGAAAGATTCATTTTTTAAAACATTTATTATTAACTCAAGAATCCCCTCTCGAGGACCGTTTCCTACTCCAAACGTTTTTGTTCTCCTTTCGTCTCAGTACCATCTTTCATTTTCTTAAAGTTGATTATGGTCCCTCTGTCTTGTCCTCAGCCAGACAAAGGCTTAGGGAAAGTCAGAGAACGTGTTCATTATATGTTTCTTGTAAACTGACTTTTCATTTCCCCCTAACACGTTTAGTTGACTTGGTGTTTAGTTCAGCACTCGATTGCTGCAAATACGCTGCTTAAAAACGCTGTCTTTATTAAAACAGATAAATGAGTGCAGAGACCTTTCTAATTTCAACTCGCGTGGGCTAGAAACAGAACAGAAAACCGAAAGCGAGAGTAAGAACGAGGGAAAGGCAGCGGGGAGGAGAGAGGAAAGAGACCAGGACACACGCACACGCGCACACACACACACACACACACACACACACACGCACCGAGCTTTCCTTCTGCCATTCCTCCCCCCCTCAGCCCTGTTAAACTGGTCCATACAATTGTCCCTGGCCGCACCCTGCAGCTCGCCGCCTAAGGCGATCATTAGCTGAGAATGGACAGCCTCCTCTACCTGCTGGCAGCCCATCACTTACCAGCCAGGGGGGAGGCTGGCTGCAGGCTCCTGTACCTGGGCTGGGCCCCATTTGCTCAGCCCGAGAGGGGTCCTGGGTCCTTGCCCCTGGGTGCATTGGTGCAACGTGCACTGAATATACGAAGGCTGAGAGGAAGCTGGGGTGGGCTGGGGTGGGGGGGAGGCGGCCATTACCTGGGCAGAGAAAGTGAATCTTCTGAGAGAGACAGGAAGGGATCCCTCGGGTCACTCTCTGTCCTCAGCAGAGCCTCTGAGGGCACATTTAACCCTCGCGCTGAAATCAAGGAGACGTGGAAATGAGGAAGAAAAAAAAGAAGTCCAGAGCCCACACGTAACTAAACAGGGCCTGTGTCACCACCAGGCAGGAGGGAGGTCTTCCGTAGCTCCAAACAGACAACGCTAGCTGAAGAAAAATGACTCGCGTGCCCTTGTGGCATTGGAGTTATTACTCATGCGCCATGGCCCCGTCGCACGTGGGAGCCGGAGCTGTATAAATGGCTGTGAGGGCAGAAACGAGCAGACGTGTCAGGAGCCCAAGGACCAGGTGTGTAGGTTGTGAAGCTAAACGGACCGTGGAAAAAGCAGAGGAAGCGTCCTCGGCCAAAGGCCAGGGACCCCACTAAGACCGGAGCCCTGGCAGGACGGAAATGGCCAGACCAGGGCTTAAAGCAACAGCTGGGAAAACAGGAGTGCGCGCGGATCTCAGAGCGTAGCCGCCAGGGCTTTGACTGAGCCCCCATTTAGTCCAGCTGAGGAAATCGGTTCAGAGCGTGACAACGCTAGCTCAAGGTGACACGTCAGTGGCAAAAGTAGGACCAGAACCCAGAGCTCCCCGCTTCGGGAATCAGAGGAGGAAGAGGACTTCTGGTTAGAGAGGGGCCCCGGGGGTTCTTGGTCACTGCAGAGCCCAGGTATTTTTGTCACATAGCATTTGTTAAGCGCTTGCTGTGTGCAAAGCGCTGTGCTGGGCCTACGAGACCACAGTGCTAGGAGCCCTCAAAGGCCCGAGCAGGTGAAGGACGGTGGGCAAGGGAAGAAGGAAGCTGGCCACTCGAAGGGCCACAGCGAGGTTTACGGGAGGGCAGCCTGGACATGAGGCCACTCTCCCAGGGATGGAGGTGCGAGAGAGGCCATCTGGACCAGGGCCTTGCACTACGCTGTCGTCAGAGGGCCTGCCGGTTTTGCCCAAGGCAGGCCGGGAAAGTGAGTCTCGTGCGAATGGAGGAGGCAACTTTTCTAGCTCGAGCACTACTTACAGCTCTCTCTCTTGCTCTGGACAAATACGAGAGTGTAGCTTACCCCCCAAAAGCTCCTGGATAAATGGAGGCTCTCTGGGGGAGCTGGTAAGGGAATACCGCCTCCCTTAACAAAATAAACCCGAGACTCTCCAAGGTGTAGCATTGGAAACAGTCTTTCAGCAGAGAAAGGGGGCTGGCTTAAGTGCCCCCCCCCCGCCCCCCCCCCCCCCCACTCTGCGCCCTCTGGATTCCACCTGCCCCTTGGGGCGCTCGCAGTGTGATCACAGGTGCCCTCCCTGCAGCCATCTGGCCTCCGCCCAGCCTCTGCTCTTGGTTTCTCTAAGCAGAGGCGAAACACGCTGGAACCTTCAAAGCACATTCCTAAACACTAAGGGAGAGCGGTGGGGAAGCGAAAACAAAGGCCCAGGAGCGCTGGAGCAGTTCAGCTTACAGAGTCTGTGGGCCAACAGGGCTGGCCCAAGTTCAGTCAGACTTCCTGGCCGCGGGCCAGCTGGAGCTGGCAGCCTGCCCCGTCCAGCCCACCACTCAGGCCCACGTCGCCCCCCAGCCCGGGGCACACCCTCGCACCTAGCCCGAACCCCGGGAAAGCCTGCTGCCCTGTAGCAGTGCCCTCGGCCCGCCCTCTCCTCGTCTAGGTGGCTAGCTGCAGACAGCCAGCGGATGGCCCCTGCAGCCGTCCACCCAGAGCTTGCCAAGAGTGACGGGGTTGCCAGTGGACCAGACCCTTGGGGTGGCCTGGTGGGTCTGGCAGGGGTGGGGGTAGCTTCAGGCCTTGAGCAGCCAAGTGTGGCCGTTGTGAACGCTTGGTCGCTGTTTACCCTCGTGCGTCATAAAAATATCATCACGTTCTATGTGTGTCAAGGCTGGGAAGCACTGCTGACTCGCGATAAGTGTGACATCCAGGCCCCAAGAGGTACCCCTTCATATCACGGGGAGAGTATCGGGCCAGATGGACCCTGTCCGAAGGTGAGCACGGCTCACTCATTCCACAAGCACTCCACAGAGCCCCCTCTGTCTGTTGAGCACGGTGCTTGCGACTGTTGGGGGTGGCTGGGGGAGACCCCAGGCTACCAGGCTCTGGGTCCCTCCTTAGAGAACCTACAGTCTCCCCGAGACACTTAAGCCCCATGCGGCTGAAAGCCTCCCTGTGCTCACAGCACCTAAAGCCGGCAGAAAGCTGCACTTGATTTTCCTCCTCAAGCTTATATTTTTTCAAGCCAAAGAGTGGATGGAGTGTTTCTGCCCACTTTCCACTTACAGCTGGATAACCAAAGATCCCCCCACACTCTGAGCAGCCAGCCTGCTGGATAGGGACTTGGGAACCGGGAGTTCTGCGCTCTCTTTCCTGAGGTTCCACCCAGACGATGTCACGCGCACGGCAGATGCTACGGATAACACCTGCCTGTGGCACAAAATTCCGAGAATATCAAGGGGCGCCTCTCCGCAGTCCCACCACACCGTTCTTCAGCCACCCAGGCTGCCTCTCTATAGGCAATCACCGCTCCCGGTTTCTTGCTTACCCTCCCCAACACAGTCTATTTTCTTTTTTAGAAAAATTTTGGCCTCGCCCCGCAGCATGCGGGATCTTAGTTCCCTGACCAGGAATCGAACCCGTGCCCCCTGCAGTGGAAGCATGGAATTTAAACCACTGGACCACCAGGGAAGTCCCCCAAGATAGCCTATTAAAGCTAATTCTTTTTATTTATTTATTTTTAATTTATTTGTTTTATTTACTTATCTTTGGCTGTGTTCGGTCTTCATTGCTGCGCGCGGGCTTTGTCTACTTGCGGTGAGCGGGGGCTGCTCTTCGTTGCAGTGCGCGGGCTTCTCATTGCGGTGGCTTCTCTTGTTGAGGAGCACGGGCTCTAGGCGCGCGGGCTTCAGTAGTTGTGGCTCACGGGCTCAGTAGTTGTGGCTCGCGGGCTCTAGAGCACAGGCTCGGTAGTTGTGGCACACGGGCTTAGTTGCTCAGCGGCATGTGGGATCTTCCCGGGACCGGGGCTCGAACCCATGTTCCCTGCATTAGCAAGCAGATTCTTAACCACTGTGCCACCAGGGAAGCCCAAAGCTTATTCTTTTTAAAAACATTTAAATTTTATTTTGAAAAAAAAAATCCCAAACCCACAGAAAAATGTAAAGAACAAGTACAATGAACAAGGTTTTTTTTTTTTTTTTTTTTTTTTTTTTTTTTTTTTTTTAAACATCTTTATTGGGGTATAATTGCTTTACAATGGTGTGTTAGTTTCTGCTTTACAACAAAGTGAATCAGCTATACATATACATATGTTCCCATATGTCTTCCCTCTTGCGTCTCCCTCCCTCCCACTCTCCCCATCCCACCCTTCCAGGCTGTCACAAAGCACCGAGCTAATATCCCTGTGCCTTGTGGCTGCTTCCCCCCAGCTATCTACCTTACTACGTTTGTTAGTGTGTATATGTCCATGACTCTCTCTCGCCCTGTCAAAACTCACCCTTCCCCCTCCCCATATCCTTAAGTCCGTTCTCCAGTAGGTCTGCGTCTTTATTCCTATCTTACCCCTAGGTTCTTCATGACATTTTTTTCCCTTAAATTCCATATATATGTGTTAGCATACGGTATTTGTCTTTTTCTTTCTGACTTACTTCACTCTGTATGACAGATTCTAGGTCTATCCATCTCATTACAAATAGCTCAATTTCATTTCTTTTTAAGGCTGAGTAATATTCCATTGTGTATATGTGCCACATCTTCTTTATCCATTCATCCGATGATGGGCGCTTAGGTTGTTTCCATGTCCTGGCTATTGTAAATAGAGCTGCAATGAACATTTTGGTACATGACTCTCTTTGAATTTTGGTTTTCTCAGGGTATATGCCAAGTAGTGGGATTGCTGGGTCATATGGTAATTCTATTTGTAGTTTTTTAAGGAACCTCCATACTGTTCTCCACAGTGGCTGAACCAATTCACATTCCCACCAGCAGTGCAAGAGTGTCCCCTTTTCTCCACACCCTCTCCAGCATTTATTGTTTCTTGATTTTTTGATGATGGCCATTCTGACTGGTGTGAGATGATATCTCATTGTAGTTTTGATTTGCATTTCTCTAATGATTAATGATGTTGAGCATTCTTTCATGTGTTTGTTGGCATTCTGTATATCTTCTTTGGAGAAATGTCTATTTAGGTCTTCTGCCCATTTTTGGATGGGGTTGTTTGTTTTTTTGTTATTGAGCTGCATGAGCTGCTTGTAAATTTTGGAGATTAATCCTTTGTCAGTTGCTTCATTTGCAAATGTTTTCTCCCATTCTGAGGGTTGTCTTTTGGTCTTGGTTATGGTTTCCTTTGCTGTGCAAAAGCTTTGAAGTTTCATTAGGTCCCATTTGTTTATTTTTGTTTTTATTTCCATTACTCTAGGAGGTGGGTCAGAAAGGATCTTGCTGTGATTTATGTCATAGAGTGTTCTTCCTATGTTTTCTTCTAAGAGTTTGATAGTTTCTGGCCTTACATTTAGGTCTTTAATCCATTTTGAGCTTATTTTTGTGTATGGTGTTAGGGAGTGATCTAATCTCATACTTTTACATGTACCTGTCCAGTTTTCCCAGCACCATTTATTGAAGAGGCTGTCCTTTCTCCACTGTACATTCCTGCCTCCTTTATCAAAGATAAGGTGTCCATATGTGCGTGGGTTTATCTCTGGGCTTTCTATCCTGTTCCACTGATCTGTCTTTCTGTTTTTGTGCCAGTACCATACTGTCTTGATTACTGTTGCTTTGTAATATAGTCTGAAGTCAGGGAGCCTTATTCCTCCAGCTCCTTTTTTCGTTCTAAAGATTGCTTTGGCTATTCGGGGTCTTTTGTGTTTCCATACAAATTGTGAACAAGGTTTTTGAAAGCACTATATTTATTCAACACTCCTACCCTTGGAAAGAATTCAAAACCCCTTCAAAGATCTGAATTAATTTAACTGTATCTTAAAATGTTACTTAGGCCCTCATGGATACATTGCGTGTACAGGGTGCTCCCCTTATAGCCCCCAGCACCTTATTATTGCTCTTGGCTCGTGGGAGGTTTGTGGGATTCAATAGCCAAGACAACACAGTAGCTGGTAGGGCGCAGCCAGGCTGCCCTCGTTCCTTCCAAACCTGGCTCGGCCACTTGACCAGCTGCGTGGCCTTAGGCAATTGCTCTCAGTGTGGCCTTGGGCAATGGCTCTCAGTGCCTCACTTTGCTTGTCTATAAAAGGGGGGGGGGGAGATAAAACAACAGATTTCATCACGTTGGGAGAATTAAGTTAGTTGATGGAGATAAAGCAAGTAAAATAATGCCTGGCATATAGAAGGTGCTTAACAGGTATTGGGGAGACAAGACAGACACATCTGGTATCAGCTTTGCTTCGGTGACTGCACGTGAGTCACCTGGCCCCGAGTTCACGGCCTCCTAGTTTTCATCAGTAACCGCGAGAGAGGCCGGACGAAACCCAGAATGTGGCTTCATAATCCTTCCCAGCCTGAGAGAATTGCTCTGGCTCAGCTCTGCTCGGAGCCGGGGGCTTCCCCTGGACAGTTTCCACACTCATGAAGAGTTTCTAGCCGTGCTTATTAAAAAGACATTTGGAGGGAAGGCCTTTTTTTTTTTTTTTTTTTTTCCCCTCCCCATTTTCTAGCCTGGCTAGTTGCTTCCCTGCTGATAGAACCATCTTCGAAGAAACAACTAGCGTTTACTTTCGGGACAAAGCCGGGAAGAATACATCCTTCTCCCTCAGGGAGTTCCTGGCTCACAAAGGCCCATTTCAGGCCCAAGTTGAGGGTCAGACGGGGCAAGTGGGTACGATCCCAGGAACCACCCCCTGGCCCCCGCATCTGACAAGCCAGAGAGGGTCTTAAGGACCCTCGGACAAAGTTGTCCGATGCTCTTCACATGGGCAGCGTCGAATGGCAGATGTCTGAAGAACCAGAGGCAACAGACGACACGGGAAAAATAAGGAAATTTGTTTGAAGGTATACTTTGCTCTGTGCTATAAAATACTGCACCTAATGTTCGGCTCTGACGGCTGTAATGTCTGACCTTGACATTGTGGTGTTTCTGCCATATAATTTAATTAACGTGTGATGCTGGCCCAATGCCAGGGAGTCAAATGTCCTGATGGCTCTTGGAAGCCACATCAGTCCCTTTGAAGTTCCCCCCAGTGAACTGACACACAGAAACCTCCTAAGGCTGAGGACGGCCCCTGAGATGGGCCACAGAAATTTTGCAGTGTCGTGGTTCCATTGGATGGCACTGGCCAAGCCACCTGCTGACTTGTCACAGTTCTGGAGGCCTGCTGTGGTTTCCGAGCGCCCTAACCACGGGGAGCGGCTCCTTGAGGAAAAAAATCCCTCACCCCTCATCAGGGAGAGTATCCGGTGATCTCCTGCTCACAGATTTTCTTTTTTTTTTCTGCACAAAGTGTTTTCTTCTTCCTCAACTTTGCCTGTCACCAAGTCGTTGAGCTTCACAGAGGAACACAAATTAGACGAGAGGCATATTAATTGAAGGCAAAAAGGACTCTCCATCCATTCCGCACATAATTATTTAACACCTACCACGCACCTACTAGGGCTTTGGGCGTTTATAGCAGGGAACAAAACAGTATCTTGGCCATAATAAAACTTTGTTTTACTTGAGAAACAATAAGTGCATGAGCCATATATATATATATATATATATATATATATATATATATATATATATAAACATTTCAGGTTATAATAAATCTATGAAGAATTAAGAAGGGTAAGGGGAGGGACTTCCCTGGCGGTCCAGTGGTTAAGACTCCACGCTTCCAATGCAGGGGGTGTGGGTTCAATCCCTGCTCTGGAACTAAGATGCACACGTTGCATAGCACGGTCAAAAAAAAACAGGGGGAAAGGGAGAGATGAGATGTTCTTTTAGATGGTAGATTGTGCATCGATGGAATAAAGTGCCCAGGTGGTGTATCAGTCCACGCTTGCTGCAATTATGCTGTATAACGAGCTACTATCCCCAGACTTAGTAGTTGACATCAGTACGCGTTTAGTTCTCACATCCGTGTCTGTGGATCCCCTGTGGTTAGCTGATCTAGACTGTGCCCGACTGGGCTTGACTGCAAGTGTGGGTTGGGTCCAGTCTGCTCCATTGGGTCTCTCGTCCTCCAAGGATGAGCGGGCTACCTGGGACACGGCCTCCTGGCAATAGCAGAAGTGCAAGAGGGTAGAGTAGAAATGCAATGACTCAAGTCCTAGACTCAGAGCTTGTACACTGTTACTTCTGCTTACATTCCACTGGCCGAAGGACATTCGTGGCCTGACGTCAATGGGCTGTGGGGGGGCCACTCCACCTCTAGAGGGCTGAGCTGTAAAGTCACATGGCAAAGGGCATGGATATAGGGCAGAATGAAGATTTGGGAACAGTAATGCAATCTGAAACACATGTTTCAAACCAAAACTATGTATCTCTAGCTAAGACATTTATATATACAAATACGTATATGAAATGATGTGACCGCCTTTGCTGGAATCCTCTGTTTTAGATTACATTAAATCCATGCAATAATTACACATTCACATCCCTGAGGTGGTTTATTATGGGTCCAGACGCTTCTGAATCATGGCCGCCAACCTCAGGAAACCTGGGAAGATGGATCACAGGCCATCCCAATGCTGAAAAAGAACACCATGATGGAGACATTTCTTCTTGCCTGGGTTTCCTACGTAAGGATGGGGGTGTAGGTGGGAAAAACCACAGGAGACCCGAGACCTAGCAAGTGTCCTTGCTGGCCTCTGAGCATGTCTTGGAGTGACACAAATCTGGAGTAAGACCCAGGAAGTGTCACCACTGGACCTCACTCTACTACCAAGTAGACATTCTAGCCAGTCTCACTGGCTGTCTAGGACAGGCCTTCATGCATTGATTGTTTAAGGGAATAGGTCGAAGATTGCAGCTCTTCCTTACAGCTCCTCTCCCCCCAGCCCTGCCCTGCCTTTCTCATGCCATCCTTGAATAATGTGGGAGGGATGCCTAATGTCTCTTCAAAAAGTGATGATGTTTAAAATCGGGCCTCCCTTCAGTGAATTCCTCCAGGGCTCTGCAGTAAGCCAGGTACTGGAAACTGGCCCTTCCCTTTAGAAAGGAAAGCTCGCTGTTCAATTGATTCCGACAGCTAATGGAGTATAATCACCTTTGCCCAAAGTGATTCCAATCAAAGGAATCCACTGTCTAAAAATTCAAGGTGGCAGCATCAAGATTTACATCTTGCAAGCAGAGAGAATGGAGTGTCGGGGAAGATGTTTAATGGTGGGGCCCCATGAGGATTCAGACCATCTCTTATTTGGGGCAATTCTGCCTCCAGTCTCCAAAGGTGTGTGAGGTGATCCATCTTCTGTAACTAATCCTGGCCTAGGTCTGGAGAGGGGACCAGCTGGACGTAATCGCCTCCCAGACCAGCCACCATGACGGAGCGTGTCGGGCACTCCTGCAACTGCAACTTGCTCTCTGATTTCACTGACAACCTTGCTTGATTTAACTGGGTCCATCTTGAACTTATCCACGTTGGAACATCCCTCGGCTTTGTTTCTTTGTCACTGTCCACATAAATCTCTTCGCAACTCTATCCCAGAGACCCTTCTGCGCCTTCTGCCCTCATTCCCCATTAGATGACGATGACAATGGTGATGGTTTCGTTTTTATTGACGCAAGATAGCTGTACAGAAAAGCACACAGATCATTAGCGTCGGGCTTGATGAACACACCCATGTATCCAGTACCCAGATCAGGAAACATCACCAGCAGCCCAGAATTCATCTCGTGCCCCCTTCCGAGTACTATGGCCCCAGAGATAACTGCTAACCTAACTTCTGATAGCATGATTCGCGTTACCTGATTTGGTACTTTATGGAAACGGAATCTACAATATGACGTTTTTGTGTGTCTGGTTCCTCTTGCTTATAAGATCCATCCATAGTGTGTGCTGGTGGTTCACTCATTCTCTTCGCTGTGTACTATTCCATGGTATGAATACACCACATTTTATTTCTCTGCTATTCTCCTGTTGATGGGTCCTTGGGCAGTTTTGCTTTGGGGCTATTCCTAATAGTGCCACTATGAACACTTACGTACATGCCTTCTAGTGAATAGATGGACACGTTTCTGCCTGGTGTCTCTATACCCACAAGCTGAGTCGCTGGGCCTGTGTTCAGCTTTCATAGATGGCGCCAAACCTTTTCCAGAGTGGTCACGCCAATTTATATTCCCAGAACTGAACAGGAGAATTCTCCTTGCCGGCACTTGGAATTTTCTCTTTCCTTTTAGGCATTCTGGTGGACCCTATGAGATTTCAAGCTCCTGAAGGGCAGAAACAAAGGATTTTTCTTCCTCGAAAATTCTCCCAAGTGTCTCCCGAAAAACCATCCTGGGGAAGATGTTAGCTGATGCCCTGGGAAATAAAAGCACGTGGTTTTCTTTTACTTTTCAGGAAAAGCTGAAATGTGGTCCTTGATCTTTAATGACAGTAGCTTTTGGAAACCGAGAAAAGAAAAATCTGGATCGAGCCTCAAATTCCCACTCCCCCACCCCACCCCCGACCACCACCAATCTGGTCCTGCTCTACAGTGGTTTCCATATGACACAAGCACACCTGCCCGGCAGCCCCAGGCTTCCCACTGCCCACCCACACCCTCTTGCCCCCTCTGCTCCCTGAGGGAGGCTCAGCTCCTGGATCCCCCACCTGGAGTGATCTCCTTGCTCACCCTGACGCCCAGCTCCAGGCACACCTCCTCCATAGAGCCCTCCCAGACTACCTTTAAGTCGAAATCTCCCAGGTGCCTTTGTGCTTATCGTCACAGCCACAGAACTTATCCTTTGTTTGCTCGGTTACACCTTATCTCCTCAGCTCACTTGTAAGTTCTTGGAGGGACCACGTTGTCTAGCAAGGTGTTGTCACACACCAGTTGCCCACGATGTGCTTATTGGTCAGGTACATGACCGTTAGGTTCTGTGTCTTAGTTGTGTGGGGCCGGAGAAGGCTTCTCAGATGGTAAGATCGAGAAAGTCTCAAGTGACTCAGATGAGCACATATGGTGAGTGATGTCCTGACACTGGGTATATTTTGAAGAAAAGCTTGCTGGTCCCCTCTAATTGTCTATGATAGCCTGGCTGAGGAGCAGGGCCTGCTGGTTGGTTCACTCACCAATGGTTTCAGTATCACCTGGGGTGTCAGTGTAGAACGCAGTGTCCTGGCCTTACTCCTTAGATCTGGGGTGGGACCTGGAAATCTCTATCTTCACCTCTCACCACAGTTGGCGCGGATGCACAGCCAGGTTTGGAAACTAATTGATCCTGGAAAGAATGTTCCCTTCTAGGAAGTGAGAAAATGTCAGGGGGCATGTGACGAGGGGCTGTGAGAGACGGTTTGGATTTAGAGAGGCAGAGTTTCAGTCTTAACTCTTCTACTTACCAGGCGTGTGACCGTGGACAAGGTACTCAACCCCTCTGAGCCTCAGTTTCCTCTTCTGTGAAGTGGGAACCTCACTATGGATCTGGTTTTGGTGCAAAAATTACCCCAGATTTGTTGGTAATTTATCAACAAATTACTTTGCCCCTTAAGACGACTGTTTTATTTTGGTCACAATTCTGTGGGTCAGGAGTTCTTGGAAGGGCTCAGCCGGGTGGTTCTCTTTGGGAGTCACAGTCAGATATCAACAGGGGGTGCAGCCATCTGAGGGATGTCCAAAATGGCACGCCCACGCGGCTACCAGTTGTTGCTGGCCATTGTCTGGGACCTCAGCTGGGCTGTAAACCGGGGCATCTACCTGTGACTCCCCAGCATGGCCATGACTTCTTTTTGACTTGTCCCAGAATGGGTGCCCCAGAAAGCCAGGAGGAAGCTGCATGGCTTTTTCTGACTTGGCCTTAGAAGTCTCACGGCATCGCTTCTGTTGCATTCAGAGCAGTCATGAGCCCACCCAGATTTCTAGGAGTGGGAGCATCGCCCCCACCTCTTGATGGGAAGAGTGTCAAATGACCCACGGACCTGTTTAAAACTGCCACGGTATCTGATGGGGTTGTGATCAGGATTAAGTGAGATATCTTTGAAGTGCTGGACAAATGTGAATTCCTCTTCTTCTAGTTTGAGGCCCAGGAGCTCCCAGGGCAAAGTCAGTGCCAGGTGCCAGGTTTCCAGTTGCTTTTGTTCATGTCTACTGGGCCGTAAGGATGGGGTGAAGGGACAGCCTTTCTCAGTTTCTTTTTTCTTTTTTTTTTTTTGGCGGGATCTTAGTTTCCCGACCAAGGATTGAACCTGGGCCCCGGCAGTGAAAACGCCAAGTCCTAACCACTGGAGCACCAGGGAACTCCCTCTTTCTCAGTTTCCAGTCATTTCTAGTGCCTTGGGTTAGTTAGTACAGGGCAGCAGTGAGGTACTTTCTGATTCCCCGATGGGGGTTGTTGGGTGCACAAGGTCTCCCGTGATCCCCTGAGACCCCGTATCAGCCCCAACCAAGTGCCTGGGCTCAACTGGAACCTTCTTGGGCTCCAAATGGGAACACCCGGCTGAGGACACAATGTCTCCAGGACAGATGCCCTGGTGTGGGTCCCTTGGGAGGCCCACACGTGTTGGGATGGGGAACTGGGTAGCAGCTGAATAGAAAGCAGTCAGAGAGAGTGGCTCCTGGCGGCACTGTTCCTCCTTCTCTTGTTCAGGAGTGGGTCCCATCTCTGCCCTTGCTTTCTCCGCCCCCAGGTCGGGAGAGAGTCGGGGGCTGAGGAGAGGTCAAAGGGAGGCCATTGGGCCAGCTCCCGGGCTGCCAGGGGAAGATGGGGGATGGCTTGCCTTCCAGAGCTGCATTCGAGGGTGCCTCCGGATAAGGCAGCGTTAAGAGGGAGGCTGGGTTCCAGTTGGTGCCAGAGTGGGTAGGATTTGCCCAACAGGGAAGGCAGGACAGAAGAGGGAGGAGCCCTTATGCGTCTGCTCCAGTGAGCTGCTGCCTTTTGGGAAGGTGGCCTGGTGCTCTCCCTGAGGTGCTCTCCCATGCACCCTTATTCTGGAAGAAGACGGCGGGACCTGTGTTTGGCAGTCTGAGGACGCTGCTTCCTCTGGTCCTCCTGCTTTTCCTCCTGGGGCTCTCTCACCTTCTTCATCACCGCCACTAGCCTCACCTCACGTTGGGCGACCGTGTTGTTCAGAGCAGGGCGGGGTAAGGCTCAGAGCCGCACAGCCATGCAACACTTTAGCCCCCAGAGCTCACGTTATTGCGCTCCTCCGCGCCCAACACCGTGCTGAGGGCGAGAAATGGTCCACAGGCCTCGTGATGCCGGTCCAGGAGAGCAAATCGATGAACAGGTACCACGTGCCCAAGTGAGTGATACACGTGTGTAAGCACCTCAGGAATCCATGGCCGGACAGCTCTCGGAGGGCTGGGGAGGCCGGGAGAGGACTAACTAGGCTAGGCCATAATGCAGGCTGCCCGTCCTCTCACAGCTCCGTGCCTCAGTTTCCCCATCTGTAAAGTGGGGATAACGAGGTGCCCGCCTTGAAGCGTCAGTCGTGAGGATGAAATGAGGGGACGCAGGTAAGCACTTGGCAGGGCCCCGGGCACACAGTCAGCCCCTAATCAAGCTGGTCTTGGGTGGTTAGGGATTTGCATAAGCAGGAGTGAGGGAAGGACGGAGGAGAGCCTGGGGAGTTGCCATGGGAGGGCGGAGTCATCCAGAAGGAGAAACCAGCGGGGAGCCGGGAGGGAGGTGGTGGAGGGGCGGCCTGCTACAGGGGTGGGTTCCATCCGCCCCTTCCTGCCCCCAGGTAAGGACAATGAAGAGCTCCCCACACCCCCCACCTCCACCTCCCCAAGGCCTCCCAGCTCCTCCCCCGTTCGGACTGCGTCAACCTGCTCCCTGAGGCTTTTCCTGGTGGCTCCACCCTGGTTCCCCCTTGCAAACCTGGCCTGGCTCCTCCTTATAGACCAGCTCCTCCTAGTTCTAGTCACTGCGCGGGAGGGGAGATCCCCATTCTCCTTAAGCATCAAACCCTGGGGGAGAAGAAAGACTGTCACTTTGCAAGTCCAGGCCCACTAGCTTTGTGACCTTAGGAGAGGTACTTAACCTCTCTGAGTCTCAGTTTCCTCATCAACAAGAGGGTAATCATTGCGACTAGTGACTTGTTTTGCCCATACTTCTAGGAGAATTAAATAAGAGAATGCATTCAATACGTACCTAATACTTAGTAGGTGCTTAATAAATGGTGGCTATTTCCATAGTGATTCTACGGCTGTGTATCCAGAAGGTGTTTGGTTAAACGACATCCGGGAATTTGACTGGCATAGGCAGCGGCTCCTTGTTGGCAGATAAAGAAATGGAGGTCTTCCTCTCTCTCGATGATTCAGGGAAAGCGCTCCCTGCCCCCTTTCCCTCCTGAGAGGTACCCCATGCTGTGCCTCAGAATTGGAAACAGCAGGCACAGACAAAGTGCGGGGTCAAGCCAGAGGTAGCTGAGGGAAGAAAGAGTTCTAGATAAAGATTTTTCTCACTTAATGGAGGGCTTTGCCCAATAGTCACGAAAACATAACTTTCTTCTAAAACTCTGGGATGGAACCCTTTCTATAGTATGTCTCAATGAGATGTATTAGTTTGTTATTGCTGTGTAACAAACTGCTCTAAAAATGCAGTGGCTTAACACAACAACAATTTCTTCTTCCTCACCAGTGGGTGGGTTGGCCGGGCTCGTTCATGCAGCTCACTCATCTCAGGGGAGGCCCAAGATGGCCTCGTGCACAGTATGGCAGTCGGTACCAGTTCTCAGCTGGGGTGAACAGTGGCTCTCCAACGTGTCACCTCGAATCCTCTAGTACACAAGACTGGCTTCCTTATGTGGCATTTTCAGAACTGCCTGAGAGAGTGAAGCAGGTTGCTGCAAGGTCTTTTAAGGCCTTATCTCAGAAGTCACACAGTATCACTTCTGCCACATTCTGTTGGTCAGAGTGAGTCACCAGGCCAGCCCAGCTTCTAGGGAAGGGGACATAGATTCCACTCTGTATTAGTCTGCTCGGGCTGCCATAACAAAAGTACCGCAGACTAGGCGCCTAAAACCACCGAAATATACTGCCTCACAGATCTAGAGGCTGCAAGTCCAAGATCAAGGTGTGGGCAGGGTTGGTGGCTTCTGAAGCCTCTCTCCTTTGGCTTGTAGACAGCTACCTCCTTCCTGTGTCCTCACATGGTCTTCTCTCTGTGTGTCTGTGTCCATATTTCCTCTTCTTATAAGGACCCAGTCAGACTGGACTAGGGCCCACCTGTGTGAACTCATTTTGAATGACCACATTTTAACTTAATTACCTCTCTAAATACCCTAACACCAAATACAGTCACATTCAGACCTACTAGGGCTTAGGATTCCAAAATGTGGATTTGGGGGGACACGATTCATCCCATAACACACCCTTTGGTGGGGAGAGCTACAAAGAAGTTGTGACCATCTTTTTTTTTTGGCCATTTTTAATCTATGACAGGAGACTATAGTAAATACTCAAACATGCTAGTACTGTTATTTCTGCCATTTTATTACCTGCCCATTGTGAGCCTAGTGAGGAAGAACTCCAGCTCTAGGTCCTTAAACCCTCCAGTTTCACTCTCTCCGACAAACACGCATCTTTCCCCGGGCAGCTCCCTTTAGCACATCACTGCAGGGGCTTAGCAGGATGCAGGGACCTCACGTGCCTGTGCCACTGGCTCCCTGGCTTTGAAGGGACTGTGTGGGCAATCTCCCAGAACAGGACAAGCCAGGCTGGCCTCACCGGCCTTTATCACCCCACGCCCCAGGCCCCAGACAAACCCCTCCATCTTCCACCTGGCCTGCCGCTTCCCCCAGGTGCCTGGGGGTGTCTTTTTCAGGGCAGTCTAGTTCCCATAACACCTGACTTATACATACGGGGTGTTTAATAAGAGTTTGAAGAATAGAATTGAGTTCGGGATCTTCGTGGTCCCCTTAACCCCTAGCTCAACGATTCCCCCCAGTCCTCATATCCCAAAGTCACCAAGAGCCCATTGGGGATTTGGAAGGTTTCTCCTATCGCAGCTTCTCTGGTTCTTATTCCTCCCCTCCCAGGCCCCTGCCCCTTCCCCCAAATCCATTCCACAACTGCCTTTCCTCACCACGTGGCATCCTCAAAGACGCGGGGGTTTTGACATTGAACCTGACATTTATCTGCTGTGGATTGGTGGAACGGTGATGCCGGGAGAGAGGAAACATTTCTGCTCCCCCAGAACCCCCTTACACACACACACACACACACACACACACACTCCCGGAGCCAGACAAATGCAGGAAAGTAAGACACAGCTGTAGGTCCAGCCACCCCAAGAGAAATGAGAAAGTGTGGAAGAAAACAAGAAGAAAAGGTGCGGAGTTGGGAGAGGTCAAGTGCCATATTATTTGCAGTCCTGATGGGCACACAGCGCAGCTCAGGGATGCGGTGTTGGTAGCAGCCCAGCAGAAAAGGCTGACAAAGCCAACACCCACTGCCAGAGCCGCAGCTCTGCGGGGCGGCCTGACGAGCTCTGCCTCTGAACACCATTGTTAATTGACGGAACGGTGAATGTGCAGAAACCTTCACCCCCAAAATGCGATTAACTGACTGTAGCGTCCCTACTGACTACACTGCCCTCCCGCCCACAGTGACCACCCACCCGCGTCCCCACTCCTGCCACTGCACACACAGCTTGGTGGCAGGCCAGGTGTGAGGTACCCTCCAGGGTGGGAGAAACAGGTTCATCCAGAAGGGGAATTCACCCAAGGATTTCAGGAAAGAGCCACAACGGGGATTTCTGATCCCCAGGACCCCCCCCCTTTTTTTTTTTGTGCGGTACGCGGGCCTCTCACTGTCGTGGCCTCTCCCGTTGCGGAGCACAGGCTCCAGACGCGCAGGCTCAGCGGCCATGGCTCACGGGCCCAGCCGCTCCGCGGCATGTGGGATCCTCCCGGACCGGGGCACGAACCCGCGTCCCCTGCATCGGCAGGCGGACCCTCCACCACTGCGCCACCAGGGAAGCCCCCCGGTTTTTTTTTTTAAAGTTGCTGCTTACATGGATGGACCTAGAGGTTATCATACTAAGTGAAGTCAGAAAGAGAAAGACAAATATCATAGGAGATCACTTATATGTGGAATCTAAAAAAAATGATACAACTGAACTTATTTACAAAACAGAAACAGACTCACAGACTTCAAAAACAAACTTCTGGTTACGGGGGGGGGGGGCGGGGGGAAGGGTGGGGAGAGGGATAAATTAGGAGTTGGGGATTAACATATACACACTACTATATATAAAGTAGATACCCAACAAGGGCCTACTGTATAGCACAGGGAACTACACTCAGCACTCTGTAATAACCTATATGGAAAAAGAATCTGAAAAAGAACAGATCTATGCATATGTATAACTGAATCACTTTGCTGTACCCCTGAAACTAACACAACATTGTAAGTCAACTATACTCCAATATAAAATTAAAATTAAAAAAATAATAATGGTAAGAAACGACCAAAAAGAATTGCCTCTTGACCCACAGTGGATGCCTTCGACCTGTAGAAAGGAAGGTCAGCCAGTATCTGAGACTCCCTGGCCTCCGAGTTGCCCCAGGGCCCAGGAAAGAGGTCAGCCACGCTAACCGCCCTGCTGTGGCCAAGAGCCCCTGCTGCGCCGCGCAGTTCCTGCTAAGTCAGAACGCGTTCTCCCAACAGTCTGGCTGCTCGGCAGGCCCAGGCGGCAGTGCGCAGCCACGGGCTGAGTGTGACGCTGGGCTGTGGGCCTTTGAAACAAGCGCGCTTCGCTTCACTCTGGACTCTGAGTTGTCTGCTTGGAAACAGAGAACATCTTGGCCCTGGCGGTGAGCGATCTAAGCCCTGGTGGCAGGGGAGTTGAGATTCTCGGGATGAACGGCTGAAGGCTGCTAAGAATATCCAGCCACAGGCCTGACCACAAGCCAGTGAAGGCCCCACGTGGCAGCTTCCGTGGTCCTTCAGGCGTGGGAGGAGGGAGCTGACTGGGCAGCCGGTGCTCGTGGGGTCCATCAGTTGGAAGTGTGTAGGCGCAGAAGTAAAGAGTAGGGTTAAGTAACATTTTAAAAAAATCCAAGGGCTTCCCTGGTGGCGCAGTGGTTGAGAGTCCGCCTGCCGATGCAGGGGACGCGGGTTCGTGCCCCGGTCCGGGAGGATCCCACATGCCGCGGAGCGGCTGGGCCCGTGAGCCATGGCCGCTGGGCCTGCGCGTCCGGAGCCTGTGCTCCGCAGCGGGAGAGGCCACAGCAGTGAGAGGGCCGCGTACCACAAAAAAAAAAAAAAAAAATCCAAGAAGCCCATCCTGCCCCCAAGGAATGCATAATCCCAGGAGGAAGGACGTCAGCCACAAGGGACTTAGAGCGCGTTACAGGTTAAAGAGAGGACAACCAAACAGAAGGGGCCGGCGGCAAGGCACCTCACATGCGTCTGTGAGGCTGCAAGTGTCAAAGAGAGAGCACCCACACCGGCTTCCTGAAGCCACATCAGGTGGGTCTCGTGGCCTAGCAGCTGGCGGCCTGACGGGGAGCCCGGGATACATGGTCCGTCCTCTACACCCCAGTTCCCACATCTGCAAAGCCAGGGATTCGGGTCACTGTTTCATAAACGTTTTGAAAGGTCAGGTCTCAGACCTTCCGGACTTTGATGCATGCGCCCCCGGAAAAATGGACACGGGCACCAAGGCCACCATTTTTGCACTATTTCAAGGGGTTGCCCGGCCCCAAGCTGACCATCCAAGGATCTCAAGCAAAGGTTCTGAGGTTTTGGCTTAGGGGAGGAAGTGTTCTTGGAGGTCTGGAGACGACTGGGAAGAGTTCAGGGATAAAGTGGGATTGAAGGAGGCGCAGAAATGAAATTTCTACTCCTTCATCCAACAAATGTGGTGAGTGGCAGCTGTTGGCAGGCACAGTGGGTGCAGCCATAGAGGAAACACAGGGGTCCTGGGTCTTGTGGGACCGCCTTTCTAGCTGGAGAGACAAGCCCCTTCGGCTCTAGCCACACAGGCCGTCGTCGTTCATTTGCTCAAATAGTTCAGGGGCAGTCGTACTTCAGGACCTGCGCACTTACCTTTCAGCTGCCTGGAGCTCTTTTTCCCGTATCCCCAGACAGCTGGTCCCCTCTCAGCTCAAAAGCCATGCCCAGGATGAGGCCTCCCGCCATCCCCGCCCTTCGCAGCCACGCTGCCCTGTTTCATCTTTGCAGCTCATATCATCATCCGAAGTTATCTTCTCTATTTGCTTTGTGTTTATGGTCCATCTCCCTTAGCACAGGGACCCTGTCAATCTTGTTCTCCACGGTGCCCTGGTGCCCAGGACAGTGCTTGGCATACAGTAAACACCTGTCAGAGATGGCGATGAACCAAATGAACTAATTATAGACTTAAAGATAGATTGCTGCGAACTGGTGAGGCCTGTGGTGTAAGGCTAAGGACCAGGTGGTTTGAGAGGGTGAAGCTGGGGGACTAACCTGGCTCGGGGGAATGTGTCTTAGAGGCAGTGCTGTTTAGATAGAGCTCCAAATGACTAGGAAGGTGGGGTGGAGGGAAGACGGATCCGGGCAGTCTCCTGGGATGGCCCGGATGTGGGAAGGGGCTGGAAACAGAAGCCGAGAGCAAAGGTCTGAAGGGTAGGGCCTGGTGAGCTGGCTGAGGGTTTTCACCTTCATCTCAGTAGTGAAAGCTGTAGGGGTACCATTGCTCTGGCTCCAGGGCGCTGTGCCCCCTATTACCTCTCTGATCCATCCTCGTGCTTTACACTCTGGCCACTCTGGAATCCTGCTTGTTCCTTACACACCGCAGGCACCCTCCCGCCACAGGTCCTTTGCACTGGCTATGCCTCTGCCTGCAACTCTCTTCCTCCAGAAATCCTCTGGGCTCCCTCACCTCCTTCGAGTCTTTGCTCACCTCTCACCTTCTCAAAGAGGGTTCCCCTGACCACCCCTGAATCCTGAACCCTTCTCCCGACCCCCTGCCCTCCTGCTGGCCCTTACCTGCTCCCACTTGTCTTTCCTTGGTGTGTATCACTGTCTACTGTCCGAGGCAATCTTAAGACCCGTTACCTTTATTGTTTATCATCCATCTCTCTCCTGCTGGAATACAAGCACCTCAAGGACAGGCATCCATTTTGCTCCCCAGGACGTGCCGAGTGTCTGGAAGGGCACCTGGTACCCAGTAGCAGTCGAGATTTGCAGGTATGGTCGTTGCTGTTGGCTGCTGTGCTGGAAATGGACGGCAGAGGGGCAGGAGCGGACGAAGGGGGCCAGTTAGGAGGTCATTGCCAGGCCTTAGGCAAGAGATTGTGCTAGGCAGGTGCTGGATGCAGAGGGAATGGATGACTCCTAGAGCTGCCAAGAGGACAGAAAACAGGATTTGGTGATGGGTCAGGCTGGAGGAGTGGGGTGGTCAGAGAGCTCAGAGGTGACTCCCCGGTCCCTGGACTGCTTTCTGGCCATAACTGGGTATGATGACCAGGTGGTGTGTGGGAACCAGGGAGAAGAAGCAGGGTTAGAGGAAAGAAGGGAGAAAGGGGTTCCCGGAGGGGAACATTCATGGGCACCAGTGGGGGAAAGGCTCACCTGTCTAGGGGAGAGTGAAAAGTGCGGTTTGTCTGGAGTGGAAGGAAGTTCCTGCGGAGGAGAGGAAGATGGCAGGAAAGGCCGGATCGGGGGCCTGGCCAACCGCTAACGCTGTGTACTTGCTGCTCTGGCACTGGTATCCTGGGCCGTGGGCAGGGTGCTGTGAATCCTCCCCCGATCATGGCCCATCCACCTGGTGCACTGCTCTCAACGGCTTGCTTCTGTCACGGAGCAGAAAGTTTGCTTCTGTTCCTGTGATTTTAAACCGTGCTTCCTGGCTGTCTCTAGAAAAACCTCACTGCCCTGCCTCCCCACCCCGACTCCACCCAGAGTGTCCCCCGCTCTCCTGCAGCCGGCTCTCCTGCCCAAGAGCTCGCATGCAATTATAAGCCTTCTCCTTCCCCAGTTTGTTTGCGTATTTTTTTATTTATTGTATTTTTTTTCTTTTTGGCCACGTCCCCGCGGCTTGCGGGGATCATATTAGTTCCCCAACCAGGGATCGAAGCCGTGCCTTCGGTAGTGAAAGCACAGAGTCCTAAGCACTGGCCAGCCAGGGAATTCCCTATTATATTTTTTATTTTGTTAACATTCTATTGAAGTGCAGCACACAGACGGAAAAGTATCTAAATCCTAAATGTACAGCTTGGTGAATCTTTACAAGCTGGGCACACCCGCGTAGCCAGCACCCAGGTCAAGACGCAGCGTATTCCCAGGCCCCCCACCCCGAACTCACTGTTGTGCCCCCTCCCAAGGGGCATGCCCCTCTCCATTGTCCCCCTTCCTCCAAGGTCACCCCTAGGCTGACTTTTGACACTTTAGATTGGCTTTGCCTACTTTAAAACTTGAGGTAAATGGAATCCTATTGAGAGTATGCTTTTGAGGCAGGCCTGCATTTTAAAATCAGTCTTCCTGGCGGCCTTGAGGCCAGTGGTGTTAGGTGCTGGAATTGATAAACAAATGAACAATGGGGTTAGGAGGGAGTGAAGGCAGTTGAGACTGGATCTGGAGAGTCGGGCCGAGTTCTAAGAGGATCTTGAACTATAGGAGGAGGAAGGAAAGTAGCTCACACCTGAGGGAGGGAGAGACCCCTGCCTCTCAGAAGGACATTCTCCATGCTACCCTGATCCCAGAAGTGTTTCTTTAGCTAAAGATTAGAAAGGGTTCTTGCCTTAGGGGAAGAGACCATTCAAGTTCCATTGTTCCAGTGTCCGGGGAGATTTTTCTCTCTCTCTCTCTCTCTCTCTCTGTGTGTGTGTGTGTGTGTGTGTGTGTGTGTGTGTGTGAGAGAGAGAGAGAGAGAGAGAGAGAGAGAGAGAGAGAGATGGAGAGAGGTATTCCTGGGAACCCATTTCTCTAATAGTAATTCCTAGGGGGCCTCATGCTAGATGGGCAGTACTGGCTTCCACCTGCGTGATGGTGATGATGGTGGCGGGGAGGCCTCAGAGATGGGCAGAGACATTTGAGGATTTTAGAATCCAAAGTCCAGAGAAGGTGAGTGACTTGCCCAAGGTCACACACCGAGGGAATCAGCATTAGAAATGGGATCTCTTGTGCCCTCCCCGGTCCTTTCATTACTGTGTACCACCCCCTTGCTTTTCAAAGAACCTAGTGTTGCCACCAAAACAGCAGAATTACCTCATTTTTCTTTTTTTATAAATGTATTTATTTTTGGCTGCGTTGGGTCTTCATTGCTGCACGCGGGCTTCCTCTAGTTGCAGCGAGCGGGGCTACTCTTTATTGCGGTGCGTGGGCTTCTCATTACAGTGGCTTCTCGTTGCAGAGCACGGGCTCTAGGCATGGGGGCTTCAGTAGTTGCGGCACGCGGGCTCAGTAGTTGCGGCATGTGGGCTCAGTAGTTGTGGCTCGCGGGCTCTAGAGCGCAGGCTTGGTAGTTGTGCCGCACGGGCTTACTTGCTCTGCGGCATGTGGGATCTTCCCGGACCAGGGCTCGAACCCGTGTCCCCTGCATTGGCAGGCGAATTCTTAACTACCGCCCCACCATGGAAGTCCCAATTACCTCATTTTTGAAAGGCGTTATGAATTCAGTTCTATATGTGGAACGGAGCACAGAGGTTGTGAGTGGGCATGACATTATAATTCACGTCCCACTCTATTTATCTTTGCTGGGTTTTGTGTATCTTTGGAAGCAGCCTTAAACCATTATTGGAACAAAGTAGGGAGAAAAATAATAATATATAATTACAAATGAGGACTAGACCGTATGAATCCTATTAATTGTCTTCCCTGCCATCCTTAGTTTGGGTATTTTCAGAATAATTAAAAGATTAGGCTTTCATTGGTGGAGGTGGTGGGTTAGCACTGAACCCTAAACAGTGGCATCACCTACTCCAGGGATGGCCCCGTGCCACCTGCTGCCTGGGACGCTTTCTGAGTAACACCAAGGGCTGTGCTCCAATCTCCAAGTATTTACTCTCTGCTGAGGAGAAACTCTGGCAAAGGCTGTGAAATAAACCCCAAAGCCAGGGAGAAGCCGAAGAAAGGAAAGGGTCAGTGGCGCATTAATCATTGTCGGCGGAGCTAGAGCAGAGGACAGAGGCTGGTTTGAAGAAAGACAGAACCTGAATTATCTTGGAGATTGATCTTCCCTCCTGCACGCTCCCTGTGCCAGCAAATAGGGCAGGAAGGTCCCGGCGCAACCACTGGCATTGAACTGGTGAGGGCATCCGCCGACTGGCCGGCATGCTTTGTCAGAGAGACCAGGGCAGGGATGTGACCACACTCCGTCACGGGGGTCATCCCAGAGCTTCTGCTTACCCTGAACAGGCTGCATCTTGGAAAGCGACAGAACACAAGAGGCATCTCAGAGAGACCTTTGGGACAAATTCACTGTCGTCATGTCCTCAGAGGGCATCGTTGGCATGCCGGCGTGCAGTGAAGGCCATTTCCTTTAGATCCAAAGAAAGCACCCAATTATTATGTGCCTGTGGAATTGGCAGAGTAATGACGTTGACCACAGGTGCCTGGAGAGTTGGAAAGACTGCATGGATCAAAGTTTAGGCTCTAGGAATCAGGCAATGAGTGTCCAGGCAAGCAGGCAAGTTAATTATCCTCTAAACCTCAGTTTCCTCATCTGTGAAATGGGGATAATAATAGTACCTTTATTATGGGGTAGTTTGCCCATATGTGAAATGAGATTAGTAATGCATATAAAGTGTTTAGAACTGTGCCTGGTGGATAGTGAGCCCTTAATAAATCCTAGCTATTGTTCTCCTAAGAGCTGAAAAGGGCTAGTGGCCCTCCTCCTCCCCAAATTCAAGAACTTCAGAGGGGCTGTGTAGTGGCTTCTCCCAATATCCTCTCTTCCCTGCTTTAGCTCTCCCCATGGTAAGAGCAGAGTAATCTTTATCAAAGCCCAAAGCTGGGGAAAACGTTGCCCAGAAGTCTGAAAGGGCAAGGTGGTTTATAATCTCACCGAACGCTGAGCCATAATTTAGTACTGGTGGAGGTGCAGAAATTTCCCAAACAGAGCTAGACAATCTACTTGTTCTGGGGAGGAAGTCCTTCCCTTGAACTTGGCCCCTCACTTTTTCAAAGCTTACCTGAGAGGAAGGCAACTCTTCACATAGATGATAAATTCTTAGGTTCCCATGGCGAACACAGCAGATCAACCAAGACCTGCTGATCCCAGAAAGAAACAAACTCCTTTTATTATATTTACTCCAGTTGGCGAGTTGTCAAGACGACCCCAGAGGGACAGGATTGGAGAAGCTATGTAGGATCTGATCCCAGAAATAGTTTAAGGTTTGGGGGAACAGTGCATATGTGTGGGAGACAAACAATTACTCTACTGGAAAGAGCCCAGGTTTGGAGTCAGGTAGAATCCCCGTCGCCAAACTCAGTTAGATTAGCTATATATTTGGGGAGGGCAATTGTGAGCTTCAGTCTCCTTAGCTGTAAAATGTGAATCATAATACTTAACCCATAGGGTTATTTTTGGGGCTTTGGTGAGGTAACTTGGGAATCTACCTAATAAAGTAACTGAAAAGAGCGAAGGCCCTCAATAAACAGTAGCTATTTTTATCATGGAGGAATTATTCATCCTTAAAAAAGACTTGCTTTGCTATCAAATGCATCATAATGCCATAGTTACTGTTCAAAGTCAAACGGCGGCATGGGATTGAGAGAAGAACTCCGATTGCCCAAGGTCACCTGTGACCAGAACCCACTCTTCTGGTTTCTAAGGGTCTGGAGAAGAAGGGTGGTCTCAGTCTTTTGCCACCAAGTAAGGACCAAGTGGTTGACAACAGGCAAAATACTCTAAGGAGTTTGGGGCTCTGTCTTGCTCTTCTTGGCTAGGACGTCCCTCTCTCGCCTCCTGGGGCCGATATTCTGTGGCACTTAGCAAGGATAGGAACGTCCAAGGCCCGCCCTCAGGAACCCTGGCTCCTCTGACAAAAGCCTGTATACTTGCATCCCATGCTCCCATGAGCCTCTCCAGGCGATAATGGCTCCTCTGGCCTCATGCTTTACTCTCCTAATTTCTTAGGTCTCGATCCTCACCAGCACTACAGAGCTACTCCCTGCAAGCCCGGACACCTAGCTTTTCCTGAAGCACATGCCCGTAATTACCTTACTCTCTCTTTTTTTTTAAAAAAAAAATTTATTTATTTGTGTATTTTTTTTTGGCCAGCTGCACCAAAAAAAGTGATTCATGTGGGATCTTAGTTCCCCGACCAGGGATCAAACCCGTGCCCCCTACATTAGAAGGGCGGAGTCTTAATCACTGGAAGGCCAGGGAAGTCCCTTGTTTTGCTCTCTTGAATTTGGTTTCTTCTCTGGCCATGATATAGAATATTGATTAGAGTTAGCAAAAACGTATGAAGCATTCAGTGACTCATTTACTGTTTATCAAGTATTTGGGGGGGCGGAATCCCCTGGTGGTCCAGTGTTTAGGACTCCGCACTTCTACTGCAGGGGGCACGGGTTCGATCCCTGGTCGGGGAACTAAGATTTCACGTGCCGTGTGGCGAGGCCAAAAGTAAAAAATAAATGAAGTGTATTTTAAAGCATCTATATGTGCCAGGCGTTGTGCCACAAATGTGCCGCAAACAACATTATGAGAACAGTATGTTTCTACGTGTTCGTTCCTGGATATTGATGCAAACTTAGTACACAGTGATGGCGCACCCTCTCCTTACAGAGCGTACAGTCTTGTTGGGGAGATGACAGCCCAGGGAGGAATGCTCAGAGCCTATTAACAACAGGGGCCATATGTGCTGGCCCTCAGAGGGTGAGGCAGACAGTGGCAAGCCATGAGGTGGCAGGGATCTGGAAGCCTTGTTAAGGAGTTTGGGTTTTGTTCCAAGTACAGTGGGAACTAGTGGGGTAGTGACATGTGACATGCTTTTTTTTTTCTCAAAAGACTTTGTAGCTGCCATGTGGAGGAGGGGTTGGGGGAGGGTGAGAGTGGCAGCACAGAGAACAGTGGGACTAGTAATCCTGTGTGCTAACCCAGGCAAGATGATGGTGCCCTGGCCAAGGTGGATTTGGGAGAATGGGAAGAAGTAGGTTGACTGGATAGAACACTTGGAAGTAGAATCGGTTAGCCTTGCCATCAGACTGGAGGAAGGCGAGGTGGGAGATGAAGGAGACAGGTCTAGAATGACCCCTTCCCTCCCACCCCCAAGATTATGCTTTAAGCACTGAAGTGGCTGAGACATTTTCTGCCACAGGGAAGGGAATTGGGACAAAGGGCAGGTCCCAAGGGACGAGCAGGTCTCTTTTTTAAGGGACAGTTTGTCCTGCTTGCCACTCTTTCCCCAGGACCTGTTGCAGGGCCTGACATGTAGTAAATACCCCAAAATATTTGTAGATTAATTGATTTTTTTAAAAATTCAGTTTTAGGTAGGCTGTAAAGCAGGGTGACAAAGAATGTGGACTCTACGGCTGATTGAGTTTGAATCTTAGCTCCACCATTTTCCCAGTGACTTTGGGAATGTTCTGTGACCTCTCTGCCTTAGTTTCCTCATCCGTAAAATGTGGATAATAATTCTACCTGCCTCAGAGGGTAGTTGTAAGGATTAATCGTTAATTTCTAGGAAGTCCTTAGAAGAGGGTTGCCAGCACTCTGCAAATGTTCACTATTGTTATCATGAAGCTGGTCATAGATGGCCAAATTGAGATGTCAGGTCTGCCGTTTGATATGGGGGTCTGGACCTGGAAAAACAAATTGAAGGGTTATCAGGTCATCAGCAAGTAGGTGGTATTTAGAGCCATGAGCCTGGATGAGATTGGGGCAGGGGGGAGAGAAGGAAGGACCCAGGCCCAAGGCAACTAGTATAGCATAGATAGAGAAGAGTCCAGAAAGAGACTGAAAGAGACTCAGAGGTAGGATGCAAACCATGTGTGTGTGGTATCTGGGAAGCCAAGAGCAGTTCAAGCGGGGAGTGGTCAGGGGTGTTGAGTGCTTCCAAGGCCAAGGAAGGCTTGACCCCCACCCCCTGCATCCCCACCCTCCAGCAACAAGGAAGTGGCAGGTGATCTTGAGCCCTTTCTGCAGAATAGCTACGGAGGGTGGAGGTTGAAGAGTGTGGGTTGAAGAGTGTGATAAATGATGCATCTATACAGTGAAATTCCACAGGCCTTGGCACAGCCAGAGCCCATCTCCAAGTGCTGATATAGAAAATGATCTGTAAGATGTAGCAATAAGTTTTATAGGTGAGGTATGGAACAGCTTGTGCAGTGTGTTCCCATTTCTGAAAATAAAGAAAGTGGTGGTGAGGGTGTTGAAGATGTTTAATCATGTACCGACAAATGTGTGTCTGTATCCCCTCTACGTTGTGTTTTACACAAACGGTAAGGTACTCAAATTGTAACGTACTATACACACCCATTCTGCACATTATGGTTTTCCCCTAACGATAGACCTTAGGGGTCATTCCCTATCAATACTGCAGAGCAAATTTTTATTTTTTAAAAGAGGTACAGAATGTTCCCTTGTATGCATGAACCATCAATGTCATTGCTGGACATTTAGGTTGTTTCTAATATTATGCTGTTACAAACAAAGCTGTAATTTATCCCAATATCTTAGAATAACTTCAAAACGAGCTGAGTTTTAGAGGGCACACAAGGTAAGGAAATGGAAATACTAATGGACGTAGACACCTCTTTTGAGAACTACAGCTGTGCAGGGGAACGGATAAATAGGGAGCCGGGGAAGGAGATGTGGGGCTAAAGAAGGGCATTCTAAAGATGGAAGATGCTTCAAGGGAATGAATACAACAGAGTAATTCAATAAAGAGTGCATGGGGGTGGGGGAGGGAGGCAGTCAGGAAGAGCCTCTGCCAGTGATATTTTAGCAGGTGTAGGAGGATGACTTAAAATGGTACGAGGCCCTGTGCTGAGTGCTGTGGGAACAGAAGGTTGCATGAATGGACACAGGCCTTCAGGAAGGTTCCACTCCAGCAGGGAAGCTACAATGTTTCACAAATCAGTTGTGATATTGTCAGAAAGTGGTTGATTCTGTTACTGAGGTATAAAGGTCTATAAACATCCCACTGGGTGCCTGCTGGTGGAATTTGCTCACACTTCCGGTGATTCCCTGGGTTTTTGATAAACCATTAGCCGGAGGAGAGGAGAATGATATTTTGCCTGGAATTTGTGGATTTTCCTATAGGGATTAAATGACATGCACGCCCTGGAAGGCTGAAAGAAAAGGAAAGGAAAGGATAGGAAGAAAGGAAGGAAGGAAGGAAGGAAGAAAGAAAGGAAGGAAGGAAGGAAGGAAGGAAGGAAGGAAGGAAGGAAGGAAGGAAGGAAGGAAGGAAAGGAGGAAGAAAGGAAATAAATAAATAAAAATCCCAAGAAGAATTTATATTCCTGATGGCTTTGCTGATGGTCGTGTAAATTGTATATTTAATCAAAGGCACTCGAATGTCTCTCTCTCTCTCTTTTTTTAACTATTGAAGAGCCATTTAAATGTCAACGTAAGTGATTCCCTCCCAAATAGTGCTGTTTATACATTACTTCCCCTAATAGACCATAATGATTCATAAGGAGGCATTTCGCGCCTCTAAATTGTAGGCCTATTGAAATATAAATTAAGATGATAAATAATTTGACCTTACCTGAGAGTACTAAGTATTTACATATGTCAAATACGAAATTACCCTGAATATCAGGGTCCCTGAAAAGGCAGCATTCCTCTCCTGGCTGAATTCAATAAATGAAACGGGTTTTAATATCTCCTTTATAGTGTGGAGAAAAGAGAGGGGCAGACACAAAAGAACGGGCCGGGAACCCGGCCGTCCCCGCCCTCCAGACTTCGCCTTGGCCTGGGGGCCCGGGACCCCTCCCCGGGAGTGCAAGGCGGGTGCCGGCCGCCCCCGCGTGCCCCGCGCGCCCTCTTCGCCCCCTCCTCCCGCGACGCCGCTGGAGTTTCTAAACATGGAGTTTCTACAGGAACTTTGCCAGGCCGAGCTCGCCGCCCTCCCGGATCCCCGCAGCGGGATTCACCGAGTCGGCGGCGCCGCGCGGCCTCCCCGCCCCCACGCCTCCGGGGAGCCGCTGACCTGGCGGCCTCCAGCTCCGCAAAGCCGCTCCGCCAGGTTCATAACCCGAGAAGGTGCGGAACCTCCCGGGCCCTGCGCCCCCGCCCGACCCTGCCAGGGCCCCGGAGGGTGGCAGCTGGGCGCCCTCGGCGGGACCCAAGCCCAACCTGCCCGCCGGGCCTGTTTGTTGGCGGCCGCCTGAGCTTGGGGCCCGGGGCTCGGCGAGCTCTCCGCTCCCCGGACCGGGGCCGAGCCGCGGGGGTCGCCGAGGCGGTGGAGGGGCGCAGACCACGGAGGGCCCGGGCTGGGTGCATTGACCGCTCGCGCCGGGTTTTTGTTTTGTTTTGAAGCCGGGCGTGGGGGAGGGGCAGCACCTTGTCAATGAGAAATTTCCTGTTCGCAAGACTCTGCTTGCAGAGTTTCTGTCCTGCCCTTGAACTGACAAGTGGATCTCCGCAGCGCGAGCCCCCGAGAGTTCATCCAGCCGCGCCGGGCGCGCGCAGGGGTGGGGGCGGGGGCACCCGCGCCGCGGCGCCGAGCCCCCGGGAGCCCGGCGGAGCGGGGCCGACGCCTGCCCTCCCGGTTCCCGGGCGCACCCGTGAGCGCCCAGCCGAGCGGTGACTAATCTGCGGCTCTGGGCCTCTTGGCGCGCAGCCCGGGCTCGCCTCCCTCCCCCTCGTTCCATCCCCCTCCCCGCCGGCCTCCCGGCCCCGCCGCGCCGAGCTCCGCGGAGAGAATCGCGCGGGCCGCCGCCGTCGCGTTCCCGGGAGTGTGGGAAGCGGGTCGAGGCAGGCGGCTCCCGAGCCGTCTCTCCGGTCGCTCTTCTTCGACCCAGGCCCAAGTGTGCGTGTGTGTTTCCTTCCCCGTAAGCACTTTGATCAGCGTTTCCTCAGCGCCGCGGAGGAGCCAGGGCAAACTGGAGCTTTTAACCCCCTGCGTGCCGCCCCACGGTGGGCTCCGTGGGGAGGGTGCCGCTGGGAGACTAGTCGACACGGGGGCAATCGGTTTGGTTTGGCAAGCCAGTGTCTGGAGGAGCCCGACCGGATCCGAAGAGCTTGCCCAAGCGCGGCAGGCTCTCCTGGGGAGAGCAGGCCGCGAGGCCCGGGGCGGCTCGTTAATGTTCCAGCCTGCCCGGGGGCCGCACAGTAACCCGACCTGACTGGCGAGGCGAGGTGCGGGCTTGAAAGGCCCGGCAGGCGGAGGCTTCTGGAGGGGATCTGGAGGCCCCGGGGGGACCCACTTTCACGCACCCTGTCTGCTGGCGCGTGGACGGCTCCCAACCCGGGGTGGGGGCCTCGCTCTCGCCCCGCTGACTCGGTCCTGGCCGCCGCTCCCTCCCCTGGCCAGGCCTCGCCGGGGAGTTAATGATTGATTTACTGGCTCCGCGCGGCCGGCGCCCTCCCAGCTATTTGTCCAAGCTGAGGAGTTGCTGGCGAGCAGCGCAAAGGCCGGGAGCGCGGGGGTCGCCCGGGAAGGGAAGCCGCGCTGCTGACGGGAACGAGCGACCACTTGATTAGCCCCCACTGAGCGGCTCTAGCCGTGTCCGGGGCGAACCTGCTGGAGGCCCGGGCCGGGCGAAGGGAACATTGGGAAGCGCCACACGTAAACGGGTTGGCAGCTGGTGATTAGGCCGCCCAGTTTTATGAGTCATAATGGGTCGCCCGCCTGGCCCTCAGCCTGCTCGCTGTGGACTCGGCGCGCCGGGGTCCAGGCGGTGGACCGTTCCGGGCCGTGCAGAGGGGGATGCTCTGTGGGGGCTGGGCCGCCGAAGGCGTTGCGCAGGATTTCCTCTCATTCCTCGCAGAAGGCAACACAAACACCCTAAATCAAACCGCTCCGACAGCCGAGGGCTCCACACAGACACATCAATAAGAATTTCGCCTCCCGCGTTCGAACGCACTGAAACACTTGTCCTATTTTTATGCAAATGACACCACACAAATAGATCTCGCAGGCCCGGGAGTGGGGCGAGAGGAGGAGGGGCGCTGCCGCCCCAGCCTGGGGGCTGTGAAGGGAGGAGGGAGTCCCAAGCCCGCACCCCGGGACCCGCGCCGACTCGGGCACAGCGGGGCTGGTACTGGCCAGGCGGCCCGCCCCGCGCGCAGTGGCTCCCTGCCAGCGCCGCCAAGTCGGCCGCGTCCCCAGGCTGCCTGCAGAGGCGGATTAGGGAAGGAGCGAAGCGAGCCTGTGACTAATCGCGGGGCCTCGGACCGGAGCACCAAGGCCATGTGCGACTGACAGGATCGACACTAGCAGAGGACACGGCGACGCCTCGCTTAATTGCAGGCTTAAAAAATTGCCGCCTGAGCAGCTCCGGTGCGGAGCCACGGCGTGCGCTCTGGGCTGGGGAGCGCGCCAGGGGGACCTGCGCTTTCGACCGGGGGAGGGAGGTTTGGCGTCTCCTGGATCGAGGGACCCGGCCCTCCTGTCCGTTCCCCTCTCTGCAATGTGCCCCCACCCCGCTTGCGGACCGGGCTGTAGCTGAGCCGACCGGTAGAGTAAGATCCAGCTCCCAGGCCTAGGTTTCTGACCCTTTCCCCCGTGGGGCCCACCTTCCCCCTTCTCTCCATAGATCCTATAAAAGAGGCTATACAGTTGGAGGTGAAAGATTCCAACAAACCCTTAATATAAAAACCACACACGCGAACCACTTTCTTCTCTTCCCTCCCCTTCCTTCTCCATCGGCTGATACAAAGCCCCGAATGACCAAAGGGAGGGAGAGGCAAGTCAAGACTTCAAGGAGCGAGGTCACCGAGTGCCAAAAACTCGGGGCCCACGGACACGCACCCTAGGCTCTTCACCCCTGGTCACAGTCCCTCTAGCCCAGACCTCCTTCCTGGAGCGCTGAGGCCTCTCAGGGGGGGAAGGGGGGAAGCGTTGGTAGGCCGACTGGCCTGTGTGTAAGAGGGGAGGGGGGGGGAAGGCGGGGTGGCGGGGAACCCAGCGAGAGAAGTTTCCACCACGCTCTGGTCGGCTGCTGCCAAAATCCCCGGGCCCCTCCCCGCCCGCACCGCCTTCCGTTGCCACCACAAGTTTGGTTTAACGAGAGCTCGGGACAAAAGCAAACGTTTTCTATAGACCCCGAAAACAAAAGGGAAAGAGACGCGCGCGGCGGCCGAGAAGCGGCTGCTAGCGTAATGGTGCCGGGCGGACAGCAGAGCATTAGAACTGCAAAAGCCTCGCGGGCGGGAGGAAGTGCGAGGCGGGAGGCGGGAGCGCGGGGAGGGCGGGCGGGCGGGGGAGGGGCGCTGCGCCATGTTTCCGTGTCACCCGCCGAGTCGCCGGCGCTGGGCTTAGCCGCCGGCTCCCGCCTGCCTCCGTAACAGCAGAAAGCGTGCGATTAGCAGCCAGACAGGCGGGGACTCCGGGCCCGCGGGGCCGCCGCACACGCCGCCCGCGGCCCGGCCCCGCGCCCCCCCGCCCGCCGGGTAATCATCCTCCTCGCTGCAGCGCTGTGTGCACTCTCATTAGAGCAGGGAGGCTTTTCTCTGCGCACTCGCTCGGCTCCCGCTGGCAAAACAACGCCTTCCCCGGCCGGGCCCTGGGCCAGGAGCTCCGGGGAGGGCGGGACGGGGGAGGGGGGGTGAGGCAGGGCAAGCGGCGCAGGTCATCTCGGCTGCCCGATCTCCTCTGGGCACACAGGAGATGGGGAGGGTCCATCGGCCCTGCCCACGCCGCGTGGCAAAGTCCGAACCCCGTACCAGTGCCGCCATGACCTACTCTTGTCCCCCGCCGGAGGCTAGAATGGGGGCCGAGGGGAGATGAGTGTGTCTGGTTTGGAGAGCGGGGGCGGACACCGGGAAGACTCCCAAAACAGGTTTTGCCCCATCTATCTTGCGAACGACCTCCTGAGGCCAGAAGCTGGATCCCAGGGGTGGCGGCCCTTCGACCCTCAGGGAGACCCGCGTCCCCGAGCTTCGGGCTTGATCGCACAGAAAGGGTGGGAGTTGGGGGCGGCCAGGGCGCGGCTGCGCCTGGCCCTGAGCTTCGGAGCCCCATTTTCTCCTCCGCGATCTCTGCACACAACAGTAGGCAGCCTCTCCCGGCACCACGCGCCCAGCTGCAGGGCCCGGGAGCAGGTGTTCCTGCCCGGCCGGAGTGGCGGCTCCGCGCCCCTCCTGTCCCAGCTGCCGGGGGAGCCGCGTTGATGGCGGTAATAGAGGAAGGTCCCGCTGGACCTCTAGAAGGGTCCTCCGGGTTTAAATGGGGATGCCCCAGGGCGAGGGCGGCCGCCTGGGACTAGGAGGGATCGAAGGTGACGCGCGACCAGCCCTCGTCTGGAACAGCCCTAGGGGCCAGCGGAGGCCGCTCGGGGCGGCGCAAGGGCTTCCGGCCCCGGTGACTGCGGCGGCGGCGGCGGGGCGGCTGGGAAGTTCCCGGGGCGGCCGCGAGGAGCACCCTCCCCTGGCTGCCGCCGCCGCGCAGCTTTCGGAACGGCGCCCTAGAAGCCTCTTGGCGTCTGGCAGCGCCGCTCTCGGCCGGCGCGGGGATGGGGGCTGCGGGGTGGTCCGGACCCAGCCCCCCGCAGGGCGGGGGAAGGGGGGCCGGAGGCCCCGCGGGAGCTGCGGCGCGCCTCCCTGCCCCCGCTCCTCGCCGCCGCCGCCGCCGCCGCTGATATGGCGGGCACGTGAAGCGCAGCTCGGCGCCTCGGCGCCAGCCAGGGAGCGGCCTGCCCCGCCGGCTCGGCTTACCCGCGGGCCCAGGAACGCGGAACCGAGCCCGGCCGGGCCCCGCAGAGCCCGCGCCCCCGCCCCGCTCCCAGCTCGCCGCGGCCCCGCACCCCCTCCCCGCCCGCGCCTGGCCTTGGGGCCGCGCCAGACTGCTCGCCCGAGGGGAACTCAGGCTGACAAATGGGACGCGTGTGGGCCTTACGTGAGGCCCGGCTGTCAGCGGATGCCCGTTTGCTTGGCGCCTACGCCGGGGCCAGGCTTTTCGCGGAAGGGCGAGAGGAGGGGTTTCCCCGCTCGGCGGTTTCGGCTCCCCGGGGACTATCCGGCCGCGGCTAGCCCCGGGCTTTAGGTCGTGCCCGGAGAGGGCAGACTCGGTTTGCGCCCAGCGCCGAGTTGCGAACCCGGGATGGGGGGTGAAGAAGTGGGAGCTCGGGAGCTGTAAGCCGGAGGTGGGTGCAGAGGTTCATCAACTCAGCCTGGGGCGCCTGCCTTGATGTTTGCGATCTGGGGCCAGCGGCTGGGCTGGGGGGAATTTACAGGCCGCCCTGCGGGCCTGGAGTTCAATACCGAAACCTCCCTCAACAAATACAAAGTCTTCCGGAAACCCCTTGGTGAGATTTTTGTGCGAGAAAAGAATTTTGTAAGACTCCCCGAGAGGCCGGTTCGGCCGAGAGTTCTCGGGTTCCGGGGCGCATGACGCCTTTTCCATCCTTTACAGGGGCCTGTAAAAATCAGCAGAGTTTCTTATTATTTCGCATTAACAACCGCTTCGTGTTGACATAGTTATATGATCCTCCCAAATATAACTACCTGTGTAGTTTTAACACACGAGCGCGATGGTGAAACACAAACAGCGATCAGGAACTCAGAGAAGGAAAACCCGGCTGCGAGGCTGGGGTTGGATGCAGGATAAATCCTCATCACGCATCCCTGGTTTTATTCAGCCTAATTACACTAGTAATCCTGCCCCCCACGAGAAAGCCTGAAACCCTGTAGTCGAGGTGCGACTTTTCCTGGGGAGCCCCGCGGATGGGGAGGAGTTGCTGGTGTAGAGAAGGTGAGTTTTAAATGTCAGTTCCAAATGAAAATGCTTTCCTTCAGCCCTTTTCTTTTTTTGATGCAGTTTTCGAAAGGAGCATTTTTGTGAGATAAGAAGTGACCGATCAAAATCGCTGAGGGGAGGTTGTAAGCAGCCGCTTTGCCTCAGCTTGGCGTTATCTTATCTTTCACACTTGCATGGCGGAAAAAAAAATTGGCTTATCTTTATCCCCACCCCCTTCTCGCCTTAATTGCTAAAAAACACTGGTGTGTTAAACGGGGAGGAAGGAGGTCTCTGGATTGTCAGTGGAAAGGGAAGATTCAAAAATGTGGGCGCCTGGGGGGAAAACGGGGTAGTAGGGTTTATTCTTTCCCCCAGGCCTTTCTTTTTAGTACAACGTAGAAGGTCCAGTCCGGGGTGGAAGGCTCGATGGCCAGATTTAAAAAAACAAAAAGCTGGGGATGGCCTTGGGTCGTGTGGCTTCCCTAGGCCTCACTTTCTCCGCGGTGCATTTACCAACCTCTTCTCCCCTTCATCCCTCGGAAGCTAGCGATGCGTCTCGGGTTGCGGCCTCTCACTCTGCCTTCATTCTTACCCCCCCATACATGTCCCCCCTTTGGGGAGGGGGATGCAAGGCTGGGGCGCACGGCCTGCTGGAAATCATTAAAATATATGCGAGTGTCTGCAAACACACACTTTTAAATCATGGCGTTTCCCCTCCACGCTGGTATATTTAAACTCCAGAGCGAGCTGGATCTCCTCCCTCTCAGTCGTTTGTCTGTGTCACCGACAGGCCGCTAATGGCCGGGCTTCCAGGCGCTGTGCATTATGCATTAGCCTCCTCCCTCCGCCGCACACAGAAGGTTCTGTCAGGCCTCGCAAAACAAACCACCCTGCGCACCCCACCCCACCCCCCCGCGCTCGCGGCCGGGGGCTGCGCGACTGCCAACGTGCTGGAGACGCCGGGATGGGGGGAGCATCGCGGGCGAAGGCCGAGCAGATTGGACCCGGAGCGGAGAGGGAGGGAGGGGGGGGAAGTGCAGCGGATTAGGCCGTTTGGAATCCCCAGCCCTGCGCTAGCCCCAAGCTTTGCTCCCTGGCTGACCTTCCCGGGGCAACCGCCCCGCGCCACTCACCTCTGCGCCCGACTTTGTGGTGGGCCTCAGAGGTGCTTAGGGACAGGCCAGCGCCGCGTTTTCATCTGCTGGGCGGTACTCCCTTCCTACCCCGAGCGAGGGGCTGGCGGAGCCTTCCAGATCCCTCCAGTCCCCGGGATAGTGCCCGCGAAGGGGCTCAGGGTGGTGCGTGTCCGCAGCGGGCCCGGGGCCACCGAGGAGGGAAGCTGCAAATAAAACGGCTCGGGCGGAAGGCCGCCCTGCTGGGTCTGCGAGCGAGGAGTTGGTGTTCTCCGCCCCCTCTCCCCGCGGTTCCCACTCGCTGACCCCGACTGGGTAGAATATGAGCTGGAGGCACCTCGCTAAATAAGCAGCCGGGGCGGGACGTGGCGTGGCGTCTGAGTCTATCTACAGGCGCATCCAGCCCAGCTCGGTGGCTTCGAGGGCTCTTAAGCAGGGGCCAGGTGGGGCGCAAGACGGGGCCTCCCCGAGCCGCCAGTATCTATGCTCATTCGGCTGACATCCGTCTACCCAGCAAGCCCCTCAGTGTCAGCGGTAGTTCACCCACCGGTGCCTGGTCTGGTCAGAGCCTAAAATCTAGCCCAGACCAGAAATTCGGAGAGGTAGTTGCTACCATGTTGGGCCTGCCGTCTGGACCCTCCCCCCACAAACGCCCCGTAACCGTTCAAAGACTAGACAGAAAGAGCAACTGTCTTCAACCTGGAGACCTCTAAGTCTAGCAGACTCCTACCAGGGAAGGCAGCTACCTTTAGATGTTTCCAGATAAGTGAAATCCCTGGGACAAGGATGCCTTGTGCTTGGAAGATGGGCCAGTGGGTCTTCTAAGTGCCACTTGGTAAGCCCAGAGCTCTTTTACAAAGTGACCAGGGAAGACTGTTATTGTAGGTGTTTGTTTTTAAAAATAGTTAACATGAACAGGCTAGCTCACACTACATAGAGTAAAAATGCATTCTCTGTAATCACACAAATCCCACCTATTCCGATCACCAGTGGCATAGACGTGAGAACAGCGTCCGAAGAGCGCCATCGGGGCCTACGGAGCTTTATGACTTAGTTCCTGCAAGTATGTTACAAACAAACCCCGCGCACCATGTTAGGGTCCCAGGGTCCCCCAAACGCCAGGTAAGAACCGCACCACGGGATGCATGGCCTTTCCCGTAGGCCTTGGGCGGTGACTGAAGGTGTGGAAGAGGGCCTCGCAGACCTTACACAGTCAGCCTGGCAGGAAAAGGGCGACCAGGCTCCAGGCCTGCTCCCCGGAAGTGCCAACCTGCTTGTCCAGTTGCAGAGGCTGGATAGAATCCGCAGCAAGAGAGTGCCCGAGAGCCATAGGTTATAACTGGGAGACCCTTCCCAGGGGACAAGAGGCAGGTGGGAGAGGAGCGGCCCTGCGGCTCAGTTGGAAGCACCTCGCCATTCTGTGCCTATTTCTTTATTTCTCCGCTGCCTGTGCGGCCTCCCCTTCCTTGCGCTCACTCGCTGGCTCTCTCCCGCCGCCTCCTCCTTTGCTTTCATTGAAATCCTCCCCTTGCTGAGTGCCGAGTGTAGCAGCCTGACCCCCAGGTCAGCTCCTGAGGGACTCGTGGGAGGGCAGGGGAGGAGGGAGCAGGAGTGGGCCCGCACAGGCTGCAGGCTCCACGGTGTCCCCACTCCCGGAGCCCCTTCCCAAGTGAGGACACAAGACGGGACTGCCATTCCTGAGCTTTCTGCTTCTCCTCCCTGGAATAATGCCAACTAACTGGGCCAATAGGTGTAAACTCCCTCCCCCTCCTCCACCTTAGAGCACCTCAGGAAAAATCTCACATTTTAATCCCCAGTGAGTCATGAACCCCCTCCCCCCCCACGTACATTCATGCCTCTTAGGACTGCCTTAATAAGATATTTTTTAAAGTCCCACAGAGTTGCAAAATATATCCCTCGGAGATGGAAGAGAAAGCTTTTAATCCCACCAAGGATACCACGGAGGCAAGACTCCTTAAAAAGGGTGTGTGTGTGTGTGTGTGTGTGTGTGTGTGTGTGTGTGTGTGTGCGCGCGCGCGCTGCAAATTACGTCAAAGGCGAATTTACTGGTCTGTTTGTCTCCAGCATCAAATTTCTCCCACAGTCAGCCCTCCTCTGGCCCCTTCGCATTTACGGCACCGCCCCCCTCCCCAATTCATTTTAACTTTTAAAGTTAGACAAACAGGCCCCTTTGTCAGCAGCCCCGGGAGGCCACAGGACTCGGAGAGGCAGCAGACTCCGTGTTTTAACTTGGTTCCTGGACTTTCCAAAAGTTCTGGACGGTTACACGCAACTTTCAACTCCGGGAAAAGCCTGTGCCTGGGGGGGAGAGTTGGGGAGGCATGGGAAGGGGAGAGAAGGTGGCCGGGCATGGGGCCAGGGTCTCTGCGGTGGCCTAACTGAGCCAGAAGAGCCTGGCACGGCTCCGCACTCACCCAGGCCAGCTCTCCCTCTCGGCCCACAGTGGCACAGCGGTCTCCTTGCCTGGAACCGCATTCAGAGTGTTTCCCCACAAATACTCAACTTCAGCCTTCCCGGTTACTTTAGATTTGTTTTGAATAAAAGGAGTTGCTTCAAAAAGAAATGTTGCTACAACACACGAGAGGCCTTTTCTCCAGCTGTGTCTGTAAGTTGCATGCGTTCAGTCTAATAACTTTTAATGTCTGGCCCTAAAATGTCTTTATAAAAAATAGCTTTACAGCATAATAGTCCAGGTGTCTTTCTGCTTGTTACCGGAGATTAAAAAAATGTGTGGGTTAGCCTTCAGGGACATCCACCTCCAGAGAGACCAGGAAGAAAAAGGCGTACATTCCATTATGCAGGCACGGGTCCTGGAAGCCGTGGCGGCCCAGCAGGGCTGGGAACTGCTCACAGGGGCACTTGCCCGCCTGTCTTTTGCATCAGTTGTTTTAAGCAGCTCTGGAGCATGAAGATTTAATTCTGCCCGAAGTTTCGGGTTTCAAACGGTAGAGATGTTTCACTTCTGCTTTGAAAAGGGCTGTTTTTATAACTATGTACTGAGAACTAAAACAGAATAAATAAAATCGCACCTAACACCAGTCCTGCAGTCAGTATTAAGTCTAATTTTTTAAAGGGATCTGCTAGCTAGAGCTGATTTTGGCCTTGACCTTGACTTAGTAATCAACTTGAGATGCTCTTGATTATTTTGGCATGGAGACACTCCAGGATATTTTAAAACTTTCCGTGTGGATTTACAAGCCACCTCCATTTCGGATTGATGTTCTCATCGAGCCTGCACCATCTTGTCCTTAGGCAGAAAGAGACTCCCCCACGTTCAGCATAAAAAGAGCCTATCCAGCAACGGAGTGGGGTCACCTCTTGTGGCGGTGTCCGGGCCTGGTTAGGCCGGAACACCCCTCCCCCACTCCCACCCCTTCCCGCCCGCTTCACGAACTGGGGCTTCTCGGCTCGCCCTAGAGGTTCTGCGCTCTGGGGAGGCCGGAACCTCGCCTCTCCGCTTCCCCCTCTCGCCTGCCTGCCCCTGCCCTCCCCCCGCGCCCAGCGCCGCGCCGGGTGCGCTGGAGAAGCTCAATACGTGTCAATTGAATTGAACTGCTGCGGGCGCAGGCTGTACGCCGCCGCCGAGCTCCGATCAGCACGACGTTACCGAGTGGAAATTTATGGAGCGAACGGTGTAAGCCAAAAGTTGCTCCCTGCCAAGGAAAATAAAACGCGGGAGATAATCTCCCGAGGCAGGGGTGAGGGGCCAGGACAGACCCTCTAATCATCTGAGATGCAGACTGTGAAATGCCCGAGAACGGGGAGAAATTCTGGTGGATTTCCACTCCCCTACCGCCCCCGCCCCCGCCTCCTTGTGCCCCACGGGCTGCCTCCTCCATCCCCCGCCTCTCCAAACAATTCCCACACAATCCAAACGTCCGGGGAACTCGGGCGCGGAGTTCGGGCGGAACGGCCACCGTTGCCCAAGGTGGTGTTTGCAGGTAGCTCTTGACACCGAAATGGGAAAGGGCTTCTCCGGGAGGAAGGGGGGACCCAGGGTGTGGATGGGCACCGACGCGCACTCGCCAGTCTCTGCTTGGTCTCGGAGGGGACGCACGACCGAGAGAGCGCAGCGCTGGTGGCGAGAGGAGGCAGCGGCGGCTGCCGCTGGGGTTTGACAGCTTTGGCTGAGCCGAGTGCTAGGCGCTTTATGGTAATTGCGGTCCTCCACTGGCCTTCTGGGTAGCGAGGGGAGTCTCGGCGCGCGGCTGGGAGAGCCGCCCCCGCCGCCCCCCATCCCCTCGGCTCAGGATCAGCGGGCCGCCCGCACCGCCGCCGCCGCCGCCGCCCAAGTCGGTCTCTCGCTCGCCCAGGACGCGCGCCCGGGCGGGGTGTGCGCAGCCAACTCGGTCCGAGCGGGGGAGGGGAGGACAAGGGGCGAGGGGGACGCCACCCAAGTGGTCTGGGGTTCGGACCCAGAGAGGTGAAACGCGCCAGGAATCGATGACGGTTGGGGAAACTCGGGCAAACCTTTCTTGGGGAATCACCCCTCTGAAACCCCACCGCCCAGGCGCCGCAACGGAGGGTGAGCGGAGGGTGAGCGGAGGCTGGGGGAGCTCAAACTTGCGAGAGCTGGAGGCGGCGGCGGGCGGGCGGCTGTCGCCCGAGCGCTGCGCCTGCGGGGGGAGGGGAGGCTGCTGCTGGGAGGGAGGGAGGGAGGGAGGGCGGGCGAGAGGGCGGAGGGAGGGGGAGGAGGAAGAGGAGGGAACCAGGGAGGGGGGACGCGTTGGGATCGCGGCGTGCGGCGGCAGACGGAGCCTGGGCTCCCAGCGGCGAGGTGAGGCAGAGCTACGCTCCTTGCTGAACGCGGACCGAGCTCGGCGGCAGCGGGGAAGACGCGCCGGAGCCCAGACCGCGACCGAGAGCGGGAGCGAGGCGGCAGCGGCGGCGGAGGGGGAGCCCGCGAGCTGCCGGGCGGGGAGCCCAAGCCGCGCCGTCGCCGCGCAGGGAAGACTTGGCCAACACACTCACACACACACATTCACACACAGCCCGAGCGGGCGCTCGCGGCGAACCGTCAACATGGCGCTGGGGCTCCTGCCCGAGCGCGGGCGGCAGCAGCGGCGGCGCGAGAGCTGCTGAGCCCGGCCGAGCCCGGCCCAGCCGCCGGAGCCCGGAGGATCGCGCGGGGCTGTCGCCACCTGCCCGGAGGCTTTGAGCCCGCCCCGCCCTGCCCCGCCCCCACCCGGCCCAGAGCCCACCCCTCGGCGGGGCCGACCCCGAGGGCAGCCGGCTGGCAGCAGACGGCGAGGGAGGCGAGCGATCGCGGCGCCGCGAGCGGTTTGCGGGCAGCGGGGGACGGCAAACTTTGCTGTTCGTCGCGCTTCCCCGGCCCGGCCCCTTCTCCCATCGCCAACGTCGCCACCCCACTTTCCTCCAAGCCCGCACACCTCACCCCACCTCCCGTCGCTCCTCCTCGCCGCCTCGACTCTGCTCCGGGGAAAACTTCAAAGCGCCGGATCGCAGGCTCCCTGCTTACTCCCCGGCCGGGGATTTCAGGTCAGTGCCCGGAACACCTTTCCCCGGGGAGGCCGCGCGGGCTGGCGGGCGTGCGTGCGGCGGGCTGCAGTCGGCCCCCTCCCTCGGGGCCCAGAGTAGCGGCGGGTGGCTCCTCTGACTCTCGCGTACCCCTCGAAGCTTGTGCCTCGCGCTTCACTTTGGCTGCCTTGCTCGCTTTCGTTATTTCCTAGCTGTAAGTTATTAAAAATGCAGCCAACCTAAGCGGCCCGGCGTGGGCTTCGGGGAGGGGGGGCGCGGCGGGGGGGGCCTGCCGCCCCCCTGGGGGCTGGGAGGAGAGCAGGGAGTTCGCGGAGTGGAAGTTTGCAGGCAGTGTGTGCCTGTGTGCGCGGGAGCGCGGTCGTCGCTGAGCGCCGCGAGTCGGGCGGCGGGGGGGGCGGGGGGGTGAGCTGCGCTGGAAGCTGGGAAGCTCGGCTCGGCGTTAGCTCGCTAGCAGGAAGGGGAGGGCGGCGGGTTCCCGTCTGCTTTCTTTTTCGACTCGGGAAAGAACTGTAAAAACCCCCAGCCGCTGCTGCCTCGTCTCGCCTCTCCGGGGGCAGCTCGTTCTTGCTCGTGGAACGACGGCGTGTGCGTGCGCGAGGGTGTGTGTGGCGGGCGCCCCGGGCCGAGCCGAGCTCGACCTGCCGCCGCTGCCGCGCGACTCGGGAGGGGAGTCCCGGTTTTTTGTTTTTTTTGTTTTTTTTGTTTTTTGGCTTGCTCTAAAGCGTGAATCACGTGGATTAAAAAAAAAATACTAGGAAATCGAGCAGAGCGAGGGGTTCCGACTCGGCCCGCCCGCCAGCCAGCCAGTCAGGTCAGACGCTTTGTTTTGTAAATGTTCTTTTAAAATTTTAATCTGCCACCCTGGTCTACCCCCACCCTCCCCGCGACGTCGTGGGGTAGGTTTTAAGTTGTGAGACCCCAGGAGTGGGGGTAGATCGTGCGGGGGCGGCGGCGGGCGGGGGGGCGAGACCTGGGTCCTCCTCTGGGCAGAGAGGAGTCTGGTGGAAAGCCCTGTAGGGCGTGTGCGGGTCTGCGGCCGGAGGAAGTTGGTCCCACTCGGAGGGCGTGCGGCGCAGAGGCTGAGGGCGAAGAGGAACTTGCGCACCCGGGCGCGATCCTCGGCCGAGGCGGGGAGGGCGAGGCGCCGCCGCGCCGCGGGGCCCGCGCTCGGAGCAGGCGGGCGGCTGCGCTGCAGAGCCTCCGCCAACTAGGGGGCTCGGGGCGGCGGCGACGTGCTCCTGCTGTTTACCAAGCAAGCCCCGTGGCGCCGTGTGCGGAGTAGGGCGGCTCGAGGCAAGCGTGGTCCCGGCGGGCTTTCCGCCGCCTGCACTTTCGAGTGGGCACGTCCCCGGGTCCCTGAGACGGCTGAGCCTGGCCGCGTGTAGGCCGAGGCCGGGGCGAGGCTTAATTTGCAGTTAATGAATCTTTTCCAGAAAGTCCGCGATCTCCAGCTAGAGGCTGTGAGTGCCCGCGCGCGAGGGCGCGCGTCGCCGGCGTCTAAAGGGTTGGGGGGATGGAAGAGCGAAGGAGGGGGGAGGGTTATGTGTATTTAAAAACAAACCTTAAAAAAAGAAACCAGCGCGCTTCAAATAGGTATTCGTACAGCCTCCTGTGTCTACAGTAGACAGCTCAGGGTTTTAGCTGGTTTTTTTTGTTTTTTTCTTTTTTGAGAGAAGGCCAGAGGAGGGGTAGTGGTATTTGATTCTAGGGGTAGTCTCTGGAGAAAAATCCTTAAAATGACTTGGGAATAAAAACGAGGAGGAAATGGCCCACCCCAGAAGGTGGTGGGTGGTGAACGCAGACAGACTTGGGTATTTCTAGCCATCTGACACTTCCTGTGGCACTGGAAACGGACACCGCGGGCCGAAATCAATCCTTACGAGGTGTTGGATTCGGTTTGGCCAACAGAATTGCTTGTGTGGAAGGCATTTTAATTGTCGGCCTCCGAGACTCCTGTACGTGGACACTTGGAAAATACGTTTGCTTCTCGACCCTTCCCACTCCACCCCCGACCTGTTATCTGGTCTGGGCTTTGCAGTGTTGGTTCCCGTGTTTATTTTGGGCATGATTTCACCGCGTGGAGGAAGGGGGGAGATGGCGGTGATTAATATGCCGTCCAGGTTTAATCCGAGGCTGGCCTTTAGTGTGCGGGTTTACGCCGCCACTCACCGGGATTGCCTGGGGTAGTGACGGGGGGGCGCGCGGGGTTCGGGCGCCAGGCGCTCCGCGGGCAGGTCGGGGTTGGGGCTCGGACGGCCCCAGCGCTGTCCTTTGAGGCGCTGTCACCAGTAGGTGACTGAGAGTTAATTAGGAAGTGTTCTCCGGATCAATGGGCCGCACAGCTCATTAGCGATTCTCTCCAGCCCTTTGCAGGGCCGGCCGGGCCTCTGCCTCCCACACAGGCCGGGGCCCCGCGGCCCGGGCTGCGGAGAGCGCCGCTGGGAAGTGGGGAGGGACGGGCGGCGAGGGGCGACCGGGAGGCGAGTGTAACTTCGCCGGGCGGCGCGTTGCGTGCGGCGCCTCGAGGCCCGCGCAGCCCGCTCTTTCTTCCTGCTCTCGGTCGCCTCGACTGTGTCTTTAACTAGCTCCCGCTCGCGTCGCTGCCTGGCTGCTCCTCCCCGCCTCCCTCGCCTATCTCTTGTTCTCTAAGCACGACGCCTGTGCTCCCCGCCCAGTTTGGGATTAGACAAGATAAAAATAGGACTGCCCAGCGCGCAGAGATGTGACTGTGCCCCGGCAGCCGGGCTGGCGGGAGCGCTGGGGGCCGGGGCCGGGGCGGACCCGCTGTGCGCTCGGGGCAGCCCGAGCCCGTAGGCTCCCACCCAGACCCTGCAGGCGCGGTCACGCTCCAGGGTTCTGTCCTCCGGGAACCGTGCGGGCAGGGGGACCTGGGTAGGGTCTCCGCGCTCTCGCGGGTGTTGTTGGTGTGCCTGTGATAGATCGGTCTAGACAGGCATGTAGGCTCCCTCCCGGCTGAAGGACGGGAAGGGGGGGGCGGGCCGCGGAGGCGGCGGCAGACTCCCTTGAGCGAGCGAGCCTTCGGGCCCAGCGACCAGGGTGGAGGGAAGGCTGCGAGGGTTTCTCTTAACCCTTTAAAGACGATAGGGAGAGTGGGGGTGGGGAGTGTAGTAGAAATTCCTGGAGGCAAAGTAGCCCCCTGGGGAGAGGAGGCGGGAGTCTGGGTTTAGGGTTTTCCTTTCTCTTCTCTGTATGCAATCTCACATCCTAGTACGTTGGGCTCGATTCTTCGACGAACCAAACGCAGTTGCTAGGTGATCTAATTTGACCCGATACTTCTCAATGGGGGAGGTGTGAACACACACAGTGGGCACCCTCACTGAAGGAACTGAGTTGGGGAGATGCAGAGGTTAGACCTTAATGTTCCCAGCGGCCCAGTATGTGAAGGTCTGCTCAGAGCTTTTAGTCAGTGGGGCCTCTGACCGAGAGTGCTGCCGACCAAAGAACCAAGCCTGAAATGCCTGGCCAGTGTGTACAGGTATGCATCGGAGAGAGCAAAGGGGTCCTTGAGTTGTCTATGTAAATAAAAACACTTCTAACCATGAACTTGTGGAGAGTTCAAATAAGATATGTGCAGGGAGGCAGCCTCCAAACAAGAGTTGGATAGTGATGTGTACAAGATCGATCATTTGTATACACATACACGGGGTCAGCATTGAATTGGTCTAAAAATTTAATACAACTCTGCAGGCATTGGTCTCGTTCTTTCCCTGAGGTAGAAATTGGTGGGTGGGTTACCCTATAGAGAAACGAATCATTAGTCACACTCCTCTCTCCTTCCCCCTCCTCTTCCTTTTAGGGTTTGTAGGCTTAGGGGATCCTCTACTTACATTAAACTGCAAACCCATATTGGTCTGGGAACGAGCCACATTATAGGCAAAGCAAGAATGTAAGTCGTGGGGAGGTGTACGTGTTAGACAGGAATGCACAGATTAAGATGTGCGCCTGAATGACATGTGCTGAGACAAATCAAGACACTTGGGCTCTGGTGCCCACATGGAACAAGAGATACAGAAGAGATAAAGAACTGGCCGCGAGGAATGTAAACATGGGTATGCAAATACTGAGACCTAGAGCGAGATTCTAGGAGAAAATCCCAGACTTTGTTGAGCTGGAAACTGGAGCAGAATTTCTGTAAGTTCGTTCCAGAGACAAAAGCCCATTTAAAGGTGTGAAGAGGGTCACTTGGAAACACAAAAAGCATTCACATGCATACATCCATGCTTAGATACACAGGCTGAATGACAAAAACTCCTCAATGCCTGATGAAGATTTTCCTGCCCAGTGAGACAGAGCTGGGCACGGAAGTGTGGGCCACACAACCACATTCGCACACTCATTCGCTGGGAAATAATGTGTCTTTGCCTAGAGGGAAACTGAGGGCAACGGTGCCTAGCTAAGGGTGGATGGCCCTTGGTTACTAAGATTGCTTCTGGTTATAGTTTCTTCCCATCTAGAGTGGGGAAGAGAGTATGTCTTGAGCAGGTAGGAGAGGATTTCTGAAAGATTTCTGAGTTCTTGACCCTGAGAGGATGGATGGTGGAGCAAAAAGAGGAGTAGCTTTGCATTCTGGGTCGGGAGCAAGGGATGTTGCGCTCCTCTAAGTCCTGTTTGCTAAGGTGGCGCGGGGCCTAGTGAACTGATAGAGACTGAACCGAAAGAAGTGCGAAGCTCGGCCTCTGGGCGGAATCAAGGGGAGGTATGCTTTCTTTCCCTTTTTGTTTTTTTTCCCCCTTGAGGAGACCGTGCGGGGACGGCCAGCGTAGGGAGGATTAGCAGGCGCTTCTGTGACCCCAGACGCGCGCGTAAACTCGGCTTGGGTTTGGTTTGCCCGCGGCGTCGATTTGCCGCGGTCCCTCTTTGTCTGAGCCCAGCCGGGAATTCCAGCTTTTATTGGGAAGACCGCACTCGGGTGGAGTCCGCGCTGGGTCGGGCACGACAGCCGGGCCGCGGGGCTGGGCAGGAGGCTCGCCGGCCTCCGAGCCGCCCGAACCCCAGGACGGTCCTCGGGAGTGCCCAGCGGCCCCGGCAATGCCACCTCGGTGGTTTCCTCGAGGGCGGCGGGCCCGGCAGACCCAGCCCGGCGGGGCGGGGGGCCTCATGGGTCCACTTGGGCCGCCGTACCGCTCCCCTCCCCGCTGGCCCCACCCCTCCCCCGCCAGCCCGAGGCCGAAAGGAGCTCTGAAGGCCCTTTGTTAAGCTCCAGGGTCACACCCGTGCCCCGGGGGCCGCGCAAGGGCGGGAGGACCTTCTCCTGGCTGGAGGCCTCCAGCCCTCGGCTCACATGGTTCGGGCCTGGAGGGGCCTCGCCCAGTCAGGGGAGGGGAGGCCGAAGCCGGGCTGGCCCGACCGGGCTGATTCGCCCGAGTGTACGGCCGGCAGGATTCCGTCTGTTTGCAAGGCTGGCTGCGCTGCCGGGGCCTAGATGGTGGCACTGGCTTGAGAAGCAGCCGGGGCAGGAGTGGAAGGTCTTCTCAGGCCACCCCCGTGGCAGCCGAAACGCCTGTACCCCGAGCACTTGGCCGGGGACGTCTCCCAACCTCCAGCCCGGCCCGACGGCTTTCGCTGGTTGCCCCCCATGTGTTCTTCCGGAAGGGATAGCTGACTTTCTGTTGGATGGGAATTAACCAACGAGCTTTTCCCCCCGCAACGTTTCTGTAGAAGTCCCCCTTTCCCAGCGCAGGCTCATTTCCGCCTGCCCCTAGTCGAGGGTGTTGGAAATGGCGGCGGGGGGGGGGGGGCGTCCCCGCACTTTGTTATTTCTTAGAACCATGTCTCCCCGGCCAGCCATCGCCCCTCAGCACCCATGGGCTCCGGCGCCCCGTGATTAGACTATCGGGGAAGTCCGCTAGGAGAAGATCCTGACAGCATAAAATATAATTTGATCTAAAAGACAGTTTCCAGTATAATCTCATTATGCATCACAGACTCCCGGTGTTATTTTGTGGAAGGCGGACAATGATCAATTTACATTGACCCGGGGCTGGGCGAGCTTTTAGATGGTAATTGCCATATTGATTTGCATGCAAAAAGGAGACCTGCTAAAATTAAAGACCGGAAGCTAAATTAAACTAAATTTATTGTCTAGGTGCAAACCAGAGGAACTACTGGGGGGAAGAGGGTGCGTCAGGTCAGGGTGCCGGGGCAGAGCAGGCGAGAGGCCCAAGAGCTCCGGGAGGTCACAGATTTGGGAGCGGTCTTTGCCCTGGTGATTTCAAAACGTGAGGAGGGGGCTTGTTTAGGGTATGGGGACCCAGCAGGGAAAAGTTATAAACAGGCACTATTGCATTGAGGGCGCTGGGATCTTTTAATGCTAATAGTAATTGCTAGGGGGGGAGGAGAGGTTTATAGGGTTATAGGGGTTTCCTGCACCATTTCCGGCACCCCCCATTTCTATTGTTCTACCCGAGCACTCATAACCGTGCCAAGGGCACCCAAATTCTTGCATCTGAAGAGTTAAATTTTTTTTTTTTAAGACAGGCCTTAAACTCCCCCCGGCCCCCGTCCCCCGCGTCAGGTCTTTCGGAGAAAGCAAGAGTAGGGGGCGGTTCTGCATGCCGCCGCGGGCAGGCCTGGACCTTTGGAGGCTGCGGGAGTTCCTCCCCGGACGCAGCAGCAGTCCCAGACTCGGCCGGACGCCGATCGCTTTGGGAAGCGGCTCGCTCCAGGTGGCCCAAGTGGTGGGGGCGGGGAGGGTCTGCCGGGGCCAGGGACTCACGGTGCCCGGGGGCGGGGGTCACCTCCCTGGAGGTTGGAAGGGCCTGCACGGAGGGGGTGGAAGAGGGAAGGCGGGGGCTGGAAATCCTGTCCCAATCGGCGGTGAACGCCAAGGCCGGAAAGTTTAAAAAAGAGAGAAAGCCACTGGCTGCGAGCCACTGGCCGGGGCGTGTTTGGCTGGCTAGAGGGGTGAGGACCCGGCTCCGCCATCGCCTCGGTCCCTCCCGCTGCGGAGGCCCTGGCCTGCCCCAGGCGCTCCTGGAGCCATTTCACACATCCGGAGCCTCGGCCACTGGAGGAGCCACCCTCCCGGGGCCGGGATGCCGCAGGGGCGGCCGAGTGTCCGGCGCTCCTGCCCGTTCCCCTTCCCACCGAGCTGAGCTGGAGACGGCCCTCGGTCGTGGAGCCTGTGGCGTCTGTGGCATCGGGTGTGGATAGTTCCCGAAGCTTCTGAAAGCCCGGGGCAGACCAGGAAATTGAGGATGGGGTGGGGAGGAGATGTTGAGCGCTGACCCTGCGCTGCTGGGATGAGAAGTTGGGGAGAGGAGAGATAACCCCAACCTCCGGCTTGTCTTGGAACTTGGCTTTTTGTGGGGACCCCCAGGAGTCCAGGAGGGTCTAACATCTTGCAAGCCGCTTCCCCCTCAGTTGCCTCCCCAGTCCACTTTGGTCCCTGGGTTTTTCATTAAAGTCCTAGGAAAGGTAGATGTAGGCACTCTTTCCAAAGGGCTTTTGCTCTGTCTAGATAATTTGATTTATTGCTTTATGTGGCAAAACTAGTGTGGCAAGCCTTGTTCTAGTTCCAGGTGTCAGCACTTTTTACAGAGACCTAAGAGTAGCACCCACCTCCCACTGCTTGTTCTGGGCTCCTGGAGGAGGGGAAAGTGGAGCCTTTTTGGGATCCCTGGCCTCACACCAGGGTGTTCCAGTGTAGGGAGATTGGATAGGATGTTGGCAGAAATTTCGAAAGACTTCACATGGACCAAGAGATTTCTGGGTGTAGGAGAAACTAGGGTCCAGGCTCCTTGTGGACTGAATTTCATAGGTGTTAAGTGCTATCCTTTTGCTCTGTACTGGAGTACAGGGGCTAAGGGAGCCTTCCAAACTTCTTGGGGATTCCGGATGGCACAGTTTGACCAATAATTGGCTCCTCTCCGCAACTCCAGGACTGAGTTTGACCGTGGCCCATTTTTACTAGCTGTGTGACCTTGGGGGCAGGTTATTTATGGCCTCTGAGCCTCAGTAAGTTTCTTCATTTGTAAGACTGGGAATAATTATCCACCTTTAGGATCAAAGAATACTTGGCACATAGTAGGCCCCGAGGACTAGTAATTGCTTTGAAGGACTGGTCAGATTCCTATAGGTTGCTTCTCTGTTCCCTGCTGCCCCTGAGATGCCCCCCCCCCCCCCCCCCCCCCGCAACAAGACCTGGGTAGGCCAGTGTCTGGGGACCAACCTGCAGGTTAAGCTCCTCTCCAAGGGTATTCCTGAGGCTGTTCCTCCAGGTCTGCCTCCGTGGGCTCCTCTTTCCCTTTGTTACAGTTCTTTGCATTCTGGGCTTTAAAGGATTCCATATGAAAAGGCTGGGATTTTTTTTTTTTCTCCCCCTAAGTGGGATCATTTATATGGTTAGGAATTGATTCCAGAACCGGTATCTAGGTGCTCTTTGGCAAGTCCTCCCATCATTCTTTCGGGGGGAGGGAACAGCAGCGGCTGGAGGGGGGAGACCTGGTGGGAAGAGGTGAAAGGGTCTGGCCCGCTGCAGAGGCCAGAGGTGCTGTGGTTTGTTTGATAGGGATTAAGTCCGGATGTTATGAGGTCTCAGTGTGGTTTTCAATAAAGTCTGTCAGGGATTGCTTTTTTTATATCGATATGTATTTTTAAAAATTACTAGCATGAGAAGAAAACCAGACCTGTATGGATCCAGGCCGGTAGTAAGCTACTGTGATCAGGTTTCCTACTAGACTCCCAGAGGGGAAGTCAGCGTTTGATTGAAGCTACACTTGGTTCTTGACTCTCTGGGGATGCCTGCTCTGAAACAGGAGCCCTCCCTTTCTCTCCCCCCCCACCCCCCTTTTCCCTTCTTCCCCTAAAAGCCTTTGTGCTGAAAGAGCTTCAGTAGGCATGAGTCCCTGGTACCTCTCTAAAGAATGCCTTCCAGCCTTTGCTGACATTGTTTTGTGAACAGTGGGTTTTACCAGGCCAGCAGTTTTCCCCCCATCTTAGCTCACTATTTTAGAGGTTCGAGTATGCCCAGGATGCGCCCAACTGCAGTGCTTTCCAGTGTGTGTAGCCTGGGCCTTGCCTGTAATCTGAAGACACCTTAACCTTTGCCCTAGGTGCCCCCCCCCCACCGGGGGTTGATGGTGAAGGTGGGGAGAGCAAGGACAGGGGATTGTTGTTGAGTGTGTTTGTTTTCTCCAGCCACAGAGGCAGAGGGGTGGAGTGGGGCGAGGCCGAGAGTACGTTCCAGCCTTGGGTCTGATTTAAAACTTGGTTTAATTGGAGAAACTCTTAGGCATTTAACAGTTCTGTACAAATGCAAACTTGAAATAGCTCTAGGCCTACGTCATTTAGGAAAGAATAAATGAAGTACAGAAATGTCCAAACTATGTAAATCCTAGAGTTGTCTGCCCTCCCATAAACACATGACAAGTGCCAAGGCATTTCCAGTCAAAACACCCATGGAACCAGCAGCCTCCATCCTTTGTATTTATTATTTTATTAACAGCATTTTACACAGCATTTAACAAGCACAGCCTGCCTGCTTTCCACCTCGGCTCTCAGCAGACTGAGGGGTGGAAAACAGATGGGGGTGGCGAGGAGTGGTCTCTAGAAGAGACTTCCAAGCTGGAGAAATCTCTTCAGATGGGCATGGAAAAGGAACATTTGGGGTTCCTTTCTCCTGGCCCCAAAGAGAAGACAAAAGTAATGCTTTGGAGGAAGAAATCCCCTCTCCCTTCTCCGGAGGAAAGTGGTACAGGTGTGGTCTGTCTAGTCTCCGCTTCGATTCCAGAAGGTGTGAAGCAGGGTCTCCTTTCCCAATACTCTGCCCATCCGTTATTGGTGCTTTTCAGAGAATAAGTATTTGTCTGCTATCATTATTCTATATCCTGGTGGAAAGTTTATAACGAAAACTAATGCCTTTCTTAAGTCATAAAATGAGCCTTGTATGATTATTTAATTAAAATCTATTTAAGGACCGATTAGGCGTGTAATTTGCGCTAATAATGACGATTATGGAAATGTTCGACTTAACCAAAAATCATAAAGGAGACATTTTGATCAGTGGGGCGACCAGGAAGGATTCAGGGAGTCGGACGGTTTTCCGAAACACATGAGGCTTTGGGCTGAAGAAAGTGCTGAGCTGCCTAGCCTCTGGGACACGGTAGAGAGGGCTGCAGGACCCCAGGCCTGGCCGGGACAGGCCGACCCACGCTTTGCTGAGCAGAGAAACTGACCCTGGGAGTCTGAACAAGCTTTATTCCCAGCTGAGAAAGTGGGGGAGGGGGCCCGGGAGGAGGAAACTCTGGGAGAGAGCTGATGAACCCCACAGAACTCTGCGCGAAATGGCTGTGTTCTCTTGCCTTAACAATCAGCCGCGACACACGCATTGCTGCCTCGGCTAGCCTTGGCTGGAGCCTGGAGGGGTGGGGGGAGGGGGGTCTCTTGTTCCGGAGAAACCTGCCAGCTGCTGGGCTTGGTGCGAAGGCAGACACAATGCTGCTGTTGTTGGTTTGATCTCTAACTGTGGATTGTTAGTCTGGCTTTAACTATGTGGTAAGGGGGGAATGTGAAGGCTGTTTACAGCGAGTGCAAATAATGTGACAGCTGTTGGTGCACGAGCAGCGCTGTGCCTCCTCGGCGCTCACACAAAGCGCGCACTATGCAGGCCCGCGGAGAGCTGCAGAGGTGGCCGCCCCTTGCTGGCCCGGGAGCCCTCGGATGCGCTGCGAGACAGCCCGCGGCGGCGGCGGCGGCGGCGGCACCCGCACCCCGCGACACGCATCTTTCTGGCTCCTGGGATCGTGGTGGACGTGCGCGCTGGTTGGTGTGTTGTGGTTTAGGGAACTTGTTAGGCAGAGGTGGCAGGAGAAGGCCTGCGGGGTCACGAGTGCCAACTGTCTGGAGGGGTTTGGCCGGGATCTGTTGACCTGGGGCCTCAGCGGCTTGTGACCGGGTTGTTAAGATTTGGGAAAATAACTTTCCGCCCTAAAGCAAGCCTGTTGGAAAGAATGTATTATTAACTGAAGGCTTTCTGGAAATCGCAGAGGCTCTGAAGGCCGTTGTTCTTCCTCTGAAATGGCCCTGTTATTCAGACAAGTTCAAGAGACAGGCGGCCGCTGTGTTCTATGCCCTCGGCCCTGTTTCCTGGATTGGAAACACAAGTGTGTAGGTTCAGGACCCGAAGGGGGGTGAATGGGGGTGGGGAGGTGTGCAAGTCGGCTTTTGATTACCCACCTCCCTCTGCCTTCCCGGTTTTTAAGAGTGCACTTGCCTTTCAGCTGCAGGACCAACGGTGCTGTCTTGAGGTCTGCCCACAGCGCCACCCACTCTGTGACTCAATCAACTAGATGCCCACAGCCCGGCCTTCTCTGAGTTCCTGGTCCTCTGCCAGGCACTGTGGGGAGGCGCCAGGGTGGGAAGGAGAACAGTTGGTGGGTGGCAGCAATGCCCCGCTGGGCTGGTCCAAGCTGGCGGGCTCTGGATGGTCCGGAAGATGGGCCTGCCCCTGGGCTGTCCTGGGGCAAGCTGGGTGTAAAAACCACTCCCCCCAATCTCAAGGTTGCAGGCTTCGCAGCCCTGGCCCCCGGGCTTTGGAGGATCACTTTAGAGCTGACTTAATTCTATATCCTGCCCTTCTGTGTGACTTTGGCCCCTGAGTGTACAGCTTGCAGGATATCTGCAAATTATGGGTCCACCTCCCCCCCCCCACCCCTGCCCCCAGATCTACTCTCTGAGTTATAATGTGGACTTCTACATCTAGTTGGGTTCCCTAGTGGGGAGCTGGGAGATGCTTCTGGAATGATACATGAACTTCGGTGCCAGTTCTATAAATTGGTCTCTTTTTATGACGTGTGCCATTTTCTGTAGGAATGTTGCTTGCAAAACGAGTTTCGCCTTGGAGGAAAGGCGGAAAGATAAACAAGCCTGCAACGCCAAAACACTGGCAGTCTTTCCCTCCTTCCAGCTCTCTTAAAGCTGCCGGGCTGTATTTCCAGGATTAGACTCGTGCTTGTGAAGAGGGACTCTGGTTGGCTTTTTTTTCCCCCCAAGCAAATGCAAATTAGAGAAAAATAATTTTCTTTCAACGATATGCAATGTATTAGTCACTTGTTATCGTGCTCCGAGGCAGGCCTCATTTGCGCGTCTGCCAGCTCGCTCACATCTGCTCGGCTCTGTTTGGGGCATTTTAACCTTGGCGGTGTCGTGTCTGGTCCCACGGATCAAGGAGGAGTAATTAAGCTCTGAACAGCTAGAAAAATTCACGGGCCCCCACGTCTACCGCAGTTTTCCCACAGCTTTGTTTGGGGTGTTGCGGGTTCCAAGATGAACAGACGTGGGGTTCCTATTGTTCCTTGTAAAGAAAGTGGGAGCCCCTGTCCTCCCCTGACCCTCATCACCAAACCAGCCTTCCCAGGACTCCCAGTCTGCACACAATCAGCAGGGAAGCTGGGTGCAGATCACAGGACCCTGTGTTTTATGCATCTTTTATTCGTAAAAAGTTCCTTTGTGCTTCCTGTGTGTACTAATGATAGCTGTCGTTAATAGCTTTATGGTATAGCTTGTTCCTTGTGGGGGGAGGAGTTTGCAGTGAGTTCACTTTATTTCTACAAAGCCCTGATGGAGGCTGCAGTGCAGTGACACCCCCTCTAGAGTTGTGGTCTGTGGATCGTTTATTCTGGGTTTGCCTCCGGGTTGTGTAGACTCCCAAGTGGGAACCCAGCCTGTAGGGACCAGACCCGAGGGGGTGTGTTGGCGGGGAGGAGAGGAGTAAGGTTGATTCATTGCATTCAGCCTAGGTTTCCTGTCCTGGGCTGCTGCCTCCTGTTGAGGGACACCAGCTTCCAAATGGGGCCCCCCTCTTGCATACACACGTGGTTGTGTGTGGCACAACCGTGAAAGAAAGTGAAAGGAACAAAAAGCCGAGGCCTGGCGTCGGGGGAGGCCTGGCGTCGGGGGAGGCCTGGCGTCGGGGGAGGTTGGTCCAAGAGCTGACGGGGAGGTGGGGTGGGGGACGACACGGCTCTGTTTTTGGGAAAGGGGGTGTGTGGCGGGCAGCCCCGGTTTGGCAGCGGCTCTCCCGGTCGATCCTTGCTGGTGCCCCCCCCCCAAGCCCCCGAGCCCCCTTTTACAGTTGGCTACACCTGGCTTGCATCTTTCAATCGGGGAAGGTGGGGGAGGCGTCCACGGAGAGAACACTCCAGACTGGCCGAAGGGAGCGCAGGACGATGGCCCGGAGCGGTCTCCAGTCAGCGCCCACTCCCCTGGGGCGCGCCGCCGCACATCCTGGGTTCTCCGTGCGCCCACCCAAAGTTGCTTTTTGTCAGAGATTCAGCGGCAGGCGCCTGGGAAGGGGGAGCCCAGAGGAGCGCAAGGGCGGGGTGAGCTGGGGTCGGGGGCTGGCCGAGAGAGCCGGGGGTCCTGGAAGGTCGGGTGGGGGGGGCGGCCCCGCGCCGGGACCTGGCGGAGGAGGGGCGAGGAGCCTGCGGCAGCGCGGGTGTGTGTGGTGGGAGAGAAAATCCCTTTGTTGCCGACCGATCGCGCTCGGGGCTGAGGCGGGGGAGGGGGCGCCCCTCCCCCACTCGCAGCCGCCGCCGCCGCTGCGGGCCAAGTTCACTCCCGACTGACCCGAGTGGCTCGCTGCTCTATTCTGGCGCCCTGGGAGGAGGCAGGGGAGGTTCTGGTTGCTCAAAAGGTCAGGGCCGGCCGCGTGAGTTTCCCGTCCCCCACCCCGTCACACCCCCACTCCTGCTCCGCAGCTCTGTTACTAATGCAAAACTTGGGTCGTGAGTGGGGACGCCTCTGGAGGCGGCGACAGCCATGACTTGGAGTGTGCCAAGAGACAGCGCCTGGGCAGGCTGGATCACTCCTCCCACCCCCCACCCCCCACTCCCCCCCAGCACTCATGCCCGGCTGCAGGACCCAGTCGGCGACCTCCTTCAGCCACACCCCAGGAAGCCTGCGACCCTCCCCCCGACCTGGGGGCATCCTTGGGGTTCCCCTCTCCCCACTGCTACACGTACTGGGGAAAACATCCCAGGAGGACTTGCCCCAACGCTGCACACCCTGGACCGCTTTTTCTCATCTCCCACCTCCTCGCGGGCCCCCAGTCCTAAAATAGGAACTTCTTCATCCCTCCCTTCCTTGACGCCAATAGAGAAGCGCCTGTGTGTGACTCAGTCTGCGCTTGGAGCAGTCCCAGGAAGGGCTCCCGCGCCATGAGCTTTGGGCTTCCATGAAAGCCACACACTCTGCAGAAGGTCACCCCTCCCGGGCCCCCTCTGTGTCCCTGCCTCAGCCTTCCCTCTGCCGCAAAGAAACTATGTAGCCATTCTGGGCCTTGTTTGTTACATAGTATGTTTAGTGGAGTCAGATGCTGTTTAATGGGTTAGATGTGGCCTGCACCAGCTATTGCCAGGCAGAACTCAAGTCCATAGTGCAGTTTAATCCTCTGGAAAACACGGTGCCAAATATTTACAGATGAGGGGGCCAAAGTTGAAGAGGTCCGGCCACCTGCCCAGAGACACGCCGTGGATGAGAGTGGGAGCTGGGAGGCTGTGGTGACTGCGCACGCGCGCGCGCGTCCTCCACAGAGAACCAGCCATGCCCATGAAGTGAGGGACACCCCTTCCCCGAGGAGGTCCCCAGCCTACGGAGGACCGTGGCACATGGCATGCTGGCTGGGAGCCCTGCCGTCTGCCCGGCCTTCTGAGCCGGAAGCTCCCCAAAACCTGTCCAGGTCTTCTTGGTCACTAACTGGATAAGTGCCTGATGTGGCAAGGGGTGCCTAGAGAGCGAGGCCCTAGGAAGGGGCACCGTTAGTATTGGAGTGGAGTTGGGATGGTTTGGTGGCGCTGCTTCCCATTCCGTCGCTGTCACTTGACAAGCGTGCTGTGCAGACTTGAACCAATCCATCAGCGCCTCAAGGGCGGAGGCAGTGGAAAGTGGCCCGGTGCCAGGAGGAGCTGGGGTGGAGAGAAAGGAGAGGTGCCAGGAGTGGCCTGGTGCTGCCTCCCTGCACTCACGCCAGCCTCTCACGGCCACTGCTCCTTCCTTTGCAACCTGTTTGTTGCCTGCCAAGGGAAGTCGCCTTTAAAGAAAAAAACAAACAAACGTCCTCTCCTTTTCCTCGTTCCATAATGGTGTCTTCATGGCAGGGATCGGCAGAACGGTGGTGGGTGCAGCTGGGGACCCGTGTGCCCCCTCGTATCTTTTCACAGAGGGCCAAGGTGCCCTCACTCAGGGATGCCGAGGTTGGGATGACAGCTCCTAATCTTGGTCCCTCTGACCTCTTTCTGCCAATCAGGCTCTTCTCCCCAGCGTCCAGGCCAAGCTCCGATGCTAATCATAACTCTTGGCTCCTGGACCAGATGACTGCCCAAGTCTGTCGAGGGAGACTCAGGCTCTCCTGTGCTTGCCCTTAGGGCCAGACCGAAAGCCGGAGACCACGCTGCGAGTCTGCGTTTTGCAAGCCGGGTCTCTCCCAGAACTGGGTGTTCAGCGGGCAGCCACCACAATTCCTGGCCTGTTCTTCAGAAACCAGACGCTCCTCCGTCTCCCCGGCTGACCCCTTCTCTTGGCCACCTTCCCTCTTCATCCCTATCCCACATCCTTGCCCCCTTCTCTCCACTGCTGGGAAAAAGGGTTAAAACCCAGAGCCAAGGTGTAGCTTAGCAGCTCCCACTGGAAACAGGTCGGTGCTTGTAAAGTGCTTTTCATGACTGACTTCACACATCTTGGCACTTCCAGAAGCATAACCCACCTGTGGAAGAAAAGGGGGGGGGGGTCGTTGAGAAATAAGGGCAGATGAGCCTCTTATATACAGCAGCAAAGCGCCCGCTCTGTCATCTAAATCACGTCATTTGCCCCCCTGCCCCATGACCCACAGCCAAGGGTCAGGAAAGTCACTTTTGAAGAACTTTTCCTTGGAGGTTAAAAAAAAAGAAGAAAGTAAGAAAGACCCCCCCCCCCAACTGTTTCAATAGCCGCTTCTAGAAGAGGAGTGGGGTGAGCATGGCTGTGTCTCTGACCCCGTCTCTGTGTCCCTTGCGCCCAAGATCCCCTTAGTTAGTTCTGCATCCCAGAGAGATGGGGGGTGGGCCCGTTCTTCAGTGATGGTGGGGTGTAAGCAGTATGGCCTTGCCCAGGATGAGGGTGTTCCTGCCCAGGATTTGGGCTGTCACTCTGGAGACGGGCCTCACGCCAGGCAGGGCCTCAGCTCCTTGGCCCTTTCTACCCAGGTCCATCTTTGGCCCGGAACCTGAAGAGTTAAAAGTCTTTAGCTCGTTGCAATGAAATTATGGCTGGCAGTGGCGCCGCTGTTTGTTCAACAGACCTCCACTTTTAAACAGTTCACAAAAAGTTCATGGGGCAGCTAAAGATTATATGTGTGTGTGTGTGTGTGTGTGTGTGTGTGTGTGTGTGTGTGTGTGTAGGTGTAGCCAGCAGGATCCAATACTGAGCCTTACCCCTCCTCCTCTTGTTTCTTCACGGCCAGCCCCCCGCCCCGCCCCCACTCCCATGACACCGGACCACGCTCGGGGCCTCAACCCTCCATCTGACCCTGTGCACGTAAGAACACTTCATCCTGACACTGGGTGTTATTTATCTGTGCGGCGTTAATATTGAAAACCCCACCAGACAAGACCTGGAAGGGCGGGGAGAGGCTCTGAAAGCACCCCGTGGTCCCAGGTGTCTCTAAACTGCATTCCCCTCTCATGCTAAGTCCAGGCCGCCCTTTCTAAAGAAAAGCCCTTTCAAGGGAAGGGGGCTGCTGGCCCTTTTTGAGGGGAGAGGAGAGGACTCAATAGGGTGATTGTGGCAGCGGCCTTTCTGTTTCCTCAGTCAGGTGCTCAGAGGTCATTGTCCCAAGGTGACAACTAAAGGAGACATGTAAGAGGCAGCTTGTGTAAGTTTTGAAGCCTGGGGCACCAGAAGATTGGGGCTTCGAGGGCACACACGCTTCTTCCCTCATCCTTTTCTTAAGGGTTTGATGGAGTGACCCTTTGGCTTCTGGTATAATGTCCAAATTTCATCGTGACACCCAGCCGGGGGGTGGGGGGGTGGTGGCATGTTGTGGTCCTCCCGCTGCAGCCACAGCCAGGACACTTGCACCGAGGAATGTTGTTCCTCCACCTTTTAGATGAGGCTTCCCTGGACATCTTCCTTTTGGTCTTCCTTCTGTTAGAAGGGGCGGCAGGGGTTAGGGAGGGGACACTTTGTTGAACGTGCCTTCTCGTCGGCCCTGCACTAGTGGTGGCCTGCCCCCAACTTGATTTGTATGTTCGAAACACGGAAGAACAGCCCGTGAGCCCCCCACAGAACCTTCCTTGATGCCCAAGTCCATCTGAGTCCACCTTTCCGGGGCACTGTGGCCAGCCGCTGGAAGTGCCCCAGTCTGTCTAAAGTAAGGGATGCTTCCTAAAGAAATAGCTTCTCTAGAATCCCACCAGGCCGGACACAACTGGGAGATCTCTGCCTTTCCTCAAGCTTCATTGTTGAGTTCTAACTACGCGCCGTGTGGCTCTTGATTAACAGACGGTGTTCTCTTCTGTATGGGGGCCGCCGACCGGGGATGCTGGTGGACAAAAGCCTGTGTTAGGACAAAGAAGTGCAGAGGGGGATAGCCTGGCTGGCTTTGGGATTCAGGTCTCCCAGGTGCTCCCTGACCCCACCCCTAGTCACTCTCAGAAAAAGAGTCCCCAGTCCTTGGTGGCTCCCACCCAACAGACCTGGCAGTCAGCTCCGTGTGCTAAAGTGTAAAAGCAAGCATTTGCATATTTCTTCCTGCTAACAAAGGAAATGTGTCGACTTAGGGAACATTTGGGCTTTCGGAAACTGTGTAGGTGGGTGTGTGAGGGAGGAGAAAAGTTCCCCCCATGAGCTGCACACCAGTGATTTCACACTCAGGTTCGGGTCCTGTGTAAAGAGGCCGTGGCTGGGGGGACCCTCCCCTCCCCTCCCCTCCCCCGCCACCCCGCCCCGGACAAGGGAGTCTGCGAGCAGGGGAATTGCCTAGGGCCATCGGTCCCAGGCATTAAAGGCTCCCCTACTTATTAACCCAGCATTTAACAGCAGGATATGGGGCTGAAGCGCAGTCAAAAGAAACGGCTCAACCTCCAAAGAGCAATTAAAATCCTGCACGAGGATAAATCACGCGCCGTGATAATCCTGTTAATAAAATGCAGCTTGTCCTGACCCTTCACTCCTGCAGCAAACTAGAATGTGATGTGGGTGGGGCTGGTGGGCCGGGAAGTTAAGGAGGGGGCGGGGCTCTCCCCTCTGCCTCGGCAGCCCTCCCCCCTCCTCCCGGTAGACGGTTAACGGGTGGCTTCTGCTTGCTCCCCGCGGGCCGGAAACTTGCAGCCCCAGCCCCAGCCCGGCAGCCTGGGCTGCTACGATTTCTGCACTCGCTACTGATTGCTGGTCCCCAGCGAGCAGGCGTCATTGAATTACTCCGCCGCCTCCCTCTGCAGCTCCCAGGCCAAACCACCCAGGTTTGGGGCTTAATCTAATCTAGGGCCCGGGTGGGGTGGCTCGCCAGCCCACTGGCTCTTTTTAACCCCTCCGTCTGTAAGTCACACGCACCGCAGCCGTAGAAGTGAGTCGTAGTTTGGGCCGCCACACCGGACTGTGTGCCTTTTATCCCACACCCCACCGCCGTCCCCAGTCCTTTCAGCCGCAAGAAGAATCAACGTGGGGCTCCCTGGAATCCAGCACCGTCCGCTTTCAATCCAAGTGTGTTCTCCAAAAGGCTGGGAAAGGGGAAGGGAGAAGGGCGGGTTGAGGGTGACATGTGCTGCACCTTGAATGGTGTGTGGCCTGTGGTTCTTGAACCCTCTCTTCATCCCCAGCGCCTCCTGCCAGGGAAGTTCCGTCTCCCTCCTTGAACCTCTGGCTCAGGCGTGTTCCTTTGCTCCTGGCCATCTGTAGAACATGGAGCGGGGTCTGCCTTCCCAAGTGCGATCTGTATGAAGTGCCTAGAAGGAGGGTTTTCTCTTGTTCCCTCTTTGGCTCCCTTTTTATTCAACCTTCTGGGATTCCTTTTGTTTTAAACAGACTAGACGCTTGAAGAAAAGCTGCCATCCAAGAAGACGACATGCTTTCAGCAACCCCCCTGTATGGGAACGTTCACAGCTGGATGAACAGCGAGAGGGTCCGCATGTGTGGGATCAGCGACGACAGGTAAGTGCGCGTGTCCAGCTGAGGCCTGGGGACAGCGTGGGTCCTTCCCCAGGGCTCCTGAGCAGAGCGCCCCCCTTCACGTCCTCACAGCCAGAGTGGGCCCAAAGGGGGTAGGGGGTGTGGGGGAGATCTCCTGCCTAGCTGGCGGCCCTTGATTTACAGTTTTAACAGGCAACCTGGCTCAGCGAAGCATTGCCGCCCTTTAAGAGATTAGCCCCTAAAGCGGCCTTTCAGTGCACTTTCGTCCTTAATTTATTATTTCATATTTATGAAGGAGAATTAATCCCAGTCTATATGCTGCTTTAACTCTAAATGTCAGGAGTGTGGGCCCAGGTGGATCGGCATTCGATGTGCTTTTAAAACAAATAGTTTGCTCGGTAATAAATGGGGCGATAGCCACCCTTCACATCACTGAAGCCCAGGTTTCTCTGCGTCCTCCGCCGCCTGTTCAGCGAGGCCATTGGCTCCTGGTTTCAGTCACCCGACAGCTCTGTTATGCTTCCTAATCAGTAATTTTGGAGTGCGGGGTAGAGGCAGCTAAGCAGTAGATAATTGAAGCTGCTCTTCCGGGTAATGATGAAACTTTTCTCTGCCGCTTGTCAGTGATTTTATCCTGGGGATTTGGAAGTTGGCACCAAGCACTTTCTTTACCGATGCTCTCTGATAACAAGTTCCAGGGCAGCCGCAGCAGCCTGGCACAGATGTGCGGCTTCCCCTGGAGCAGCTGACATTTGTAGAATATTAGTGTGTATCCCCCATCATTTTGATAGAGGCAGTCAAATATGGCTTCATTATCACCATGGAAACCAGTTTCGTAGGACATGGTACCTAAATTTGTTTGGGGAAAAGTTTTGAAAGCCTGTCCTCACGGGTAACACAGAAGTGATTGATGTAGCCAGCTCGCAGACTCCAGCCTTGAGGTCCCCACGTTGGCTTTGGACATTGTATTACTTCACGCCTGTCCTCAGGTAGAGCCTATAAGGGTCTGCTAGGACAGCAGAGCCCGGACTGCCCTGCCCGGCCTCTCTAGAGAAAAAATTGTGAGGGTGACGTGGTTGTGCGGAATTTCTGCCTTACCCAACTCGAGGACGTATTTGTGATTTCACATCCCTGTTGCCCTGCCTTTCCGTTGTTTTTCCCAGTCCTGTTGAATCACCATTCGGGGACAACTTTCAATATGGGCCATTGGGGAGGTTGTGTTTTTTTTTTTTTTTTTTTTTTTTTTTAAGGGCAGTTGGAAAAACGGAGTTATTAGAAACTGGTCTATTCTGGGGCAATCTATGAAAGATGGATTAAGTGAGGAATGCTTTCATGAAGTTGGTGTGTCCTTCTAAATAGGAAAATTCCTGTAAACGATGGTGACGCTTCAAAGGCCAGACTGGAACTAAGGGAAGAAAATCCCTTGAATCACAACGTGGTAAGAGATTAATGGCTTCTGTTGATGTGCTGAGTATCAGTGATCTGTAAATCAATCGTGCATTCATTTGCATACCATTAAAGGGCCTTTTGGGGGCGGGGCGGGGTGTTTCAGGGCAGGGCTTGAGTAGAAAGAAAGCCTAGGCTGCAGGACGAAGCCTCACCCAATTTCTTCCTGGCTCGATTCCTTGGCTGCGCTCGCCATTTACGTCCTCGTCCCCTGGCGACTGGTGGGATATGTGCCGCCTTTTCTTCGATAAGCTACGTGCCACATCAGTGCTCCCAGCTGGATAAATTTGTAGCCTCTAAGTAGACCCTTAGGGTTTACCTTCCCAGTAAAATATGAAACAGAGCTGTCTTCAGATACCAGGGAGAGGAAGTCAAAAGACACAACTACAGTTTGACCCATGGCCTCTTTATTGATTTAGAAATGAGACAGCTCAGGTCCTTCATTCCTTACTGTCCCCCTGAAGATTGTTTTCTGTTATGTTAAATAATGCCTCGCTACATGGGGGGGGGGGAACACAGTGAACATCGCCCCGCCCCAACCTGACAGGGCCTGGGGAGGGTGAGTCCGAGTTCTGTACCCGAGGGTGGTTCTGAGAGCAGTGGAGTTGGTATCACCTCAGTTGCAGCAAAGAATTTCTGCTGAGAAGGTGGATCTTCCAGAGTGAATAGATGACTGAATCAGTGCAGGGGCCTCAAGTCTAAAGGGACCAGCGTTTTACGTGCTTTCAGGATACTAGTTGGACAAAAGTGAGACGGCAGGCAGGGGACGGTTCTGGATGAGCGGGGAGGGGGCCAAAGACCTTGTGAATCCTTTATTTTTAAACCCTTTCGGCTCAGATGTTGAGGCTGATGTCCTATTGAGCTAGTTCGCGGTTTCTCTTTGGGATGGGCTGCTTTGAAGGCGTGTCCTCGGTAATACCCATGTTCTTCTTCTGCGAAGGTGGACGCGACCACGGCCCATCGGATCGATGGCCTGGCAGCGCTGAGCATGGACCGCACCGGCCTGATCCGGGAAGGGCTGCGTGTCCCCGGAAACATCGTCTATTCTAGCTTGTGTGGACTGGGCTCAGAGAAAGGGCGGGAGGCTGCCACAACCATAGGCGGCCTGGGGTTTTCTTCCGAAAGAAACCCAGAGATGCAGTTCAAACCGAATACACCCGAGACGGTGGAGGCCTCCGCTGTCTCCGGAAAACCCCCAAATGGCTTCAGTGCTATATACAAAACGCCACCCGGAATACAAAAAAGTGCTGTCCCCACGGCAGAAACACTGGGCTTGGACAGACCTGCTAGCGACAAACAGAGCCCGCTCAACATCAATGGTGCTAGTTACCTGCGGCTGCCCTGGGTCAATCCTTACATGGAGGGGGCCACGCCAGCCATCTACCCTTTCCTCGACTCGCCAAATAAGTATTCCCTGAACATGTACAAGGCCTTGCTACCTCAGCAGTCCTACAGCCTGGCGCAGCCGCTGTATTCTCCGGTCTGTACCAACGGGGAGCGATTTCTCTACCTGCCGCCACCTCACTACGTCAGTCCCCACATCCCGTCGTCCCTGGCCTCGCCCATGAGACTCTCGACGCCTTCGGCCTCACCAGCCATCCCGCCTCTGGTCCACTGCGCAGACAAGAGCCTGCCCTGGAAGATGGGCGTCAGTCCTGGGAACCCGGTCGATTCCCACTCGTATCCCCACATCCAGAACAGTAAACAGCCTAGGGTGCCCTCTGCCAAGGCGGTCACCAGCGGCCTGCCGGGGGACACGGCTCTCCTGTTGCCCCCCTCGCCTCGGCCTTCACCCCGCGTCCACCTTCCCTCCCAGCCCGCTGCGGACACCTACTCCGAGTTCCACAAGCACTATGCCAGGATCTCCACGTCGCCCTCGGTCACCCTGTCGAAGCCATACATGACGGTCAGCAGCGAGTTCCCCGCGGCCAGGCTCTGCAGCAGCAAGTTTCCTAAGGCTCCAGAAGGAGCCGAAAGCAGCCAGCCAGCTCCCGGGCACACCCGGAAAGCAGCAGGTCAGGACAGAAAAGATGGCAGCTCACCTCCTCTCTTGGAGAAGCAGACGGTTACCAAAGACGTCACCGATAAGCCACTAGACTTGTCCTCTAAAGTGGTGGATGTAGACGCTTCCAAAGCTGACCACATGAAGAAGATGGCTCCCACGGTCCTGGTTCACAGCAGAGCTGGGAGTGGCCTAGTGCTCTCCGGAAGTGAGATTCCGAAAGAAACTCTATCTCCTCCAGGAAATGGCTGTGCTATCTATAGATCTGAGATCATTAGCACGGCTCCCTCGTCCTGGGTGGTGCCCGGGCCAAGTCCTAACGAAGAGAACAATGGCAAGGGCCTGCCGCTGAAAAACAAGGCCTTGGACTGGGCCATCCCGCAGCAGCGCAGTTCTTCGTGTCCCCGCATGGGCGCCGCCGACGCCGTGGTCACTAACGTTTCGGGGTCGGTGTCGAGCGCCGGCCGCCCAGCCTCTGCGTCGCCGGCCCCAAATGCCACCGCCGAGGGCAGCAAGACCAGCAGGAGCTCAGTGGATACCACGCCATCCGTCATCCAGCACGTGGGCCAGCCCCCGACCACACCTGCCAAGCACAGCGGCGGCACCGGCAGCAAGGGCGCCAAAGCCAGCAACCCAGAGCCGAGCTTCAAAGCGAACGAGAATGGCCTCCCGCCGAGCTCAATATTTCTCTCACCAAACGAGGCGTTCAGGTCCCCGCCAATCCCCTACCCCAGGAGTTACCTGCCTTACCCAGCACCCGAGGGCATTGCCATAAGTCCCCTCTCCTTACACGGCAAAGGCCCTGTCTACCCTCACCCGGTGTTGTTGCCCAATGGCAGTCTCTTTCCTGGGCACCTCGCCCCAAAGCCGGGACTGCCCTATGGGCTACCCACGGGCAGGCCGGAGTTTGTGACCTACCAGGACGCGCTGGGGTTGGGCATGGTGCATCCCATGTTGATACCTCACACGCCCATCGAGATCACTAAAGAGGAGAAACCGGAGAGGAGGTCTCGGTCCCACGAGAGGACCCGCTACGAGGACCCAAGCCTCCGGAACCGGTTTTCTGAGATGCTGGAGGCTGGCGGCACCAAGTTACATCCAGAAGTCCCCGCGGACAAGAACCTAAAGCCCAGCCCCAGCTGGAATCAAGGGAAGACCGTCGTCAAGAGTGACAAGCTCGTCTACGTAGACCTCCTCCGGGAAGAGCCAGATGCGAAGACCGACGCTAACGTGTCCAAACCCGGCTTCACAGCTGAGAGTGTGGGCCAGAGTGCCGAGCCCACCAAACCCCCGCCTGACCCGGCCCTGCAGCCACACCGGGATTTCATTGCCCTGAGGGAGGAGTTGGGGCGCATCAGTGACTTCCACGAAGCCTATGCTTTCAAACAGGCTCCGGGCCAGCCCGTCTTCGGCTTAAGCAAGGAGAATGTTCCGGCGGGAACCAACAAGGAGAACCTGGCGATGCCGGTCTCGACTTCATTCCTGGAGCCGACCCTGGGGAGCGATGGCTCTGCGGTCACTTTCGGGAAAACCCAAGAGGATCCCAAACCGTTTTGCGTGGGCAGTGCCCCACCGAGTGTGGACGTCGCCCCCACCTACACCAAAGACGGAGCTGGCGAGGCAGAATCAACCGATGGCAAAGTTCTGAAACCGAAGCCATCTAAGCTGGCAAAGAGAATCGCAAACTCCGCTGGTTACGTGGGTGACCGGTTCAAGTGTGTCACCACCGAACTGTACGCAGACTCCAGTCAGCTCAGCCGGGAGCAGCGGGCATTGCAGGTGAGCCCCCCCACCCGAATTTCAGGAGCCCGACCAGTTGTCAGGTTTTTTTTTTTTTTAATGTGCGAAGAGGAGGGGGCCGGGGGTATGATAGGGCAGGACACCGGGCTGATTTGGTTGATGAAGCTTATGATAAATTTAAATGTTTGAAATGTGTCCAGTAAGGGGACGTAAGTGGATACTTTAAGTTATTCTGTAGATTTTAAGCGAACTCCACTCGAATGCTGATAACGGAAGTTTTAATTATTGCGAAGGATGTCTAAAAGACTGCATGACGTTTACCTATCAATCGCTTTGATTTCTCTGCCGTTACTGTACGTTAACAAATATACCTAAAAGCGCTGTTTAGAATGCCTTACGTGATACTTGGTGGAGGTGTGTAGCGGCCGCATGTCTGTGAGATTCGTGCAATTTTTTTTTTTTCACCAAAAAAACAAACAAGCCAAGAAAAACAAAAAAAACAAACCTTGCTTAAAGGGATAGAGTATGTATTTAACTTGCTAGTGAATGATAGATGTTGTATAGGAATTTCCTTAAGATATTTTACTTTTAATTAAAAGATAAATAAAGCCAAATTGTTTTGCAATGTTAAGAAAAAAATTGGTTTATGCTTATAAAAATGGATGAAGTTATCTAAATGATCCATTGAGTGCCCATTTTAATTACATAGATGGAAGGATTACAAGAGGACAGTATTTTATGTCTACCCGCTGCTTACTGTGAGGTCAGTTCTTCAAATTTTTATTACTAGAATCTTACATAAACCTTTTGAGTTAAATTTCATTTCCAAATATACAAAGGGAAGTTTGTGGGCCATGGTCGTCTTTATTCACTGTGCATTTGTTTCCTTTTCTGTTGTGTTTTTGTTTCGCTTTCCTTGCGTTGTGTTTTTGTTTTGTTTTATTTACCTTCGAAAGAGAATGTCTGTCTCTATGCCACAGTGTATGTATGGCTATACATACACACCACATATATATCTCTACATACATATGGCTTTATGAATAAAGAGTGTGTGACTAGTTACATATAGACACTCTTACATTTTTATCGTTAAATTTTAAAATATCTCAGTTGTATCATAAATTGTGGTTGGTTTTGGGCAAACTTTTCTTTGAAGATACTTTCCTTTAAGGTAAGGGCAGTGAAGTAGCTTTGGTGGTAAGGTGTGTCTTTTTTCCATCTCCGTTCTCTTTCTAGCGTGCAATGATGCGCTTCTCAGAGTTGGAGATGAAAGAGCGAGAAGGTGGCCACCCCACGACCAAAGACTCCGAGGTGTGCAAATTCAGCCCCGCTGACTGGGAAAGGCTGAAAGGAAGTCAGGACAAAAAGCCAAAGTCGGTCGCCCTGGAGGAGGCCATTGCCGACCAGAACGACAGTGAGAGATGTAAGTGAACCCAGGCGGCTCGCGTGTGGTACCACGTCGGTGGGAACGGGGCGGTTCCGCTCCCAGTGCTGAGGGAGGCGAGAGGAAACGATACACTTCCGATGGCCCAGCATCTGGGTGGTGGCTGTTCGGAGAACGGGCTGCTCTGGCCATCCTTCCCAGCTGTGGATTGCAAGGCTGGTTGTCCTTTGGAGCGCTGCGGCATCCAGGAGTGAAGCACCTATGAAATGTTTCCTGGCACACATCTCCTTTTTCCGGAGAAACGCTAGTCCTGTAGTTAGTAATAGCCTAATACGGTAGAGCAGAGGAATGGCAGTGCAAGACCTCCGGCGTAGCAGGTATGTGTCCCGTTTTGTAGCAGGTACGGATGCGGGTTTTTGGTAGCAGTGGCGCGACACTTGCAGCCAGAGCCAGACCCTCCAGAGTGACAGTCTCCTATGGGAGGGAGTGGAGAGTACTCGGACGCTCCCTCCAGAGGCAGAGGTTTCGTTAAAACGAGATGAGGGCTGATAAAGGCACCAGCAAGATGAGCATAATTATTTTCTATGGCAGGCTTGTTTGCAGTCATTAGGAGTTGACAACGCGCTCCGAGGGCGTGGGATAGACGAGGGCGTTCTTCCTACCTGACGGGGTGTGCCATGTTTTGGAGGCAAAGCTGGAGAGAAAGAAAGCTAGCGTCTGCCTCGAGTCACACGCTGCGCTCCCAACAGCTGCTTCCCCACTGGGGATGACTTCGGGCTTTGCCCTCGAGACTTCCTGGGCTAATGAGATGTTGTTGGCAGCAAGTGGAGGTCTTCCTCCCGCTTTCTTCAGTGTGCGTGCTTGTGGCCTGCGGCCCGCTCCGGACCCTCCGGTGATGGTGAATGAGGGTATCTAGGTGAACGTCGAGGACAGGGTGGGCGTGAAATCCTCCTGAGACAGGACAGTCGGGGGGTGGTGGGCACGTTTGGGAGGTCCAGGCCCTTGGACCCAGTCGTAGGGTCGGCGTTCCCGCACACGCTTAGGTCCTGGGTGCCTGGTGCAGTTCGGGAAAATTGTGGTCAGCAACAGCGTGTGCTTCTCTCTGCTGCTTGGAGCACTGCCCTCCCTCAGCTCATCTTTGGGGTCAGGCAAAGGCCTGTGGCCGGGGTTCTGGGTAAGCCACACCGGGACCGGTTTGTCCTGCGTGGTTCCCGTAGAAGGGGATTTCTGTGGCTGGTCAGTGGCGGCCTTACCCGAGTGATGGGGCTCTTGATGTGCCTGGAGTAGACGATTCCGAGCTCCTCCCCCTCGGGATTGGAATGAAAGACGGACGGTCCAGGCCACTCTGGAGTAAAGCAGCAAGGAAGCCTCCCTCCTCACCTGTGCTCACAGCTGACACGCAGCCCTTACCCTCCTGAGTGGCCTCATAACTCAGCTCTCGGGGAAGTTTCTCAGAGAGATCTGATAAAAGTGGGCAAAGGCCAAGTTCACGGGGATGCACTTTTCTGAGGAGGGGATCTGCCTGTTCTGGGTGGATGGTGAGGGAGGCTGGAGGAAGGGAGCGGGAAGTTAACCGGCCTCGAGTCTTCTCGCCCTTTTCTCCAGCAACGTGGCCAAACCCAGGGTGGCCACTGCCCTTCACGTCTCAATGGCCTCACCCCGCCCTTCTTCCCAGAGAAGTTTGTGTGTGTCCTTCCCAGTCTTTCCTTCCTGCTGAGCGTGGAGACAAGAACTCAGTGTGGCTGATGGGGAGCAGGGCCTGAGCCCCAGATGATTCCGAAAGCCCCCTCCCCCCACCGCCCGCCTCCAGTCTCAGACCGACCGACGGGCCTCTTCCTGCAGCACCCGGGACATGGCCCAGTGAGCCATGAATCTCCACCATGGGAGGGCAGGAGAAGGGGTGGGGAAGGTGAGGGGCTCCGTTTGAAAGATTGGGGCAACGGAGGTGGATTCACCATCCACCCTCTGTCTTGTAGAGACTTGGGGTTTGTAAATAGTTGGTCAAGAAAGGTCACCTAAAGGAGCCATTGTTCTTACTGCCGCCTCCGCATCCAAGGTGCACAGCAGGTGTTCATTCCATTCGGCCGGAAATAAACGGGCCTTCCCGTTCTTGGGCCATCACGTCTTGAGCTGATATGGACTCAGGTCCTTCTCGTGGGCGTCGGTGTGGCCGAGAGCCGAGCTGTGAGCACATGGGAGCTGGGGCGGGCAGTTGGGGCGGGCAGGGGTCACAAAGAGGGTCCAGGACGCCTTCAAGATGCCTTCCCCCTTCTGAGGCAGCCCCTATCCATGGAGGGACCAGGAGCTTCTAAGATGGTGGGTGCTGTCTGCGCGGCCCTGGTTGTCCCGGTGTGGGTGCATCTTGTTGCTAGGGGCTTGTTTAAAAAATGAATTAACTTGAAAACACAGTGGCTGAGATATTCATTTATTCTTTGTGATCACATGGGTGGCTGAGTTAAATTTTTATTTTGGAAGTTCACCAAATGAGTTTGGAGGTTCCTCAGGCTTGGAAGTTCATTACTCGGAACCCTCAGTGGCATTTGAGGGTGGGGCGGGGCAAGGAGGCATTGGTCCCTTCCTTCTCAAACTTGGAGTAACCATCTCCCTTGCCAACCACTTGGCTGGGACAAGGCCTAGGACCTGCTCAGTGGCAATGCCTGGCCAGGAGCTGGAGGAAGCCTCGGTCAAGGGGCTTCACGAAACTTCTTTGCTCAGGGAACTTCTCTTCCAGCTGAGCACCTGCACGTTTGTGAACTACTTTGGAACAGAGATCCCCTGCACTCCTCCTGTAGAGGGTGTAAGTTTTAACAAGGTTAGCCCTCACTGGAGGTGCTATAGTTAAGCTACAGAGAAGGGGATTTTAATCCTGGGGAGCCTTCCAACAACTCAGAACCCTCTCACCTTGTTTAGGCCTCACTGGGCATGGCTCAGCAGTGGTGAGGGTGCTCTGTTGCCACGGTGACTTGTAAATGTTGCTATGGTGATGCTTCTGTTAGGTGATGCTATGGTACAACCGTAATGAATTTGGGATATATGTGCTGTGAGTCATATGACCGTGCTTCAGGGAGCGAGCATTAAACCTCAAACAATACAGCCACGTTCACATCTTACTTAGACTGGGTGACCAAGGGCACGTGGCTTCCCGCTTTCAGAAGGGCCAAAAGTAGCAATGATGGCAAAGCCCGATGGTTAGGATCCCCGTGTATCTGTTTATCTCCCCATCTCCTTTGCCCTCAAGGGTAATCCTCCTGTGGGTCGTGGTTAGAACAGTCATTGAGAAGCTCCAAGTGACACGGAGCCTCTCCCCCATAGCTGGTGGCCATGGGTATCTTGGGCAGTCGGGGTGGGTGTCCTTCAGGGTTATTACTGGCCTGGGTAAGGTCACACTAGCGTAAGGTCTTGGGGGGCCTTAGCTGAGGGGAATTGAGATCTTTGCCCTAAAAGGCTCTGGGGTTGGGGGAAGGGTGGATGGACCCAGTTTGGAAAAAGAAACTTTAAAATTGGACCCGGGGGGTTCTTAAGGTAGCCCTTACATTCCTCCATGGATCCCCTCCCACGGAGCTCTTAGGGAAGGCTGATTGGACCAGAGAGGTCCAACGGTGTAACCAGGAGGGCTCACCTCTTAAAATTTCATACATTTCAGGCCTGAAATTCAGGCTGGTCTGGCGGTCTTGGTGTCTTTTGGTTAAAGGGATTTTTCCAGCCTCTCTCTGTGCTGAGCCCGGCCCGTGATTATGAAGCCCACCCCTGGGAGGAGGCTAGCAGTAACATTCCCACTTTACAAGTGAAGGGGGCCGAGCTGTAAAGCGGCGCCATTCCTGCCCGGTGTTTAAGAGGGTCACAGAGCAGCCGGAGTGAGAGTTGCAGCGCACCCTCTTCACCGGGCCTGCGGTAGCGTGGGCTGCGTCACCCGTAAGCACAGGCCAGGAGTTTGGGGTCTCTCCTGCTGCCGTGACAGGAGACCCTCGCGGTTGGGGTGATTCCACCATTCTGGCAAGAGTAGATGGGGATCTGTCCCACCCTGGGATACCCTTGGAGAAGAGTGGGTTCCACCGTTGAGAACACAGGTCAGGCCAGCCAAGGCCAGGGTGAGGTTCATTCCCACAACTGACTGCCATTAAATGCTGGGAATGCCCCCAAGAGAGGCTGATCAGGGGACCGGCCGGCTGGGCAGAAGTGGGAGTGGTACTTGAAGTGGTCTAGGGAGAGGAGGAGGAATGCTAGCAGCATGTGAGGGGTGTGTCCATGATTTCGTCTAGGAAAACGGGGGCTGCGGGGGCTTAGCTCAGGTGTTAACGAAACACCAAACTCATACACCCACCCCCACAGTGATCCTTATGGAATTATTCGTGTGTTAGAAGCGATGTGACTAGCAAAGCAGTTAAACTGTTTCTTTGGCTAGAGCGAAAGTGAGGAGTGATGTTAGGCTGGGGTGATTGGAGGAAAAGCCCCAAGTGGATGCTAGGTGGAGCGGGGGGGGCGGGGCTGGGGATGTGAGCAGTTTAGCCCCCGCCCCCCTCCCATGAAGGGGGTTGGAGTCTTGTCTTTGAAATGTCCTTAGATGCTTGTTGCCTGGGAAGGAAGGCGTGGAGGAGTGCCAGGTGGGGTGACGGGTGTCCCTGTGGGTGTGCCTAGTGTCACTGAGGGCCTTCTTCCTGGACAGGAAACAGGAGCAGCCCCTTGATGGCAGTGAAATGCTTCTCCCCCCACGGGTGTGGAAAGGGGACAGACGGACTTGTAGCAATCTGGTTGAGTTCTTTGAAATTGCCCCTGACCCTCGTGTGTGCACCAGGAAGCCTTTCCCTTAGCTTTGCCAGGCCCCTCTTCCCTTGGTCTCCCCATCTTCCCAGCCTCCCACCATTCTTTCCTTACTCTCTTTCTTCACCTTTGCCCCTGCTGACCCAAGTGAACATTGGTGCTATCTCTGTGTAGATGACATTTGGGGGACATTTGGTCTCGTTATGACATCAGCCTTTTCTGTTTATTAGAAGATGATGACCTCAGCAGCTGTTTCCATAGTAATTTGTAGCTCTGCCCTGGATTGGTTGGCTCTTACTGTGAGGTCACTCACCCTCAGTTGAAAAGTAAGCCACCTTGGAGAGTTAGGCAGTTAGGGAGTTACCTCATGTGCCTACAGAAGGGTCATCTAGGTGCCTCTCCTTGAGTCACTGCCGCTCCAGCTGTGAACCGGAGGAAGGGAAATCGTGAGTGGGCTACACGCCTCATTTTCTGCTGTCTTTGCTGGTTGTGTTCAGCTGCCCTTCCTTTGGGACGTTGTCTTTCTGAGGGTTTTGTGCTTCCTGCGTGTGAGGCCCCTGGCCTCCAAAGGAGGGTCTGTTGGTAGCAGATTGCCTTGGGCATGGGGGTCCTGCCTGCTCCTGGTGACCTTTGTTCCCTCCTTTCCGGGTTGTCTCCCCTCCACTAGGCGAGTATAGTGCTGGAAACAAACACGACCCCTTCGAAGCCCCAGAGGACAGAGATCTTCCCGGGGAGAAGTACTTCATGGACACGGAGCCTGCCAGCGAGCCCCCCGCCGACCAGGCGGCCCCGGACGTGCCACGCAGCCCCACCCTCCGGCTGGACAGAAAGCACAAGGTCTCTGGCGACAGCAACCACACCGAGACCACTGTGGAAGAGCTCCCGGAGGACTCTCTGCTGAAAGCCAAGCGGAGACGGGTCTCCAAAGGTGAGCTCGGTTTGGCTTCAGGCCCGCAGGGCACCCAGCGGAAGTCCTGGAGCGGAGCAGTGGAAAGTTCCAGTCCCACCCTGGAGCCCTGGGGGGAGCCACTCACACCTCCCCACCCACCCCCCCACCCCCCCACCCCCGCCCCCACCTCCCCAAAGCCAGGTGCCGGGGCTGGAGCCCAAAGATGGCCAAAGGCAAGTAGGCCCCCTCCCGAGACTTGGTGACAAGTTCCAGCCAACACAGTGACCGTACCCCTCCCCTCCCCCACCCCTATTAGTGATGTGTAAGACAGTTTGTTCCCCCCCACCCCCCCGGGGGCTTCTTCATTAATTTGTAGTTATTTCTCCATTAGATGACTGGCCTGAGAGGGAAATGACAAACAGTTCCTCTAACCACTTAGAAGAGCCACATTATAGTGAGCTGACCAACCTGAAGGTGTGCATTGAATTAACAGGGCTCCATCCCAAAAAGCAACGCCACTTGCTGCACCTTAGAGAACGGTGGGAGCAGCAGGTGTCGGCAGCAGAGAGCAAACCTGGCCGGCAGGGCAGGAAGGAAGTGACCCAGGCGGTTCAGCCTGCGGTCACCCCCCAGGGCAATAGCATCTCCGAAGAGAAACCTGGCAGGAAAAGGGCAGAGGCCAAAAGCAACAGAAGCTGGTTGGAGGAATCAGTTAAACGCAGTGACAATGAACAAGGTACGCACGGGGCGGGGGGCGCTCCTGGAGGGTGGATCACCCGCCCTCTGTGGGAAACGGCCCTGGAGGGGACCTGAGCGCCATCCAAGTTGACAAGAGTAGCGTGTGGCGAGCGGGGAGTTTTCTTCGTGAGGTCCTTTCAGCCTGCACGCTTCCTTAGGGGAGTGTACAGCGAGGCGGGAGCTCGGCTTCCTCATCACCCAGCCCGCGGCTGGGCAGGAAGGGAAGTCTTGGGTGACCCCGGGCGCTTGTCAGCGTCCTCGTTCCAGCCTCAGGCTGTCCCCGGTCGCCCTGTCCCGAGCACCCAGGCCCCCCACGGGTGGGGACGGGGAGCGCACGAAGGGCTGGCTTCTGCCCTCTCTTGCGGCCCTTTGAAGCAACTTGCCATTGGGCGTTTCGTGGGTTAACCTATTTGCCGGTTGAATGTGGGATCATTAAAATATTAATGCCTTGAAAACATAATTGGTGTATCTTTAAAAACTGAAGCCGCTCCAATGATCAGTGCTAACAATGGGCTTTTCTTTCCTCACTGGCTACAACTGTGTAACGCCCGCTTCTTCTCCCCCTGCCTCCCGCCCTCCCCCCCCTGTGGATTCAGCCTTGCCTGTGTTCTCCGGCTCTCCGCCCGCGAAGGGCCTTTCATCCACCAATGCAAGCGGCCGAAAGCAGACTCAGCCAAGCTGCACGCCAGCCTCAGGACTGCCTACCAAACATGACCAAGTTAAAGAAAGCCAGAAGACAGATGTGGTGTGCATGGACGTAGAAGAGGATTGCCAGGCTACGTCCCTGCTGCAGAAATACACCGACAACAGCGAGAAACCATCCGGGAAGCGACTGTGCAAAACCAAGCATTTGATCCCTCAGGAGCCCAGGCGGGGCTTGCCACTGCCAGGGGACTACTACGTGGACAATGCCGATGGCAAGGTACTACCTCTTGCCCCCTGGCTCTCCCCCGCCCCCCGGGCCTGTGCGAGCACATCCCGCCTGCCTACTTCTCTGCTTCTGGGGACAAAGCTTTCCTTTTCCTGAACCCATCCCCCCAGAACGTCACTGCCCCTTCCTAGGGGACCTGTCTCCTGGGTGGTGGTGAAGTTTCCAGCTAGTAAAAATGCAACCCCTTCCTCCCACCCCGCCTCCCCGAGACAGAGAGGAGGAAAAGTGCTTTCCTCCACTCAGGTTCGTAACTCAGGGAGGAGGGGAACCAGGCGGGGCGGTGGAAGGACAGCCTGAAATGTGTGCGCTGCGTGGTTTCGTGATAGGTGACCGTCCGGAGATTTCGAAAGCGGCCTGAGCCCAGTTCCGACTATGATCTTTCGCCGGCCAAGCAGGACCAGAAGCCCTTGGACCGTTTGCAGCAATTGCTACCAGGTTCCCAGGCCTCGCAGCTGACATGCTCGAACTCCCCTCCAGAGACCACCCAGTCCCGCCCAATGCCACCGGAAGCGCGGAGACTTATTGTCAATAAGAACGCGGGCGAGACCCTCCTACAGCGGGCCGCCCGGCTTGGCTACGAGGTGAGCATCCTTGTGGGTGCCCCGGATTCAGGATCCGCCGGCTGCTGCTCCTTGGGTGGGAGACGCACTGGCTGGGGATGGGGGGCGGGTCTCAGAGCCACGTGGCGGGCTGGGCTGGGCGTTCCAGCGGGACGTTTGTGTCGCGCCCCCCCCCCCCCCCCACACCCCACCCGCTCACACTGCCGGCTCTTCGGTGGCTTGTTCAGTCGTGGTGCGAAAAGAAAGGCAGGCCTCTCTGATGTTCCGTTCACGTTCAGGCAGGTAGGCTGCTTCGGCCAGTCCGGCTCGCTTATCTCTGATATAAAATCTGACCTAACCCAGGGCTTGGCGACCAGGGGAATTTTAATGAGCCCTTTTGGATCCTGAGTAGCAAGAGAGAGAGTAGTTATTAGCTCTGTTGGGTTACTTGTGCTGTTTGGGGCGGGGTGATGCCCCTGTGGGGTAGCGGGTGGGAAGTGTCTGTGCAGAGTAGGGGTGGGAGTGGGGCAGACCTGAGCAGTCTCTTTCTGAGAGGGCACAGGAGCCGAGGGCCGATGGGCGGGGGTTGAGCCTTGCGCAGAACTCCCTGTCCACACCGCTGTATCCCAACCCAGCACGGCTGATGACAGCGATAGTCTCTGTTGCTAGAACAACATAGACAGAAAGATAGCCGATATCTTTCTAAGCCCGTGTGATCTGTAGTAACTCCTTTCACCCTTTTAACATCTTCACGTGGGAGTAACGAGTACTAGCCCGCTCTCGGGTGAGGAAACTGAGCCTCAGAGGGGTTAGCTGATGCCCGTACAGGTAGCAATCCAGCAGTGCTACACAGCCCACCACTCCCCACCACGCTTCTCGCCAAGACTGGCTCACGTTGGAGTTGCCCTTTTTACAGTTCAAAACCTCTGTGAGACAGATTACTCCGTTTGCCCTGTGCAGTTCCCCCACCATACTTGTCAGTAGAAATTGTGATGTAATAGCCCACAGGGCAAAGGCATCTTTTTGTGCTGGCATCGGCCCTCTGGGAGTTGAATGGTGACAGTAAAACGCGGCTCAGCAGGCCGAGGGTGGAGGTGTGGACGAGCACTGGGGTGGCAGGACCCAGGCTGGCCCGGAGCCCTGGCGCCCACACCCTCAGCCAGCTCTGTGCCCCTGTCCCCCGTCTCCCCCGTCGCCCCCTGCCCGCCGCCACTGTCCATAGTGCCGTGAGCCCTTCGAGGTGAGCCTGCCTTGGCCCTAAGGCGTGACTGTGGGCGGGAAGTTGGAAGCTCTAGGGCTATGCTTAGTTTGGGGGTGTTTTTTTTTGTTGTTGGTTGAATGTGCTGTTGTTTATATCTACACGTCTCTTGGAGACCTCTCCGCTAGCTAGAGAGCACTCTCTGGTAGTTAGTGCAGTCACTTGCGGGTGAGGTCCAAGGAGTGCGCAGTTGGTTTCCCAAGAGCTGAGAGCAGCAGCGCCTAGGAGGACAGAGCAGACGTTGCAGAGTGCTGAGCTAGACCCCCCGCGGTTGAGAAAATAGACTCCTTGCTTCCAGCAAACGCTGGAGGTGTGGGGGGAGCCCCCTAACCCCAACTTTTGGGTTAGGTTGAGAAAATAGATTCCCGCTTCCAGCAAATGCTGGAGATGGGGGGGGGCGCGGGGTGCTCCTGCACCCGCCGTGGAGGGCGGGGCTCCTAGCCCCACCTGTGAACTTGGCATCATTTCCAGCAGTCTCCCTTTGGGACCAGAGACCTCAAAAGACCCTCGTTGGTCCTCTAAGACAGTTTCCGTTTCGGTTTGGTGGATCTGAGGCCTGGACCAAGGGGCACTAGATCCATACTTTTTCAGGCTACCTGGCCTTTGATTGCACGGGAAGCCTTGGGAATGTTTATGGTCGGATTTGTTCTTTTTCTTCAAATGTAAATTTCAGTATGTAGATTACACAGATCACCAATTTTGATGCTGGACATTGTGACAAGTAGATGAACGCTTTCAACTTTGAATCCAACTCTCTGGGATTTCTCCGGGCAGAATTTTAAATGTTGGGATGATGGCCCAGTTGGGAGATGGGGCGACTTAAACCTTTTAAAATTGAAGGACAGTTTGCTTAACCAGATAAGGGTGTGGTTTGGGAGGGTTTTCCTGAAGTTTTGTCTTCAGCATTCTTGGTGGTTTTCTTCTGCTTAGCCAAAGATACCATGTGCAGTATAAAGGCTGTCTGAGCTTTATGTCGTGATAATCTGGCTCTGGAAGTCTAGAAACACACTCTGGCTTCAGATCCGCGTTAAATAGATCACTTGCATGGCCAGAGACCTCAAACCTCTCCCTCCCGGGAAGAAGGCTAAACGCCAGCGTGCGACCACGTGCTTGCGCCTTTAGCGGTGGTGGTTAAATTTTCTATGAATTGAATAAATCATGTTTTTTAAAACGTTAATGAGGCATTTAATTAATTAACAACGTCGGGTTTATGGCCTTTATGGTTACATTTTGCGGGTAATGGCATTCGGCTTATAGCCGCTTAACAGACAGTTGTCCAACAAGAGCAGTTTGATTTTGCTTGGGAATGGGTGGGCTGCCCTTCAAACGCTCCCATTTATTTCTAGCGGAGAAAATAAACCAAGAAATGTGTTGCGTAGATAGACTCGCCCCGCCTCTTCACCTTTCAGTTAGGGAAACTGTTGGTGACGACGGTCGCCATCCATTTAGAGGCCATCACCCTCCTGGTGAGGAGAGTGTTGTTAGCCCACTTGACCCCCAACGGAGGAGGCCTGTGGGATGCTCGTCACAGCTGGATTGCATCCCTCTAACTGGGGCCCTCTCGGGCCTTTTGAATCTTCCCAGCTGCCCAGGTACCAAAGACCTGAGTTATAGGTCTAGTACTTCACGTTAATTGAACTTGGGGTTTAATTAATATCTCTGGGCCTCAGTTTCCAAGTGTTGAATGAGGAGGATAGTACTACCTTCCTTTCCTGACATCTCCTGGGTTCCTGTGGATGACAGAAGACGTGGTATCAACGTGGTTGAGTTAGGACAGCCCGTGGCAAAAAGTCTGACCTGGCCGTGGGGCTACTGCTGCCTTTGCTGCCATCTTCCAGGAGGAGAAGAGAGTTGTCTTACCTAACATCAGCTTGGACGGCCTTTCGTTTCTAGGTACCCTTGAATCGGCCCTAGTAGTGGTGAAGGTTTCCAGGTGAAGGCCATGATTGTCACAGCAAATAAACCCCGGGTTGAGTAAATTGACCTGTGCACAGCAGTTGGTGGCGTTCAGACCTGATCCCAGAGCCACGTGACAGGGCCTCTCCCTGGCTGGGGCACACAACTCATTAGCTTGCAGCCGTCCACTCAAGTCTGGCTAGTGAGGGCCTGCTGAAAGAGCAACAGCTTCATGCGGTATCCTGGATACCAGGGCTCTGGGCAGGTGGCCTGGGAGCCCAGAGGATTGTGGGCTTTATGGCAGGTTGGGATCTGAGCGGAGAAACGCATTCGTGGGCGTGCCTTTTCTCTTCCTCCTCTTGTTTTGGAAGGGAGCTGCCGCAGTGACCTGAAGTAACAGGGCACCGACGGCCAGGTTTACCAGCATGCCCCATTAGGTTCACGTGGTGAGCAAATGGAACATTCTGGTTCGCTCCCAAGTGAGTGGCCACCTTTGATTGGCATGTCCTCCGAAGGGCATAAAAGGTTTCACAGAACCCATCTCGCACTTACGGGCGGCTAGAATGACCCCCGTTTTAGGTTTAACAGATAAGTTACCGGAGAGATGTCACAAGGAGGCCTGCTCTGACCCCATCCCATCCCCCCTTACCCAGCAGACCATGTGTTGGGCCACATGCAAGTGCTGCCTACTCCCAGCTCTCAGAACCTGATAGCTCTCTGCTGGGCATGACTCAACCAGTATGAACAGTATAACGTATTTTCTGGTGGCAGATGCTTTTGACGTGTTTGAAAACTTTCTTAAGGTGATAAAACATTGAATAAATTACTGCTCTGCTTCCTGGGAGTGGCCCATGTTAATATTTTAACAAGCCAAAGAAATAAGATTCATAACAGTGATTGTAACGCACAGCGTTGACACAGAACACCTTCGGAGCGGGGGAGGGTGAACGTTTTATTTGATTCTTAAAATGTGGAGGTCGCAGCATGTGGTATATCAGGTTCCTGTCATTAACTTGAGTAAATATGAAAATATTAGACTGACTCTGCCCTGAGAGGCTGGAGTGAGGCAAAATACAGGGTGGGCTTATTGGAAGCATTTTGTGTCATTCCTCGAAGATGGAGAGAGAGAGAGCGCTTCTCTTTAACTCTACTTAACATACAAACAAGAGCGTCTGAGGCCCAGGTTCTGATTTGGGGTCTTAACAGGGGGCGCGAGGATGTAGCTGACCTGGGTGTCCCTCCTTCTCTAAGCTGGGGAATGTTCTCTGGCTGACTTAAGCTCTCTTTAAGCATTGGTCAGCCATACTTTTATCTAAACTTGTGTTATCATCCACTGCCACCGACTGAACGGACCCATCAAGTGAGGATGGTCTGTGCTTGGCAATGTGTCATCTGAGATGTTAGCAGCCGTGACACCTCTGTACTGGTCACGTCGGCCCCTGGGCTGAGGGCTTTCAACGCTATCCGAATGCGTCCTCTCAGCAGCCCTATGGACGCTTGGAGGAGTTCACGGGTAACTTGCCCGTGGCCAGGCCACCGGTGCAGCAGAGCCTTAGACAACACTGTCTGCATCTCCAAGCCCTTCGCACGCACTCTTGCCCCGCACCGAGATGCCTGCCGCCTGCCGGCGCCACGGTGGGCTTTTGGACCCACGGATGTATGCCTTCGAAAGCGGGCACCGCCAGGCTATGGAGAGGTCACCCTTGCAGGGTTCACTGTATGGTGGTCTGATGGTATCTCCTCTCCTCTCCCCGTAGGAAGTGGTCCTGTACTGCCTGGAGAACAAGATTTGTGATGTGAACCACCGCGACAACGCGGGTTACTGCGCCCTGCACGAGGCTTGTGCGAGGGGTTGGCTCAACATTGTACGACACCTCCTCGAATATGGCGCCGATGTCAACTGCAGTGCCCAGGATGGAACCAGGTCAGTGGCGGTCTTCCTCTTGGCCTGGCCCCGCTGGGGCATAGGCAGTGGTTCTCAGGGTGTGCGGGGAAGCCCAGAAGGGAAGACGGAGAGCGAGTGCCACGTAAGCACACTGATGGCGGAGTCCTCTAGAATGGAATCGGACAGATCTTTCTGGCAAATCTCCATAGAACTTTAAAACTTTGTGACGCTATTATTTCAGGGGCAGAAGTCCCTGAAAATGTTGGGCCTGCCTGAGTAATCAGGGGTGTTCTCTTTTAAGACCCTGGACTCCCCACCAGCGTCTGTTGAATCACAATATTTAAAATATACGTGAGTTGAAAGTGCCAGGAGCACAGACGGGTCCGATGGCGACTGGCTTGATAGGACCTGCCGTGTCCACCCACATCCCCGGGCCTGGCCCCCACTCTGCCCTTGACCTCGGTTTATTGGCCAGAGGCCCAGGTCTGAGTCAGCCCAAGCATCTTCCCGGTTGTGCCTGGGATGCTACCACGAGGCAGGGCACTGGCGCTTTCCTGACAGTCATAAAATTAGCAAAACCGAAAGGTATTTTGGTGGTTCGTGGTTTCCAAACAGCATTCTTTCTGGATGGGACTGCGGACAGCGCTCCTGACCCCAGCGGACACAGGCAGGAGGACTCTGTACCCTCCTGAGAACTCGCCCTGCCTGTCGACTGCTTCTGGGCGTGAGGGTTGATCACTCATCTCCAAGTTGGTTTCAGGAGAGGTTCCACTTTGCCCCTAGTTTCTTTTACAAACTGCACTTTTTTTGGGGTTTTGTTTGTAATGGTATAACGATTGCTTGTCGTATTGGCTTCCATGATGCGGGGATTCTTCCCCCCACCCCGCCGTAAGTTATCTTCTTACAGTCTGTCACTATTTGAGTTCATTGTAGGCGTTTTCATCGTGGCCCGAGTTCCTCCTCGGGCCGTGCATTAGGAGAGATTTGCATGTAAGAATTAGGCCTGAGATAGATAGTCCCTTCACCTGTCCTGTAAAGGGTTATGTGTTGAACTAACGGAGTCACGGGCCAGTCACAGTGCCTCCGTTCCCTACGTGGGATGGCAGTGACCGTACACTCGCCTCCTCGGTGAAATAGTGCGCCTACAAGGCTTGGCTGCACACGCTCGATTTGGCCCTGCGTCGCTAGAAGCACGCGTCGCGCGCACAGGTGTAATCCCCCCCGCACCTCTCCTAGGCCTCTCCACGATGCTGTCGAGAATGATCATCTCGAAATTGTCCGCTTGCTCCTCTCCTATGGTGCTGATCCCACCCTGGCTACATACTCAGGTAGAACCATCATGAAAATGACCCACAGCGAACTTCTGGAGAAGTTCTTAACAGGTATGACGGGGATCAAGAAACGGTCTCGTTCAGGCATCTAGACGGTGACTTCACAGGCTTCCACCTGGCTTCCCCCTACCCCCCCCCCCCCACCCCCCCCCCACCCCCCCCCCCCCCCCCCCCCCCCCCCCCCCCGTTTACCCTAAGTGACGCTTTACTGGGAAAAGTGGCCTAACGTTAGTCTGTCAAAGAAGAGATACATACTTTGAGTTTGGCAAGGGAGGGCTGGAAAACTCTTAGCTAGCCAGGCTAGCTTTTGTTTGGCAGGCTGGGGCGGTGAGGCGGGCAGTCCCTCAGGGAGGTGGGTGGACGCGTGGGTAGGTTTCAGTCAGGTACCTGGAGGGCGTGTGCAGTGGGACTTGTCGGGAGGTGACACCAGCCCCAGCGTGAGATGTTCCCGAGCTCCAGCAGCATTTGCCCCTTGCCAGCAGGCGTTATCTTGTTTCTCTCTCTCCCTCTCTCCCCCTCTCTCTCCAGACTATTTAAACGACCTGCAGGTTCCTGATGACTATGACCCCAGTGGCTCTTGGGAGTTCTACGGCAGCTCCGTGTGTGGTGAGCAGCCTTGTCCGTTTCATTTGGGCGGGATGTGCACGAGTTACAGAACGTTGCTCTCTGGCGCGGGCGAGGGCTTGCGGGGGGTGGTGGTGCTGTGAGCAGGGCTCAGTCGGGAAATAATTTTTCCAGGGTCCTTTTTGGAGAACAGCTGGAATCTTGCTCCAGCTTACTGACCTCTCTCTCGTTTGCCCCCCGGTTAGAACCAGATGATGAAAGTGGTTACGATGTTTTAGCAAATCCCCCAGGACCGGAGGACCAGGATGACAGCGACGAGGCCTATGGTGACCTATTCGAATTTGAATTTTCCGAAAGCCCCCTTCTGCCATGTTACAACGTCCAGGTGTCCGTCGCTCAGGGGTGAGCGTGGCCGGCGTGTGGTCGAGAGCCAGCCCAGCTGCTCTATGGGGTGGCAGGAGTTAGAAATCCCCTTCAGCAGATGAAGGTGGATGGGTCGGGGGGTGAGTGAATTCCTCACCAAGTGTCCACTGACCTCACATAATGCAGTAGAACTTTTCCAGAAAAGTGTGAGGGGGTGGGAGGGCTCCCCAGCAAACTGTCTTCATTGGAACACACCCCTAGGGCCCAAAGGACACGGGAGTCAGTGACTGGAATTGCACCGTTTCAGTCGCTAAACTCTTGGGGAAGGGATCCTCCCCAAACGGCTACCGTAGGGGCCTTCCAAGGCGCGTGAGGTCCACGGGACGATACTGACGTACCCTCTTCTCGTATAAGATTAGAGGAAGCCATATGTGGCACCTGGGATCTTATGTGTCTTCAGATTTGCTTAGATCGAGTCTTGTCCCCACGGTCGGGCCGCTGTGCCCCATGACCAGCCCTTCGGAGTGAACACGTCAGGAGACCTGGCTCTGCTGTGTGTTGACCCCGGTGCCTAAGGAGTAGCATCCTCCTTGGACTCTGAGGCTGGGAACGTGTCTGCCTTTGTGGTGACATTCTGTTCGGGGTGGAGATCATAAGGCGTGGCAGGGTACCAGGAAGGATTGTACCACCTCCCTTCTCGAAAGAGCCTCACTCCCGGAAGCATTGAGGGGCAGGTTGGAGGTGTGGGAAAGGAAGGGAAAGCCAGGTGACCTCGAGTGAGGGCCGGAGGGGAGGAGAGATCAAAGAGGCGTTTGCCATCTCCCTTGGGTTGGCATACAGACTGGTTTTCCCCAGTGACTAGAACGGGGTGCACCTACTTGGAGAGGGGTGACCTGAGTTGTGACCAGAGCCAGGGCAGCACCGGGGTGGCCTGCAACGAGGCTCGTTCCAGGGACACTGCTCCTTCTTTTGTCTAAGTTGGCTGATCCGCCCTAGATGGTCTCTTAACACACGCACACGAGTCCAGAGTTCCCCCCCACCCCCAGAAGTAGATCTTCCGGGCTTCCCTGGTGGCGCAGTGGTTAAGAATCCGCCTGCCAATGCAGGGGACACGGATTTGAGCCCTGGTCCGGGAAGATCCCACATGCCACGGAGCAACTAAGCCCGTGCGCCACAGCTACTGAGCCTGCGCTCTAGAGCCCGCGAGCCTAGAGCCCGTAACAAGAGAACCCACCGCAGTGAGAAGCCCGCTCGCCGCAACTAGAGAAAGCCCGTGCGCAGCAACAGACCCAACGCAGCCAAAACTAAATAAATAAATAAATAAAATTTGAAAAGGAGTAGATCTTCTAAGGACAGTGAGAAGTGGGGTGGGGGTGGGGTAATCAAAGTGGAAGTAACGGGCCCTTTCACCGCCAGGAGACGGGTAGTTCATAGTTGGGAGCGCTTCTCATTTTGCCGGAAACTCAAACCACTGTCCTTTCTCTGGTGCAGGCCTCGGAACTGGCTGTTGCTGTCAGACACGCTCAAGAAATTGAAAATGTCCTCCCGCATATTCCGCTGCAATTTCCCAAATGTAGAGATTGTCACCATCGCGGAGGCCGAGTTCTACCGGCAAGTGTCAGCAAGTCTCTTATTCTCTTGCCCCAAAGACCTGGAGTCCTTTAATCCGGAAAGTAAGGAGCTCTTAGATCTGGTGGAGTTCACGAACGAGCTTCAGACTCTGCTGGGCTCATCCATGGAGTGGCTCCACCCCAGCGACATGGACTCAGACGACTACTGGTGAGCTCGCCGGGGCCCGCCATGTACAGTGTGCCATAGTGTTAATCCTTGTTCATATGTGTCATAATACGACTATTTCTGTAAAGAAAGGACACTATTACATATGAAAATATCTCTTCTTTATATAAGAGACACGACTCCAGTCGGAAGGACTTAGAAACATGTTTTTTCTTTTTAAACTTTTCAGTCAGTTTTTATGAAGTTGTTATAATGTTTCTTTACTTTTCAATGCACACATGCTTTGGGATATGTTTGTTTTTACTCGGAACAATTGTTTCTTTTCTTTTTTAAGGAGAAAAAAAAAATAAGGAAAAGGAGCTCCACACTTTGACTTAATTTCGTACAAAGCTCCGACGACAGAGGCCATAACTGTTGAGAGTGTGGTCAGAACCGTGTGGTTGGTTTGGGGGGTTGAATTCGGGGAAGGCACTTGGCGACGTTGTAACTTTATGTTTTGTTTACAGAGTACCTGCTCAGGCCAGGTCAATGCTATTGGATGTGATCCAGTAGTGTGTAATATAACTTCAAACCATATCCACACACAACAACTAATTGTATGAAACTTTTATATCCTAATTTAAAAGCTGTGAAATTAGTTTTCACGCATCAAACCGGATTGTTTATATGTTTAAACATTTTATGCTCTTATTTAAAGAAGACTTTGAGCTATTTTTTTCTGTACCCTGTAAAATACTGAAAACTAACATAATATGTTGAGGTTGCTTGAAATTGTACATAAAACTAAAATTTTCTGAATTGTGTGTTTATGTTTGAAATCTGTGTTTTAACTTTGTAAGTAAATTCTCTGCCTTTGTATTTATATTTTACAAAAATTTTCTTAAAAGGCAATAAACCTGTTGAGGAAAGGAGAAAATTGAAGTACCTCGTTTCCTATGTACTTCCCTGAAACATTACTGTTGCCACAATCTTTTTTAAAGCGGTGTTGGTGATCGGTTCCCCATGGATGACTTTAGGGCAACTTATAGTCTCTATGAACTGAAACGGACGAGAGGATTTCAGGGGGGTGAGACTCTGAAGACAATTTGAAGTTCTATCCTGAAAACTCAATTCATAGACATATATGTTAACGTTTCTCAGATTCTTCTCAACCCTGTCTCCTCTGATGCCCTAGTAGGCTCTTACGTTGCCTTCGACCCTGATGGACTACAGTAGCTTCGTCATGGCCAACCCTTTATCTTCAGGAATACTTTTTCCAGAAACGGGACTTTCACTGCGTCACTTCTTCCTCCAGACCTCGTGTTTTTCTGTTACCTTTTAACACGAAGTCCAAACCCCCTTGGCCCAGTAGTCAAGGCTCGTAGTTTCGACCACTCAGCTACTCTACTGCTCTTACTTCTCACAGCAGTATCCCTGTTGGGTACTATCAATTTCCATCCTACATCCTTTTAATTCCTTCTTTCACTGCAGAGGCTAGAAACCTGAACACCACTAGACTCCCTTGCCGCTAGGATTCTGAATGGTCGGTTTGGAAGGCAGAGCGGGGTAGAGGCATCTTCCTGCTCTACTGGCTGCTGGTAAGAAGGGTTAGGGAGACATGCTGGCCAGTTTTAGTGACTTGACCAGCCTTCCAACACTGGGTCTTCAGCTTTGTGGGTAATGAGACGCAGTAGTGATCGCGGTGACGCCTGGATGACCACCTCAGCAGACTGTTCTTAAATCCAGTGGTTCCGGTGTCATCCCTGACTCACATTCCTCTAGCCCATCATCTGATTCCTTGGATCGAGTCCACCTGGGGTCAGAATGCCCTTAGTGCTTTTCAGTCTTGCAGTGAACCCTGAGAACACCTAGGCAGAGTAGACGGAAGGGGCCATGGAGATGATGTACTGGAGTGGGGTCGTAAAGTATGCAGAGGGAGGGGACCTGCAAGCTCTGTGACCTGGCAGGTGGGAAAAGTGAGCCGTGTTTGGGAATGGGGAAACCCAGCAGTGTCAGAGGTGCTGAGAGAGAGCCCATTGTTGGTGAGTACCAAATGATGCTTGGGATGTATCCTGAAGACAAAAGGGAACCAACAGTCTTCTTGATTTACTAATTTTTTGATCATAAACAAGTACACTCTCATTGCTTTAAAAAAAAAAATCCCAGCATTTCAGAAATAGAGGTTCTTGTCATCCCAAGCCAACCCTTCCTCCCATTCCCCACACCGGAGTTAAAACCAGTGTTCACAGTTTGTAGAATATTGTTTATTAGGAAGTCATCTCAGACAACAGGAGAGAAAGACAAAGTAAATGGCAAGACCTGAAGAAATGATCGAAACGAAAGAATACCAGTGAGCCTGAACTTCTGTAGGTAACAAGGAGCTCCTAAGAGCCCGAATAAAAGCAATGAGTAACTCCAAGTCACTTGGCTGTTTGTGTCTGTGCTGGCAGTACGGGGTGGGGGGGGGGGGGGCCCGAGACCAACTGAGGTTCTATCCTGGATGAAGGTCATTTTATTAATAAAGCCAAGAAAATAAGTGGGAGCCACAGGTTTAAGGGGTGCAGGGGAAGTAAGTAATGGGCTTGGTTTAGGAGACATTTAAGGTTGTGGTTTATGCGGTTGGAGGAGCTGTTGTTGAGTTAGAACATTTATTGTAAGAACCATCAGGGTGTTAGAAAACGTGGACAGAGAATAACTAGGGTATCTGACCCAGGGTATAGATGAGCTGCCCATGGCCTAGAAAAGTTCGGATGTCAAGGAATTCCCCATGGGTAAAGAGGAGGTACCACAGGTGTAGGCACACCTGCCCCCCGCCCCCCCCCCCCCCACAATGGGAGCAGAGGGAGTGCACCCGCTGGGTGTAGAGGAGCTCTCCGCAGTGAAGATATGGTATAAACGAGGTCATACTGGCTGCAGCGGGCTCCCAGGTATAGATTCGCTCATACTGCTTACCAAGGTGGAGAGTAGAAGTATGGTTCTCCTGAAGGTGCCTCTAAAGGTCAACGTCATTCCCTTTGTCTGGTCCTACCTCCTGGCTACAGTGTGGTTGTGACCGCTATAGCCACAGCACCCACCCTGGACCATGAAGCATGGGAGTCAAGCACTCAGTGTATTTGGAGGAGCCTGGGTGCCTGAGGACCTAGTGGCACAGAGCCACCATACCAGCCCTGCCCTGCTCTGCCTGCCTTTTTATGTTTGAGAAAAATAAACAGTTCTGTCGAAGCCACTGTTATTTTGAGTTTTTCTACGACTCCCACCAAATCTGATCTTAATATGCTTATCATCTGTGTGCACTTGGGCATCTTCCTCTTTCAGCCTCATCAAATTGGCCCAAGAGTGTAACAGCAAAGGGGTGAAAACACCCAAATCACCATCAGCCGGGCCCTGTCTGAAGTAACAGTGGTACATCTGCATAGTGGGTACTGTGCAACTGTACAGGGAATTGAGAGCTAGCTCTAAATTGCTTTAGAAATGGTTACCTCTGGGTAAAGAAGAACAAGGTGCCAGGAAAAGGGGTGGAAACTTCACTTCTCTGAATGTTCTTAGAATAGCGATTTGACTTTAGAGTTTGCATAATTATAAACCAAAAGCAATGTCAAATCAAAAAGCAAAATGAAACCAACCTTAACTATCCAGTCAGAAGCGTAACCACGTGGAAAGGAGCCACTTCAAGTGACTTTAAAACACAATAAAGTGATTGTATAATCCCTTGCCCCAAGGACAAAAAAGTACAGAAACGGTTTAGATTATTTTCACTAATCCTATCCTTGGCGATAGTGTCAGCATTGTTATGCTGTCCTGTTTGTGTCCTGCGATGAAGCAAAAAGTATTTGGCATGGTTGAGAACCGGGATTTTAGGCATGGGAGAAAGGAGATGCAAATATAGGATTGGTGAGGTTAAATAGAAATTGTGTAGTCCTTGGGAATTCCCTGGCAGTCCAGTGGTTAGGACTCCGTGCTTTCACTGCTGAAGGTGTGGGTTCGATCCCTGGTAAAAAAAAAAAAAAAGAAACGAAAAGAAAAAGAAATTGTGTAGTCCTGAACTTGAATTAGAAGTATCAGTATGCACTCATGATGAATTGAAAAAAAAAAAAAAAAGGTCTCCTTCCGTCCACTGAAAATGCTTAGAAATAATAACTAATGGAAATGAGCACCACCAACTCCCAGACTGGTTTCTAAATACCTTTTCTCACTAAAGAGAATGGAGGTTCCTTTGAGAAATGGTTGATCCCAGTAAGAGTTGGCAGGGAGTATGGACATGCACAATATAAGCTGGTAGGGCTGTGTCAGACTCAGTAGCCAACTTGGAGAAGCCCCTATAAATATGGGCCGCTTTTTAGCATCGGTGAGGATAACTGCAAAGAATATAAAGTAGTTCCCTACCCCACCCCCCCACATCTGCAGTTTCGCTTTCTGAGGTTTCAGTTACCGACGGTCAACCTTGGTCCGAAAATATTAAATGGAAAATTCCAGAAACAATTCATAAGTTCTAAATTGTGCACTGTCCTGAGTAGCATGATGAAATTTTGCTCCGTCCTGCTCAGTCCTGCCCAGGATGTTAATCGTCCCTCCGTCCAGCTTATCCACGCTGTATATGCTACCCGCCTGTTAGTCACTTAGTAGGCAACTGAGTCATCAGATCAACCGTCGCGGTATCGTAGCCCCTGGGTATAGGGTTTGATACTGTCTGCAGTTTCAGGCATCCACTGGGGGGTCTTGGAACGTACCCCCCATTGATAAGGGGGGAGTACGGTAAACATTAAATATGTTCAAATCCATGAATTCATGATGAATGGTATATATAAAACAAACTCATGGATCTCTTTGGAGGGATGATAGGGAAAACCTCATCATTTGAAACTGGCAAATATAGGAGGAAAAATGAAGCGTTTCCCTGCCTTTCCTACATGAAATGTTTTGCTTTACAACAGTATTACAGCCAATGTAAGGTGTTGCCAGGTTACAACACTTAATGATGAGCCTCCAGACCAGCGCTGCCCAATAGAAATATGTGAGTCACCTGTGTAATTTAGAATATTCTAATAACTACATTTTTTATTCAGAGGTGTTTTGGGGTTTTGTTTCTTTTTTTTAAGAGGGTTTTTTTTTCTTTGTTTGTTTTTGGCCATGCCACGCGGCTTATGGGATCTTAGTTCCCCAACCAGGGATTGAACCCGGGCCCTCAGCAGTGAAAGCGTGGAGTCTGAACCACTGGACTGCCAGGGAATTCCCTAGTGGCTACATTTTAAAAAGGGAAAAGCAACAGATGAAATTAATCTTAATATTTTAACTCAATATATGCAAAGCATTAATTAATGAGATAGTTTACTTTTGTTTTTTTCTACTAAAACTTTAAAAAAAATCCAATTTATATTTTATAGCCCTTTTCAATTTGGACTGGCCACATTTCAAGTACTCAGTAGCCACGTATGGCAAGTGGCTACCATACTGGACAATGCACGTTTAGGATCTATTTACAATTTACAGGAAATACAGGGGACAGAAGAACGTGTTAGGACATTACGGGTATGCATTCAGCAAAAGCCAGATTGAGGCTCTGTAAGGCATGTGATTTGGTTTCTTCAAACTGTAAGTGGAAAAAAAAAAAAAACAGATGGAGGGGGGAACCTATAGACTAAAAGAGATTTAAGAGAAATACCAACTGCAAAATACGGATCTTAGAGTCCAGTTTGAACAGACAAACTAAAACCAGAAAATATTTGTGAAAAACACGGAAATAGGAACACTGAACATTTTTTTGGTAGAGGCCTTATCTTTTAATAATACATGCTGAAATATTTCTGGATGAAATGATAAGATATCTGGGATTTGCATCGAAATCATCCAGGAGGCGGGGGAAGGGGGAGGTATGTATAGACGAAACAAGCCTGATCATCAGTGGGTAACTGTTGAGGCAGGCGGTGGGTACATGGGGGTTTATTTGCACTATACTCTTCTACTTTGGGGTATATTTGAAATTTTCTACACTAAAAGGTTTTTGTTGTTTTTATTAATGAGCATCAATACTTGTCTTTCAGAGGTGTGAGGATTAAATGAGAGCACCAAGCACAGTACCCAACAGGTAGTGGGCACTAGACAGATGCTTAGGTTCCCCTTTCTAAAAAGCTGTATACTTCAAAATAAATAAATAAACAAAAGGACCCTGAAACGATCCTGTCTCTTCACGTACAATTTGTAAATTCCCGCAGATTCGATTTGTTTTCCGTATCTCTACCATCTGGTGATGACCTGGTCACCGGGAAAACCGGCAGAGAGAGAAATTATGGCAAATGCTAGTCCTCAATGGCAAAAGCTCAGTCAGGGGTGGCGCAAGACTCTGTGTACACCTATCATATAGTTTTTAATGTTTTAAATATTCAAAAACAAAAATAGATGAATAAAGATAAATGCTGAACTTGAATATAAATAGGAACAAATGAAACTTTGTATCCCATTGACAACATTACCACACAGAGTATATACATCCTTAGTGGAATATATTCTAAGGACAAGCATAACTGCAAAGATATCATGAACTTTACTTAGCAGATCTCTTGTAGTGATGTTTGTATTGAAATTGTATTTTATAGGCATTATAAGATAGAGCAAATGATAAATACATTGGTAATTTTGGGAACTTCTGTGTGAGAAGGGAGGTATGAATATGGAATGTGCAGAAGGGAGAAAGAACCTTGTGATGTTGGATTTGAATTGTCAATTCAGTATTTAAACAAATACAAGCTCTGTCTGCCCACTAAAAGGGCCTGAAAAACATTAATACCCCAGTAGCAATGAACACATCCAGGACCAAGTTCTTGGTTTCTAAATATCATTCTCCACTATCAAGAACCAGGGGTTGCTTGAAAAAATGGCTGACCCTGAGTCTGTAGCAGGGAACGTACAAGGTGAGCCTCACCCGTAGAGGAAGAGACCGGCACCATATGCCTCCCAACATGGTGAATGAGAGTGAGAAGGACACAGCATCACCTCTGCAGCATTCTTGTCAAAAATTCAGAACCTGAATCCAATCATGAGGAAATGGATAAATCCAGAATGTGGGATATTCTGCAAGACGAGTGGCCTGGCTTTCTTTTATTTCTAGTTTTTAATCACTGCCATGAAAAACAAAAGTAGGAGGGAATGTTCTAGATTCGAGAAGATTGAAGAGACAAGACAATGAAATGCAATGCATGAACCTTGATAGTATCCTAGATCAGGGAAAAAATAGTTATAAAACACCTTTGACTAATAAACTGGATAATAAGCAAAACACAAGAACAACAACAAACCACTTTTGGGACTACTGGGGAAAATTTTAAACTCAGTCTCATTGAGGTATAATTTAGATACAATAAAAGACACCCATTTTAAATGTATAGTTCTGTGAGTTTTGACAATTTTATACCCAGGTAACCACCACTCCCAGTCAAGAATCTGAGTTCCTTTGTGCCTCTTTGCTTTCAACATTCCCCTCACCCCAGACAACCACTGATGTAGTTTCTATCACTACAGAGTCAATGGGGAAATTGAAATAAAGACCATAAATTAGAGGATATTATTGAATAAATGTAAATTTTCTTAGGAGTGATAATAGCGTTGCAGTTATGTAGGAAAATGGTCTTATTCTTGGGCGATGTATGCTAGGGTGTTCAGGGGTGAATTATCATGTCTGTAGTTCAGTTTCAAATGATTCAGCAAAAAGAGTATACACACACAGATAACAAAAGCATGGCAAAGTAATTGGTGAATCTAGGCAAAGGGTATATTAAAGTGTTCTTTCAACTTTTTACAGGTTTGAAAAATTTCAAAATAATAAGTTTGGCGGGGGGGGGGGAAGAAAAAAATGTAATTTTCATCTCAGACTTTTTTCCCATAACTGCTTCCGCAGAGAGAGATGAAACGAAGACAGGTTAAAACACTCTTCTTCCTTTTCTAAAAGGTCTTAGGATTCTGTCACAAACAGAAGGCTCAAAAGGTTTTGCAGCCTCTCCCCACTAAGGCTCCTCCCAAAGCCCAGGTTCAGAGTTTGGGGTTTGGATTTGGGTCTGGTTTGGGGGAGGGAGTGTCTCTCCCGCTCACACTGAAGTCACTCCATATCTTAGTCTGTTCAAGCTGCTATAAAAAAAAAAGCCATAGACTGGGGACGTTATAAACAACAGAAATTTCTTTCTCACAGTCCTGGAGGCTAGAAGTTCGAGATCAGGGTATCTGCATGGTTGGGTTCTGGAGAGGGCCCTCTTCCGGGTTGCAGATTGCCAACTTCTCCTTGTATCCCTACATGGCAGAAAGGGGCTAATTAGCTCTCCGGCCTCTTATAAAGGCACTAATCCCGGTCATGAGGCCTCCACCCTTATGACCTAATCACCTCCCACGGGCCCCGCCTCCAAATACCGGCACCTTGAAGGTTAAACTTTCAACATATGAAATTTGAGGGAGACACCAACATTCAGTCCACAACACCCTCCTTCCCAGAGCCCTCTGGCTTGGACAAACGGGAGGATTGATCAGCCAGACCTCACCCTGAGCAGGCTGTCCCTGCATGAAGTCCCTGCAGGCAGGCAGCCAGAACCAAGCTGCTGGGGAGGGTTGTTGTGCCGGCCATGAGAGCGCACTGTTCCAACCTGCCGCTCGGGGAGCATATTTCACGGAAGGCCCCAGCTGTCTTTCTCCTCTGGAACCACTACCGCGCTCAGGCCAAGGCCACATTTCCCCGGGGGGCGGAGGCTGTTCCAGCCAGTGACTGCGCACAGCAGCAGTACAGAGGCCGCTCATTCTGGCCAGATGTGGGGTTCCTCCAATGGTTGACTTTAGCTCAAGACTCTCCACAACCTGGCTGGAGATTTCTTGGCACTACACTGCACTCTGAGAGTGTTCCTTCCCCTCTCCTTCCACGAGTGTCTGACCTGACTGAGGTCTGAAAGCTGTCCTTTCATTTTCCTGCTTCCTCGCCGACGGCTGGCTTTCCTATCTAATCCCATCTTGGCATCTACTTCTTGGGCGACCCAAACGCATACAACTTTCCCTCTGCCACACGTGCTATAAAAGAGGACTAAGACCAGAGTTAGCAGGCACCCAGTATGAGTTTGGAAACTGCTTTTTTTCCTCAAGGTGTTTTTTTGTTTGTTTGTTTGTTTGTTTTTGGCGGTATGCGGGCCTCTCACTGTTGTGGCCTCTCCCGTTGCGGAGCACAGACTCCGGACGCGCAGGCTCAGCGGCCATGGCTCACGGGCCCAGCCGTTCTGCAGCACGTGGGATCCTCCCGGACCGGGACACGAACGCGTGTCCCCTGCATCAGCAGGCGGGCTCTCAACCACTGCGCCACCAGGGAAGCCCAAGGTGTTTATATCAAAAGTAGGCAGAGGAGGAAGAAAAAGAAAGAAAGAGTCCATTTTAGATGACTGGTCAGGACAGAGAGGGCCTCTCTGGGAAGGTGGCGTTTTGAGCAGGCAAGTGAATAAATAAACTGGTTTATAGTCAACCAAAGAGATACTAGACCCCAGCTACACCAACCAAGACAGACGCATGTCACAAATGTAATATTGACCAAAATAGAAAGCGAGTTACAGAAGAACGTGTACAGCATGACATATTTCTGTAACATTTCCAAATAGGCCAAGTACCGTGTTACACTCTTAATGGGTTTCTGACCAGTTACTAAAGATATAAAAACAAGAAGAGTGATACATACTTAGTTCAGGATAGTTGTTACCTCTGTGGGGTGGGGCGGAAGGGGGCAGTGGAGGAAGGGAAATGGTTACTAGAAGGACGAGGGCATGGGAGGAGGGAAGAAAAGGACGGAAGGAAGGAAGGAAGGAAGGAAGGAAGGAAGGTGCTTAAAATAAAAAAGCAAATAGTTTCTGGTCTTCAGGCACATCCTATGTCCACAATCCTAGAAGGAAAATTATAAGAGTTTGCAATTGTAGCTTATCTGTCTGCCTTACGTCTACAGATTAATCTCGCTAGCAGGTGGGAGCATCACCCTGAACACGTTTTGGAGGTAACTGTGAGCCTGGCTGTTTGGCCCAAGACTGAACTTTTCTGCCTCTGTCACTCCCATCCCCAAATCTGCTAGATTTGCAAGGTCTATACAAGTCCTAACAATGCCCCCAGCCAAAGACTTCAAGCTAAAAGGATGGGCCGGAGAAGGACAAGCCTGAAACCTTTGTGAATTGGCTTACTTGTTCTGTTACACCACAAGATTGCAGTTCCCCAGAAATGAGCAGTCTTCTTGGCCCGTTCCCTGGGGTCGGAAGGAACTGCTCGTGCATGTGCGAGGCTGGCAAATTTAAGCAAAAGATAGGCTTAAGGAGACTCAACAAGGAGCAAGGAAGATTCCTGTCTCTTCTTCCTTCAGCCACCTTTCTCCTCCATCTTACACTTGATCTCTTCTAGTCAGCTCCCCTCCTTGCTTCCTTCCTGTTCCAGTTACCACAGCTGCATGGCAGTCACTCCCAAGCTTTATGGCTTATATTGGCATAAGGACAGGTACATAGATCAATGGGATAGAATAGAAGAGAGCCCAGAAAGAAACCCTCACATAGATGGTCAATTGACTTTCAACAAGGGTGCCAGGACTACTCAGTGGGGAAGGGACACTCTTTTTTCTTTTTTTTTTTTTTTTTTTATGCGTTACGCGGGCCTCTCACTGCTGTGGCCTCTCCCGTTGCGGAGGACAGGCTCCGGACGCGCAGGCTCAGCGGCCATGGCTCACGGGCCCAGCCGCTCCGCGGCACGTGGGATCTTCCCGGACCGGGGCACGAACCCGTGTCCCCTGCATCGGCAGGCGGACTCTCAACCACTGCGCCACCAGGGAAGCCCTACTCTTTTTAACAAATGATGCTGGGAAAACAGGATCCACCTGCAAAGAATGAAGTGGGATCCCAACTTCATACCATACCAAAAAAGAAACTCAGAATGGAGCAATGACCTACATGTAAGAACTAAAACTACCAAACTTTTAGGAGAAAACATTGGAGCAAATCTTGGTTAGGCAATGTCTTTTAAGATATGACACCAAAAGCATGAATAACCAAACAAAAAATGAACTGGTGTACATATATATATATGAATATATATGTATTCATATATATTCATATATTCATATATATGAATCACGTTGCTGTACACCTGAAACATCGTAAATCAACTATACTTCAATTTAAAAACTAAAATAAATGAGGTTAAAAAGAAAGAAAATGGGCTTTCTCAGGATTAAAAACAGGATTAAAAACTTTCTCAGGATTAAAAACTTTTGTGTTGTAAATGATACCATCAAGAAAGTGAAAAGAGGGACTTCCCTGGTGGCGCAGTGGTTAAGAATCTGCCTGCCAATGCAGGGGACACAGGTTTGAGCCCTGATCTGGGAAGATCCCACATGCAGGGAGCAACTAAGCCCATGCACCACAACTACTGAGCCCGCGAGCCCCAATTACTGAAGCCCGCTCGCCTAGAGCCCGTGCTCTGCAACAAGAGAAGCCACCGCAACGAGAAGCGCGTGCACCGCAACAAAGAGTAGCCCCCACTCGCCGCACCTAGAGAAAGCCTGCGCACAGCAACGAAGACCCTACGCAGCCAAAAATAAATCAATTAATTAAAAAAAATAAGATTTGGACTTAAAAAAAAAGAAGATATATCGATATAAACGGCCAAAAAGTACTTCAAAAATACGTTCAAGATCATTAGCCATCAGGGAAATGCAAATCAAAACCACAATGAAATACCACTTCACACCCATTGGATGGCTCTAATCAAAAGACAGAAAATAAAAGTTAGTAAGAATGTGGAGAAGTTGGAACCTCTGTACATCGCTGGTAGGGATGGAAAATTTGCAGCCACTTTAGAACACAGTTTGGCAGTACTTTAAAATGTTAACCAGAGAATTTTCCATATGCGCCAGCAATTCCACTCCTAGATATATACCCAAGAGATATGAAAACACTTCCACAGAAAATCTTGTACATGAATATTCATAGCAGCATTATTCATGAGCGAAAAAATGTGGATATAGGGATTTCCCTGGTGGCGCAGTGGTTAAGAATCTGCCTGCCAATGCAGGGGACATGGGTTTGGGCCCTGGTCCGGGAAGATCCCACATGCCAGGGAGCAACTAAGCCCGTGCGCCACAACTACTGAGCCCGCGAGCCACAACTACTGAGCCCGCGAGCCCCAACTACTGAAGCCCGCTCGCCTAGAGCCCGTGCTCCACAACAAGAGAAGCCACCGCAACGAGAAGCCCGCGCACCACAACGAAGAGGAGCCCCCCCCACTCGCCACAACTAGGGAAAGCCCGCGTGCAGCAACGAAGACCCAACGCAGCCAAAAATAAATAAATAAATTTATTTTTTTAAATGTGGATCTAAATCCAATGTCCGTCAACTGATGATGAATGGATAAATGTGAAAATGTAGCCTATCTATACAGCGGAATATTACTCAGCCGTAGAAAGGAATGAAGTACTGATATTATGCTGAGTGCAGAAGGCCAGACACACAGGGCCACGTATTACACAATTCCGTACATGTGAAATGTCCAGAATAGGCAAATCCATAGAGACAGGAAGCAGATTAGTACTTGACAGGGGCTGAACAAGGGTGGGAGGAGCATGGGGCTTTTTTGGGGGGTGATGAAAATCTTCTAAAAGTGATTGTGGTGATGGTCGCACAGACTCTGTGAATATACAAAAACCATCGGGTTATATACTTCAAATGAGTGAAGTTTATGATATATGAATTATGTGTCAATAAAGATGTCAAAAAGAAACTTCTGGTTTCAAAGCAGCTCCTTCTCTCTCTCACACGTCTGGCGGTTGAAGCTGGCTGTCGGCTGGGGCTCCACCGGGGGGTCTGGCAGCTGGAACACCTACACTCCGTATGTGGCCTGGGATGCTTCCCTCCACAGTGGCTGGGTTCCTGTAAAAGCGGGGACCGCTCTGAAGCTTTCCTTTTATGATCCACCTCTGAAAGTCACACACTGTCACTCTCCCCACATTCTATTTGTTAGAAGCAAGTAACCAAGCCCAGCCTATACTCAAGAAGAGATGGATTAGACTGTGCCGCGCGGCTTGTGGGATCTCAATTCCCCTACCAGGGATTGAACTCGGGCCCTCGGCAGTGAGAGCGCCGAGTCCTAATCACTGGACCGCCAGGGAATTCCCTAGACTCCATCTTATGCGGGAAGAGGATCAAAGAATTTGGAGGCGTGTTTTCAAGCCATCACATTCCCTCTGCTCCGTACGTGCTCACAAAACGCCATAAAGGAGAAGTTTGGGCCAAATACTCACACGCGCCTCACTTGGGGTTACACCTGATTGCGACAGGGGCTATGAGAACCATCGGTGCCCTGTCTGAAGGGGCAGTGCGGCCCTGGGATGGGCTGTTGCTGCGATCAGACCTTGGATTGTCAGGTCTTCTGACCTTTCAGAAGAGAAGCCAGTAATCTGGATTTTTGCGTGAACTCTCGCTAACATTCATGACGTTGATAAAACACTGGGTAGGCCAGGCCAAACAGAACCATCCCAGGGAGGCCCCGGGCCCACCAGTTTGCAGACTCTGATGTAAATCCGTGGAGGTTTTTCTTCACTCACACGAAAATATGGAATACAAACTTCCAGAATTGCCCATGGAAATTGCCCATGGATGATTCACCCCCTGTCGGGGCGGGGGTGGGCAAAGAGACAATTTCAAGAGCCTCTGCTTCAAACGTCCCCCGAGAAGCAGTGCAGTGAGGCTTTTGAGCCTGGGGTCTCGGTTAATTTCCTGGTAAATAAATAAGTGAATCCAGTATAGAGCGTGAACTTAAAAAATTCTTTTAATTTAAAAATTTTTATTACGCAAATGAACTGCAAGCCCATGGGTGGGGGGGAGACAAGGTTTTGGTGAATAGCCTTTCAACTTTCCTTTTCTGTTCATATATCTGTTTTGTTTTTTCATATCATACAGTTGTGTTTTTTTTAATTTTTAATTTAATTCAATTTTTTTTGGCGTGCCACACTTGCGTCTTAGTTCCCCGACCAGGGATCGAACCCATGCCCCCTGAAATGTAAAGTGTGGAGTCCTAAGCACTGGACTGCCAGGGAATTCCCATACAGGTTTTTCTTCTTGAATTCCCCTTCTCACTTTATTATAAGAATGTTAGTCCCGTGAGTCCTGGATCCTGTTCCCATGGTCACCCACTACCATCGCCTTGACACTTCCCATAGCTTAAGAGCGACATTTCCTAGACCCAGCAGGTGGGTTAAAGACCAGACACGGCCACAAACTGGAATGGAGGCCAAGGACATGTGGTGAGGCCTCACAAGTCCCCCAAAGTCCCCTCTTAAAAAGTAGCCTCTTAGATTCCATATATAAGTGATAACATACAGTATTTGTCTTTGTCTGTCTGACTTATTTCACTAAGTGTCATACCCTTCAGGCCCATCCATGTTGCTGCAAATGGCATTATTTCATTCTTTTTTTATGGCCGAGTAGTATTCCATCGTATATATATGTACCACATCTTCCTTATCCATTCATCTGTTGATGGACACTTAGGTTGTTTCCGTGTCCTGGCTATTGTAAATAGTGCTGCCATGAACATTGGGGTGCATGTATCATTTCCAAGTAGTGTTTTCGTTTTCTTCAGATATATAGCTGGAGTGGAATTTTTGGAGTTTTTTTAGAAAGACTCTTATCTTGAAAGAATTAGAAATGTAATGATCAAAATAAACTTTGAAACAGGCTAAAAAAGAAAAAAAGTAGCCTTAGGCCCCTTAGGCCTGATGGATCTGTTGATGTCACCTGGGTCTTCATGTAAAAACTTCTGCTTTTCCTTAAATTTCTCCCTTCCTCTGCCTTCCCCTATCCTCAGTCCCTGACCTGTCCAAGCCCCTGACTCTCCCCCAGAATCTCCAACAACTGGCCCTGCTCTCCTGACTCACCTTGCTTGGGGGCGGGGGGGAGATAGGGTGGAGGCAGATATTCTGAGCAGATTGGACGCCCAGGAGCCCTTAGCTGAGACACTTGGTCTCACCTCAAGGAGCTCTCTGGAGACTGGAAGAGCGCCATTTTCCACACACTAGGCCCAGTCTCAGTGCACTCCTGCTTCTAGCTCCCACTTCTCCCTGGCTGAGGCCCACATGACACTCTGCTCACTGAGACCCCTCTCCCCTTCCCAGCTTCCCCCATCCCACTTCCCAGCTCCCTTTCACAGCCCGTCCTTCTCTCAACCCCCAGATCAACCCGTGTTTGCTACCATGTCCCTCAGAACCACTCTCCTCTTATTCCCCTGGTCCAAGGCCAGAACCCAGGCTAGTCAGGGCCCAGCAGCAAGTCTGGGTAGCCTCAAATATCACCCCTGCCTCTATCCCTCTCTCACTCCAAAGCATCCAGGGCTTCACATTCCCAACTCCCCTGTCATATCACCACCACCGACCCTCCCCTTCTGTACCAACCTTTCCAAATCTTTCCTGTTCCCATAGCTGTGGCTTCACCCTCACAGCTGCCCCCTCCTTTAGCTCTCTCAGAAACCGTCCCCTACAACGCCGTTCTAAAAGGAAATAAAGGGACTTCCCTGGCAGTCCAGTGCTTAGGACTCCGTGCCTCCACTGCTGGAGGCCCAGGTTTGATCCCTGGCTGGGGAACTAAGAGTCCGCAAGCTGCGTGGCACGGCCAAAACAAAAAACAAACAAAAAGGAAATAAAACAAATGAAGTAAAATGTAAGCCACCACCAAAAACTCATGATTAGAATGAAGCTTCTGGAAACCCAGGAGGAGCTTATGTCTTTTCTGGTCCCTGGAACGGAAGGGGCACACTATATTTCTGCCCTGTGGTGTTGTAAGTTCCTTGAGGACAGTGGCCAAGGTTTTTTTTGTGTCCACCTGAGTATTGAGTCTCCTCAGAAGTCTGCTAGGGCTTCCCTGGTGGCACAGTGGTTGGGAGTCCGCCTGCCAATGCAGGGGACGTGGGTTCGAGCCCTGGTCAGGGAAGATCCCACATGCCGCAGAGCAACTAAGCCTGTGTGCCACAACTACTGAGCCTGTGCTCTGGAGCCCATGGGCCACAGCTGCTGAGCCCACGTGCCACAACTGCTGAAACCCTCGTGCCTGGGGCCCGTGCTCCGCAACAAGAGAAGCCACTGCAATGAGAAGCCCGCACACTGCAACGAGGAGTAGCCCCCGCTCGCCACAACTAGAGAAAGCCCGCACGCGGCAACAAAGACCCAACGCAGCCAAAAATAAATAAATTAATTAATTAAAAAAAGAAAAAGAAGTCTGCCCACCATGGCCCCTCTGTCAGTGCTCACTCCGTATACACCAGCCACTTTGGATTCGAGCAATCTACCTGTAAGAATTTGCATCGTCAGTCACTAAATTAAGCTGGAGAGGGTTTTCTTTGTATTCCCTCAGCCTGAACACCAGGCCTGAGTCAGGGCAGGCCCCGCCTAAATGTGTGCAACTGTACCTCTTTCCCCCCATCAGCAAAGAGAAATGACCCAACCCAGGAATCAGTGTTCCCTCAGGGAAGCCTAAAGCAGAGGGACCTATGCTTTTGTTTATTCATTTATTTATTTTCTAGTTAATTAAACTAGCCTCATGCTACATTGTCCTCAGACAGCCGTCCCCTTCCTGCTTATCCATGTGCTCCTCCAATTTTTTCTTTCCTTTTTTTTTTTTTTTAACTTTAAAAAAAAAAAACCACATTTCTTTCTTTCTTTCTTTGGCCGAGTCGGGTCTTAGCTGCAGCACGTGGGATCTTTGTTGCAGTGTGCGGGCTCCTCGTTGTGGCGCATAGGCTTCTCTCTAATTGTGGTGTACGGGCTCCCGAGCGTGTGGGCTCAGTAGTTGCGGCGCCTGGGCTTAGTTGCCCTGCGGCATGTGGGATCTTAGTTCCCTGACCAGGGATCGAACCCGCCTCCCCTGCACTGGAAGGCGGATTCTTAACCTCTGGACCACCAGGGAAGTCCTCTATATGTCTTTCAATGGAAGAGAAATAAGCATCTGTCTTGTCAAATGACTATGAGTAGTAGGAAAATAAAACTAAAGAGAATATGCTCAGACCTGTCTCTACAGCCCAAGTACTACTGCAACCAAATTTTCCCTCAGAAAGCAGAAGCTACCCCAGAGGTTTTTCACAGAAACTTTTTTGGAAGTGTAACATACAAAAAAGTACACAAATCATAAATACACATCTTGATGAATACATGAATTTTCACAAGCTGAACACACCCATCTAAGCAGCACCCAGATGAAACAGAACGTGACCAGCACCCCAGAAGGCCCCTCAATGCCCCCTTCCAAGTGCCTCCCCACCAAGGGTAACCCCTAGTTTATCTTCTATCACAATAAATGAGTTTGGCCAGTTTTTATATTTTACATAAATGGAATCTTACTGTGCCTATTCTTTTGTTTTTGGCTTCTCTTGGTCAACGTTTAAGTTGGGAGATTCACTCATGTGGTTATGCGTGGTTGTAGTCTGTTCACTCTCATTGCTATGTGGTGTTCCATTCTGTGAACTGTCCACAATGTATGGATCCAACACAATGCACTGATCCATTTGACTGGTGACAGTTACCTTGTATTTGAGTCCCAGAAAACTCTCTTGATTTGGGTGACACTCTCAATGACTTTATTTCCAACAACAAAGTGGTGTTTAGGGAAGACCCATTAACCCGAAATGGCCTCAATCGATGCTGGTTTGCAATGCTTAGAGAGGTCACCTAGCAGAATTGGTTTATTTAAAAAAAAAAAAAAAAGAAGAAGAAGAAGGAAGGAAGAAGAAAGAAAAGGAGGGGCTGTTCAGGATGCTATAATAGAATACCACAGACTAGGAGGCTTAAAACAACAGACATTTATTTCTCACAGTTCTGGAGGCTGGGAAGTCCAAGATCAAGGTGCTGGCAGATTTGGTGTCTGGTGGGAACCCATTTCCTGGTTGATAGACTGCTGTCTTCTTGCTGTGCACTCACATGGTGGAAGGGGCCAGGAAGCTCTCTGGGGTCCCTTTTATAAGGACACTAATTCCATTCATGAGGGCTCCACCCTCATGACCTAATCACCTCCCAAAGGCCTTGTCTCCTGATGCCAGGGGGTTTGGTTTCAACATATGAATTTGGGGAGGGACACAAATATTCAGTCCTTTGTAGAGGCAAAGAAAGGTAACCAAGATTTAGTCATTATTCCTGGTTACAACACAAATATTGGATGCTGTTTTGGACAAGCCCTTGAATGCCTGCTTTCAAAAGCAACGCAGTCAGTGTTTCTGTTGCGGAGGCCACAAATGCACACAGAAGGAAGGCATGAAAGAGAGAACCTAATGGTTGGACAACAAGTGCTTATGGCTTTGGATAAAATTTCCACACAGAAAGTGTAGGGTCTCAAACTCCTCAGTGGGTAGTGCAGAAGAAATCACTAACGTCAAAGACTTGTGGAAAGTTTAATAAAGTGGCTTTGGGCTATGACAGTAGAAAAGGCAATACAATCTCAACGTATGTGTTATTTTAATAATAAGTTCTTCTAAATAATAAAGGTAACTGGGATGGTTTTAAAAATACATTCACAAATTCTTGAACACTCGTCCCTTCAAGAGGTGGAGCCAAATCCTCTTTCCCTTACTGTGGGCTGGACGTGAGGCTGCTAGTGTATAGACTAAAGGGTACATGATGGTGTGTGGCTCTGGAGCTTAGGTCATGAGGTACTGTGGGCATCTACTTGCTCGGTTTCTTGCTCTCTCTTGGATCACTGTGTCTGGGGAAAGCCATCTGCCATGTTGGGAGGGGCCTGAGGGAGAGGCCCACGTGGTGACTGAGTGAGGGAGGCCTCCCTCTGGCCATCGTAAGTGAGGAACTGAGGCCTGCCAACAGCTATGCGATTCTCCAGCCCCTGCAGCCCTGCAGCCCTGGCCCACATCGAATATTCTAGGCCTAAAAGTTCAAGATAGTCACAAAAGGTGTTCGGGGACCTTCTCAGTAGGACAACATGGGATCATTTTATATTTGGCCATCAAAGACATTTCATTCATTGAATGGATGGATGGATGGATGAATAGATGAAGTAATGAATCTGGGCTTAAAGATGGCATTGTTTTTTGGCGGCGCCACACAGCTTGCGGGATCTTAGTTCCTCAGCCAGGGATTGAACCTGGGCCCTCGGCAATGAAAGTGCAGAGCCCTAACCACTGGACAGCCAGGGAATTCCCAAGAAAGGATAGATTTGGGAAGAAGGATTTGACATGAAGAGCCCAATGGCAGAAGCCAATCAGGATGCTATTGCAGTGGTCCAGCAAGAGAGGATGGGAGGGACTTCCCTCGTAGCGCAGTGGTTAAGACTCCACACTCTCAATGCAGGGGGCCTGGGTTCGATCCCTGGTCAGGGAACTAGATCCCACATGCGTGCTGCAACTGAGAGTTCGCATGCCACAACCAAGTAGCCCGTGAGCCACAACTAAGAGGAGCCCGCCTGCCGCAACTAAGACCCGGTGCAACCAAATAAATTAATTAATTTAAAAAAGAATAAATGTTCAGTTAATAATGTGTTTCTTTCAAAATAAATAAAGACTATGCTTTAAAAAGAAAAAAAAAACAAAAGAGAGAGAGAGGATGGGAGCCTGGGCCAAGGCTGAGGCTGTGGGGAGTGGACAGAAGGAGGATGCTTATAATCAGAGGGACATTTTGAAGCACAGGTTCTCCACCACGGACCCCTGTGCCGGTCTGATAAATCATATAACCCCCTTCTCAGAATCGTGCTTTACAATGCATAGAATAAAACAACAGGATCACAAAGGAAACCAATTATATTGAAATACGCTAGCAAGATACCAAAACCCCACTAATTTGTGATATTGTCATTGTGGCCGCAAGTCTTTTGACACTTCCCTCATTGAGACGTGGGGTCTTTGTCCCCTCCCCTTGTGTCTAGGCTGACCTTAGTAAGAAATTTGCTTGACCAATAAAACGTGGCAGAAGCGACATTCTGGACTTCCTTTTTTTTTTTTTTTTTTTTACTTCCTTTTTTTAACTGAGGTACAATCGACATACAATATTCTATTAGTTTCAGGTGTGTAACATAATGATTCGATACTGGTATATATTATGAAGTGATGACCACAATAAATCTAGTTACCATCCCATACATAGTTTCAACATTTTCTTTTCCTTGTGATGAGACCTTTTAAGATCTACTCTCAGCATCTTTCAAATATGCAATGCAGTGTTATTAACTATAGTCACCATGCTGTCTATTATATCCCCAGGGCTTATTTATTTTATAACTGGAACTTTGTACCTTTTGACCCCCTTCATCCGTTTTGCCCACTTGACATTCTGGAATTTCCTTTTTTTAAAAAAAAAAATTAATTAATTAATTAATTTTTGGCTGCGTTGGGTCTTCATTGCTGCGTGCGGGCTTTCTCTAGTTGCGGCGCGCGCGGGTTACTCTTCGTTGCGGTGCGCGGGCTTCTCATTACGGTGGCTTCTCTTGCTGCAGAGCACAGGCTTTAGGCACGCAGGCTTCAGTAGTTGCGGCGTGCAGGCTCAGTAGTTGTGGCTCATGGGCTCTAGAGCGCAGGCTCAGGAGATGTGGTGCATGGGCTTAGTTGCTCCGTGGCATGTGGGATCTTCCCGGACCAGGGCTGGAACCCGTGTCCCCTGCACTGGCAGGGGGACTCCCAACCACTTTGCCACCAGGGAAGCCCGACATCCTGGAATTTCTAAGGCTAGATCAGAAGATGTCTGGCAGCTTCCTCCCTATTCTCTGGAACACTCTTTTTGGGGCTGTGAGCCACCATGTAAGAAATCCCACTACCCAGAGGCTGCCCAGTTGGGCAGAGGGCATGGGGGAAGCTAGGAGGCTGCCTAGGGGTGCAGAGGGACAGAGATGCATAAAGGAGCCCCCAAGTCATTGGGATCATCCAATCGGAGGCCCCCGACATTGCCTGGAGCAGAGACAGCCCACCCAGCCCTGCCCAAAGGGCAGGTTCATGAGCAAAAGCAATGATTTTTGCTGCTTTCAGCCATTACCTTTTGAGGTAATTTGTTCCAGAGCACAGATAACCAGAACGCTAATGGGTGGGCCTATTTAATGATGAATTAAATAGTAAGATCTAACAGCAGTCCTAACAAATACCATAATTTGAAATTAGTGATGTCTAATCAGTATATTGAGGTATCGGCGTCGACTATACTGTGATATGAAAATATCTGTGGTTTTGAGAGGCGACCAAGTCACAGGTGCTGCTAATACAACGATAATGGTTGCCTACATGCAGGGCTGAAGGAAATGCTAAATTTCAGGTAAAGCTTAATGAAAAGAAAAATAAAAAGATTTCCCATCCAAGTTCACAAGTCCCCTGAATTCTATCTACGGATCCCAAGTTAAGAAGCCCTTTTTAGAGAGAAATCGGGGCATCCCTTTGATGACTGAGTTTGTCCTTCTTAAGAATTCAGTGAAGCAGCTTTTATAGACAGCTGAACAGACTGTATTTTTAAATGTGTTTTACCGGAAGCTTTAAAAATACCCCTCCTTTCATTCTTCTCCCCGCTCTCTGATGTTCTCTCTCATTTTTCTCCTACAGCAGCTCTTGCTGTCTCCTTAGTGCTCTCTGCTTCTCTCCATCCCCAGAACCCAGCTGCTCTGGTGCCCATGCTCCTGGGCTGGACCACGCAGAAGGTTCTCTCAGTCCTGCCCGGTGCCACCCACCCACTGCCCTCCTGCCTGAGAGAACTTTCTAGAACACTAAATGTAATCCTGTTCTCTCCAGCTCCAGCTCCCAAGTCCACAACGGTGAGCGAGAGGGAGAAAAGCTTCTCTGACAAAGACAAGCCGGAAGCAGGCCCCTCTCTCCTGGCCACTGTTATCCTACGACACTTCCCTTATCATTCCCCAGTGCTCAGGCTGCTTCCAGCCTCCCCGGGTTTGCTTTTGCCTTTCTGCCCTCTCCCAACATCTTTCCGAATTCATCCCCAAGGCTAAGGTGGGTATACCTGTGAAAACTAGGCCAGCATCACCTCCTCCAGGAAGTTTTCATAAGCTCCCCACCCTAAGCGTAACTAACAATGCCTTCCTCGTTGGCCCACCTACTTGCTCAAAGGGTGGATTTTTTTTCTTATACATTTTATTGAAGGACAGCACACATACAGAAAAGTGCATGTGTCGTAAGTGTATCACTCTACGGATTTTTGTGGACTGGAGAGACTTGTACTTGTGTGTAAGCAGCTCCCAGAATAAGGAACAAAACTTTCCCAGTCCCCCAGTGGTCCCCCGTGCCTCTTCCCACTCACTACGCCCCTCCCCACCTGAGGAGAGCTATTATCCAGACTTCTAAGTGCAAACACTAGTTTGGCCGGCTTTTAAACTTCAGATCCATGGAATCACAAAGTAGGTGCTTTTTTTAAAAATTGAAGTATAGTTGTTTACAATGTTCTGTTAGTTGGTGCTTTTTGATGTCTGGCTTCTCCCACTCAATATCATGTTTATGAGATCCCTCCCTATTGTTAGGTGCAATTGTGGATTGTTTATTTTCACTGCTGTATAGTATTCCATTGTGTGAAGACACCACAGTTTCCTTCCCCATTCTGCTGTAGATGGGCATTTGGGTAGTTTCCAGTTTGGGGTCATTACCAACAGCACTGCAATGAGCCCTGCCTTTTGAGGAACATGGGTACACAATTCTGGTTGAATACATTCCTAGTAACCTACAAAGACAGGTTAAAACAACTGCAACATTTTTTTGCAAATCGCTATAATTTTTTTTTTTTTTTGGTTGCACCATGCAGCACGTGGGATCTTAGTTCCCTGACCAGGGATTGAACCCATGCCCCCTGCAGTAGAAGCACGGAGCCTTAACCACTGGACCGTCAGGAAGTCCCAACAAATCACTATAATTTGTGTCTCTGTTTCCCTCTATTAGACTGCGAACATCATTTTTATTTATTTGTTTTTCAAATAGCATGTTCCAAAGTTTAATTTTACTGTTATTCAGAGTGCCACAAAGAACTGTTTTATTTTTGTTTTTGGTTGCGCTGGGTCTTCTTTGTGGCTCACGGGGCTCTTCGTTGAGGGCTTCTCTCTAGTTGCAGTGCGAGGGCTCTCTAGTTGTGGTGCTCGAGCTCAGTAATTGCGATGCTCAGGCTTAGTTGCCCCAGGACATGTGGGATCTTAGTTCCCCAACCAGGGATCGAACCCGAGTCCCCTGCATTGGAAGGCAGATTCATAACCACTGGACCACCAGGGAAGTCCCTAGACTGTGAACATCTTTTTTTTGTTTTTTGGTTGCATTGGGTCTTCGTTGCTGCGCATGGGCTTTCTCTAGTTGCGGTGAGTGGGGGTTACTCTTCGTTGTGGTGCACGGGCTTCTCATTTCATTGCTGTGGCTTCTCTTGTTGCGGAGCACAGGCTCTAGGTATGTGGACTTCAGTAGTTGCAGCACACGAGCTCAGTAGTTGTGGCTCAGGGGCTCTAGAGCGCAGGCTCAGTAGTTGTGGTGCACTGGCTTAGTTGCTCCGCGGCACATGGGATCTTCCTGGACCAGGGCTCGAACCCGTGTCCCCTGCATTGGCAGGCGGATTCTTAGCTATAAGGAAGTCCCCGACTGTGACCATCTTTAACAACGGGCTGTGTCTTACATATTTTTGTCTCATCATCATCTAGCTTAGAGTCGCTGTTCAAGAAATATTATTTAAATGAATGAATACTGAATGCTGATAAATTGCTAGGAGAAAAGTATTTCTCCTATGGCCTTCATATTGTTTCATCCTTCTGTTCCTAGATTCTCCCAGATTCTGTTATTTACTATTTATATTTTTTGATCAGTTTGTTACATTTTTATTAAAAATTTACTCAAAATCCTTTGTGGAAGAATGTGAGACACACACACACACACACACACACACACACACACACAGAGCTTCCTTTTTCCTATCTAAATTCAGAAAGCAGTGGAACTAATTTGACTATGTGATGGTCTATCTACTCTTTTCTAGGAGGAGAGTCTTAGCTACCTTAGGAAGTCCCTGTTCCTGGGACAGGAAGCAGCTTGAGTCATTTAGGTCACACTCCAAATGTTTGATCATTTCAGTTGTTGAAAAATACCATGCACACAGAAAGGAAGTTATTTTATCTTTAAGTAGCACTTCGGGGCATACCTATAGGAGATTCGCTCCTCTAGAACTTAATCATCCCAGTTTAGCTTTTCACACTTTTGGTGACTTCTTGCAGGGTATGAGTGTGTGTTTTGTTTCGTTTTGAATCCATCTCCAAGAATGGTTCCTCTCTGTAAGTTAAAACGGTAATGAACTCTTACAAAGATCTGACTTTCAACTGCAAAGCGATCAAAAGAAATATTTAAAATTGTTTTACTGCCTCTGCTAGTTTACCATCACTGTTATTGCTGGAAATATTAATTCGCCATATATTTCGTTCACTCTTTTCTCTTACTCCCCGCAGTGTGATTTTGGTTATTTCTCGTGGCTTTTAGAACACGGTTCTCAAGGTTGAGAGTTGGGTGGGTGTCTTGCTTTGGGGGTTGGCACAGGCATATCCATCCCCCTAGGCAAAATAGAAATGTGTTTAGTGTTATTAGAATGGTTTAGAGCCGTGTCCAAATGCAAGGTTGACTCATGTATTAGTTACCTATTACTGCATAACAAATTACCCCACAATTCAGTGACTTAACAACAACAGAGCATTTATTATCTCGCAGTTTCTGTGGGTCAGGAATTCAGGAGTCAGGGGCCTTCATGAGGTTGTATTCAAGATGTCTGTCTGAAGATTCCACTGGGGCTACCAGATCTGTTTCTAAGATGGCTCATTCACATGGCTGTTGGCAGGAGGCCTCAGTTCTTGGCTCACCCAATAGGGCTGCTATGTGCCCATGACATTCAGGAGGCTGAATGTGCCCATGTCATGGCAGCTGGCTTCCCCAGATAGTAATGAGGAAGCCACAACGCCTTTTCTATCCTAATCACGGACGTCACGTACAGTCACTTCTGTCACATTCTATTTATTAGCAGTGAGTCACTAAGCACCACCCACAACCAAGGGAAGGAAAATCAGGCTCCACCTTTTGAAGGGAGGAGAATCAAAGAATTTGTGGACATATTAAAAAACCACCACAGGGCTTCCCCGGTGGCGCAGTGGTTGAGAGTCCGCCTGCCGATGCAGGAGACACGGGTTCGTGCGCCGGTCCGGGAGGATCCCACATGCCGCGGAGCGGCTGGGCCTGTGAGCCATGGCCGCTGAGCCTGCGCGTCCGGAGCCTGTGCTCCGCAACGGGAGAGGCCACGACAGTGAGAGGCCCGCGTACCACACACACAAAAAAAAAAACCACCACAGGTGGTAAATATGTTAATCGAATCCAAGCAAATGTTGAGGCAACATGGGTGGTAGCTACATATTTCTCTCTCCTTCAATCAGATGACAGGGCAGAGAGAAATCAGAGGTTAGAAAAGAATCAGGGTAGGATTTACCTTGAAGTGGGGACCTGAGATTAAGAAAAAAAATTCCACCTGAAGGGTATGGCCGTGGATCTTCAGTTGTCATAGCAACTATAAACAAAATTAAGAAGGGCTCTGGTTGTCTGTCTGGGGTGTAAGCAAATTCTCCTTGGAGATCTGTAGGGCCCATATCCTGCATCTTGGCCTCCAATTTCTAGCCAGCCACTAATGTTATCTATGTAGTGTGATGAACTCTTGACCAATGTTAAAGGCTGTCTCAAAAGAAAGCAAAATCATGACTCTCATACAAATATAAAATGAACACATCACAGGTTTTATATAACTCATTAATTAAATGAGGGAATGGGTGAGATATAACTGGCTCAAAGGAGCATCCCAAGAACAGAAACATTTGTAGGTCGGGAATACTGAAATAAATTTGCAAATGGACGCAAAACTGGCTTTTGGGGTGGGAGTAGGGGTTCTCACTGCCCCAGAGAGAAGTTATTTGCTTATCTATAGGCGAGAAGTATCCACAGTACTATTAGTTCTCTGCATCGTATAGAGTTGTAAAATAGCCTGGCAAAGACAAAGGTTCATTTTCTGTAGGTTCCGAAAATACCCCCACCGTCAGGCTCCAGCATTCCATTGAAAGAATAGCCAGTAATCTTTTTTGCTTATTCCAAAGCCTTACGTTTTTCCTCGTATCAAGTAACCTCAACTCTCTTGAGTTGGCAAAACACACTCCTCAGAGGGTGTCCTTTGAACCTTGGGAAGGTTGAGAATTGAATATGGAGAAGATGAAATCAATCAAATATACTGTAGTGATATTTTGGTGTTAAGTTCAGGAACGATCTATGCATGTGATTTAATCTGTAGTGTTCATGACAAGTTGGAGGTAGTAAAGAATCTCACAGATTAGCCTTATGATTCCAACTTAAAATAGTATAATAGACTTTAGACTCGCAATTTGAAGGTAAAAGGAATTAAAATTTGACTTGGAAAGCAAGAGTTGCAATGTTTAAGCCAACTGGATATTCACTATATTCACACATTTAATTGATTCGATTTCGCTTTTGGTCGGCCCTCTGTATCTGCGGGTTCTGCATCTGAGGAATCAACCAACTGCGGACCGAAAATATTCGGGAACAAAAAAAATTCCAGAAAGTTCCAAAAAGCAGAACTTGAATTTGCTGCATGCTGGCAACCATTTACATATCATTTACATTGTATTTACAACTATTTACATAACATTTACATTGTATTAGAGGTGACTTAAAGTATATGGAAGGATGTGTAGGTTACATGCAAATAGTACACCACTTTATTTAAGGGACTTGATCATCCTTAGATTTGGTATCTTGAGGGGTGGTCCTGGAACCGATCCCCTGTGGATACTGTATTAGGTTCATAAGTTTGCCCATTCAGGCATTCGAATGCTTGAAAAGAAAAGAAAACAAATTATATGTGTGTGTGTGTGTGTGTGTGTGTGTGTGTGTGTGTGTGAATATATATAAAATGTTTAGGGAAATTTAGCTAAATTTATAAAGGGATGGGACAGTTTAAGAGCATTTAGTCTGTTCAACTTGTCTTGACCGAGCCTTAATCAAACGCCTCTCTGAAAATGACTGCTCTAATTTTGTATAAAAATAACAAGGTTAATAAATGCAAGTTAAAAACTTGTGAAACTCTAGATTTAAAAATCTGCAACTTGAAAAAATCAATAGTAACTTAACACCTGAAATTGAATGGTTTTTTTCTATATACACCCACACAAATTAACTGGGATATCAAATAATTCCCACTGATGGTTTGGAGGAAAGAGATGTGGAAGAAAGCAAAGGAGGGGTAGGAGGGACTTCCCTGGCGGTCGGTCCAATGGTTAAGACTCCTCACTCCCAATGCAGGGAGCACGGTTCGACCCTGCATGCCACAAGGAGGGGCCGGAAAACAAGAAAAAGAAAAAAAAAAGGAGGGGTAGGATGTGAAGCGAAAAATGAAGTTATGTGTTCTATTTTCATTTAAAATAAGATAGGTGGCAGGTTTTTGTTTTGGCCACGAAGCGTGCTTGAGGGATCTTAGTTCCCCCGACCAGGGATTGAACCCAGCCCACGGCAGTGAAAGCGCAGAGTCCTAACCACTGGACTGCCAGGGAATTCCCTAGGTGGAAGTCTTAAAGCAGAGCCCCAAGATTCTTTGACATACTTCCCACTGAAAGATAAAAGGGAGGGGTTGACGTCCTCTCCCCCATTGAATCTGGGCTCTGTAACTGCTTGACCAACAGAATATGGCAGAACTGACACTGCTAGCTTCCAGGCTTAGTTTCCTTAAGTAACTGGCAGCTTCCATCTTCTTGCTCTCTTAGGTGCTCACTCTTGGCACCCAGCCACTATGCTGTGAGGAAGCCCAAGTGATCCTGTGGAGAGGCCCACGTGGAGAAGAACCAGAGCCAGCACCAACTTGCCAACCATGTGTGTGAGCCATCTTGAAAATGGATTCTTGAGTCCCAGTTGAGCTGCCCCAGTTGACGCAGCGTGGAGCAGAGGTGAGTTGTCTGCCAAGCCCTGCCCAGACTGCAGATTCTCGAGCAAAATAAATGCTTATTATTGTTTACGTCACTAAGCTTGGAGGTGGCTTTACACAGTAATAGATAAACAGAACAAAATATAACTTACACACAGTAAAGCGTACAGATCTTAAATGTACAGCCTGATGAATTTTTATATTTGTAAATAATCAAGTAGTCATCAATCAGGTTAGATATAGATATTTGCATCTCCCCAGAAGTTTCCCTAGTCAAACAGCTTCTTGAAATACTAACCGGGCACCCGAGCTATGAGCCCACAGTTCTGGGCAGCTCAGCATTTGTTTTTTCTCAGAGATGTTTCCAAACTTTACTGGATTAGAAACAGTCTCTTCAGCATCCATCGATGGAATAGAAACAGGCTCTGATGTGTAGGCCAGAAAAGAGCAAAGGCTCGAATAGAAGACGACCAGATTTCAGTCTGTAACCTCTGGGAAGTAGGTCAGCAGGAAAATGAGCTGATCTGCTCTTAAACCTCGCATCAGCGCATAGGGTGCTTTCTTAATACCTGTAGTAAGGCCTGTGAGGCCTGATTTAGTACTTACAGTCCTAACTCTGTCCGAAGCAACAGAGACCAAAAGGGCTTTGGGGAATCTTTAAGCTGGTTGGAGGAGATCCCCCCAAATCTGCTTCACCAACTGCTTTACTTCAAACTGTGGGCTGATTTCCATTAATCACACTTGGCCCTAATTACCCTGGAACAGCCTTTCTTCCTTAGGCCTGGAGCAGGAATTTTAAGGGGCTCCTGACAAAGCAGGTCCCTGAGACCGAACAATAGTGGTCTCCAGGAAAAGCCTGGGTGAGGAAGTGTCCATCCCCACTCCTGTCCTCCCTGGAGACCCAGGTTCTAGGCCTGCTTGTGATCTCCCCAGGTAGAAACCCGAGTTCCTCCACTAAATAGATTTTCCTTTTGTTGTCACATTAATTTGCAACTCATTAATAGTGACAGAAGTGAGGTACTGCACCGATGTCATTTGCATATTCATGAGTGACTTATTATTAAACAAATAAGATTTTCCTATCTTCGCGAGCACCCAAAGTAAGGCTGAACAGTACATTACGCCGGCCCCGATGCTTTATTCTCTCTTTAATATGTTAATAGATGCAGTTGATTTCTTTAAGTAAATACGCATCTGTAAAACAACACGTACTTTATAAAAGAGAAATCATTTAAGTAATAATCTATTAGCAAAGTTGGCAACAATTTAAGAGGAACAACCCGTTAATACCAACTCGTGAGAATCAATTTGTGAATTTTAACTCGGTTGGGTGGTGGGTTGCGGACGATCGAGGAGGAGGACCTGCGAGAGCGTGTGCGCGCTCAAAACCTATATTTTAATGAGTTTCCGGAGACAAGCACTCGAATCCTTCGCATCTTTCGGGCGCCGGCTCCCAGTAGGTCGAAAACCGCCCGCGTCCTGACCCGGATCAGCGTTTTTACGACATCCGCAGGGCACTGGAATCGTGATCTGAAAGCAGGCCGGAGCGCCACGTCTACCCCGCCGCTTTCACCGTGCCCACCGGCCCCGCATTAGCACCGGGTTAAGCCGAGTGGGGGCGGGGCAGGGCTTGAGCTCCCGGCGAGACTCCTCCACCGGGCCGGGGCTGGTGGCCTCCCCTCCTATCCACCCCCGCTGCGGCACGGGTTTCGTCACAGCCGGTTCTTTCCTGCCGGGGTCAGGGCGGGTTCCCCCCGCGGCGGCGCGGAGCGCGGGGCCAACCGCGCACCCTTATCTCGGCCGAGTCAGACACTCGCCGCGCGGAATCTGTTGACATTTACTATTGTTCGCAGGAGTCCGGAGCACTGGGCGGGGGCGGGGGCGGGCGGGCCGAGACTGGGAGAGGGAGGGCGGCGAGTGTGGGGCCCGCGGCCGGCCGGGGTGTGTGTTTGTGTGAGCTCGCGAGGGGAAGGGGGGGCGATGCGCCGTCTCCACAGAAAAAAAAAGTGGCTCGCGGGCCCGGAAGCTTCCAAGCCGGCTCACTGGCCGGTGGTGGTTGGGAGACTGCAAGAAGAAAGACGGGGCAGCCGGCGGTGGGGCCCGCGGATGGAGGGGGTCGGCTCCAGCCGCACGGCCCCCGGTGACCCGCAGGACACAAGTGCATTTGTGCCCAGCCGTGGCGGGGATTAAAGTGCCATACGGCCCGAGCGAGGGGGGCGAGGCGAGTGGAAAACAACTCCCCGCGCGCACAAAGCGCGCATTGTTCCAGCCACCTCCATTATGCCGCGCTGCAGCCAAGAGCCCGTTTCGCAACTGCCCGCCCGGCGCTCGCGCGCGCGGGCGCGCGCGCGTACACACACACACACACACACGAATTCGCCTGGGCCTAGGCCGGGGGTGGGTGCGCTCCGCCGGGACTGGGAGAGGCCGCAGGGGCTGGGGGGCTGGGGGGAGAAGGGGCTAGCAGGCGTCTCTTTCAGCTCGGCTGTTTTGTCTATTCAGGGCTGGGCTTTTTAATGTCTTCTCTCCCTAATCTCCTCCCCGGCACTTTTCCTTTTCTCCGGTTCCTCGGGCCTGCCCCGAGCGCACCCCGGAGCCTGGAGCTCCCCGGGAGAGGCGGCGACAGTGGGGGGTTGGGGAGGGAGCGCTCTAAGCCGCTGTCACCCGCGGATCCGGATCGCAGCCCCAGGCACGCAGCGCTTGCCTGCTCTGCTGAGGACACGTGCTCGGGAGGAACCGGGGAAGCGTCCCGCCTTCCAAGGAGAGGCTCCCGGAGCGACTCCATCCCGGGCTCTCCAGGACTTCCCCGGGACCGGAGCGGGAGCTGCGGAATCCCGCGCCGCACTGATGGGCCTGCCGCCGGTGCGTGCCAAGTGGGACAGCCCGGCCGCCCCTACCCTCACCAGGCCAGTGCCTGGGCCCTGTTCTCCACTCTCCCCAGCCTTCACGGCACTAGATAGGCTCCCCGAGAGGAATTTAAAGCTTGCCAGCCCCTTAGGACCCTACCCTTTTCTCCCCCGGGAGCGGAGCTGGGGTGGGGATGGGGGGCAGGGAAAGAACCGAGACGCCCCACTCGCCTCCCGCCGCGCCCTCCTGGTGGGCAGGTGGGGAGCGTAGGAGCCCGAGCGCGGCGAGCCAGCGCGGTCTGGTTTCCTTTACGTTTACAAGCTATAAATAAACTTCCCCTTGGGCGGATGCGCGCTGCGTCCAAGGGTGGCTTCCCGCCGAATCAGGCGGGTGGTTTACCATCCAGGCCGGGAGCTGGTCCTAGCGCGGCCTGAGCCCAGGGTGGGGCGCTGGCTCCGGGAAAGCTCAGAGGTCGGCCAGGAGTGGCCGAGTGACCCACCATCCCTGCGGGCCTGGGGCGCCTCTGCGGTGTGGCCCGAGGGTGGGGCTGGGTGATTTATGAGCCGTCACCCACCCCGCCTCTCCCGTTTCACTTGTTTTCCTCGCCTTCTCCAGCTCAAACCCCTCCCAGAGCCTCGCCCCCAACCCTGCCCGGCGACGATTTGGCAACTGCAGGCTGCTAGAGCGCCAACCCCGGCCCCGGCGGGGCGCGTGTCCGCAGGGCGTGGGTGAGGTCCTCGGTGCTTTCACCCCCGCGCCCCCGCCCGGCGCGAAGAGGGGGCGGCCTTGGCCGGAGAGGCGGGGAGGAAGGGCTGGCCGCGCCACTCCGGAAACCGCGGGCCTGCCGGGTGGATCACTGACCCTCAAGGTCACGGGGCGCGGGGAAACCACCGACCCACGCCAGAGCTGAGGCCAACGCTCCAGTCGTAACCCTCCTGGGGGGGTGCGCAGCTCCGCAACGGAGCCCAGAGGACGAGATAGAAGACGTAGCGCAGAGGCCACCACGGGTCCCAACACTGCCCTCCATCAAAGGGGCGCCGTTTCAGTCGGCTCGGCGCCCACACTGCGAAGTCTGGGGCCGGGCCTCCTCGAGTCCCCAGCACACGTGTGTGTGTGTGTGGGGGGGGGGGCAGTGTACAGGTACGGGCCTACGGGGACTCTAAAAGGAGTGGGGTGACTCTGGCAGCTGCTACGTTCGTTTCCGCTGAGACTTGGGAGGCCGCGGAGGAGAGGCGGCCAGCGGAGTGGGCGAGAGCCGGGCTTGGGAACGGGGAGGGGGCGTCTTCCCCCCGGGAGGCTCTGTAGCGAGCGCCCCCCAGCATCCTCTACCCTCCCGTCTCCGGGCCGCAGCCCCACACAGCCCCAGGCTCGCTCCTCTGCTCCGTGTTTATTTAACCCTCAACCCCTCCGCGGCAGCTGCGGGTAGAGGGATTCCCGGCGGCGCTGATCCCGGAGCTGGACCCCAACCTCGGGCCGCCGGGAGCGCCCCTCCCGTTCCCGAACCTCGAGGTCGAAGGTCCCAGTGGGCCGGCGCCTCCGCTACCTAAATGGGCCTGGGGACCGTAAGGGGTCGACAGAAGGGGACCCTTGGCAAGGTCCCCATTGTTCCCCGGGAGCTGGGAAGCTGACTCACGCCCCGAACACAGAGCGATGCCGAGTGTTTTCTCGGCAGCCTTCACCCGAGTGCTTTATTTAGACAGGCTTTATTGACAGTACACATGTTTTCGGCTCGTTATTCTGGAGGCGGGAGTGGAAACTGGGCAGAGCAGGAGTTCTCCCCGTGAGCCTCACGTTTTTTGAAGGGGCTGAGGCTCAGCGCAGTCGAAGGATCCCACTCCCGCTTGCTGTGTTCCCTAGTGAGATGACGCGGAGGAAAACAGCGACCGGGTGGCAGTGGAGGGCGCTGTGTGTGTGGGGGGTCCACAGGGGGTCACCCCCTCCCACAGTGCCGCTCTTCAAAACGCATAGCATATCCGCAGGCCCACTGTACAGACTCGGGGTGGGGACAGAAATTCACATAGACGACACACACCAGCTTAGTGAGAAAAGCGTCTTTAACTCTTTTTCCTGGGCTTCTTCCTTCCGGTTTTGGACTTCTCGGGTTATCCAGGTCTTGGTCTCTCTGGATTCTGGGAAAGGCCTTGTCCAGATTCCTGAGTGGAGGGTACAGGCAGCTACTCGGTAAGTGGGGTGGTCCGGTCAGGGGCTGCAGGAAATTGTCTGAGCTAGGTGAAATAGTTTCCAAGACCTTTTGGGGGTTTTGACTCGAAGCTGGCGATGTTAAACCAAACCAAGGTTAATGAGTTCTCTCTCCTGACTTTTTAGGTGCAGTTCAGAGAAAACTGGGGGTGGCGCTCTTTAGAGGAAGTAGGTTTAATGGCATTTCCTCTCATTTTTCTCCACTGCGAGGTGTTGCAGTCGTCCCCCCTGCTGCTTGCAGAGTTCAGTAGCCTCTCTCTGGTTGGGGGTGGCAGAAAGGCTTCTCTGGGGTCCCTCTTTGGGGGGGCCCGCAGCTGACTTGGTCTCTCATGGCCACTGAATTCGAAGTCTTAGCCTGTTTGCTTGCTTCTGACTCCTGCTAGGAGTGAAGGGCAGCCTGACCAGAGGTGCTCGGGCCCTAGGAAGTGCACAGGATACAATACAGACACCCTTCTCCTGGCCTTCCCCTAGCGCAGCCCCGGGTCTCTTCAGGAGTCAAGGCCTAAACAGCCTTTGCCTGGGTTTCTCTCCCCGTCTTGAGTCTCTGGCTGCAAATCCTCAGCTGCTTTCTGGGGTTTATCTGCAGCGCTTCCCTTCCTGAAGCCCACACCCTTTGGTCCCTGCCCCCTGCGCACATGCCCACCCCATTCCCGTTTTCAAGCCGCCGTGTTGGAGCTGTGCGGACCAGAGCTGAACTGTGGCCATGCGAGAGAAGGAGGTGGCTTGACCTTTGCAGGAAGGGAAGAGAAGGCGGATTCACAGCTCGCAGCGCTGCTGGGAGACCCGGGGCTGCACAGGGAGCCGCAGGCGTTGCTACAGCCCCAGAAGCTCTGACGGGAGCCTGTAAGAGGAAACCAGCTCCGGGAGGCCGAGAGCTTCTGTGCGATGTGTGTGTGTGTGTGTGTGTGTGTGTGTGTGTGTGTGTATGCGTGCACAAGCCGCTCATCGAGAGAGGAACTGCCTTTGTTGTGGGGAGGGGAGGGGGGAGGCTGAGGCTGCTGCCAGTGTAGGGCAGTCGGCAGTGGGGGGAGGCTCACAGGGAGGCTGGGGGCCAAGTTTGGGGCTGCAGTGATGGATGGGGCCTCCAGAGAAGACAACTGCTAAAAGAAGCTGCTCTTAAGAGGCCCAGGCACCTGGACACTGGCTCATCAGATGTTGGGGGGCATGGGGGGAAGGTATTCCAAGCAACTTAGGAAAGTCCAGCCTAGAGGGGGTAGAATTTAGAACTGCCAAAGGATAGAGAGCCTGGAGCCAGCTTGGGTTTTTAAACATTAAGATTTGGGGTGGCGTCTTTGAGACAGCACCTTCCCGGGGAAAAACAGCAGGCCCTTTACTTGGAAGTCCCCCGAGGCCCCAAGTACAATGAGCCGGCAGTCCAGGCTCACCCACAGGGGCGTGCGTCTGTGGAAGGGGCTACAGAAAGTGCAGCCCCCGCCGGTCGCTTCCCAGGCTCCGGGCGAGGGAGCGGGCAGTGGTGGGGCGGACCCACTGCACACCGAGACCGCTGCCACCGGGGGGTGAGGCGGGGCAGGTGCTGCTTAGCTGCTGGGAACCATTGTTTGAGTCTGCACCCAGCGCTTCTCCAGCCGGGCTAATTCTCCACGTGTCCAATTTTCATGTCTGAAAAAAAGCAGCAGTACAGAAACAAAACCATATGACAGGACTGGGCTGCAAACCTTGAAGAATCGAGAGGGTGGGAGAGGTGGCGGCTGGGAAGGGGGAGGGGAAAGAATGTGTGTGTGTGTGTGTGTGTGTGTGTGTGTGTGTCTGTGGGTGTGTGGTGGCGGCGTGGGGCGGGCGGCGGCGCACAGTCCAAAGTTTCGCCCATTTTCTACCCGATCTCACCTCCCGGCGTGCTCATCTGATGCCTTTCCAACTCCCTCAAACGATTCCGCAGCCCCAGCGCCCGCGGGAGTGTGGAATTACAGTCGGGAGGCAAGGCGCTGCCGCGAGCCGCGACGCGCAGAGCCGGGGGGTGCGGAAGCCCAGGCCCGCAGCAACGAGACGCCCCGGCTGGCTCGGGCTCGCGTACCCCCGCCCCTGCGGCTCCGTCCCCTTCCCGGTCCGGAGCGGGAAGGTTCGTCACCGCACACGCTCTGCTGGCTGCGGGACTGTGGGGAGGGGGAGGAGGGGTACGGGGCTTCTCCCGCCTACCTCTCCGGGGCGCGATGCCCCCTTTCCCCTTCCTGAGATCCATTTCCTTAAAAAATAGCCTAAGGGCCGAACGTTTAACCACGGGTTCGGCCTTTCCCCACCCCCTGTGCCCTCTCCGCGTTCCCTAAACCCGCCAGGGCACTTTAGGCCCGGCTTCCCCCCCTCCCCCTCGCTTCCGCCCATGCACGAGCTAGTGGCGGTCACTCCTGCGACTCTTCGCAGGCCGACGGCCCGGAGCTTTGTTCTCCCGGGGCTTCCCCTCCCCCCCTAAGTCATCCCCGGCTCCACACTTTATCTGCCCCCCTTGCACGTCCGCGCACACAAACAACCCAGGTTCATAATCTCATTAGCATAGGCCTGGATCTGGGTGGCCGCGAGGCTCCGCGCGCGACCCGGCGCAGCGCTGTACTTCGCCGCGACCCGGAGTTTCCATCAGGCGTGAGCCCTGGGCGGGGGCGGGGATGTGGGCTTTGGGGCAGGATTGGGGCCGGCCGGGAGATGGAGGCCGCCCGGGGCAGCCGGAGCCGCGGGAGGAAGGCCCCTCCCAGCGCCCAGTTGCCGTGGTCCCCGGAGCAGATGGCAACTTTGTCTCCTGGTGTGCGCGCAGCGACTTTCAACACATTCAAAAGGCTGCGCTCAGCCTGTCGGGGAAGCCTCGCTGACATTCAGAACCGATTAAAGACCCGAGACGGTGCCAGGCGCAGTGGAGAGTTATGAATTAATCATGGGGGTTACCGATATCTGAGGCTCCCCAGGGCAGCCCCTCAATTATTAAGCAGCCCCCACTGCCCACTCCTGACCCCACCCCCAGCCGCAAAGCGGGTAGGCCCGGCGTCTTTTGCGCTGCCCCAATTAACAGCCACCGGGTAATGTGAAAAGTGTTTGCCCTGCCACCCGAAGTGCGGGCTCAGGCTGCGCCGCTGGGCCTGCCAGACGCACGCCGGGCAGAAAGCTCAGCCTCTGGGACAGGCCCCGCGTGAGCGTCGCACTCCCGCCCGGGAGTCGGGGGTGGAGTGAGGCGCGTTCTCAGGCTCTGTGCCCCAGGCGCGGCTCCCTTCACCTCTGCAGGTGGGGAGGCCCTGGCTAGAGGGCGACGCCGGGGGCCACCCTCCACAGGGTACATGTCCTGGGTCTCCGGAGTAGCGGCAGGCTCGTGGTTTTGTGTAGTGGCTCTGGCGATGTTCCAGGCATGGAAAAGCGAGGTTTGTGTGTCCTGTGAAACCCCGCACAATCCCTGGGCCTTCTAGGAGGCCCACTGGCTGGAACCCTCATGCCCCAAGCAGCCCAGAGTCCCCCTAAATGGGAACCTCCTCGACTACCGAACCCCTTGTCCGCATATTAAATCACGCACACCCTTCTAATCTTCCCTATTTATTTCCCGGGCCTGCCTGGCCACAGATTTCTGCAAGACAGAGCAGTCTTCGGGTTCCTCCTGCTTCCAGAGGGGCCATAAAAAACAGATGGTCTCATTAGGAACAATTTATGCATATATATTTCGAAAAGTTCAGCAGAGCCGGGGTAGGTTTGCAGCCCCTGCGTCAGGCAGGAGCAAAATATCACCACTTGCAAATGTTTCCAGTTTGCAAAGTAATGGTCTATCCAAAGTAGCTAAGCAACGAATTACTCAAACACTAGAAGGTTAGATGCCAACATTATCACATTCCTCGTGCTCCTTAAACCGTCCTCCTCCGCGGTCACTGGATTTCGGAGGGAGGCTCGCTGGCCGCGCACCCCTACGCCCGCGGCTTCCTTTCAACGACTATTTCCAATCTCCAAGTCAAATCACTTATTAATTATAGAGGCAACTCGAGCAAACCCAATTACCCGTAGGCAGCCCTTCCCAGATGGGAAGTCTGTCTCGCGGCTCCCACGGTGGCCCAATTTCTGGGGAGCCTTTTTTTGCGTACGATTTCTTTTTGTCAGTGGTCCGCCAGCGGCCCTGAAGGTTTCCTCTCCCTGGTTTTTCTTCCTAGAGGCAACTCCATTTTCTTACCCAGTTCCCTTTCCTTCCTCCAAGGAGACCTCCCCGCCCCTTAGGAGGCTCTGCCTTCAGGCTAAATTTACCGCCGCGCCAGGTTTAAGCCTTAGGCGTTGCAGACCTGGCGCTGGAATGGCGGAGGCTGTAGACAGAGCCCTATTCATTTGCAAAGGCGGAAGGCTGAGTGATTCGCTCGCTTGGCTGCCCTTCTACTCCTCAGTCTTCCCTTCAGGCCTAGCCGGTGTCTTGGACTCGCCAGGATCTGTGAGTTGTGACCCTGGGCTCCGCAGGGGTTCACTCCAGGTCGGAAAAAGGCCACTTCACTTTTTAATGCCGCTACGGTTCTGGCCGTATGGTAATAATAATGCTAACCACCAGGACTTTTTGTGCCAAGCAGTTTATATATACATACATCTTCTTTAAACCTCGCTGTCGCGCATTTATATAGGCATCATTTCTCCCATTTTGCAGATAAGAAAACTGAGGTTAAGAAACTTGCCTTAGATCACGCTGTTACTTGGATATGAAGCCCTTAATTCAAAACTTGCGTTTTCATTCACAGCTTCAAAGACACCTTCCAGAATAGTGTAAGCCGTAGGGGGAAGGAGGGGGGCGGTTGGCGTGCAGCAGAGGAGGCCTAGCAGCGCAAAGGCCTCGGAGTGGTCTAGGCGTCGAGTCGGCATTTGGACAGCACACCGGCTGGACGGGAGAGAGACCTGGAAAACCGAGGCGCGCCTGGGATTTGGAGCGCTAGGGTGGCTGCACTGGCTTGGGGCAGGGTTGCGGGGCAAAGCGCGGCTGCCAGGGTCTTGCAGCGCGTGGAGAGGGGTCCTGAAGGGACCGCGACAGCGGCTTCCGGGGCTGTGGCGCGAGTGGGACGTGTTGCGCGGTGCGGAGGACTGGTCCCGGCGACCTGGGGGGCGCGCAGCGTGCGAGAAGCCTCGGGAGATACCCAGGGGCCATTGGCCTCGGCCGCGCCTCCCGGCCGCGCTCACTAAGATGGAGCCAGCAGTTCCTCGGAGGAGGGGAGGAAAGGGGAGGGGAGGGGAGAAGAGGGGAGGGGAGGGAGGAGAGGGGAGGGGAGGGAGGAGAGGGGAGGGGAGGAGGAGAGGGGAGGGAGGAGGAGAGGGGAGGAAGGGATGGAGGGGAGGGAGGGGAGGGGAGGAGAGGGGAGGGGAGGGAGGGGAGGGGAGGAGGGGAAGGGAGGGAGGGGAGGGAGGAGAGGGGAGGGGAGGGGAGGGAGGAGGACAGGGGAGGGAGAAGAGGGGAGGGAGGAAGGGGAGGGAGGGGAGGGAGGGAGGGGAGAGGGGAGGGGAGGGAGAGAGGGAGGGGAGGGAGGAGAGGGAGGAGAGGGGAGGGGAGGGGAGGGAGGGGAGCGGGGAGAGGGATGCGCGGGCGAGCTGGTAACCGTCTGCAGCGAGGAGTGTAATTGCCCCTGTGACCGCGGGCGACGAGGGCGGGGCGCGCGCCCGGCCTCCTCCCTCCCACTCCGCCGCCGGCGGGGAGCTGGCTTTTGGCTGGGAAGGCGCAGAGCACCTCGAGGGCCTGGCCGGCTCAGCGCAGGGCGAGTCGGGTGCTAGCTCTCGCCTCCTGGACAGCCGTCCTCGGCGCTCCCGCCTGGGGCCTTCCTCCTGCGCGCCGGCCACTTCCTTTGGCTCCCAGGCCCTTCCAGGCACCGGCTTCCCTCTTCCTTAGGGTGCGCCCTGGCCCGGGCCTGGGGTAGTCAGCCGCGCCCGGGTGACATTGGTCACTGGAGAGCGGCGTTCCCTGGAGGGGGCGCGGCTGTCAGCCTCGGGTGGTGGGTGACCTAGGAGACCCTACACCCCACCCTCGCCCCGGGCGAGCCCTGAAGCCCGCGGGCCTCGGGGGTCGCCCTGGGCCACCCCTGCTCGGCGAGGCCGAGCTTGGCTGCGCACACTTGGCCGCCTGTCCCCGGGTCGGAGGGGAGACGGACTTCGGGCACTCTCCGAGCCCCCGGATCTCCCCGCGCCGTCGGCTGGTGCGCTTTGCCCTTTGGTGGGTTCCTGGCCCTGCGCCGAGCAGAGGGGGCCGGGTCGGTGGTGGAGAAGGGGGCCCCGGCCGGCCAGGGATTCCGGAGTTTGTAACCCGTGTAGTTTCTGGCTTTCACGGCTCGTTTGAAATCCTCCCACAGGAAGATGTCTGCCTAGGAGGCCTGCGCGGCTCGGAGCCCCGCGCGGCCACCCGGGTGTGTGTGTGCGGGTGTGTGTGTGTGTATATATGTGTGTGCGCGCGCGCGCGCACGAGACCCGGGAGAAGGGAGAAGGAGCCGGCCTCAGCACTTTCTCAGCTGCAGCGCTGCGATCGCGTCGTGCGGCGCAGGGCCTGGCACCCGGGGCTCGCCCTCACCCCAGCCTCGGCCCGGTGGACGCCCCGGCGCCCCTCTTGAGCTTTCTCCCTGCCCCCTGGCAGGGACTGTTAACACAAGCAGGTGATGGCGCCCTGGCGCCCGTCGTGCGTTGGTCTTTATACCTCGTGAGTTCAACACTAATGAGTTATGGGTTGGCCCACGAAAACATAATGTGTAAATTAGGAATTTAATGATGTGTAAGATTAAAAGCTGCGCAGGGTTGCATTTATTTAAGGCTGCCATCTTGTGTTCGCAGAGAAATTACTTGAACGACATTGACCCCCCTCGCCCGCCCGTAGGACTGGAAATGGCGCGGGGGCGGGGATGGGTTCTGGGGGCTTGAGGCCCTTCTCGCCTCTCTCGCGGGGCAGGTGGTGGTCTGTGACGAATGAGGGCTGATTTTGGGTGGGCGCATTCACAGGAGGGGCTGATTAAACTCTTTCCCCGTTTCTGGGGTCCGGGATTGGCAAGGCCCACAGAGGTTGCCAATTTCTGGGAAACTTATTGCTTCTTCCTGTCCTGATACGCTCACGCGTTTTAGGGGTTGTTTCCAGAATTCAAAAGCAACTATTTTTTGATTTTTTAAACCCATTTCCCTTCATTTGTCCAAGCTGCAAGTGTTGGGTCTGCCCTCACTGAACATGAACCCATCCCTTGGAGCAGCCAGGGGCCCCCAGGCCCAGGCAGGCCTGGAATCTGGATCCTCAACCCTCAGGTTCGTACAGATTCAGCTCACTTTTTGTAGGATTCTTTTCTTCTTTTGCAAATTCGCGGGGAAATGGAAAGCAGAGACTCCCTGTCTTTTTGCTCTGACATTGGGGCTCCCTGCTCTGTGCCACCATGCCTGTGTACAGGCCAGCTCTCACCTCAATACTGTTTCCTGCAGTTTTCTTTTTCCAGCAAAAGCTTCTGGTGATGTATGTGGCCTGAGGCTCCCTCTCAGGTGCTCCTTAGACCCAGGTGAGGCACGTGATGCCATCTTGGGGAAGCTGCACCCAGCAGCCACCAGGCCGAGCTTTTCCATCTGGTTCTGTGGCCGGAGCGACTGGCAGGTGGGATGCCTTTTGTGGCCACCAGACGTGAGGACTCTCTGACAGTCTCTGCCCAGCCCTGTGGTGGCTGAGGAGGGAATGAGGTAAGGCTGGGCATTCCTGGGATCCAGTCCAGAGCTGGCTGCTCACCCCCCTGGGAAATGAGGGCTCTCCTCCCAAAGGGACTGCTTTCCACCTGGAAGAATGTGATGGTCTGGAAGGGCCGGAGCTGTAGTGCTTAGGGGGCATGGGAGGAGTAAAAGCAAAGAAAGGATTGGATCATGAACTTTTATAGAGGGAACCAAGGCTTGTCTTGGTAAATTACAGAGCTCCAGGGCCTTGAGGGAACAGGGAGGCCTCCAACGTGTATTTTCTAGGCCTTGAAAGAGTCAATGGGAGAAATGTTGTTCCTGGTTTGTCTGTTTGCTCAGGCCCCACACTTATCTAACCAATCACGGAAAGGGTATAACTTTAGAAGTTTCATTCTCTCTCTCGCTTGGCTGGGAATTTCAGAAAACCCTTGCTTAAGTAATCACGATAATCCTTTCAAATTCCTTAGGGTCTGAGGCCATTTGGTGTTCCTACTTGAGTCCTGTTTAAGGAAAAAAAAAAGACAAGGAGAGAAGAAGGCAGCCTGTAATAAAGAACATTGCAACAACATATCCCTCTGAAAACTACCTCCCCCCCCACATGGCTTTTTTGCCCAGATAAGCTTCCTAAGTGGGTCCCTAGGTTTCTGAGAAATGGTACTGCCAGGTCTGGATGTTGGCGGCAAAGGGGAAGATCAAAGGGAAACCAGGTGAGGGGGCCACAGTTTCCCTTTTGGTGAAAACATGAAGGGGACACTTGACCTCCTTGGGGAGCTGGGGGAAGCATATCGCATTGTGGGGAGCAGGTCAGAGTTTGAGGTGCTGCTGATAAGATGTGCTGTTGGAATCAGAAAGAAGGTGTGTGTTGGGCTTCCCTGGTGGGGCAGCGGTTAAGAATCCGCCTGCCAGTGCAGGGGACACGGGTTCGAGCCCCGGTCCGGGAAGATCCCACATGGCGCGGAGCGACTAAGCCCGTGCGCCACAACTACTGAGCCTGCGCTCTAGAGCCCGTGAGCCACAACTACTGAGCCCGTGTGCCACAACTACTGAAGCCCGCGCGCCTAGAGCCCGTGCTCCGCAACGAGAGAAGCCACCGCAATGAGAAGCCCGCACAGCGCGACAAAGAGTAGCCCCCGCTCGCCGCAACTAGAGAAAGCCCGCGCACAGCAACGAAGACCCAACCCGGCCAAAAATAAATTAATTAATTAAAAAAAAAAAAGAAAGGTGTGTGGTTTCTCGGAGCGCCTTCAGCCAACTCTTTTCATCAGTTTGTTGCATGATTGTTCCTAAGGGGTCCTCCAGCCCTGGACCTGCCCTCTGCAGCCCAGATCAGCCTGTCATGGAAAAATGCCATGCCACCACCTCTGTCCCTAGCCACACTGTCCCTGATCCAGGGCCTCGGGCCTCGGACGTCCTAGCTCTTTATGCAGCCTGGCCGCCTTCAGTCCGCGAGGATTACTGCCCCCCACCCCCACCCCAGAACGTCTTCATTGAGCTATCACAGCACGCTGGCCAGGCCTGTTCCCATTTCTGGTGACATTCTCCAGGGTTTTGTTTCGTCCTTTATACACCATTCCCAGAGAGGCTGCAGGAGGAAGTGAAAGAATGCTTGGCTGAATTTTTATAGGTCTTTCCTAGTCCATTCTGCAGCTGATCTAGCCCTACATGCTTAGGCAGGCCTCCCCTGCTCTGCGCCCTGGTGTGGGGGGGAGATGATTTCAAAGGGACTTTTCAGCTCAGACATTCTGGTAATTTCTTTGACAAGGCTGGAAGGAGGTAGGGTTCGCATCCTTAAGACACGATACAGGGAAAAGGCAAGTATTGATTGATGGGGAGGTTTCGGTGTTTACGGCTTTGTTGGCCGATCCTCAGATGTGGTAGATGGCTTTGGCTTGTCTGCTCTACACTCGGTCCCGCTTCTAGATTCAGAACCCACACTTTGTTTGGAGGAACCACTTCTTTCTAAGTACGAGTGCTTTGTGGGAGGGGATTGGCTCCATTTCCCAGCTGCACAAGTGGGATGAGCGGGGCATTTGAACCTGCCCCCTCACCCCGCTTTGGTCACAGTGATTGGTTCAGAGATGGGTATGTGACCTGAGTGGGTCCCAGAGAGACAGTTTCAGAACTTGCTGTTTCTAGTGGAAAAGAGAATCATGCTTTCTACTGGGGTTACCAAAAAGATAGGCTATAAGCCTGGGCTGGCTGGCAGCCTGAGGAAGGAGCCAACAAGGACAGAGCAGAGCCAGGTGACAGAGTCTTCATTGTTTGAAGCCCTGGATCCCGTTGAACCTGAAGCCAGCCCTGCCCCAGGATATTTCAGTCATATGTGCCAATAAATTCCCTTTCTTTGCTTAACTCACTTGGACCTGGGTTTTCTGTCACTTGTAGTTGAGAGAGTCTTAATTTACCTGCCACCCTGGGGAAGCATAAAGGTCACTACCCCCTGACAGGTTCAGAAAAGTTAAATCCAAGAGGTACGGAACCAGGATGGGAACTCAGAACTCCCTCCACCACAGTGCTTGGCCCAAGGAGCTTTATCAACATCGTAGTTTTCTCTTTTTCTGGCCGCTTTACATCTTTCCAAAGGACCCACCCAGAAGTGACCCTAGTATGCTGGGGCATCTTCATCGTGGTTGGTGCCAGGGGAGAATGTTTGCTTTTATGTCTGGTGGAGCCTGTCCAGGGTTTCATGCTTTGCTCTCAAACCCTCTCCCGCGATTAACTTCCTTTCTTTTGGTTTTCTGTTTTGCTTTCTTTTCCTTGTTCCAAGGACATTTTCTTGACTCCCATCCATTCCCTTAATCTGATTTTCTATATTCTACTTTAAAGACACTTCCCAGGCCTGGGTCTGGAAACAGTGCTTAGCACATAGTAGTAAGTGCCTGGTAATTGTTAGTTTGCTGTGGCTTCAATTACATTACTTCCTTTCCCCTTTTCCACCAGGTATTGATACTTTGTCTCCCTTCTTTTGAACAGTTCCTAAGGCCCCAAGTCTTTCACGAAGCCTTAGCAGTATCTGAGAAAGAGGTGGCCATCTTCCCTGGCTCTAGCCTAGATAAACGTGTGTGGCCCCCTTTCCTCCCTACCCCAGCCCTGTCACAGTGTAAAATACCAAGAGCCCTGGACTAGGAGATAAGAGGAGACCCGGCGTCAGGCATAACTCTAGTTAGTCTCACTCACACCCATTCCAACTCTCTTCTGCTTTCTTATTCTCTACCATAGAGGCTAGATAGCGACGTTCTCAAATTGCAGGCTACTTTAGAGCTAGTGGTGGCCATGTGACTCAGTTCTGGTCAAGGAGAGGTAAGCAGAAATCTCTGGGAAGGGTTTCCCTTCCCAAATAGGGCAAAACCTTGAACAGAGAAGAATTTTAATCCCTCTGTCTTCTTCCTGTCTGGAACTCAGATCCTGTGCCTGGAGGTGCAGCAACCATCTTGGGACCGTGGGGATGAAACCCGCATGCAGTGCAGGAAGACAGGAAGGGTCTGGGTCCTGGATAACTGGAGCAGATGCATGAGCCCTGGATACTGTATGTTCCTCTGGACTTCCCTTGCAAGAGAAAACTTAACCCCTTACTCAAGCCACTGTTTGTCAGGATTTCTGTTACTCGTGGCATTCATTTTTTTAATTAATTAATTAATTTATTTTTGGCTGCGTTGGGTTTTTGTTGCTGCACGCAGGCCTTCTCTAGTTGCGGTGAGTGGGGGCTACTCTTCATTGAGGTGCACGGGCTTCTCATTGTGGTGGCTTCTCTTGTTGCGGAGCACAGGCTCTAGGCACGCAGGCTTCAGTAGTTGTGGTGCACGGGCTCAGTAGTTGTGGCTCTCTGGCTCTAGAGTGAAGGCTCAGTAGTTGTGGTGCACGGGCTTTGTTGCTCTGCGGCATGTGGGATCTTCCCGGACCAGGGCTTGAACCTGTGTCCCCTGCACTTGCAGGCGGATTCTTAACCACTGTGCCACCAGGGAAGTCCCTCGTAGCATTCTTATAATTGACACAGCTGGGCTCTGTTCCTAGCTCTGCTCTAATTAACTGTGTGGTCTTGGGAAAGTGACTTCACCTCTCTGGGCCTCTGTTTCCTTATTTGGAAAATGAATATTTGTGAGTACATGCTTTAGAAGATTTTTCTTATATGTGTATATATAATATGTGTATCTCCACAAGACTATTATTTTAGCTATGACATTATGATGTGCTTAGGTGTGGATTTCTTTTATTTTTATGTTTTTATTTTTAAAAAATATTTATTTATTATTTATTTTTTATTTTTGGCTTCGTCAGGTCTTAGTTGCGGCATGCGGGATCTTTTCGTTGCGGTGTCTGGGCTCTTCGTTGTGGTGCATGGGGTTCTCTCTAGTTGTGGTGTGCGGGCTCAGTACTTGCAGCACACAGGCTCTGTAGTTGTGGCACGCAGGCTCCATAGCACGCAGGCTCTGTAGTTGCAGCACATGGGCTCTCTAGTCGTGGCACATGGGCTGAGTAGTTGTGGCTTGAGGGCTTAGGTGCCCCACTGCATGTGGGATCTTAGTTCCCCAACCAGGGATCAAACCCTTGTCCCCTGAATTGGAAGGCAGATTCTTAACCACTGGACCACCAGGGAAGTCCCAGAAGATTTTTTATAACTAACAGATTCTGATTTTATGAACGTAGCTTTGTGTCTTTTTCTGTTTTCTCTGCCTGTGTTTAGGTCTTATCTTCTCAGACTGCTACCTCGCCTCCTGACTTCCAGGTCTGCTCCACTTTCTTTTTTTTCTTTTAAATTGAAGTATAGTTGATTTATAATATTGTGTTAGTTTTAGGTGTACAGCAAAGTGATTCGGTTTTACATATATTAAATATATATATATTTATATATCTGTATCCTTTTGTTGGATTCTTTTCCATAATAGTTTGTTACAAGATATTGAACATAGTTCCACGTGCTATACAGTAAGTCCTTGTTGTTTATGTATTGCTTCATTTCTAAATTTCACTACCCCTGATTAACCCAAATTATAGGAAGACTGCTTTGTTATGCTTGAAAATTGCTAATGGTCCTTCTTACCCACAAAGTAGAATACTGAGTCCTTTTAAAAAATTCCCTACAGGGCTTCCCTGGTGGCGCAGTGGTTGAGAGTCCGCCTGCCGATGCAGGGGACGCGGGTTCGTGCCCCGGTCCGGGAAGATCCCACATGCTGCGGAGCGGCTAGGCCCGTGAGCCATGGCCGCTGAGCCTGCGCGTCCGGAGCCTGTGCTCCGCAACGGGAGAGGCCAGAACAGTGAGAGGCCCGTGTACCGCAAAAAAAAAAAAAAAAAAAAAAAAAAATTCCCTACAAATGTCAAGGGGTGAGTATACTACCGTGATAACGAAGATCCTATGTAATTGTCTCTACAACAGAGAACTAATCAACTGCATAGGGAAGATTGTAGAAAGAGATTGAAAACAGCACGAGAACTTAATCCATGACAAACAAAGCAACTGAATCACATTATTTAATATTTAATACTTATTTCAGAAATGCCATTAGCACCAATTATTGGTCTAGAGAAGAACTAACTTGGATTTGGATCTCACACCAGACCCTGCTCCCACCCCCCCAAAAAAAGAGAGATTCTGGATGGGTTAGAGTTAAATATAAAAACATAACAAAAAAGTGAACAACATAACAAAAAAAAAAACTTAGAAGAAAATAGAAGCATATTTATAACATCTACAGGAGGGTAAAGTGGACTTCATAGAAAATGACAAGAACAAAATGCTATGTTTCAACATAAGAATAAAGAAAGCTTTTACACAATAAAGGTGTGGGTCTATTTTGGGTTCTGTATTCTTTCCCTTTGATGTATGCATCTGGCCCTCCATCAACACCACACAATCTTGATGATGGTAGCTGTATAGCAAGCCCTCATATCAGATGGAGCAAGAACTCAGAGTCTTTTGACCTTGAAAGCCTCTGTGAGCTGACTCAGTTTACCGTTCCCTCTAACCAGTCTGCTCTGTGCACTGTCCCTTACATACATGAGCACACTTGAACTCTTCGTTGCTTGCCTGGAATGTTGGGCTCCAGCCTGCGTCTGAGACCAACTCTTCCTTTAAGGTTTCCCTCAGTTTCTTCCTTTTTCCTGAAAACTTTCTTGGTTCCCACTGCTCTTCACTCCAATCTTTTTTTTTTTTTTTTGCGGTACGCGGGCCTCTCACTGTTGTGGCCTCTCCCGTTGCGGAGCACAGGCTCCGGACGCGCAGGCTCAGCGGCCATGGCTCACGGGCCCAGCCGCTCCGCGGCACGTGGGGTCTTCCCGGACCGGGGCACGAACCTGCATCCCCTGCATTGGCAGGTGGACTCTTAACCACTGTGCCACCAGGGAAGCCCCTCACTCCAATCTTAAAAGTGATCATTCTTTCCCACTTGAGTTCCCAGCACTCTTTATCTGTATCATTTACTCGGGCTTTAAAATGTTATCCTTTTTACGTATTCGTGTTCCCCATGTGTAACCGTAGCCTTCTTGATTATGGGTTCCAGGTCCCTGACACACACACTGCCGGTATACGATAGGTACTTAGCAAATGGCTCACTGTTGGAGAAAAAGAATAAACCAAACTCCATCGCTAATTCAGGAAGGCACAGGTGTGTGGAATTACAGGTGGCCAAAAGTACGCATGCATCCTTTAAGTATGGGTACACTTGGAAGTTGATTTGCAAGAAGGTCTCTGACATCTTATTGGTGGGAAGCTAAGTCTTCTGCAGAAATAAGTTGATAAAGGCTCTGTATTTAAACATAACCTGAAGTGGGTGTTATAACTAGCGCTACAACCCAGCTGCATAACAAACAGCCCCCAAATCCCAGTGACTTACCACAAACACTTATTTCTCACCCATGGATGGCTGTGGCTTCTCTGCTCCAGGCTAGGGGTTGGATTTAGGTCAGCTCCACGCATCTCTCATTCCAGGGTGTCAGGTTGAAGCAGCAGCAGCTACCTGGAGGCATGTTCTTCTCCTGGTGATGGCAGGAGTGCAGGAGGCCAGGCCAAACCAAGTAAGCACATTTCAAACCTCTGCTTGTGTCGCATTTACTTGTCTGCCATTGACCACAGCGAGTCACATGGCCGAACTGACATCAGTGGGGCCCGGAAGTATATTCCTGCCCTGGAGGGAGTGCAGAGAGGGGTTGCAGTGGGGAAGGGGAGTGAATATTTGCTGAGCGATGCTGCTGTCTAGCATAGCGTATACAGTGCACGAACAAAGGCCTGAAGCCGGAGGGGTGGAACTGAGCCACTTGGGACCACACAAAAAGATCCAGGAGGAAGCAGGGCTAGGGAGGGGCTCTCACCGGGTTCTCGGTTGGAGGCTAGTATCAGAACCCGCCACGTGTGCTTTACGGCTTGTGCTTAAAGTGCTCGCAGTGCGCACAGCTCTGAAAAAAATCCAATCCGGCAGAAGTGGAGGACTCATCCAGGTGCACGTAAGGACATTGAATCTGCTGTGGACGTCGCAAATCAATTTTTCCCCCTCAGTGATTTTTCCGCCTCTCCTTCCACCATTCATCCTTAGTGGGGAAGAATTTGGATTCCCATTTTCTTATTATGAAATATCGGACGGTGGGAAGGCATAACCTTTTCAAAGCAATTGCAATTAAGCTTCTGGAACGGGGAGTCTCTTCTCTCAGGTGTCTGCTGTTGGAGTCCTTCGAAAGCCAGAAGAGAGAGAAGCTGGAAATCTTTTCTAGATGAGGGGGAAGAGCTGCGGTTTGACGGGAAGCTCTCCAGGTTCTACTCGCTGTTCCTCGTGGGAACAGATTCTAGGTGGGGAGCAGGGCGACCCAGCGTGTTCCCACCTCTTAGAGAGACTTGGCCCCCGACAGCTGAAGAGCACACTCCCACCCTTCCCCTCAGCTTTGCCCAATGCATTTGTTGCAGGCTTGCTTCTCAAGGGGAATGCAGGAGCTGGTGCTCAACAACCGAAGAGAACCAATGTTACACATCTCTTCCCAACTCTCCTGTCCGTGATGGAAAGGTGGTAGCTTGAAATCGACCAGGGTGGGAGTATTAACACTACAGAAATCGGCAAACACTGCAAGCAGGTTTTTTTTTTTTTTTTTCCTGGAGAGCCAGTTGTTAAACATTTACCTGCATATCACTGCTGCTGAGGAAAAGTCCAGGCCATTGCACCTTAGATGGACCTTTCTCGAGGTTTCTCGGAAGTCCACTGTCCTCCTGGTAAAGGCAAAAGGAAAGTTTGTGAGATAGGGGTTGGGGGTAGACATAGGAGAACCAAGGGGTGTGTGTGTGTGTGTGTGTGTGTGGGTGTGTGTAGAAATGGAGTTGTACTCTCCCGTGTTTGTTCAGCTCTTAAAATAGAAAAGGAGCCTTCAAACATTTTATTTTTAAATTCAGCCAGTCCTGCACGAGGCTGATGGGCTGCCACCTGGACAGAGGCAGACCCGCAGTGGGACGGATGGGAGGAAGTGGCCGAATCTGCAGGGGCCGCCCAGGTCTATCCTTTTTCATCGAGCACACGCCTGTCATCCATCACCTGAAAAGGTTATAAATCTACCCAGTGTTGAAAAGCCCCAGAATGAACTGAGTGGAATTAAACGTGTGCCACGTGAGAGGGCTCGGCTGGCGGACCCCCCTTCATCTTGCGTCGGATGTTGAGGGCTTTGAGAGCTCAAGAGACATTTACTGAATGAAGGAGTGAATGAATGAACGAGTGAGTGAAGGCGGAAGTTGTTTTTCGTGCCTCTGCTCCTTTCCTTCTGTATTTTCATTCAGCAAATATGTTTTGAGCACCCAACTTGTGCAGGGCACCATGTCCCCAAGACTCAGCGTGGCTTGTGGCCTCAGCTACTTGATCTGTGATCTGAGGGCTGGGTCTGGGTTTTCTACCTCCTGATCCCCTGCCCTGCCCACACGAACCCCATCATTAATTCCTGCTGGTGCGGCCGCCCCCGTCGCCCCTTTGGCATGGTGTTGGCAATCTCTGAAGGAGAAAGGGATAATTTTGTCTCCTGTCACGTAGCAAAATAAAATTTTTTGGCAAGCACGAAGCCTGGGAGGCCTTTACTGCCACACGTATAATTAGAACTTTGGGCTAAACCCATCCCTGAGGAGCAAAGCATTTCATTTTAAGGCACATGCTTTTTGATTTGTTTATTAAAAAAATTTTTTTTTTCCAAAAAAGCAGTTCCCTTCATTCCCTCTGATGACATCACAGCTGAACACAGCACAGAGCTCTTCACCACTGTAAAGGGGGAACAGTTTGCATGCCGTATTTGACTTCAAACCCTTATGACCCATGACTAGAGCATTCCAGACCTGCACTCGGAGCCTGGGATGGACATTTTTCTTCAGGTGCAAGGATTATTACAAGGAATGCATTCTTAAACCAGGCCGGCTCCCAGCACACCATTTCCGCATATGGATATTAATTTATGTGATCACTTGAATGCAAACGCTCAGCTGTCTCCATAAGTTATAGAAGCAATCATCCCAGGAAGCATCGGAGACACCGAGAGTCAATTCTTGTGTAATAATTTCATATTCGAGCCAGGGATGCCAAATTACGGCCCCTTTGGATAAAATGTGAGCCTGTGGAAACTCTCCCCTCCCCCTTTTTATTATTGTGCATTTTATTTCCCCATAAAATATGTTTATGCCCTGGAAAAACAAACCAACCCAGGGGGCCAGGCTGACAGTGTGATGCAGGGGGTGCCTTCTCGGCACTGCCCGAAGCTTCTGACTCAGCCTCTAGCAGGCACCATGACCGGGGCGTGTGTCTGGGCACTGCTGAGAAAGCCCTCCTTGGGCCCAAACCTTGAGTGGGGGAGGCATCAGAAGATCCCCAAGTTTTCAATGGAAATCACCCAACCTCAGAATGGAAGGAGGTCATCCGGCCCCAGTTCCCAAGCCTCTATTCCTTTTTTATTAAAACGAAACAAAACAAAACAACCAGCTTTATTGAGATACAATTCATATACCATAAAATCCACCCATTTAAAGTGTACAATTCAGTAGTTTTTAGTACATTCACAGAGAAATGCAGCCATCACCGCTTTTTATCATCCCCCAAAGAAACACTGTACCCCTTAACAGTCACTCCCCATTTCCCTCCAACCCCACCCCTCAGCCCTGGCAACCATGAATCTCCTTTCTGTTTCTATAGGTTTGCCCATTGTGGATAGTTTATATAAATGGAGTCATACAATATGTGGTCTTTTGTGACTGGCTTCTTCACTCAGCATTATGTTTTCAAGATCCATCCACGTTGTAGCAGGTGTAGTAATTCATTTTTTTTTTATTGCCGACGAATATTCCAGTGTCTGGATAGACCACATTTTGTTTCTCCATTCATCTGTTGCTGGACATTTGGGCTGGTTCCACCTTTTGGCTGTTATGAATTATGCTGTCGTGAACACTCGTGGACATATGTTTTCATTGGAATTGCTGGGTCATATGGTAACTCCGTGTTCAACTTTACTGAGAAACTGTCAGACTGTTTTCCACAGTGGTTGCACCATTTTATATCCCCACCAGCAGTGTATTGGGTTCCAATTCCCTTTTTGTTTATTTTTATTAAAAAATTTTTTGGGGCCGTGCTGCTTGGCTTGTGGGATCTTAGTTCCCCGACCAGGGATCAAACCCAGGCTCCCTGCAGTGGAAGGGTGGAGTCCTAACCACTGGACCACCAGGGAATTCCCTTTTTGATTTTATAAATTGTGGTAAAAAAATACATAACATAAACTTTACCATTTTAACCATTTTAAGTGTATAGTCAGTGGCATTAAGTATACTGACAGTGTTGTATAACCATCACCACTATCTATTTCCAGAACTTTTCCATCGTCCTAAACAAAAACTCTGTACCCGATAGGTACTACTCCTCATCACCCCACCCCCAACCCCTGGTAAACTTTCTTCTACTTTCTATCTCTGTGAATTTACCTGTCCTAGGGTTCCAGTTCCTTTTACAGTTTTCTCAACAGATTTTTTTTTTTTCGGTACGCGGGCCTCTCACTGTTGTGGCCTCTCCCGTTGCGGAGCACAGGCTCCGGAGGCGCAGGCGCAGCGGCCATGGCTCACGGGCCCAGCCGCTCCATGGAATGTGGGATCCCCCCGGACCGGGGCATGAACCCGTGTGCCCTGCATCGGCAGGAGGACTCTCCACCACTGCGCCACCAGGGAAGCCCTCAACAGATGTTTATTACAACTTCCGCCCCAATCAGCTCCCATCTCCTGACCTTAGTACTGCCGTCTGGATAGAAGACATCTTGGACAAGTTGATTTCCCCATCCACGAGATAAGCTGTAAGGGAAAACCCCACTCCTTTTTCAAACAAAACCTAGGGCCTCTAGGATATAAGTCTGGAAAGACTCTCTTAGCGGGATGAGAAGTGAGCAGCTCTGACCTTGTGCCCCCGCCCCCGGCCCAGAGTCTCCTTCCCTTGGGGGACCCTCACTTCGAGGCCTGCTGATTCCATTATATTAGTCCACAGTGTTGTCCCCTCTTCATTTTACATGGGAGTCCCCTGCATGGACACACTCTTCCCCCGCTTGGCTCCTCTATGCTCAGCTGAGACCTCTAAATACAAGGGAGGACAAAAGGGAAATTGACAGGGAATACACAAAACATGGCAGCCTGGGTTACAAAGTGGGGGGGCCCACCCAGCCTCAGGGAGCCTGCCCTTCCTAGCACAGTCCTAGGCCACAAGGGCTGGGGTGGTTGCCAGGCTCTTTCCCTCTGCCTTCTCCAGTCTTTCTGTCTGAAAATCCTGTTATTCCTCACATGTTGGACTTCCCAGACTGATTCTTAATATCTCTTATCTTCTCTCTTGTATTTTCTGTCTCTTTCATCGTGCTTTACGTCCTGGAAGAGGCTCTTGCTTTTTTTCTTTCAGGACTTCAATTGATTTCTTTCATTCTGTCCCCTTATTTTCAGTTTCCAAGTTCTCTTACTTTCGGTAATCGTTAGTATCACTTTCTTGTTTTATGGATGCAACCGATTCTCGCATCTCTCTGAGGGTAAAGCTTTCTCCTCCTCCTCTAACTCTTCCTTCTTCTCCTCTGTTGACTAAATGATCTCGCTTTCCTCCAGGATCCATTTTTCTGTTGTTCTTTTCCATCGTTCTCTTCGATGGTGCAGGTCTTCTTTAGATGAACTACCAGGGAGGGCGTCTCTTCCTGCATAGTGAGTGGAGGCACGTGGACCATCAGTGTCGTTTGCGTGGTGGGTGAGCTCCCTTTTAGGCGAGCAGGGGGGAGCTGAGGTCTCCCAAATGCTGAATCGCGGAGTGCGGGCTTTACTTTCAAGGCACTAATATCCACACAAGCTGCTCCGGTTCTCCTCAGAAAATGTGTTCCATCTCTTCAGAAGACACTTTCCCCCCTTTTGTTGTTCTGGTTGTTAAGAAATGCAGGCATGAAGCCAGTGTCAACTCTAAGAAACCAAGAAGTGTGCCCTTGGCTCTTCTACCCACAGAGGCGGGGAGAGTGGCGGTGGGGGGCAGTTGTCCGGCTGCTGACCCTCAATCAATCCCATTTCCAGCCACATTTTCCCCTCCTGCCCTGAGGGACCCCCACCCCCCACCCCAGTCTCAGCCTGGAGCCTTTTCCTTGGGCCTCCTTGCCTGGGAGGGTTCCAGCTGTGACCCCTCTGCTCTGCGTCACCTGTCACCACCCTGCCTTCTGCTCTCTGTCTTTCAGAAATGTGTTGAAATCCCTCATCTGCTGACGCCCTGCCCCCCTTCCTTATTGTGGGTTTATACCTTTTTTTGTTCCTTCACCATCATATGAAAGAGAGCTTGGGAGGAAGGGGAGATAAGTACACGTGCTCGAAGTATGTAAAACAGATAATCTACACAAAGCATTCTGCCTAGTATCTGCTCAACAAATGTCAGCTCCTCTTAAAATGATCACCTGCTCATGTCGCATCTTGGGGTGTGTGGGGAGAGGTTTGGGGGTCAGTGGACAGTGATGGGGCGTGGGAGAGTTTGTCCGTGGTCTTTCTCAGTGAATCTTCTAATTGTGGTTTTTCCTTTTAAAAATTTTCTTATTTTTTAAAAAAATTTATTTATCTTTGACTGCATTGGGTCTTCGTTGCTGTGCGCGGGCTTTCCCTAGTTGCGGCGAGCGGGGGCTACTCTTCGTTGCGGTGCGCGGACTTCTCATTGCGGTGGCTTCTCTTGCTGCGGAGCACGGGCTCTAGGCTCGAGGGCTTCAGTAGTTGTGGCACGCGGGCTCAGTAGCTGCGGCTCACGGGCTCTAGAGTGCAGGCTCAGTAGTTGTGGCGCACGGGCTTAGTTGCTCCACGGCATGTGGGATCTTCCCGGAACCAAGGCTCGAACCCGTGTCCCCTGCATTGGCAGGCGGATTCTCAACCACTGCGCCACTAGGGAAGCCCCCGAATTTTCTTATTTAAAATTGATTATTAATTGCATTAATAATAAATGAATACATCCCTTTGTAAAAAACCTAAAACCTGTAACGACTTCACTTCGCTTCCCATCAGCTGCCTCTTTCTGTCTCAGCTTGGGTCCTGGAAGCAGGCCCTGACACAGGGAAGTGGGGGCCAGTCCTTTATTTGGGAGGTGGCCCCAGGAAGCCCCAGGAGAGGGGTGCAGAGATGAGCCAGGGAAGGGAAGGGAAGAAAACTAATAAAGGGATAGTTATCAAGCAAGTTATTCCTGTGGGCGGCTGGGGCTTAATCACACTGGGGACCTCTGGGAGTCAGTGGAGAGTGACCCTCCCAGGGAGCCAGGGTGCTGGGGGATTTCACTACCATGCTTGCTTCCCAGCTGGGCTCTGAGACAGGGAACTTTGCCATGGCTCCCAAGACCACAGCTTGTATGTTTCACTTCGCCCCTGGACATTCCTCTTGGAGGCGAGAGGGTGCCGGTCACTTCCACTCCTGGAGCACGTATCATCCTGTCTCCTCCACACTCTTGGGGATGAGAGTGGGGAGGTTCTTTAAGTCTTTCTCCTTATAGTCTCCTCTACCTCCTCCCCTTGAAAAGCCTCATCCCATCCATCAGGCAGTGTGTACTGGAACTGGTTCGTCCTGGTTTGAGTTGGCAGACTGTGCTCATCTCTTTCTAACTCTGAATTCAGGGATATCGCATTGGTGGCTTGAAATCAGCCATAGTGGAAGTATTTACACCACGGATATTGGCCAGTGCCCCCGATCCCAGCTTTTCCCCCAGAGAGCCAGGTGTTAAACATTTGCCACCGCACCAGTGTATAACTTCCAGTTGAGAGGAAATACAGGGGATAGAGAAACAAGCTAGTGACATCACAAGGAAGCCACTTGATAAATCTAGAAGGTGGGACATTTTTCAGAACAGCATTGCAGTGTTGGGCCTGGACTGGATATTGGTTTGTAAAGACATTTTTGAGCCCATTGAAGGAATCTGAATACGTTCTGGGTATTGGTTGAGATGAATATTTACTGAAACGGAAAGGTGGAGATCTTTGACTGGAAAAAGTAGGCTGCTTATTGTATCTACAATACAAATATGTCTTCTTTTAAAAAAATTAATTAATTTATTTTTTGGCTGAGTTGGGTCTTTGTTGTTGTGCGTGGGCTTTCTCTAGTTGCAGCGGGTCGGGGGGGGCTACTCTTCGTTGTGGTGCGTGGGCTTCTTACTGTGGTGGCTTCTCTTGTTGCGGAGTACGGGCTCTAGGCACGCGGGCTCAGTAGTTGTGGCTCGCGGGCTCTAGAGCGCAGGCTCAGTAGTTGTGGTGCACGGGCCTAGTCGCTCCATGGCATGCGGGATCTTCCCGGACCAGGGCTGAAACCCGTGTCCCCTGCATAGGCAGGCGGATTCTTAACGACTGCACCACCAGGGAAGCCCCAAATATGTCTTTATAAATATTTGTACAGAGAATGATCCAGAAAGATATTGTGGTAGGCAGAGTTCTAAACACATGGTCCCTCAAGATTTCATGCCTTAATCTTGGAACCTGTGAATCACATCACATGTGATGAGATTTCACTCATGTGATTGTGTCATGTTACCTGGCACAGTTGACCATAAAGTAGGGAGATTATCTGGGTGGGCCTAATCTAATCACACAAGCTCTTTAAGAGCAGAGTGCTTTCCCTGACTGGCGGCAAAAGAGACAGGCAGGCGAAGTCAGAGAGATTTGAACCACGAGAAGGGTTAGATGTGCTGTTCCTGGCTTGAAGATGTACAGGAACCAGAGGACAGCCCGCGAGGAAATGGGGACCTCAGTCCTATAACCACAAGGACTTAGATTCTTGTAATAACCTGAATGAGCTTGGAAGTGGATTCTCCCCCAGACCGTCTAGATAAAAGCCCAGCCTGGCTGACACCTTGACTTTAGCTTTGGGAGACCCAGAGCAGAGAACCAAGTCCACCTGGACTTCTGAGCTGCAGAAGTGGTGGGTGATAAATGGGGTGCTTTAAGCTGCTAAATTTGTGGTGATATGATGCACAGCAATAGAAAACCAAGATAGATACGCACTTACGTGTTAATGGTGGTGATATCTGGAAGGTGAGAGTGTGAGATTTTTAACATTTTTGGTGGTCTGTATTTTCCAATGTTCTACAGCGTGCCTGTTCCGTCCATTGTATTAAGAGGATATTTAGGGCTTCCCTGGTGGCGCAGTGGTTTAGAGTCCACCTGCCGATGCAGGGGACACGGGTTCGTGCCCCGGTCCGGGAAGATCCCACATGCCGTGGAGCGGCTGGGCCCGTGAGCCATGGCCGCTGAGCCTGCGCGTCCGGAGCATGTGCTCCGCAACGGGAGAGGCCACAACAGTGAGAGGCCCGCGTACCACAAAAAAAAAAGAGGATATTTAACAAAAACCCTTTTGGATTGCTGGGGTGGGGGAAAGCCCTTCCCTTCATTTCCTCTCCATCTGAGACAACCTACCACGGCATTATTCTGTATCTCTTCCATGATATTCACAGTATTTTGTACCACTTATGTTATTATTAACATAATATTTTAAATTTAAATCATCCTTTTTCTCTTTTTAAAAAAAAACACCCTAAATGTTTTAGCCTTCTCCTGAGCAATAATATTCATGAAGCCATGGGTTGGCTGTGCCAGTTTTCTTTTTCCTAGCACATCAAAATACATAACCATAATTGTTTAAAAAAATACGGGTCTGTGTACCTCCAGCGGTATACAAAACAGGCTCTGGGAACAGCTGATCCCATATAATCCTTCCACAGCTTTGGCTTCAGTTGAAAACAAAAGCCTGGGAGGGGGTTGGCCCCTGGGTGCCTGGCAACTTCAGCCGTGGCTCTGCCCACAAAAGCCCGAAGGCTGGGGACGCCAAGGCCTGGCTACTGTCTGGGCCATGGAGGGGAAAGAAATCTACCCCAGGAGTAGGTAAATCCCGGATTTGTGCTTGTGGAAAATGCCCTGCCCATGGGTGGGTGTCAGAGCCTGGGCTCAGCCCAGCCCATCCGACTCTTCGACCCAGACTGATGCTACGTTGCTTCCTAAAGAAAAGACCAGAAGCTTGAGAAGTCCCAGAAAGGATCAGACATCAACCCAAAGACCAGCAGATGACATAGGGCTTTTTTTTTTTTTTTTTTTTGCGGTACGCGGGCCTCTCACTGTTGTGGCCTCTCCCGTTGCGGAGCACAGGCTCCGGACGCGCAGGCTCAGCGGCCATGGCTCACGGGCCCAGCTGCTCCGCGGCATGTGGGATCTTCCCGGACCGGGGCACGAACCCGTGTCCCCCGCATCGGCAGGCGGACTCTCAACCACTGCGCCACCAGGGAAGCCCGACATACGGCTTTTTGCCCACTTCTCATTTTACCCAAAGGAAGGAGGGAGTGGCAGAAAGAAGGAGTTAGATAAATTTGAGTTTTAACATGGCTAGGCCTCATGGGAGCTCTGTATCAGGTGGTTCCTGGTCAAAGAGCTTACCAACTGGGTAACCTGAATAAGTTACTTAACTTCTCTGAGTCTCCTTCTTTATCTTTGAAGTGGGAATAACGAACAAGGTGGGTTTTGCAGAACGTTGTTGACGAGGTTGAAATCAATTCCTACTGAAATAATATTTACTACATTTGTGGTCCTCAGTATTCGGATATGGAGAATCACTGATTGTGTAGTATTTTCCCTGGTGTGCCCCCTTCTGCCCTCACATGTCTATAGTCTGCTCTGAAAACAACAACCAAGAGGAATCCTCTAAAACCTCAGTCAGATCTTGTCCCTTTTGGCACAGAATCCTCCAGAGCCTTCCTACGGTACCAAGAGTGAAAGCCGAGGGTGCCAGGAAGGCCTTGCTTGGTATGGTAACCGCCCGCCTCACTTCTCTGAGCTCCTGGCCTGTTGCTTCCCCCTTCTCCACTCCAGTCACTCTGGCCTCTTTGCAGGTTCTGGAATACACCAAGCCACTGCCACCTCAGGGCCTTTGCATCAGCTGTTCCCACGGTCTGCTCTTTCGCCATTGTCCACAGTGCTCCCTCCTGTCCCTCCCCAAGGTCTTTGTAGAAGTGTCCACTTCTCAGCATGTACTCTTTTGAAACCTGCAACCTTCCCCCTGCCCCTGGCCCTAGGTTCCCCATTCCCTTCCCTGCCCAATTTTTCTCCTTCCCACTTCCCACCATAAAATACACTGCCTGTTTTGCTTATTTATTTGTTTTCTACCTTTCTCCCCCACAAGAATGTAAGCTCCATGACTACAGGGATTTTTAAAAAATCTGTTGTGTTCACAACAGTTTCCCAGGGCCTAGAACAGCGAGTGACATATGGCGAGTGCTTAGTGATTATTCGTTGCATAATGAACGAATGAGCGAGTGAATGACAGGTTGGGAGGATTAAGTGGGGCCACGAGTGTGAGACCCAGAGTGGGTGCACAGGGACCTGACTTGCAGAGGGTATCACCTCAGGCTCATGCCGGCCTTGGCCTGGGGAGCCTGTTTCTTTCCCAGGACCCCTTGCGGTTTGAAGGCCAGTGGCCAGGCTGTCGGCTTTTCAGCAGCCATCCGGAGCAGTCCTGGGCTGGCTACGCTTTTGCTGGATTTTCAATACGTGACTTCCCCCCAAGGACAGAGCAAGAATCATCGAAAATCATTCACGAGAAACTCGCGGCTGTGCGTTCTGCAGGCGGCTTTGCAGGCCACCAGCGCCTGGTAGGGAAGGTGCAAAACAGGGAGGGCAGAACATTCTGCCCGCTTGCCCATCGCCTCTCCCCTCCCAGTGTTTCCTGAGGCCTGGGACAGAAGAGCTGCCGTTCGGGGCAGGAAAAGCTGCTTGGGTGAAGGCTGAGACCTGGCCACGCTTAGATGGGAAGCACGCTGCCACCCCTCCCCATGGCCCCCCCTGCTTCCCAGGCTCGGAAGCTGCTTCCCCAAGGCTCAGCCTGGAGCCTGGGGCCTGCCCCGGTTCCTGGCCGAGGCCACAGTCCGGGCTCCTCTTCTGCCCAGTGGCAGGGGTAGATGTGTCCCCATTCTGCCCTCCAGCGGCCCCTCCATGGGGATCCCGTGTTCTGCCCTCACGGGCTCCTTTTGTTCTGTCTCGAATGGTGATGGGTGGCCCCTGGGGTTCATCTATGTAGTCCGAGTGCCTCGCAGCCCTTTACTAGTGGCTAAACCGGGGGGGTTGGAATTCTGTCACTGGGCAGCTCGGCTACTCCCACTGGCTCGCCTTGGCCTGTCCCGTGTGGCAGCCACTTTCAGGGCCCCACGTACCCACCTGCCTGTAGCCTCACCTCGAAGCTCAGAAGACTGCTTACTGCCAACACCTCTGACTCTGCCCGAGGGACTTTTTTGGTTTTTTCTTTTTTCGGCCCTGCTGCCTGGCCTGCGGGATCTTAGTTCCCCGACCAGGGATCGAACCCGTGCCCCCTGCAGTGGAAGCGCGGAGTCCTAACCACAGGACCACCAGAGAAGTCCCTGAGGGAGGCTTTTTTTTTTTTTTTTTTTTGCCGTACGCGGGCCTCTCACTGCTGTGGCCTCTCCTGTTGCAGAGCACAGGTTCTGTGGCCATGGCTCACGGGCCCAGCCACTCTGCGGCATGTGGGATCTTCCCAGACCAGGGCACAAACCCGTGTCCCCTGCATCGGCAGGCAGACTCTCAACCACTGCGCCACCAGGGAAGCCCAGGGAGGCTTTTTAAAAAAAAAAAAAAAAAAAAAATTTATTTATTCATTTGGTTGCACCGGGTCTCAGTTGCAGCTCGTGGGCTCCTTAGTTGCGGCGTGCATGTGGGATCTAGTTCCCTGACCCAGGATCGAACCTGGGCCCCCTGCATTGGGAATGCAGAGTCTTAACCACTGCGTCACCAGGGAAGTCCCGGGAAACTTTGAGGCTTCTCCTACGCTGTCCCCCAAGGTCCTCAGTGGGATTGAATCCCAACCCCCCGCCCCATCCCCCCCGTTGCCCACAGTAACAGCTGCTGTGATAACATAAACGTTATGGCTTCTTTCCCTTCCGGCTCGCTGCCTCATTTCCCTTCCCGTTGTCATCACTCAGATTGTGGGAGGGTTAAAGATGGCTGCGAAGCTCTTGTCACTCCCCCTATCAAGAAGTGGGGTATTGTTACAGAATGAACCGTGAACTTCTCCCTACCCCGCACCAGAGACCTGTTAAAGTCCCAACCCCCAATACCTATGAATGCGACCTTGTTTGGAAGCAGGGTGCTTGCAGATGTAATCAAGTTAAGATGAGGACAGAATTCCCTGGCGGTCCAGTGGTTAGGACTTGGTACTTTCACTGCTGTGGCCCGAGTTCAATCCCTGGTCGGGGAGCTAAGATCCCACAAGCTGCGTGGCGTGGCCAAAAAAAAGAAATGAGGCCACACTGGATTAGGGTGGGCCCCAGATCCAATGACAAGTGTCCTTTTAAGAAGAGGGAATGAAGACACAGAGACAGACAGACAAGCATGCCATGTCACAGCAGAGGTAGAGATCAAGAGGATGTAGCACATGACGAAGAGCACCAAGGATTGCCGGCAACCCCCAGAAGCCAGGAGAGGGGTCCGGTACAGATTTTTCCCTCTGAGCCTCCAAGAAGGAACGAACTCTGCCGAGACATTGATTTTGGACTTCTGGGCTTCAGGGCTGTGAGATGATGAATTTCTGAGCTGGCAGACAGCAGGCTGTATCAACTTGCCGGCTCTTTAGGAAATGGGTCTTCCAGCTGATCCTCAGATTACAAGACTGTGAGCAAATAAATGATTGTTATTTATTTTAAGCAACCGAATATGGAGGTGGTTCGTTGCCCGGCAGTAGCTACCTGAAACACACGTGAACCTCTGGCCCTGGGAGGCTTGTCTTAAAAATCTACCTGTGGGGGAACCACCCAAACAAACCATGTTCTATCTTCCTTCTGGCAGACTGGGCCCCACTTCAAACACAATTTGGTCTTTTTTTTTTGTCCGCGCTGTGCAGCTTGTGTGATCTTAGTTCTCCGACCAGGGATCGAATCCTGGCCCTTGGCAGTGAAAGCGTGGGGTCCTAACTACTGGCCCGCCAGGGAAGTCCCTCAATCTGGTTCTTATCATCCACTTTTCCGGACCCTCTGGAGAGCGCTCCTGCACTCAACTGCCCGAATACTGACACCTGGCTCCCTTGCCTGATACTAGGTGTCCCCTGCAGGTCTTTCCCAAAGGTAGGGCTAGGACCCGGTTACCCTCGCCCCCTTCCCCAACATGTACACCATCCTCAGCCCTCCCGGCTGCCCTGGGGAGCCAGCCTCCGTGGACTGGTCAGGGTGCCCCTGGGGGAAGTTGGTCTCTGCCCTTTCTGGTTTATAGCCCTTCTCAGCATGCTTCCCATCCCCACAGCCCAGCATTCTCCTGGAGTGGCCATTCTGGGTCCCTGTTCTTTGTCACATGTAGCCCTGTCACCTCTGCTGCAAACCTCAAGACATCAATTTTGTGTTTCTTGGCTGGTATCCATAACGAGGGCCTGCCCCTCTGGGCTGGCGGAGGCTACAGTGGCCGATCCCTGCTCTCTGTCACTCCACTGGGTGGTCAGTCTATTTCCCTGGCTAGGGATTGGGTCAGGAACGGACTTGTGGCTCAGTCCTGACCAATGAGGTCTGAAGGGATGTCTGCTGGGGGCTTCTGGGGAATATTGACTTACTCCTAAGAAAGGTGCTCAGAGTGTAGCCTGCTTTTTTCTTCCTCTGGACTTGGTGTCTGCCTAGATGTGTCATCTGGGACAGCCAGGAGCTCCTTACGACCCCCAGAGAAACTAGTCTTAGCGTGCGGCTGACATGGGGCCAGCTGAGTGTCCCTGACCTGGAGCCAGCCCTACCTCTGCACTCCCTGTTACTGACATCACCAGTTCCCATAGTGTTTAAGCCAGTATTTTTCCAACTGTGGATCAGAACCCCTTAGTGGGCCATGGAATCAATTGAGTGGGTCACAATCAATAACGAAAAAAATGAGTTCCAGTAGGGAGGAACAGAATCGAAAATATCAGAGTGCATCCCATGCCGTAGTGCTTTGTGAAACTTTGTCTGGTGACATGGACGTGTGTGTACAGAGCCAAGATGGAAAGGGTATTTCTTACTGTGGACCGTGGTCAAAGAGTTCTAAAGCCACTGGCTGAAGCCAGTTTGAGTTGAGGTTTTCTGTAACTTGTAGTCAGAAGTGTCCACGACACCCTCTTTTTCCATCCCCCACTTGACACAAACTCTTTCCTTTTTTTAAAATATTTTATCTCTTTATTGAAGTATAGTTGCTTACACTGTTGTGTTCGTTTCAGGTGTACAGCAAAGTGATTCAGTTTTATATACATATCCTTTTTTATATTCTCACAAACTCTTTTCTCTCTGTCCTTCCCAACAAGCCACGTGGTACTCATTTCTGCCCTAAGTCTTCATTCACATTCTTGCCCCCACCTGCAAAGCCCTTTCCCTCTCTCCCACTCCCCCCACCTGCCCGATCAGATCCTTCGAGTCCGGTCCAACTGAGTCCCTTCCTTCTGTGAAGCCCCTGGCAAGTATTATCTGCAGTGGGTAGGAGTGTGGGCTCTGCAGCCCCACTCCCTGGGTTTGAGCTCTCATTCTGCCACCCCCTTGCTCTGTGACCTTGGACAAGTTAATGAACCTCTCGGAGCCTCACTTGCCTCACCGGTAAAATGGGGATCATTACAGTTTCTGTCTCATGGGGTGGTTATGAGGATTAAATGAAGTCATGGTTGTAAACTGTTGGAACAGTGCCCGGCATAGCCAAAATGCTTTATTAAGTGTCTGTGAAATAAATAACTGAAAGTTGTCATCGGGTAGGGTATTTGCTATTGCATGTGTCTGCTCGTGAGCCCATGCCAGGGCACCAGCATCTCCCCAGGACTGGCCTTGGATCTCACTCTTCCCAGATCTTGAACTTTCCTCTAGGTTCCTGGCTGGCCTTGTCCTCAGCCTGCCTCCCCGACCCGCTTCCAACTGGCTGCTCTCCCTCCCACCAGGTAGCCGTGCCCACCCCCTGATTGCTCACTGCTCAAAGCTGCCCCTTCTACCCTCAGCCTCAGCCCGGGGGCCTTTCCCGCCCATCTGGGTGGGAACCCCAGAGGTGGCTTTCACAAGCTGATTTAGTGTAGAACTCATCTTTTCAGTCACAAGGGGAGAAAAAGGGCTGCAAGAGCCCTTGAGCACCGTTTCATTGCTGGGCAGGTGGCATGAGGGATCCTTCCGGCTGCCTGAGGTTTGAGAAGGATGGTGATAATACTAGTGATAGTAAGAAGATGATAATGGTACCTTCGAGCAGCCCCTGAGTATGGCATGTGTAGCGCTGACCTGCCGGCCCTGGCCAGAGACTCTGTACAGAGCTACGTCACCAAAGTCACTCGAGACCCCTGCAGAGTAGGGACCATGATCCCTGCTTTAAAGATGATGGAAGCGAGGCACAGAGGGGGCATGGGAAGTTGGAGGAAGCTCAGGTTTGACTTTTCCCAAAGCCCACTGTCTTTCCTCCCCCTCCTGTAGAGACCTTCCTTGTCCACTGGTCCGAATCCTCCTGAAAGTGGGGAGCCCACCGTGGCACCCCGGCACCCCCTCACTGGCTCCAAGCCTGGCCTGGGCCGTCCCTTCCCAGGCCAGCTGGGTTTTGCTCAAGAAAATGTGATTAAAGTTGGTCTCTCGAGAGAGGGTCTGTTTTAAAGAATCAAAGCCTTGAAGCGAGAGGAATGTTCATAATTTTCATGGCGGTCTTTGCTGCCGGGTTTATTTCCAACTGGCCCTGTGCTTGGGCAGCTGTGGAAATATTAGACCTCCCGGCAAAACCTGCAGGGTTGTCAATTCAGAAATGGAGAGGAGAAAAATGAGAATAAAAACAAAAGCCCATCTCCAGCAAATGTTAGAATTCTGATGGCAACCAGCTACCTGGAATCCTTACCATGTGAATTCAGAATGAGAAAAAATCCATATCTGGGAAAGCAGGAGCGTCTCCAGCCCACTTTTAATTGCACCTGGAAAGGGGCTTAATATCTCAGCCAATTTCTCCATCATCTTTTGCAAATCTTGGGCTGCTTAGGTCCCCAGGGGGTTTGTGTAATAAAACGGGATGGTTAAAGGGCATGTTTCTGTATTAACGAATCTTTCTGCACTGGCTGGGCCCGAGCATTATGTAAATGTTTACTGTAATTAAGAGATGAAGTTGTCACGGTGCAGGATTTTGGTTGCTGGTGTGGAGTTCCTGCCATGCCCCAGCCGTGAATAGCCGCCCGAGAAGGAAGAAGCAGAAAGGGGAAAAGGTGGAAATGCATGCCTTATACGTGGCTAACCCCGGGAGTAATCGTCTTGTTATAACGTGCCCCTCAGCTTACAGTACAAGCAGGTGCTGGAGCCATGTCTCGGGAAGGCAGGTCTGGGCTCAGACATGTCGATTTGCTCTCCTGCCTCTGCTGTGGCGTGGTGGCCATGCTTCTGTCACACTGCCTTGGGCTTAAAGTAGGATTTCTCTTGCTTGATCCCAAAGATGAGAGGATACGTAGAATTCCAAGAACCCATATTTGTTGTATGAGTTTGTTTGTTTTTTTTTTCTTTTTGGGGGGAGGAGGGAGTGGTGGTGAATTCCAGCATTAAAGAAAAAATCTTGAAGTACGATTTTCATGCAGTGAAACACACATCTTTTAAAAAATACAGCTTTATCGAGGTATAATTGACATACAATAAACTGCACTTATTTAAATTATACAATTTGATACGTTTTGACTTATGCATCCACCCGCGAAACCGTCACCGTAATCAAGATCGTGAATATATCCGTTGCTCCCCAAGGCTTCCCTCATTCTCCCCCCACCTCTCGTCATCCCTCCTGGCTGCCTCTCCCTGGCCCCCATCCCCTGGCAACCACTGATTTGCTTCCTGTCACTGTAGAATGGTTTTTGTTTTCTACAGTTTAATATAAATGGAATCATGCCATAAGTACTCTCTGGCTTCTTTCGGCATGATTATTTTGAGATTCATCCATGTCGCGTGTATGAGTCGTCTTCTACTGCGTGGATGCACCACAATTTGTTTATCCGTTCACCTGCTGGTGGATATTTGGGTTGTTTCCAGTTTGGGGCTATGACAGATAAAGCTGTGATGAACTCTCACGTACATATACTTTCATTTCTCTTGGGTAAATACCAGGCTAGGTCATGTGGCAGGTATCTGTTTAACTTTATAAGAGACTGCCAAATCATTTTCCCAAGTGGTTGTACCATTTTCCACTCCTATCGGAGATGGATGGGAATTCCCATTGTTCTACCTCCTTGCCAACATTTGGTATTATCATTCTTTTTAATTTTAGCTATTCCAGCTAGTGTGTGTGTTTTAATTAAAATTTCTTTTCTATGGTCCTTAAAATTTTATGAGGCACATACATATGTAAAAATTCAAGTTGTACACTTAAGATTTCTGCATTTTCCTGGATGTAAATTATTTCTCAATAAAATACTATAAAAAACTTTATAGGGAGAAGATTCCCTGGAAGTTAAATCTTCTATTTACATTCCTCTAAGTGGCTTTCCCAACCGAGTCAGGGACCCAGCTCTGGTAACTAACCGCTCCTTTAAGAACGCCTGCTAGTTGCTGGCGGTGAGGTGAGGTTTAGGGCCTAGTAACCGTGGTTCAGGTCGAGGAACCCCAGGTCGGTGCCAGCACAGGTGAGTCATCCGGTTTCCTGGAGCCTGGAAAACTGTGCCCGGGGCTTTTTGGTGAGGCAGTTCTTTGATGTCGAAAAGATGAAAGCTTTACAAGCCGGGGCCCCTCCCTCCGCAGCTGGAGGTGGCAGCCCACTCCCAGCAGAGGAGGGTTGAGAAGGGCAGTGCAGGCCGATGCCCTGGGGTGGGGGTGGGGTATGGGCGGGGGCAGGTTATCCCTTTGGCTCACTCTGTGGAAGCCAGTCCCAGACTCTGTTGCCTTCCCAAACGCCCCAGTGTGAGTGTGGCTCGGCTCTGCTGGCCTGGCCTGGCGCCTGCGTCATTTCTGAGTTTCCTTTGCACCTCTGCACCTGCCTCACGTCGGTGACCCCGTGCGACTGGACTGGGGGTTCCCAGCCCTGGGGCTGAGCCACCCAGCCCCCTGGCGGGGGGCGGGTTTGGAAATGGGTCCTCGCGTTTTGTTGTTGTTTTGTTTTTTTTAAAACTAACATCATATTGTATGTCAACTATACGTCAATGTTTTAAAAAATAGGATCTTTAGTTCCCTGACCAGGCATGGAACCCGGGCCCCTGGCAGTGAAAGCACGGAGTCCTAACCACTGGACCGCCAGGGAATTCCCCCACTCTTCCTTATCTTAAAGGTTACGCTTCTGCCTTACCCTACTTTTAAACTTCCTGGCATCTGAGCACAGAGTATTAGAGACGTTTAAGGAACAGGGTTGATTTCAAAGCAATAACATCCTTCCTGAGTCTTATTTTTATTTTTAAAATCTTTATTTTATTTATTTATTTTTGGCCGAGTCGGGTCTTAGTTGCAGCGTGTGGGATCTTTCGTTGAGGTGTGCGGACTTCTCTCTAGTTGTGGCACGCGGGTTCTCTCTCTCTAGTTGTGGCGCGCGTGGGTTCTGTAGTTTGCGGCACGCGGACTTTCTCGTTGAGGTGCACGGGCTTAGTTGCTCCGCAGCATGTGGGGTCTTAGTTCCCCAATCCAGGGATCGAACCTCGTCCCCTGCATCGGAAGGCGGATTCTTTACCGCTGGATCACCAGGGAAGTCCCTCTGAGTCTTACTTAATTTTAATTTTCTGTTTTTAGGATTCATTGGGCATCCGGTATTTTAAGCAAACCTAAACCTCTCTGCGGATCTTCACACGCAGCTAGAGGGGTGCCGAGATGGAAAAGTTCCGGTTGGCGTGACCCGTGCTGGTCTGGTGATGATGAAGAGAAGGGAGCTGCAGTTTTCTGTCATTAAATATTAACACTGGGTATTAATAATGAAGGCTGACAGTTCTTTTCGCAGTGCTGTTTCTGAGCGTGTCTCTCCCCAGCGCGCAAGGCCAGCAGGCCCGGGCCCTTCCCCTGCCCGAGCAATGTGGCTGGAGCCCCCTGCTCTCTGAGGTCAGGAGAGGTAAGGTAAACAACCGTGTGTTGTCACCCACAGAGGCAGGATTGCCTTCCTGGGCTGCTGCGCACAGCTCCGGGCTCCGTGTCCTCCCTTGCGACAGGAAAGCAGCTGGTGGCGAAAGGAAAAGCAGGAGGTGGATGCGGGAAGTGGAACGGACCTGGGGTGGGGGCACCCCCGGGGAGGAGGAGGCAACTGCCTTCCTGCTCAGAGGTCCCGGATGGACCTGTCACCCCGGGGGAGCGCTCAGATCCATCCCCACACCTCCCCAGCGTGGTCTCCACTCCCACCGCCTGAGGGCTTTGTTAGAAGCTGAGCAGTGACTCCCCTCTTCTGGGTCAGGAGGCCTCAGACTAGTTAAAGGGGTGGCAACGTGGGTGCCACACAGACCCAGGCCACACGGGCTCTGATGATGCAGATCTTGGCCAGAAAGAACCTGGCCAGGTAGACCAGGGCTACGCAAACCCGGGCCACGCAGAACCCCGTCTTGCAGACACAGGCCGCGTAAACTTGCCGGGCTACCCCAGCTTTCCCCGTCTGCTCCAGGGGCTCAGACGCGCTAGCCTCCGGGCTGGCTTAGCTCTGGTGACCTGTGTGCAAAGGCACGGATGCCAAGGCAGCCTTGAACTTACGTCCAGGGAGCCCACGCTTGGAGCTGGAAAATGAAACACGCAGTGAGCTCTTATGCCATAAAATGTACAAGGAATCAAATGTGAAATAGCCCCCATTTGCCACCATCCATTTATGGATGATTGCACGTTCACTTTGCTTTAATAAGACCACATCCTCCTGTATGTACATTCTCTCCTTTTCCTCCCCGCCCTGCGTTTGATTGTGGTGAGTTTAAATACGGTCCTTGGAGTGGTTGGTCTTTGCAGACATTCTTGGGGGATCCAAGTCCACTTTAAAGCAGAGGCCAGAGTTTGAGAAGTGTCTCAGCTTGGCACTAGTACCTCACTCTGAGGGAAAAGGCATATAATCTGAGGAAGACTCATACTAGAGCCATTTTCTCTGAGGAAAATGGTGAGATCCAGAAAACCTTCAGTGACTCTGGTTGATCATGGCGCCCTGCCATGGGGAGCCGAGGCCCTGGCCAGGATCTCTGGCTCACCCGCTGGCTTTTCACCCCCCGCCCCGCCCCCACCTCAGTCAGAGCTTGCCTGCCTTTGCCCTGAGATAGGGCCAGGCAGCTGAAATAAAAGAGGGGGTGGGGCCAGAAGCCTCCATCAATGGTGGTAATTCGTTGGGCTTGTGGTCGCCTTACACCTCTCATTTGAGGCTGTACAGGTGCTCCACAGACATGAATTAATTAGACCTCCCGCGCCTCCTGTGGGGTTTGGACAGATGTTCGATTCCAGAGGCCCTGCCTTCCGCATCTTCAGGGCAGAGCATGAGGAGTTTGGTTGGACGGTGACAAAAGCACCGTGCCACCTGACCCGTCCCTGCCAGGGAAGGCTGGGCAGGTGGGAATTCACTGGAAACACAGTTGTTTGGCATTCTCAAGCTAAAACTTCATTCCCAGAGTCCTCTGTGGAGTGCTACAATTAGGCCTCATCCAGTGATCGCCTGCTGGCTTTGGCATCCGAATGGAGGCTACTACTTTCCCAGTCACCGACTCACCAATGCAGTGCAAACATGGAGGGTAGAGTCCTTCTCTGGGTGGCAAGCCATGCAGGAGGAGGAAAAGGTTCTTTTCCCAAGCAAAAAAGTTAATGAGTAATGGTTTCTGGAATTTCTCCTCAGAGAATATAACCTCGTCAGCTCTAGTCTTCTGGCTTCTGAATAATTGTTCTCAGTAATAATACAGAGCCCCTTCATAATAATACATCTTTCTCTGCATTCAAGAAAGTAGCAATTTATTCCAGGCAAGACTGGAGAAAAAAAAAAAAGAGGTTGCTTTTATTCATCTTGATACCTGCCCACCTCAGAGATCAAGCAGCGAGGAGGCCGGTTAATGAGCTTAGGCCTTTTGGAGGTCTTTAATGAGCGCCTATGGCATGCCCAGAAGTGGGGGGAGGTGCCATGTGGGAGACAATAAAAAGAAGCTGTAAGAGCTGAGAATATTTTCTGGGAAGATAAGCCCTAAAACATGCTGAACTGGCTTTCCTTAAGTGCACTTTTGAGAAAGATGCGATGAACTGAGGTGTGGCATCCATTTCAACCTCTGTTAGAGAGCTAAATAGGACATTTCCCAGACTCCCTTGCAGCTAGGGTTCCAGGTATGATGAGGTTCAGCCAATCAGACATTCATGTGTGAAACTTGGCTTTGGGTCTCAGTGCTGATGAGGATCATGGCTGAGGCCACGTTGTTCTCAAACTGGTAGTGGTGGCTTCTGATTAGGTAATGGCTTCCTGATCATGACAGCTCAGTTCTGTGATGTGGCTTTGGGGGACTTTCCTGAAAACTCAGCATTGAGTGGGTCTCTTCAGCCCTCCAAATAAGCTTGTTAGCCTCTTAACACCCTACAAGGAATCCTTCTGTTGCAAGTAGCTGGAGGGGATCCTATTCTCTGCAACTGACCCCTGACTCACTCAGGCTTCCACTGTCACTGCCTTCCAGTTCCTCCCCCACGCCTCCCCCACCATCCCATCCCATCCCAGTCCATCTCATCTTTCTTATGCAGGTAACTCCTACTCATTCTTCAAGGCTCAGTTTAGATATCACCTCCTCCACGAAGCTTTCCTTGATATGTATGTCACCTCTACATCCTTCTTGCCCCATAGCACCCCCAATGCTTCCCTTCACAGCCTCTTTTTCTTTGCCTTCCTCCCCCACTGGACTGTGAGCCGCTTGAAGCTAAGGACTGTCTTTTCTTGAGGTACCTGGTGCCTAGCACAGGTTCATGCATGTAGTAGGTGCTCAAGAAAACATTTTTTGTTGAATTAGAAAACAACATACTGGACCTAGGGGGTCGTCATACTAAGTGAAGGAAGCCAGACAGAGAAAGGCAAATATCATATGATGTCACTTATATGTGGAATCTAAAAAAATGCTACAAATGAACTCATTTACAAAACAGAAACAGACTCACAGACATAGGAAACAAACTTACGGTTACCAAAGGGGAAGGGGAGAGGGGAAGGATAAATCAGGAGCTTGGGATTAACAGATACACACTACTGTATATAAAATAGATAAACAACAATGTCCTATTGTATAGCACGGGGAACTATGCTTAATATCTTTTTTTTTTCTTTTTGGCCGTGTGGGATCTTAGTTCCCCGACCAGGGATCGAACCTGTGCGCTCTGTAGTGGAAGTGGGGAGTCTTAACCACTGGACCGCCAGGGAAGTCCCCAATACTTAATATCTTGTAATAACCTATAATGGAAAAGAATCCGAAAAAGAATAGATTTAGATAAATATGTATTTATAACTGAATCACTTTGCTGTACAGCTGAAACTAACACAACATTGTAAATCAGCTATACTTCAAAAAAAGAAAGAAAGAAAGGAAGGAAGAAAACAACATACAGCACATAGTCAAATGTGAAGTTGTGTGGTTCAGACTTCAATTCAGCAAAGGGAGAGACCACCAGTGCCTAGAGGAAGAGGGAATATCACCGAGGGGAAGAAATTGTGACCCAGAAGCCAGGAGATCCTCCTTTCTGGGTCTGGTTTCCTCATCTATAAAGCGAGGGATGAGAGTTCATTAGTGTTTCCTGCTGTGCATTCCTCTGAACGTGACTTCTTTAAGGTGTTACCTGGGAGACAAGGGTTCCATGAGCAAATGAGTTTGGGAAATGTTGGGTTCAGCAAAATTAAACAGGTTTCGCTACTACAGAATTTCCCAGGGCCTTTAATATGCTAGAGTGCGTTGTGACTCTGGAAAATTCTAGTATGCAGTGTTGTATCAGTTTTCTTTTTTTTTTTTAACATCTTTATTGGAGTATAATTGCTTTACAACGGTGTGTTAGTTTCTGCTTTATAACAAAGTGAATCAGCTATACGTATACGTATATCCCCATATCTCAGTTTTCGTTTGCTTCAACAATGCTACAAGGGGCTTCCCTGGTGGTGCAGTGGTTGCAAGTCCGCCTACCGATGCAGGGGACACGGGTTCGAGCCCTGGTCCGGGAAGATCCCACATGCCACGGAGCAACTTAGCCTGTGCGCCGCAGCTACTGAGCCTGCGCTCTAGAGCCCACGAGCCACAACTGCTGAGCCCACATGCTGCAACTACTGAAGCCCGTGCGCCTAGAGCCCGTGCTCTGCAACAAGAGAAGTCACCACGATGAGAAGCCCGTGCACCACAACGAAGAGTAGCCCCCGCTTGCCGCAACTAAAGAAAGCCCGCGCGCAGCAACAAAAATCCAACACAGCCAAAGATAAATAAAGAAAGAAACAAAACAAAACAATGCTACAAAACCTCAATGGCCTACAGTGATACATATTTCTTGCTCAAGTGTCTTGAATCAGCTGGGGATTGGCTGGGCACCCTCATGTGTCCCGTGGGGGCTGGCTGGAGGGCCATCTGAGCTGGTCCTGGTTGGGATGAGTCTTGGCTTTTGGGGGTGGTGGTAGGTGGGCTCGAGTTCCCTTTGTATCTCATCCTCCAGCAGCTTACCTGCTCATGTTCTCGTGGTGTCGGCAGAGGCTCAAGGGAGCAAAGTCCCAGCTCACTGCAAGCCTCTGCTTCCCTCAGGTCTGCTAGCCAGCTGGCCATCCTATTGGCCAGCTGACCGAGGGCCGAGCAGGTCACCTGCCTGCCATGGGGGGACACTGTGAAGCTCCATGGCAAAGGGTGTGGATTTCAGGAGAGGTCAAGAATAGGGGTCACTGAGGCCCTCTACCACACAGTGTTTCCCAAAGTCACCTGACCACGGAACTCCTTTGTACATCCCACTGGCTTTCACAGCACACACTTTGGGAAACACCTGAGTAGCAATGCTTAAAATCTTGCGATTCTGATGCCCTGATTCTGCACTCTGGCTTCAGGAAGGAGTTGATAGCAAATCTGGATCATGCCCAGTAGATGGGATTTGACCAGAAGCCGCAGAAGGCGTGGCTAGAGGCGGGTACCTGGGAACCACACTCCAGCGGGGAAGTCTCAGTCAGAAGGGATCCCTACCAGCTGTTCCCATGATGCCCTTCTGCTTCACCTTCACCTCCTCTCTCCAGCCAGTCTTTTGTCCAGCCCTTGCTGGGGATGAGCAGAACCCTCCCGGAGGCATTACTTCCTGAGAGGCGTAGTTTTAGGAACCGTATGGCCGGGCCGGGAAATTCATTTTTCCTGTGTTCTGTTGCTCCAGGAAGACACTGCCCGGAGGCTTGAGTGAGGGACAGCCTTCCTGGGCATGGACATGCGGCCTCTGGCCTTTCCCTGTGGCTCTAGGCTGGAGGCCAGGTTCCTGCCATCGAGGAGTCAGGGCTTTGAGAGCTGGGACTACTCTCCTCCCCAAAGTATCTGGATGCCCGCGCTACCCACTTACAGACTCCCTGGGCTGGGGCTGGGGTGTCTGCCTGTCCCCTCTCTGCTGAGCCCTGGACTTCACCCAACTGCCAAGTCCAAGTAGCAACTTAGCAACGACAACCAGAACGCTGCAGGGTGACAGCGCTATGGCTGAGGTGACCCTGAGCGCTCACCAGTGCGTCTTTTATTTTTCAGACTTGAATCCATCCAGCAGCCCCGCCTGCCTTCCAGTAGGCGCGGTGGAAATGCTTCCTGTTTATGACTCCCTGTCTTGTGTCCCCAGAGCTCAGAGAGGTGGAGTTTCCGACCTGCCACCAGGGACTGCTTCAGTTTTATCAAAGCTCACCCGACCCCCTTGTAAATGCCCTGTGGCTTTTGGGGGTGGTGGTAGGTGGGCTCGGGCTCCCTTTGGGGCACATAAATTTGGCCTTGTTAAGGAAAGCTGCAGGGATGCGGGGATGAAGGTGATCAGGTTACAAAAGCACACCAGGCCCCCCGATGGCTTCACGGGAGGCCTGGGGCACACAAAAGGCCCCGGGGCCTGGGGTGGGTTAGGTGGGGGAGGAGCTGAGGCCGAGCCAGCCTCCTCGATAGGCCCTAAAAGGGTCCGCCCACCCAGAGGACAGCCTTCATCTTAAGCAGATCGGAAGGGCAGGGGCCCAGGTAAAATCCCACCAGAAACACCCAGTGTCCCTCTCTGGGTGGAGAGCATCTGGAAGTGTGGTGAGCTTGTGATTTTATCAGAAATGAATGCAGCGAAATTCATGCATAGGAAAAAATACCGAAAGAAAACACAGGGCTATGTTACCACTGGAAAATCCTTAGCTTGCGATTATAGGTAATTTACATTTCTTTTTTATACTCTTTTTGGTAATTTCCAAATTTTCTACAGTGACTACAAGTTATTGTTAAATCCGAACAAAAAATGACGGAAAAAAGAATAGAGGGAATGGTATATTCAAGTTTTTTGAGAAATAATTGTTCTATATACAATATTTCTTTGTACTGTATATTCAATAGACTCTCCGTTTAGTAAAACAGAAAAGTATAAGCGGTGGAAAGGAAAGACAGAAAACTTTTATCAGTGCTTATCTCTAGAAATATGACTGACTTAATTTTAACATCTTCTAAAAGAATGTATTATGTTTTAAAATTAGGAAAAAGTAATTGAAAATGAACATATTTTAATTTCTACCTTTATTCCCTCAATAAATATGTATCGGGCACCTACCAGGTAGGTGGTAGTGAATGGCACTGGGCCTACACAGATGAAGCAAACAGACCCTGTCCCTGGGTTCCTGGAACTGAAAACCTAAGGGAGACACAGTCACCAGGTAACCTACGAGTGTACAAGCTTGCCATCTGCCACGCGACCATGACATTGGGATGTCTGAGAGGGTATAAGCGCCCTGACTTGGTCTGAGGCATCCAAGAAGTCTGTCCCGCAGAAGCCACATTTGAATTGAAATGGAAAGAGTAAGAAGGGGTTAACTAATTGAGCCCTGTGGGAATGGATTTCCAGGCTGGAGGGATCCTGCAAAGGCCCTGTGGCTGGATGGAGGGGCCTGGAGTGGGGTAGAGCCTATCCTGCCAGGGTCTCAGGGCCCTTTTCAGGACAACGGTTTGGAAAAGGAAGACAGAAAGCAGAGAGATCTGTTGGGAGGCCTCTGAGGCCTGGACCAGGGTTGGGAGGGAAGGCAGTGGTATGCGGGGTCTGGAGACCCGGCTGCATTTCCACGTGCAAAGGGGCTTCCGAGTGGTTGGTGGATGTGTGCCCAGGGATGTTTTGCTGACTACGTGGTGACCGATGACCTGGTTCTCTCTTGGTGGCTCAATGGCCAGGCCCAACTCAGCCCTAGCTGATCTGAGCAGAAGAAGCGCCCTTCAGCATGGAAGCTCGTCTGAGCTGTAGGCCCTGAGAACGTGTGTGCGTGCGTGTGTATGTGTGTGCGCACGCGAGTGTGTGCTGGGGAGGTGTGGAGGATGGGGTGAGGACAGAGCACCTTTTAGAAGGGGACGTTCGTTAATCAAGAGACTATAAAATGCATCATGCCACAGCCTCATTACCTGGTTTTGGACCTTTTTGGACAGATTAAGTGCAATCTCACACCTCTCCCAAGAGGGCTTTTGGAGGCCATTTTCTCCAGCCTGACCCCTGGCTGCAGTGTTGGCTTCTCTCTGATGGCTACTCTGTCTTTCTCAGCTATTACCCCGTGAGACTTCTCCCTCCCTCAGCTCCTGGAATTCTGTGGCATCTGACTTCCGTTACTTAATACCTAGGCTGTCTGGTTATAGTACTGTGTCCTCCAATCCATATCTGGGCCAGGTAGTCTGCGTACGTAGACTTGGACAAATATTCTCTCTCACACGTGGTAATACTATTTTCCAAATGTCTACGGTGCTGCTGTGATGAGGAAAATACCGCATTACCAAGCTTTACAGAATTCCTCGTTGCTTTATGTCATTATGTGCTGTTTTTGAGAGATACTGAAAGCGCAGCAAAAGGAGAACTTTTGGGACCTTTTCGAAAGTGGGCCTGGTGTATGAGAAGTTTGGGCAGCATGGTTCTGAGAGCTGACCCCTTTTGCACGGGGACTGAACCACTTTTGTGAGCCTGCGTGTCAGGTCAGCCAACAGCTGTGGTCTGGGAGGGTGTTCAGAGATGCCAGTTGGTTCTTTGTGGCCGGGGCCACTTCTGCTACAGTCCAACACCTTCGAATGTCCCCAGCTCTTGGCTGGCAACTGCAGATTTTGAATGCTCTCCTGGTATGCTGGGACGGGGTTTCACAACTCCCCTTGTAGGATCTGGAGTCTCTGCTTGTGACCCCAGCCTCGAAGGGGAGGAGGGGGTGGAATCAGATTCAAGGATGCTCACACTTGTCTCTGCAACTCTCCAATCTAACCAGGGGTGGGGAAATGCTGGTGTAGGCTTTAGAGCAATCACAGTAACTCAAGTGGGTGGGGATACACATAAGATCCCATGCTTTGTCCGAAACGTTTTCTTCCACAAAATGAACTTGGGAAAACATTTATTAAATACTCTCTCTCTCTCTTTTTTTTTTTTTTAAACAACTGGGCTCTGCTTGAAGTTTTGGCCTATCTGAAATGGCGGACACGGTGGACTGGCTATACACTGCCTTCTCCCTTATTTTCCTCTACTTTAGAGGCTGGAAAGCACGATTCTGTGATCTCCCAGACTTCCTTGCAGCTGGTGGTACCCATGTGACTCAGATCCAGCCAATGGCCGTAAGAGGAAGTTTTTGGCAAAGGGCCGTTTCAGCTGGCATGGCCCTTTAGCCCTTTGTCCTCCTCCCCACTTCCTGTCTGGAATGCAGGCTCATGCCTGGAGGTGCAGAAGCCATATTGTGGTCATGAGGACCACATGCTGAGGACGCTAGAGAAGGCAGGAGAGATTTGGTCTTCAGGGATATTTTGGGGCTGCCATACTAGTCCTACATAGTCATTCTCTTCATTTCTTTCCATGTGAAGCAAACACATCTGTAACTTGTTCAAGCCATGGTTTGTTGGGTTTTCTGTAACTTACCAAATGGGAATCTAAATGACAGATGATTTTATCTTCGGAATAATCCAATGGGATAGAATCGACATCTCTGTTTTACAGATGAGGACACCAAAGCTCGGAAGGTCAACTAATCAAGGTCAGACAGCTAGTTAGTTGCAGAGTTAGGGTCTGAACGCAGGACTGTGCGACTCCAAACCTTTCCTGTACTACCTCCTTCCATGTGGTAGAGAACCCGCCACGTCAACGTCATGGTAGAAACCCACCTCAGGTCTGGAGTGGGATGCAGAAGTTTGGTATGAGGTTCATGAGTAGCAGTGAGAATTTCCCCTATTATCATCGTGAGTGTTTTTGCCACGGTCACAAACATGTTCTCTGTTATGGGTTGAATTGTGTCCCCCCTTCCCCCCGACCCTCATGCATATGTTGAAGTCCTAACCCCCAGGACCTCAGAATGTAATCTTATTTGGAGATAGGATCCTTACAAAGGTTATAAAGTTACAATGAGGTCATTAGGGTGGGCCCTAATTCACTAGGACTAGTGTTTTTATAAGAAGAGAAAGTTTGGACACAGATACTCATAGAGGGAAGATGATGTGAAGAGACAAAGGGAGAAGATGGCCATCTATAAACCCAGGAAAGAGGCCTGGACAGATCTTCCCTCACAGCCCTCAGAAGGAACCAACCCTGCTGACACTTTGATCTTGGACTTCCAGGCTCCAGAACAGAAGTTCTGTTCTCGATCCTTCCTCTTGCCACATGTATCAGTCAGCTATTGTAATCATGCTGTGTAACAAGCCAGCCCAGAATCTGTGGTGTATAACCACAAGCCTTTGTTTACACTCATGCATCTGCTGGTCAGCTGAGTTTGGCTGCAGGTTGCAGGTTGGATTCAGGTCTGCTCCGTGTATTTCTCATCCTCATTGGACCATCGGGCTACCTGGGGCACTTTCTTCTCACGGTGATGGCAGAAGCGCAAGAGGCCAAAGTCAGCCACAGCAGCACATTTCTAACCTTCGCTCACACTAGAGTCTGCTAACATTTTTTGACTAAACTAGGTCATGTGGTCCAGCACAACCTCAATGATGGGAGGCGGGCAGCATTATATTCTGGCCCATAGAGGTGGGGGAAGGGGGTGGATATTTACTAAACTATAATTCTAATTATCACCCTTCTTAGAGGAGCTCTGGCTTTGGAATGAACTCACATATTTTCTTTCCTATTTGCCTTGACCCAAGGCTTCTCATTTCTTCCTGCCCTGTGTATGCTTTTGGAGCATTCCTTCTACCTCTTCAAGGTCCATTCCTTCCTAGCCTTCTGTACCAATTAGAATGATTTCAGCTTCATGTAACAGAAAATCCGGCTCAGTAAGCTTAAACAGTAAAGGGATGTAATGGCTTAAGTAACTGAAAAATCCAGCAGCTGTGTGAGCTTCAGGAATGGTATGATCAGGGCTCCACATCCATTTATCTGCCAATCTCTCGGCTCTTTTCTGCTGTGTATGTCACCTTGCTCCTCAAGGAAGCTTCCCTCATGATCAATATATGATTACAGCACTACTTGTAAAACAAACAAACACAGTAACTTGAAAACTACACAAGTGGCTACTAGCAGTAGAATGGATCAATACATTGTGGCATATTCGTACAACAGGATTGTAGACAGCAACGAAAAAGAGCAAACTCTGCACCATGCAACAACATGGAAACTTTCAGAAACATGATGTTGAGCAAAAGAAACCCTAGACAAAAGAACACATATTGTAGATTTCAGTGATTATAAAGCTCAAAGCCAGGCAGAACTAGCTTATGCCCTTGAAAGCCAGGAAAATAGCCTTGGGGGCTCAGGGTAGCCACCGGAAGTGTCCCCAGGGGGCTTCTGGAGTGTTGATCATGCTCTTTGACTTCTTTTTTTAAAAAAATAAATTTATTTATTATTCATTTATTTTGTTGGCTGCGTTGGGTCTTCGTTGCTGTGCGCGGGCTTTCTCTGGTTGCGACGAGCGGGGGCTACTCTTCGTTGTGGTGCGCGGGCTTCTCACTGCAGTGGCTTCTCTTGTTGGGGAGCACGGGCTCTAGGCGTGCGGGCTTCAGTAGTTGTGGCACACGGGCTCAGTAGCTGTGGCACGCGAGCTCTAGAGCGCAGGCTCAGTAGTTGTGGCTCACGGGCTTAGTTGCTCCGTGGCGTGTGGGATCTTCCCAGGCCAGGGCTCGAACCCGTGTCCCCTGTATTGGCAGGCGGACTCTCAACCACTGTGCCACCAGGGAAGCCCCTCTTTGACTTCTTGATCTGTATGCTGGTGACATGGGTATAAGTTCGTTTAGTGAAATGTCACCAAACTGTACACTTATGACATGTGTGCTGTTCTTTACATATATTTTGCTTGAATTATAATTTATTTACAAAAATCCCTCAGGGTGCTGTGTGGAGAATTGGACAATGGGTGAGGGTAGAGGTAGGCAGACTTGTGAGGAGGCTGATGCCACAGGCCAGGTGAGCAACAAAGCAGGACGATGAAGGTAGAAGCCGCCACCCGGGCTACAAGGTGAGAAAAGAGAAAGGGAAGAGGGAGAGAGGGGAGGCAGGAAGGTGAGGAAAAGGCAGACCGCTTAGCCCCACTGATGGGCTGGCGGGGGTGTTCAGAGGTTCCAAGGGCAGCGGGAGAGGCCCCGTGAACACTAGGAAGGAGCCGCGGATGGCAGCCTGCCCCTCACACACAGTGTCTTCTGGGGACATTGTGAGAGAAACGACACTGGACTATCTATCTGATCGTGAATAGCATTCCTTTCTTAGAGACTGTATGCCCCCATCAGCAGTGGATGAAAGTTCCAGTTCCTCCACATCCTGTCAACACGATATGGTTGAAGGATCTTTTTAAAGCATAAATCAGGTCATGTCGTTGTCCTGCTCAGAAGCCTCCAGTGGTTTCCTGTAACACTTAGAATAAAATCCTCCCTCTTCACAAGGTCTATAACAAGGTCCTACCTCTTTCACAAGAGGCCGAGCTTGGTCTTACCTCAGGACATTTGCACTTGCTGTGCTCGTCACACGCAGCTCTTTGCGTGTCTGTCTTTTCTCATCATTCAAGATTCAGTGTGCTTTGGTTACTGTTGCTGCATAACAAACCACTGTAAAACTTAAGGACATAAAACAAGGATTTTATTGTGCTCATGGATTCTGGGAGTCAAGAGTTCAGACAGGGCACAGCAGATGGCTTGCTTCTGCTGCACCATGAGTGAAAGCAGAAAGACTGGGGGTGACCTGCAACTAGGCACTGGATTTATCTGGAGACTCCTGGCACCTGTGTTGGGAAGGCTCAAACCCTCAGTTTATCTGGGACAGCTGACCAGAGCCTTGCAGGTAGCCTTTCATTCCTGTTCCCCTCATTAAGCCACAGACACGCCTTCTGTTCCGGCTGTAGCAAAGGTCCAGGCGGCCCAGGTCTGGAAACTGACTTGCGTCCCAGGCCTCCTGGGGACGGATTAGGCTGAAGTTCATCTCTCAGTTTCACTGAAGTAGATAGGGAAGGCTGCTGAGAGAGTTCCTACCCCTTGACAGTAATCCTTGACATTATTAACAAAACCCAGTATTGTGGGAATGAAGCGTGGGTGTCTGGGGTTTGCTTCAAAGCATCCTGGGGTTGGGATGAACAGGGCAGGACCGACCCTGGGTTGCAGGTGGTTGAAGCTGGCCATGGGTCCCAGCAGTTCCTCACAAGATTCCCTCGACTTTTGCATACTTTTGAGACTCTTCATAACAAAAAGTATAAAAAGACATCACACCCACTCCAATAAAATCGTATTCTCCCCTCTTCCCTTTCAAAAAACCCATTGTCTTTGGTACATTCTATCCAAATAACTAAAAGCAATATCTCTTGACCATAATGTCAGGATAACAGCAAGATTATTAGCAACTCACAGAGGATGTGAAAGCAGTAATCTTGTGTCTCCACTTATTGTAGTGACTTAATGGTCATATATTTTATCCTGAAGCGTGGAAAATGAATATTGAAAGTGTATACTCCAACACAAAAGCTATTATTTTTAACGTTCAACTTTATGTAGAGTACAGAAGTGTCAACTTTCATAAGGCAACCAGGGAGACTAAACTTTATTGTTTCAGAGGGTTTAGGAACAGACTCTAGATCTGAAGGTGGTGACTTTCATACCCAGATGAGTACGCCTAGGCTCCCTGAGACTGAAAGTTTGGGGTTGTGAGGGCAGAGAATGGCAGCACCGTTTCGACAAAGAGCTCAGTCCACAGTGATGAGATTTCAATGCCTGTTTTTGGATGTACCCTTTCCAGCAGGGCCACTAGTTCTAACATGGCTGCCAGGTCCAACATGACCACCAGTTTCAACATGGCCACCAGCCATTGGTGCCGTTGAGTGCCCACCAGGGACTGCTGTCGTTCTCAGAGTTCTGAGGGGAAATCGCTATCTCAGGCTGTGAGAAGCCACTCTTCTAAAGGAGCTGTCCAGTAGGTCTGTGTACGTGGGCGCAGAGATACATAGCCTTGTGGATGCCCAAAAAGACTGGGGAGAAGAGGTTAGGCCAAAGCTCTAGAATGAAACACAGCCAGCCAAGGTTGTAAGCTTGACTGCCCTGGCTCTGGGGGTTCCATTGCCAGTGGGAAGTTTGTAGAAGCCACAACCAGGGCCTTCCCAGAGGCAGGCCACCTTAGGAGGGAGGGGTGACAGGTGTCTTCGTTGAGTCCCACGAATGGTGACGTGTGGGTGCAGGGGGAAAGAGGACGGCTCCGGGCGTAAGGCCAGGCCGTGGGTGGTACACTGATGTTACCCCAGTCTGCAGACTGCCCCTCTGACAGGCCAGTTGGGAGCCTGGGGACCCTGGTGGCCCGTGTGAGTGCAGGCCTCAGTGTAAGGGGTTCTAGGAGCCGAGGAGTCCAGATGACCAGAGGGTCATGGTTCCCACCCCCTCAAGTGGACACCAAGGATGAACAGTAAAGACCCCTGCTCAAGGATTCTGGGGAGGGGGCTCATAAACACTTTGTGCTGTGGAATTGTGAACGTGGGACTCAGGGGCTGTTCACGGGTCGTTAGGGTCTTACCGTGTGCTAGCCAATACCAGTGTACCCTGGCTGCAGTCGCGGCAAAGGCCTGAGGTTTCCCTTGGCCCTGTCCCCGCCCCACCTGCTCTCAGGGAAGCCACCCATCTCCCAGTGCATAAGGGCCTCAGGGGCAGTGGTTCCCACAGGGATGTAGCTCACCACTGCAGCGTTCCAGTCTTCAGATGACTCAGCTCCATTCCTTGGTCACTGCCCCGAGTCAGATCACGTCATGCTCTAGCTCAAAGCCCTCCCGTGGCTCCCCATTTCCCTCAGATAAAAGCTCAAGTTCTTACTCTAATAGTCAAGGCCTCCCTGGTCTGGCCCTTCCACCCTACCTCCCCGACCTCAGGTCCTGCTACCCATGCCCCCTCCCCCACCCCGCACCAGCCACACTGGCCTCGTTGTCATTTCTGGAACACACCAGCACACTCCTACCTCAGGGCCTTTGCACTGACTATTCCCTCTGCCTGGCATGCACTTCCTCCAGACATTCCCCCCGGCTTGCTTCCCCACCTCCTCAGGTCTCCTTTCCAGACAGGCCTTCCCCAACCACCCTACTGAAATTACAATGACCCCTCCCCACAATCCTGTTTCCTGCACGACCACTGCCCCTCACCTCATACCCATTACCATTCTGCGCAGTGTGACATATTCGATGTGTTTTTGTTTATTGTCTATCTCCCTTTGTTCAAATAGAAACTCTAAGCAGGCAGGGACTTTTCACTTCTTCCATTCACTGTTCCGCCCCTGGAGCTCAAAACAGTGCTTGGCACATAGAGGCATGCGGTAAATACTTGTTGAGTGAATGAATGAATGAATGAATGAACGCACTCACCCTGGCACCTTTGGGCCCTTGCTCTTCGTTGGGCCCTTTCCCACATGCACAGATCTACCTTATCCCAGAGCAAGCCTCCCCTTGCCTTCCCTCCCCGTCTCTCTCCGCCAGACTGCGTGTCGTCAGCCCTCTGGGCTTGCTGCCCTCACATGGTGACTTTCATCGTGCCCCTGACGCTGCTTCCTCTTGGCTCCGACGGCCCACGTGTCCCGTCCGCTGCTCTCCCACCTCGTTCCCTTGACTCCTGCCCACTGCTCAGACCCTCCAGCCCTTGCGGCCCTTCTCCACGCTCTCTTGTGTCCCCTCCCCACTTCTCTTCACACTCCCTCCTCGGGCCCAAAGGTGCTCTCTGCCTCCTACTCTTGCCTCTGGGTGCTTGCTCCCTTTAGAGGTCTCCTCCGTCGATCTCCTCGATCCAAAATCAACGAGGGAAAGCTCAAGGGCCAAGTGCATGGATTAGTTAAAGAAAAAAAGCAATAAAAAAGGAGAAAAAGCATAAAGAAAAATCCAGCTCATCGGCCCCTTTGCAGTTCAGCTTCTCCCCTGCTCTTCCCAACTCTGTCGGTGGCCCAGCCACTCCCTTGGATGTTCAAGCTAAGCTCAGCGTCATCTTTGGTGCCCATGTCCCACGCTTCTGTGAGGTTCTGCTGCGTCACCTCTTCTGGGGCTCTTTCAGTGTCTTCCCTTGTCTATCCTCATGCCACGTCCCTGCTTCAGGCCTCCCTCACATTTCCCCTGGGAGGTTGCAGAAACCGTGAATCGGGTCCTCTGCAGCCAACGTGAGCCTTCTGGAGCCAAATGGGATACAATTACCCTGTATCAGGGAGGGTCTAGCCAAGAAAACAGAAACCTCTCTAGGTATTGAAACATAAGGTATTTAATCCAGGAAACTGACTTCATAGGCTCTGGAGGAGCCAAAAAGCCAAACAGGGCACAGGGAGGTAATGCAGAGGTTAGCAACCCAGAGAGTAGTAACAGTAGGAAGCTGCTGGCATCCCTCGGGCTGGAGGGACAAGGGAAGAGGGAGTGTTATAGGAACCTGGAAGCCAGAGTCGGCTAACAGGAACTCGAACCATGGAGGAGATGCGGGAGGAGCAACTGATGCTGGGGATGCTGCCCAAGGAGAAGAGAGTGAGGAGAAATACCCTGGCTTCTCCCTCTTTCTGCCCACCTATCTCCCTCTGGTATCCCCCATTGGCTGAATCTTGAGGCCAGTTGCAAAGTAGCCTGGGAAATGTAGTTTCCTGCTACACTGCAAGGAAGAGAATGGATCTGAGACAGAAAAATGACTATACACACTCCCTGGCAAAGAGCTCACCGAATAAACTCCAAGCCCCTCAGTCTTTCTACGTGCTTTGGGTCCTCTTCCGTCCATTTGCTGGCCTTCTCTGCCATTGTCCCTGCACACTCACACTGAATGTGGCTGATGTGGGGACCCCTGCTTCCATGCCTGCCACCTCTGTACCCTTCCTCACTCAGTATCCTTGGCCCAGAAGGCTTTCCTTTCCAGCCACGCTGGTGTAACCTCACCCAGACTTTAGTGCCCAGGTGGAAGCCACCTCCTTCATGAAGACTTCCTGGCCATCACTTCTAGCCTCCAGCACACACAAACAAACGTTCTTTTTTTTTCTTCCCCGGTGCTTCCTGCGTCTCTGCCTCGCCTCGTTTCTCCCTGTATCATAGTTATTAATGGGCTTGTCTCAGCTCCCCCATTAGACTGCAGGCTTCCTTAAAGGCTTGTTGAAAATGAAGCCTCCACGGCCCCCGACACGCAGTACCCCGTGCCTAGGAAGGGCGCATTGCCTTTTAGTTTAATGAATGAACAAATAAGTAGCAAGCAACACAACAGCAGGTAGCAATACCTAGTCAGTGCAGGTGAATTAATTTGGGCTCTTTAGCAATCCATGCCTTGAGGGGGAGGGGTGTGACAGGCCCGGGAAGAAGCAAACTGGGGAGTCGTTCCGGGCGGGGAGCAGATGTCCACATTCTGCCTTGTTATTACTTCAGCTTATTGTTTCAGGTTTTTTCTTTTCAAGAGAAAAGAATCCGCCCATGTTTTCATGTTGTTCTCATTGAAATACACCCACAGGTTCTGAAACGAACCCACTGGTGAAGTGCAAGCAGGGAGAGGGCGGCGGGTTTTTTTTCCTTCCCCATGGTTTGGTGCTGCGGCTCGCGGCCCGGGCTCCCTGGGGCCCCGTCTCGGGAAGCAGACTCGGAGAACGGGTGGTGAGCACCGCCTTGGGTAAATGCTCCAGGTTGGGGGAGGCTTGGGCGCTGGAGCACTGAAGATGTGTCTGTGAATTCATGTTTGCACGAAGCATTTGTCAAGGGTTTACCTTTTCCGGGATGAAAGGTCCTCAGGGAAAGGATGCAGGTGTGAAGTTGGACCCAGGGCAGAGATGGCTCAGGCTTGGGGCCCCTGTTGTAGGCTGTTTATTCATGAATTCATTTGTTCTCTCCTACATAGAATGAAGGTGTGAATTTAGGAGACACCAGAATGGTGAGACCTTTGGAGCTAGTCTAGGTTCCGTATTTGGCAAATGAAGGTTTGGAAAGGTTAAGTGACTCGCTCAGGGTTACACAGCCAGTTCTGAGCAGTGGAAGATTTGAACCTTAGTTTTTTGCCTCCCAGCCGGGAGCTCCCAGGGTTTGCGAGGGCTGCCGAGAGGAGTCCGGCCCGCCCCTGCCATCAGACGTGGTCCAGTCCTGCGGATATAGGGCCTGAAGGTCACATTTGGAGTCATTTTCAAGGATGGTGACTGCTTCTTGCGGCCGATTCGGCACTGGGAGAGTCGCTTGCATCCAGCCAGGGGTCCTTCTGGCCGGGGTGGGGGACAGGTGCGTCTCCCTCTGAGCAGAACTGCTCAGTCCCCTCCCACCCGAACCCCGCCCTGTGTGCAGCGCGCATCTCTGGCTATCTCTGGCCCGGTTACTTCAGAGACCGCATCCCCTGCTCCGTGTTTATAAAGCCGCGTCAGCTTGGGGTGTGGACAGGAATGACCTGAGCTGTCTAAACAAACCGCGAGCTTCTGGCGGCCCGCCTGCCAGGGTGTGTGTGACATCCTCTGGCCCGAGAGGTGCGTCGGGTTAGGATTCCGGCTTTGCTCATTTTGAGAGCTGGGCAGAGAAAACGCAGGTCTGCGTCCTCTGGTTCCCCAGAGTGAGCAGAGACGCAAAAGGTGAGTGGAGGCCCCAGCACATCACTGCCGGCTCCCTCCACCACCCCCAAGCCGTTCCTTTCTTTCTTTTTTTTTTTTTCCCTCCCCGTTTCTCTTAATCACCGAGGGACAAAGAGGAGATCTGGCCGCTAAAAACATCCCACGCAGATATTACCTACGGAAACCACAGGAACGGGCACATTTTAGTAAAATGAAGGCCTATTCGCTTTTTCTGCGAGACTGTGCCCCTAAATAATGGTCTGTCATTTTAAACAGCTTTTCAAATGACACAGAAATTATACTATTTTTAGGTCAAACACCCTGCAGAACTTGACATTTGAAGGTTCGGCTCTGTGTGAAAACATCCAAAGGGAAGTGTGTGATTTCTCTCTCTCTCTCTCTCTCTCTCTCTCTCTTTTTTTCCCTAGCAACAATAAACAGGAGTGGCTTTCGTTTATTTGCGTGCGTTCCTATCCCTCTTGTATTTGCATCTCTGGGGTTTATTGGTGTAATTCTCCAGGCGCAGACTCAACATGGCAGATGTCACCTGAAGAACGCCCTTTGGAGATGCGGTCCCTACAAATAAAAGCAGGTCGTTAGACTAGAGCTGTCTTTGTTCCCTTAACTACGGTGGTTTCTCCCTCTGCACAGAGCACGCTCTATATAAAGCCATAACCATTCAGAGTCACACGTAGACTCTATAAAGGGCTGCTGAGAGATGAAAGATGTCTTTAACCCCTTCCTCTCGGGCATCGGTGGAGGCTGTAACTGCTCAGTTCCAGAACGTGCAAAGTTCTGTTCTGGGCTGACCTGCGGCTGGGAGCAGAGGAGGAGGGGTGCGGGGTGTGAGTGAAGCAGCCAGGTGGGAGAAATCCCCCGCCTCGACCCTCCCCTTCCATGTTCCTGCCTCAGTTTCAAGCTGCTGGGAATCCCGGCGTGGATGGGGGTGACAAAGAGAAAGAAGCTGTGATGACACTGGGCAGGACTCAGGCTGTGGGAGCCGGGGAGGGGGGCAGCCCGCTGGTGGGAGCTTTCGCCTGTGATTTTAGATGGGGGTCCCTGTACTCCGCCGTCTCTGCAGGGGTGCTGGGGTACTTGAAACTGTGGAGTCAGGGTGGAAGCGTTTCCTGGAGGATCAACTGTATTGGATTTTAAGTGACTGTCAATGTTGCTTTTATATTAAAACAAGCACAGCGCTGTCTAATGGAATCCAATGCAGATGGCCAGGAATGGGATGGGGAAAGCCCAGCTTGCTGAAGTGCCACTTTGAACTCTAACTTGAGACCCCCAGAAGGCTGTTTGGGCCCTTTGGTGACAAAGTTTAAGAAGCCCTGCCCTAGATAAAACGCTAAACGCAATGTAGAAATGTTTTAGTGCGAGGGACAAGGCAGGGGTTCAAGACCTGGCTCTGCTAGTTACTAGCTGTGTGATTTAGGGCGAGTGGCTCAACCTCTCTGAGCCTCAGTCTCTTCCTCTGTAAAATGAGACTGATAGCAGCTCCTTCCTTACAGGACCAGGCCTGCCACTCATGTGCTCCCACTGACATCTCGGGGGGCTGCCCCTGGCAGAGAAACTACTCAGTGTTTTCAGCCTCTGGCGGAACCCATTGTGGCCACAGGGCAGTTTAACAGTGTTTATCCTGTGAAAGCAGCCGTGGGCGCTGAAAGCACGGAGGCCACTCAGATGTACAGTGCAGAAATGCGGGCACAACGTGCCCTGGGCTGTTAGACATCTGAGGCACGGTAGTACCAATGCCTCAGGCTCCCCACCCCGGGCCAGCGCTCACACCCAGTAACACTCTGCTCTCCCCAGTTCCTCTGCGTGACCCGTGTGGCCACTTCTGAGACAAAAGCCATGTCTGCTTCCGAAACTCGCTTTCATGGATGATGTGACTCCTCCCTGCACAGTGAGAGAGGGGTTGGGAGCCCAGCTGGACAGGTGTGAGGAGGGGAGGAAACAGCTGGTGGAAACTCCACCCTAGATTGGACACCGTGGTGCTTTGCAAGATATGTCCACCCATTTGCTGACACTCTTTCCCTCCGGAGGGAGGCCGGCTGCTGTGTGGTGAGGACCCGGTGGGGTGGCTTGTGGAGAGCCCTGTGCGGTGAGAGGGCTGAGGCCTCCTGCCCACGGCCATGTGAGTGAGCCATCTGGGGAGTGGAGCTCCCAGCCCCGGTCGAACCTTTGGATGACTACAACCCCAGGAGGGACCCTGGGTCAGAAACAGTGAGCCTAGATGCTCCCAAACTCCTGACCCACAGAAACTCTGACATAATAAACGTGTGTTGTTTTAAGCTGCTAAGTTTTGAGGTAACTTGTTATGTAGCAATAGATAACTTGTACAGACCCCTCTCCTTGTCCTTCAAAGTGTCATTTGAAAGAATTCATGATGCCGTTCCTTTTTTTCCTGGCTTATAAGGATGTTGGAAACTGGAAAAGAAGAATGTGTAGTTTGGGAGAAGGGCAGTGATACTGTGGGCGTACATGCTGAGAACTTTCCATTGGTTATGTCATCTAATCATCTCGACCGTCCTGTGGGAAAGTATTACTAGTCCCATTTTCTAGGTAAGAATACCGAGGCTCAGATTACACAAGAAGCCTGGTCACTGGGGCACTAAATCTGTGTTTCTTTAGCAGGCTGCCTCTGCTTAAGAATAAAGCATCTAAGTCAAGGGCCTGGCCTTGTTTCTGACTAATTGCATAGGCTCTCACAAGTGACTAGCCGGTGGGGGCCTTTTTTCTTTGTGAAGGGCCCCTGTACCATTCCTTGTAGCCTGGGGGGCTGTCGATCATGGTGCCACACTCTACTGTGGCACCGGGAATGGAGCCTGGCCTGGTCAGTGAGAGAGATCCATTCCCCTGACCACAGCGATTCGTTAAGGAATGGGCATGCGATTCCGTCCAGGCTAATCCAAATATTCCACAGAGCCTCTCTGCCACAGCCAACGGAGAGAACGGCTCTTTCTTTCTTCTGGGGTTGCTGAGCTGGGAGGCTGTGGATCTGGTGCCTTTGGGACTGGCAGGCCTGCCTGTCTACAGAGTCAGGTCGAGCCAAGCCATGAAGGGAGGCAGAACTCTGGACCCACTTGAGCCCCTGGATCCAGCTATGCCTGAAGCCATTCTTCTCCCTGGACTGTCCAGTTCCAAGAGTCAGTAAATTCCCTTTTTTTTTTTTTTTGTCTCAGCTAATTTGAATTGGGTCTGTGTTGCCCGCAGTGCAGTGGGCAAACTTGGGAGCTGCTTTTAGCATCTTGGAGCAGTAGAGCATAGCCCCTCTCTATGGTGACGGAATGTAGTAGTAGCTGGTGATGTCCTGCTGGCCTATGCTAGAGGTCATGACAGACTGTTTGCTTACAGGCCAGTGGCCTCCTGCATCTCTCTGTCTGAGGTTCTCTGGCCTCAGGACCATGCTTGGCCTCTGTGTGCGTGCGTGTGTGTGTGTGTGTGCGTGTGTGTGTGTGTGTGTATGGTGTACACACGGGGAGAGGGAGACAGTTCTAAAATGTCAGGGAATTAATGCCTCAGGAGTAACCCTCTTCCAGTGAGAGCGTACCTGGGCTCCCTTGCCCCTTGAGAGGACAATCTGGAGGTGTCTTCTACACAGTTTCTTTGAGGGTCCCCAGCAGAACTGCACCCCAGTAGCCCAGAGTGAGAACCCTCTCAATAAAGGACCCTTAATCAGCTTCCCTCTGTGCCCTGTCTCTTTCCCCACTCTCTCTCTCACTCATGATTCTTGGGGTCACCTCCCAGATAAACTACCTGTCCCCAAATCCTTATCTCAGGGGCTGCTTTGCAGGAAAAATCTAAAACTAGGACATCAATAGATGGCGTTTTGATCTTCTGGAGTTGACAGATCTGGAGATACTTATCATAATGGGAAAGACTGAAACCGCAAGGTTCTCAGCCTTAGCAATTTTGTGAGTTCAATATTCCCCACACGGCGCATGTGAGGACCACAGGAGAACTGGGCAGGTGGGGTGAAGACAGCAGGGCGGATATGGCAGGGGTCCGAGACCCCACGGAGGTGAAGCAGCCATTTTGAAATGGAAATTGATGGGACAAATGGGGTTGGAGCATCTGGGCAGTCTGGGGTTGCCTCAATGTGGCACGTGGGGAGGTACTGGCGTTGGTACCCCGTGCCCAGGGTCCAGAGTGTCTGTGGATAGACAGGAGCCGGGAGCCCTTCAGATTATAGTGAGAGCTGGGCTTGGTTCCCAGCTGTTGGTTTTGTTTGCCTTTCCACTCTGCCTTTCTTCTCTCTCCTTTTGCCGTTCCCGTTTATTTATGTTTAAACACGTCCTGTGTCGCTGCCTCGGCTGAGTGGCTAGAGAGTCAACGAGGGCATGGTTTCTGCCTCGTCTTCCCCTGCAAGGCCTGGCCTCCAGGAAGAAGATGCAACTGTGGATGTAGGAATATTTGACTGATACGGCTGGGCCACATGTCTGCTTTCTCTTCTCCCCACAGCTCCCCACTCCCTCCAGATCCCCCGCTGTTCCTCCTGGTCACTTCCGCAGTGGCATCTGGGACACAGACATCGTTTTTTTTTTTTTTCCTAATTGCATTTCAGCCGAGGGGAGCCACGCTCAGAGAGGGGACCGTAGGAGAGTGGCCTGGCAGAGCTTGGCAAAGTGGCTGCAGCTTCCCCATAGGACTTAGATAAAAAGGTTCATTTTGTGTACCAATACTCCCTACCCCTCAGAGTGGATCCCTCTCCTTTTTGTATTTTTTTCTTCTTCCTTGAGGTATAAAATAGATACGGTAAAGAGCGTCTAGTGCGCCGTGTGTGGCTTGATGGATTTTTATGTATGTCTACACCGTGCCACTACCAAGATATGGATACACTTGAAACTAACACAACATTGTAGATTGACGGTACTTCAATTTTTAAAAACTCCGAAGAGAAAAAGAAAAAAAAAAGATATAGAACTTCCCCATGACTCCAGAAGTTTCCGTAATGCCCCTCCCAGTTAGTACCCCCTCTCACAGAGGCAACCTCTATCCTGACCTTTATCGCTGGAGATTGATTGCCTACTTTTTACCTGTAAAAGGGAAGCAACCAGCATCGTCCCCTTCGGTGTCTGGCTTCTTCTTTTACCTAATACGTGGATGCGCGTGAGCCATGCTGTGTGTAGCAATGGTTCCCCTCCTGTTTGTTGGGACCCTGCAGGGGTGTAAAGCCAGCAGCTTGAAGATCCCGTTTTGCTCCCTTCTGCAGCCTGGGAGGTAGCACTCCCAGTGGGCACCTTCGCTCCCAACTGCGGGATGCCGCAGTGCTGTTGCTGCCACAGCCCAGCTCCTGAGGCCAGTGCAGCCTCAGGCATCGGGTTCCCTGTTTATTCCAGGCTACTGGGCCAGTAACCTCGCCTCGGCTTGGAAACCTCCTAGGGATGCAGGAGGAAGCTGGAGCAGCCCCAGATGTGGGGTGGGGCTTGGAAATAATAAGTTGCGATTTGCAAACATGCCGACGGCAGCAGAAGAGAAACGTCACTGAGGTCTGGTGTCTTCTAGCACAGCACAGCGCAGCCTTTTCTTCTCCTTCCTGGATTTGTGTGGTGGCCCCTGACTGGCCGCCCCGGTGCACGGTGGCCCTCTGATTTATCAGCTCACAGCTGTCAGGGCCTGGGCTTATCCTGCCACTCTTCTGCTCACAGACCTTCAGTGGCTCCCCACTGCCTGCTCAAGTCGGCACTCCTCTCCTGACATTTAATTAAGAAGCTCCCCTGACTGAACCAGCTGACTCCTCCTTCCTAGTCTGCCACAGCTCCTGGGCAGATGCTGCCTCCCTGTTTGAGTAGCTGGGACTCCTAACTGGGGATGTGCCAGCTGGTGTGATGTAGTTCTCTCTCTGCCCTATCGATTTTAGGAGACACTCTTTTCTAGCCTACCTCCCCAAGGAGGTTCCCAGCTAGCCCAGCCTACCGTGTGGAGCCTTGGTTGCCAAAGTCATTTCATGGACCAAGATGCCTGCTTCAGCTCCAGCCATCATGACTGCATTCCAGCAAGTAAAAAGGAGGAAAGGGAAGGAGAAGGGCATGCCACCTCTTTTTAGGGTTAGTAATAATAATAATAACAGTAAAAGCAGTAAACACTTATGCATCATTTACCACATGCCAAACACTGTTCCAAGTGCATTTATTTTTCATATAACTCTATGAGGTAAGAACTATTAGTAGCTTCCTTTTACAAATGAGGAAATGGAGACACAGAGAGGTTGAGTAACTTGTGCAAGGTCACACAGCTAGGAAGTGACTGAAGCAAGATTTGGACTCAGGCAGGCTCATTCAGCTTCTCCTAAGCCCTCTGTTTTTGGGCTCCCCCACTTCCTGGTCTCCGTACACCCTCCCTCCTCTTACAACCCATTGGCCAGAATTTAAGCACATGATCATACCTACCTGCAAGGGAGGCTGGGAAATATAGTCTTTGCTCCAGGCAGTAAAAATTGGCAAGTTTGATTGCTGAGGAAGAGGGGCGAACAGATCTTGGGGGTCTGCAAGGAGCCCCAGCAGTTATTACTGTTCACTTCACGGTCCTGTTATTTGACTTGTTAATTCGATTAGACCACGGGCTTCTTGAGAGTGGGGACTTGGTTCCCCAGAAAGCTTCTCATGGGGCCCTGAGTGGGAAATGGTCTCCTTGTTTTGCTGGTGACTTTAAATGCAGAGCGGCTCTTTCTAGGATCCAGAATAGCTCTATGCGAAGATTATTCCATAATAAGTTGACTGATATTATTTTGCTTTTCTACTTGAAGGTCCTGCACGCGGAATGTCGGTAGGATGCCTATGGCGTGGTTGACCACCCTCTCTGTTTTGAAACTGCCTCTTGGCTTGGCTTCCCCTGCAGGAGGATTTTCCCCAGGCCCTGTGGGGTCCCTTCTCATTCCCTTTTCCCGGGTCTCCTCCTCGGCCGCCCTCCATGTGTCGGCTGCCTCAGGGCTCAGTCCTCGGACTCTCCGCGTCTCCCCCGGCCCCCTCTCCCCGGATGATCTCATTTCCTCTCATGGCTTTTAAAATACCGTCCATGTACTGATAACTTGAGACCAGACCTCTTTCCAGATCTCCAGACATCCAAGCCCGCCTGCGGCTGGCGTCCCAAGTGGCAGTTCCATTGGTACCTTAAACCCAGTGCGTCCAAAGCAGAATGTCTGATCTCTGCCCCTCACCTCCCCAGCCCAAACCTTCCGCTCCTTCAGCATTTCCCACCTTAGTCAATGGCTCCTCCAATGGCTCTTTCCAGAAGCCTGGGAGCCATCCTCGATACCTCACACCCCACATCCAACTCAACTCCTGGCCCTGACCACCTTACCTCCAGCAAGTCTTCCAAGGCATCATGCCCATGGCCACGGCCCTCCCTCATCTAACCCCCCTCCCCTGTCTCCTGGACCGCTGAGATGCCTCCTACCCAGTCTCCCACATTCAACCCCCTGCAGTCCATTCTGACAAATCTGATCACCCACCCTCCTGCGTATGGCCCTTCAGTAAGAGCACACGCACATTCCCAACCCTTGACGTGGCCCATAATCTAGAGGCGCTGGTCCCTTCTGCCCTTTCAATCTCATCTCCAGCCTGTCTCCAGTTACTATAGCTTTAGAGCCAACCACTCCAAACTTAGGGGCATAACACAACAACCATTTTTTATGCTCACAGATTCTATGGGTGAGGAATTTGAAAGGGGCGCAGAAGGGATGGTTAGTCACTGCTCCACGATGTCTGGGGGCTCAGCTGGAAGCCTGGGAGGCTGGAGGGGTGGACCGTCTGAAGGCTTGTGCAACACATGTTGGGCACTTGGGAAGACTTGAAGACCTAGGGCTGCTGGCTGGAGTACCTACCCTGGTCTCTCCATATGGCTCGGGCTTCCTCACAGCATGGTGGCTTCAGGGGAGTTAAATTTCCTCTGTGGCAGCTCCGGGACCTGTGTTGTAATGAACAAGGCGCGAGTTGATTCCCCTTTTCTGACCCAGCCTCCAAAGTCACGTGGTGTCACTTCCGCCACATTCTTTGATTACGAGCCAGTCGGAAGTCCACCAGATTCAAGGGAAGGGGACGTAGACCCCATCTCTCCATGGTAAGGATGCCAAAGTCATATTGTAGGAGAGCGGACTTTGGAAAATGGTCTCTGCCAAGTGGCCCTCCCCTGGCTTGGCTTGCTGCGGTATCTCCAGAGCAGAGCCTGGGGACGGGCACCCAGAGAAGAAGCCTTTAGCATTTTCAGGCCTGTTTCAAAGAACAACTGTCTACAGGCTAGGAATGGTTATGAGGATCTGTCAGCAGTGGCCTATCTCAGAGGAGATGGAGAATTTTGGCGGGGGCTGGTGGTGGGAAGGGCGAGCTGACGAGGAGATGTCCACAAGAGAGGCAATTTCTGGTTCCTCCCTTGGGATGGTCCTGCCAACACCAGCCGCCTGCCTTGTCCCTTGGCCCCCTCCCTGGCACACCATGCCTTTGCAGCCATCAGATCTCCTGAGAGCCACACCCCTCCAGATCATCTTTTCCAGAACCTTCCCTGAGCTTCCAAGGCTGCAGGAGGCCGCCCTGCTCCTTCCTTCCCTAACTCTTCCTGCACATCCTCAACACAGAGTGGACACCACTGTTACTTTACCATCAGTGTCCTTGTCGTGTCCCCTCCCCGCCGACAGCCCGAGGCTTTCTTGAGGGTAAGGCCTGGGTCCATGGGCCCCCATAAATGGCGGGTGACAGGCCACACTGCCTCATGATCTGGGGTGTGTGGAACCTGCTAGGTGGGGAGTCGGGGGTGCGTGAGGGTCTGGAAGCCAAGCTGTTCCTCCATTTGGGCTGCCTCGGCGGGGGGCCAGGCCTTATTAGAATGCCTTCTTCATCTTGACTCCAGCCGGAAGTTCCCCGTTCCTGTGTAATTACATTAAGCTTTTACGATGGGGATCTGGGCGGCCAGCGGCATTATTTTGCAGGGACGGACTGCATTCCTGGTGTCTGGGTTTACCTTGCCTCTCTGTCTGTGCCCTGGAATGCCGGTCTGGGGACAGGTCTTCTGTGGAGCCCTGGTCTATCTGTGGGGTCCCCAGGCAGCACGCTGGGGGCAGGGTGAGCCGCCAGAACTATGTCCACAATTTCCTAAATGCTGAGGGTCAGAAAACCCGTCCTACCCTGCAGGGCAGAAGGTAGAAGCCTGCGCCCCCTTTGCCGGGGCTGCTGCAGGGGCCTGGGGGCCCAGCTCTGTCTTGGGGGCCACAGGCTTCTTGGCCTGGACGTCCAACCCAGGGGCCCCCTGCACTTCGCTCTCCAGATACTGACTAAGCTGGTTGTCTGCTTCACACACATAGCTGGTGTGTGTGTGTGTGTGTGTGTGTGTGTGTGTGTGTGTGTGTCTCCATGTAGGGCCTTTCTTTTTAAGTAGCTTCTTAAAAATTATTTATAAGCAATATTATCATAAGATTAGGACCTAATCTCACACCCTATCCAAAAAGAAATACCAGGTGGATTAAAAATCCAAACGTTTCAAAGAACTATAAAAACCTGATGAAATCTCATTGTGGACTGTTTACTAATTGTAGGGTAGGAAGGCCTCTCCCAATACAAATAACCAACAACCTGTGAGAATATGCTTACATTATACTCACTTATAATTAAAGAAATGCAAATCAGAGCTCCAGCGGGATGCTGGAGGGGATTTAAATTGGGACAGGCCATTTGGAGAATAATTTGGTTGTTATCTACGCACATTCAAGTGTGGTCATAGCCTTTGGCCCAGAATTTCTCCTTTTAAGCCTCATTTTTTCAAACCTACATGAGCAGGCCAACCTATATCCTGGGATATTCGCAGCATCGTCATTTTATGGCAAAAATTTGAGAATAACCTAAATGCCCAACAGGAGGGGCTGGTTAAATAAATAAGGAGCATCTATGCCATGAAATACAGTATTTGGCTAAATAAATAAGGAGCATCTATGCCATGAAATACAGTATATCATTCAAAAAGACTAGTGTGTACTGATACAGAATGTTCTCCAAGAAATATGAAATGAGAAGTAAATTGCAAATCCAGCATGAGTTCCTTTATACACAACAACCCGTGTATGTATGTATCAATGCAGAGAGAAAGGCCTTGAGCTATCTGGCCAGACTGGGGCTGGTGGGTCCCTCTGGGGAGGAAAGCAGTATCAGGAAGGATGGTGAGAGGAGAGGTTCACCTTTTTTTCCTGGGAATTGTTTGAAATCTTATAAGCACATGTTACTTTTTGAATTCAAACTATGTATACACACACACACGTGTATATACATATATTTTTTAAATGAAATTTAAAAAGCAACAGTGTGGGCCAAGGAAATAGGGTTAAAAGATTTTAATAGCTGTATTTATTGAATCTGTGACTATATATGCCCGACACTGCTCTCAGATCTTGATCTGGATAACCTCATGGACACTTTACAACAGTACGCTGAGACATGGATTATTGTGACCCCATTTTACAGATGAGGAAACTGAGCACAGGTAACTTTCCCTAAATCACACAGCTAGTCAAGGGGAGCTGGGATATGTTAAGGTCTTCTTTGAGAATTTCCTAACTGTGTTACGTGTGTGTGTGTGTGTGTGTGTGTGTGGGCTTGCACGTGCGTGCACACGAGAGGGCCTTCAATTCCACATATGTGACGAAATCTCGTGCCCTGACAATCTCCTTCATCCTTTCCCTCTTCCTTCTTTTGGCTCTGATTTGGGACTTTTTCTCTACTTTTGGGGGGGGGGCGTTTCTAGGATACATCTGGAGAGTCCCTTCTGTCCAGGTCATGAAACCAAAGAGAAGGCCTCTGCCTGCCAGGTCTTTTCTGTGGAAGCAGAAGAAAATCCGGAAGACCACCTGGTAGCAGCGTCTTTGGAGGGAAGGGACTCCCAGAGGTGACACTCGCTCTGCCCATGGGGAGCAGGTAGGCTGGCAGGCCGTGGGACTCAGCGGGTGATAGGGCCAAAGACTCTACGCTGGTTTCCCAAATGCCCGCAGGAGCTGAGTCTGTGTCTGGTTAGGCTGATTTTGAAAAAGGGCTGTGAACTGTGTAATAGAGAAAATGTTCTGGATACAGAAGCCAGCTTGGAGGAGGGCTGACCAGGAGTCAGGGTTCAGCAGCGTGCTGGTCTGAGGCTCTCAGAGCAGCCAAGCCCTGGTCCTGACCCCATCCCACCCTGCCCCATCCCTGGCCTCAGGCCCCTTCCACCTTCCAAGGCTGTACCCTCCTCATGGTGCAGGAACAAAGGTAGTTCAGATTTGTGAACAGGAAGGAGAAAAAATAAACTCAGCCGAACTCTTGCTTGTGAATGAGCTGTTGGCTCTGGCCCCCGAATGGGGGAGTCCCGCTGGGTGTGTGGCAGTGGGGGACCCCTGGGGACAGATAGGCTGGAAGGGTGGTGGGAGGGAGGGAGGTGCGGCGAGACGCGAAGAGTTGGTGATTTATGGCGCCAATAAGCACAACGGTGCAGTCTTGCAGTTCCCCTCAAGATGTGTCTGAGCGTGGCGCCCTCGGAGCATCACCTGTGTGTGCTATGGCTACAGCCACGGCCTGTCTGGGCTCGGGAGCCCAGATCATCTGTGCCCGGCTGATGAATGCTCCTCCCTCCCTGCTGGGGGCCCAGGGAGAGGCACCTCCCCGCTCCCTGATATAAAGGACAGTGGGAAAATGTGCCAGCAAGGACTAGAAGGTGCAGCGAGATGAGCTGGTGAGCAGTGGGTCTGGCTTCTTCTCTGGGACAGAGTGTGAGATGCATAGACTCAGAAGGCCTTTTGGAAAATCAGCCAGTGAGTGGGATTCACTTTGGCAGCTGTCTTGTGCCTTTGAGCTTTAGCAAGCCTGCCCTAGGTTGTGCTAAGTTAGCATTCCGGGGAGCCAGAAGTACTAACATCTCTTGAGGGCCTACTATGTACTAGGTACTGGGCTAAATTTCGAAATCTCATTTACATTCTTTAAGCTTCATAATGCTACCCTGACATTAATATTGTTACTAGCTTCATTTGGCAGAAAAGGAAAGGTGAAGCTCAAGGGCTCAAATAACTTCCCAAAGACCACAGCCAGTAGGTGGAAGAACTAGGATACAAGCCTATCTTCAGAACCAAGGAAACGGAGTGAACCTCAATGCTTAAAGGATGGGCTTGCTGAGGGGCAGGCCCGGGGGTACCCCAAGAGGGACACGGAAGCCAAATCCCCAGAAGCCCTCCAGAGTGAACCTAGACCACTTTAGAATAGCAGACTGTTTCTGAAGTCTGGGGTCCACTATGGCCTCCGGATCTTTTGCTGTTAGGCAATCTGCGTATGTACCTTGAAGACAGAAGTTTTTCTTTCTGAAACTTTCACTTCTGGACTAACTCTATCTGGCTGCTTGGCCTCGAGTACTATTGCCAACGACAGAGGGAGAGAGAGCGACACTGACCTGGGTGTTGAAGTTCTGGCTCCCCACCATGGACTTTGGCCTTGGCCACCCTCAGCTGTCGGGGTCACTCAGAAGCTCAGCTTTTTTGGCCATTTGTTGGGCTGACAGTGAATAGGCAGATGGTTCTCCTGGCCATGGGTGGCCATTCTGCCCTCCACTCCCACCAGTTGCCCTCCCTCTGAAAGCAGGCACCTAACGGAAACGTTTCCCCTTCCTGTAGGAGCTCAGGTGCTGGAAACCGCACAACTTTAGCTTGAGGGAAACACAAAACCAGCCCAAATTGAAATGTAGTCTCAAATTCCAATGTCCTTTACTTCCCTTCTGCTAGTGCTGTGGGCTCACTGGGACAGGCCGAGAGAGTATCCTGCCAGTGCTGGCAGGCTGGCGGAGACCTGGCACCACTGGCAGGCTGTCTGGCTGCCCAAGAAGGCTATTCCCCGGCCACGTGGATCCCTCAGCAGAGTACCAGCGTTCTCTCCCGTGGACCCAGCAAAGTCCTCTGAGTGTGTGAGGGTGCGGGGTGCAGGCAGGGGCTCCTGACTGGGCATCTCCTTTTGCCCATTTACCTGGTCCACGTGGAGTAGAACATTGGCAAGATGGCATGGGGGTGGACCGTGGGGAGGCCGAGGATTGCCCAGCTACATACAGGAGCTTCTTAAGAAGGCCTGGCTGAGGACAAGTTGCCGGATACCCTGCAGTTTAGTTCATTCCTCCTTGGGGACTTCTGGAATGTTCTCGAGCCGGGCTAGAGGGGGAAAGGAAACGCAGCCCGGAGTCCCTTCTGCCCGCCCCCTCACGCTCCCCACCACCCAGGTTGATTTCCTATCAGAGCTCAGTGGTTCCCAGATGGTCAGCGGCCAGCAGGCTGCTGGGAGTGAGGGGGCGAGAGCCGTGGAAGAGGCCGCCCGCCTTCCAGGTGATGGCTCCAAGGAGGAGCAACCCCAGGGCTTGGCCACCACCGAGCGCACAGGCCCAGAACACAGATTTGTTTTTCCGTCTGTGTGACTGAGGGGTTTTCAGGCTCCTCTGGCAGGAAGATTTCCCTGGCACTTGGTGAACCGGTGCTCTGGGGCGTGACAGACGGAGGCAGCTGGCATCCGCGAGGCCGGGGCTACACAGAGCCACCTGGAGGCCCAGGGGCAGGCGGGCCGGCAGGCTGGTCGATGGCTGGAGTTTTGGAGTCAGATAGAACTAACTGGGTTCAAATCCCGACTCCATGATGGGAACTCGGGTGAGTGATTTTCCTTCCCTGAGCCCTAGTTTCCCGGTCTATAAAATGGGGACGCTAATATATTCCTTCGAGGTAACTGTGAGAGTTCAATCAAATAACGCTCGTAAGAGCCGGGCGTGTTGCTGGTCACGTAGCAGGTGCTTATCGGAACATCGCCTCCCTTGTCCTCGGCAAGCATCCTTTTTCCTCGGGGACCCACCCTCTTTCTTCAGGTACTACGTGTTCTCAGGCAGTCAAAGGGGCCTTGACGAGAAGTTCTGTGATAAACTCCCCTACCTGGCGACGGGACCTGACGGTGTTAGCATCAGGAATATTTGCATTTTAACCAGTCTCAGCCTCGTGGGGTGAATTGATTCATTCAATAAGCATTTTCTGAGATCCTATCCTATCCTCTACTAAACAGTTATCATCGCTGTGCACCCACCACGTACCAGGCACCTTTGTTATCCAGCTTCATCTTTGTACCAGCACTATTAGGAAGCTATTAGGGGGAGTTCCCTGATGGCCTAGTGGTTAGGATTCAGTGCTTTCACTGTGGTGGCCCCGGTTCAATCCCTGATCGGCGAACTGAAATCCCACAAGCTGTGTGGCACGGCCCCCAAAGAAAAGAAGTTAGTATCATTCCCATTTTACAGATGAGGAAACAGGTTCTGAGGGATTAAGGCACTTGCCCAAGCCGTGCCCTGGTTTAACTGGCTCGAGCATCTTTTTCTAAGGTGCAGGCACTGTGCTGGGCCCTGGGGCTGTAAAGAGGAATAAATTCATCCTCGGCTGCAGGGAGCACCCTGTCCAGGGGTGGAGACAGACAAAGAAATCAGATCAGCAACACGCAGTGATGGCAGTAGGCATGGGGTAATGTGGGGCACAGACTAGGGGCAGCTGGGGGCATTGGGGAGCATAGGGCTGGCAATGTTAATGCACTTTTTTTGTTTTATTTTTTTGGCTGCGCTGCAGCCTTGTGGGATCTTAGTTCCCCTATCAGGGATCCAACCTGAGGTTCCTGCAGTGGAAGTGCCGAGTCCCAAACACTGGACCGCCAGGAAATTCCCAGTGTTAACGCATGTTAATGCTTTCCTGTGTGGATCTGAAGCCACACAGAAGAGCATAAAGTTTATTCCCCCACCTCCCGAGGGCCCAACCCACCTGCTTGGAATCAGCCCCACCCCATCCTGGGAGAGCAGCCTCTTTAAAATGTCAAATTACTTCAAGGGCGTACACTGGAATCAAAAGATGTTCCCCCCGTGTGGCCCCTGACTTTTTTGTTGTTGTTTTTTTTTAAATTAATTTATTTATTTTTGGCTGGGTTGGGTCTTTGTTGCTGCGCACAGGCTTTCTCTAGTTGCGGCAAGCAGGGCCTACTCTTCCTTGCAGTGCTTGGGCTTCTCGTTGCAGTGGCTTCTCTTGTTGCGGAGCACAGACTCTAGGCGCCGCAGGCTTCAGTAGTTGCGGCACTTGGGCTCAGTAGTTGTGGCTTGCGGGCTCTAGAGCGCAGGCTCAGTAGTTGTGGCGCACGGGCTTAGTTGCTCTGTGGCATGTGGGATCTTCCCGGACCAGGGTTCGAACCTGTGTCCCCTGCACTGGCAGGCAGATTCTTAACCACTGTGCCACTAGGGAAGTCACTCCTGACTTCTTAGTATCCTTCCAGAGATGGTCGGGGCATATTGGAATATGTATATGATTGTATCTAAATGTAACCTTTTCAAATACTGCAAATGACAGCATGCTATAAGCAAACAGTTCAATAGGATATCTGTATCTATATCATTTATATCTATATATAAAAGCGAGTCACCCTCCTGACTCTATTCCCCTTCCTGAAGGCCATTCCTGCTACCAGCTTCTAATACAGGGTTAATATTCTTTTTAAAAAAACCAATGACTGGGCTTCCCTGGTGGCACAGTGGTTGAGAGTCCGCCTGCCGATGCAGGGGACACGGGTTCGTGTCCCGGTCCGGGAAGATCCCACATGCCGCGGAGCGGCTGGGCCCGTGAGCCATGGCCACTGAGCCTGCGCGTCTAGAGCCTGTGCTCCACAACGGGAGAGGCCATAACAGTGAGAGGCCCACGTACCACAAGAAAGAAAAAAAAAAAAAAAAAAGGACCAATGACGGCATACTGTAAACATATGATAAAGTCCTGTACATCCTGTTTTTTAACATGAAAAACCTTTAAGGCATATCTAACTATGTAAAATCCACGCTTAAATCTCATCCAAAGAAATGAATCACTAAGGGTGGAATTCTGACCATCAGCAAGGGAGACCGGTTCCCTGAGTAAAGTCGGCCTGCTCACCCTGAGAGTGGCCCTCCCCTCTCTCCAGCTCCCAAGCCCAAATGCCAGCGAGCAGAGGCAGCTGGGGTACCCTGGCTCCTGAACTCCTTGGGGGAGCAGCCCAGTGGCGTTCTCTGTGGACACAAGTTCCCTCTCTCATCAGTTTTCCCACTGCATTTCACTGGTGGCCAAGAGAGACTTTCATAACTCTTGCTATCTTTACAATATGTCGTTCAAATTTAAAACATGCTAAAAGGGAGAAAATATTTATAGAATTTTTCTCTAGAAGGAAAAAAAACCCTACTTTTAAGCCTAGCCAATGACATTTCTGGAAACCACAGAGAGAAAACAGCAACAACTCGCAGAAGATAAAATGGACTAATTACACAACAGATCTCTAATTTAAGAAACTAGCTGCATTCTTCTGTGTTTTTTTCTTCTCTTTTAAAGATGACAGAGAATAAAAATACTGGTTTACCAGCTTATTAAAAACATAATCCAGCAACTCCTGACCTTCTCTTCTGCAAGGCGACGTGTGTTTGTGCATGTGTACACACGGCGGGCCCGCTGGCTTCGGCGAGAGCTGGAGAGAGGGGTCTCTTCCGTGGGGTTTCTTGGCCTGTGAACCAGTTTCCCATGGGAAGGAGCAGGGATCCTGCTGCCTGAGTTATTTAAATCTTGGAGTCTTCCTCCCTTTTCCAAAGCTCTGGGAGTGTCTCCATGGCCACAGCTGTTGTGGACACCCAGCTCAGTGGCCTGGCTTTGTGGTGGCTGAGATCGGCCTGTGTGAACCTGTGATTTGCTGTCTCCGGAACCCCCAAATACCCAGGTTTCTAGAAGAATCCCTCAGCTGTAGGGTGGTCAGCATAGGGACTGGGGAGCCCCTCCCCTTTCCCTTGTTTCTGTGACTCCGAATCAGAGGGCTTCCAAACGGGCCACAAAGGGAATCTTTCCTCAGCTAGAATTTCCAGAAGCCAAAAGTGACTACAGCCAAAACCTCCCCGTGAACCTTGTTTCTGTTTGGATTTTCATGGAAACTGTTTCTCCCAGACACACATCCTGTGGGACTGCGCTCCTTCTTCCCCTTCCCTTATTTTTATGTATGAATGGATTATGTCGGCTGTTTAATGGGTTTGCAGCAAACGCAGGCCACCGGGCGGTTTTTAATGAAGTCTCGGACTGGCCGGCCCATGGCTTTCGGAGGCCTTGCAAGACGGGAGAGAGGGTTCCCTGGTGCCTGGCCAGGATTTGCTCTCTGCTTCCTGCTTGGGAATCGGGGCTGCCCCAGCACAGCTGTGATTTGCTGGGGGATTTGGGAAAAAGGTCTCTAATCTCCCAGGCCTGCAGTGTACACCAGAGCACCGGGGCCCTTCGCAGAACCGGGATGAGGAATCCTGGTGGGGGAACAAGGAATAATAGTGATCCAGGAGGGAGGGGGACCTGAGCGGGGAGGTGTTGGTGGGAGGAGTGGTTCTGCTGAGGGCGGGGCTAGATGGGGACTCTCGGCATTGAGTCCAGCTGGGTGGCTAGGCCTGGGCTTACCTGATTTGCCTTCTCCTACCCAGCAGGCTGCAGTATGTTGATGGGGAACGTAGCACACGTCTTCTCAGCTCGCAGAACCTGGAGGTGGGATGGGGTGAGGGGTTGCACCCCCAGGGTGCTCTGGACCACCCTTCTTCCCTTTTAGGGGGCCAAGGTTGGAATCAGGGTGCCCCCTCCCTCTCCAGTGACCCACTTCTGCCAGTAACTAACCCTCCTCCCCCATGGCCCCGGGATTGTTTTCTGGGCCGGCGGAGGCAGAGTTGAGAACTGGACACCTTCCCGCCTCAGCTCCCCGCCGCCTGCCTGGCCTGGGGACTACTTGGCACCGGTATTCCCAAGGGGCCCGCTGTCAACAGCTGCTGGGGGGCTACTGTATGACGTTCCCGGCCAGTAGGTTGCCCCACTTCTCCGCCAGGGTCCCTTCCACGATGTCTCTCCCAGGGCTCCCAGGTTGACAGTGGCTACGTGGGGAAGGCGAGAGAGATTCCTGACCCACTGGATTCCATGGGGAGGAGGGGGACGTGGGAGAGCCACTGTTTCCATCAGAGGATCTCACCTCCCCTGCCCGCCCCCATCCCCAGGCTTCTAGGCTGCCTGCTCCGTCCTTTTCAAGTCTTCTCTCTGCAGAACTGCCTGAATGATCTCTTTAAAATGCACATTGGACTCTGTTATTCCCTCCTGAAAACCCTTTGTGGGGTTTCCAGCGCTTGGAGATGAAGGGCCAAGTTTCTTTCAGTGGTTTATCACCCCCTCTCGCATCCACCTCTCCAGCCTCGATTCTCCTCGCCCTCTGACTCAAATTTGGCGTCTCGGCAGCCCCAAGCTACTGTCCCCGGGACTTTGTTTTCCCTCTTTCTAGAACAATTCTCTCCAGCCCCTCCTGGATTACCCTGTCAGGAGGCAGCTCAGGTGTCGCCTCCTGAGTCTGGCTATAAATTGTTAAGCCATGAATTCATTCATTTAATTGTTTTTTAGTCAATCTGAGACATATGTAACTGGCAAGTACTGAGGATCACCCTGTCTTAGCGCTCATGCCTCGCCCGGAGCCAGGCAATCGCAAAACCAGAAAGGGGTCCTTCATGCCAGGGGCCCTGCCCATCCCTCCCAACCCTGCTTTTCGCACGCCAGCAGATTCCTCGCCCCCAGCCCCGGGCATAAGGAGTCTTGTTTGCCAAGAGCGAGGGCTGTGCCTTGTTTTCCAACGGGGCTGAAGAGTGTACATCACCTTGAGCAGACGCGAACTTGTCTTCTCCTTTAGGCCTGGTCTCCAGGTCCTTGAGGTCTGGCCACCGTTGGGGTTCCTTGAGTGAGGCTGAGAGGTTTCCAACTGGGACCTTCGCTGGGACCTTCTCGAAGCCTGTGGTCACCTGCTACAGTGTGGCTTGTAGCCCGGTCTTTCTCAGGCCCTTGAATCGTTCCTCCTCTCCCCTCCCTTCCCCTCTCCTCACCCCTCCCCTCCCCTCCTTGTTTAGTCTCCAGGCTCTAAATGCCCCTGTATGCTGAAGACTCCCTAATGTCTAACTCCAGCCTGGACCTCTCCCCTGAACCCCTGACTCCTACGTCCAACTGCCTCCCAGCCTCCACTCTCCACTTATTACTGCAGCACCCTCCCCCTCCCCCGCACTGGTCCCCCTGATTCCCCTTTCGGCGCTTCTTCATTCCACTGTCAACACAGCAGCCAGGCGATCTTGTTAAAACCGAAGTGAGGTCACGGTGCTCCTTGCTCAGAACGCTTGGTGGCTTGGCATCGCCTTCAAGGTGGCTTCCAGTCCTCCCCGTGGCCTGCAACTATCTACAGAATGGTCCCTGTCACCTCTCTGACCTCATCACCTGTCACTTCTCCCTCACTCCCTCCACCCCAACCAACTGGCTTCCTCGCCATCCCTCCCACTCCCTGGACACACCCAGCCTCAGGTCCTTTGCACTTGCCGTTCCCTCCGCCTAGAAGGCTTGTCCCCCAGTCATCGGCAGGGCCTCCTCCCTCCCTTCCTTCACGTCTCCTCAGTGACGCCTTCTCCCAGCACCCCGTCCCTGCTTTATTTTCCTCCCTAGCACTTACCACCTGAGAGATCATGCATCTTTCTTTCTCATTGATCTTGATTATTGTCTATTCCTCTCCTGTCGGGACGTAAGCCTTCACTAGAGCAGAGATTTCACTTGTCTGGTTCACTGCTGTATCCTTAGCACCTAGAACAATGCCTGGCACATAGCAGGCACTTATTCAATATTTGTTGGATAAAAGACGAATGGATGGATGGATGGATGGATGGACGGACGGATGGCAGTCAGATAAATGTCCCACTGATTTCCATCGTACGAGCAATGTCTGAAGACCAAGGATGTTGGTTGGCCCCTGGAGGAAGCCTGCCCACCATTCCTAGGTCTGGGAATGAACAGACTCCAAAAACTCAGTGGTCATCTGTCCTGGAATTCGATTTCTTCCTCCTCAGCCGAATTCTGATGCTCTTGATGTGGACAGAGGGGTGATCATCTGCCACTTCCTTTTCGGCAGAGGCTGTAAGTGAGTATTTGTGGCTTTTCCTTGCTCTGCTGTAGCTCATAACCGGCAGCGGTTCTACATGACTTACTGCTGGGATGTTGCTTTTGGAACATTCTAGAAACCTCATGGGCCCTGGAGAGAGATGCATGGGTTTTCACTGCATTGTGGGTACCAGTAGCCCTTGGTGCCCCTTAGAGATGAAAACGAGAGAGCCCCACTTTCCCATCAGCCCTTTCAAGCTCCCTCGGAGGAAACTTGTCTCACCAAGCGAGCATTCCAATTTCAAGAAGAAGTATGTAATTTACCTGAAGGTGTGATCTTAGATGACATTCGCTGGGCCAGGGAGCTCACTTTATGCATCCATAAAATGGGGCCGGTGATAACTGACCTCACACTGTTGTGTGAAGAATAAATTGGGAAATCCATAAAAGCGTCTGGTTTTATTGTTATCGGTGGGGCAGACTCTCTAGGGAGAGCCTGCTACTCTGTAGGGTGGGGGGACTCTGTGGGACCCTGGAAGAATTTGGTGAGTTTTGGCAAGATCCTGCAGCTCGCGAACCTCTTCTGCTCACACCTGGGGCTTGAGGTGCAGCCTTCTGTGACTGGAGGGTCGCCTCTCTTTTTAGCTGGGCTCCTAGGGTCTCTATCTGGCTGCTTTGGAGGTGGAAACGGCATGTGTTGGGAAGGAGATGACCTCTGACCTTTCCTAGATTTTTGTGTGCATTTTCTGGTGAGCTGAGAGTTTATTAGTCAGCAAAGGGACTGGCAAACCCAAGCCTTCCCTGGCTGAGTGAGAAGGAAAGCTACGTGAGGAAGCAGCCGCTTGGCGTGGGGAGAGAGCTGGCCTGGGCGTCTGGAAGTGGGCGGTCTCCTCATTTCTCTCCTCCACTTTGTCAACTTCGGGCCCGTCAGGTTATCTTGCTGGGCCCCAGCTGTCTGTCTGTGCAAGGAGCTTCAAGTAGCCGGTCCAGTTCTGAGCTGGTGTCATTTATGTACGTATTTATTTATTTACTGGCCGTGCCATGCTGCTCGCGGGATCTCAGTTCCCCAACCAGGGATTGAACCTGGGCCACGGCAGTGAAAGCCTGGACTCCTAACCACTGGATCACCAGGGAACTCCTCTGGTGTCAATTTATACTTGCAACTTTTCCACGAGAATCGTTTCAAACCTGGAAATCAAAATCCTGTTGATGTTCTCTTCCCTTTTCAAGGTGATCGCCAAAGAGGTTGGGGACCGCTGAGCTAAGGAGAGAAGCTCCGGTGGAATCCATCCCTGCCAGCACCTTGATATTGGACTTCCAGCCTCCAGAACCACGGGGAAGAAATCTGTTGCTTAATCTGCCCGGCCTGTGGTATTTTGTTACAGCAGCCCAAGAAGATGAATATACCTCCCAAAGAAACTACCTGCCCTCACATCCCTGGCTCAGAGTCTGCTTTTCTGGGGGAAAAAATTTAGGGCGTCGTCATCCAGGCACGGGAGGTCGGTGTTCCATGAAGGTGTATATGCTCTTGTTTGAATGCTACAGCCCGGTCACCAAGGTGGAGTCTGAGGGCAGTTTGTAGAGATGCTGGCTCGTCCCCATCGGGCAGAGAAGGAGACAAAGATCCAGAGACCCGGAATAAGTCAAAAACATCTTCATTGTCACCTTCTCACGTTCGAATGTGGGGCTGGATCACTGCAAAGAGCTGGAGTCGTGCGGAGAAGTATACAGCAGGAGCGGGGCTGCGATAATGTGCGGTACGTAGCACATGAATACAAATGGTTTTATTCACGTGAAATTGCTTCCGAATGAAGCGCTGCTCTAAAAGTGACCCCCAAATGGAGCATTTTGTATTACAAAATAAAATTGCATCCCTTCGGCTCCGAGAAAAATGCATGCTGCCCTCGTCTGAAATGCGGTGATAATTATATGCCACATTATTCGTCCTGTGTCATTTCTGGTCACATTCAGTATTTGGCACAGTGGCAATTGAGGGTGTGCTTGAAACGAAGGCTTTCATGCAAAAGACACCGGGCGTATTCCAGGCGGTCAAGGTAACTGGTACACAGCGCGTGGAACCTCCAGGCTTCCTTGCTCCTGGGTGACACACCCGCAGTTTCAAGTGTTCTCTGTATAGGAGAATCGACTTTGTCACGCTTCTTAGGGAAAGGGGGAGAGAGAAAAATGGGAAAAGGAAAGCAAGTCAAATAATGCCAAGATAGCAGAGGGTGTGTGTGTGTGTGTGTGTGTGTGTGTGTGTGTGTGTGTGTGTGTGTATCAGGCCAGGAAGGTCAGGGTCACATGCCCTGGCCTGAGAAGCCTTGTGGGGTGGGAGGTATTAGTTATTAGTGCAGGGGTATTGGACTTTTAGTTATGAGCTGTATTATTTATCTTTTGCCGTGTAACAAATGACCCCCAAACTTAGCAGCTTAAAGCAGCAAGCATCTATTATGTCCCGTGGTTTCTGAGGGTCAGGACTCCAGAGTGGCTTAGCTGGGTGGTTCTAGCACAGGGTCTCTGATGAAATGCCGTCAAGATGTCAGCCGGGGCCGCAGTTGCCTCCAGGCTTAACTGAGCTGGAGGTCCCGCTTCCAGAACGGCTCACGCACATGGCTGTTGGCAGGTGGCCTCAGAAGATCCATCTCCGAGCTCGCTCATGTGATGCTGTCAGGCCTGGGTTCCTCACCACGTGGGGCTTCCCATAGGCTGCCAGAGTGTTCTCAGGACATGTCAGCTGGTGACCTGAGGGAGAGTGAGTGAGCCAGAGAGCCGGAGTTGGAAGTCACCGTCTTTCTGTAACCTAAACTCAGAAGTGACATCCTATCACTTCTGCTCTGTTCTATGTGTTAGAAGCTTGACCCTGAGTCCAGCCCATGCTCAGAGGGTGTGAATACCAGGAGGTGGGGCTCCCTGGGGGCCTTCCTAGAGGCTGCCTGCCACACGGGTCAGGCCCTTGGTCAGCCTCGCCACCCTCGAAGGTTCTTGGGCCTGAGAAAGTTCCCATCAGTACCAATAACTGTGGAGAAAAGAGCTTCAAACGTAAGACTTGAAGGATCTTGGTTCTTGCCCTGCCTCTGCTGTTTCCTGTCTGTGTCTCTCAGAGCAAAGACAAAAGTCTCTCGAAGAGTCAGTTTCCCCATCTGTAGCATAGGGACAGCAATACCGACCTCTCAGTGGTAGGGCTGATTGAATGACGTAAGGAATTACATTGGCGGTCTTGAGAACATTCCCCAAGATCGGGGGACCTGGGGCTTATGTGGGTGACAATTTCTACTGTGGTGGGCTATCCTGGCCACTCCAGGCTCTAGGGCCTTAAGGGCCAGAGTGACAAAAGCCTGCACAACCGTTAAGTAACTGACTGCTTTCTGGTGACGCTCTGAGGACCTCAGGCCAAGGAGATGGCCGATGTTCACCGGCAAACCACACCCCCCCAAAGCGAACGCCTCGCTTGTCCCATCACCCTGGTCTCTGACGGTCTGTGCAACTCTTTGTTTATATCTCTCTCTGCCTACCTCTTCACTGGCCAGAATGGGTAAGAAAATCTCTAAATAGTTTGGTGCTCTCCGAATGATATTCTGGTTTCTGGTCCCGCATATCTTCTATTTCTTCTGTCCTGAAAGAAAGATTTGATATGTCCCTCTTGCATGAGGTTCTGGGGGCCAAAAGTCTTCAGGAGGGGAGAGAGAGGCCTGGCCCCGTTGTACACGGTGGGAGTGGCAGGCTCTGAGAATGTTTCCTCCCTGAGGGGCCGGACTGAGCTGGGAAACCCGGAGTCCTTTGGGGGACTGGCCTCTGGCTTCTGGGGCAGCTGCCCGCCACCTCCCCGGGGCTCCCATCATGCTCTGGGGTGTGCTGCCCAGGGCCACGCCGAGGGAATCACCGGGTGACTTGGAAGGCAGAAGGATGTCAGTTCGCCCCCAGCTCTGTGACTTTGGGGCCAGACAGAAGTTCCCTCTGGACGGGGCTCTGCCTGCCTTGTTCACTATCATATCTCCACTCCTGGCACAAGCCCTGCTTGCGATTCTTTTTAATTTAATTTTTAAATTAAAGCCAAATTTGCATACATTGAAATGCGCAGAAGGTGTACAGTTTGATGAGTTTTGGCAAATATATGCATCTGTGGAACCACCACCGCAGTCAAGATATAGAACATTTCCATCGTTCCCCAAAAGTCCCCTCGTCCCCTTCCCAGCGAATCCTATGGGTCACCAAAGGCAGCTCCTGTTCTGACTTCTGTCACTGTAGGTTAGTTTTGTCTCTTCTTGCATTTTATAGAAATAGATCAAACAGCATGTGTTCTCTCGTGTTTGGCTTCTTTGGCTCGACGTATTCATCTGTGAGACTCATTCACATTATTGTGAGTGCTGCTACCACCTTCCTTTCTTTCTTTTTATTTTAAATTTTATTTATTTATTTATTTTTGGCTGCGTTGGGTCTTCGTTGCTGGGCGCGGGCTTTCTTTAGTTGCGGCGAGCAGGGGCTGCTCTTTGTTGCGGTGCGCGGGCTTCTCATTGCAGTGGCTTTTCTTGTTGCGGAGCACGGGCTCTAGGGGCGCGGGCTTCAGTAGCTGTGGCTCGTGGGCTCAGTAGTTGTGGCTCGTGGGCTCTAGAGCGCGGGCTCAGTAGTTGTGGCTTAGTTGCTCCGCGGCACGTGGGCTCTTCCCGGACCAGGGCTCGAACCTGTGTCCCCTGCATTGGCAGGCGGATTCTTAACCACTGCGCCACAGGGAGGCCCAGCACCTTCCTTTCTATTGCTGAGTAGTATTCCATTATTTGGTTATATCAAAATTCGTTTATCCGTTCACCAGTTGATAGATATTTGAATTGACTTCAGTTTGGAGCTATTACGAATAAAGTTTCTACGAGCATTCCCGTGCAAGTGTTTTTTTGGATGTATGCTCTTATTTCTCTTGGGTAAGTACCCGGGAGTGGAGTCGTGGGGTTGGACCTTGTGAGAAGCTGCCAGACTATTGTCCAAAGCAGTCGTGTCATTTTATACCCTTGCCTGGCATTTGAATCTTGAGTTGTAGGAGGTTGTCCGTCTCTGGGTCTGCCTTGACCCCTACCAATGCCAAGCTTTCTTCTCCAGATTTCCAACCCATTATGCCAATCTCCAATCGTCTTCCAGCAGATTCCTTTTTGCCCAAGTTAGTCAGAATCTGTCTCTGTTGCTTGCAATCCAGGAACTCTAGCTAACTGATACAGCGCCTGGCACATAGAAGGAGCTCAGTGAAAGGCATCTGCTCTGGTATTAGAAGTATTGTGTCTAGAGAGTCACGAGGGATAGGGAGAGGGAACAGGGTGAGGCTTCTAGATCGCACGTGCGTAGGAGGGAGACGGGCGCAGCTAGCTACAAGAGGGCATGGAGGAAGAGGGGGAGTTCCAAGATACCTGGGCACGCAAGTGTCATTTGTCACTCAAGTCTCTGGGGGAAAGGCCCTTTTTATTTGGCATTTTGGTCCCTTCTAGTGTGAGCTGAAGAGATTCAAGAGGTGCCTACATTTTGGGGAGGGAAGACGGTTTCTTGGGCTCCCTGGACACCGCCGGATTGGTCATCTTCTCATCCCCCAGCTGCAGGAGGGGAGGCAAGCCTTCTCTGACAGGCTTCTCTCTGACTCGGCCAGTTTGAAACCTGCCTTAACTGTGTAGGACAGGGATGCGTAGACGCTCCAGCTGCTTTTGATTTGTGGGTTGAGTTAAGGCCCCTGAAACTTTTTTTTTTTAAAGAAATTTATTTATTTTTGGCTGCATTGGGTCTTCGTTGCTGTGCACGGGCTTTCTCTTGTTGCGGTGAGCGGGGGCTACTCTTCATTGCGGCGCACGGGCGTCTGGTTGCGGTGGCTTCTCGTTGCAGAGCACGGGCTCCAGGCGCGTGGGTTTCAGTAGCTGTGGCTCGCGGTTCAGTAGCTGTGGCGCACGGGACTTAGTTGCTCTGTGGGGTGTGGGATCTTCCTGGACCAGGGCTCGAACCCGTGTCTCCTGCATTGGCAGGCGGATTCTTAACCACTGTGCCACCAGGGAAGTCCAAGGTCCCTGCAACTTTTGCGCTTCTTTATTTTTGTAACATTCTGGCCCAAACGGACTGTAATCCATCTGTAGGGAAACTCACTCCCAACACGAAATGATTTTTTGGGGGGTTCGGGGGGGGCATAAACTTTGAAGAGAAAACGAAGGAAAACAGGCTTTCTTGTTCATTTCGGTGCCTTTGGAAATGTTGCTGGGAAAGTTCTGAGCAAGAGAGGAAGTTGTTTGTGGGTGTGTGACCACTGGCGTGGGAGCCCAGGGACGGGGTTAGGTGACAGTTGGCAAGGCGCTGTCCCTCTGTGTCTCGGTTTCCTTCTCTGGAAGATGGGAGCTGATATTGGCTGCGTCTCTACTCGCTCCATTCTGGTCATGCTGGCGGCCTCTTCGAGGCTGAAGGGGATGGAAAAGACACTCTAGGGCAGCGGGTGCCAGCCTGAGTCCCTCGTGCATTTGGGGGAGCTCACTGCTGCAAGCAGAACTCCGGCAGGCGGGATCTCAGGCAGCTCTGTAGGTATCATTACCCCTTGCAGGTTGCCTGGCTGGGGCTGTCTTAGAACAGAATCCCCTTCCCTGGCAGATCTCAGTAGCGCTCAGTTTGTGCTACCATGGCCGACCGAGCGCGGATCCTGGCCCTGCGAGGAGGGCAGGTCACGGACAAATACTTTCATCTCTTTTGCAACAGGTACCCAGTGGGGAGATAGCTGAGTCTTGTGGCAAAGGCATATATAATTTTATAAGAACTTGCCAAACCGTTTTCCAAAGGCAACTGCTCTGTGTCTGTGTGCTTGTAAGCAGAGAACAGCTGATTTGGAATTCCAAGGAGCGCTGCTAGCTGATTCTTCATTCAACACCGACGGCTTGTCTCTCAACGTTAACCCACGACACCAACGCATTTCAGTTCCCACCTTATCAGCCCTTGTTTTGCATTAAGTCATGGAGGGAGAGTGAGGTTTGTACTGTGCTGGACGCTGGTACAACAACTCCTGGGGAGGAACATCTTACCAGGTAGGGGGACACTGCCCACACACCGTCGAGGAACTGTGCTAGGGCTGTCTCGGAGCACTGCTTGTCCTTCTCATAGGACCGTGCCCCAAGGGTCTGCATCAGCACTGTTCACACACAGGAATAGGGGGAGGGCCTGGCCAGAGCTGCAGAGGTTCTTCATGTGACATCCATAAAGTGACTTCACAGACGCCCACAGGCCGTCGGAGCTGTATGCACAATTTTGCATGTACGTGATTTCTTTTATTCTGTGAAAGGGAAAGTTCACAGCCTTCATTGGGTGGTCAAAGACAAAGATCGGCAGTTGACCCCCAATATCTGTTTTTTTCTTTTTTTCCCAATAATAGAGCCCCTGAATTCTTTTTCGGCACATAGCCCAGGTGAAATAAAGACTACATTTCCCAGCCTCCTTTCAGGCTAGAAGTGATTAATTGTTGGCCAAGAGGATATAAGTAGACATGTTACGTGTAAGTTCCAGGAAGTGCTCCTAAAGGGAAGGGGACGTTTTTTTTTCCTCCTGCTGGCTGGAGAACAGAAGTGATGGCTGGAGCTTGAGCAGCTATCTTGGACTATAAGGTGGTGAAAAAACAAGAGGGAAGGGGTCTGGAGCTCCCATGAAGATGGAATATTATACCAACTTTGGACTGCTCCCATGGACTTTATCTGTGAGAAAGGGAAATGCATTTTTCGCTTGTTTAAGCCACTATGTTCTTGGGTTTTGTGGTAGGCAGCCTCTAAGATCTACCTCAATGAGCCTGCCTCCTGGGATTCCTACTTTGGTACAGTCCCCTCCCACATTGTTGCAGGGCTGGTTTGTGTGACCAATAGCATACGGCAGAAGTGATGGCATATCACTTCTGAGATTTGGTTATAAAAAGACTGCTGCTTATGTCTCAGGTTCTCTCTCTCTCTCTCATGGATCACGGGCTCTGGGAAAGCTATGTCACGAGTAGCCCTATGAAGAGGCCCACGTAGCAAGGAACTGAGGCCTCCTGCCAACAGCCACGTGAGTGAGCTTGGAAACGGATGCTCCTGCCCCAGTGAAGTCTTGAGAAACTGCAGCTCCAGACAACTTGGCTGCAGCCTGAGCCAGAATCACCCAGCCAGGCTGCTCCCAGATTCCTGACCCTCAGAAACTGTGCGAGATAATAAATGTTTGCTGTTTCAAGCTGCTAAGTTTTGGAGCAATTTGTTACCAAGTAATAGATAATGAATACAGACTTCCTGTCACTGGAATAACCAAAGCCAATCCTGCAGATACAACCCACAGACTATTAAGAAGAAGTATTGGGCTAAGTAACATTTAGGCATCTCTGTCCCTGGGTTTGAGCCCCAAATCTCCAGAAACATGCTCCTTGGCGTTGGACAAACCATGTCACCAATCTGGGCCTCGGTGTCCCCATCTGGAAAGTGAGATGGTTGGTCTAGCAGATGCTGGCCTTTTTCCAGCTGAAAGTGTCTCGAAATGTGGAGAGTAAGGAGGCCAGCGGAGGCTGGGATGGGCAGAGACCGGAGTGTTTTCCTCTGACTGGCGTCAAACTGTCGCAACACTTCAATGAAACTTCTTGGGCCTTTCCCCAGTCTGGTTGGGTGGGTGAGACTAAGTGAAGACGGAATTGCCCTGCCTAAGAGCTTAGGAAGAATTTTGCGGGGGGTGGTCGGCAAGTGGGGAAGCAAAGGGGCAGGGAGGGAAGAGGTTACCAGAGGAGAGAAGCTTTTGAATGTGGCTGTGAATCGGGGCCAGGGAAAGATTCTTGAACGCCAGGAACCGCTGATGAATTTTTAAAATAGTGAAGTGTTTAAGTTGTTACTTGTATCATGCCGAAATCTATTTCTATGACTCCAGACTCACACACACATGCACGGGCACACACACAGCCACCAACTGTGCCTCATTACCCTGCCTGGGACCACAGCGTAGGGTAGAATTTAAGGGCGTGGAAACTGCATCAGACTGGTCTGGTTTTGAATCTGGGCTCTGCCTCTTACCAGCTGTGTGACGTCAAATCTATCCCCTCCCCTCTCTGATGAGCCTCTGTTAGACGTTATACAATAAAGCATCCTCCTTTGAAGTCGCTGAGGAGGAACCCAGGTCCGCCCGCGAGGCCCTTGGCCAGGGCTGAGCTCCCTGCCAGAGCTTGGGGACCAGGGGCTTCTGCTGTGCGTTCTCACGGTTGTCGTTCTTCTGCTTCTACCCGTTGCAGACCAGTCATGCTTCTGGAAAGGGTGAGCTGAAAGCTCCTCTTCTGCTGGGTGTCCAGCTGCCCAAGTCCTCCTCTCCCAGCCCTGTGTGACCCCATCGCCCAGTGATCCCTCCTCCCCCAGCCCGGGAGCCCAGGCCACCATGAGTGAGTGCGTGGATGGCTTCTGGGAGAAGCCCAAGGCCTAGGCCGGTGGCTCAGGGGGTGGGGTCCTGTCCCTCGTAGGCGGGGCTCCCAGCAGGGCTATTGCCTTCTTCTTGGGGCTCTGCTTGTTTTTCTGGCTGCAGGAAACCTTAAGCAGGTGATCTAAGTCCATTGGATGACAGTGAGGCAGGCTGACTGGGAATCAGCCTGGGAGAGGGCGGGACGGATAAGCTGGGCCTCGGGTGAGCGTCGCTCTGAGAGGTGCCAGTGCCGGAAGTGACAGCAGTGAGAGTCATCAGCGCTTTGGCGGTCACCTCTCGCACCCAGGAAACTCCAGCTCTCTCTGGACATTGCCTCTTGGAGGCCCTCGCTTTCCCTTGGGTTCGAGCGGCACCATCCCATTGGGGGGTGGGGGGAAACTGAGGCACAGAGCTGGGCGGGAAGCCATGGAAGGTGCCAAGGGGACAGAAGCCACAGAGGAGCCCGCTGTGGCCCACATGACAAACATCTGTCATCCCTGCCGATGCCTAGACACTCGGAATATTCAACTTCAGACCCACGTCCCTTGTCTGTCCCTTCAGCATCTCTCCAACAGGCTCATGGGATCTTGGCCGAGGCCCAGCTGAAGCTGACTTCTCCTTCCCAGACCCAGGAATGTGGGTGAGGTGAGGACAGGTGGGCGCCGACTGGCTGCCCCATACCTTGGCTGCGCCTGACAGGGCTCCCCAAGGGGCCTGGCCCAAGACTCATCACAGCAGGATCGGAACTGGGTTCCCTATTCCTTTGCCCATTCTGTGAACTTAACTATGCTAATCACGCTCTCAAAGCAGTGGAGCAGTAGACTCTTCACCAAATTCGCTAAAGAGTGGTAGCTACCAAAATGCCGATGTGTCGATTACCTAGAGGAGCTTTATATCAGGCCGCCAAACAAAATACCACCGACTGGGTGGCTTAAACAACAAACATTTATTTTCTCATAGTTCTGGAGGCTGGAAGTCCAAGGTCAAGGTGTCAGGGGGCTGGTTTCTCTTGAGGTCTCTCTCCTTGGCTTGTGGACGGCCGCCTTCTCACTGTGTCCTCCCGTGGGTTTCCCTCTGTGCTCACGTCGCTGGTGTCCCTCCGTGTGTCCACATTTCCTCTTCCTATAAGGACACAAGTCATGTTGGCTTAAGCCTACCCTAACAGCCCCATTTTAACTTAATCACCTCTTTAAAGGCCCTGTCTCTAAATGCAGTCACATTCTGAGGTAATGGGGGTTAGGGCTTCAATATATGAATTTATGGAGGCGGAGGACACAATGCAGCCCATGATAAGCTCAGTCTGGTGTGAGTCATGGGACTGACCCTGGGCACAGAGCTGCCTGGTAGGCAGTCGGACCTACCCAGGAGCCCAGGCCTCTGAGCTGGGCCCGGCAGCTGTGACTAATGAGGATGGCAGAAGTGATGCTGTGTCAGTGTCAGGCTTAGCCTTTATGAAGACCGGCAGCTTTTACCTTGGTCTCTTGGGGCCCTAAGCCTCCATGTCAGAAGCTGGACCATGCTGCTGGAGAGACCCCATGGAGAAGTCATTATGCCCCCCGGCCAGGGAGAGGGGCCCAGCTGAGCCAGCCTCCCAGGTTCCCCTGCCAAGGCACCAGGCACGGGAGTGAAGCCATCTTAGGTGCTCCAGACAGCACAGCCGCTAGATGAATGCCACCAAGTGACCCCAGTCAATGCCAGGTGCTGCTGAAAAATTGCCCAGCTGTGCCCCACCTGAACTCCTGACCCCAACATCATGAGAGATAATAAAATGATTGTTTTAAGCCACTAAGTTTTGGGGTCATTTGTTACGCAGCAGGAGATGACTGGACTATTTGGTGACTATAGAAACGGTGTAGTGGGAGTTGGATGATGTTGAGGGATGTTGAGGGAGAAGGTCTGGTGGGTCACTCTCCCCTCCACAGGGGACGGTGGCTGAGCAGGCTGGACTCTGCTGCTATCCCTGGCCAGGGCTGAGAGGACAGTCATCCTCTTCCCACCCAAGCTCCATTTCTGGAATCAAGAAAATCTCCAGGCTGGGCACTGCTGCTTTCATGAGGATCAGGGAAGAAGAACTGCCATTTCTGGGCACCTCCAATGAGCTGGTGAGTCCTTCAGGGATGAGATTCCATTGAATCTACCCTGCTCGCCTGCCAGGAAGCCTGATGTCCTGGGTCACACCAACTTGAGCCTGTGTTTAGACTGAAATCCGTCAGACTCCCCAGCCAGTCCTCTCTCCCTGACCCCACGCTGTCTGGGGCAGGGTTGGGAGATGGGGAGTGATGGTTTCTGACGGGCCTCCTGGGATGTGCTGACACATGGAGATCCAGGAAGGCTGACAGCAGGCTGGAGGACAGGGCAGACTCCAGCCCCCAGGCAGGCCCAGGGCAGTTGGAATTGGGGCCTGGGCACTGGCCCCAGTCCGCCCCACACATGGAGAGGCAGGCAGGGACTGGGGCATGCGTGTGGTGAAGACCGGGCCCGAGAAACAAAGTCTGGGGTGACTGAGTCCAAGAACGGGGCTGATGTTACCAAAATGCCAAAATGGCATTGACTCTAGGGACTGGGCAGGCCCAAGACCTCAGATAGGTGTCAAGGGGAGGAGAGGGACTCAGAGATTGGATCTTACTGGACTGGCTCTGTGCCCTTGGGCAGGGTGTGTACACCTCTGAGCCTCAGTTATCCCATCTGTAAAATGGGAGCATTAGACTAGGAGATCTCGGTAGCTCCAGCTTTAAAGAGTCTTTGCACTTCTGTTATAAAGTCCCTCCCTCCGTCTCTTTCTCCCTCCCTTCCTCAGTCCTTCCTTTCTTTTTGCAAGCATTGTTTTTTTAGCACCACGGAACGCTGCCTGCATCGATACACGCCATCCCATTACCAGATGCAAACTGGTATATATAGAATGGATAAACAACAAGGTCCTACTGTACAGCACAGGGAACTATATTCAATAGCCCGTGATAAACCGTAAGGGAAAGGAATATGAAAAAGAATGTGTATATATATATGTTTAACTGAGTCACTTTGCTCTACAACAGTAATTTAACACAACATTGTAGTTCAACCGTACGTCAATAAAAAGTAAATTAAAATGAAAAAAGTACATGCCATCCCACATGCTTGTCTTCCAACTGGCCATTGACGCTCTTCTACCGAAATGTGGGGTCTGCGTTCCCTCCCTGGGAATCAGAGAGCCTGTGAGTACGGCAGAAGTGATGCTGTGTGGCATCCAAGGTGAGGCCATAAAGGGGACTAGGGCTTCTGTCTGGCCTTGGGGCGCTCCCTCTCGGAATCTGCCGCCATGCTGGGAGGGAACCCAGTGGTCACATGTAGCAGCCATGTGTAGGGGCTATGGCCCCTGTCCCAGCTGAGATGCCAGCCAATGGCTAGTGTGAACCTCCGGACGTGAGAGGGACCTTCAGATGAGCCGGCGCTAGCCTTCCATCTGCCCCAGCTGGCGCTGAGTGGAGCAGAGATGAGCTGTCTCCACTGTACCTGCTGAAACTACAGCTTGGTGAGCAAAATAAACGGCGCTGTTTTAAACCATTAAGTTGTGGGTAATTTGTTACGAAGCAATAGATAACTGGAACTGGGGGATAGACAGGAAACCATGTAACATCGTGAGGTACTCTCTTCAACCAAGGTGTATACATGCCACAACCTGGGCATTAGGAGAGGAAGGAAGACTTTAGCCCGTGTGTGTGGCTGTGTGGGCGTGAGACGGAGAGGTTTCATGAGACACAGTGCCATGGAGGAGATGGGGCTGGAAATGGATATTTCCAGGCAGACAAAATGGGGTGGGGAAGGTTCTCAGCAAAGGAAGAGCCAGTGGAAAGTCACAGAGCTTCGAGGTCACAGAGCTGCCAGGTCGCAGAGCTGTGAGCTCACAGAGGTACAAGGTCACAGAGCTTCAAGGTCATAGAGCTTCAAGGTCACAGAGGTGGGTGGTTGTCCAGGGCTGGAGGCCCCGGGGGGGAGCCGCTGGTGCCCGCCCACAGCAGCACAGGTTCTAGTTCTTGTTTACACATGATTTCCCCCTAATTGCGTCTGAGGCTGGTGGATGGCAGCCAGGGAGGACCCTAGATCACATCACCGAGCCATCTGCAAATCCCCGTGCAGGGGGTGGTGGCCTGAGGGCGGCTTTCCTGTTGGGCGTGGTGGGGGTGCCCCGGGAGCTAATCCTAGGCAGGCTCTGTAGCTCGTCAATGAGGCGGGGTAGAGACAGGTGTGCCTCCCCTCCCTTTCCCCCCTCCTCTCCCCCACCGGAGCCTGTCCTCCCTAGACCTTGCCCTCAGATTCAGGTCTGTCATCTGAATGGCGGCTGACTGGGGGGCCCCTGGTCCTTGAACGCTGGGGGCTGCTGAGTTTTGGCCTCCCCCGATGACAGGGGTGACCAATGCCATTGTGTGATGGCTCAGGAGTCCATGGGGGTGAGATGAAGCCAGGGTAGGTGGCTTGGGGGAGACGCTCTGGGGACCTAACTATTTCTCAGGGGAGAAGCAAGCCCTGGCCCCCTTCATAAGCCATTCCTCAAGCCCTCATCCCTCCAGGGGCCCTGATGCCAGGCCCGCACAGTCCCTACCTGGCTCCTCCCCTGTTAAGGTCAAGTAGAATGAACTTACATGAAAGCGCCTTGAGGCTCTTCCCATGCAAATCCAGCTGTCTGCTGGTGGTCCCGGTGCTGAGAGCTCCACGCCCCTCTGCTCTTCTACTCCTCCCGACAGCCCCCCCGAGAAGGTGCTGTACTGTTGCTATCCCCATTTTACAGGTGAGAAAACTGAGGCTTCAAGAGGGCAAGGGGCTTGCCTAAGGCCACTAAGAGAGACACAAGGGTCTACCTGACACAAGGCCCCGTGCTCTCTACCTCGCACAAATGCCGTCACAAAGACCGAAGAGATGACATTATTCCTTCGTCTCGGATGGTGGTTGAGGGCACAGACTCAGGGAGCCAGGCCACTTGGGACAAATCCCACTCTCCCTGCGTGACCTTGGGCAAGTTGCTCAACGTCTCTGGGCCTCAACTGCCTCATTTGTAAAATGGGCCATGAGCTAGCACCTGCCTAAGGGCTCTGGTGAGGGGGAAATGTGTTACCGCACGTCAGCGGCTTACAGCAGCGCTCCTCCCGTGTTACTAAGTATATAGGCCGTTTATCCTCCGTATCTGATCGCACCGTCGGTGGTCGTGACTATATCTGTCCCCCCCCCCCCCCACGTTAGATTGGAACTCCTGGAGGGCAGGGGCGAGAATAACTTACAGCTGCACGGTAGAGACCCTCGCTTGCAGCCCACCTCTCTCGCCCACCATGCTCCCACCCTCCCACTTGGCCCATTTAGGAGGAGTTCTCTGTGTTTGCAGAAGGACCCAGAAAGGAATTAAAGCTGGCTTCTTCTGCCCCAGGGTCTTAGAGAGCCAGGGAAGACGGAGTCAGGCCCAAAGGACAGTGGGTGGGGTGCCGAGGACTCCCTGGGAGCCAGGGAGCGCTCCCGCCTCCGTAGGCAGCCTGGGCCTGCCCTGGGCCCTGCGGCCTCTGCCGGTTCCCAGAACCCCGACAAGGCATCTCCTTGTCTTCCTGGGACTCCTGGTTCTGGGCGCCTTGTCCTGCCCTGTTCCCCGCAGCTCTGCACACAGCTCTTGGCAAGAGTGGCCGGGCAGCGGAGAGAGGCTTGTGGAAGGAAGTGCTTTGCATTCTAACGAGGAAGCGGCCCCTCGCCCTGGCCCCTCCCCACCCCCCACCCCAGTGGCCATTTGCTGTCTGCTCTCCCGGCTCCTGCGCTCATCGCCAGACTTGCAGAAAGGCCACAAGCTGAGCCTCCCTCCGCTGGGCGGTCTGAGCCCTGCCTGGGCCTCTCGGGATACTGGAGGTGGCCAGGACACCCCTCCCCCCAGCCGCACCACTGGGGGAGGGGAGGGATGCCGGGCTGCACTGTGGGCAGGGGCGAAGAAGGGCTCTCAGAGGAATAAAGGGGTCTGGTGCCCAGCCGGCTCTGTCCCAGGGCCTCACCAGCATCTACCCAGTCCATCAGGAAGAAGAAGTCCATCTGTCTTCCTTGCCCTGTCTGCCAGCCCCAGGCACTTTAGGGCCTGGCTACATGATGGGCCCAAGTGGGAATGGCTCTGGGTCAGGGCTGGCAGTGCGTGGCCCAGCCCGGCCCTTGGGCAGGCCCTTTTTCTGCCGCTTACTCTGTTTGCCATCTCTCCTGATAGCTGCCGCGGAGGGGAGCTGACTGGCCAGCTCTTGCTCTTCTTTCTTCTCCATGTCCCACAGCTCTCCCTGTTTTCCCTGGAGACTTCTAGAACTTCCCGGTTGAAAGGGACCCGAGAGGTCATATTGTCCAACCCCCCGCCTCCAGCTGCCTTACTCAAATCTTTCCATTCTGCAGCCAAGGTAAGCTTTCAGAAACAAACCTGGATCCCTCTAAAACCTTCAATGGCTCCCTGTTGCCCTCAGGAGAAAGTTGGACCTCCTTAACTGAGCCCCTGGAGGCCTGCTGTATGAGGCCCTGAGGCTTTTCCAGCCTCATCCTGGGCCACCCACCCCGGTCACCCTGTGTTCCAGCTACACACAGCAGCAGGCAGCTCCCTGGTGGGCTAGACTGTGGCCCTATCTTCTCTCTTTTCATCTCCCTTCCCTCCCCTGCCTCCTCATTAATCTGGACCTCCTCCTCTATGAAGCCTTCCCTGATTACCCCTACACACACTTGACAGATCACCTGCTCCGTAGAGAGCTGAGCGGACCTCCACCATTACACCTAGAACACTGGAGGTTGCCCTGGATTCTCCATCACGCTGCTTCTCCTACCGGGACAGAAGCTCCTGGAGGGCCGGGGCATGTCTTTACTGGTTTTGCTTCCCTAGAACCGAATGTGGTGGTATCTTAGATAAGAATTCTCTAGATGCAGAGCCTGAGACAGGCAATCATGTGCACGTGATTTTTTTAATTTTAAGTTTTATTATTTTTTAATTAAAGTATCGTCGATTTGTAGTGTTGTGTGAGTTTCTGGTGTACAGCAAAGTGATTCCGTTATTTTATATATATAGGGTTGGCCAAAAAGTTCGTTCGGGTTTTCCATACCATCTATGTAACATTTTACGGGAAAACCCGAACGAACTTCTTGGCCAACAGAATATATGCTCTTTTTCATATTCTCTTCCATTATAGGTTATTACAAGACGTTGAATATAGTTTCCTGTGCTATACAGTAGAACTTTGTCGTTTAGCTATTTTGTATATAGTAGTGTGTGTCTGTTAATCCCAAACTCCTAATTTATCCATCCCTTCTCCTCCTTTCCCCTTTGGTGACCATAAGTTTGTTTTCTATGTCTGTAAGTCTACTTCTGTTTTGTAAATAAGTTCATTTGTATCATATTTTAGATTCCACATATAGGTGATACCATATGACATTTGTCTTTGTCTGACTTAACTTCACTGAGTATGATCATCTCTAGGTCCATCCATGTTGCTGCAAATGGCATTATTTCGTCCTTTTTTATGGCTGAGTAATATTCCATTGTGTATATGTACCACATCTTCTTTATCCATTCATTTGTCGATGGACACTTAGGTTTGCTTCCATGTCTTGGCTGTTGTAAATAGTGCTGCCATGAACGTTGGGGTGCAAGTATCTTTTCCAGTTAGAGTTTTCTCCAGATACATGCCCAGGAGTGGGATTGCTGGATCATATGGTAACTCTCTTTTTAGTTTTTTGAGGAACCTCCGTACTGTTTTCCATAGTGGCTACGCAAATTTACATTCCCACCAACAGTGTGGGAGGGTTCCCTTTACTCCACAGCCTCTCCAGCATTTGTTATGTGTAGAGTTTTTAATGATGGCCATTCTGACCAGTGTGAGGTGATACCTCACTGTAGTTTTTATTTATTTATTTGTCTTGCTGTACGCGGGCCTCTCACCGTTGTGGCCTCTCCCGTTGCGGAGCACAGGCTCAGCGGCCATGGCTCACGGGCCCAGCCGCTCCGCGGCACGTGGGATCTTCCCGGACCGGGGCACGAACCCGTGTCCCCTGCATCGGCAGGCGGACTCTCAACCGCTGCGCCACCAGGGAAGCCCCCTCACTGTAGTTTTGATTTACATTTCTCTGATAATTAGCCATGTTGAGCTCCTTTTCATGTGATGTGCACGTGGTTTATGGAGAGTGTGTTCTCAGGAGAAACCAGTGAGGGAGTGAGGGAAGCAGGAGAGGTAGAGGAGCAGGCTAGGCAAGGATGCCATTTCACAGGAAGTGTGGCCTCAGCCAGATCCCGAGGGGGAGCTCTGGGGCATCCTTTGCAGAAGAGACCATGAGACAATAAGAAAATGAGGGAGCAAGGAAGAGGAAGCCGGAGCCCACGTGGGTGAGGGACCAAGCAGGGCCATCCCGGAGGGGAGCTTCCCTGTGGCCCTCCTGTTCCCGAGGAGTAACCCACTCACTCCGGGCATTTCTCTCCAGGCATGGCTTCTCTAATCCCACGGCTCCTTGAAGAGGGGGCGGCCCTGTTAGTATTTCCATGTCACCCCGGAGGAATCTGAGGCCCGGGAGACCTGATAGGGCTTGGAGGTGAGTCAGTGAGGGAGAATTCACATCCCCGGAATCCCTCTCCTCTGCAAGGAGAGATGCAACTCGGGTGGGGCATCCACAGCCCAGCGCGCCCTCCAGATGCAAACACCAGGGCCAGGAAGGGGATGAGAGAGTGGTTTCCGTGTTCTCCGGGAACTTGGAAGCCTTGCCCAGCTCCCACTGGGGGCTGAGCCTTCTTTTCCACCTGCTTAGAATTGTCCAGAGGGGAGAGCCTGGGCACAGGGCATGGTGGTGGTGGAGAGGGACCAGACTCTGGGTGACTGGTCTAGTCCCGGCCCTGCCACCAAACAGCATGTGACCTTGAGCAAGACATTTAATTTCTGGGCACCTCCAGTTTCTAATCAGTAAAGGGGTAAGGCCTGCCTCAGCCATCACTTTACAAGCTCTTTGTGAGGCCCATTCAGATTGGACGGCCAGGTCACAGCCCGTCTCGTGGAAGCCAGTATTGATCTAGCATTGCTGCTATAACAAATGACCGCAAACTCAGGGGCTAAGAACAACAGAAGTTTATTCTCTCACAGTTCTGCAGGCCGGAAGTCTGAAATCGGTTTCACTGGGTGGTAATCAAGGTGTCAGCCGCATTCCCTCGGGAGAATTCAGGAAAGAATCAGTTCCTTGCCTCTGCCAGCTTCTGGTGGCGGCCGGCCTTCCTTGGCCTGTGGTTGCATCTCCAAACTTCAAGGCCAGCATCTTCAAACCTCTCTCTGCCAGGCCTGCCCTCCTGAGGCCTCTTTTGAGGAGCCGTCGAGCCAGCTTGGGGCCATTGCCAGCTCGTCTCCAGTGAACACATCTGGGACTTGAGGATCGGGCTGGACTGTGTTGTCTAAATAAAGGGCATCCTCAGGGTTAGAGCAGAGGTCAGGAGAGGAGACTGGCTGCGGCTGATCAGCCCGACAGGGTGGCCTTGGTGGCCCAGTGCTCGGCCAGGATGGGCAATCCGGGATCTTCAGGCCTGGGGTCAATGCCGACATAAAAACCAGCTGACTTGAGGAAGACCACCTACATATTTAAACAGATCTTTGAGAACAAAGGGGCCATGTCATCACCTGGAGATAGAGAGAGAGGACGGGGCCTCAGGCTGGGGAATAGAACCTTCTTTGCTTTAAGGATTTTCCCCTGATGCCTGCCAGGGACTTTTCTGCCTTCGTGTTGTCCTGATGAGGGAAACTGCGGAGTCTGTCCTGTTTAGTGTTGAGTTCTGGGGAAAAGGTAAAACAAGCCTGTGTGTGTGTGTGTGTGTGTGTGTGTGTGTTTGTGTGTGTGTGTGTGTGTGTGTGTGTTGAGGGTGATGGGATAGAGGTATTTAATTAAAAAAAAAAAAGCCAGAACTCGACACAGAAAAAGGGAGCCAGAGCAAGAGATCTCAGAACATGGGGACACAGCTGTGGCTGAAGTCGTATCTGGGTTAAAAACCCCAGGAGTTCTCCTCTTTAATTTTTTGGTACAGCAAGATCAAGGAATCGATTCACTCTGGTTATGCTTCCTACCATTGTTTCTGTGGGCCGTGTTTGATCTGTGTTTCACGTGCAGATCTGCTATCCATGCTCTGAAAGAAATAATATATTCTGCGTTGCACCAGGTCAGGCTCAACCATGAAAACCCTTTTTATTATTTTTTTTTGGATGATCTCAAAGCACCCCCCTCCCCAACACACACACAGGAAGGCACACACACACACTCTGTTTGTGTAAAGGATTAAAAAAGAATGAAAGGCCCAGTTCGAGAACGTGAGTAAGGTTCCAGAACACAGATGGGGCTGCAGGAGTGGCTGAGGCTGGGGCCCTCGCCTGCTGACCTGGGCCAGCCGTGTCCCCTCTGAGTTGTGTGTATGCTTGACCCCCGCGGGTAGGGGATGGCCGGCGGGCCCTTTGACGGCTGTGCCTGGTGAGGTTATTATCAGTAACAATGGTTTCCAGCGAAAGAGAGCAATCTTCACAATGGAGAAGTCTTCCTCTTCCTTCAGGTCACAAAGAGCTGAACGGAGATGAAAATGACATTAATCAGTGCAGGATCCTGAAACCATGAAATACTGAACACCTCCCAGCTCTCCAGCGGACTGGGCGGTTACTGGCATTTTAAGGGCCGGAGGGAAGTTGCAGCCACTATGGGGGTAACACACCCGTGAAAAAATGTGTGGCCAGACAGGCAGGGCAAATAGATAACGGGCTGCCGGCAATAGGAGGTGTGCCTGGAGTTTTAGCGCAGGGTTGTAAAAGTTGACAGGAGCCGTTTGGACTGGAAAGGGCCGTGTGGGTATCGCTGCCAGGCTTTGCCAAGCGCCCGGCTGTTGAATCCTCCAAAACCGAATAGATAAAAAAGAAAACAACAGCCGCAAGAGACAAAAAAAAAAAAAAAAAAAAAAAAAAAATCGCAACACGAAACCACCCACGCAGCGTCCACCCACCCCTTCCCCTCTCGGAGCCTGTTGTGCGCCTGTGATAACATTGCGTGCTGCGCTCTCTCCCTTTATTTAGATAAGGTGTCCGCGGCCGCTGCTCTTGGCTGCCGGCCAGCTTTCTGTCTCCAAACTCGGGGCTTCAGCGCCACACAGGAGACACGACTCTCTGATGCTGCCGACCCGAGTGTGTCAGCAGCAACCCGAGGGTCCCCGCGCCTTTGTGTTCCCAGAACGATGATTTGTTTGACAACGGGCCTTCCTTCCAGACTGTTCTTCCAGCCTGGCACAGCGCGTGGGTCCTCAGAGACACAGACAGGGCTGTGGAGAGCCGGAGAAGGCACCTCCGGCCACGGGGTCGGGCGGCTGCCTAATGATGACGGCCACATAAAGGAAATCCAGACACAATCGAAGGCCAGAAGGATCTTTGGTTTCATGGACTAACTGAAGCATTTCTGCTCATCAGGCTTGAAAAAGTTAAGTGCTGGGGGAGCAGGACGGACAAGACGGGACTCATTCTATGGCACACAAAAGATTTTTAATAAGCTCGGAGAAAGGGCCGCCACCCCTCATGTCTTTCTCTCCCTGTCTCATTCCAAAGCTCCTGTGTTAGCCAGAGAGAGAGCTCGGAAAAGCTGCCCGGGAGGTCGGCGAGGAGGCTGTGGGAGAGCTATTCTGCCAGGCTGGCCTCCCGGGCAGGCGGCGGGTGGCTCCCACGAGGTCAAGGACGGCTCCCCTGGTGAGTGACGGGGCAGGCGGTGCCTGGGGAGCCCCTAGCAGCGGGGGGGGGGGGGCGCTCAGGACAAGTGCGGTGGGGGTCACGGTGGGGAACACCAGGCCGTCTCTGATGATTCGCCAGCGGGCTCCTGGAAGCTGGTGGGGAAGGCCGGAGGGACTTATTTTACAAGTGGCACTTGGAGTCGGTTTATAGGGGCCTTCTGGGAAGAACTGCAGAATTTGGGGAATTGAGCATCCCTCCCAGGTCAGTTCTCCTTCCTCACTCTCCCAAACCCTTTCCCCTTCGCACTTATCCAGGGGTGGGTCTGGGGGCAGCTGGGACAACCTGGCCCATCCACAGTGTAGGCCTACCATCTTGGGACGTCAAGGGAAGCTCTTGCCTAGCCCATCATATCGGGACCTGTCTGCTAGATTGTGTCAAAGGCAGGGAATGGTCAGTACGGAGTCAAGAGGTCGAAAGCAACCAACCAACCATCAATCAGCAGCATTTACCCAGTGCCGCCCAGGCAGAGACACTGACCGTGACTTCCAGCTCTCCTTCCCACGACACACCTGCCAAACTTTGACTCGGTGTCCCAGGAACCTCAAAGAGGATGCTTCCGAGGTGGGCATGGGTTCTCCTGCCCCGGGAAAGGAATAGGCCCCGTGGCCAATGGCTGTGTCGGCATCCGACTTCTGCACAGATCTTTTCAGTGTGGCAGTTGAGAGTCAGGCCTGGCCGCCCCTGTTCTGCTCCAGGTGCACTGACTCAACCCTGTTCCTGAGTCAGCTGTGGAATGTGGTGGTCTGCCCGGCACTGCCCCCGCTCCCGGGAGCTCACTCCCCTCTGGAACTTCAAGAGCCTTATTTGCACTTATTCTGGGGCAGTGCTGCCTCCTGCCTTGGTTTCTGACTGATGCCCGAGGCAGGTAGAGCTGTGGGTGGGGAAAAGGAGGAAGAGAAAGAGAGAAGGGGGGATGAAGGAGGCCTCGTCCTCATTTCACACTGGTCCTGGTCTGGCAGCTGCCCTTTCCAATTTGGGAGTCTTGGCCCTTTGGGGGATGGTGTAATGGGGGAATTGAGAAGAGGAGAGAAATCAAAAGCTCTCATCAAGTCCCTGAATTGTAGCCTGTTTCTGGAATAATACAAAACTGATGCTTTAAACCAAAGGAAACAAACTAAATACTCTGAACCATGACCCCTTCCTTATCCAGGAGTTACTTGCCTTAGCGACCTCAGCTATCAGGATCAATCCAGAGGCGCCAGAATGGGTGAAGAATGCCCTGCTCTGAAGTCCACTGACTGTTCACCACGGACGTGTTGGGAGCTTTTTCATCAGAGCCTTTTGACACTTACTTCACAAACTTTTCCTACGAACCAGATGACTCTGAAATTCCTTCCAGCTCCTGCTTCCATTTTGGTATTTGTTTTGGTGGCGATGGTTGGGTGGGAAAATGGTGGGGCATCTAGTGGGGCAAATGGACGCAGAAGGTGGCTTCGTCTCTGAGCGTGACACAGTTGTTCATGTCCCCGGTGAGCGGGCCACCAAGACCACTTCAACTGTGTCTGTGCCGTCAAAGGAAAGAGGCAAATGTGTGATGCCGTTTACTTTTTTATTTTATTATTTTTTAATCGAAGCATAGTTGATGTACAGTGTTGTGTTAGATTCAGGTGTGCAGCATATATATAAAATATCTTCTTTTTCAGATTCTTTTCCCTTATAGATTCTTTCAAAATATTGAGTAGAGTTCCCTGTGCTGTACAGTAGGTCCTCGTTGGTTATCTCTTTTATATATAGTAGTGTGTATCTGGTAATCCTAATTTATCCCTCCCCCTGTAATGCAGTTTAGATATGGTTTATTTAAAAATAGATGCACTCTTGTTTTGAAGTTTTAGAGTTTCCAGAAGGGAAGCTTTACTTAGCCTGCAAATTCATTTCTTGAAAACAACTCATTGTTTCCTGATGCCGGTGAAGTGAGGGGGTCAGTGTTTTCCTTACACGTTACGTCTGAAAGGTGAAAAAATTTCTGCTGGCTGCCCAAGAAAATTCACTTTATCTCACTTGACATAGGAAGCTTGGCATCCGTTTGTATGCAGAATGCGAGAAGCGTGCCCATCAGAGCATCCTTTAGTTTGAAAGCAATCGATTCGCAGCACTGTTCCATGGCTTCCGGGAGGGACAATAATCCAATAGGAAGCAGGGTGCTTCCCCCTCCTTTGTTCCTGACGATGGAGAAGGGGACCCTTTGGCTGGGCAGAGCCCACCCCAGAGGCTTGATGGGTGCAGCAGGAGTAGCCCAAGAGCTCCCCGCTTGGCTACGGGGGCCCTGTAGGCCTGAGGCTGAGCTTAAACCTTCACTGAAGCTCATCGTTCTCCTCCTGGAGAGATGGAAGCCACTTTAGGAATAAAATTTCCGAGGCTGGAGTGATCAACACCAAATCGCCCCGCCCCGCCTCCTTTCTGGACTCTGTGAGCAGAGCCAGAGGATCGCTGATCAGGGGCTTCAGGCTCCTGAGCCCGCACCCCAATTTCTGCCTCCACTGTGGCCCCTCTTGCGAGCCCACTCCTGTCAGGTCACCCCTCGTCACTCTGGGTGATTGTCTGTGGGACGTATATACATCCGCACTCGAGAACCACTGCTTTCGAGGGAAGGGAGCTCATTTACTGAACATCTAGTGCCCAGTAAGCACTCAATGCATATTTGTTGGAAGGAAAGAAAGGAAGAGAAAGAAAGATTGCTGCAGTGGGACAAAGCACGGGTTCTCGACTTCGCCTGCGTATTGGAATCACCTACGGGGCTTTAAAAAGGACTGATGCCTGCATCCCCGTCCCCAAAATTCAGACTCATTTGGTCTGGAGTGTGGCCTGGGCATGGGGGTTACTGAAAGCTCCCCAGGGACTCTAGTGTGAGGCCCCAGGTGAGGACCGCTGACCTCAAGGGTCTGGCCTCAGCCTCAGAAAGAACAGAACTCCATTCAAACTCGGAGCCTCATGTGTACCTTTAAGCAGATCACCGAAGTGGAGTCTCAGTTTCCCTATCTGTTGAGTGGGCGGTCGTGCCATTCATGTCCCAGTGTCCTTGGGAGGGCCAAGTGAGCCCAGATCCGTGAAGCTCACGCAGAGCACAGAGCAGGTGCTCTGGGACGATGGGTGATAAAGCATGATTACTGGCCTTCCTGCGCCAGAAAACACTGCATTGAAAGATCTAAAGTTACTCCCCCATTTTCCAGGTCTGGAGGCTGCCTGTTTTCTTTCCTCTTCAGCCTTCTTAGCCCAACTCCATCACTTGCATGTGGTCGACAGAGAAGGAGCAAGGAGAACCCTGCAGTGTTCCACAGACCCCAGGAGTTTGGTTTTCCCTTTAAACCTTTTGGAGGAAAGATGGAGCAGAAACTCCAGATGCGGGCTTTATGCCCCGATTGAGCAGTGTGAACGCAGCCGTGTGCTGGTGACTCCCGCTGCCCCCCGCCCTCTCCCCTCCCCGGCCATCCCGGGACAACACACAATGACAGGGCACCCCAGCTGAGCGCTCCGACTTCGGCCCCCACCCCCAGGCCTTTGATGAGAGACGCCTAGAGCCAGCGAGTGGCTCGCAGGGAAGAACGCTCTTTCCTCAGCCCTGGGGACTTGTTCAGCTGTTCGGCATTTAGCAAAATCTGGCATGCATTCTGCACAGCCCTGCACCCCTTCCCTTCCAGCTCAAACTCGGCAGCATTTCGGAGCAAGCTTCAACCGCTGCGGACTGCAACCTTCAGCCTTCAGGACGGGGGAGCAGGCGCTCTGGCTCTGCCCAGCCCGCTTTTGGTGACCACGTTCTGGTCTAGAGAAGGACAGTGAGCTGAGGGGACCCGAGCTGGCAGGCGCACCAGAGGGGTCTCTGGATCTGGGCGAGGGGAGTGCCGTGCCTCGGCTGAGATGTTCCGGTGACGGTAATGAGTACCGTGCATCGTCTGTAATTATGCAGTCTCTAAGCCCCCGGGGTTGGGATGCTGTATTTGCCTGTGCTCTTTGGGGGTTGATCCTGCTGTCAGCGCTTAGCAAGAATTAACAGTGACGCTCTGTACACCACAGTCGTAACACTAAATCTGATCTGCATGTCTATGATTCATTAAAAAAAAAAAAAAAGACCCACCGTTGCTGCAACCCCTCCAAGCCCATCATTGAAAGAAATTATGCTCAGTTGAAAGAGCGATTTGACGTCAAGGAGGACCTACGTGCCTTCTCATGAGCGGCTGGAATTAGAAGGCTGCGCTTCGGCAAGTGTAAACGGGATCCAGACTTGGAAACCTCTGTGCAGCCAGCAACCTGTTTTCCAGGTGTGGGTTGCTCACTTTCCGGATTGTCTGAAGCAGGGTATTTTTAAGATCCCTGGCAGGCCACTGCCGGCATGCTAATCACGCCCTTCTGGGTCACACCAAGCTCCTTCCAGGCAGTGTACTATAGGTTCTGGGAAGGCCAGCCTTCCTCAACCCCATTTTTCTTTTTTTCCTTTTTCTTTTTTTTTGCATTTTAGAAGAAGCCCAAACGTAAGTGGGAAGGACAGCCTGCTTCAACCACAAACCCCCCAGCATTCCCGAGTCAAGAAGAAATTAATTGTGGATGACGGGCTGTTGGCAGTTTTCTGTGGTACCCATTTACTTTATCGCTTGGTAATTGGGAGCTTCGTCGTCATTCTTTTACACGAGGCCAGAACCCACGAGGATAGCCTTTCCCTTTGAGGTCCTGGCAACTCTGTCCTGTGGGAGAAGCCAGGGTCCAGGCAGCAGGACCCCTGGGTTCAAGCCTTCCGTGATTCCATGGACTCTTGGGTATGTTGCAGTTCCACATCCACAAAGCTGGGTCATAAGGAATCCCACCTCAGCCTGATTCTTCGAGTCACATAAGGATGAGGAAAGAAAACCAGCAATGGGGGTTTTTGATGTCTTAGTGGGTATAGGAACTTAACAGATGAATAGTTTGGGTTCCAGTTACTACTGCCGTGTAACAAACAACCCCAAACTTAGTGGCATAAAATAACAAGCATTTTATTATGCTCACAGATCTGGGGGTCAGAATTCAGACAGGGCTCAGCTGGGTGATTCTTTTGCTCTTTGTAGCATCTACTGAGACCACCCAGTGATGGTAGGTTGGGTCTAGATGCTTCTCTCCCATGTCTGTTGCCTGGAGCATCTGCATATGCCCCCACCCCCCAGCAGGGCAGTTTTGGGGTGGTGGAACTTCTTACATGGAGACTGGCTTCCTCCACAATAAGTGTCACGAGAGACCCAGGTGGGAGCTACGTGTTTTTTTCTGACCCAGCCTGGGAAGTCACACGATGTTACGCGTGCCATACTCTAGCCACTGAAGGAGTCACAGGCCCATTCAGGTTCAATGGGAAGGGACATAGACCCCCAAATTCTTGATGCGAGGAGTATCTGAGAATCTGGGGACTATATTTTAAAACAGCTCGAGTTTCTGATCTTATACAACTCTTCATTTAGTGCCTTCCATTTTACGGTGTTGTCACCTCCAGTATTTCTTTTGACTTTTGCAGCAACCCTCTGACCGGGGTAATGTTATTGTACCCATTATGCTGATAAGGAAACCGAGGCTCAGAGAGATGACCTGATTTATCCGTGTCTATAGAACAAGTAAACCATGAGATGAACATTTAACCCACCTTCCTGGATAACAGATTTCAAAGATACGCGTCCTGCAGATAAGAAGTACAGAAAGTTGTTTTTCTTTAGAAACCATTATCTTCTATTGCTTCCAAAACACTGTTTTCAAGTATCTGGTGAGTTGTTTGGGAGACCTGTCCCTTACGCTAAGACACAAGACTCAACTGAACCCATTCTTCGTGGAGAATCTCTTGGGCTGCTACCTCGTGGTTTTCCCTGTCTCACCTTTGAGTCCCAAACCAGTGGGCCAACAATAAAAAGCTAATTCACCTAATATAAACGTGGAGAACTGTAGAAGTCAAGCTCAGTCGGATTGACAGCACACAGGGTAAATATTTGATCAGTGAGTAAAAATTCAAATTTGCACTATTTGCTGAAGGTGAAAAGTATATTAGGGAATGAACGTCATGGGGGTTAAGTAGGCCTATAGGAGGCCTCCTGCAGGATTCCACCCCCAGAAGCCCGCAGCTTCCTGCCGACCCAAGTTACAAGCCAGAGTGGGCTGGGCACCTGCACCCGGGACCTCCCTCCTGGCAGGAGCGTGGGGCTGTGGCGTGAGCCCGACAAAGCAGGCAGACTGGGAGAGCTTGGCTTCGTTGGTTCCGTCTCCGTACACACGTATGCTGGGCGTGCCACGGCCTCCCCCGATGCTCTCCCACCTCCTAGGAGGGCAGGGCTCCTGGCGTTCCTTTCCTACCACCGCGGAAGCCAGAAGCCGCTCCTGCCTCCACTTAGCCCCCAACAGTGTTCATTGTGTGCTATAACTTGTGTCATCCTGGCTGGGCTTCAGGGGCTGCAAGACAGGGAGGTTAGGACAGAAGTCCGGAAGGGAAACCGGGCCTGCATGTTGAGCTCCTTTCCCACACATCCCCAGACCTGTTCTCTCTTCCTCTGCAGGACCCTCCCCGTTAGTCCAGAGACAGAAATCGTGCTTCTGAACAGCCCAGGCAAATCAGGGAGCGGGCAGGTATCTGGAGAACGTGCCAGTTATTCCACTAATGAGGCTGAAAAGTGGAACTGGTGCTCCGGATCCTTCGGAGGTGAAGCCATGGGGCCGAGTAACAGCTGGTTACCGGCAAGCCACCGACGGAAAGGGGGCCTGAGCTGGAGGCTGTGCAGGACCACGTTTGCCGCAGCTGATGGGCCAAGCAGTGGACGTTTTGTGGTCCGGATTGGTGTGTCCTAGTTAAGCGAGACTGAGTTCATCTGAGGTTTGTCCTGGGCCGGCCAGTGCCCTGGCGGCTGGCACGATGAAGCTTAATGACCAGCACTGCAGAACCGAGGCTGAGCCCCAAACCAGCCGTAAGCGTTAGGCCCCCTGCAAGTTGCAAGCTGTGACGGCTGCTGGTTACCAGGACGCAGGACCTGAGTGTAGGAGGAAATCCTGATGGAGAAATAAGACCAGAATTCTCAGCGGCGGGCCTGGGAGAATGCAGCAAACCAAAAACGCTGGGCTGGGCTAGGGTCAGACTGGGTTCCAGACGCACAGCGAGCAGCCTCAGAAGGAACAGGGAGGGGGCGACCGGGCCCAGGGGAAAAGAGATAGATTTAGCTGTCCAGATGTGCCAGGAGCTTAGAAATGAAGGGAGGGAGAGGATGTGGCAGACACGGAGGGGCAGAGGCCCCTTCCAGGAAGGACTTGCTGCCCATTCAGGCCCGGCCTCAGCTGCTGAGAGCACCTCAGCCCTGTCCCCCTCTCCTGGGCGGCCCCTATCTGGTGGCTGAGTCTCTGTCAGGCCTGCATTTCAACTTGACTCCCCCCTCTGTCCATTCCTGTCCCCACCCCCCAACCCCTTCCTTTCAGAGTGATTGATCCCTCCCAAACCTCCCTCCATCCCCCAACTCCATCTCAGCGTCTGCTTCCTGGGAACCCAGCCTGCGACAGAGGGTAACGTACGCCTTGGATCACGGATTCCATCCTAGGGACCGGTAGGGCTCCAGATGCCATTTTATTCTGGGGGTTTTATCCAGTTTCCTTTAAACTCTTCCTGAAGTTTCCTCCACTGATTTTATTTTATCTCCACTTGCTTTGAGAGATTATGGCAAGCGTAATAGACTCCTTCATTAGGGCAACTCCCCACCAACCCTGGCCTTCAGCATGGATTCTGTTCCAGTCCCTTTCACCCTGCCCTCTGCCCTTCCTCCCCAAACATCCCCCAACCCGCGTCCAGCTCCTGCTCCTGTAAAGGACTCCTCTACCCGCTCGCGTCTGCTCTCCTCTTGGGCTGATTCCTGAGGATTGTGGCTCTCCGCCAGGGTCAGTCGTGAGGTGTCCCTCTGCACACAAAGCCCCAGCCCCTGCCAGACACCAGGCCTTTATCGTTGGCATGGGGACAAGGCAAATCCCTCGGCAAGCCTCACGCCGGCCCTTAGTCAGGGTCTCATCACTGTGGCCGTCGCTGCTGCCTCCGTCTCCCCTCTTGGGCTCTCAGTCCTCGCGGCATTTGCTGCCCTCTTCCCCTGGCACAGAGGGGGCCAGCCGGGGAATCCCAGATGTCACCTCTTGAGGGTCCCTGGGAGGCCCAGCTCATCAGCCAGCCGGGAACTTCTCTGACCTTCTTGGTAGCCATCTCCCCTAACCCCAGATGCCTAATTAGCGGCTCAGGATCTCCTCCCCCTCCCCCTTCCCCTCCCCCTTCTTCCCCCTCCTCTCCTCCACCGGGGAGGGGAGGGGCTCACCTTTACCCCCAGGCCACAGTCATTGAAACCAAAGGTGTATTTTTAGGCGTTGCTTGGCAAGGGTGTGGGAGGAGATGCTTCCAGACTGTGCCCCCCCACCCCCGTCCCCCAGTTACAGCCAGTTGGATTAAATTCACCATCTATTTATTGTATACTGTGCGGTGGCAGTGAGTGGCGGCCACCAGCTTGCCCGGGGCCTGCCAGGGTGCGGTTGGCTAGCAGGAAGTGGTCCCGACCATTAGGGGAGAAGTGAGGGATGGGAGGGCATTGCCAAAGAATGGAGTGACCTGCTTTGAGGCTCGCTATTCACGCAGCTGCACAAGAGGGGCGACCTGAGGACCAGGGCACAGGCTGGCCCCGGCCACCTACAGACCTCCGAGGGACCCAAGAGAATCTCTCCCCTCGCCCAGGCCTGAGACAGACTCCTGAATTCTTCTCTCGACCTCATTTACGCAAATAATCAAAAAGCCAAGCCAGCCCAAATGAAATGCCCACATTTTATTGCTTGCAGTGTTTTAGTTCTAATTTGGCTTCATTTGGAAAAGAGGTTTTACTAAGTGGCATAAATTGAGCCTAACAAAATTTAAAACTAAAACAACAACACCCTAAACGCTTAAAACTGTAACTGGAGAGAGAGAAAAAGTGAGTCGTCCGGGAGGAGTGGTGAGAGAGGCAGAAGAAGCGGGAGGGGAAGAAATTCAATTTCCGTCCTACTTGGCAGAAGGTTAATTTCCTGCTCCTTTCCCCCCAGGCCCCAGTCCTGTTCCCTCCCCCTGTTAGAGAATGCACCCAGAAGGCTCTAGAACCGATGCCAGCATCATGCAGGATGTCTTGTATATAGGGGGTGCTTAGGCGAGACTGCGTGAGCTCATTCTTTTCTTTGATGTGTCTGTGGACAGAGGGACAACGTGGATTCCTTGCTGGGGACCCATTTACCCCCCATAGTAGGGGGTCTGCAAGTCCCCTCGGGGGTGGGGTGGGAGTTGGGGAGTCCCGGGGGTGGGAGGCTGTTCCAGCCTGCTTGTCGTCTCTCCCCTCCCACCCCCTAGCCTAGCCCACCCCACCTGAACGTTGGGATCCTACGTGAGAGGAAAACTTCGCACCTCCGGGCCGCTCTGCTCATCGCTGGGAGAGAGAAGGTAGGGATAGGAGGGGGCAGTGGCTGGCCACTGGGCTCAGGTGCCTCTTTTCCCCACTTCTGATGTGAAATATGGTGAGGGATGACGGGTGGGTGGGAAGAGTGGTCCCTGCGTGAAGTGCATGGCCACCCGTGTCCCTGCGGAGATGGCGGTCCTCTGTGGGGGCTGTGTGAGCAGCCCTGCAGGCCAGCATATCTCTTTGGGGGACCGGTACTCTGATTTTCCTTTAGAGAACCAGCCCTCCTCCCAGGCAGGGTGCCACACACATAATAAGCACGGGTGAGCGTGGGAAGTGTCCCTGAGTAACCCGGGGTGAGGGGTGGAGTGGAAGCCGGAGAGGTCCTCAGGGCCTGGCCACATCCCTGGCGATGCTAGCCTGTATCGATCGCCCTCTCCCGGGAACTGTCCCTAACCTAGAGCCTTAGCACCCTGGTTTAGCATGTGCTTGTATAATGCCTGGAAGCAGCAAGGTGGGGCTGGGGGGAAGGCCCACGTGGCAGCAGACGCCTCCCCTCATGTCTGGACTCTGCCTTTTGTGGTCAGGGTGACCTTGGCCAAGCCCCCAGGTTCTCCCGCTATGAAATGAGAAGCGATGGCAACCACGAAACTCTTTAAAGCAGAACTATGCCATACGAGATGAAAATGCTCTATTCTTTTTTTTCAGCTGATATGAAAATTCCTTGTCTTAAAACACTCCTGATACCAAGAATAATAACGCTACTTAAATTAGTTCAAGGAAATAGGAGGTTTAGTAACAAGATACAAAGAAGGGCTCTTATAGAGCCCAACTACAGGAAAACTCTTGGAGACCAAGGAGATAGGAGCTGAGCCTGGAAGAGCTGGAAATGAGGTGGCAGTCTGTCTGTTTCTCCCTCAGGCTGGGGCCTGTGGCCGCTGCTCCCTGCCGGTCTCTAGGTGACGGCCGTGTTCTGTCTGCGCGCTGGCTCTTCCTCGCTTCATTTGTCTGATTGTACATGGCTCCATATGGCTACCCCAAATGGCAGCGCCATCTCTGCAAAGTGACGTGATAGCTCCAGGGCCCACCATTCTCTGACCGATTTTATGTCTCTGAGTTCAAAACCTCAAAAGAGAATCGAATTGGTTCTGCCCTAGATCGGGCGTATCGCTCTGGCCAGTCAGCAGTGGTCAGGGAGGTTGGGCCATGAGGAATATATATGGTCCCCTTACCCACTCCTTAGGCAGGGACTATGGGTAGATATATGTGGGGATTTAACCATAGCCATCTATAGAACATTCCTTATGTACCATGTCAATTTTTTTCTGAGTATGCTGGGATGCGTAACCCAGAGCCCTGAACAAAAAAGGGCTCAATACCTAATTGCCGATTGTTTGAGGAAAAGTTACCTTCCGCTCAAGCTCTGCTTTCTGTGTTTACCCGCTTTGCCTGCCCTTAAGCTTCTCATCTGGAGTGTGTGGTTTCACGGAAGGGTGGTCACAGGCAAAAGGCTAATCTCACCAATATATAAAGAGTTCCTAGAAATCAGTAAGAAAAATAGTGATCCAATAGGAAAAATGTGCAAGCGATGAACACAGTTTACTGAAAAGGAGATCTAATGGCTTTTAAACATATGAAGTGTTGCTTCATGCTTACGATAAGAAAATGCAAATAAAACTACACAGAGGGGGACTTCCCTGGTGGTCCAGTGGTAAAGAATCCACCTTGCAATGCAGGGGATGGGGGTTCGAGCCCTGGTCAGGGAACTGAGATCCACAGGCCGCAGGGCAGCTAAGCCCGCATGCCACAACTACAGAGCCCACGTGCCCTGGAGCCTGCATGCCACAACTAGAGAAGAGAAAACCCGCAACCCACAAGTAGAGAGAAGCCTGCGCACCACAATGAAGAGCCCCGCACGCCTCAGCAAAGATCCCTCGTGCCGCAACTAAGACCCGACGCGGCCAAAAAATAAATTAGATAAATAAATAAGTCTTAAAAAGAACAAACAAACGACACAGAGGTGTTCTCTTTCATCTACCCCATTGACAAAAATCTGAAAAACTGACAACATACCACGAAGGTGAGGCTGTTTACAAACAAGTGCTCTCATACATTGTTGTGGGAGTGTAAATTAGTTTAATCTTTATGCAGAGAAATTGGCAATAGCTGTCAAAATTTCAAATGCATCCTACGCTATGATCCAGCAATTCCACTTCTGGGAATTTATCTTACTTGCACCTATATTGTATGATGTATCACCTAGCTATTGCTCCATGACAAACCTCCCCACAACTCTTAATTATTTCTCACTAGTTGGTTGGTGGGGGTGGTTCTGCTGATCTGAGTTAGACTCAGCTAATCTTGGCTGAGTTCACTCCTGTATCTGTGGTCAGCTGGCAGATTGGCTAGGGGCTGGCTTGTCTAGGACAGCCTCAGTTGGGCCACTGCGCCGTGCGTCCTGCAACGCTCTCATCCTCCAGCAGGCTATCCTGAGCTTGTTCTCAAGCTGGCCTGGGCATGTTTCATGGCAATTTCAGGGAAACGAAAGAGGAAACTAAAACTGCAAGTATGTCTTAAAGTCTGCTTTAAGTATGCATCAAGTCTGCTAAACAAGTTACAGGGTGAAGTCCAGATTTAAGGGTCGATGAAAGGCACTGTGCCTCTTTCGCGAGCGAAGCAGCAAAGTCAAGGGTCAAAGGGCAGGGACACAGGAAGAGGTAAAGGCTTGGGGTCATCGATGCAATGACATATGTATTCAATCCTCCACGCGTGTGCAATGACATTTGCGCATGGTTACTTACTGCAGCATTGCTTGTGATAGAGACAACCAAAATGGCCATCAGTAGAGGATGGGCTAAATAAACTATGGCATCCACGCGCCGGAATAATCTAGCTGAACAAAGAATGAAAAATCCCCCTGTATACGATTGGGAAAATCCTGAAGGTAGATGAAGTGGAAAAAGCCAGGTGCAGGGCAGTGTGTACGGAACGCTACCTTTTATGTAAATAGAGGAGAGAAATAAGAATATATGTATGTGTGTTTGCTTATATTTGCATAAATTAACTCTGGAAAGAGAAACAAGAAAGGAATAGCATGAAGGTGGGGGAGCACCGCGTGGACAGGGGACTGAGATGGGTGGAGACTCTGCATTGTATAAATAAGTCCCCATGCTGGTATGATAACACATATTCACAAATTAACGTAAAATATCCTTAATGTATGTAATAATAATATAACAGATAAGAGGAAAATAAACAAAGAAAGGGAAAGTCACAGGTCTGCTTGGCTTCCAGAAGCCTTTGTAGATCTTAAAAAAAAAAAAAAAAGAAAAGAAAAGAAGAGCCTGCAGTGGGGAGGCTGAGTAATTATGCCTAATTTAAACCTTGGTACCTGACCCGCTTTGCCCTTTGTGGATGCGTTTTGGGAAATACCCTCTCTCCAAAGGCAAAAGGGCAGGTGTTTCCACTCCCGGGGTGTGCTGTCCCCGAGGAGTGACAGAACATTCCCCACCCTCGCTGATGACCAGGGGCTGACATTTCTAAAGGATGTCACGGGCATTTTCAGACACGTTTGGGGGTTGATTCCAGCTGGATGTATTCCTTGGCTTTTTGAATGTCAGCATGCTGGTCTGTGGGAATAGGATCCCATTCCTCTGGCCATGTCCGGAGCCATGTGGTAATGGGTTTCCGTGTGGTAATTCCTTGTCATCGGGCTCGGGAAATAACAGCAGACTCACTTCTGAGCCTATGGTCAGGGTCAGCCAGACCCCTGCAGGGGCATAACTCAGTGTGCCCCTGCAACAGGACCAAAGCTACTTAGGAGTGTCGCTCAAGCTGTCAGTAGCCCCCTTTGAACTCCTAAAGCTCGGAACTGGATTGAGTCCCAGTGCGTGTGCCCCATCCTCCCCCACTGCCCACCTGCAGGGCACAAGAAGGGATGTAGGAGCTGCCAGATTGGGTAGCCTCTGGAGAGATGAAATGACCAGTCTGTGCCTGCACCTGTTTTGCAGCAATGAGCAGCCGCCACACCCGCTGCCACCTCCATGCTGTTGCCCACACGCACGCTGAGTGCCTACCATGGCCCAGGCACTGCACTTGGTCCTCTCATTCCATAGGGAAGAAGATAGGGACAGAAGCTCGCCGACTAGAAGAGGGCCAACTAGACAAACGCTCACAGGGAAGTCTGACGTTAGCTTAATAGTTACAGCTCTTTTGTTGCAAGGGACAAAACTCAATTCAAACTAGCTTAAAGGAAAATGGAGTTCAAGTTCCGCTATCATTTACAGGGAAACGGGCATGTCACAGAACTCAAGGCAGCAATGTGTCTGGGCTCAGGAACCTCTTCTCTCCATCTCCTCTCTGCTCTTTTGTATCTCTCTTCTCTCTCATGCAGACTGGCTTTCTTCATGTGACAGAGAATATAAAGTCCGATGCTTTGGGGTACTATCTCCCACAGCTTCAGCCGCCCAGTCAGATTTACTCACTTTACTCACCTTTCTCCATTCCAGGTCCAAAAATTCTGGGGAAGGGTTTCATTGGCTTTGCTTGGTCAGGTATCCAGCTCTGGTCCAATCAACTTCAGGGAAGGGGTGGGGTTATGAACGATGAATACGGTGCTGTCCGTGGAAACCTTGTGGATGGGGAGGGGACCGCTTGTGGAAAAGGAGCAGATAATACATGAAGTGTCCATCCCAGAGTGGTAGGGGCACTGGACAGGGCTAGAGAGGGAGAGGGGAAGGCTTCCAGAGTCAGGGGCATTTAGATGGAGAGCCGAAAGAGGGCAAGCTCAGAGCAGGCTGCAGGACGGACAGCTGTTGGGGACAGAAGGAAGAGCCTGTGTGAGACATGGAGTTGATGGGCTCAGTGAGGCTGGGGAGGTGGTGAGCGGTGAGAGACGAGGGGCCAGGGCAGCAGAGGCCCTGCAAACACGCTTAAGACTGGACTTCAGCTTGAGGGCAACAGGGAGCCACTTCCTAGAGGAAGGATCGGAGGGGCCAAGACAGGAAGGGATGAGTTGCTAGGAGCTGTTTCAGTAGTCCACACAGGACATGACTGTGAGAGAGAGAAGATTCTAGAGACATTCAGGGGTTAGAGCCAAGGGAATCTGGTGGATTGGATGTGGGGGTGAGGGAGAGCATGGCGTGCAGGTGGCTTCCAAGGTGTAAGATCTTGGCTTCCAAGGTCTTGGGCTTGGGCAGCGGGAGAGACGGCAGTGTCGTTCACTGAGAAAAGCTGCCCTGCATCTTAGGGTGGGTACCCCAGAAGCAAGCCCCTGAGCCAGGGCGGTATGTGAAAGTGATTTGTTAGGACCTGCTTTCTGGGAAAACAAACTGGGGAGTGTCGAACTGGGATGGGGAGGGGAAAGCGCCAGGCGAGGGTGTGCTACCACGCAGAGTCCCACAGGGGACCTCTGGGAGACAGGGGAGGTCACACCTCAGAGTTGGCCCTGGTCTGGGACAAGGCGGCCAGAGTGTTTACTACCTCTCCCTCCAATGAGTGGTTAAGGGCTGAATTCACAGTACCAGGTACTGGCTGTGTGCGCGGGCAAAGAAAGTCTGGCACCCGGAGGACAGTCCTCCAGCCAAGGGACACTGGTGTGGGTTTCTGGGCATGCACAGAAATGAGAAAGGGACCCGAGGGATATGTGTGGGACGTGGATGGCATCCGAAGAACAGGCTCGCCAATTTGGTCTCTAATTGTCCCCGTGCTAGTATTTATCGCAACCAGCGAGTTTTTTTTTTTTTTTTAAGAGCTCTTTGACAAATATGCTTCATTTATTTATTTATTTTTATTTTAAATTTATTTTTGGCTGTGTTGGGTCTTCGTTGCTGTGTGCCGGCTTCTCTCCAGTTGCAGCGAGCGGGGGCTACTCTTCGTTGCGGTGCGCGGGCTTCTCATTGCGGTGACTCTTCTTGTTGCGGAGCACGGGCTCTAGGCGCACGGGCTTCAGTAGTTGTGGCACGTGGGCTCAGTAGCTGTGGCTCGCGGGCTCTAGAGCGCAGGCTCAGTAGTTGTGGCGCACGGGCTTAGTTGCTCCACGGCATGTGGGATCTTCCCGGACCAGGGCTCGAACCCATGTCCTCTGCCTTGGCAGGCAGATTCTTAACCACTGTGCCACCAGGGAAGTCCCCCAGCGTGCTCTTGATTTCATCTCTTCTTTTCTTTCTCCTGATTTCCACTTGGTATTTTTCAATGATCCTCTGTTCTTGTCTGAGGTCACTGCTGTCTTCTCTTCCCTCCTAGGAGGGTCCTCATGCTTATTTTAAATGCTTGGGCCTTCCGTGCCGGTCACGTACGTCCATTGCAGCTGGTTCTGATGTTCAGTTTGAGGGCTTTCTTTTGTGCCGGGCGTTCTTCTCAGGGGCCTCATTGCTTTGCCCTTTGAGGTCACATGCCATGGTGGAGGGCCGAAAGCCAGACCCCAGGTAGTGGCAGAGTCCCTGGCACCACAGAACCAGTCTTGGTCCCTCCAGTTTGCAGCCACGTCACCAGGCAAATCCTACGGATGGTGATTTTCCTTTCAGCCCTCAAATGTCCGCAGCAGAGGAGGGGGCAGGCTTGCTAGATCCTAGCCCGTCAGTCCTGGGCGCTACTGCTTCGCCCAGTGTCTTTTTGCATCAGCTCCTCACCCAGTGGGCTTGTGTCACCTGATTGTTCCCCACGACCCTGGCATTGGCAACATGGGCTGTTGCCACTGATTTCTGTCATGGAGGGGCAGGAAATGACAGTCCCAAGGTCTTCGGTGGATGAGATGATGCAAAAACCAAAGTTCAAAAGCTTCTTTCTTACCTATTCCTTCATTCTGCTTCTGGCCACCCACCATCCCAACAGACACCACTTCAAGGCTGTCTTCAAGGCTCTCCTGGAGTTTCTCGTGGGTTTTTGGTTGCCTTCTGGAAAACAGGGTACCTTCTCATTTCATGGGCATTTCCAGGCTTGGGAGAGGGAGCTGGTAGCCCAGATAAGCTTGTCTTTTGCCTGGCTGGCCTTGACCTCACACTTGCCCAAGAACTTGGTCTCTCTCAGGCATCCCGCTCAGGTCAGGCTCCAGCCTCATCCTGCCCAGCCTCATCCTGGCTTTCAGTGGCTTCACAGACCGGGCTTTGGCCTCCTGTCCCCTCTCTGGGCATTTGATCCCCACCTGTCCCTGTTGAGTGACTTCACCTCTCCTCCCGTGGTGGACAGCTGACAGCTCCACTTCCCAATCTGTGGTCGGCACATTTGCCTACACATCTGCCAGGGGCTGCTGTCATTGCACATCAACGCCCGAGGGGAGGGGACAGGCTGCCGGACTCAGCTGGGGAGGAGAAGGGTGAAGTTGCCACGGCTGGGCGAGATTCGAATGTGGGCACCAACGACTCAGAACTGTCTTGGAGATTTGGGTTCCTGGAGGTCCTCTGTGCTCTGGAGTGGAATCTAAGGATTCCAGGGGAGTAGCCGAGGGTGGTCAGGGTGGCAGATGAGGACATTCAGGGGGCTGGGGACAGTGGCTCTTTACTATATGGTACAGAAGCATTTCAATATTTTAACAACCAGTCCAGCTGTCGTAGCAGTGCCTTGCGGCTGAATGTCAGCCCAGGTTGTAGGTGGCAGTGGGCAGCTGGGCTGTCACACTGATGTTGAGAGGACATGGAGTGGTTCTAAACTGCGACAGAGAAATGTAGGCTAGTCATTGGAAAACTGACGTCACTATCTTTTACCAAGGTGGGCTGGTGGAAGTTCTCTCTGAAACTTTGCGGGGTTACAAGAGGCAGGTCTTCGATATGGACTAGATGTGGCTTTGTTAGGCTGGCCTGGCATCAGGGGATCGGCACATTTGCTGCGTGCCAGGCGTGGGGCTATGTCATGAAGTTACAAAAATGAACAAACCAGGTTCCCTGTTCTCCCGGAGTTCATAATGGGGTCATGGGAGGGATGACCCTGCCCAAAAGATGACCACAGAATCAGGCAGTAGGTGGCATGTACTGGATGAATCCTAAGGGGAAATGACGCAGAAGCTCATACGGGGCGAAGGGCTGGTGTGGCCAAGGAGCAGCCTTCATTTCAGGACAGGGGTGGAATCAACCTCCAAAAGCTTTTCCTTTGCCTCTAGATATAGCAGCTTAGTTCTGATTTTCACCTCCAGATAGCAGGACACATTGTGTCCTTGAAAGCACTCAAATCGGCTCGCCTTGCCAACGTGAAGTCACCGCTTGTTAGCTATGCACAACTGAGATCAGAATCTGTCCTCCTGCCAGCCAGCCAGCCAGCCAGCCAGCGCCGAGGCACAGTGTCTCACAAGCTGCTCTGAAGGGCTGCTCGGGCACCTTCCTTCTAAGATTTCTCCCGCCTGAGGAGTAGGCAGAGGACAATGTGGATTTTACTTCTCCCCCCTGCAAAGTGGTACCTAGGAACTGGGACGGCCCTCTGTGAGACTGCCGCAGTCTCTGGGTGAATCTCAGACAGCACCCCGGTGGGTATCCAGGCCAGTCGTCCCCTCCTTGGGCACTGCGTCTGGGAAGATGGGCTTTGGCTTCAGGCCAGAGCTGGAGTGACTTCTCTGCTCCGTGAAGTCCTCAGGGATCTAGGATCCGCAAGCTCAATGCTCTGCCCTCGAATGGGGCCTTTAGGGAATTCTCTGGCGGTCCAGTGGTTAAGACTCCGTGCTTCCACTGCAGGGGACAGAGGTTCGATCCCTGGTCGGGGAACTAAGATCCTGCATGCCGTGCAGCGTGGCCAAAAGAAGAAGAAGAGAAAAAAAGAATGGGGCCTTTAGCCCCGTGGTCCAAGATGGCAACCACAACACCCATGTTTAAGGCAACAGGAGAGAGGAAGTGACTAAAAATAAGGAGATGAAAAGGCACAGATCTGCTGTCTTTTAAGGAAGATTCTTGGAAACTGACAGGTCATGCTTCCATTTATGTCCCAATGGCCGGAACTTAGTCACGTGACCACACCTAGCTTGGAAATGCAGTCTTTCTCCTGGGGAGCCAGGAGAGAAGAGATATTGAGGGACAACTTCAAAGACTATGAAAAATGGCTCAACCTCATCCAAATATTGGGGTTCTTCAATGAAAATGGTCTGTAAAGATCTGTTAGGAAAAGAAAGGAGCTATAAGTTAAATAGAGCCTTATTTTAAATTTTAACTATTGATTTCTTTTCCCCTCTCTATCTATGGCTGATCTTTTCAACTCTGTGAATGCAAAGCATTTTTACAGCTATTTCTCCTCTCTTTCTCTCCGCGGACTTCTTAAAAAATTTACTGCTACTTGCAGCCAAAAACATTTCTGACTGATAAAGGTCCTTTTCTCATTCTTCCTTTCACTGGAAACTCATGAGGGAGGTCTACACGCGCTGGGCTCCACCTCTCAGATGCCTCGCCCCTCTTAATCCCTTGCCACCAACCTGCTCCTTCACCAGGTCATAGTCACTTCATTCTTATAAAATCTAATGACTTGTTCATGTCTTCTGTGTCCTAAAGTGTTCTTTTTAAAAATAATTTTATTTATTGATTTATATTTGGCCGCGTTGGGTCTTCGTTGCCGCGTGCGGGCTTTCTCTAGTTGCGGCGAGCGGGAGCTACTCTTCGTTGCGGTGCGCGGGCTTCTCATTGCGGTGGCTTCTCTTGTTGCGGAGCACGGGCTCCAGGCGCGCGGGCTTCAGTAGCTGTGGCTCGAGGGCTCTAGAGCGCAGGCTCAGTAGTTGTGGCGCGCGGGCTTAGTTGCTCCATGGCATGTGGGATCTTCCTGGACCAGGGCTTGAACCCGCCTGCACTGGCAGATGGATTCTTAACCACTGTGCCACTAGAGAAGTCCCCCTAAAGTGTTCTTAAGCCTTCTTAATGAAACTTTTTCCCTTTGGTTTCTAGGGTCCTAGATTTCATAGTTCACTTTCTATCTTCTGACTATGACTTCTACATTTTACATAGTGGGAGCCTCTTCCTTGTCTTGCCCCTAATTCTAGATATTTTATTCCCCTAAGCTTTAATCTTAGTCGTTTTATGAATCACCGGCACCACTACCACTCCCACCATCTCCACCACCATCACGACCACCATCTATCTCCATTACCACCAATATGACCACCGTCACCATCACTGTCACCACAACCATCAACGTCTCCACCATCACCACTTCCTCTGTCAATTTAGAAACATAATCACTAATCTTCCAATGCTCATGATAGCTGTACGAGGTAAGTAATATTATTATCCTCATTTTGCGGATAAGAACACCAAGGCTCCGAGAAGTTAATGTGTTTTGCCAAAGATCAAAAAGCTAGTAGGTGGGAGTTCCCTGGTGGTCTAGTGGTTAGGCTTCCAGGCTTTCACTGCCGTGGCCAGGGTTCAATCCCTGGTTGGGGAACTGAGATCCCGCAAGCCACGTGGCACGGCCAAAAAAAAAAGATAGTAGGTGTCAGAGGTGGGATTTGAATCCTGGTTTGTCTGATGTCAAAGCCTGAGCTCCCAATATACCATACTTCCTCTTTCCTTAAGGATATCACAAGATTCACTCCTCATCTCTCTTCCTCTGACAACAGTGGGTGCCAAGCTCTCATCACTACAGGCATTGATTAATACAACAGCCTCCTAACAAATCTCCTTGAATATAAGCATACGATCCCCACCAAGCTCCATTGGTCCCCTGCATACCCATCTGTCCAGCACTAGACTGCTGGTCCAGTGATACTTAAATCAGCCTTTCTTTTGTCCCTGCCCTGCTCACAGACTTACAGTGGCTCCCTGATACCTCATGGGTCACGTTCTGGCTCTCAAAAGCCTTCTTAACCTGTGCCCGTGCTCTCCAACCTCCAACTGCCCACTACTTTCCAGTATTCTGGAGCCAGGTGTGGTGGACATCATTAGGTAGGTCAGCAGGAGAAGAGGCTCTTCCTGTCATAGTCACTCAGGTATCTAGGAGGGCTGAGAGTCCATCTTAGTTTGTGCTCTACGATCACCTCCAAGGGGGGAAAGAACACGGTGACTCATGCCCTGAATCTTAAAACTTTCACTCTAAGTAAGTTTCACAAGTAAGTTCTGCTAATGTCTCATTGGCCAAATCGAGTTAAATGGCCACATCGAACTCCAAAGGAGGGCAAGCCGATGTCATTCTACCATACGCCGGGGAAGCAGAGAGCTGGAAATACTTGGCGAATGGTAGGTTGACATCTTGACAGATATTCTAGACAAGGTGGCCCCTCCATGCCCTCCCCCATCCTGCCTCTAGGACTTATTTCATGCTAATTTCTCACCTTTCAACCACAGCTCCAGGACCATCTTTCCCATAAAGCCTTTCTTAGTATTTCCAGCACAGGTACTTACTGCTTCTAAATTCCTAGGGCATTTCAGGTGGGCAAAATTCAACTGGTTATTTGTTGGTTCACGTATAAATAACGAGACAGTTTTTGCTTTTAACAAACATACCCAAATGCATTTGCACATACATATATTTATATATACACACACGAATCTACCTTATCTCCTTCCTTAAAACTATCCCTTGGATGACTGTTCATCCCAACGATGCGTTCAGTGCTCCAAGATGTCTGTGGGACTGCCTTGGAGTTTGTGGTACGTCCACATCCTTATCTGCCAACGGGCTATAATAACGGTGCCTATTTTATACAGGTGCGTGAAAAGACTTAGTGCATAAAAGTGCTTACGACAGCAGCTGGCATGCAATAAGCACTCAGTAAACTCCAGCTATTATTATTACTCCTCTAAAGATCTCTGCCGATAGCAATCTTTACCTCGTGAAGGTGGATCTGATTTCTTGCTGACGGTTCAAAAGTCATCCAGATCTGGAGCAGGTGCTGTCCGTGCCCGTGTGCCCTCCACCCACCCCAGAGGCCCCTGCTGACAGTTCTTGCACCTGCAGATGGCTTCCTGCATGTCTCTGCCAGAAGGGGTTGGCTGGCCTTGGAGGGGATGAAGGCCCTTCCAAGTGGCTTGCGGCCGGGATAACGGCACTGCAAGAGCTGGGGAAAGAACACCTTTAGAGTGACTCTCAACCAATGAGGCAGGGGAGATAATGGATCAATATCACTGCTCTGTGGGACAATTCTACAGTCTCCCAGAGGGTCCCAAATGGGTCAGTTGCCTACAATGCAAATCTGTTTACTAGTGCACTCTTTTTGCCTTTTCCCCCTTTCTTATCTCACTTTCTCCACTCTCTCAATTGTATTTCCTGGGATCACCTCCCAAAGAGATTACCTGTACGTGGGGACTACTACTTTACGGGAGGGGGCAAATATGAAACTAAGATTAATGCAATGAAACAAAGGTTTTCATGTGGTCTGGCGACTACCGCTGGAATTTCTCAAGGTTTTGAGTGATGACTGCGTGATCGAAATCAATCTGTGGTCTTGTAAGGTGTCACCGGTGAGGGAGACACCTTTGGGTGTCCGTGCTCTGGGGTACCGCTTAGCAGACTGTTCAGTCTTCTAGCTCCCTAACCCTGCCTTGTTTGTGACCTCTCCCAGGAAGGCTCTGTTCAGTGATGGCAGGACACTGTTCCCTGCTCAGGTGGGGGCTTTTGTGAACTCGGGGGAGCCCAGCGCAGAGATGTTCCATGAATGCCTTGTTGGATTGAGGTTTTGCCCCTGCGGTGGGCAGCGGAGGTCAGCTTCTCCAGGGTCCGTGACAACTTCCTCCCCACTTTCTGAAAGCCTGCATGATGATGAGCATCAGGAAATATTCAGGACAGTTAGGCTGCCGTCAATGCTTTGCAACCGAGAGTAAAGATATGAACCAACTTGTGCATGCGTGCAGTGGTGTCAGAAAGAAACTTCCAATCGGGGAGAGTAGCCATAAAAAAGAGAGAAAAAAAAAAAGAGCGTGCTTCCCCGAACTGTGAGGAGGTGGGTGTGGACAGCTAGCTGTGGGGAGTTCTTGGAGGGCCGCTCCTTGCCCCAGCTCATATGCCACTGCAGCTGGAGGACGCCCTTCCAGCTCGCCTACCCCTTCCCATCAGTGCCGGCCTCCAGGAAGACAGACCTCTTCCTGCATTGTTTTCTGAAGATCACGATCTTTTAATGTTTATTTAGGATGGCATGTGTTTTAGAAACACACAGGCCCAGAGAAGGGAACATTTGCAGCTGCAGAAAAAATGAACTCACAGGAAGGTTTTCCAGATTTCAGAAATGAAAACGGAGACTGTAATATCTGCTTTACTTGTCGCGAGGATTAAATGAGGTAATGTATGCAAAAAGGTCTGGCAACGCTCCCGCTCAGAGCAGGCGCTCAAAATGCGAGCGTTATTATTCTAATAAATGTAGCTTTATACAATACGTTGGTTAACTTTCTCTGATGCCGTTCCGATTTTTTTTTTTTCCCCACCTGAGAGGAACCTGATTCTAACCTTGCCTGCTCGGAGAGCCACCTTGAGTTAAGCACGTTCCAATGAATTGCATCCATTTCTGGGCTTCCGTTGCACGTGGCGGGTGGCTCTGTGCTCTGCTCTTGTAGCTGTTTATGATCTTGCCGGCAACCCTCTGCACACGCCTGGCATGAAGTAACAAGCCACAAGGGGAGCCATCATAGCCAGTGCACCCCACGGGGCTCCGAGGCCTGCGGATTGCCAACAGGAATTAACAGAACCCCAATCTAGCCAGTTCCTCTCGTGGGGGGAGGAAACCAGCTGAGAACGTATATGCTCCAAAGGAGACACAGCAGCGGGGCCTCTGATCGGACCAGTCAATGTGAAAAGGCTTCCGGACCCAGAACAGAATTCTGGGATGGTTCTATTTTGGGGTCGGGAAATCCATCCAAACCCTTTTTCCCTAGCTACACGTGAACTTCGGGGAGCAAAAATTATGCTTCTGCGGGAGCCAGCAGAAAAGCCAAACTCTCCAAACCGCCAAGGCAGCTGTCTGAAATGTACATGTTATTAGGCTGGTTGAAATAATCAGAAAACAGCTCCAGTGTGCTGGCTTGGAGAAAGGCAGACAATCTCTGCTTGGCAGAGGGTGGTGTCAGCCTCCTCAACGGGGGAAATCGAATGTTGTCTTTCTCCTTTTCCCTTCTAGAAACTTCCCTGCATCATCTGATTTCCCATCAATTTGGCGAGAAGGGCTGTTGGCATATCTCGCCTGCCGTGCCATGTGGCCCTCGGGAGTCCCGGGTCACCAGGTGACAGGATATATGCATAACGACCCCCCCCACCCCGAAACAGGTCGGCTTTAGATTGTGGGAGACTGCTTTGTGCCCGGAGCCTGTGTTTTTCTCCATCTCTCCGTCTTGGCCTCCTCTTTCCCCAGGTTGTCATTAAGCAAGTAAGAAAAGGCCAAAACCCCTGCAAATCTGGCCTCATGAGGCCGAACCAACTGTCCCCATCAGAGGAGAGAGACGGAGCAGAAGCAAAGGACGGGAGAAAAATGATTCCTGTCTCCCTGTGATGAAATCGAGTTAGCGCTGGCCGCATTAATGCCCACTTAGAGTGCGGAAGGGACCGCGACCGGGTCAGGGCCGGGGTGGGAGGGTGGGGGGATAAGGCCACAGCAGGAGCCCCCCTTCACTGCGGGCCTCATAGCTCTTAGCATCCCTTAGTCTCCTTGTCAACCCGGGCCCAGTGGTCCCCTTTCAATGCGCTGTCCGGCCCCGATTTGCAGATTTGCAGGCGGGGAAGCAGGTCTGAGGTCCAGCTGAGTGCTAGCCTTGCAGTCCCGTCCTTCCTCAGGTGGGCGGCCTCCTCCCTGGGACTCCCTGTGGGCCGCCCCCTCCCCAATCCTGGCGAAATCGGGGAGGGGGATGGGTAAGGGTCGCGGGTGGGATGGGGACTGTGGGGCGTGGTACGCTGGGTACAGGCGGCCCAGCGGGACTCCTGGCACCGGAAGCCCCAGCTGCAGGCATTGGCCTCGAGAACAGCCCTGGGAGATGGCGGCGGGGGTGGGGGGCGGTGAGGGAGAGGGAGGGGGGTCCTTTCTGTGTGGTATTTCCTCGTTGGGGAGCGTGCTGCTTCCAGGCTCCCAGCAATAACAAGGTGCGTTTGCTACTGCAGTTTCATTAACGAGGGCTGCGGGAACGAGGACTGGCTTGTCCACTGTGTTAACTGGACTGCAGGAGAAAAGGAAAAGTCAGAAAATGGAGAGCAGTGTTCGGGTTTGTGTTCAACTTTCACTACTTCCCTGGACTCCCGCCAGCTTCTGCCTGTTCAGCGTGCAGGGGGAGGAGAGGGGATGGGGGGGTTTGAGGGGGGCTGTCGTTCATTCTCTGTATCCCCCGTCCCTATCTTTGTTTTCTTTCGAATTAATACCGGGCACCATTTTTGGTGCCCTTGGGTCACAATGGGACATTTTTCCCAAACTGATGACAAGATGTTCTTTTTCCACAGTTCAGCTTCCCCAGCGCTCTGCTGGTCCAGGCATGGGGCCTGAGGTGTCTACCTTGCCCGCCCACTCAAGAGGAGGGAACACTTGAGAATACTTGAGTGTGGAAAAGTCAGGAAACAGGGAGCCCCTGGGAATGCTGCATCTTGCCCCATTCCTGCTCTCACTTGAGGCTCTAACTTGCTTTTAGTTGCATCCCTCCTTCTGGGTGGCCATCCTGCCTCAGGTGTAGACAAAGAGGCCCCTGGGTCTGTGGGACACGTGGTGGCCTACAGTAGCCCTTGGACAGTTGTGGTCCCAGAGGCCCTTGCCCTTCCTGCTCTCCGAGGTGGCTTCAATTTGCAGCCAGCACTCCTGTTTGCTGGGCAAACAGACAGTGAAAACAGTCCAGTCCCCGAAAGGCTTAGAGCCTGGCAGCCGCCCCCCGGGGACAGCAGGAAAGAGTACGGTATGGAGTTGGGCATTATTTAGGGCCCACCGGCTTCTCCCTGTGTACCAGGGGCAAGGGCAAGGCCCGCTGGGGAATTGGGGATCGTTCTACACGGCAAGTTGCCGGGAGATCAGAAGTCCTGGCAAGAGGTTGCTTGGGGAAGCTGGATGATGTTATCGACCAAATTGGGGTTTGGGGATTATCTATGGATTTCATTTATCTGTGTTTTCCCCCCGTCTCTCTTGTTGTAGGTAATTAAGAGCTGATTGCTGGTAATTAAGAGTTGTTGAGAGAGCCAGCAGGATGGAAAAAGGAGACTCACACGCGTTTTTGTCTTCTTTTGGACAGACTCCTGAAATCCTGCCCCTCCCCCCACCTCCCCTTGTGGCTGTGCCTCCCGCGGGGACGTGGACCCTGGAGAGCAGGTCGCAGCTTGTCAACCGGATTCTACGTTCTGGCTTCATTCCCTGATGTCCTTTCAAAGCCTTGAGTAAAGACGAGTCGTGGGGTGAAATTCTAGAATCCTGACCCTCAGATGTGCTAAGATGTAGGTTTTCTCTATTTCTCCCAAACTGCAGGCTTCACTGAGCTCCCGAGCACCCGTTTCTGCTGACGGCGGACAGCTCGAACTTGCCAAGTCGAGGCAACAGTCACTTTGGGTTGAAATCATGGTCACTATAGGGCCTATTCTCTCTCGCCCTTTCTTCCCTGGTCTGAGTTGCAGCCCTGGGTTGGGGAGGGCGGGAAGGAGTCCTACGCCGTCCAGGCATTGAGCCTGTATCCACATGCTGCCCTGTTTCTGCCCTCCGCCCCCTACTGCACTCGCTGACCTTGGACAAGTTGCACTTGTCCTTCCTAGACTGGAACACAGACCCTGATGTCCTGTGCAGCCTTGGGTCCAGGGACCCTACGTGCTGTTTCCTTACATGCCCGGTGGGTCCCTTTGGTTAGCCCTTCGGGGTACTGTGGGCACTTGGGTGGTCTTGACTCTTCCCTCCACTGTGCTGGGGTGTGCAGGGCCTGGGCCACCACGGCTAAGTCCCCTCATTTAGTCACAGCCCCTTTACCTCTGCGGCTCCACGCTAAGTGCGGACCTTCTCTCTAGGGCGTGCGGATCTTCTCTCTAGGACACGCGGTTTTCCCTGCTGGCTGCCGTGGAGCAAGGTCCGGGCCCCTCTCTCCTCTCCATGCCTGTCAACCTCTCTGGGCTTGCTGTGTCTGTCGCGTCTCTGTATCATAAGAGCCTCAGGCCTGTCTTAGGCCTCAGTCGACATGGAGACCTTCCTACCGGTCTCTGATAGAACCTTTATTCTCGCTCCCTGGAAAGCAGGACGTTTATTCCAGTCCCCAGGAAAACTGCTCTCATGCCTCCCCATTCTCTATATTATGGTATAGAATCAACGTTCTAAATCCCAGGCATCTAAAAAGGTAGGTTTTCAGAATTCCAGAACATCCTTTTTGTCTCGAGCCCTTGGTGCTTGCATTGAGAATTCATGGTTCTCAAGAGCAGCCAATCTGCTACAGATGTACAGAAGTCTTCGTGGGACCTCAGAAGCTTTTCCTTCCCAGCAGACTAAGATTTATGGACACTTCCGACACGGCCCCCGCTTTGCATGGGTTATTCAGTTTAATCCTCACAACTGCCCTGTTATGATTTCCAGTTTGCCTATGAGGAAACTGAGACCGAGGGGTTAAAGAACTTGCTGGGTTATTTGCCTCTGGTGCCCAGGCTCACTTCCCGGCGGCCTGACCTCCATTTCCAGCTGTGGCTGGCCGACACTCAGCTCACCCTGACAGCCTCTCACTCAAAGTGCAAACCTTGCATCTGGCTTGCTTGCATGTCTGGTAGTTGATTCTGGCTGTCAGCTGAGCTGGGGCAGTTGGCCAGAAATCTACACGTGACCTCTTCATGTGGCTTGGGCTTCCTCACAGCATGGCAGCTGGGTTCCCAGGGTGAGTGTCCTGAGAGAGAGAGAGAGAGAGAGAGAGAGAGAGAGAGAGAGAGAGAGAGAGAGGTGAAACTGTTTGCATTCTACGACCTGGCATCAAGAGTCACATAGCATCACTTCCACCATATTCTTTTTTTTTTACATGTATATGAAATATTTTTATTGCTGTTAGTTTTACAGAAACAGGGTCATATTATTCACACTTTTCTGCATCTTGCGTTTCTTTTTTTTAAATTTTATTTTATTTATATTTTTATACAGCAGGTTCTTATTAGTCATCCATTTTATACACATCAGTGTATACATGTCAATCCCAACCGCCCAGTTCATCACACCACCGTCCCCACCTCCTGCTGCTTTCCCCTCTTGGTGTCCATACGTCTGTTCTCTACATCTGTGTCTCTATTTCTGCCCTGCAAACTGGTTCATCTGTACCATTTTTCTAGGTTCCACATATATGCGTTAATATACGATATTTGTTTTTCTCTTTCTGACTTACTTCACTCTGTATGACAGTCTCTAGATCCATCCACGTCTCAACAAATGACCCAATTTCGTTCCTTCTTATGGCTGAGTAATATTCCATTGTATATATGTACCACATCTTCTTTATCCATTCGTCTGTCGATGGGCATTTAGGTTGCTTCCATGACCTGGCTATTGTAAATAACGCAGCAATGAACATTGGAGTGCATGTGTCTTTTTGAATTATGGTTTTCTCTGGGTATATGCCCAGTAGTGGGATTGCTGGATCGTATGGTAATTCTATTATTAGTTTTTTAAGGAACTTCCACCATATTCTATTGGTTGGAAGAGTCACTAAGCCACCCAGGTTCAGGGGAGAGGAAAAAGACACCACTTCTTGATGGAGTGGCAAGATTCTGGAAGAACCTATGGGACTGGAAATATTGCTGTGCTGTATTTGAAAAATACAGTCAATCGTAACAGAAGTGTCCAGGGAATGAATGGATAAGACATTGCTCAAACATGTTAAAAACTCAAATTCCAGGGAACCACCTCAAGGAACACCCAGGGCTCCTTTGGGTCCAGACACAATATAGGGGCTGCCCACCTACCTTGATCAGAGAGATGCCAAGAAGGCACTCATTCCAGGTATCGGAACACAGGACACACCCTCTTCTGGGTTAGTCGTTGCTGTAATCCAGGAGAGAATAAGTCATTAGAGCTGCTTAGTTCTGGAAGGTGTACTCTTAGAGGGTCTGCAATGATAGCACACCATCCCTGCAACTCCGTGTCTCACGTAGAGACCAAGACAGATTATCCCTACCTGGTGGAATGAGTGTTCCGACAAGGCAAGCATGGGCTTCTGGGAGCATGTGGGAAGGGAGCCTTTCCCACTGGGGCCGCGTTTCCTACAGAAGGTGACATATGAGCTGGGTGGTGAGTGACAAGTGGGAGTTGACCAGAACAGAAAGGGGAGATGAGACAGGCATCCCTGCAGAGGGGACAGCACGTGCAAAGGCAGGGAGGTGGGGGGGAAGAATGTGATGAGGGGACCGGAGCATGGGTGGAAGTGGTGCGGGAGGGGAGGGTGGACGGAGGCTGGGACCACATCTGCCAGGCCTGTCAAAGAGTTGGGATCGATGGAGGGATTGATTTTTCTCTTTTCCTCTGGCCAGGGCATCAGAAAATTCCTGGATTGCTTGGGAAGAATAGGAGCTAGGTGGGTGTGGGAAGAGAGGCAGTGGGTGCGGGGAGAAGGATGAGGAGAAAAACCGGAAGGGGAGGGGCGAGGGAAGAGGAGGAGAAGATGAAGGAGAAGAAAGAGGAGGAGGAGAGGAAAAGAGACAAGTCTTTTTTTTTTTTACATCTTTATTGGTGTATAATTGCTTTACAATGGTGTGTTAGTTTCTGCTTTATAGCAAAGTGAATCAGTTATACATATACATATGTTCCCATATATCTTCCCTCTTGCGTCTCCCTCCCTCCCACCCTCCCTATCCCACCCCTCTAGGCGGTCACACAAAGCACCGAGCTGATCTCCCTGTGCTATGCGGCTGCTTCCCACTAGCTATCTACTTTCCGTTTGGTGGTGTATATATGTCCATGCCACCCTCTCACTTTGTCACAGCTTACCCTTCCCCCTCCCCATATCCTTAAGTCCATGCTCTAGTAGGTCTGCGTCTTTATTCCTGTCTTACCCCTAGGTTCTTCATGACATTTTTTTCCCCTTAGATTCCATATATATGTGTTAGCATACGGTATTTGCTTTTCTCTTTCTGACTTACTTCACTCTGTATGACAGACTCTAGGTCCATCCACCTCACTACAAATAACTCAATTTCGTTTCTTTTTGTGGCTGAGTGATATTCCATTGTATGTATGTGCCACATCTTCTTTATCCATTCATCTGTTGATGGACACTTAGGTTGTTTCCATGTCCAGGCTATTGTAAATAGAGCTGCAATGAACATTGTGGTACATGACTCTTTTTGAATTATGGTTTTCTCAGGGTATATGCCCAGTAGTGGGAATGCTGGGTCATATGGTAGTTCTATTTGTAGTTGTTTAAGGAACCTCCATACTGTTCTCCACAGTGGCTGTATCAATTTACATTCCCACCAGCAGTGCAAGAGTTCCCTTTTCTCCACACCCTCTCCAGCGTTTATTGTTTCTAGATTTTTTGATGATGGCCATTCTGACCAGTGTGAGATGATATCTCAATGAGAGACAAGTCTTAAGACAAAGGACTTTTGCATAACGTGGCCTACGGCCGGCCTGGGCCCCTCTGCCACATCTGAGAACCTTTGCTTTGGGGACCTTCTCCCGTCCGCTTATCCCGTGTACTTATTCATTCATTGATAGGCACTTACTGTTTGCATTCTACTTCCTTAGTTTTCCTTTGCATGTTTTCTCATTTTGACAAATCAATACGGGCACATAGTGTAAGTGAACTTATGGGACAAGGGAATATTTGAGCTCTGATGTCCTGCTCGTCCCTGCCTCACACCCCCTAACCTCCCTCCCTTTGAGAACTTCTTCTGTGCCAGGAACAGGACATGGCAGTCTGTACTCTCTGTATTAATTAGGATTAGGTTGGGCCGAGAGTCACCAAAAAACCCCAACTGACAGCGGCATGTATACAACAGAATTCGATTTCTCTCTCATGTTTAGGGAGTTCAGGTTTAGGCAGTCCCGGGCAGCTCTGGTATGGCAGAGACCCGGGCTCCTTGACCTTGTTGCTTTGCCAGGTACGGCTTCTACTGTGGTTGAAAACCATGTCTGAACAGTCTTCAGCTGGGTGGAGTTTAAATCCCCCCCCTCCTTGTATATGGGCCAGAGTCTTCTAGTGAATTAAACGAGGCAGAGGTGACACTGAGGGACTTCCGAGGCTAGGTCACAAAAGGAGATACGGCTTCCATCTGGTTCCTTCTTGAGCTGCCATGTAAGAAGCTTGGTTATTCTGAAGCTGCCGTGTTGGAGAGAGATACATGAGGTACGTCAGGTATTCTGCGACACCCCACCCTCAGACGCTGCAGTCTTCCCAGCCCAGGCACCGGACATGCGAGGAAAGGAAGCCTTCGGACGATTTCCGCCCCGGACAGCATCTGACCACGAACACACAAAAGATCAAGAACCGTTGATCTGAGTCCAGTCATCCCCAGGACCAAGAGAAAACAAAATGAAGCAAAACCGCCGAAGGATGTTCTTTGAAGCCACTGGGCTTTGGGGTGATTTGTTACGAAGCAGTAAAACAACTAGGTCAGCTCTTTTTCCCAAAGTCAGTTCATGGCCCAAGATGGCTTCTGGAGCTTAAAATTCATTGACTGAAATGCCAACTGGTGTGGAAAATCCAAGGCATCTGATTGCTATGCAGATGGCCATAAGCACTTACCTATCACAAATGTCTGACTGTTCTGTTCTAGGGACCACGTATTTCTACCCCTACTGGAGCCTGCCCGGAAACTATTCCACTTGAGGACAGCCTTCCTGAGGGGAGAGGACTCTTTGGAGCGTGGGATGGGGTCCTCTGAGGTCCTGGCGACACGGACGTGCCTGCTGCCTGGGTTAGCGGCTGCTCCCCTTCTCTGCACTGGCTCCTTGCTCACAGCTCCCAGGTGACTTGGCACGTGTGGTTGACACAGAGCCACTCAATTTCCTGCCTCGCCTCCCCTCTGGCCCCCTGGCTTGCAACCAAGTCTTCCTGTTTGGGGGGCTGAGGGTGCTGTGGCTTTGCACTGGCTTTCTCCGGCCCTTCCCTCTCCCCCAGGGACAAGCTTTGGGGGGCAGGGAAGGAGGAACAGTGGCCTTCCTCTCTTCTGGTGCAGAGGGAAAGGCACTAGACTGGAGACCTAGGCTGTCATCCAGGCTCTGCCACTAATCTGTCACGAGACTTAGCAAATCCCTTTAACCCTGGTCCCAATTTCCTCATCTACAAAGCCTTCACATGTTGCGAGTTTGTGATTCTGTAGTATTTATTGAGTGTCCTTGTGATCATGGGGCTAGGCTGTTTGTAGGATCTGAAAGAAATTGTATCAGTTAGTGATCTTTCCATTATACTCTCAGCCCAAACCAATGCTAGCGCAAGGGCAAATTGATGGCTTTATATTACTGAATGGTCCAGGGGTAACGTACTTCAGGTATGGCTTGATCTAGGACTTAAATATCACTCTAGCACACCTTATTTGCTTCGTTTCCTCTGGATAAGCTTCAGTGGCTGCACATAGCGGTTGTTCCCTGCCCTGCCCCATCCAAATCTCTGGAACTTCTAGCACCCTGCCACGCCCCATCTCCCCCACCTTAGTTGCAGCTGTGTACTCTAAGCTTGGCTTTCTCCCCCAGCCAAACCCAACCTAGAAGAGAGACCATGTCCCAGCATTCCCGGCAAAAGTCCTGATGTTCACTTTGATTGCACCAATTAGGTCGTGTGTGTCCTCTAGTTAAACCGATCAGGCTGATCCCTGGAGCTGGCTGTAAAGCCAACCCCAACTCTCCAAACTGCCTAGCTGGGAAAGGGAGGAAACAGATACTGGCAGTGTGTGTGTGTGTGTGTGTGTGTGTGGGAGGGGGAGAGTGGGTGGGCAGGGGTTGCCTATCCTCAAAGGTCTTATTTAGAACGCAGATTTATACTCAGGACACGGAGCTGGACCCTGACCCTTCCTATAGTGCACTGGAGTTCGGCAAAAGGAAAGCTCCATGTGAACTTAGCAGTCAGGGAGGGCTTCTTGGAAGAGGTGGGACTTTGCTGAGGAGAATTTGCATAGGGAGGAGCCTGGGGGATGGGCAGACAAGGACCCCTTTATGTAGGGTCCACAGCCCTGGAGCTTCTCCCAGTCCAGCAACAACGTTGACTGGAGTGGGAACAGGCTGTGATTGTGGAAGCAAAATGGAAACCCTGTCCTGGTTTCATGGGTAAATTTTGTCTCCCCCCAGGTTCATACTTTGAAGCTCTAACTCCCAGTATACCTTAGAATGTGGCTGTGTTTGAAGACAGGGTCTTTTGAAAGGTAATTAAGTTAAAATGAGTTCACATGGGTGGGCCCTAATCCAATCTGACTGGTGTCCTTATAAGAGATTATGACACAGACAGATGCACAGGGAAGATGACATGAGGACACGGGGTGGTGGTGGGGGGGGGGGAGACAGCCGTCTATGAGCCAAGGAGAGAGGACTCAGAATGAAACCAACCCTGCTGATACCTTGATCTCAGGCTTGCAGCCTCCAGGACTGTGAGACAATAAAACTGTTGTTGAAGACACCCAGCCTGTGGTTCTTTGTTGCGTCAGCCTGAGCAGACTGATATGACAGGTTTCAAAACCTACCGGGAACCTTGCCTCTCCTGGCCCCTTCCTGGGGGCCTGGCTTCCCTGCCCAGAGCCTGGCTGTGCTCTCGGTACACTGCCCTGCCGGGGTCTCTCCCCTACCCCCTTAACCCCACAGCTGATATCATTTTGTCACCTGCAGAAGATGAAGCCAGATTCAGCTGTTTTTGAAACAGGAGATGGAATTTTCCCCGATGTAAAAATAATGGTGCCCAATTCTTGTGGGAGGTGGACGGGGCTGGCGCTGGCACCACTGGCCTTTCTTTCCCTCAGAAATAGCCCCACAATGGCCTCATTTCCTAAAACTTGCAACTTAGCGAGTACTTAGCCTTTAGCAAGAAGAATCCACTTTGCTAAAGTTGAAAAGGGAGGGAGATCCATTCGTCAATGTAGGCAGCTGCTCGAGGAGTGGGGGTTGAGGAGTCCCCTCAGAGCTTGTCCACTGGCCTCAGGGTTAAGGCATTGTAGCTCCAAGGACTCGTGGTCAAAGACAGAGATGCACACATAGATTTTGGCTTCCCCTGCACCTGATAAGCACGTCCTGGAAAACAGCGGGGGATGCAGCTTAGAAGGGTAGATGCTATCAGCAAACAGTGGGCTTGGAGCCTGGGCCCTAGTGGGAAGGGCGGGAGAGAAGCCCTCCAGAGCCAGAGACAGCTGAAGGGGACTGGGGACGCACAGGGAAGGACATGATGGGAAGCGGAGCATTTTTCTCACAGGCCACGGACAAGTTCAGCCGAAGACACCGGTGTGAGCAGGTCTTAATAGACTCGACCCTCACATGCAAGCACCGACCTCCTCCCTGCAAAGACCCTGCACGAAAAACCAACAGAGTAGGCCAGGGCAGCCTTTTGCCCCGTCCTGGGGGGAAGCTGGAAGGATCTCTGAGCACTCACTGTTTAACGGAGTGATAAAAGCTATACAACTCAGCCTGTTTGGGGGGAGGGGGGTCGGGGGAGGAAATGGGTGGTGAGGGTTAATGGGCGGGGCGACTGTTGGTTGCTCTCTGTGCAATGGGAACCGGAAAGATAATCTTTCTGGAGCATTTAGGGCTCCAATTAGAATCTTTCTTCTCTGACAAGGGTTTTCCTTCCATTGTTGTGTGGTCTTGACTCCTAGGAGGGGGGCAGTATTGGTGGGGATATATGCTAAGGGTCTGAGGGTCCGAGGGCGGCCCTGGGGGGTCGTTCCCTGGGCTTGGCAGCCGTCATGGGGACAGGGGAGGCTGCCTGGCCTCTGAGAGGCATCCTCGAAGTTTGGGGTCTCCTGCCCTTCCTAGTGGGGTGCAGAGCCCATGACCCAGCCCAGTACCCAGACAAGTCCTAGCTCATTCCCACTGCCCGGGGTTATTGCACCTCCTTGGCCCTTCTTCCCCTCCCTCTCTCCTCGCTCCCGCATTCCCGCAGCTGGCTGGCCTGGTCCTGCCACTTCCTGGTTTACTCAGCAGTCTGAGGAGAGGAGAGTGGCTGCCTGCCACAGAAATAAGTCTCTTGGCAAATTAGCTGCAGGATTTGAAATCCATTTTTATTCTACCCATTATTAATTATTGTTATTTCTACTGTTCATTACCAGCTCGTTTCCTTGATCAATTCCTGGAACAAAGGCTCCTCAAAGCGTTTCTGTCCCCATAGGAGCCCGCTGGGCCACTACCACCGGGCCCCAGCCCCAAGTACCCCCATCCAGGGCTGGAGATGGGGAACCCTTCAGGTCCTGAGCAAGGTCTCTTCCCTCTGGCTTCAAAGGCTGAGAAGGCCTGGGTCAGGTGCTCCCACCTGCCCCTCCTCTGCCTGCCACCCTGTCCAGAGTCACCAAGCTAGGAAACCTATCCTTACGTCTAATCTTGTACTTTGAAAACAATTAAGATTTAACATACATTCAGTTAAGTCCACCAGTCTTAAGTGTACAGGTCTACGGCTTTTTACGTAAGTATAGATTCATGAATCATAAGTATAGATTCACCCAGATCAAGATATAGGATGTTGGTGGGGGGGAGGGATAAATTAGGGGTTTGGGATTAACAGATACACACTACTATATATAAAACAGACAAACAACAAGGACCTACTGTATAGCACAGGGAAGTACATTCAGTATCTTGTAATAACCTATAGTGGAAAAGAATCTGAAAAAGAATATATGTGTATGTATAACTGAACACTTTGCTATACACCTGAAACAAATACAACATTGTAAATCAACTATACGGCAATTAAAAAACAAAAACAACAACAAAAAAGATACAAGACATTGTCAGCATCTGCCCCAGAAGTTCCTTATGCCCCCTGCCAGCTGACATTTTGACATGCCCCCGAAGGTAACCATTATTCTGTCTCCTAACAGTATAGACCTGTTTGAGAACCTCCATTAACTAGAATCGTACAATATATATTCTTGTGGGTCTGGTTCCTTCCATTCACCATTGCCTGGAACATCCATCCATCCATCCATCCATCCATCCATCCATCCATCGTGTTGTCACATGGAGCAGTCATTCATTCTTTTTCCAATGCTGTGTAATGTCCCTTTGTATGAATACGTCATGGTCAGTTTATCTGTTCCCCTCTTGGTGGGCATCTGGGTGGTTTCCAGTTTGGGGCTGTTCTGAATGAAACTGCTCCGTGCATTTGTGTGTATGGCTGTTGGTGAACAGAAGCACTCATTTCTCTTGGCTCTATGCCTCGAAATGAAATTGCTGGGTCACAGGATATGCAATGAAGCCATGCCTGATTTTTAAAAGAGTAAGCCAAAAAGAGGCCAAAAGTCTAAAATGTAAATGATGGCATTTCAGGCACCATGAGGATGGGGAGATATTTTGCTCATGTGTGGGGGGGATTGTTACAAACACGGCCCCCAATGGATCATAACTGCCAGTAACCACATCTGAAGGTAGTCCTCTCTCACTCTGACTTCGAGTTGAGCCACATGACTTACTTTGGCCAATGGGACATCAGTAAGCATGAAAGAAGCGCTTGGGCATTGAGGCCTGCCTACTTGACCTGTTGCCCTCACCATATGAAGAAACCTGGTCTAGCCTCCTTGAGACGAAAAGACCACATGAAGAGAATGATCCAGATTTGGGGGGTCTGGGGAGTGAGATTTTGGGTACTGCTTGGTACCTCAGGATAACCTAAACTAAACAGAAATTGGTACCAGAAGTGGGATTCAGCCGTAACAGAAACTCTAAAATATAAGGTCCTGACTTAGGGTTGGGTGGCAGATGGCAAAGAGGATGGAAAGATAGTGACCCATGTTAGGCAGTGGCTAAACATTTGCTAAAATTGGGGCTGAGTCTTGCTGGTGTCAGTGCTGGCCTGGGGGGGGCATGCAGTACCATCACTGTGACCTTCCCCATCCATATAGCTTCCCCCCGACACCCCTCCCCCGCCCCATCTTCTGCTTACAGATCCCATCACTTTGTTACCAGCATCAGTATAACTTTTTTATACAGTTTTCCTTTGTCTTTTTTTTCTTAATTTATTTTTTGGCTGCGGCGCGGCGGGTTGGGTCTTGGTTGCGGCACACGGGATCTTTCGTTGCAGCGTGGCACGCGGGCTCCGGAGCGCATGGGCTCTGTAGTTGCAGCGTGAGGGCTTAGTTGCTCTGTGGCATGTGGGAATCTTAGTTCCCCAACCAGAGATCGAACCGGCATCCCCTGAATTGCAAGATGGATTCTTAACCACTGGACCACCAGGGAAATCCTAGTTTTCCTTTGTCTTTTCTTCCTTTCTCTCTGCCTTTTTCTGCCTGTTCTAACTCCAGCATCCTCTAAGTCCAGTTTGAAAGAAGGAAGACACGGGAAAATATTTGGAAGTAATGGCATGAGTTTAAATTCCAGGCTGCCAAGCACTAATTCCAGAAAAGAACCTTTAGAGTTATTCCTTTTCATGACCCAATGGGGCTGCTGAAGCACTGGGGGCAGAACTTTAGGCATCTGTCTTACAAGAGTGAATTGTGGTCCTTATATTTATTGTTATTTGATTACCCTGTGATGGTGTAATACCCTCTCCAATTCCTATGACTGTTGGACTTGGGGGGTCAGCTGACGCCCAAGTTGTCCTTCCAGCCCTACCACTACTCGTCATGTGCTTTTCAGGCAGCTCTTTGAACCCTCCTTTTTTGTCATAACCTCTTAATGGGGGCAAGAATACTGCCTTCCTCATGCAGTGGTTGAGAGACTGATGGAGAAACGCCCGTGAAAGCAGTGTGAACTGAGAAAATCATCGTCCAAGGCAGTGCGGTGTCATTAGCTATGGGAACTGCCACCAGCACGAACCGTTTCATTTTGGGGGCAATGGTTTTTGAGTTTTTCAAGCTCATTTTGTTTTATGGCCTCTCTCCTTAGTAGTCCACATATATTTTGTGTGCTTAGGAGCGACAGTGGGTTCTGGAAGCTTTCTCTCACTATCTCTGGCTGTATGTGCAAACCAGTGGAGCTATGTACAGCGGCCATCGTCTTCTCGAGGCTCTCGGCTTGTTTCAGGAAGAACAGTCACAGAGTCTGTCTCCTTACCCGCTGGAAGCAAATCCTATCTCTATGTGCCACCAGAGCTGCTTTGACATCAGATTCCCTGTTGGGGTAAACCAGGGCTGGATTCTCAATCCACGGCCTGTGGACAGGCTTCCGGAAGCTTTACGATTGTGTGCAAAAATTCTGTGTGACCGGGTGTGGGCACACCCCACACGTACACGTGCACGTCTTGTTCTGGGAAGAGAGGCTGTAGTAAAAGTGGACTCCCAAAGACTACCCTCCCCCTTCAATTTCAGGCCCAGGCCGTCACTATGAGATTGGGGATCTAAGACATAAGCAAGAAGCTACTGGTGTTAGGAGCAGTTGTTCCAAGAAGGAAAACTGCCCTAGGTATCTGGACCTACTTCAGCTAAACCCACAGACATACTTCACTGTCAGCAGGAGGGTCAAAGCTACGTCCCTGTGAAAACGGATGCTTTCTCTCCTGGTAGATCCAAGTACGGGTACTTCAGGCCAGGCTGGCCACGGGTTTTAGTAAAAGGGTAGCTCAAAGGGCAGATGAAAGGGGCCAGCATCCTCACGTTATACTGAAAAGTGAACGCATCCAGTAGGCACTGTAGAGGGAGGATTATTTTATTCCCTTTTCTCTTTCTTTAGAAGACAAGATTTCCCTTCTCTTTTTAAGGTACCCGCATCCACCTCACAGTAGAAGCAGCAGAGCCGAGCATTCAAAGTTAAACTGGGAATTTTGACTCGATAGACCTTGAAGAACAAATAACTCCCACGAAACACTTCCCACCATGGTGGCTCTTATTTATTTAGTTAGTTATTTTTTAACGTGATGCCCAGCGATGGAAGGGGAGGTGCGGAATTCTACAAAGGATTTCTCAGTAAACGCTTTGTGGCCTAAGCCTTACTAAAGGGGAATCGAGTTAGGGGGTTTGGAGCCCCAGCTCGCAGTGTGCACAGGTGAGTGTGGGAACGGAAGGAGGGACTTGCTGATTGCAGTGATCAAGTGTGCATAACTGATCCTGTGGGGGAGTTGCAGCTCCGTGATGGTTGTGGAGCAGAAAGAATTTTATCCGGAGATGAACGGTGCTTCCCTGTTCAGGAACTGTCTCCCCGCTCTGGGGGTGGGGGGGTGGATTTGGAAATGGGGGCACATGTTTAGTTGTCACAACGAGTAGGGGGAGCTGCTGACATTTAGTGGGCGGGGTGGGGGGCGAGGACACTTAACATCCTACAGTGAGGGGGACCGTCCCATGCAATGGAGATATGCCCAGACCCAGATATCAGTAGTGCTCCCATCGACAGAGCTAGTAGCTGCAAAGAAAGTTCCAGGTGTCTTTTCTGAAGATCCCGCTGGTTCCTTAGAGATTAAGGATCATTTTTCAAGGAGACCCAAGGTATTGGGGCAGGGACTGTTCCGAGTGAGACGGTTGGTGAGCTCATCAAAAGCCTGCCTGTGTACCCTGCAGCCCAAGGAGGCTTGGGAGACGCCTGAGGACCCACTGAGGTCCAACTGCGGCCACTTGGGGGGGTGTGGGGGAGGGGTGTGGGGGAGGGGGGAAGTGCTACATAGGGAAGGCAGTTACCACCAATGGAGAGTGAGAAGACTGTGGGTGGTTCCCAGCGAGGTTGGGCTCCCCTCCCCCACCCAGAGCGAGACAGCCCAAAAGTCAGAGGAGGTGGGGGCGGGGTCAGATGGGATTTCAGGTCAGGCAGAATCAAGGTGTTGCCCCCCAAAAGGCAGAGGGGGCCCTTGCGGAGGCCAGGCAAGCCTTAGCTGGACAGAAAAGGGTTCTGCCGCTGATTTCCTTGTGTTCTGCTCTCGGCTTCTCCAGTTCTTAAGGGGAGGGGCCTCTGCCTCTGTTGGTACCCCCGAGGGGCCCCCTGCAGGGAGGAGGACTTGCTATAGCTGGAGACAACCTGTATTGGCCTCGTCCGCTGCAGGCTGGGGGAGTTGCCTCCGGGAGGGGGGGTCCCATGTGCCAGCAGCATGTAGAGGAACTGGGCATCCCGGGGCTGTAACGTCCAGCCACCTCACGAAAGGAGAGGCAAGAGGGTGGGGCAAGCCCAGCCAACTGTCGTCATCTGCTGCTGGCCCATCCCGGGTCCCACGGCTGGGTGGCTGGGCCGGGCCCAGGGACTTTAAAAACAGGTCTTGAGGTCAGCTGTTAGCTAGTGTTTTGTCTTCTGCCAATCAATGGTTTGCAAGGCAAAGGCGAGATGACAGTGGCAGGGAACACAACTCAAATACCGCAGGGGGAGGGGAGCTTACTTCCCACAAGGGCTGGGGGAAGGGACTGGGGCCCAGCTGCTGACATTTTTACAAAACAAATAAGCGTGGGGCAGAGCTGGTGACCTCAGTGTGATGGAAAAAGAGTCAGCAGAGTGTCTGCCAGAAATGGCATGTTTCTCAGCCCACCTGTTAGGAAGAGGAAAGAGAGATATTGACTAAAATCATCACTGCAAGTAGTTATTGAGCGCTTACTGCATACCTGGCGCCCATCTGAGCACTTGCTGTGGGTTATCACATTGCATCCTCACACCCATCCCGTATTGGAGGGCTCGGGTATGGGTTCCTGTTCAGAAATGAGGAAACTGAGGCAGAGGTGTGTCAATTCACTCATCCAAGGTTGTAGAGCAGAAGTGGTGGAAAAGCGATTTGATCCTGGCAGCCTGGCCCCAGGGCCCATGTAGTGAGCACCCAGGCCTGCTGCCTGGGGCCCCTAAACAGGTCCTGTGAAGTGGGGCTTTTGTGCACGTGTGTGTGTGTGTGTGTGTGTGTGTGTGTGTGTGTGTGTTTTGGCTATCTATTAATGCATAATGAATCACTCCAAAACTTAGTGATTTTAAAAAAACAACTATCATTTTATTACTATCTCTTGCTGTTCTGAGGGTTGTCTGCCCTCAGCTAGGCAGTTCTCCCTCTGTCTCTGTCTCTATCTGGTGCCATTGCATCAGACAATGCCTGGGTCTGAAGTCCTAAGGAAGGCTTCCTTCCTCGGTCACATGTCTGGTCATTGATGCTGGCTGTTAGCAGTGATCTCAGCTGGGGCTGTCAGCTGAAACATCTCCATGAGGCCTCTCTGTGTAATCTGGGCTTCCCCACGGCATGGCGGCTGGTTTCTAAGAGTAAGTATCCTGAGAGGGGAAGCCTTAGAAGTCACATAGTGACACTTCTACCACTGTCACAAATCCACACAGAGTCAAGGGGAGGGACCACAGATCTCAGCTCTTGATGGGAAGAATGACATGAGATTGTAAGAAGGGCACGTGGCATGGGAGATCTTGTCGTGACCATCTTGGAAAATGCAATCTGCCATTACGCTTTTTCTCTTTAATTTTTTTTTTTAACCTTGTAAGGGCCTCTGTGAATTAAGTCCAAATTCATTTTGGAGTCACTTCCCTTAGTGAGAAGATGCTAAATGAGTAGGGACCCAGAGCCTTGCCCAATAGCCTCTGTTCTGTCCTGTTATAGTTTCCCTGCTAGGAGCCAGACACTGAGTTGGAATTGGGGATACAAAATCCTTGGTCCTGGAGAAAACAGCAACTACCAGCCATGAGGAGAAAATCCCCCCAAGCCCCTATCCCAAAGAATTGTCATCTTTAGTTTTTATAAATATACGTGGAGGTGGCCTTACACAGTCAGGGAGTTGGAGCGGTTCACCCTGAACTGTCCCCACCTTCCCCCCGTCCTTGTGCTGGCTTGGCCTTGTCTTTCTCTGTTCTTTGTTGTTATGGGCTGAGTTGTGTCCCCCCAAAGTCATATGGTGACTCCCAGTACCACAGATTGTGACTATGTTTGGAAATAGGGCCTTTAATTAGGGAAGTAATTAAGATTAAAATGGGGTTACAAGAGTGTGGCCCCAATCCAATAAGACTGATATCTTTATAAGAAGAGGAAGAGACACCAGGGACATGCATACACAGAGGAAGGGCCATGTGAGGACACAGCGAGAAGGCGGCCGTCTGTAAGCCAGGGAGAGAGGCCTCAGGAGAAACCAACCCTGCTGACACCTTGATCTGGGACTTCTAGCCTCCAGAACTGGGAGACATAAATTTCTGTTGTTTAAGCCACCCAGTCTTAAATATCTCTTGATTTGTTATGGCAGCCCGAGCAGACTAACACGTTCATCCTGCATCCTCTTTAGGAAGGCCCTCTTCCGGTGAGGTTACCAAGGTGGGTACAGGCTCCCAGAAGGCCTGTCCCTAGAACTATTACCTGGGAGGAGTGGGAGCCCTGGGGTGGGAGCACCCCTTAGCCCCCGTCCTGTCCTGGCAGCACGTAAAGCTGCTTTGGTTGGATTAACTGGTGGTCACGCAGGGTCTCTGAACTCACCAGTGAGGGTTCAGCTCAGGGCAGGCAGGAGGTTGGTGCAAAGTGTTAGCCAGTCTCGGGATGGGAAGGAGGAAGTAGGGAGGCCTCTGGTCTGGCCCGAGAGGAGTTGTGGTCTGCAGGGACCCTCCAGGCCTGGCCCCTGGGGGTGCACACTCAGCCCTGACTCTGTCAACTCTGTAGGTATGGGAACCAGCAGAAAGCCACCCCCAGCAAAGTCACCTGATGCCTAGCCCACTCCTAGGTGCAGGGCAGGCAGCCTTCCTCCCCTCTGGGTTGTTTCCACCACGTAGGAATCTAGGGCTCGCCTGGCCCTGATGCATTTTTTATTTTGCTATATGCTTTCCATTGTCCTGACGTGAATAATTTAAACTGACACAGAAAGGAAGGGCAGCCCTATGCCACAAAGGGGAGGCTGTCAACTCTCCCCCCACCACACACACGCACACAGACACCCCGAACCTCTCTTTGGCTTTACCTCCTGCATTTCTCTTGTTCAGTTTCTGTGTGTCTGCCTCGTTCTTGAACTTGAACCTTTCTCTGGTGTTCTCTTGTGCTCAACAGACACACTCATGGTGTACGTACACACACAGGTGTGCGCGCAAGCGCCCTGCTCTCCCTCCCCCCAGGCCTCTGTGGGCAGGGTGTGCGACGTTTGTGCGTCTGTCTCCGGGATACAGTTTCTCCCTCTCGGTGTGAATTGTAATAACTCATCTGTTTCTCATTTCCCTTCTTTCCTTTGATTGACTCTGCTGTTTGCATATTCCAGGGAAAGGGCTACTTCATTTATGAAGTGGCCTTATTTTATGAGACTCTTTTTTGTAATCACACAGCATCGAATTGAACTCTCCTGGGGGTGAAGTGGGGGATGGGAGAAGACAGACACAGCCAGAGAGGATTCATCAACATTTCCCAGGAAGGCTGGGAATTTTCTGAAGGTATGAGGGGCAAGTTTGAGGTTGACAGACACTCAGGGGCTTTTGTGTGCCACCCGGGCCTGCTGTGACCAGTGTGTGGAGCTGAAGCTGGCCACCGGCGTCGTCTGGAGAGCAGCCTTGGCCTCCCTCAGCCTTGAACCATGGAGCAGGCTTTATTTATCAGGACAGGGCATAGCCAGGGTTTCCTGAAGGTTCTGGCCTCTAGCCTGTAACCCAGTGCTGTCCAATAGAAATACAATGCAAACCGCAAGTGTGAGCCACATACGTCCTTCAGCATGTTCTTGTAGCCACATGAAAAAGGTAGAAAGAAACAGGTGAAATTAATTTTAATAGTATATCTTATTTAATGCAATTTATCCAAAATATTATCATTTCAACACGTAGTGAAGAAAAAAATGATTAAGGAGATCGTTTACCTTGTTTTTTGGGAACTAAGCCTTTGAAATCCAGCGTGTAGTTTATGCTTACGGCACGTCTCCATTTAGACTGACCACATTTCAGATGCTCCATAGGCAACCAGTTCCAATAAAGGGTCTGAGCCTGCCACCACTCTCTATACCCACCTGAGCCTATACCCACCACGTCTCATGCTCTTCCCCTAATGACCAGCCTAACCAAGCCTGGAGTCCAGAAACTCAATTGAGGCTGCCTAAGTGGCAGCGCTGTTAGTACGTCCTCCGTACGTATGTTTGATGGGAAGAATACAAGGTGATGTGCGGGAAGTTCTCTGAGCGATTATTCTCCCATTAGCGCCATTAGCAGTAATCATCACCAGTGTTCTGGCATCGCCCGCGTCTGGCCCTGTCTGTTTCCAGATCAAGCAGTATGCTGTACTGGGGCACCAGTGACCCGCCTTCCATTATTTGGGGGAGGTGAGGGTGCAGTTTCCAGGTGCCCTGTAGGCCCGCCCCCCAGCTGGGGCCTCGCCTCCTAGGTGCCCGTTCCTACTCTCTGCTTTAGGTCCCAGGCACCCCTCTGGCTTTCCCCTTCTATATATAGCACTCTGTGGTGACAGCTGGTCATCTGATGACTCACCAGTCACTGTGGGCGTTTCTGGATGGAACCCTGAACATTTATTCATAGGGCGGTTTTTCGCAGCTTCTGCCCTCCTCCTAGTAAGTGCCGGCTTTGGGGTGTTGTCTTAAAAAACCACATGGAGAATGGGGGGGGTTGATGAACGAGCAGGCCCCTAGCTGAAGACCTCTGGGTGCTTGGCAAATCCAGCAGGGCTTTGGGGAACTGGGTCCGGGTGAGCCAGTGAACGCAGAGACATCAATTGCTAAGCTAAGGGCTTGAATGGAGCTTTCGCTCTCTCCTTGGTCCCCTGTCCTAAATACCCGGCTGGCCCCAGATCGGCCCTGGCAGCAGGGCCCCAGAGATGTTGGCTCCTTTCCGAAGCAGCCGGGCTCTGCGCAGGAGAGCCGGCAGCCCCCATCTCCTTTCAGTGGGATGTCAAGGACTAAATGCTGGCTTCTGAGCCAGCAACAGCTGGCTTTAATCTAGGCTGCTCTGCTCACCAGCTGTGCCACCCTGAGAGAGTCCCTTCTGATCGCTGAGTTTCCGCTTCCTCTTCGGTGCGGCGCGCTCAGTACCAGCAGGGCCGTCTGGTTCCGAGGACTGGACGAGGGGCCGTCGGTAACGTGTGTACCCACAGTAACTGTTACTCTTGCCCAGCCCGTGGGCCCTAGGACTTCCGTTTCCCCACAAGCAGACCCTGAGACGAGGATGTGTGAGGAAGTGATTTCTGATGGAAGGGCTTCCAGGAGATGCCCCGTAAGGTGTGGAGGGGACAGGACCGGGAAGGCGAAGAAGCCAGTTTCGGACAAAGTCCCACTGCAGAGGGCAGCCTCAGCCTGACCCGGCGAGGGGCTCTGGAGGGGAAGTCATACCTCACAGTCTGGCCTGACTCCAGGCAAGAGAGGTGAGCTGTCATACTCCCTCACCAGGCATTGTCAGAGGCTCAGGGTGACCCTGGGAGTGGGGCGACAAACTCCCAGACCCGTCTGGCTCCCTGAGGTGTAGCTGCTCCAGGAGGAGAGGGCAGCCTGCAAAGGGTCACAGGTGCAGGCTGTCAGAAGTTGGGGGAGGGGCGCTTATAATCAAAATGGGACCCAGGGGTCTGTCCCTCTCCTCCCATCAGTGACCAGCAGCCCGCCATGGATGAGACTGGTGTCAGGGGCGGGGAAGGTGGTTGGAGTCGGGAGGCGAGGCGCTGCCCAGGCTTTGCCCCTCACACCAGGCGGGGTCATGGGGGTGAGGGAGGTGCTGACCCAGGATGCCAGCGACTAAGTCTTGTCCACCCCCCAGGCGAGGCTTTTGATCGTCACTGCTGCAAATGCTTCAAAATCCACGTCCGGGGTTTTATCTTCCTTCCCCGCAGCCTAGCAGCCTTCCTTCCTTCCACTCGTCATCCCAGACTTGCAGCTTCTCCTTCAGGTCACCACCCCCCCGCCCCAGGCTCCTTGGGTTCCGACTTCAGCTCCGTGCCCCTCCCTGTTCCAGGCCAACCCGCTCTCTTTCCCATCTTCTGACTCCCAACTTCTTCCCTGCCTCCTTCCGGCTTCTCTTCTCAGCCTCTCTGGACTTTGGGCAACTTGGTCTGAAGACTTCCAGGGGTGCCTCCTCAGGCAGGCCCCCAGCCCCCTTTCTCAGCCCACTGAGGTGTCTGTGGCCTCTACCGGGACACGGGATGTGAGGTCTAGAGTCCCCGACGTCATCACCACTAAGTTTCCATTCACCAGCAACAATGAGTTTATTTTCCACGGTCAGGAATTCTGAGTGTGAATGGTCTTACCACTGCTCTGTTCTTAGTGCAGCTGGGATTTTATTTATCGCTAGCTTAGGAATTTGACTTCCTGGCTTTTCCATCCCCATAGAATTCTCTCCCCTCCCTCCCCTCCTCCCTTTCTCCTTCCTCCGCTCTTCTCCCTCTCCTCTGCTTCCTTTTTCCATTTTCTTTCCCCTCCCCCTTCCCCTCCCTCTCCGCTCCCTTTCCTTCCTTCTTCCCCTTCCCCCACCCCTTCCCGGTTTGGCCGTCCTTGGGGTGGCAGTGACCCAGGCGAGACACAGGGATGGGCCACTGCTTGGGAAGCACACTCGAGAGCCCCCAGGCGAGCCGGCCTCTCAGGTAAGCTGCAGGTGACGGCAGTGCTCGCACAGCACGGAAAACGTGTTGACAAGTGGCCAAGAGCTCCATTCTTGATTTCAGTCACCCACCCTGCCAAGCGCTTCACTACCTCAACAGTCATTATTATTTTTAACTTAAAAAAATTGCTTGACTCAGGGCATGGCATATACTTGATGTTCGGTAGCAGCGGAATTGGAAAAGGATGCTTTAAAAGGATCATATTAAGACAAATGCTCTTTGAAATTTTTACAGAAATTCTACTTCGCTATTTGAAAATAAAAGGGTATTATATTGTCGTAGTAAAAATACCTTTCCTTTCAGCGACTCACTTGTTCCCCCCCACCCCGTTGCTCTAGTTCATTAGAATTAGATGCTGTTTTTGTAGCATCACCCCCAGTTCGCGGCAGCCCTGTGATTTGGTGGAGCCTAGCCTGCCAGGAACTGCGTGTGTTCTCTTGGAAACTCACTAAGGGGTCCAGAGCCAGAGAGCCACCTGCCAGCCTTGACTGTGAATCCGGCACGTGTCTAGAGCATGATCTCCAGCGAACGGGACCACCCCTGGACAACGGTGGGGCTTACCAGATTTCCCTCTAGGTACATCCTCCCTTCTTGGGGAATTGACTAGGTTTGCACGAGCCCCGTGAATTGCTACGTGGTGGCTTAACGTGGGCCAGCCTCTCTGCTGCAAGCCCAGCTGAGGTCAGAGTTGCAGGCTGTGGCACCCACAACCCCTGGCGGTTACCCTCACACAAAGGGAAGACTCTCCTGGGCACAAACAGCTCCACCTTGCCTGCCCATGGGCAACTTTGCCAATGTTTTTCCATTAGTCACAACGGAGGAGAGGTGGGTGGGGGTAGGGTGGGCAGCGTGGCCAGTCATTGCAAACCCACAGTCATTAGAAGAAAACCCAAAATGCATTGCTATCGAAGGCACCGTGCTAAGTGCTGGCATTGGGGTGGTGTTTGGTGAAAACCCACATATAACACGGAGAAATATATACAGCATTTACAGATCCTGTGTTCCTGACACTTGAATGCCTTCTCTGAGAGGTCGCCGGCTCAGGGAGGGCCACCCTGACCCCTGGGGCAGGCACCTTGATGTCCCTCCACATCCCCTTGGCTTCAGAGCCAAGGGAAAGCTCCTTCCACCAGCACTTGCGGCCCTTTGCCCGAGGCTCTCCCTGGCTGCCTGAATGAACAGTGCCCACAGGGAGGGCAGCCTGCGCTATTGCCCCCAACTACAACTACTAGGATTGTAGTAGGAGATGCCCCAGCTTCCTTGACTTTGGGGTGGAACAGGCTGACGTGTGTCCTACACTGTCAACCAGAAGTGACCCATTTGCCCACAGGGATGGCCTACTTATTAATACATCCTCCGGCTTCCTTGCTGGCTCTCTCTCATGCCCTCATTGCCCTATAGTGCTTCCGAGGATCGCCTCCGAAGAAACTGCTTACACTCAAAACCTTGCATCAGATTTTGCTTCTAGAGGAGCAAGATATTTCCGTCTAAATTAAGTCTCCCTCTTCTTTCTCAGGGCATTCCCCACCCCCACACCCTGCTTAATAGCGCTCATCGTGATCTGTAACTATGCATTTGTTTGCATGTTTATTAGTTTAATGTCTATCTTCTCTAGTGGAATGCAGTCTACACGAGGGCAGAGACAATGTCTATTTTGTTCACTCCCTTAAATCCCTACACATCACCCAGCCCAGGGTTTGACACGTGGTAGAGGCACAGCATAAATTCTGTTGAGGGAATGAATGCAAAGTCCTTAAGAGACAGGGCTTTCCAATCTTTCAGTCATTGTGGTGGTTTAAAAACATGACCCCAAAGTTTTCTGACACTTTTTCTAAAGGGAAGTGGGGTCTGTTTCTCCTCCCCTTGAATCTGGATGTGTTGATGACAGCTTCAACTAAGAGTATGACAGGGCTGGGTCATGAAAGGCCAGGCAGCTTCCACCCTGGAGCCTGAATGGCTATCGTGTAAGCGCTCTGATCACCCTGAGTTGGCCATGCTGTGAGGAAGCCCAATCTACACAAAGAGGCCACATGTAGATGCTCAAACTGACGGTCCCAGCGGAGCCCAGACTTTGAGTTATTTCAGCCCAAGTGCAAGACATGTGACTGAAGGACTCTCCAGGTGATTCCTTCACCTTTGTTGCCCCCAAACCTTCACCTTTGTTCAACTGAGACCCTAGACATCATGGGGCAGAGAGATAAGGCACCGTTGCTGTACCTGGTCCAAAATCCCAACCCGTGGAAACTGCAAGAATAATAAAACAGTTGTTAAGCTCCTACATTTTGGAATAATTTGTTATGCAGAAAAAGCTGGAACACCCTTCTGTAAGTTTATTAATTCCTCATTCATGCCACCATCACTTATCAAGCTCCTACGATGTGCCGGGTGATGGTTCTACAGTGGGGCACAAAATCAAATCCCTACCTTCCAGGAACTTACAGTTTAGGGGCTGCTCTTGCAACTGTATCTTGCAAAAGCCTACGTGTTGCTTTTTAACAATAATGAGTCGATTTTTCAAAAACCACTTCCAGATGGTGTGGGGGGAGGGGCACTTCCTGAGTGAGTTGCCAAGGGAAGCTCCAGAGGTAGGTGGATTAGATAACATAGATCCAGGGAGCTCTATTATTTGCTGGCTGTCAAGTACAGCTGTCCTGCAAATCATCCACAGGCGAGCTGCACCCTCACACCATGGCGGAGAGATCAAGGGGAGTTGGGAAGTGCCATCCCGAGGCAGAAGGACAGGGAAACGACTCCCCACAGGCCCTGGAACAGAGACGGTGTCTGCCTCTTGGAGGAAGGTGGCCTTGGCTTCTTGTAGGCTGGGAGTAGGGAGACTTAGGCAAAACTGGGGCTGCTGGCTGGCACTCTAGCTCCCTTATCCTACTCTGGAGTGCAGGTTTGGAACCAAGGGTACACTCTGTGTCCCGGCATGCCTACCTCCTGGAGTCTGGACTTGGGAAATGAGTGTGATATTGTTTTTGAGGTTATTTCTTTATTTGTTTATTTATTTTATTTTTGACCGCATCGGGTCTTTGTTGCTGCGCGCGGGCTTTCTCTAGTTGCGGCGAGCGGCGGCTACTCTTCCTTGAGGTGTGCGGGCTTCTTATTGCAGTGGCTTCTCTTGTTGTGGAGCACGGGCTCTAGGCGCGCGGGCTTCAGTAGTTGTGGCACGCGGGCTCAGCAGTTGTGGCTCGTGGGCTCTAGAGCGCAGGCCCAGTAGTTGTGACGCACGGGCTTAGTTGCTCCGCGGCATGTGGGATCTTCCCGGACCAGGGCTCGAACCCGTGTTCCCTGCATTGGCAGGCAGATTCTTAACCACTGTGCCAGCAGGGAAGCCCCTGATTTTTTTATTACTTATACTTCTGCTCTTCCTTCAGTCTTCAGCAAAGCTCATTTAAAAAATGTCTGCCTGTCTCGACTCTGCTGAGGTGAAATGGAGAAAAGGACTCTGTCCTTCAGGGACCAGTCACCAAAGGCATCTTTCCTGGGGGGTGGCCCGAGGCTTCTAGGCACAAACCCCAAGGGGAAGGGCCATTCTGGGATGGAGGGAAGTTTGGGAGTCCGGCCGCCTGGAGCTTTTCCTTCCTGGAAACTTGCTTTTGTTCACACCTTGAAGGCTCAGGGGCCTGTATAAGAAAAGAGGCCACATAAGGGCAGTGAGAAGTAAGATAAAAGCCACTGTCCCCGGAAACTGGCAATGGAAGCCGAACCAGGACCAAGGGAATGAGAACACGGCTGGACAACGAAGCCTCAGAGACGTCACCTTCCCCTTGGGCTCTTTGCGCTGGTCACCCCTGAGCCTGTCACGCTGGCGTCACGGGCGCTTCCTGTTTCTCTACCACATCCTTAGCGGGCCTTCTCTGCTCCCAGATACTGTGCCTTCCCAGATGATTGGGCCGCTCAGCTGAGTCAAGACCTGAGCATTGAATCAGGGCGCTGCTCTTGAGTGGTTCAACACATCTTCGGTGAGCGACGTGCTAGACACATCTGTAGCCGTTCATGTGGCTGTGAACAAAACAGCTGATGTCCCTGCCTTCGTGGGGCTCACATTTTAATAACTATTTCTGAGGCAGGCACAGAGGAAATACACAAACATTAACCTGGAGCATTTGGCTTACCGTCTTCAGCTTGATCGTCCTCCCCCTAGGATTTCCTCGCTGGCTAACATTTCTTCTCCCCGAGCAGATGTCACCTTGGAGCCCTACCATGGGAGGGTGCCCTTAAGAATGTTCCAGCCCCGAGAGAACTAGACGAAGTCCCCTCTCTAGGTTGACCAAGGTCCACCTTCGAATGCCAGAAGGGCCACTTCCCAGTTCCAGCCAATTTTTTCCTGAGCCATTGACAGAACAGGTGATGCCGTCTCCAGGGGACTCTCCCCTACCCCATTCCCTATGTCTGCCACCCCTACCTTGACCTCTACAGGATAATATTGTCAGAGACCTTCCCTGGCGGCCCACAAGAGATTGACACTTCTTGTAGTAGTGGATGTAGGTTGCTTCATTACCAGGAGTTTACTTAAGATTCTAAAAGGAGATTAATGGGACTTCCCTGGTGGCGCAGTGGTTAAGAATCTGCCTGCCAATGCAGGGAACACAGGTTCGAGCCCTGGTCCGGGAAGATCCCACATGCCGTGGAGCAACTAAGCCCGTGCGCCACAACTACTGAGCCTGCGCTCTAGAGCCCGCGGGCCGCAACTACTGAGCCCGCACGCTGCAACTACTGAAGCCCATGCGCCTAGAGCCCGTGCTCCGCAACAAGAAAAGCCAGCACGATGAGAAGCCCGCGTGCAGCAACAAAGAGTAGCCCCCGCTCGCCACAACTAGAGAAAGCCTGCGCACAGCAACAAAGACCCAGCGCAGCCAAAAAAAAAAAGAGATTAGTGGGGGGTTTTTTAGGGGGGGAATGACATTTCCCCAAGATCACAATTAAGGGGAGCAATGCAGTTAAAGAGACCCTCAGAAACAGCACCAAATGAAAGAGCGTGTTGAGACACGGATTCTGACTCGGACGGGGTGCTTCCTCTGTCTCGTGGTTAATTCCACGTGCTCCTTTTCTTCATATCCCCAACTTCCTGTGGTAAACCCTCTGGATTAACCTGTCATACTCTGTCAGTCCCGACGTGGGCGGTGTGCTCTGCATCCAGGTCCTGGTGGCATTATATGATCTCCAACTTCAGAGTTGCACTATTTTTCTTCCCTCGAAAATTAGACCAGAAGGTGCTCCGAGGTGGGGATAGGGATTGATTTCTTGGATGTATTTCCCATCTTCTAGTGTCTAATTTATAATATTCGCAGGGCCTGCCCTCCAAAAGTTGGCAAGTCCTCGGCCAACCATTCTGAACTCCCCAAGTAGCAGCCAAGCAGCTTTTCTCGCCTCCTCCTTGCCTCCCCTTCGTCAATGTCACCCGTCTGCTTTGCAAAGAACAAATTGCTGTCCTGTGTCTCTAAGGGAGGGGTGTGTGTCCGCATGTGCGTTGGAAGTTGGGTGGGGCTGGGGGGGAGGGGTTGAACACGTTTTTTCCGTGCTGTTCTCATTTGGGATGCAAACTGTTTTACAGGAATTGTCTTCCTTGTCTGTGTCTTCCCTGCCCCGGGGCACCTTCTGAGGCGTCTCCGCTCCTACAAGCTGTGGAGCAGAAAAGAGCTTCATGGGGAAGCAACTGGCCACACTCCCAGTGGGGGGTGTCCCCAAGGCGCACTCAGCTCCCCAGACTCAAGCTCACTAAGGCCAGGGGTCTCCAAGGCCCCTCCCAATTCTTACGCTGTCATTTTTTAAAAAATACATCATTTAAAGAGAAAATTATTTATTTTATTTATTCATGTTGGTTGCACCGGGTCTTAGTTGCGGCAGGCTCCTTAGTTGCGGCTCGCCGGCTCCTTAGTTGTGGCACGTGAACTCTTCGTTGCGGCATGCATGTGGGATTTAGTTCCCTGACCAGAGATCAAACCTGCGTCCCCTGCATTGGAAGGCGGATTCTTAACCACTGCGCCACCGGGGAAGTCCCGACGCTGTCGTTATCGTAGCCGCAGTTTTAATCTGACTCCTGTGGAAGGCTTTGCGGCCTTTAGGAGGCCACCCTCTCACCCACTAGAACAGCTAAAATGAAAAAGATGGGTGATGTCACAAGGCGAGGGTGCGGAGAAAGCGGGACCCTCGTAGGTTGCTGGTGGGAGCGTAGAATGGCACAGCTGCTCTGGGAAAAAGAGCTTCTGATGATTGTCAACCAGGAGTCAATCTCCACCCTACCAACCCCCCACCCCCCAACGGGGGACATTTGGCTATGTCTGGAGACATTTTTGGTTGTCACGACTGGGGATGAGCGCTACTGGCACTTCGTGGGTCAAGGTCAGGGATCTGCTGAACATTCTCCAGGGCACAGCTCGGCCCCAAATGTCCATCCGAAGTGGAGCAGCCCTGGTCTTGGGCGATGCAAGTCAGAAAAGTGGTTACCTCTTGGGGAGGGCTGACTGGAAAAAGCTCAAGGGAACTTCCTGGGCTGATGGGAATGTTCTCTATCTGTGCTAACATAGTAGCCGCTAGCCACATGTGGCTACGGACATTAAAATGAAATACAATTACAAATCTGTGTCCTTAGTCACAACCAGCCATATTTCAAGCACTCAATGGTCGCGTGTAACAGATACAGAACATTTTCAACTTTGCGCAACATTGTATTGGACAGCGCTGCTCTATTTCTTGAACTGGGCCGTGTAGAGAGTCACTGAGGTGTCGGGACACAGCATTTGCACATTTCATTGCATGTAAATTATACCTCAATACTTATAACGGGGTGGGTTGAAAGAAAAGTCTTTCCTGCGGGTGAGGAGTGGGGATGCTGGGGAAGTCACAGCCCCCAAGTGTCTGGCTTCTGTCCTCCAGCCTCCCCCCTCCCCCCATCCGGGGCCAGGCAGGGGTAGACTGTGAAGGGGGAGGGGCTCCTGAGTTTCTTTACAGGGGCCTCCCCAGGGGCAGAAAGCGCAAGGCCACTTACCCTCCAGGGAATTCAAGGGCTGCCCTGGCTCCCAGTGGATTTACGCGCAGGTCAAGTGGACCGGAGCAAAGAAAGGGCTCTGTTTCCCCCTACCCAGACCCCTTTTGCTAGGTAGCCTCCCACACCGGGTCGGCAGGCTCTCCCAGCAGAAATTGCTCGATTCCCCTTCACTGCCGCCTCCCTCGCTCTTCTGGTGTGAGGGTTTTACAATAACAGCATTGTAACCACTTTGAGAAAACCAATAAAAAGGCGGTAACAAAAGAATAGTGAGCCGGCTGGAAATTGCATGCAGCAGCCGGGGCCTGGGCCTCTTGCTGCTGTGTGTTTAATAGTGCTCCTGGGCTGCAGGCTGCAAAGACACACGTGTTTATTTGGGGGATGTGCTGTCGCTTCAATAATGAATCTCGAATAAGGATTCGGATGAATGCAGGGAGCTCTGACCCCCACCGCCACTCAAGACTTCTCACCCGACTGGGGCCACTAAACGGAGGAGCAAGCTTCCTCTAACGCCCTGGACAGACCTGTAGAGCCTGCTGCCCTGTGATACAAAAGGAGGAGCATCACTCATTTATCCATTCATTCAAGCAACAAAACGGACTGACCCCCTACTGAGTGGTGAGCCCAGTGCTAGGCGCTGAGCCATAAAGAACACTTTCCCAGCCAACTTCACTACACGTTGCAGAAAATTCCAGCGGCAGCTTTTGGCTGAGGTCAGCACTAGTGCCGAGCCCTGTCTCTTTTCTTCTCTGCTGGGTCACGGCCACCCTCGTGTTCACCAAGTCTGGCTCCAGTCCCCTCCTCCGCTCCCTCGTTCCTTGCATCTCCAAAGAGAAACCCAAAGTCCTTTATATAGTTATTAATCCTTAGCTTAAAAGCAATTTCAGGCTCACAGAAAAGTTGCAGAAATAGTGCAAAGAATTCTGATATACCCGTCACCCAGATTCTCCAAAGGTAAGCATTTTACCAATTTCCTTTTCTCTCTCTCTCTAGACAGACATAGATGGGTAGATAGCTGTAGATGTACAGTAGATATCTGTGAACTATTTGAGAATAAGCTGCAGACATGATGACCCTTCAACTATGATACTTTGGTATAGATTTCTTAAGAAACAAGGATATTCTCTTACATAACCACAATACAATGATCAAAATCAGGAAATTAACATCGCTATAATACCGTTATCTGATCTACAGACATTCATATTTCTCCAATTGTCCCACTACTGTTCTGTATAGCAAAAGAAAAAAAAAAATCGCTGCTCCAAGATCCGATTCAGAGTTGCACATTGCATTTCATTGTCATGTCCCTCTAGTCTCCTTTAATCTGGAACACTTCCACGGTCTTTAGTTGAGTTTCTTGACCTTGATCTCTTTCAAACATACAGGCTAGTTATTTTGCAAAATGTCCTTCGACTTGGGTTTGTCTGATGTTTCCTCATGACTCCATTCAGCTTCTGCACGTTGGACGAGAAGGTGGCAGAAGCGATGCTGTGTCCTTCTCAGTGCTTCGTGTCGCAAGCCATGTGATAGGACGCTGGTTTGCTGACATTGTCATTTTGTTAAGGGGAGTCCCTGGGACTCTGTCTCCACACTCCTACCCCCAACAACCTCTTTTCCTAACCCAGAGGTCAGAACAGCCGGGGTTCCAGGTCCTCCAGGTGACACCTTTCCCAAGGGAACCGAACTATTAGTTACCCCACCCTGAAATGATCCCCTTTAGGCATTTCCTTTCATTTCTATTTTCTTCTCTAATTCTCCTGGATCCCCAGCCGGCTGGTAGATCAGGTGTTAATATCACCATGTTACAGATGAGGAGCCGGACATCCGGCGAGATTAAACCACAGTAGACAGACCTCATTGAGGTTTCTGAATTTGTCTGTGATCCCCAGCCCATCCAGAATCAGTGTTTGCCTTTCTCTGAAGCCATCGAATATTGGGCGGCAGCGCCATAAACATCATTTGATTTCCAGAATGTCCAGCATTGTCACCTGAGCGTGTCTCATTGTTGATGACGTTGGGAAGGATCACCTTGACATTTCTGGCTGTGATTTCAAGTATCCTCATGTGAGTTATTGCTTTCATCGCCCAGAGCACACGGGCACTCAGAGAGGACCGTGAATGGAGACAGCCAACTTAGAAAACGGCTGGGCCCACTTTGGATGAGAGCAAAGCCAATAGCTTTTTCTTTTGGCCAAACTATATATCTTGGGTTACTAAATAAAAGATCCCAGTAGCATACTATTTGTTGTAAACAAAGTCCCCTGACAGTCTAAATGAGTGTTTTGGTAGCCATAGTCTGTGCATGGTCACAAGCACGTACATGTGATACGGGTGCGTGTTGCACGCACATGTGCGCGCGCGTGCCTGTGTGTGCACATGTGCCTCCGTGTGTTCAGATGTGGGGAGAGATTTACGTGCTCCGTGCTATGCAAAAATATATGAATTATATGGGAATCTATTTAGAATATTGATATTCTCGGTGAAATCAACACTGCACAATCATGTCACTCCACACACGAGCTCTATTTTGAAGCCAGAGAAGGGGAACAGAGACTCTTTCTCCTCCCGAAGTGCTGCCTAGAATCCCAGAATCGGCAACTCGCTACAATAAGCCAGAACGCCCAGAAACTACACTTGAACTAATGCCTAAAACCTGACGGAGACATACTTCATAGTTAATCTGGTTACTGGGGGTTTATTTCACAGTCAGAAGTTCTTATGATGGAAGGGGCTCCCGCTGGCTTCTCCCAGACACATGACTGAATTAATGAATGAATGAATTCAACTTACCAGAGCAGATTGAAACTGCTTACTGAAACAAAATCTCGTCATTCTTCTTCCTTCCGTTTTCTTTTAAAAGATAAATACGAGTCTCGTATGGATGCTGTAAGAGTCATTAATCCTTGATAACCGACTGTTCTAGCTTTTGATTAAAAAAAGGCAGGCTGACTGACAGTGAGCTTACAACGGCAGGCTCATTAACAAGCCGGGTTCAGATGTGGCCTGGCAAATAAACACCCCGCATTCCGTTAACCAGGCGGCACCCGGGAGCTAAGGCCTCCGTGCTCCTCTGGGCTTAAAATGCCAGGGACAGGTAAACCGGCTTTGTCTTGCTGAACCAGCAGAAAGCGCTCACGTTTTTTCAAAATGAGCGCTTTCTGCGCTACTATCTGGTCGTCACATTTTAATGGGCGCTTGTTAACAGGGACTCTGAAATATTGTGATGTACTTGACGGTCAGCAGCTTTCCGGGGCCGCAGTTGGGGCTGAGCGCGGTGTATTTTAATAGGCGCCCTCGCAACCCCCGGGCCAGGGCTGCTTAAGGTAGTCCTTGGAGGTTTCTAACGCTCGCGGGCCCCGGGTGGAAGGGCCCAGCCGCCGGCAGACTTGCGGCCTCCGGTGACCGGGATTGAAGATTGCTGGGCTGCCGGAGGGCGTGGGAGCCAGGATGCCACAGGCTGCGTTTCCTTAATATGCTAAACCCCGGCGGGGTTGGGGTGCGGGGGTTAGCCTGTCCTGCCCTCAGAGCTTCCTCCATTTGGGAACATATGTATATGTATAGCTGATTCACTTTGTTATAAAGCAGAAACTAACACACCATTGTAAAGCAATTATACCCCAATAAAGATGTTTAAAAAAATAAAATAAAATAAAATAAAATGCACCTCCTTGGGCTTCCCTGGTGGCGCAGTGGTTGAGAGTCCGCCTGCCGATGCAGGGGACACGGGTTCGTGCCCCGGTCCGGGAAGATCCCACACGCCGCGCAGCGGCTGGGCCCGTGAGCCGTGGCCGCTGAGCCTGCGCGTCCGGAGCCTGTGCTCCGCAACGGGAGAGGCCACAACAGTGAGAGGCCCGCGTAACGCAAAAAATAAAACACACAAAAAAACACCTCCTTTAAAGATGGATGGGGATGGGGATGGGATGGGGATGGGGATGGGGTGGGGGATGGGGTGGGGGATGGGTGGGGGATGGGGTGGGGGATGGGATGGGGTGGGGGATGGGATGGGGTGGGGGATGGGATGGGGTGGGGGATGGCTTTTCCCTCCCTTCCTCCCTTCTTCCTCTCCCTCCTCCCCTTCCTTTTCTCCCCTCCATTTCCTCTTCTTCTTCCCCTTCTTCCTCTGCTCCCTTCCTCTCTCCTTCCCCTCCCCCTCTCTTCCCCTCCTCTCCTTCGTCTTCCCTCTCCCCCTCTCCTGCCCCCTCCTTCCTACTCTCCCTCCCCCTCTCCTCCCCCTCCCCTCCCCCTGCCCTCCCCTCCCCTGCCCCCTCCTTCCTACTCTCCCTCCCCCTCTCCTCCCCCTCTCCTCCCCTCTTCCTCCTTCCCCTCCCCTCCCCCTCCCCCTCTCCTCCCCTCTTCCCATTCTCCTCTTGCCTTCCTCCCTTTCTCCTCCTCTTCCTTCTACCGTCCTCCCCCCCCCCCGTCCCCCTTCTTTCCCTCCCTCCTTTCCCTCTCTTCCCTAACGCTTAGTGCAAGTCTCAGAGTATCCAAATGTCTTCTGTTGTGTTGCTAGTGAAATGCCACTGCTCCGTCAGACTCCAGCTTGCCTGCCGGCTTCTTCCTCAGCCCCCGCCCCGCCCCCAGCAAGCTAGGCTTGCTTGCCTGGTGGTCCTGTAAGGACAGGAGATGGCTTTCTTGGCACTTTGATCTGTGGCTGGGTCAGGACACTGGTGCCCGATGCTGCGCCATTCGCAGCAGGGGTCTTCACCTGGTTAGCGAGAATCACTGTTTTCCAAGAAGGCCTCAAAATCAAATTCTGGGGGGAAGGCGAGTTTGCCTGGACCTGGTAGAGTGCGTGTGTGCACGTAGGGTGTGCACGTGGTATACGCGTGCGCACATGATGGTGGTGGCATGTTTGTGTGCATGTGGTGTGTGTGTGTGCATTTGGTCGGTGGCATGTGTGTGCATGTGGTGTGTTTGTGCATGTGGTGTGCGTGTGTGCGTGCACGCGCGTGTGGGCACACCATGCTCTCACGCCCCTGGAGAGAAGGAATGAACGCTTTGGCGGGGGAGGAAGGCGAGGCTCTGCCTACAGCGGCCCAGAGCCTCCGGGCACCATCGTGTGTTCAGAAGAGGCAAGAGTGCTTTGCCAGTGGAAGGCTTATTTTGCCCAGCAGGACCAAAAATCCAATTAAAGAAAGAATGAGGGAAATGTGAAGTCTGGACTGAGCGCTGGCACCTCCCTGGCCGACTTCCTTGGCAGGGATCTCTGCGGAGGGGAAGGCCAATGATGGCTATGGGGATGGCCTACCAGAGAGGCTCCCACGCGCCATAGCCAAACACAGGGGCAGCTGCCAGTGGCAGGTCCCCCCTGTCCGCTCCGCCCAGCGCCACGGCCTCCCGCGAGGACCCGCCGGTGGTCCCCGGCGGCGTGGAGAGCCGGGGCGCCGGGCAGCAGTGGGAGCCCACCCCAGCCCCGGCTCTCGGGCCATTTGAGCCACCCACCCGCCCGCGCCTATTGACATCGGGGAGAATCACACAGGCAGATTAAAGGCAGCATATGGCCCCCCAACTGGAAGCCAGCGGAGCTGAACCAACACTGGCAAATTGTGTTCAAACCGCATTGAGAATCCTGGCAGCTGCACCTGGCATGGGGAGCAGCCGGCGACCTGCATACAAAGGGAGTTTTATACACAGGGGGAGGCGGTGGCGGCGACGGCGGCAGCAGCGGCGGTGCGACACTGCCACCTCCTCCCTCCCACAGCCCGCTCTCTCCTCCCCCTCATCCGGATCTGGGCATCGGCCCTGGGAGGCGGGGAGTTATTTGTCCAGGTTTCTGAAACTGGAGAAAGGAGGCCGCGAGGGCAGCTCCGCTTTAGAGCTTCAAAGCCAGGACGGATTGATCGGGGTCCTCTGCTGCCCCCCACTCCGTACCTATGTGCCCCCCCCAATTTAACAATGGCCAGATTCCCCTAGCTGAGGAGGCAAGGAGCCCACAGGGGACAGCAGGAGGCCTGCAGCCTTCCCAGCCTGACCTGTAAGGAAAAGGGGGCAGTGCATCCTTCCCAGCTTCTGTGGGACAGACCTGGGGAGGGAGCCTCCAAGTGTTCCCCAGTGCCAGGGGGACATCGCTTGTCTCCCTCCCTCCAACTCCAAGTAAGAATTGGGAGGCAGAGACGGTTTTTATCTCATGAAAGAGCAGGAAAACATTATGTTTTTTGATATATAGAAATCAATAAAGTTATTAAAATAAATAACGGAGTATGACGGAGCTGGGTAGGGGTGGGGAGACCAACGAACTTGCAATAAACCAACTGAACAGGTGGGGGCAGCGTTTGTCGAGTCAACATGCAAACTGAGCCTGGGTTCCAGCACCTTGGTAATCTGTGGTGCACTGCCGGTCCGCTCCAGACCACGGAACATGCTCAGTGGTGAAATCTGGTGAAGGGGATGTGAAGTGGGGGGTTGTGTGTGTGTGTGGCAGTTTTGGGATAGGATGAGAGAACACCATCTCTTAGCCTCAGATTCTTTCTCCAGCTGATGAGAATCCTAATTTTTTTTTTTCCCCAAAGGATGCTCCATCCTGGAGGATGCTGCTACCACATGACGTCATTAAAAATGCCCTCTTGTCCCTCCCCCGGGGTTGGCATTTGGTGTGCACCGTGGAGAGGTGGTGTGCGGGGCCATGGTTTGACCTGCTCTCTGGAACCTGCCGGGATGCACCCTGACAGCGGCCTGTGATCACCCCCCAACCACCGCCATGGTGATACCGCCTTTCCTGTCAGGCGCCTCCCCTACCCCTGCCATAGTGAGTGAGAAGTAGGGTTTCCAGGGACTGTTGGGATATCCTTACACTTTGGGATGGCTCCTGGGCAGAGGAGAGGGAGGCTATCTGGAATCATGCCATAATGGCCCTTTGGATGAAGGGAGGGCTATTAGATGGGCTGCCCAAACAAGGGTTTAAAAGCAACCTCTGTGCCCTGTTACCCTGGCCTAGGTTACAGAAGCTCTCTTGTCTTGTGGCTTGGGAGAGACAGCCATTTTGAAAGACAAGCCTTGGTTGTCAAGTATCTTCTACGTGCTCCGAACTGTCTGTTGTATGCAAGGGTTAGGGCAGGGGTCCCCAACCTCCCGGCCGTGGACCGGTTCCGGTCCGCAGCCTGTTAGGAACCGGGCCGCACAGCAGAAGGTGAGCAGCAGGCGCCTGAAGCATCCCTGCCCCCGTCCACCGTCCGTCCGTGGAAAAATCGTCTTCCACGAAACCGGTCCTTGGGGTCAAAAAGGTTGGGGACTGCTGGGTTAGGGCCTAGGATCCTGTGGATGGCCCTGCAGGAGGGCTTAATCTAGTCTTTTAATCTAGTCTTTTTTTTTTTTTTTTTTTTTTTTTTTTTTTGTGGTACGCGGGCCTCTCACTGTTGTGGCCTCTCCCGTTGCGGAGCACAGGCTCCGGACGCGCAGGCTCAGCGGCCATGGCTCACGGGCCCAGCCGCTCCGCGGCACGTGGGATCTTCCCGGACCGGGGCACGAACCCGTGTCCCCTGCATCGGCAGGCGGACTCTCAACCACTGCGCCACCAGGGAAGCCCTAATCTAGTCTTTTTACTTAGAGGAAGAAACTAATTGGATGAGGCTAAGTAACTTGCCCAGGGACACTCAGCAGTGGTCGGTGGCGCTGACCCAGGCCGTCCAGCCCCCTGTACAAACTTGTGCTGTTGGTGTGGGTGCTTCTCTTGCCATCCATTTAGCTGTGATGGCTGGCCTTCCACAGGTGACTGGGGCAGGACAAACGCCCCACCTTCCTCCCAGACAGACAGGGGGTCACCTGTGAAAGGGCACAGTCAGCTTTCCCGGGGCAGGGCAGAAAGGGAGACTGTGGAAAGAGTCATTTTCTGCCTCCTCACCACTTTCCAGCCCTGATTTTCAGCGTACCACTGTTGTTGGGGACAGGGCCTGGGAATCACCGTTGGCCCATAAGGGGTGGATGGGTCGGGAGAGGATAGCATTGCCACAAACCCGGCTGGGGAAGAGCTGGGGGCAACCAGCTTGCTCCCCGAGACTTGCAGAAATCCCCAAGAGCTGAAGATGTGGGCTCTGTTCTGGATCTCCATGGGGAGACTTCATGCTAGAATGTTCCCTTTCTCTGGTCTGCATTATCAGAAACCACGCTCCTGCCTGGAGGCATCTTGTGCCTTTAATGACTAAAGTAGCTGCTGGTTTGGGCAACCAGCTCTCTTTTCTGGTTTGAAAATGAAGGCACCTGTGCGGTCACACACGTACGTTGTCATTGTGGCAGTAATTCGTGGGCAAGACGTGTAACGGTTGTGACCCTCCATTTGCTCACATCGCCTTGGATTCATCCCTTGGTGTCGTCTCCTCTCATACTGATTCTGGGCTTGGCAATGTGACTTGCTTTGGCCAAAGGGACGCTATCAGACATGACTAGCAGAGGTTTGCAAAGTGCTTGTGTACTGGGACTTACCCTCTGTTGGTGTTCTTGGGACCGCCCCCGACCCCCGTAACTACCAAGCTGTGAATACACCTCGGTTACGACAACACGTTCCTGGATTAGGCGGCTGGAGGTATGTGGCTCAAGACTGCTGACAACCGCACCGACCACTAGACAGGAGTGAAGCCCTCCTCGGCCAACCATTGTCAGGCGACCACGGCTTCTTGAGCGAGCCCGGGTGAGTCCAGCAGAACTGCCCAGCCTCGCCCAGCCCAAGCTGTGGACTCATAGACTCACGAACTGATGAACGGTTGCTCTTTTAAGCCACTAAGTTTTTTTTTTTTAATGTATTTATTTAATCTATTTATTTTTGGTTGCGCTGGGTCTTTGTTGCTGGTCGTGGGCTTTCTCTAGTTGCCGTGAGCGGGGCTTCTCTTCGCTGCGGTGCGCGGGCTACTCACTGAGGTGGCTTCTCTTGTTGCGGAGCACGGGCTCTAGGCGCACGGTCTTCAGTAGTTGTGGCACGCGGGCTCAGTAGTTGTGGCTTGCGGGCTTTAGAGTGCAGGCTCAGTAGTTGTGGCGCACGGGCTTAGTTGCTCCGTGGCATGTGGGATCTTCCCGGACCAGGGATCGAACCCATGTCCCCTGCATTGGCAGATGGATTCTTAACCACTGTGCCACCAGGGAAGTCCTGCCACTAAGTTTTTAGGATGTTTTTTATTGTGGTAAGATGTGTATTACGTAAAATTGGCCATTTGAACTTTTTTTTTTGCCTCACTGCGTGGCATGTAGGATCTAGTTCCCTGACCAGGGATCGAACCTGTGCCCACTGCAGTGGGAGCAGGGAGTCTTAGCCACTAGACCACCAGGGAAGTCCCCACTTGAACCATTTTTAAGTGTATGGTTGAGTGGCATTAAGTACATTGCCATTGTTGTGCCACCGTCACCACCTTCCATCTTCAGAACTTTTTCATCATTTGTGATGGTTCTTTGCATAGCAAGGCTCACTGATTTATAAGCTGTGGGGGTTGCCCCCACCTCCCTGACTCTCTCACAGTGGTGAGCCTGCCTCTGAGGGGAGCCAGGTGGGAGGCTCAGGCTAGGGCACGGGGCTCTGGAGCGTGACCCAGCCCGAGCTGAAAGAAAAGAGGCTCCCGGTGCTTCAGCTGTGGCCACCCCCCACCCCCATCCCCAGCCAGCTCAAGGCTTCTGACAACCCCATTGTGGAGCCTGCCTGCTTCACAGGAGTCAGTGGGGCTGCTCTTGGCTGAGGCGGTAGGTGATTAAGAATGACACTGGCTTCTTGCCCTCAGGCACACTCACTGAGGATCCTGAAGAAGCAGAAAGGAGAAAGACGTGGAGCATCTCCATAGTGGAAGGACCTTGCAGAACACAGGTGGGCCCTCTGAGGAACTCAGGGAGGGACACGCTTGGACCTGGTGTTTACAGAGTCACTGCCCCGGCCTTGTGCTCGGGGGATGAGCTGTGTGACTTTGAGTGAGTCACTTACGTTTTCTGAGCCTCAGTTTTTTCATCTGTTAAATGAAGATAATAGCAGTGCTGGATCTCAGGGTGAGGATTAGATGAGCCAGTGCTGGACAAGCTAGCAGATGCTTAATTAATATATGTGGCAGGCCAGGTCCCCCACCCCCACCCAAACTTACCATCTTTCCTCATCCTTTGTGGAAAGGGGTCTTTAGAAAGAAGAGAAAAGGGACTATGTCAGCATCAGAAATCATGCCTTGAGAGACGCCTTCAGTACTGGCTGGAGAAGCACTCATTTATCTTGTGGGTGTTCAGTCTGAAGGTCTATAGTTTCTTCAGCCTTGGTGTTCAGGTGGTTGAGAGTATAGAAATAAATTTGGGGGGTGGTAAGGGAGGAGGGCAAAGGAACTTTGGGATGAGGGGCAGACTGCTGTAATATTCATTTACTTCATCTTCTTTGGTAATTGAATTCCTGATTTTTAGTTCAGTACATAGTCAGTCATCTAGAACAAAGACAATGTTTCCCACCCTCTCTTACTACTAGGTATGGCTACATGACTAAATATTAGCCAATAGGATGTGTCATGTCCCGAGACATCCTTCACGAACTTCCTTAATAGGGTCATGCCCTTTGCTTTTCTTCTTCATCGCTCCCAACACCCTGCTGTCTCGGATGCAGATGTGATGGTTGGAGCTCTAGACACCATTTTGAACAATGAGGACAAGGCTATCCCTCCCGACCCACCCACCCAGGTATGGCCGAGCAATGAACTGGATGGAAGCTGAGTGCCCGTTCCAGTCACTTTTGGTATGTAACACCTCAGACTTCATGGCTTAAAACAGCCATTTAACTGTGCTCATAGATTATGTGGGTCAGGAATTTGGGCAGGGCTTGGCTGGGCAATTCTTTCACCCTTGGTGGTGTTGATTAAGGTCACTCAGTGGTAGGCTGAAGGGCTGGTCTGGAGGATCCAACACAGCTTCACTTGCGTGGCTAGAGCCCGAAATGGATGACTAAAGAGATTAGGACTGCCAGCCAGAGCATCTACGCGTGGCTTTTCCGTGTGGCTTGGCGTCCTCACAGCATGGTGGCCTCAGGGTAGTTTGGTGTCTTCCATGAGCCCCAAGCAGGAATATTCCAGTGAACAAGGAGGAGACCGCATGACCTTTTATGACCCACTCTCAAAAATCTCTCAGCATCCGTTCTGCCAACTCTATTGTCCAAAAACAGTCACAAGTCTGTTCAGGGTCAAGGGGAGGGGAACTAGACTCCCCATCGTGATTGGAAGAGCGTCAAGGTCACATTGTCCAAGAGCATGAGGGATGAGATGTACTGTGGTGGTCAGTTCTGGAAAATACCACCTGCCACATTCCCTTAGAGTTCAGGGAGAGAGCTACCATACCAGCCTCAATCACCTAGCTTGGAAGTCGAGTGAGAAATATACTCTGACTCTCTTAAGGCACTCTTATCTTTGGCCTTTGTTACTCAGAGTACAAATCCTGTACTAATCGTAGAGATCTGCTCTGTGTGGGATTTTAAGGGACTTTAAGTAGAGGACTGTTTAGCCATCTTATGGACTTGGTGTGAATTAGTGTTTGACTCAAATAAATCTCCTTTTCTAATACAATAGTAAAGGACAGGGCTTCCACCTTCCTGCCCTGTCCTTCAGGGGCTATAAACTAGAAAGGGTCTTCTCTTATGTAAACCCAGGACACTGTGCTTGCCGTCCTCAGGCTACAGGCGCCATGGGCCTCTGGGTTTGGAGATAAGGTCTTATCCTGGGCCCTTATCTCCAAACCCCCAGGCCCTGGCCCTGGAGGAGATGGAAAAAGTGGTGATTTTATTCTTTGCCTGAGGTTTCCAATTCCAGTGTGAAAGGGAGCGGGGCCACCGGGAGGCCAACCCCCAGCACATCCAGGACCTCTGTCACGCGGCCAGGGGCACGCTCACTGCCACAGGCTGCTTCTGGTGGCCCAGGGCCGAAGCTCAAGTGGCCCGGGCCTCTGAAGCAGGTGAGTGTCGTGGTGGTGAGAGTGGGCAGGAGTGTTCCAGGCTCTTTATCAGCCAGGGGTTGAGATGAAACACAGCTACCAGGTCATCACAGGTGAGGGATGTTCCCTTTGGGCTGGACTTGACCTGGGAGCCCAGAATCTACTGGCTGATGAGGTTCCCAGGGAGTCAGGAGAGAGTGAGGAGAGCCGTTCACCACCTGGTGTTTCACCTGGAAGTTTCTGGAGCCGGCACCCCATTGCCCCAGAGTAAGTCACAGGTGCAAGCCAAAGTCAAGGGGTGGAGAAATATACTCCACTTTCAGTGAGAAAAACGGCAAAAATCTCATGTCAAGGGGTGTGGGTGTATCATCCTAATGCAGGGAGCAGAGAGGAATTGGGGGGATGATGATCCATTGACCGCTCTATCCTGCAGCCTGTAAACCAGCCATTAATGCCATCTGAAATCTACCAGAACCAACCTCCCAAGTTCCAATGTTAGTGGTTCCAAAATGTGTGGTGTGTCTGTGTGTGTGTGTGTGTGTGTGTGGTGGGGAGTGCGTGGGGCAGATAAGGGGCCCACTGTTCCTCCCCACACCCCACAAACCCCTGCCCTGACCCAAGTACCTTGTAACTTGCTGATAAATACAGGCTGACATTCACAGGGACGAAGCGAATCCCACCGGGGCTTGGATTGAATGTCAATGAGTCTGAAGACGACCTCCTTGCTGTGAGTACAGGCAAGACCCCACCTCAAGGTTCTATGGCAGGAATGGAGTTTCTGGTGCCCCTTCTTGCTTTTTTTTTTTTTTTTCTGACTGCCTCAAACTGGCCCATCTGGTGGCTGTGGTATGTCTGGTCTGAGGCACACACTTTCTTCTCGATTCTCCCCACTCGGGTAGGATGTCTGGGGCTGGCGTGATGCTTCCACCCACCATAACCTTCCAAGCTGTCTGCACTGCCCAAGTGTTTCTAAGCTTCCGGTGTCGGTGTTGGTGTCGGGCAGCCAGTGGGTAGATGTGTTTTTGGAGGCGGGTTATCTATGTCAAAACGTCAGCTGCCGTGGGTGATGGCAGGATGTGTGCAAGGCACGGTCTGCGCTGGGAGGAGTGGGGGATAATACACACGTGTCTGCCAGATGCTGGGGCAGTGAAACCAGGGGGGTGTGCGGGTGAGGGGGGGGGAAGGTGGAAAGGATGGGGGTGTGGCTTGGCGTGGGGGAAGCAGCTGCCTCTCCGTAGTCACTTAGGACCTGCGAGGTCCAGTCAGATACTGATGAAGAGCTGCCAACTTATTTCTTCCCAGTGATCAAAGTAAATCACGCTCTACTGTGGAAAATTTGGAACTCGCGGAGAAGTGTAACAAAGACACTGAAAACCACCTATAATCCCTAGCTAGACGTCACGGCCGTGAACATTTAACCCGTCTCCTTCCAGCCTGTTATAAGTGTACACACAGCGCGGTGGTGAAGAGTATGGGAGAGGAATCTTACTCTTTGGGTTCAGATCTGTGCCCTGTAACATTAGCTGTGTCGTTCTTAGATAAGGTATTTAACTTCTCTGGGCCTCAGCTTTCCCGTCTTTAAAATGGGGATACGAAGAGTACTTACCTTATAGGGATGTTGCAAGGATGGAATGAGATGATTCCTTAAGTGCCGGCACACAGTGAGTGCTTAATAAACGCTAGCTCCTACCAGCCTATTTCCGTCTATCACAATTTAGATCAAACCCTTAAAACGTGTTGAATGCTACTTGTTTTCCCACCGAATGTTTTAGTACGAGCATTTTCCTGTATCATCAAAAACTCTTTCTAGAGCATCACTTAATTCTTCACTTTTATTTTTAATTTATTTTATTGAAGTCCAGTTGATTTACAGTGTTGTGTTAATTTCTGCTGTACTGCAAAGTGATTCAGTTATACATATATATATATATATATACATTCTCTTTCATATTCTTTTCCATTATGGTTTATCCCAGGATATTGAATATAGTTCCCTGTGTTATACACTAGGACCTTGTTGTTTATCCATCCTGTATATACTAGTTTGCATCTGCTAACCCCAAACTCCCAATCCAGCCCTCCCCCACCCCGCCCCCTTGGCAACCAGAAGTCTGTTTAGAGCATCGTTTTAAATAGCTTTCTTGCTTCCCATGGATTCATCTTAATTTACTTAGCAATTTTCTTGTTGCTGGACATGGATGCTGTTCTCAAGTTTTTGTTAACATAAATAATACCGCAATGAACACCTTTGTCAGGGGTTCCTTGGATTTGTTTCTGACATTTGTTTCCTTGTTATGAAAGTGCAATATACTTGGTATAGAAAACCATCGAAAAATAGAGAAGAATGTAAAGAAGAAAATAAAAATGATCATTGAGAGAGAGAGAGAGAGAGAGATTGAGAGGAGAGATTCTCTCCCCAGGAAGAAGGTGTCTGGGCCACTCTGCACTCTGTCCTAGAGGCTCCACCCAGCGCCTGGCAGCGAAACACGACCAGAGTTAAATAACACCCCAACACAATATGCAGGACGTCATAGGGCTTTAAGTGATGAATTGCCAAGTAAGCGCTACGAGTTTCCTAACCAGCAGTGTTTGCTCCTAGTGACCAGCTGGGACAGGGAGAGTCCTTAGCGTTTTTTAAAGAACGCGGTGTTCTGTTGTGTGACAGGTTTCCCAGAGTCTTTACCAGCCGGGAAGCTTTCTTTCCTAAGGACCTTTAGGACAAGGAGGTCTCTAAATCATCCTCAGTCAATCAAGAGGCCCCTCTCCCTCACCCCATCCTCCGGCCCTAGTCAATTTGGGGGCTGCCTCAGAGGTGAGAGCCTACTCTGGCCTCAGCCATCTCCCCAGATCTCCTCTGAAAGCCCTCAGTATTCTGCTCAGATGGCTTCCTCCCAACCCGCTGAAGGAGGTTCTAGGGCAGGTCTGAAAGGGATGTACCCAACCCAGAGTGGGTTCACAGGGGGAGAGATGGCTTTGAAGAAAGAGCCTTGGGCCTCTCAGGAGCTTCTGAAGGGATGTGGGCTATGCAGCCTGGAGGAGCTGAGATAGAGGGGCCACGATGGCAGACTCTACAAACTTAACCACCACCAATTTCTCCCAGCCCTACGCGTGCGCGCTGCTACTCCCATCCAAAAGAAGGAACGGTGAGTCTATTTCCCCTCCCCTGGAATCTGGGCTGGCTTTGTGACCTGCTTGGGCCAACAGAATTCATCGGAAGTGTCGCCACGTTAACTTCTGAGCTGGGGCATTAAGAGGTCCGGCTGCATCTGTTTTCGTTCCCTCAAACGGAAGCGCCAGGTGAGAAGCCCAGGCCATCCCGCCGGAGAGGCCGAGTCGGGGAGAACAGAGCCCCCCTCAGCCAATAGCTGCCACCAAGTGCAAAAGACGTGAGTGAGGCCGTCTGGGATGTCCCAGACCCAGCCAGGCTCCCAGCTGAGTGCGGTTGCGTGAGCAACTCCAGCCGATGTGGAATAGAAGAACCACCCGCTGGGCCCAGCCAACCCATCAATCGTGCGAAAAAGTCAATTGTTGTTTTATGGCGCTGAGCTTTGGGTTGCTTCTCAGGCAGCAGTATATAACCAAAACACTGCTGTTTCAAATACAGCTGACGCTCCCACAACATGGGTTTGAACTGCACGAGTCCACTTACACGCAGATTTTTTTTCAGTCAACGTGTATGCACAATCTGCGGTTGGTCGAATCTGCAGATGTGGAACCGTGGAAATGGCGGGCTGACAGTAAAGGTGTACGTGGATTTTTGACTGCATGGGGTCCGGCGCCCCTAACTCCCGCGTCATTCAAGGGTCAACTGTGTTTGAAGGGCAGTTGGTGGCAGAGGAGTGAGACTTGCCCTTGCAAGCCCCTGGGAGCAGAGCAAGGGAGTAGCCCCTTTTGGCTCAGTAGAGGTGGGGACTCTGAGACATCGAGAGCCATCTAAATGAGACCATGTGTGACCTTGGTGCGCTCCCTGCGGGGCAGGAGGGGAAAGCCCAGGCTGCTTGTCGGCGTCTGGAAGGGGACCTGGGGGGCCAGATGACTGGCACACCGTCCCACCCGAAGCTTCTTCGATTCTTTACTCTCCTCCACATTCATTCCATCTGTTTCCCACACAGGGAACTCTGCTGGCCCCGCCACTCCTGCTGAAGGGCAGAACCAGTCCTGCCGTCTGTCCCACCTCCACGCGCTTTTCTCAGCCTAGGCATTTTTGAAGTTCAAATGCCACCTCTTTCTGAAAGCTTTTACCAGCTACGGTACCTGGATGGCAAGCTCTCTAAAGAAAGGGATCCTGTTTTATTTATTTCTCTGTTCGCCCAGTGCCTAGCACGGGGCTGATGGCTCGGGCTCCATCCAGGGGTTTGGACTTAACAGGCAAATCACACACCTGGAGGCTCCCTTGCCACGTCGGGACCAGCTTGGAACAAGGGGGTGAAGCCCGGGCAACCCGGGGAAGGATCTCCTGAATCCGGCAGCCACTGGCTGGTGTGTCACATCTGCTCTCCGTGTCTGTGGGCCCCACGAGTGTTCAGGAGGGTCTCTGTCAAGCTGGCTGTGGAGCTTGGAGAATCTTCCTCAGAGAAGCAGGATGTGCGGACACACACACACACACACACACACACACACACACACACACACACAGACTCAGCACTTAAGCACGGAGACTGCCTCAGGGGAGACACTGTCTGCAGGAACCAGACTCCACAGCCTCCCAAGGGACTCGTCATCACATCTCTCGTCAAAGTGTCACTTGTCAGGCGCGGTTCTAGCTCAGCGGAACTCACACTGAAGGAAGGGCCTCGGAGGGGAGTGGGCTCCGCGGAGTTTGCAAGCAGACACCGTGTGTCTTGTCCTTGGCAATTCCTTGGCCCGGGCCCAGAAAGCCTAATGAGCCGGTGGCATGAAGAACAGACACCATGGGGGTTATCAGAGGTGCCCACGCGGGGCTTCGGGAACCTGCCCCGTCCTCCGCCGCGTGCGGGCGTCACTCAGTCAGATTCCCAGCAATGCCCAGAGAGGAGCAGGTCTGAGAAGTACTGGTCCTCTCCTTTGTGCACAAAGAAGAAAAGAAAAAGGGATCTCGGGTCAGTCAGGCAGCAGCAGGGAGGGGATGGGACTCAGGGAAGATGGTCTGAGGGTGAGCGGGTCGGGCGGCGGCCTTTAGCTTCCTAATGGCCTCAGGCCTGGTCTGAGGGGTCTCTCTGTAGAAGGGGAGCCCTGTTGCCAGTTTTGATTCAGGAGCCTCTCGTCCAGCTCAGCTCTACCCTGAGCAATTCTCCCCCCCCCCCCAGCCCTGGGGTCTGAACTGCAGCCCCCGACTCTGACCCCAACAGCCCAGAGCAGCCAAGCCCATGGCCCAGCTTTCCTTGAAAAAGGCCTGGATCAAAGCTTGCACACGCTTCTCAACTACAGGTGGTAGTGAGTGTCCGCTCGTGTAGGGCCTGAGTTCTAGAGGGTCACCAGAAAGAGACAGCAAACAGAGGAATGAATGCTGGGCCAGACCATCTGGGCACACCCCGGGCTGTGATCTGGCATCTGGGGCCACCTCCCCTCCCAGGACCTCAGCCCAGCTAATGGGCCTAGGCAGTCGAAGCCCCTAACCCCTGTCCCTTCTCGTTGATTCTTCCGCTCCCCAGCCCTGCCCTCTGTACTTAGGAGCCCCTGGCTGTACCCAGGGAGCCATGGCCCATTTAGCCAAGGGCCTGGACCCAGTGGTGTGCTGGAGCCGCCGCAGCTCACGAGAGCCGAGTCCGGGGCTTCCTTGGTGGTGCAGTGGTTGAGAATCCGCCTGCCAATGCAGGGGACAGGGGTTCGAGCCCTGGTCTGGGAAGATCCTACATGCCGCGGAGCAGCTAAGCCCATGCGCCACAACTGCTGAGCCTGCGCTCTAGAGCTGGCGAGCCACAACTACTGAGCCCACGTGCTGCAACTACTGAAGCCCGCGCGCCTAGAACCTGTGCTCTGCAACGGGAGAAGCCACCGCAATGAGAAGCCCACACACCACAACGAAGACCCGATGCAGCCAAAAATAAATAAAATAAACAAATTTATTAAAAAAAGAAAAAAGAGCCAAGTCCACTGTGCGTATCCCTTCCCACCTCTGTGTTCAGGGACAAGTAGGTAGCTTGGAACTGGCTAGGGTAGGAGGATTTCTTCTATGGAAAGCGGCAAATGCTAGAAATTGAGACTCCTCTACCCCAGAGCCGGCTGTTAAACCTTCACCAGCACACCACTGGTTAGACCCCCAGAGCGGGCAGCCGAGTGGGTCACTGCCGACCCCTGCAGCCTCTCCTGGAGAAGCTCTTGGCTGTGAACGTGGGCAGGGCCAGGCTCCGGCTCAAGCAGGCCTGGGGTGGGCTCCTCTCTCTCCGTCCTGCACTCCCCACCCAGAAGCCTTCTCCCCGGGCAGCCTGGCCTGGCGGTCTGCCTAAGCCGTTCTCAGGTATTCTGCCCCCCTGGTTGCAAACATCATCTTTCAGACTTCTGAGCCGAGAGCACAGATCACCTTGAAAGCCAGGAGAAAAACCTCACCTTTGTCCATGGGCGTCTTGGGTGGGCAGTCCTGGGACAGGAAGTTAGCCTGAGGCACGGGGGGACACCAAACGTCGAGGGCACCGGAAGCTCCCTTCTCTGACCCCTCACGCCAACACTCCATTTCTTTCTGCTCCTTGCCATTTCCTGTCTGGAATTTTGCTCAGGACATTCCTCTCCCTGGAATAATCACCCAACCTACCCACCCGGTAAATGCACTCTGTCCTTTCAGTTCTGCTGGAGACGTCACCTTCTTGTGAAATCTTTGCCAGCCCCCAGCTCTCCCCCCTCTCCCTGCCCCCAGAATGCTCCCACCCACCCAGTGGGTCCTCCACTGAAGCAGCTGTCACTCGCTTGTAGAGCTATAGTCTCCCCCACTAGGCTGTGACTTTTGTCCCCCTCTTCCCAGGGTATTTCTTCCACAGATGTGTCCTGAGTCCCCATTATGTGCTTGGTCCAGGCACGGGGGTGTGAAGACGAATGAGGGAGTTTGGCCTCTGCCCTCGTGGGCCAACCAGTCTGCAGGGAAGATTACGCAGACAGTAGCAATACCCAGTGACACGTGCAGTCCTGGGGAACTGGGAACCATGGCAGCACGCAGCAGGGACCCCCAACCTATTTGGGGATGGCGGGCGGTCAGGTAAGTCTTCCTGGAAGATAAGCCTTTTCTTTCTTCCAGACTTTTCGTGGAGGCTTCCAAGAGAATCAGAGTTCACAGAGTTGACAGCGTGTGCAAGACCTGGGGCACGGAGAGGGTGCAGGTGTGGGTGCTGGGTGTTCGTGGCTGCGAAAGACCAGGGAAAGATGAGGGGCACGCAGTGGAAGGGGATGAGAGAGAGAGAAGGACACGTTAATTGCTGATGGAGAGGGTGAGGCTGGGGACACGGGAGGACGGGGACTAATGTCTAGAGTTGCGCTGTACAGTACAGTAGCTACTAGCCATGCTCAATTCTCTCCATTAATTAAAATAAACAAAATAAAACTATTCAGTTCTTTGGTCAGACTAGCCACATTTTAAGTGCGCGAGAGTCACACGTGGCTAGTGGCTAGGAAAGTGTAGAACAATTCCGTCATTGCAAAAAAGATCTACTGTAGATCTCGGCCCTAGAGTTTGAGCTCCTGGGACTCAAGAGTTCAATGGGACTGGCCACGAGATGAGTGAGAGGACACTTCTCCCTTGGCACTGGAGGGCAGGCGGACAGGGAGGGGTGGACAGATGCTGGGGTGGGGGATGGGATGGGGTTAATCTGTGACTCCCGTGGTCTCTGTGAAGTTGGAGCTGAGTGGAGAGCAAGAAGTAGGTGTGTGTCAGGTGGGAGAGAGCTGACTAGGGGAACTGAGGACCCTCAGGAAAGTGCTGGGCTGGAAGGACGGAGCCCAGAGCTGAGCGCCTCAGAAGAGGGGTGGCTCTGTGTACCGTGGCAAGCAGGTCCATGGTGTGCTTGGAAGGAAGTAGGGGGCTGAAGAGAAGTCAATTGAGTGGGAGATCCAGCTATCTACTACTGGGTAGCAAACTATCCCCAAATTTAGTGACTCACAACATCCATATTTAGTTTGCTCATGAATGTGTTACTTGGGCAGTGCTTGGCAGGGACAGCTTGTCGGCTCCACTCAGTGTCAGCTGGGTAGCTTAAAGGGTGACGCCACTTGGCATTGACTAGGGTGGATCAAAGGAATCATTTGAAGGCTCCCTCTTTCACCTATCTGGTGCTTGGTGCTGGCTGTCAGCTAGGACATTAGTGGGAACATCAGGCTGTTGGCTGGGACACCTATCTTGGCCTCTCCATGTGGCCTGGGCTTCCTTACAACATGGTGGCTGGATTCCAAGGGTGACCATCCCGGGAGAGAAAGAGAGTCAGATGGGTGCCATATCACCTTCTATGACCTAGACTAGGAAGTCTGCAGTATCACTTGGGTCACATTCTATTCGTGGAGGTAGTCACAAAGGCCAGACGTGGCTCAAGTGGAGGGGAAACTTCTCCTCCTAAAGGGGGCTAGTGGCAAGGTTCTAGAAGAGCATGTGAGGGCTTCCCTGGTGGCGCAGCTGTTAAGAATCCGCCTGCCAGTGCAAGGGACACGGGTTTGTGCCCTGGTCCGGGAAGATCCCACGTGCCGCGGAGCAACTAAGCCCGTGCGCCACAACTACTGAGCCTGCGCTCTAGAGCCCGCGAGCCAAAACTACTGAGCCCACATGCCACAACTACTGAAGCCTGTGCGCCTAGAGCTTGTGCTCCACCAGAGGAGCCATCGCAATGAGAAGTCCGCGCAACGCAACGTAGCCCACTCGCCGCAACTAGAGAAAGCCCGCGTGCAGCAACGAACACCCAACAGAGCCTAAATAAATAAATAAATAAAGTACAGAAGAGCATGTGAGACCAGAAATACTGCTGTGGCCATTTCTGGAAAATACGATGTGCCACAGAACCCAGGGAGTGAGAAGCCAAGGTCTTATCTGCTTCTGGGAGAGGAGATGAAGAAGTTGGGCCAAGTTCAAATTCCTTCAATTCATTCATACAACTAATACTTATTGAGCACCTCCTGTGTTCCAGGCTTAATTTCAGGTGCTGGGGATACAAGATGGACAAAAATCCCAGTCCTTATGGAGATTACATGGTAGTGGGGAAGACTGATAATAAACAAACAAGAGCTTATTTTATTGGGTGATGTTAAATGCTATAAGCATGACTGATGGTCAGCAACAGAAAGTGCAGAATGGAAGGAGGGTAGAAGAAGTTGGAGCAGCTAGGGCCTCCCAGAAGCCCGGATTTTCGGATTTTCTCCAGAGGGAGGAGGGTCTGCAAACTACAGGGAGGATCTGGAGGGTTTGGCCATGCCTTTGAACGCTGTATCCCAGGCACCTAGCTGCTAGGGCTGGATAAACTTGGCAGGGTGTAACCGAAAGGGCTCCCAGGCGCTGAGTCTTTGCCCAAGGTCACCAGCTAGTTAGAAGCAGTGCAGGAACCGGGCTGGCGAAACAGGGAGCAACGTTTGACCCGTCATACCCGAGAACTCTTCCCCTTGTCCAGTTTCGGAGCCAAACAGACCGGGGGCTTCTTGGAGAACGGTACCCCGGGGTGTGTGTCTAGCCGCCGTGGTTCTACTCGTGCAGAAAGCTGAAGGGGCCGAGGAGGAGCGAGTTTGAGTTGGAAAGGGCTCAGGGAGGAAAAAACGTGGGGATTTCATTGGACTCAGCGAACCCTTCCCGGACCAGCCGGCGCAAACACTCAGAGGCGGCCGCCAGTGCCTGGCTCTGCTCTGGGCCTGGGGCACTCGGCGGAAGCGTGGTTGCGGAGGGGGGCGGGGCGCAATCCAGGATCCGTCCTCCCGCTACATCCTTGCGCCTCCCCGACAACCTGCCCTGGCTGGAAAGCCACCAGGACTAGGCTGCTGGCGTGGTGTGAGGACAGGAGGGGACGGAGAGTCCGTGAGGGGTGGAAGGGTGTCCGGGGAGGCGGGGGCCTCCCCGGGCTGGGCAGAGGCTGCGTGGGGGGCTCGGTGGTGGGGGAGATTGGGGCCCCCCGCGGCATCTCCGACACAAAGGGCGGGGGAGCTCGGCCCGGCGGTCTCTGCAAGCAGTATTGATCGAGGGGCGGGCGCAGCGAGCGCGCCGAGAGCGGCTCCATCCATTAGGGCCGCTGTTCGCCTCCAATTAGAAAAAAAATCATTACTCAGCAGCCAGCAGCGGCCTGCGCGCCGCCCGGGACCGCCTGCGAGCGAGCGAGAGAGCGAGCGAGCGAGGGAACGGCGGGCCTACCCCCCCTCCCCGCGCCTCGTGCTCCCCACCCCCAGCCCCCGGCGCCCCGCCTCCCCCGGCCCTAATGACAACTATTAGAACTGCCTCCCCGCACCCACCGCCCGGCGAGCACAAAAGCGCGAGATTCATTTGGTAATCGGGGTAATTACAGCGGGGCGCGGGGGCGCACGCGGCGATGGCGGGCGCGCCGGCAGAATGCTAAGGGACCGGGCGCGCCGCCCGGTCCCACCCCGCCGCCCTCCCTGCCCGGCCCCTCGCCCGATTGGCGCCCGGGGCCACGTCTCCCCCGCCCCTGCCCTTCCCCCCACCGCCAGCCGTGGGAAGGGGGCTGCCGGGGTGGGGGGCGGGTGCTCCTGGGGGCGGGATCAAAAGTCCCCCCGCTCCCCTCGCCACCCCCCGGGCCCCGACCGGCTCGCCATCGGCCTCGGCAGCGTGGCCTGCGGCGCTCAGGACAAGATTTGCCACGTCCGGGAGCCGGAGAAACCCTCCGAGGCCCGGACGCATAATAAATACCGTGTGTAATGTATTTACTCTGCTGCCCCCAGTTAATTTACACACCCGTGCCGAGCCGTGCTCCCTCCCCCCGCGCGCGCCCCGGCCTGTCGTTCCTACTTACAGGCGCGAGGCGCTGTCCCTCGAGAGGGCCTTTTTTTTTTTTTTTTCTGAGAGCTTTAGGATGGATGCAACGTGTCATTAAACCTGAAAAGGGCTGTTACTTATCTGTAATGGTGTTTTCCACAGGCCTTTCTACTTACCTGTGCGGGCCCAGGTACTACCTGGATGGTGAATGGGGGTTGGGGGGTGCTCCAAAGCCCGGGTAGGGTGGGTAAGCGGCATGTGAGCCCAGCAGGATACGGCTGAGGGATCGCTGGAACCCAGCCATGCCCCAAACCGACACCGAGGCCACGTCTCCACAACCTGGAGGCAGCCCCTCTTCTGCCTCGTACCGTGCTGCACCCCGGGCAGGATTCTTCCTCCACAGCGGCCCGAAAGAGCATTGTGTTAGGGGGCCCCTCAGAAAGGCTTCCTCCACCTCAGCCTGCAAAAAAATGCAGCCTCGGGCTTGGCCATTCTTGCAGCAGAAAGGCCCCGTGTGACTCCGGCACTGGACGGCCCTTATCTGGGGCGATTTCCCATCTGCCTCTCGGGGAAGTAGGATTGTCTTCTGTACAGGACTTATCTTGTTGGGGAGCAGAGCTGTGAGCTAGAGGCAGGCCCGGCGAGTGGAATGCTCACTCGGCCTTGTGTGTTCTTAATGACCCAGAACAGAGTCCTCAGAGGTGAAAAACAAAACCCTACACCCCCTTAACCCTTCCATGCCCAACCTGGCTGAGAGATTTCCTCGTCCTGCTGTGGTGGCATGCAGATTCCTCTCAGGACTGCATCCAGGGTCTGCCTCAAGGACCTCAGCCCCAGCAGGTCGAAACTTTAGTCTGGCCTGCTACCACTAGGGGTTGGTGGGTGGGGCGTTCACCCTGGTTTCGGAGGGTTTGGAGGAGGGAATTGTCATGCACTGAAAGCTTGGGGAAGAATTTGAGTCGGTCAGCATTTTTCTGAGAGGAGGGTTCTTAAAGGGATCTGAGGTCGCCCCAAAGGTTAAGAACTGCCTAGCAGCTGTTTCACCTTGCTCAGATCTTGTCTCTGAGCCCAGCTTCATCATCAGGAAGAATGAGGTTACTCCAAAGCAGTTGTTGTGATCGAAACGATGAGATAACGCTTTCATATCTGTAAACTGTACAGAGTTCTACAAAGATAAATTATTAACGATGCCAAAGATGGCTCTGTACGCGCGCGTGCGTGTGTATGTGTGTTCTGTGCGCGCACGCGCGTTCATTTGTGAATGGGCAGTGTGTGTGTGAGGGGGGCGTTGGGATTACATTCTCCATCTTAGGGAACTTCTGAAGCCCTCATCTCTCTACCTCAGGGGTGGGGGATGGAGGGAGTGGACGGCAGGGTCTTCCTGCTCCAGCTGCTGGGGTACTCGAGACTCGTGGCCTCTCTTGGGCACAGAGCCTGTGCTTAGGACACCTTTGAGGAATAATCAAATCAACGGGTAGCTGAGTGGTCTTGGCCCACCGCACCTCCCTTCTGGACTTGCAAATACGACTCTGGACCCTTTCCAACTTGAATGTAATTATCTCTGGGGTAGAGGCCCCTCAGTCCCCAAATCCTTTCTGATTTCCGTATCTACCTCGGAGGAGCTCAAAGATGAAAATAACCAGAATCCAAGGGTGTTCAGCATCCCATAGAGACGAGGACAGATGAGGTGACAGCTAATTCTCTTCATCCACACACCGAGACAAAAAGGGGGGAAAGTTTGTCTGCGGTCAGGAGACCAGGGTTAGAGCCAGTGCACCGCACCCTCCCATACAGCCTCTTGCTTTGGCACAAAAGCACTGTGGCAGCCATGGGGGGGTCCTGCCCAGGCTTCCCTTCGGTGGAGAAGGTTCTAGAAGGAGTACCCTTAGCTGACAGCCCCCAGCTGCTGTACCTTCAGGAGCCACAGCAGCTGAGACCACACGCTCCCCCAGGCTGCCCCACCCAGTGACCGCAAGATGGGGGCACCAGAGCTGGGCCGTTCTGCCGGACGTGGGACGTCTCTGATGGGCGGTCCTTGCTCCGGGGCTCCCCATCGGCCTGGTGCAGCCTTTCTCAGAGCTGTGCTCCTCTGAGGCTCTTCCCACCCCATCCTCCTTCCTTTCCCCTCCTTTCTCAGGGATCAGACCTGAATCCTGAAGGCTCTCCCACCTACTCCTGCCCCCTCCCCCTTGATCCTTCACGCACATTACCCCCAATACATCTCCTGAACTTCTGATTCCACGTTGGTGTCTGCTACCTGGAGGACCCGGACTGCCACAGGGACCAACACTCAGACTCCTGTGCTCTCCACCATTTTAGGTAGAACGCTTGTGTGTGCAGGGTCATGTAGAGTCAAGGGTGAAGCTCGGAGCTCTCGGCTACTCCTTTGCCCCTGTTCCAGAAGGTTGTAGGCACCAGACGCTCTCCCACGTGCCTCTAAGGCTAGGTGGCGCGCTGCCACACTTGGGTGGTCGTGATGCTTGTGACTTGTATTTATTCTTCCAGTTGCTCCTGGGTACAGTCGGACTCATCTCTGCCCAGGACCCCTGCTGCCAAAGAGGCTGGCTCTACCCACCAGCTTGCCCGGCTGCTCTTGGAAAGTCAGTCCTCAGGCCAGGCCGCACTCTGAAGCCCAGAGCTCCTTCCGAATGGCCACTCCGAGCATGAATCTGAGAGTTGAATGCCAACCCTGCAAATCTGTACATCGAATCAGAGGCTCCCCTGACCGCCTTCCACCTGATGCCAGGGTGAGCCAGTAAGCCTGGGCCGCCCTGCTCTTTAGAGACATGGACTAAAATCAGATTGAAAGGAAGGGAATCAAGGAGAAAAAACATCATTGGAAAACAAAAGAACTGCTAGACTCTCCGCCTGCTCCTGGAAAGGCAGTCACCAGCCTAAAGACAGATGAAGTGGAGGGCTGTTTTCTGTTTTTTTTTAAAAGGCGAGGGCAGAGGTCATTAGCTCGGAGAATGTGTTATATTTGACATAAGGAGGGTGGTAATTTGAGGCTGGAGAGTGCACTCTGGTCCGGGAGATGCAGTCCACAGATACTATTCGCTGGGGAGAACGGACAGGCCCTCAACCAGGAGAGTGGCGGAGAGGGATGCGTTGCGGAGGTCTCCTGTTCTGCCAGCCATTCACAGCACCTCCGTCCATCCCCCCACCTTTCTGAAGAGGATCCATCTGTGAACTCTCACTTCTGCCATCCCTGGCAACTGTGAAGTCTCACGGGACTGAGACCAGCACCCAGTGACCTGGGTTGTAGAGCTTCCAAGACAGCCAGTGCCACCCCTGCGGGCTGTTTGTTTTGTTTTTTGTCCCCGGAGCCCGGCTTTACTTGGTGGTGCCAGGCTGCAGCCCCATGGCCAAGGGTTTTGGGGACAGTACTTTCCCTCGGTTCCTGGGAAACCAGCCTGAAGTGCACATCCCCTCTGAGGGTCTAGCAGGGTTATCTGCTGCCGGGGACCCCTGGGCACTGTGGTTCTTCCCAGTGAAGAGAGCCGGAGGCTACGGGGGAGAAACTCCTAGAGGACGTGCTAATTCCGCGGTCCTCCTCCACTCCTGCCCGTCCCCCAGACATCGGTTACAGATGGAAGGATGCAAGGGGGCAGCCAGCCAAGCCTGCGGAGAGCTGGGCGAGCTGCCTCGGATTGCGGCGCGCTAGCTCCGAGCGCATCGTCGCCCGGGGCCCTCTGGATCAAAGGCCGGCTCCTCCAGCTGCACTCAAACTTCATCCACTTCTCCAGCCTTTTCCGGGCCTTCGCTTGGGCCGTGCCCTCAGCCTCAAACACTCTTATCTAGCTCCTACCCTTCCTTTCGCTTTCAGCTTAAGCTCCAGGAAGTACGGGTAACCTCCAATGTAAACAAAGCCAAACGCTTTCTTTATCTGGAGCCTTTACTATGCTAATGTACACTGTGAATCTTCGGGGGGCTGGGGGGAGCGCCAATCTTTTCCAGAGTGTTTGGCCACAAAAGGCCTCCGCCGACCCCCTCGTATCTATTAACCCTCTCCCCGAGAAGGAAGAGATTGGGAAAGGGTCCTCTGAGAGAAGCTGGGGTCAGGGAGAGCCGTGCGTTTCTCTGCTAGATCCTACTTCTTAGGTAGCAGCCCAGAAACCCCTCTTTCCCCTCAAGACGCGGGGTGGTGGGAGAAGAGTCCCTGTCCCGTGGCCTGAACATTAATCTTTATTAGCGTCAAGGTAAAATCCACACCGGTGCAGATGCTTAATTACAGGCATACGTGTAGCTAAGACACGTTCACACGTTAAGCGTGGGTCAAGTGCATGGTGTGGGACAGCTCTTCTTTGACTCTTTGGTATAGCCCTGCCAGGCCACGGCCAGCCTGTCGTTTGTTCTGCCGGGCCAGGCCTCAAGCAGGTGAGTGGTCTCTGGCGCGTCCTTTTGGGGCCTGCTGCCCGGTGAGGGCAGCACCACATTGGCTGGGCAGATCCTTTTGCCGCCCCCCCCCCCCCCCCCCCCCCGCAGATCTGCTGTCTGTGTATCCCAGGAGGCTGCTCGTCGTGGACCAGATCAGTTGGGTGGCCTTCGCCACTGACTCCCAGTTGGGTTAAGGTTTGGCCAGTGAGATGCACCAACGGGCAACCTGGCTGGCAGGAAGAGTCAAGAGGTGGGAGTATTTATTTCCCTGGCTGGGCTGCAGTTTGGTGCGGGCTACATTTCTATGCCCACGGCAGCCTTCACCTATAGCTCTCTCCTGTTCGGCTAACAGCCCTCAGCCCTCGCCTCTTCAGCCCGGGGCCTGGTAGTAGCTTCCCACTGTTGCTAGTCCCAGGGCACTTCCCTGTCCCTCGTGGTTTCTGTAATCTTCCCACACCTCTGTAAATAGCCCCTTTGCTAAACTCTTTCCAATTAACCGTCTTGTTGAGGGCGCCATCCGTTCCCGCTGGGGCCCTGACTCAGGACAGCGAGAGCTGTGCTGTGGGCGGCCTCAAAGTCATCTCACCAATCACAGACAAGATAGCTTGAGCTCCCTATTGGTCAATTTGAATATGCAAATGCTAGGCGTCAATTACTTGGGGTAAGCTTTCCGTAACAGTCTAGAGCCTGGCTGTGGACCCCCTGACTCACCCCTGTTGTGACATTTAGCGCTGAACTGGCTTATCTGTGCGGGGTCCCCACTCCTACTTGTCTAGATGAGGTTATGGGAGGAACGTGAGCCCTTTCTCTCCCAACTCTCTGTTTTTTTGAGGTGGAGGAGGACATCGTCCTTTTGGGGGAATGTGATAAAACTGTCCAAAGTACATGAAAGTTGGCCACCTAAATTATGAGCTTAAATTCTGGTTTCAGCAGTGTGCTGGTAAATGCTTAACGACTGGCTGCCCCACCCACTTCCTTTCCTGAGCTGTAGCATCTGTTGATTTCCATGATGGAAATACTCCAACCCCGGCCAGTCTCAAGCTACTCAGGCGCTGGCTCTGACTGTGGAGCTGGGGAGCGACAATAGCATACCATTAAGTAGCATTTCCACCACACAGAAACACAGATTAGCTAATCTCAGAAACACAGATAATAGAAACGGCAGCAAAGTCATCAGGAAGGCGTGAGTTTTGAGCATTTATCACCGTTGTTTTCTTAATATGGTTTATTCAACGTTCAGTTTTTAATTACTTTAATTGTGATTTAATTTTAGTGATTTTAATTTCATTTGTATTGGGGGTTGTGTTTAACAATTGGCTTACAAAACTCCTGAAAATTTAATGATCAGCTCTCACAAACTGGTACTCTCCAGCTCCAGCACACCATGGAAGGCTTCTATTTGCTCTGTGGCAATGGAAAGAAAAATTAATTTTCATCAAGATAGAAAACAAAAACAAAGAAAAGCTACGAGTATTTCAATTGCGCCACCTTGTGGCACAACCTAACACTACCACACCCCCTTGTCTGAACTCCCCCACTTTGGACATGTTGGATCTATATCTGGGGTGACCAAGGGTCCTGGTTTGCCTGGGACAAGTCCTGCCTTATGCCTACAACCTTGGTTTAACTATTAATCGCACACCCTTTTGTTCTCAAAAGCGTCCTGGCTTGAACAATAAATGATGTAGTCACCCTCCCTGTGTCCCGCTAGACTGTAACTTCCCTGAGGGTAAGGGTTGTCTTGTTCGCCACTGCATCCCTCTGGCCGAATAAGTCTTTGGGATCTGGTGAGTGTGCAGTGAAAGTCAGGGCTACAGAAAAACTTGGTTCTTTGGTTCCGTTGACAGCGACTGGGATTTGGACCTCTTTTCGTTTTGCAGAGATTTTTATTGTAATGTGGTTGGCCCTGTAATCTCTGACCCTGCAGCCCTCCGCACATAAAAAGCCAGGCGGATAGACGTCAGAGCCTCGTCTCCCAGGGGCGTGTGGCAGCCAGAGGGTGTTGGTCTGGCCATCTGGTGCAGGAACAGTGGAGCCGTGTGGGAGCCCAGCTGGCATGGGAATCCTTGGCTGTCCCCGGCAAACAGCACGGGGAGGCGAGCTGTGGGATCAATAGTAATTTCCTTCAGAAGAACGGCGATGTAGCGCGCTTGGCAATGGTACTGGGCTTTCCCTGGCACGGAGGTCTCTAAATGCACTTGTGCACTTGGTCCTCTTAGCTAGGAAATGGACTTGCAGCAGAATGCTGGACAGGGAAGGAAACAAGGACAGGACTTTCTTGGCTTGAGCCCAAGAGAGATTGCCAGGTTGGCCGTGGAAGCAAGCGTTCTCTGTGCCTGCCTGTCATGGGCAGAAGCCACGTCGACACTTTGAGGCACTGACAGAGTAGAAATCGTGGAAGCTGGAACATTCCCATGGACCTGCTGGTACCTCCCATGCAATATCCATCTACTCGGCACTTAGGGAGAGACTTCTGTGTGGCAAGAACAGTGCTCCAGGCTCAGGGGGTCCCTGGGAAGTAAAGGTGATCCCTGCTTCTCACTGTGTAGACACGGAGAGTAAGGAGTTGTCTGACTTTTCTGAAGCCCGGTGATCAGTACTGAAATAGTGGCGAGTCCCAGGCACCTAGGGGGTGGCTAGAGTCTGGCAAGGATGGGGCAGGCTGGAGCTGTTAATGGAAAGCTGAGCAGGAACTTTGTACGGCTGGGGTACTCGATGCGGTGGTGTACCACCTAGATCCCCCCTTCAGGGGTTAGCGGGGGACTGCTGTCCACTTAGAATTGCCCTTAGCTGAGGGGTGCTGAGCTGCCTTACCCAACGTAATGCCCCCCTACCCCGGGGGGGCCAACTTGTACTCAATGACTGGTCTTGGCGGGGGGTACTAGGGCACACCCCCTTGCCTCAATTTGAGACACCTCTGAAGGGCCAGCCCAGCTCCAGAACTTTTGGTCGGCTGAGGCCTTTGTTGCAGCTGCACGTAGTTCAACTTCTCTGCCCCATCCTGTGGCCCTCACTCCCTCTCGGACGTTGTTCCCGAGAGCACCCTCCAGCCAACCTGCTAAATACTGGTCTCCATCTGGGGGCTCATCTCCCAGGCAACCTGACACAAGAATGGGAGGGAGGGAGGAAGGGAAGGAGGGAGGGGAGGAGGGAGGGATGGACAGTCCTTCTGAGGGAGAGAAACAGTGTGCAGAGGGGCACGGAGCATGGAGAGCAGGCGTCACCTGGGGCAATGCAGGAGAGTCCGGATTTCCTCCTGCGCGTGGGGACCGGGTCTGTGATGGGCTGGTGACAGAGACGGACAGTAAGTCCTAGGAAGGTCAGAGGAGGGAGGGAGTGTTAGGATGGGCGTAAGGAAGATTGGGAAGGGGCTGTGGGCACAGAAGGTATCAGGAAAGTCTGCAGTGCACATAGAAGGAAAAAAATATAATCCTGGGAAGCAGGTTCTTGATCCCTAATTTCTGGTGGTCAGCGAGGATTCATGGCCCAAAGGTCTTGCATTCCTGTGCTTCTGACCGAGGTGTAGCCCGTAAGCGTTACTTTTAGCTGCCTAGTCGGACTTTGGGCTCTTCTTAACATAATTTATGTGTTCCCGCAATGAGCCACGTGTTCCCTGGCCTCTTACTTTCTTAGGTGGGCGCTGTGCCCCCGTTTGATCTGGAAAAGTGAGGCTTTGAAAGCAGCTGGGGGGGGGGGGCGTCCAGATCCCTCCCACTACAACATAGTAGCCGTTGTGGAACTAGGGGCAAATGCCTTGACCCTTTAGAGTCTGTTTCCTGCAAAATGGAGATAACGTCTCTAAACGCTTAGCGCGAGGCCCGGCACATGGTAAACACTCAATAGTTACCTTCATTTTCGGTCCTGCCATTTCGGGTTCATTTGCTCTACCTTGTACCCCTTTATCAGAACTGTTCGGTGTATGGGTTGGGGGAGTCATTGTGGGGGGGTGGTGTTGGTAGGAGTGGGAGAGGCAGAATACACAGACAGACCCCCCCCTAAGTAAGTCCTTTAGAGATCCGGCCCCCTCCCAAAGCCATCCGGCGTGCGGGGCAACCTGACAGTGGAAGCGGGCTTGTCTTTGTCACCTCCATTTTCCAGAGGGGAAGACGGAGGTCTGGAGGAAAACTGACTTGGGCAGGTTTCAAAGGACCTGGGGGGGCCCCAGCCCTTCGCCCATCAGGTCTTGTGACACCATGTGCAGGTTTCTGTAATTCCCAGAGGCTTACCCTTGCTGTTTCTGCAGCTGGTTCTCCCGGTCTCCCCAAAAGCTGTGAAAGAAGCTGCAGCTTTGGGGCATGGGCGGGACTCCCCATGGAGTCAGGCCCCGGGCCAGGAACTGCTCTTGTTTGTTCCTGAGCTCGCCAGAAGGACACCTCCTTCCTCCCCGCTGATGTCAGCCGATGACGTCTGGGCGCATTCAGGCCGCGCTGTCATTTGTCCCGCGCTCATTCAGCTGATTAAAAGTCATCAATTGTGTTTTAAGCCGGCAGCAGGCGAGCCACCAGGCGCCATTTGTTACTGCTCGGCCATGCTGTGAGATGCTGTTTAAACTCATGGAGCAAAGCTTTCACCGACCAGAGGCCAAAAGTGTTTTGGGGAGGAAAGAAAATAGGAGAGAAATGAGTGGGCCCACATCTCCGCCAGAAGGAACAATCGGGCCAGCCAGCTGAGGGGCTGGTCCCCCTTTTAGCAACTCCCACGCCGTTCTTTTCAGGGCCTTTCTTCGGGGCCAGAGCTCCCCTTCATCTCTCTCCCCGGCAACATCATCACCGCTGTGGCTGACAAATGGTTCATTTGGGGACTTTTTCTCTTGTCGCCCCACCTCGGAGTTACTCCCTTGCTTTTTGGCCAGGTTAATGTTCCCCAAACACAGCTCAATGCCACCCCTGCTCCAGCACCTTCGGTGGCTCCCCACTGCTTATGAATGAGGAGTAAAGCCGTTGCCTGGGTCAAAGGGCTTGCCTTCTCCACGGGGTCACCCAGGTGCCCCTCCGACCTTCCCAGCCACTGCGCTTCAGCCAGGTTGCACCTCTCAGCCTCCCGCAGACGTGACCCTTGCTTGGCTGTCATTATTCGTGTAGCTCCATCTATGTGAGATGATGCACCTCTTCCCCACCCCCCCTCAATCAACATACTGGATTCCAGAGGATCTTTCGAGGACTATTTCGGGAACCCATCTCTGTCCTGGTGTCTTTGCTGAGGTCACAAGTCCGTGTCCTCTTCTCCCCCCCGCCCCCGTTTCAACCACATGTGCAGCAGATGTTACGCATGCCTCACGCCCATCCCCTTGTGCTCACATTTCTTTCTTTCTTTTTTTTTTTTGGCCGCACCGAGGTACGTGGGATCTTAGTTTTCCGACCGGGGATCGAACCCGCGCCCCCCTGCCTTGGAAGCGTAGAGTCTTAACCACTGGGCTGGCCAGGGAAGTGCCTGTGCTCACCATTTCTGTTCTCAGCTGCCAGCACCTGTGTCTAGCCACCCAGGAGCCAGGAAGTGCCGGGGGATTAATGCTGCCTGGGAGCAGCCCTCAACCAATGACTTCTGGGAGCTGGTGGATAAACACCCCAGCTCCCTCACCCCGTGGTGGAACATTCTGGAGTGATTGTCCTGTGCCGGCTTTCAGAGGTCCCCAGTGGGACTGAGCCTCGATTGTCCACAGGGTAACCTGCTCACTGGCTGCTTTCACTTCCTGGCCTCCTACCAGATAAACCACTTGTCTTTGTCTCAGTGGCGGCTACCGGGGGACCCAAGTTCAGATGACATGTCACTTTGTTGCGATCCTTTGTCCTTGCTTGTTCGGTCCTGGTCTTGCTGAACCAGCCTCAGATCCCCTGCCTGACCCACAGCAGGTACCCCGTAGTGGGTGCCCGGTAAATGCTGAGTGGCTCCAATCTGTATCAGAAAACCCTCTAAATGAAGTAAGCAAACGCTGTTTCTCTGTGGATCGTTCTCTCTGCTCGCACAGGCCAGGGGCATTCCCACCCCTGCCTGGCCCTCCCCTCTCAAGTGGGCCCACCCCAAAAGCTCTTGAATTGCTATTGAATTTAAATAGAGCCATTCAGCTTTGCCCTTGCCCCTTATTTGTCACACGTGTTAATTTTCTCTCTCCTCTGGGCTCTCCCATTCCCAAGGGTGAAGGCCCATAATCCCAAGGGTTTCCTGTTCGTCACTTCTTCTGCACCCGTGCGGAATCAGAAGGTCTGACTCCATATGAATCAGAGAAGTTCAGTGTCATCGGCAGAAACATCTGTTTTGCCAGCCATAGCTCAGACTTTTCCTGAGTAAGAAACTTACAAGCCAAGGCAAGGCCAAGGCCGATTTTGGTGTCCACGGGGGCAGGGGAGGTGGGATGCAGAGAGACGGGAAGGAAGAAAGGGTAGAACGGCTGCTGGCTTTGACCTGCCTTGGCCCCGTGAGCTTTATCACCCTGTTCTTGGACTTCAGTGAGAAGTCATGAGTCCCACAGGGGGCGTCTATCACCCAGCTGAACGCACCCCCCTTCAGCTGTCGGGCCAGAGCTGGGCTGGATTAGGCAGCTCAGAGAGCTGACAATCACAGGGGAGAAAGCCTTACATGGACAGCGGTTCCCAATGCTCGCCTGCGGGCCTCCCTCTTCATTTCCAGGTTTCCTTATCAGATGCGGGAAACGTATCTTGTTTAGGTAAGAAGGACACTGATGCTTTATCTTTGCACCAGGGTCAAAGGGGCACAGTCAAGCTCTCTGGGCCTGGAGTCACTCAAGCACCTGGAAAGAGCATTCCTTCCCCTTCGAGACACAGTTTTCATTTCCACCTTGCTCCAAACAAAAACCAGGCAGCTGGCCTCCAGCTCCACAGTGGAAAAACAAACTCCAAGCAGGAGTCCCTCTCACATCTCTGCTGGCTTTTCCAGACCGCAGATGGGGACGTGCTGATGAACAAGAACGGGTGGATTTATGGCAAGACAACAGGAAGAGGTATGGGAGGCAGGAGGTATGGCCTTAAGTGCACCGGGACTGGTGGTGTGTCCTCACCGTGGGTGCTGGCTCGTTGGGCCAGGACCAGGGGGAGCGTCCCTCAGGCTCCAGGCCTGTGTCTCTCCCCAGTGGCCTGGACTCTGAGAGACGTGCAGGACAGGAAAGGCCTCGCTTCCTTAGTGTGGAGCTGCTGTTACCCTGGAAACGGCCCTTCTGGCCTACAGGGCCTAATAACATTCCTCAAAGTTTTTAGGAGTTGTGAGTTTTGGAATGATTACATAAACGTGGCTTTGTGGACGCAGAGCTCTGCACGGGTAATACCCTTGGAGTTGCGAAGAAAAACACAGCAAAACAAAGGAGAAAATGCAGCCTTGTGGTTTCGAAAGACTGGGGGTGCAGAATCGTAGCTGCCGGATGGGAAACTTCCGTGCGTTTTTCTGCGTCTGAGATGGTAACTCTTTGAGGTGCCTTAGAGCAGTCGGAACTGGGATATAGATGCGGGTATTTTATTTTATTTTTTGTTTTTGGCCACGCCACGTGGCATGCAGGATCTTAGTTCCACCCGTGCTCCCTGCAGTGGAGGCACAGAGTCCTAACGACTGGACCTCCAGGGAGGTCCCCAGATGCGGGTATTTTAGAATGGCCTTGGCCACGTGCAGGGGTTCCTCTTTCTCCAAGCATTTGCCCTCTGGGTCGCTGCAGCTGTGTGATTGGGCAGGAAAGCAGAAGTTGTCGTGTTAGATAAACAGTCAGTAATGAACTGACCACATGAAATCGGTCTCTACTCGAGCATCCCTCCCCGCTTAGCAGCCAAGTCCCTCCCGAGTCCCTGAATTGCAAAGTGAAGTCAATAACTGCTAGATTTCTTGAAGTCAATGAAAACGATGCCAGAGAGTTGCTCCCATCACACAAGAAGCCTCTAATTGGGGTCTGGTTGAGTTGGCCAGATTCTCAACTGGAGAGACTATTCACAAACAGGGAGCATGATGGGAGTTTCCAAAAGAAGACCCTTTGAAGAACAAAGACTCAAGGGAGACTTGGGCTAACTCACGGAGGCCTTGAACCATTTTGCCAAATGACCCTCTTTACGATGGCATGTGAAATTTAAGGGTGAATTAGAGGTCGTTGTGCCACTAGATGCTTTGGTGGGGCGGCGGGGAGGGAAAAGCTTTGAACTCCCAACCAAACTTCTTAGTACTTTGCTACCGTTAAGAATTAGTGCACAGTTGCACTTAGAAGCTCTCTTTTGTTAAAGATGAAATAACTTATTTTTATGATTCAAGTGTTATTTTTGAGATCGAGTCCCAGTTAAAAAAATTTCCCCCTGTGTACGTGGGAATGTTGATCTCTATTTGAGTGGTTTCAGGGTAAGTGGGCTTTCCCCATGTTGGCTGACCTCAGGTGACAAAGGTCTCCAGTATTTCCAGGAGCTGATGAGCCTGGGGGCTTTGTTGTTCTTTGGTGGGGGGAGAGGGCAAAGACTCAGGAGGATGGAGGGATGTGGGCTGCCTATGCCCCAGCCCAGGGAACACAGCAGGCTGCTCCTGCCTCAGGGCCTTTGCACTTCCTCATTTTAGGGTCCAAAGCTCAGAAACAGGGCATGGAAGCCCAGTCATCTACCAACTTCCTTGACATCACCAATGGGATGTCAGAAAGGCCCCTCCAGCGTGGCCTGGTACCCCCCTCCCCAGCGCCTCTGATCTCCAATCTCCCTCCATCTCAGTAAACAGCTATCCACTTCGTCCTGCATCAAAGGCCCAAACGCTTCGAGTCCCCCTTGCCTCTCTTTCTTTACCACTCCACATCTGCTTGGTTAGTAAATCCCATTGGCCTCACTTTCAAAACACCCCCAGACCGTTTTCATGGGTGCCTGCCACCAGCCTGGGTCGAGCCCTGATTTTCCCTCTGCTGTGACTCCCCGCTTGCCTCTCAGCTTCACCCCGGCCCCCTGCAGTCCGAGTTTCAATGAAGAAGAAGCGGGCCCCTGTCGGGTCATATCATTCCTCTGTTCAAAGCCGTCCAAAGTTTCCCAGCTCACTCAGAGGGAGAGCCTCGCTGATGGCAATTCTACTGTCTCTTGGTGGTGTCTTATAAGGCCTGCACCACCCAGGCTGCCACCTGTCTGACCTCATCTTCTAGTCTCTCTTCCTTGTGTCTCTGCTCTGGCCACACTGCCTAGAACACAGAAGGCTGCTCCTGCCTCAGGGCCTTTGCACTTCCTCTGCCCTCTGCCCGGAATCTTCTGCCCCCTGACACTAGCTTATCCCTTCCTCCCTTCAGGTCTTTATGCAGATGTCAGCTTATCAGGGAGGATTTCCTTGGCTGTTGACTCCCGCATACCCTGTCCCCCCTCCCTGTTTCTTGTACCTCTTGGCATTTATTACCATCTGAACCACAGTATGGTTTATTCGGTTATTTATTTATTTTTGATGTGGACCATTTTTTTTAAAACATCTTTATTGGAGTAAAATTGCTTTACAATGGTGTGTTAGTTTCTGCTTTATAACCAAGTGAATCAGCTATGCATATGCGTATATCCCCATATCTCCTCCCTCTTGCGTCTCCCTCCCACCCTCCCTAACCCACCCCTCTAGGTGGACACAAAGCACCGAGCTGATCTCCCCGTGCTGTGCGGCTGCTTCCCACTAGCTATCTATTTTACATTTGGTAGTGTATATAAGTCCGTGCCACTCTCTCACTCCGTCCCAGCTTACCCTTCCCCCTCCCCGTGTCCTCAACTTCATTCTCTACGTCTGCTTCTTTATTCCTGGATGTGGACCATTTTTAAAGTCTTTATTGAATTTGTTACAATATTGCTTCTGTGTTATGTTTGGGGTTTTTGGCCGCGAGGCATGTGGGATCTTAGCTCCCCGAGGAAGGATCGAACCCGCACCCCCTGCATTGGAAGGCAATGTCTTAACCACTGGACCTCCAGGGAAGTCCCTACTCGGTTATTTTGTTTACTTGGTTATCTTATCTCTGGCCTTTTACCAGAAGGGCAGCCTCCATGCCGACAAGGGTTTTTGTTTTTTTAAATAAAAAGAGCTGTTTTGTGGTTTCTTGCTGTATTTTCAACATCTAGTTCAGTGCCCCACAGAGTAGCTTCTCAATATTTGTTGAATATGTGAACGAGTGGGGCTGGGGGCAGATACTGGACTCGTGCGTTGGTAATAAAGTGGGGCTGGAGTGTGAGAAAGAACTACTCTCTCCCCACACCCAGCCCCTCAACTCCCTCACCCCCAACTCCCATGTCTTTGACCGAGGCCTTGCCTGGCCACCCTGATGGCCCCGGGAGTCCTGTATGCAGTGCTGTCAGGAAGGCCTCCCCGCTTCCCACCATGGCTGGAGGGCCCCTGAGCAGAGCAGACAGCTCAATGCTGGGCACCTGGGAGGCCCTCTGGGGGTTTCAGGAAATACCCAGGGGAACTTTGGCTAGCGCTCAGCCGAGGGGTGGGGTGGAGGGATGACTCGGGGGCATCTCGCTGTTGCTGCTAAGGCTGTTTTCTTTATGCACACTGGTAGGTAAGGCTAGACATAGGCAGACCCTTTTCTATCTACCGCAACCCCTACACCAGCTGCTTGGGCTCTTGCAGATGTTTTAGCTCTGTTTTTGTTGAGTGAAAGGGAAAAAGACAGAACAGCAGGTGTCTACACTGGCCGATCCCGTGAAAGCAGGACGGGCAGTCTTACTCAGAGAGTTCCTAGAATTCGCGTCTCATCTCTCTAGCCCGCCGCTGGCCCGCCTGCAGGTTTCTTCTTTTGGAGAGCCTTCTTGCCCTGGCAGTGCCCCGCCCATGCCTGCAGCTGGAAGAGGAAAATTGTTTTCCCAGTCTGCTGCTGTGGGGTATCACTGCCAGCTAGGGTCCTCAGTCCTGGTCCTGTTTTCCAATCATGGGGGGAGAAAACAAACAAAAAAATCCCTATGCCTGGACCTGACCTCACTCAAATTAAATCCTAATCTCTGAGGAAGGGACCCAGGCAGCACTGACTTAATAAAATCAAAACAAAACAAAAAAATCACCCCAGGCGATCCTGCGGTGCTGCCAGGTCTGAGGCCCCCGGGGGGAACCAGTGTAACTGGTGGAGAGATGTACCCTTGTGCCCTGGATCCGGGCCTACTGATCTTTGCCATTGGGCCCCCTCGCCTTGGCCAGTTTACATCTTGCCGGCTCTCAAGGCCCATCTCTGGCCCTCGCGTTTGCAAAAGGCTTCTGGACACAGGGTCTGATCCCACTGAGGGCTCCCTCTCGCCACGTGCTTGCTTTTCTTTTGTTTGTTTTTGTTTTTGTTTCGTTTTGCGGTACGCGGGCCTCTCACTGTTGTGGCCTCTCCCGTTGCGGAGCACAGGCTCTGGACGCACAGGCCCAGTGGCCATGGCTCACGGGCCCAGCCGCTCCGCGGCATGTGGGATCTTCCCGGACCGGGGCACGAACCCGCGTCCCCTGCATCGGCAGGTGGACTCTCAACCACTGCACCATCAGGGAAGCCCACGTGCTTGCTTTTGGATGTGGGTGCTGGGTAATTAATCACTCCTTCCTGGGCCTGATCTGACCCTTGTGTTATTATTTATCTTCCCCAGTGTTTACTACTTTGACTCGAAGCCGGGTTATGTACTCTCTCCTCTCACTTAACCCCACTTCCGCTGGGTGCAGAATCAATGCGACAAAGAATTTGGAGCCGCAAATGCTCCCGCTTGGGAATGAAGGGCGTTGAGAGATGAGAAGGACAGTCCTGGTCCTCTCAGGTCGGCTGGGGAGGGTGAGAGCCGCCCATAGATCATTCGATTGCAAGGCAGGCGGCAATAAGGGTTTTTGGAGTCGCACCAAACTCCTGGATGGGAGCTGACCGGGAAGAAAGTCTACACTTGGGGCTTTATGCTAGCTTTCAGGTTCGGGAGGGGAGGCCCGATTACATTTGGGAAGCAGAGGGGCGCCCCTCAGGGGTTTCCAGCCTCTCAGCACAGGGTGAGCCCACATTAAACATGTATCGATGGGCTGAAGACAGCTCCAGAGGCAGCCGTGGAGCTTCCGGGGACAAGCACACAGCCAGAGGCTGCAGAGAGCCCCTAAGTGCGACCTTCTTTCTTCCTCAGAGTGGACCAGAGCCAGAGGGAGGAAGTAAGCTCTGGAAGGCCACCCAGTGAGCTCCTGATACAGCCAGGCCCCAAATCCAGCCCAGCTGCCCCTTCTCCTTCTAGGGCCTCCTGCTGCTTCCTGGAAGGCAGGATTATTAAACTGATAGACGCCAGAAGGTCCGTGAACTTGGATGAGAAGAAAATTTACATCTTTCTTTTCACTAACTGCTAAGCGAAATCTAGCGTTGCCTTTAATGGACGTAGGAAAGAAACCACAGTGAGATTGGCATTCGCTGTAACTTCGTCACCAACAGAAATCACAGATATTTTCGTATCACATTACCGTATCGCAGATACTTGCAAATATCATTTACACTCATCATTATTTTGAAATTCTAGCAGTTATTTTGCCTCTCTATTTAACACATTAAATAAGCACCTATATGGCTATATCACAAGATATTTGAATGCCTCTTTCAGTATAATTGGCTTGCTTTGCAATCCATGGTGTTTTATTGTATGCGTTTAAAGCATCATCCTGAGAAGGGACGCATAGCCTTTGCCAGTCTGTGGATGCCACAGGGATCCATGGCGTAAGTGAGTCCCACCCCTTCTTAAGGACCGCCGTCCATAACACACACAGGACACCTTCTGTGGTAGACTCAGTTTGATGGGAGGGTTAGCACTCAGCCTTGGTGACAAGAGGGCTGGGTCCCATTGTTAGCTGCTACTCAAGCTCTCTGAACTTCAGCTTCCTTGCCCATGAAATAGGATAATAATTGTCCCCACATTTCCAGGCTGTTACGAGGTGAGGGCACACATGCAGTGTTGGTAGAGGCTTGGTCCAGCGTAAGCGTTCAATACATACTAGTGGTAGTTGCCAAACCCCAGTGTGCTGGCCCGTGGGGTCTTGGGTTGGCGAGAATCATTTCTTATCTTGGCTGATTCAAGAAGAAGAAGAAGGAGAAGGAGAAGAAGAAAATCTTTGCTAATTTGTCCAACTTTTTCAAACCTCAGTTCCCAGGTATCAAAAACTATCGTCGGAGGTCACATGGACTAAAATACTTTTTTTTGACTGAAACTGTAACTTATGTATCAGAAAGTGCACTTGTCTTAAGTGTACAACTCAATACATTTTTACATATGTCTAGATTCGTGTCCTCGCTACCCAGTTCAAGATACAGAATATTTCCAGCATTCCAGAAGGTTCCCTCTTGCCCCTTCTCAGTCAATGCTACCCCACCTTTTACTTTTTATTTATTTTAACACAAACCTCTTTTTTAAATTATTTATTTATTTATTTACTTGGCTGTGTCGGGTGTTTGTTGCGGGCATGCGGGATCTTTCGTTGTGACACGTGGACTCTTCGTTGTGGCGTGCAGGCTCTCTAGTTGTGGTGCATGGGCTCCAGAGAGCTTGGGCTCAGTAGTTGTGGCGCTCGGGCTTAGTTGCCCTGCGGCATGTGGGATCTTAGTTCCCCGATCAGGGGTTGAACCCATGTCCCCTGCATCGGAAAGCAGATTCTTAACAAGTGGACCACCAGGGAAGTCCCAACACAAACTTACTATTTTATATTTATTTACTTACTTTTGGCTGCACCATGTGGCTTACAGGATCTTAGCTCCCTGACCAGGGACTGAACCTGGGCCACGGCAGGGAAAGTGTCGAGTCCTAACCACTGGACCGCCGGGGAACTCCCCCTACCCCACTTTTTAAACCACCATCCCGAGTTCTACCACCATTGATTAATTTTGCCTGGTCTGGAACTTCACGTAAATTGAATCAGAATGTAGGTACTCTTTCATGCCTGGCTCTGTTCAGTCCGAACGTCTGTGAGGGTCATCTCTGTTGTTACATGTGTCGCTCGCTCTTTCTCCTGCATTGCTAGTTGCTATTCCATTGTATGAATGCACTACAATTTATTTATCCATTCTCCTGTTGAGGGCAATTTGGGTTGTTTCCATTTTTTTGGCTCTTATGAAGAAAGTTGCCACAAATGTTCGTATCCGTGACTTTGTGAGGGTGTGTGTACTCCTTTCTCTTGGGTGTTCCTAGGAGTGGAATTCCTGGGTCAGAATATTTTCGTGTGTTTCTGTTTAGTTCCAGTTACCTTTAAAAAGATGGATTCTATCAAGAACGAGGCTTAGATAGTGCGTTAGGTGGGCCAGCGGCTCATGAACCAGGGGTTTCCCTATACCTGCCTCCCCAGTCTCACCTGGTGATTTTTCCAGACACAAGGCAACAGGAATTCCAGTCCTGAAGTGTTTTTAAAAGTTGATATTATTGGGGCTTCCCTGGTGGCGCAGTGGTTGAGAGTCCGCCTGCCGATGCGGGGGACACGGGTTCGTGCCCTGGACCGGGAGGATCCCACGTGCCCCGGAGCAGCTGGGCCCGTGAGCTATGCCTGCTGGGCCTGAACGTCCTAAGCCTGTGCTCCTTAACGGAAGAGGCCACAGCAGTGAGAGGCCCGTGTACCACAAAAAAAAAAAAAAAAAGTTGATATTATTGTCATTAATAACCAGCCTTTGTTTGCCAAGCATGGCTCCCTATTTTAGTCCAAGAAAGGGGCTGCAGTGCAGAAACGGGTGAGGGTGAATTCGAGATAGACACGCGGGAAAGAACTTCCAAAGGGAGTTGAGAAGCCAGGTCCAGGGGCCTGACATACCTTGGAGGGGATTAGAGCAAGCCGGACCAGCCAGCTTGTGTATTCATACAATGGAATAGCACCTAGCAATGCAGGAGAAAGAGCGAGCGACACATGTAACAACAGAGATGACCCTCACAGACGTTCGGACTGAACAGAGCCAGGCATGAAAGAGTACCTACATTCCACTTCAATTTACGTGAAGTTCCGGACCAGGCAAAATTAATCAATGGTGGTAGAACTCGGGATGGTGGTTTAAAAAGTGGGGTAGGGGGAGTTCCCTGGCAGTCCAGTGGTTAGGACTCTCCAGAGGGAGACAGCCCAGCTTCCCCTCTGTCTTCTTCTTTCTCTGCTTCCCTGCCCACCCGGCAGCAAATCCCTCAAGGTGACCAACTAGGGCTGACCAACCTGACCTCTGTCTCCGGGTATGCATTTTTAATTAAGCAGGTGGCATGTCACAGCTCAGTCGCCTTTCACTAGCAGTCTCCTGCCTCTTCCTCTCAACGAATAGCTTCTTCACGGGAGGGAGGCTTTCTGTAAACCCCAACTCCAGGGCTTCCATTTAAGTAACAGCTTTATACCTTGCACCTTCTTTTTTTTTTTTTTTTTTTTTTTGCGGTACGCGGGCCTCCCACTGTTGTGGCCTCTCCCGTTGCGGAGCACAGGCTCCGGACGCGCAGGCCCAGCGGCCATGGCTCACGGGCCCAGCCGCTCCGCGGCACGTGGGACCTTCCCGGACCGGGTCACGAACCCGCGTCCCCTGCATCGGCAGGCGGACTCTCAACCACTGCGCCACCAGGGAAGCCCACCTTGCACCTTCTTAATCAGGGTGAACCCCAGGTGGTTGACGCCAGGCAGGTTTCTCGAAAACGCTGGATCTCAAAGTGTGGTCGCTGGACTAACAGCCTCAGCATCGACTGGGAACTGGTTAGAAATGCCAATTCCTGGGCCCTACCCCAGGCCTCAGGATCAGAAGGTCGAGGCACAGGGCCCAGGAATGGGTGTTTTGACAAGCACTCCAGGGGATTCTGATGTGCACTAAGGTTTGAGAACCACTGATCCATTGAGGTTTACAACCTTGGCCTCACATTGGAATCACTCGGGGATTTAAAAATACTGCAGCCTGGTCCACCCCCAGGGATGCTGATGTAATTGGTCTGGGATGCGTAGTCTGGGTCTACGCATTTTTAAAGCTCCCTGGGTGATTCCAATGTGCGGCCAAATGGAAAACCTTGCATCTAGGAGAAAGCTCTTTTGTTCTATTATCTCCCTGGGCTTCCTGGGGACCTGGCTTAACGCCTCGAGGATTCAGAGGCCAAGTGGCATTGCACAGGCAGCGCTCACCTGCACGCACAGCAGATAGTGGGCATCTCTTCTTGAAGTTGCCTGTGGTGGGAGTGTTTACATCACCGAAATGGGCACATGCTACAAATCAGGGCTGTCATCCCTGGAGAACTTTTGTTAATCATCAGCGGGTCGCCACTGGGCCGGTACCCTGATTGGAGAACCCAGGCATGGCTGCAGACCGGGAGGGTCAGGACCCAGGCCAGAGGGTCCATTACGGATTGAAATCAGTGAGGGGCAATCTAGAATGTGTGTCAGCACTCAGGATCAAAATATGGGTAAAACATGGGGACAGGACGAGCTACATAATTTGGGGACCTGGAACAAAATGAAAATTCAAGGTTCCTTATTCAAAAAGGAGGAAAAAAGTTGCCATGAAAGGTACTAACATAAGAAACTTTTCCCTTTCTTCTGCAGTCTCTCTTTCAACCAATCATGTTTTTAATTTGCTACTTCATGTCGTGTCCCCTTGGGTACAGGGATACTTCTGGGGCAAGTGTACACCGTCACAGGGGCTTGGGGGTCCCGCCTTACCGTTCTGAACCCTTGGCCCACCAGCTGCCAGGTTCCCCCTTTCTTCAGCCAGACCTATGTGGTCTTCCGGCAGGGGAATTCATTGTCGTCTTTACACAGGAATACCCTAAGCTGCCTCCCTGCTGAGATGTGCTTCGTACCAGATGTGGGTGGTGCTACCAGCCTGGGGTAGGCGTGGCCTCCACCGTGCCCCTCCCTACTGTCCTGGGAGAGCCCATCCCACCTCAGCCCTCCTACCAGGGATGGAGAGCCTGGGTGGTTGCTGGGTGGATGGGCAAGGAATGGGGGAGACTGTCGTGAGCTGAGCCTCCAAGTCCCATTTATTATCCTATTAGACTTCACTTACCAAACAACAGTCCAGAGATAAAATTGTTCAGCATTTCAAGATGGCCACCGCAGAGCATTAAAGCCCCTGCACGGGACCCTTCTGAGCCCAGTGCCCTGTGTGATCAGCCATGGAGCCGGCCCAGCCTGATGATATGAGTAATGCTCAAAAGGCTTAGTTTGACAAGACTTGCCGCTAGAGGGGTTGCCTGTATGTCCTCGGTATTTGACCTCTAAGTCAGAGTACAACCCGGCCAGCTGGACACCCACCCTGGGCGGCGGGAGTCCAAGAGAGTAGATTCAGCGCACGCCTGGACCAAAGTAGGACATGATGTACCCATTATTGATTTTCCTGTAGAGAGTGAACTTTTCATTAAAACAATCACATAAATGATTTAATGCACCCCCGCATAGCAGTCTCCGGTAGTGTATATAGCCAAGAGGGACGAGATCAGGCAGGGCCTTGAATAAAGACTCCAGAGCATGGGGTCCGTGACTTGAGGGGGTTGGGGTCATGACTTAATAAAACTGTTTTTTGTTTTTTTCTCTCTAGAGCATTGGGATCACACATGGTCCTATCCCTTCCATCTCTGGAACTGCTTTCACGGTAACTCGGGTATCAGGAGCCACTCTTCTTGAAATGAGGCCAGCTTCAACTCCATCTTACCCTTATTACCCCTGTTTTAAAAGAGCAAAGTGCTCCTAGGCGCTTTGTCAGTTGTGGGCCATTCCCCAGTCTCTTTTTTCTGCCTTGGTCAGAAGAGCAGGGAGGCCGGGACCGGTGAAGCACAGTAGGTAAAATGCCACGCTTTTCCAAAATGTTGCATAAGCCCTCCAGAAAGCGACCTTCCAGGGAGCAGAAGGATTGCCTTGGAAACTCTGTTCTTAACTTCTTTCAGTAACTCATTCCCCACTGTTGTGCCAGCCTGGATAGAAAAGTGAGTTTTGCATCGAATAGCTAATTATGATCGTTAAGTACCCAACAGCTTCAAACCTGCTTTGGGCCTTTCGGATTTTTAAAGGGATTTTTACCATTTGGCCTCTAAACATTTCGAATTACAGTACATTTGAAGGAAACAATTTCTTAATTTTTAGACAGTAGGTTATAGGGTAATTCCTTTGCTTGTCTGCTTACTTTTTTGGAGCTCCTGGTGTGAAAAGAAAAGCCATTCACTTCTGCCCAGGTGGAGGAGGGTGGAGCCCTGCTTGTTGACTGAATGGCCCCCATCTCTGCCTTTTGTCTCTAGCTGTCTTGGGTGGAGGGCTACTGCACATGGGGTTAATTGCCCGGTCGTAACTCTGGTCGTTAAAATTCAAGAGGTGTGCGCTGTAAGACACTTGAGGTAGATGAACTGTCCCGTAACTTTTTATATATGGCACTCCCCCCTTTGTGTTCCCACACTACTGTTGGCCTAAGCCAATTAGGACTCAGTGAGCAGGCCCCAGCCAGTCCAGGAGGCCTCAGCCAGGTCCCTTCTTGTCTTGTGTTAACTCTTGTTTCCAGCCACAAAGGGTCTGTGTCTTCAATTACAAAATACACCACCTCCTCCTTTCCCTCTAGTCACAGTTCCAACTTAAATTAAGACCTAATTTTTTTATTATCTTTTTTTCTCTTTCCCAGTGCCTTTCATGCTCCTTTTGGAAGGTTCCTCTTGAAATTTATCTTCTTTGGGTCAATACTTCACAGCGGTCGAACTGGAAGATTTTTCACCAGTGCAATATAACAAAAGCCACGCCCCTCAAAAAAAAAAAGATCCCCGATGATTGACCCTTCTGGTTAAGATTCTTCAAGCTGGCCAGCAGCAAACAGCTTCCTCATTAGCTCTGTTGCTTGGAATCCTCCACTTCCTTGTGAACATTCGAGAACAAAATGGAGAATGAGGAAACTTCATCTGCTTGGGCCATGGAGACGGTCTGCCATCTGTGGGGAAGCTCTAATTTCACAGGCTGGGTTCCTTCCCTCATGCAGGACTACAAGCCACACAGATCAGCCTTGTAGGAGCCTTCCAGTGATGTGGTTAGCACTCCATTCTCTGTATCTTCTATTCCCTGCTGCGAACTCCGTCATCTCCCTGCCTCTGGATTCTGCCCCTGCCATCCCTCCCCTCCCTCCTGCCCTGTTAGAACGTTCTGCCCTCAGTTTCTCACATACCCACAGACTCCTTTCTCGCTTGTAGAAATCCTATCCTTTCCAACCCTTTCCAACTCTTTTTCGGCACAGAAACAAATCATCTTCCTTAATAGATTGTAAATTTCTTGAGGGCAAAGACCAGTGATATGAGCCTTTCTCACAGCGTAACACACCAGAGGAAGCTCTAGAAAGGACCAGCGACAGTAAGCCAGGCCAAGCACACTGCTTTTCTTCTGCATGATAACCCTTGGGTCAGCCTGACTGACCCCTGAAGGAATCGGAGAAGTTAGGGGAGCAGGCTTCTGGCATCTACAGGAGACCCGCTTCTCTCTGAGAGTTGTTTCATTCTCTCCCTACTTTGAGAGAGAGAATTTTTCCTCCGTTGGATTGCTGGTAGCCAAGCACGGGTTCAGGGCCCTGTTTTTATAAATGAGGGACTTATCTGGAGCTTGTTTGACACAGTTTACCAGCAGCTAGAAACACTCCAGCTGGGTGAGTGACATCACCTCCTGCATCAACGAAGAAGGTTTCAATAGAAATTGATGAGAAAAAGCTACCCAGACTTCTTGGGCTCCCATGAGGAAAAAGTCAACAAGGAGAGTGGGGTTCCAGAGCAGGCAGATTCAGGGCTGTGATGCTACCACCACCCCAGTTCTTGGCTTTGCTCCCTTGGGCAGGCTCCATCTCTAGATCTCTGTGGCTGCCCTTGCTGGCTTCCAGCCCACCCCTGGTGGTTTTCTGATGGTGGTACCTCCAGACCTCTCCCCAGGTAGCACCCAATCCTGTAGAAGAGAAAAAATTCTTTCCCCAAATCCTGGACAAACATTTCCTTCCATTTCACTGGCTCTGGGCTGCAGCTGGACATCAGAAACATTCATTGGCCTAAGACCCTCAGGGCTGGGGATGTTGTGAATTGAATTTCTAGGAATGGCCCTTTAAGATCCCATGCCCCCTCACAAGCTGTAAATTTAATGAGATTTCACTCCTATGATTGTGTTATGTTATGTGGCCCAGCTGACCTTTAAAAAGGGAGATGATGGGCCTTAATAGAATCACACGATCCTTTAAAAGCAGAGAACTTTCTCCGGCTGGTGGCAGAAGCCGAAGAAGAAGGAAAAATCCTAGAGATTCAAAACAGGAGAACAACTTGACGTACCCTGGCTGGCTTGAAGATGGAGGGGGCCGGGTGGAAAACGTGAGGAGGAACTAGGTTCGGCCAACAACCTGAAAGAGCTTGGAGCGGATCCTTTCCCAGGGTTTCCAGAAAGGAACGCGGTCCCGCCGACACCTTGATTTTAGCCTTGGAGAATTGGGCTGAATGACTCTATGCTGGGGTTTCTGACCCGTGGAAACCGTGAGCTAATAAATGGATGGTGTTTTAAGCTGCTAAGTTTACAATAACCTGTGATGCAGCAAAAGAAAACTAATACGGGGTTAAAGCCAACTCCATGCCAGACACGTAGTTGAGAATGGAGGCAGAGTGGTCTCCTGGGTAGGGTTGCCAGATAAATAAAAATACAAGACTCTCAGTTAAATTTGAACATCAGATAAATTTACAATGTTGCGTTAGTTTCAGGTATGCAGCAAAGTGATTCAGTTATGCTGAATATATATGTATATATATATATATATATACTGAATATATACACATATATAATATATACATTCTTTTAAAAATTCTTTTCCACTATAGGTTATTACGAGATTACTAATATATTTTTAAGTATAAGTATGTCTCCATTTTGAATTTCAGATAAACAATGATTTTTGTTTTAGTGTAAGTACATCCTGTGCACTATTTGGGATATACTTATACTAAAAACTGACTCATTAAACAATTGAAAAATTAAACAATTAATTGAAAAAAAACAATTGAGATTCAAATTTCACAGCCCAAGTCCACATATAGGCACTCTGGTCGACAGCTGACCTCCTAGATGACAGCCAGCATCCACCGCCAGGCCTGTGCGTGTGCCATCTTGGATGTGCAGCCCAGTTGACTCTCCGGAGGACTCCACCTCCAGGGAGCACCTGATTGCAATCACAAATGGTTGGTCTATGTCACCACACTGTGGGGTGGTTTGTTATACAATAATAGATCATTGAAGGGAGAATGTTCTCTTCATGGATATGACGATTATTTTCAGGGGGATAAGCAGGACTTTCTTCCCCTTACCACCGCTCCCTCCCCGCCTTGAAACTCATTCCTTAACCATTCCATACCACTGCTGGTGAGCTGAACTTTTCACATTCACAAATGTGGCGGCATAGCCGCTGAGGGCGAAGGCAGGTCGGTCAGACAAATCTTGGCTTCTATTTGACTTTCCGCAAATTACTTCACCTCTTTCAGCCTTGGATCACCCATCTGTAAAATGGGAATGATGGGCTGCTCCCCCGAATTACAGCACGGTTGTGAGGCTCCCATGAGAACATAGAGTGCCTGGCATATAATAAATGATTAATAAACGTTAGCTATTGTTATTATGACTAATGACCTGCAGCAATGATTTTCATAAAAACTTCTATCTAATTATCGGCAGGAAGAACCCTAGTTTAATCGTCATGTATCCAAAGCCGTTGTTGGCGGCAGCGATCTCCCAGCTTGTACCTGGTGCTTGGTTTGTAACCCCCGACACTCATCACCTGGGTCACCTTGGAGCACATTTGGCACTAGTTGAGCTTGGAGGATTCATTAGGCAGTCACACTATCAAAGATGAATGACTTTCTTTTTATAATGATTTAGGTGGGTGTTTAGTTATAATTGTCTTAAATTAGAAAAAAAATATTCTCCCGGTAGAGATTACCGTAGCCCTGCTTGATGGCCTGGAACCATGGTGGCACCTTGGTCACTCTGTTATCTCAAAGTTACCCTGTCGCTGAGGGATCCCTGAGCAAGTCTCTGAGCAGGGGTGGGAGTGGGGGTCTTCTAGTTAGAAATTGTCCTGATCGGCTCCGTTTCATGGGAGGATCCCTTCTATCTCCAGTTCCATTCAATGTTAAAGCTACACTTCCACCCCTCACCAGCAGCCAGAGAAGTTACATGCCAGGAGTCCGGGAGAAGTAGCGTCGATGGAGGAGGTTTTCTTAGATTGAAGTATAGTTGTTTTATAATGATGTTTCTGGTGTACAGCAAAGTGATTCCGTTATACGTATATACATATGTATATATATTCTTTTCCCATATAGGTTATTACAAGATATTGAATATAGTTCCCTGTGCTACACAATAGGACCTTGTTGTTTATTTTATATATACTAGTTTGTATCTGCTAATCCCAGACTCCTAATTTATCCCCCCCTTTCCCCTTTGATAACTATAAGTTTGTTTTCTATGTCTGTGGGTCTGTTTTTGTTTTGTAAGTTCATTTGTATCATATTTTAGATTCCACATATGAGGGATATCACATATTTGTCTTTCTCTGCCTGACTTACTTCACTTAGTAAGATAATCGCTAGGTCCATCCGTGTTGCTGCAAATGGCATTATTTCGTTCTTTTTCACGGCCGAGTAATATTCCATTGTATATGTGCACCACATCTTCTTTATCATTTACGTGTCGATGGACACTTAGGTTGCTTCTATGTCTCAGCTGTTGTAAATAGTGCTGCAGTGAACACTGGGGTGCATGTACCTTTTCGAATTATAGTTTTGTCCGGATATATGCTCAGGAGTGGGATTGCTGTGCCAACTACAGATTGGCACGTGCCGTCTACCCCCACAAGGATTAAATCATGAGCCGCTGCAGCTGCTGACCTTCAACACCCCCCCGAAAGGATTTCAGGGTGGAGATCAGGAATGAGGCCCTCTGTGCTCTGGGAAAAACTGGCAGAACAGGTCTTTAGATAGTTAGATATTCTCAGGAGAAGATTTTATGAGCCCAATTCTTGCATCTCTTTGTATCTAGAAAAGCATTAAAATCATTAATGGTGACATCTGCTCCTCGTGACTAGCAGCCAGCCTCTGCCAACATGTGTGCTTCGCTGCACGTCCCCCTTCACTAAAGTCACATAGAACACTGACCTTCCGCCTGCCTCTCTGGAGCACTTCCTCGGAGCTCTCTGAAATGCCGTCTCCTGGGCTATTGTCCTCATTTTGCCCCCAATAAGACTTAACTCACAATTCTCATGTTGTGCATTTTTTTCATTCGACAGCTGGATCATATGGTAACTTTATTTTTAGTTTTTTAAAGAACCTCCATGCTGTTCTCCATAGTGGCTGCACCAATTTACATTCCCTCCAACAGTGTAGGAGGGTAACCTTTTCTCCACACCCTTGACAGAAGTTTTGAAACCTGTGCTGCGTCTTTTTGGGGGCGTTCTTCGCTTTCTTTGGATTCACTGACACCTTTGCGAATCTAATGAAAGCTATGGACCCATTCCCTGGAAACAATGCACACATGCATGCACTTTTGCTGATAATGCCAGGGAATCCTGAACCCCTTGAATTCTGGTGCATGGCTTCTAGGCTACAAATCTTTGCTTTGGGTATTCTGAAGTCTGTCCCATGGGAAGCCACCCCAGCGCGGAGACCGCTTTTTGTCCCCACAGAGTGATTTTCCTTGAACGGCATCTAGGGGTTCTCCATCAGCCTCTTTCAAAAGAAGTTGACGAAGTCTCTATGGTTGTGCAGAGGTGTACCTTGCTCGCCCTCATGGCCGTATAGCAGTGCGCGTGTGGGTAGAAAGCCTTGTGTTCTGTTGGCTGTGTGTAACGTGAGAATATTTTTCATGATATTATATTTATGCTAATCCACGGTGGAAACTTGCCTCCTTGATCTGCACGTTAAGAATACTTGTGCTTCTCCTGATTGTCGGCTTTGCTTTTACATCACCAGCTCTGCAAAGCACAGTGTGACCCAGCTTCCTTTTTCGCATGGGTTGCTAGGGAACTCGGCCTCAAACTTGTGTTCTGCTTCCAGTATTCTTGTATAGTCTCCTCACTCTTAGCTCCATCTTACTTTCCTTTCCTTGTTTTCCCTTTATCTCCTTTGTTCTTGTTTGTCTCTTATTTACTTGTAATTTATTTTATGCTGTTCTAGTGTATGCATCTTTGCAAACCTTAAATACATCTTTGGAACAAGGCAGATATAAATCAATAAAAATGCAGAGTGGCTAATGGAAGCTCTGGACAGCTTTCTCTTTGTGAAAACAATTGTCCCTGAATATAGAGGTCTGTTTCACGGGGATGTGGAGGGCAGTTGAGGAGGGAGGTGAGAGAAGAAATGAGGAGAGCCTTGAGGAGTCTTTAAGCAGAGAAGTGCACATGGCTAGGAAATCTACCCTTACTGGACTAGAAAGAAGTGCAGGTCATTGAATTTGGACTTTTTCCCCCTATCTTCCATTAAAAACAATAATCACAACCCTCCCCCACCCCATGCCAGAAGATACGTATTTTAAAAATAAGGTGATTTTTAAAAAGGTATTTTATCATGGAGAATTTCAAATATACCTGGAAGTAGATTAAACAGAATAGTGAGCCCCCATGTACCGCTCACCCGGCCTCAATAACCATCAATCCATGGCCAGTCTTGCCTTATTCATGTGCTTCTCCTGTGTGATTATGATTTTTAATTTTTAAATGAAATATATGTATATATATATATATATATATATATATATATATATATATATATATACATCCTGTAAGTAGACACTGAGTTTTCTATCAAGTAAGGAGTGTGGCTCTGGGCTCGCAGCAGCCACTGAAGGCTGGAATGTTGGTCCCAGCCCTTCACCCCCGCATCCCGGCTTCCGCTGTCTTCACCTGACAAAGCACTCCGCTCCATAAATTGTCTCAGGCCACACCGTGATTGTCAGACTCTTTCAAACAGGGGAAAGGAAGGCGCCGCTCTCCCTGCCCGGCTGTCTGATAATCACTGGGCTAGAAGACAGCCGCAGAAACAGCTTGGAGAAAATACATTATTCAGTAGCATTTATTCTTCAAACACTGAGTTTTACTTTCTTCAAAAACTTTTAATTATGGAAAATTTCAAACATAGTCAAGAGTAGAGAGAAGAGTGTAACGAACCTCCATCATGAATCCATGACCCAGCTTCAATAACTCCTCCAAAAAAAGTTTTTTTTCTGGCCGCCTCACGCGGCAGGTGGGATCCTAGCTCCCCGAACAAGGATTGAACCCTTGGCCTCTGCAGTGAAAGCACGGAGCCCTAACCACTGGACCACCAGGGAATTCCCTCCTCCGGCATTTATGAAGAAACAAGCTTGCGTTTCAAGATTGCCGATTTATCGTTTGTCTTCCCTCTTCAAACTCCATCAAAATGGTCAAAAAGTAAAAATAAAAAAAATAAATATGTTGGGGGGTCCTGAAGGGAAGTGTGACTACAGATGCACCAATTTTGTAGTCATTAAAGCTGGGTGATGGGTCCATGGGGGATTCCTTACAATATTAAAAATATTTAATTGTAGTAAGATACACAAAACATAAAATTTACCATCTTAACCATTTTTTTTTTTTTTTTTTTTTTGCGGTACGCGGGCCTCTCACTGTTGTGGCCTCTCCCGCTGCGGAGCACAGGCTCCGGACGCACAGGCTCAGCGGCCATGGCTCACGGGCCCAGCTGCTCTGCGGCACGTGGGATCTTCGCGGACCGGGGCACGAACACGCGTCCCCTGCATCGGCGGGCGGACTCTCAACGGCTGCGCCACCAGGGAAGCCCCGTCTTAATTATTTTTAAGTGTCCGGTTCAGCAGCGGTAAGTACAGTCACATTGTTGTGCAACAAATCTCCAGAACTTTTTTCATCTTGCCAAACTTGAAAACTTTTCATCTTGCAACTCTATTCCCATTGAACACCAACCCTTGCGTCCCCTACCTCCCGTCCCATTCTCCCGGCCGCCCAGCCCCTGGCAAACACCTTCTTTCCACTTTCTGACTCTACGATTTTGATTACTAGGCACCACACGTAAGTGGAATCTTACAGTATTTGTCTGTTTGGCTTATTTCACTTAGCGTAATGTTCCCTATACATTTTATCTACTTTTGTACATACATGAAGTTTTTCGTACTGAAATGTTACATGAAACCCGGAGCTTAGCTGGGAAGCTGGGAAAGGTGTTATCAGTTGCTCAGAAATTTGGGGAAGATGTAAAGGAGGTAGGATCCTCACAGCGGTGCTGAAGATCCCAGAATTCTACACAGGAGAAAGAGAGCTCTCCCTCTCAAAGGTGAGTTTTCTGGAAAACTCTGGAAGAATCCCAAGACCAGAGGCAGCAAGGGCTGGAGGAGGGAGGATGAACTGTGGGACTATTGGTGAGGCTGTGAGTTAAAGGCTCTTGACGTTTGCCTCCAGGCTAAAGCCGTGAGAACAATTCTCCAATATGGGGGTTTTCACCCAGGAAACCGGCCCCTCCCCCAGTGGCTGGAGAAAAGGGCACGCGTGGCCCAAGTTGGTGGACAGTAGGCAAGGCAGTCCCTACGCTCGGAGAACATGCTAGCAAATGTCAGCAAGGAAAGTTGGCTTGATCCAAGTCCTTCGTCACTGAAACAGTCCTGAGAGTCCAGGCTTCCATAACCAGAACTGGCTTTCCCTGTCTTGAGAGCCGGCATTTTTCACTGGAGCTTAGAAAATGCCCACCAGCCTCCACTGTAGATAAGCCTAGAGCTTCGTCTATAATAGGAACAGACAGTACAGAATTATCAAACGTATTCGAGGAAAACCAACATTGTGAAAGAGAGGCACCAAACTAAACAAACAAGAGAACTAATCCCCACAGAATTCTCCCAGGATATGGAGAGAGATTTCAATTAAGTAAAAGTGCTATCCATAAATAAAGAGCTGATTGCTGTCAAAAGAATATATCAGAGTTCTGGGAATGAAAAAAAACTGCTAACATCAGAAGCTCATTGGATGCGGTAGCTGATCGGCCATGGGCAGAGACTGAGCCGATGCCTAGGCTGAAAGATTCTCTCAACAGGTACAAAAAGACAGGGAGATTTAAAAAAAAAAGTGTCAGAGAAAAATTAAGAGACATGGATCAGGACCTGAAATTCACATATCGATCTAATAGGAATTTTCAGAAGCAAAGAACAGAGAGCTTGTGGGAGAGGAAATTATCAAAGTAATACTAGAATAAACAGCTTCCCTGAGCTGGAGAAAAACTTCAATCTTTAAATTTAGAGAGCAGACCAAGTGCCCGACAGGAAGATTTATAAAAGACCTGTGCCTAAAGGCATGGCGATTTTGAACTCCGAGGGTAATTACAAAAGAAATCCACATTTTCCAGAAAGATAAAAAATAGTAATCTAGCGTGAAACACCTCAGCCGGAAAGCTAGAAGACAATGTTGCATTTTCTTCAAAGTTCTGAGGGAAGATTATTTTGAGATTTGAATCCCATACTTACATCAGCCAGGGTATAACCAGGGAAAGAGGGACCGGGGACTGAGTCTCTTTGGAGGCGGGAACGTCAAGTTTCTCCCTTTCTCCTGCCTTCTCACCTCCCGCCAATGCCTCCTATCGGCAGAACCTACGAGAAAGGCACCTGGGAAATGTCGTTTGCTATCTCCCAGCCCCAGCGGTACACAGCTGAGTTTAAAAGGGCGGGTATAGTGCTGAGACAAGTAAGTGTATTCAAGTGTGGGATCGTATGAAGGATGTTTTCGGATACAGAAGGACTTGGGAAGTTTAACACTTTCTGAATGAATTATTCGAGGTGTTCTCCATCAGACCAATCCAGTGAACCAATGGAAGAAAGAAGACAGAACTGTCGGACACAGCAAAGACCACGACAAATGTCCTGTGTCTGTGGCGTCCCCTGTGAGGGAACCAGTGTGGTGCAGAACATCCCAATTCAGCTGCCTGTTCACTTTCTGTGGAGAAGCTTGACGGGCGAGGGAGGGAGAGCGGGTGAGTGAATGTGCGGGAAGGTGGCCTCTGAATGTTGTTTCATCAGAGGTTGAGATGCGGTGGAGGTATCGGGTCTTCCCTGGGAAAATACTTGATCCTGATCCCATCGCCTTTCCCCTTTTAGCAAAGAAGGATGAGCCCAGCAGTGTTCAGGGACCCCTCTGCTGGTAGCATCCCCACCTGGGCCTCCTGTGCTCTCGTTCTGGCCTCTGGTTCTTTGGTGCCCGCTGCCCAGCCAGCCTCTCTGGCCCTGCCCTGTGCTCTCCCCAACACAACCTGCTCTGGGCTGACCAGAGCTACATCATTGCCATTTAATTTGCACTTTCATAGGAAATAATAGATTAACCAAAGGCATGAAGCACCGACTTTAGACTTTCAGGCTATTTATGGCCAGTGGAAGGGAGGGAGGGCTATTTCGGGACTTTGCAAATTGTTCCAGAGAGGCCACGGTTTTATATAAGCATTTCCAGGGAGGAGAGTCATGCAAAGACAAGAGAGAAATGGAGGTTGGTGGAGAGCTGGTTAGGGAAGGGTGGGGACGGTGCAGGTCTTCTGGATGCCACCTGATGAAAACCACCTTAAAAAAGGATCTTAAGGGCTTCCCTGGTGGCGCAGTGGTTGAGAGTCCAGCTGCCGATGCAGGGGACGCGGGTTCGTGCCCCGGTCCGGGAAGATCCCACATGCCGCAGAGCAGCTGGGCCCGTGAGTCATGGCCGCTGAGCCTGCGCGTCCGGAGCCTGTGCTCCGCAACGGGAGAGGCCACAGCAGTGAGAGGCCCGCGTACCGCAAAAAAAAAAAAAAAAAAAAGGATCTTAAAAAGCTCAGGTAATAAAGACACGGATTGCCCAAATGTGCCAGGTGCTGGTAATTGCCTCACCCCTGACCATTCTTCTCTTTTCCTCACTTCTTGTCTTAGTCTACTCAGGCTGCCTTAACAGAGTGCCACACACCAGGTGGCTTAAACAACAGCGGTTTATTTTCTTACAGTTTGCCGAGTTCCAAGATCAAGATGGCGGCACCTTGGCAGGGCTGGTTTCATCTTGAGCTCTCGCTCCATGGCTTGTAGATGGTCACCTTCTCTCTGTGTCTCCACATGGTCTTCCTTCTGTATGTTGTCCGTGTCCTAATGGCGTCTTCTTCTCGAGACACCAGTCAGATTGGATTAGGGCCAGTTCTAATGACCCCATTTAACTTAATCACTTCTTTAAAGACCCTATCTCCAAATACAGTCATACTCTGAAGCGCCGGGAGTTAGGACTTTAACATATGAATTGTAGGAATACACAATAAGCCCATGACATTCATAGAGCTCCGATTTTATGGATGACGGCAAGGTGCCAGGCTCGATTGTAGCTACTGGTCAATAAAATGTTAAGCTGGAGTTCTTGGGTGGGATTTCTGGAAAGCTCTTTAGAAGGGAGGCCGAATCAGCTTGGGAGCCCCCTTCTGCCCTTTCTCTTTACCCTGCCTGAAATTCTGGTGTGATGGCTGGAGGTCCAGTGGCCATCTTAAGAGCCTGGGGTGATGGTGACCCCCTCAGAACGAAAAAGAAAAGGGCTGGGTCCTTGGTGGCTTTAGGGAGCAGCCATACCAGCCCTGGATGGCCCACCTCTGGACTGATATTACAGGAGAGAAAAAGAAATCCCTCTCTTTTTTAAGCCACCAGTTTTCAGGCCTGTGTTACTGCAGTTGAACATAATATCTAATTGTCAGGGCAATAAGTACTTTCATTCTCCAGTCCTAGAAACGTGTTCCCTGCAGCTTGACAGGGCAATCTGTAAGGTGGGGCCGGGCTGGAGAAGCAGCAGGTTGGGGAAACCGTGTCTCCGCCACTGATGGAAAAGAGACAGAGAGCGACGCTCCGCGCGGATGACTCCGTAGCTGAGAAATTGGCAGGCGGCGTTAGCCCCTCTGAGGATCTCGAAACAGACGGTGTTTGAAGTGGGGTGGGGATGCCATCCTGCGTCTTCTGAGAAGCACCTGAGGATAAAAGCTCTGGAAGCTGAGGTGTCTGTAAAAGTGACATGCCGAGAATCACTGAATGGCTGTGAAGGCTCCTCGGGCCCTTTACGTTCCCTCTGCGTAGAGCAGAAGGCCCCACCGCTTAGGCAGACGTTGTCCTACTCTCGAGGGGTCAGTGTGAGTGGCGTTCGTCTGGTGGGGTGTCACCGGTGGGGAGGGAGGGCTGTCGCTGCATGGAGCACGTGGGCAAGGTTTTCAGTGGCGTCTTCTCCCTGGGCATGCACTCGACATACGAAATGAACCTGAAGCTGGGATTCGTACATGACAGCAGGGAGATAAGCAGGGAAGAAAAGGCACATGAGGGGGGTGATGAATATTCTATTTGTGACATTTCTCCTGTATTCAGTCAAATAGAAGAAAGTGTTCAAATAACGAGCAGTCACTTTGGTGGCTAGTGTTGCAGTTCCTTGGTAACGCGGCACTTAACTCACTCCCTTCTGAGGAGGGGCGGCCTTTCGTGGGGTGCTGGGGGCAGGTGGAGCAGGGGCGTGGGAACAAGGTAGAGACTCTGGGAGAACGTTCCAGGCCCAAGTCTGTCCCTGACTTTTGCTGGAGGGGGGCCCTGAGCCTCTTTCACTCTGCTCTTCCTCCCATGGAAAGAATGGAAAGGAAGATGTTCTGCGGTGGGTGGGAGGAACCAAATAGGGCCCTGGTGTGTGAGGGGGATATGAGTCCTAGGGATGGATACAGGGGTGCCCAGTCCTGGGCCTGACCCCTGGCCCTGAGCCCTGGTCTGTTCCTGCTTTGCCACAAAGGCACACATGCCAGCTGTGAGCTGTTCTGAGGGGGCGTCTGTCTTAGCTTGGATGAAGGAGTTGATTCGTGATGGGGGTAGGTATGAGAGAGAAGGAAAGGAAGTCGACACGGAATGTGGTACGATGCACAGATGAGTGCTGGGGGCCATCGGGGCTCAGTCCCACTGAGGACCTCTAAGAGACGACGTAAAGCTTGCTCACAGGGTCAGGGGCACGAGCCACCCACTCTGTCCAGCAGCAGGAGCGCCAGCCCTGCAGCCCTTCAATTTCCCTGGCACGCAGCCCAAGCGTGCTCCCGTGCACAGGAAAAGCCCTCGGGCAGAGCTGCAGACGTCTTCAGTAGAACACTGGTGGTGTGGGGTCAGTCAGTGCCAAGGGGTACGGATGGGGCGCTGGGATTGACCGCTTCTGTGCTCGGGCAGTGTGTTGCCTGGGTGTACGTACAGGTCTGGGCCGAGTAAACGCTATCACATACACCAGTTTGTTTCCAGATCCATCCCTGCCTTTTCTAGCCTGTTCTGTCTCAAGGGGAACTGCATTTCCCTGCCCCCTTGCTTTCTGACTTCCTGGTATGTTTGGCCAACAGGAGACACTGATGGAAGTCCCAGGGCAGGAAGAGGGAAGACACCAGGGTATTTCTCCCCACATCCCTGCAGGAGCTGGGTCTCCTCCACAGCTTCAGTTTCTTTCATAGACTGTGGCTGCAACTCTTGCCAGATGGCCCCAGCTTCTAAAGCTGTATTTCTACCACCCCCTCCTTTTGACTTTCTAGCTGGAAATGTGGTTGCATGGCTGGTCTCGCCCTTTTGCGCCTCTGTCATTGCCATGAGAAAGTATTTTCCCCCGTAGCTGCCCCTCGTCCTGGGACCCAGAGTCAGACTTGAGCCCAATCTGTGATGAGGAACCACACCTGGGCAAACTAGCAGCCGGAAGCAGAGCTTCCCAGTCGAGCCCAGCTGAGATTAGCTGACCTAAAGATGTAAAAGCAAGCATAAATGAGTGTGGTTTTAAACTACTAAGCTTGAGGTGATTTGTTATGCAGCAGACGCTGACTGATAAACACCACCCATCCTCAGCTTCCTTTATAATGAGCACTACTGTGTCGCCAGGGAAAGCTGAAGCATGAGAGAAGCATCCAGGGTAGTTAGAGAGTTCAGGGAATACGAGATAACATTTTGCTGAGGGGCCATTATGGGCCAGAGACTTTGTGTGTGTTTATGTGTTCTTCAATTCTCGTGAAAGCTTTGTGAGATGTATACTGTTTGCACCGCTTTACAGCGAGGAGGATGAGGTTGAGCACCATTGATTCTCATCACCTCTCATCGGCTTGTCACACAGACGCCCATTCGTTCTTTGGTCCAGGTCTCTGGCCACGCCCATTTTTCGTGGCCGTGCCGCCATCCCTCACCCTCTGTGGGTGGGATACTCAGCAAACGTGGCTCGGTTAAGTCTCTCCCCGAGAGCTGCCGGTTCAAAACTGCTTCCCAGGGATTCAGCCATTTCTGGGAAACTTTGAGTGAATTTATCTCACCAGGATCTGTTCATCATCTCTCTTTTAGGACATCTCCTACAAGGATGAGATTAGGTCCGTTGAATGCTAATCACATCCAGTGATGTCTGCGTGACATCAAGACTGTAGCTTTGTTTGATGCTTCACATAGAAGATGGCTACCTAAAATATGCGTATGGTTTTTAGTTCCCTCTAAAGATGTAAAACCAAGTGGCATTTTGGGGCCACCCGTGTCTCTTTGGGGAATGATAACCCAAAGGAAAAGTCTGCTGCAGACGGGAGATGGGCGTTTTCTCTCTCTCTGCTCGCATGCATACGGTCCTCTGAGTAATCAGTAATGGTTGGATGCCTTTCCTGAAAATTCTGCTTAACCTGTAATAAGAATAGTTTCTTGCTTGTTTTCTCTGTTGGTTTTCAAATAGAAGATGAGGAAAGTTCTGTGATGGGCAAGTCTATCTTTTTTTCCGGGTAACCTTCCCAGGCCATCAGCAAGTTCTGTAATTCGGGGCTGGGGAGGGGGTTATGGGAATCTCCTGACTCTGAAATCAACAGCCCGTTGCCACTGTGGATTGATACCCTCTGAAGCAGCATTCTGCACATTGCAGTCCACCTCATTGCAGCTTGAACCTCACCCTAATATTGTCCACTTAGTGTTCTGGTCCTTGGGGGGGGAGGAAATCTAGAATTTTCTCTTTAAGGTCTAATAGCACACATTACGAAAGGGAACGGATACTGTCGCAGTTATCTGTTGCCGCCGACCAAACCATCCCAAAGCTTAGTGGAATTAAACAACAGTTTATTATTACCGCTCACGATCCTGTGGTGGTTTTTGCCTGGGGTCTGTCACAAGGTTGCATTTAGAATGCAGCTGGGGCTGGGGTCATCTGAAGGCTCGACTGCACTGAACCTTCAAGGTGTCTTCTGCATTCACGCGTCCGGTGCCCCAGTACTCTCGCACATGACGTCTCTCTCTAGCAGAGTAGCCTGGACTTCTTTCCCGGTGGCTCAGGGCTCTAAGAGGCAGGAAGTGGAAACCTCCAGTTCTGTTAAAGGTAAAGGGTACAACCAGCAAAGCTCACGTCTATGGAACTCTACTGGTCAAAGCAGTCACAGGTCACCTAGATTCAGGAGGTGAAGGAATAGACTCAACCCCTCAGTGGGGAATGGAATGGACATGGCCGGCTCCACTCCACAATTTGTGGAGCTGAGCGCAAAATAAAAATGTAGGGCCTGGGCTTCCCTGGTGGCGCAGTGGCTGAGAGTCCGCCTGCCGGTGCAGGGGATGCGGGTTCGTGCCCCGGTCCGGGAGGATCCCACATGCCGCGGAGCGGCTGGGCCCGTGAGCTATGGCCGCTGAGCCTGCGCGCGCGTCCGGAGCCTGTGCTCCGCAACGGGAGAGGCCACAACAGTGAGAGGGCTGCGTACCACCAAAAAAAAAAAAAAAAAATGTAGGGCCTCTTGTTCGAAAAACCAGGAAAAAGTGCTGTTACGGATACTTAAATATAAAGCTTTTCTCCTTTCTCTCAGGGTCTTTCCCTTGACCTGTCATGGTGTTTTAAAATTTTCTATTCAATGTAGTTCTAAGTAAAGAAAAATTTAAATTATTAACATGAATTTACCATTTATCTATATCTTGTGCAATGTCAGTTTTACGTGCAAATGTAAGAGCATTGAACTCACGCAGAATCGGTGAAATTACACAATTTGTGTTTCGAAGCTTGTACACCCATATGTATTTCGTTCTTAGCCGAACAGAGGAAACGCTGCACAAAACGAGCTCAACTGTTTTACTTGATACGCGCGCATTCTGCCAGCACTCTACCTTCTGCTCACTGATAAACAAGGAAGGGGAAGGAGTGAAAGAAAAGGAACTCCGAGGTGCCTTGTCTTTCTCTTTTCTTCTACATACATCACCATTTTCATTGTGAGTGGTTGGCTGACACGGAAGTGACGCAAGAAGGAATAGGATAGGGCTCCTTGGTCGTTTGTGTTTCTTCAAACACCAGTACTTTCTTTCTGCATCTGGAGCAAATACTGTTTCAAATGGAAAGCATGGCCTCTTAGGGCTGTCAGCTCCCCCACTTACTCAGCTGTAGATATCACATACTCACTTTGCATTTGCCTTGAGTCTCACTGAACTCCCATGCCTTGTGGGTTCCCCAGAATTCTGTGCTCATGGGGCATCGTGAACCCCAAGGCTAACGGGGCAATAAGAAACGGTGGACACACATCTTGTATGTATTTCCTCTCGTCACGTGATGTTCTATCGGCCCATCAGACTTCACTGACAAAACACAATCTCAAACATAAAATGATTAAGATTGCTCGCCCACGAAGTTGGCCATGGGCGTATATATACACAGTGGTATACTGGTAAATGTTGAATAGCCAGATATCTGGGGAAAGAAAAGCCCTGATTGATAATATTTACCACCATGGCTGATTTCAAGCTATCAATATGATGTCACTTAACACAGAGTTGGGAGGAAATGCCCACTATCAGCTCTGGAGAGTTGGTATGAGCTGCTTCCAGAACAGAGGGGAAGGCGTTGATGACGGCAGCCATCTTTGGAAACAAGCTAGCACATATACAGTGACCCTAAAAAAATAGAGATAGAGAGATACATATACACACCTGTGTGTATAGAATGAAAAAAGACTGAAAGGATATAGACTAAAATGTTAACAGTGATTATTTCTTGGTCATAGGATTAGAGGTGATAATAATATAATAATTATTTTTGCTTATCTGTAGTATCCACATTTTCTAAGATAGATAGGCATTACCTTTGTAATAAAAGCGTCCACAAAATGTCTCCAAATTAGTACAATCTTTAAAACATAGGTTTAAAGGAGTGCAACTATGTGATAGTTGTTACACGCCATGAATAATTTACAAATTAAATGGATTTTAAAGCACATTCACATTTGTACATTTTATAGTCAACGAGGAGTGACAGCCATTATTTAGAATTCCAGCAAAGAGCAACCATAACTCTTTGTCACCTACTCAGCATCTAAACAATAGCCTGACTGCTCACCTGCCTGGCCTGGGCCGGAGGGAAGGGAACCGGAGTCCACACTAAACAACCAAGTTTATGACCGCTGAGCCAGAAAGGAGGAGAGGATGGTCTCTTCGCAAAACTGATGAGAACGGTAAGGAGGGTTGAAATATGTCAGCGAGACCTAAGAGGAGGGGAGAATGGAGGGGGATATCAGCGTGTATCAAAATCTCGCACCGAGGCCGCGACATTGAGTTTCATAAAGATGAGGAGATAAGGAAACATTTCAGGCCAGGAGCTGGGGAAGGAGAAGCAAAGCAACCAGGGGTGGAGGAAAAGGACTCAAATGACAAATCCCAGAGAGCCCCTGGGGAGTAACCAGCCTGTAATGAGCCTGAGATATTCCTAATTGTCTTGGGGGTGCATGGGGAGCTGCAGCATTGTAGTAAAATGAACTGTGGTCACAAGGAACCTAGCTGGATCCTGCTAAGAGGTTCCTTTCTCCAAAGGAGAGTCCTGGGAGGAAGCCCGCCAGCGAGGGAGGGGCACGCCTCTGGTTTGTTGGAAGGGAGGAGAATTGAGCATCTGCTTGGTGCATTCAGTGCAACATCAGGGGCTCTACCCGCTTCTCAAACTCTAGTGTGCCCATGAATCACCCTGGGAGCTGGTTAAAATGCAGCTCCGATTCAGCGGGGCTGGGGTGGGGCCGGAGAATTTGTATTTCTAAAAGGTTCGCAGGTGATGCTGACGCAGCTGCCAGCGCGTGGACCACGGTTAGCAGCTGGGTCACAATGGCTAGATGGGACAGTCCCCTCCTCTGTGCTCAGGTTCTGATGAACTGGCGAAGCATCCTGCCCAGTGCTGTTGACTTTTGCAGCCTGCCTGGCCGGGCATCGGTCGGGAGGAAGGAGCCAAGACGATTTCCCCACATCCCTTCTTCCTGTTTGGGTATTCAGTATCTCTCCCGCCTCCCTCAGTCTCTCTTTCTCTGCACAGCCTTCCTCTTTGCAACAGCCTCGTCATTACTGCAGGAGATTTATTTTTAGAGTCAAGGCCACAGAGCTGCAGATTCGGCGAGGCCTAAAACAAATCGACAAACGGAAAGTGTTTGTCTTTGAAGCGGTGTGAATGAGGGGCCCGCTAGCCCAGCCTGTCGAGAAGCTCTTATCTCTGCTTGTTTCCCCAGTCACCCACGTGGGCTGCCTCTTCCCCCCCTCCCAGATCAGAAAGGAGGTGGAAACACAAGAAGCAACTGAAATCTCCTAATCGTTCCCCTTGAGATCTTGCCCAATCCCCCTTTTAGCCAGCCACCCCGACAGAGGTGGCGGCTTCCAGAAAAGGGGCAGCACGAAATAAGACGGAGTTCGGCCATGTCTGAGCCCCAAATCCCGAGTGAAGGGATCAGGGTCAAAAAATAACATTCATAAAAATAAGTAAATACGAGGTGGAAATGACGGAGGTCGTGAGAATTTTCTTCCATTTTCCTCGAGCTCCTAAGTGGGGACTCAGTGAAGGACATGGAAAAAACAGCCTCTCTGCGTGACAACTGTCTCAGAGCCTTTCCAAGCCGCGCCCTTAGGGACAGCACAGCGACTCGCCTGACTCTTGTTCATCCTCCCAGAGGCCTCACCAGTAAATTTCCTCTTGATTCCCTCCTCTGGGTTCCAGGGGCCACGTTCCCCCAGCTCCATTGCTGTGCTCACCTTAGGTGGTAATTACTTGACAGTCAGTTCTTAGAAACCCGCTCAAGACCACCTTTCCCAGGTCCTCCAGTGTACCAGGCACTGCGTCACATGCATCCTGATAATAGAAGAAAAAGTCCTAAGCTAGCATTTATTGAAGGCTATCGTGCATCGTGTACAGTGCTGAGTGTTTTTATGTGAATTTAATTAGCTCCCTTAGTTCTCACAGCAGTGCTCTCAGGTAAGTATTACACCCATTTTACAGAGGAGGAAACAGAGGCCCAGGTGGGGTTAGAATGGATTCCTTCTAATTTTTGGCACTCCTGATTGTGTGAGCTTTGGACTCGGGGTACAGAGGTATTCCCCTCACCCACACACACAGTTTCCCAGCTCAAGACTCTGAGTTCCTGGTTTTCAGATTGCCTTTTTTTTTGGGGGGGGGGGTGGGGGCTGGCCTGAGAATCCCAGAGGTCAGTGATTGCTTAGGTCAGAGGTTTATGGGGAGTTGGCAAGGTATGTGGGAGGGGGTGGGAAGCAGTTTTAAAGGCTTTACTTTTAAAGTAAAATGTAAATACACTAGCTATCTATTTTACATTTGGTAGTGTATATATGTCCATACCACTCTCTCACTTCGTCCCAGCTTCCCCTTCCCCTTCCCCGTGTCCTCAAGTCCGTTCTCTATGTCTGCTTCTTTATTCCTGGAGGTGGACCATTTTTAAAGTCTTTATTGAATTCTTTCCAATATTGCTTCTGTTTTATGTTTGGGGTTTTTGGCCACAAGGCATGTGGGACCTTAGCTCCCTGAGGAAGGATCGAACCCACACCCTCTGCATTGGAAAGTAATGTCTTAACCACTGGAACTCAGGTCCGTTCTCTACATCTGTGTCTTTATTCCTGTCCTGCCCCTAGGTTTTTCAGAACGTTGGACCAACTCCCCACCCCACACCCAATTTCCTCTGCTTTGTATGAAGAGGTAACTACTCCTAAAATCAGATCATGAAGGAGGTGGAGGTGCCCAGGTCTGTTCATTTAACCAGTATTTCCTGAGTGCCTGCTATGTGCTCAGGAAAGCACATTCCTGTCCTCAGGATTCGTCCACTGAATGGGAAGCCCGGCAACAAACAAGCAAATGAATGAATGTCTCATGTAACTTACACGGAAAGGAGTCACACTGGGTAAGGAGAGGGTGGTGGGGGGCTAGTGTAGACAGGCTGGTCAGGGAAGGGATTTGGAGTAGAGACCAAGACAAGGTGAGGCAGACGGGGAGCAGTAGGGAGCAGCTGGCTGGTGGGAAAAACAAGTGTCTAGAGGCAGGACCAGGCTTGTAGGGTTCAGGAAACAGGCCAGCACAGCCTAAACAGGGGCTGCCAAGTGTCGGGGCAGGGAGAGCTGGGGCTTGATTGGTAGGCAGGACCAGATCAGGAGGGTCTTGCGGGCCATGGTGAGGAGTTGGGATGTTTTCCTTTCTTTCTTTTTGTTTTTTTTTTTTTGCGGTACGCGGGCCTCTCACTGTTGTGGCCTCTCCCGTTGCGGAGCACAGGCTCCGGACGCGCAGGCTCAGCGGCCATGGCTCACGGGCCCAGCCACTCCGCGGCATGTGGGATCTTCCCGGACCTGGGCACGAACCCGTGTCCCCTGCATCGGCAGGCGGACTCTCAACCACTGCGCCACCAGGGAAACCTGGGATGCTTTTCTTGAGTAGTAAGTCAAGATGGCCGTCACTTAGCTAGAGAGTGGATAAAAAGTGTCCATTCCAGCCCCTCCTCAGGTACTCAAGCTGAAGGTCTGCACGGCTGGGGGAAAACATAACGAGTCACACTGGTGGTTCCCAAGTGGAGGGTCCTGGACCACACTTTGAGAAGCTTGGCTCTGAGCTCTGATCCCTGGTGGAGCAGTAACTGCTAGTGCCCTGCCCATTGCTTCCCAAGTCTTTCCTCTTGAGGGCTGTGATTGGCTGCCTGCAGTGGGAGTTAATCTCCTCAACCAATGACCATCAAGGAGTTGATGGATGGGTATTTTGCTTCCTTGCCCCTTGGTGGGCCAATTCAGAGGTGTGTTCCACATGGTCCCCAGTGATTTTGAGTCCCAGTTGCCCACAGTGGGAACCAGCTCATAAACTCTCCCTGTATTGCCTTTCCTCCTTTCTCCATCTCACTTCCTCATTTCCCTGCTGATACTCCCTGGGCTCACCTCCCAAATAAACCACTGACATCCAAATCTTTGTCTCCAGGTCTGCTTTGGGGGGAACCCAAATTAAGACATCTGGTCGGGACTTCCCTGGTGGCAGTGGTTAAGAATCCGCCTGCCAGTGCAGGGGACACAGGTTTGAGCCCTGGTCCGGGAAGACCCCACATGCCGCAGAGCAACTAAGCCTGTGCACCATGACTACTGAGCCTGCGCTCTAGAGCCCACGAGCCACAGCTACTGAGCCCGCGTGCCACAATTACTGAAGCCCACGCGCCTAGAGCCTGTGCTCCACAAAAAGAGAAGCTACCGCAATGAGAAGTCCGTGCACTGCCACAAAGAGTAGACCCTGCTCACTGCAACTAGAGAAAAGCCCGTGCACAGCAATGAAGACCCAACACAGCCGAAAATAAATAAATAAATATATAAACAAAACAAAACAAAAACTTATTTAAAAAAAAAGAACATAGGCAGAACACTCTATGACATAAATCATAGCAAAATCCTTTTTGACCCACCTCCTAGAGAAATGAAAATAAAACCAAAAATAAACAAATGGGACCTAATGAAGCTTAAAAGCTTTTGCAAAGCAAAGGAAACCATAAATAAGACGAAAAGACAACCCTCAGAATGGGAGAAAATATTTGCAAATGAAGCAACTGACAAAGGATTAATCTCCAAAATTTACAAGCAGCTCATGCAGCTCAATATCAAAAAAACAAACAACCCAATCCAAAAATGGGCAGGAGACCTAAAGAGACATTTCTCCAAAGAAGATATACAGATTGCCAACAAACACGTGAAAGGATGCTCAACATCACTAATCATTAGAGAAATGCAAATCAAAACTACAAGGAGGTATCACCTCACACCAGTCAGAATGGCCATCATCAAAAAATCTACAAACAATAAATGCTGGAGAGGGTGTGGAGAAAAGGGAGCCCTCTTGCACTGTTGGTGGGAATGTAAATGGATACAGCCACTATGGAGAACAGTACGGAGGTTCCTTAAGAAACTAAAAATAGGGCTACCATACCACCCAGCAATCCCACTACTGGGCATATACCCTGAGAAAGCCATAATTCAAAAAGAGGCATGTAACACAATGTTCATTGCAGCTCTATTTACAATAGCCAGGACATGGAAGCAACCTAAGTGTCCATCGACAGATGAATGGATAAAGAAGACGTGGCACATATATACAATGGAATATTACTCAGTCATAAAAAGGAACGAAATTGAGTTATTTGCAGTGAGGTGGATGGACCTAGAGTCTGTCATACAGAGTGAAGTAAGTCAAAAAGAGAAAAACAAATACTGTATGTTAACACATATATATTGAATCTAAAAAAAAAAAGGTTCTGAAGAACCTAGGGGCAGGACAGGAATAAAGACGCATACGTAGAGAATGGAGTTGAGGACATGGGGAGGGGCAAGGGTAAGCTGGGACGAAGTGAGAGAGTGGCATGGACTTATATACACTACCAAATGTAAAATAGATGGCTAGTGGGAAGCAGCCGCATAGCACAGGGAGGTCAACTCGGTGCTTTGTGACCACCTAGAGGGATGGGATAGGGAGGGTGGGAGGGAGACCCAAGAGGGAGGAGATATGGGGCTATATGTATATGTATAGCTGATTCACTTTGTTTTAAAGCAGAAATTAACACACCATTGTAAAGCAATTATACTCCAATAAAGATGTTAAAAAAAAAAACCATCTGGTCTATGTGATAAGCAGGAAGTCCCCATTTAATAGTCTCTCTCTCACAAGTGATGGCACAAAACAGTTGTCCAGATATCTTGTAGGTAGAAGGTGGGGGCCATTAGCTGGGGAAAAGGACAGAAATAGCAGTTGGGAGGGCCACAGGCCAGCACTATCACATCCCACACAAGGACCCCAGTGGACCTCAGGAACATGGGCACAAAGAAGAGAGAAAACAGTTTGCATAGAAAATTGAACATAACGTCAGCTCCATGACAGCCGGGATGTGGTCTGTTTGCTTCACTGCAATAAAGCCTGGTCTGGCATCTAGTAGGTGCTCAATAATATTTGCTGAATGAATAGATGAAGCAGTAGGTGCTCAATAATATTTGCTGAGTGAATAGATGAAGCAAAGAAAAAGTAAAAAACCACGGGGTCCCATGGAATGGGAAGCTATTGATGGTTGTTACTCTCTCGTCCAGCCCCACCTGAATCTCCTCAATCAACTTTCTTTCGGACTCTGTGAGGTATCCAGCATCCTTTTGGTCATCACCATCCCATATTTTCCTGCTCCACTTGAGCTAGTGTCATGTGAAACCCAAAGTACTTTACTAGGACAGTAGTATAACATTAATGACCATGGCCATGCCAACACTGTTCCCATCGTATCCATTTCTTCATCTTCCTGAGTCCACAGCTAGACTACATTTCCCAGGCTTCCTTGCAGTTAGGTTGGGGCCATGTGACTGAGTTCTAGCCTACGGAAAGTAGGCAGAAGTAGTATATCTGAACCATAAAAATCTGCCCCTCAGGAGCCTCCATTTTCTCATCTTGTTCGACCTTGACCTCGGAAGCCACATATTGAAGTTCGTAGTGCTGTTTTCCACAAGATGAAGGGATCCTGGATCCCTGAATCGCCATGTGCAAGGCCGTCCCTGGAACGCCTGATTGGAATGTGATGTGAACGAGAAATAAGCCTTTCACACATTCTGTTAAGCGACAGAGATTTGGGGGATGTTCGTTACAGCTCCTTGCCTGTCTCCACTAACTGAGAGACCTTGTAGCTCAGGCGTGACTGTTGACCTGAAAGGCAGTGGGGAAGATTCCTTGGGCAAAGGAGCAGCTCCACACCAGAAGCATCCTGAAAGCATTGTCTGTGAGGCTGATGGAAAAGGAGGGATCCACCCTTTACCCCACACTTCTAGAACTCCTCAAGGGGTCTTTGAAAATAAAAACGAACAAGAATTCTGCACAGAACCTTCGGTCGTGCCAGGTACAGAGAATCTACTGGGAACCGAGCCCCCTGGAGCAGCAGTAGCCCCAATTCCCCTGACTTAATCAAATGGTGATTTTGTATAGGGATGAATTTGCAATTTGTTTCCCTGACCTGAGACAGATGGTTACGATGTCAAAATCTTACATTATTTATGAGGCTGTACAACGTTGGGGAAAGGACTGGCCGGGTGGTTCCAGGTCTGTGTCACAAGGGCAGGTCATGCTGCCTCTCCCAGCCTGTGTCCTGGTTTGTAAAGCGAAGGGTGGGGCGGGGACGGTTGGGATGTGCGGAACAGACAATTTTTGGAGGTGTCTTCCAGGACAAATAGCTGAGAATTCAACATCTGCATGCCCAAAGGAAGGAGAATAGATGCATTTTGAAAATGAAAGGAGAACAGCAAGGTGAGCCTGAGGACCGGGGATGTAGCCTGTGCTCCGTGATTGAAATCTCCAGGCTGTCTTTCTCCCCCATGCTGAGGCTGAGAAACAGGCAACCAGACGCAGCAGTAAGATATCCACGAAGCCAGCCTTTCAGGCTCCTGGGGGACAGCACAGAAGAAGGGCAGGGTTGCTATAGGAGAAAGAAGGCTGGAGTCAAACACGGAGCTGCTGTGTCTGTGACGCAGACTGGCCATCGCTGAGGAAGACCAAACCGGGGAGGCCTGGCACAGGGCCAGAGCTGTCACCGTCTGGGCATCTGAGCCCAGGGAGCCCCCGAGGTCAGCTGTCTCCCCAGAGTGGAGAGCGGCCAATTTGCACTATCTCAGCTGCTAGTTGCCGCCAAGTCACAGCAAAGCATTCAAGGTACCAAAGACAGCCCATGTTGCCCACATCCGCTCCTGTGACTGAAGCCGAGGCTGGGAGGCGCCCTGGCACACACAGAACTTGCAGGCAGCCAACTTTGACAGGGGGGTTTTAACCTTTTGTGGACCATGCACCCCTTTGGCATCTGGTGAGTCTATGCGCTTCTTCTCAGAATAATGGATTTAAATGCGTCATATAGGATCACCGAGGAAACCAATTCTATTGAAACGCAGTTATCCAAATATTTAAAAACAAGTTTGTGAGGGAGTCATACATGTGCTTCTTTATTAATGCATTCAACAACAAGATTTAGTGGCAGATCTAATAACTACTCTCATTTCACCCTAGTGAGGAGTGTAAGCGATCTTTAAAGATATCTGCAACAGCTCTGATGTGCTGTAAAGATAGCTGTGGTTTCTGCTGGTGACAGTCACAGGGACTGCTGATGCTACTATGGTTTCTTGTCTATGTTCATGATGGAAGGAAGTGCTCAATTTCAGTTAGAGGTTAGTAAAACTGAAGATGCAATTTTTTTCCCATCCGAGTTCACGGACCCTTAAATGTTACGCACAGACCCCTTTGCCCGGTATGGAACGGCTGCTAGGGGGTGGAAGTGCTCTGGGGACACAGACAGGGCTCTGGAGCAGTTCTTTTCTCATCTGTAGGCAGGGCAGGTAGGACTAGATCGGGGTTGGCTAATCGGTGCAAAGTGCTGTCTCCCCGCTCCCCTGCCCGTGGTAAGCCTCGCTAATTGATCGAGGCTCGGCTCCCCACAGAGCCCCGAGATGGGCAGCCCGCTTCTCAGCCCAGTGCTTCAGGCAGCCATCGCTAAACGATTGGAGCTGGCACCGAAATGAAACCGATTTGCCATTCCAGGGCTGGAAGCTCTCTAAGGCCCATTTCTGCCCTGACATGATATGATTACCCGTGATTAAAATATGGTCCCTGCCCTCAAGGAACTTCGGAACCAGTGAGCATCTTAAAGGTCGGTGGGGAGTGAGGAAGGGGGACATCCCTACACAGTTCCTCACCAGGCATTCAGTCATTTCACAGTCAGGGCATCGATTTTACTTTTCGACTTGTAATTTCCACCTCCTGGATTCCATTATCACTCGCTCAATATCCGACGACTCGCCATTTCTCTGGCCACCACTCTGAGACTCATGCATTGCTGAGCATAGCAGAAGACATTGCCTAAAACACATTACTACCTGGAAGTAATGATTGGGTTTTACACAGCCAAGACCTTGATGCTTCCGTACATAAGCAATCATTCCACCTTCCTCTTTCCCAGTCACGTGGACTCCCCAGATGGAACCCAGGATTAACCCTCTGTGCTCAAGCCCCAGACCCGGGACACCCCAGCCTCTCTCATCCACCCTCCTTCCCTTCATGTATGAAATACCCCGCAGCTGGAAGCTACCGCTCCTGCCTTATGTTTTAGATATGTTGCCATTAACAGATTTTTTGGAAAACACCCAAATCTGTCCAGCCATAGCTGCTGGAAGCATTTCTTTATTAACCCGATGGGGAGGTATAACGTAGTGGTGAAAGTTTTAAGCCAGTGGTTCTCCAAGTGTGGACCCCAGCTCTGAAGCGTCAGCATCGGCTGGAAGCTTGTTATAAAAGTGAGTTCCCTTCAGGATACTGATTTCATTCCCTTTGGATGACTGTGACGATTATTTCACAATGTATACATAACCTGTGCTCTAGAGCCCACAAGCCACAACTACTGAGCCCGTGTGCCACAACTACTGAGCCCGTGCGCCACAACTACTGAAGCCCGTGCACCTAGAGCCCGTGCTCCGCAGCAAGAGAAGCCACCACAATGAGAAGCCCACGCACCGCAACCAAGAGTAGCCCCTGCTCGACGCAACTAGAAAAAGCCCAAGTGCAGCAGCGAAGACCCAACGCAGCCAAAAATAAATAGAAAACGAAACAAGACATCAAGTGTGACTCCTGAAATATGCACACTTTTTAATTTGACAGTTATACCTCAAATAAAGATGGGCGTGGGGAGAAGAAAGAAGCAAAGCTAATTCTCGTCCACAGGAGAGACCCACTACTCAGAATCTCTGGGGGTGGGGCCAGCCCTTGAGGCCCCCAGGGAAGTCTAATGCACTAAAGATGGAGAACCCTTGGATTGAGGTCCATTGCCATCACCTTTTTCGGCCTCAGTTGATCCCTCTGTAAAATGGGAGCAACGACACTCACCTCCCTCACCTCATGAGAGGATGACTCAAACAGTGAGTGTGAGAACCGTTTGCAAAGCCAAGGCAAGGCCAGCTATTATTATTATTAAGCACTTTGTTGCAGGATTTTGGGGGTGATGGGGGAGAGTTAGGGGAGATTTCACTTTAAGCTGACAGACTTGAACTCCACCCTGGTTGGAGGAATGCGGGGATCGTTGTTTTCCACAGCTGGGATACTCTGGGGCTCAGCCCCAAGGGCTTGCTTGGCTGAGGCCATGTCACTACTCCCCACTGACTGGCTCTCTGGGGACTTGACTTCCCCACCTGAAAGTCACAGGCATTTGAATCCCCCTCAGACCTTTCTCCAGTGACTCTGGTTCACAAAGTTTCTAATTCAGGTCAATTAAAATTCCTGGGTCCGAGCCGCCCGGTGGGGAGGGAGATGACAGGGCAGCAGCTTTGGCAGTGGAGACCAAGTGACAAAACAAGCCGGGCTTGTTTGCATCCGTGGGCCACCCCCTTAAGGTGAAAAAACACAGACGAATGACAGGCTCTGGGCAGGTAAGCCGGCAGATGGGATGAGTTTGCTGCCCCAGTTTAGCGGGCCAGGTGGTCTGTCAACCTCAGATCAACCCGAACAGAAGGCAGGAGAAAGAAGAGCTGGCAGAGAAGCCCTGTGGGCCCAGCGGGCTGTCCTCCCTGGCTCCCTGCTGAACCTGGCTGGGACCTGTCGGTGGCCTGCTCTTTGGGCACGACCAGAAGGTATACCAGTCTCATCCTTCTACTTTACTTGCCATGGGAGATCTGAGGCCCTGGAGATCCAAAACTTTACTTAGATATACTTAGGGTACCATTTAATTTTCTTAACAACCCTATGAAGGGGGGGGTACCATTATTATCCCCATTTTACAGATGAAGAAGTTGAGGCACAGAGAATTAAGTAACTGGCCCACTTGACAGAGCTAGGATTCAAACCCAGCAGCCTGGCTCCACAGCCCAAGCTCTAAACTGTGAAGCTTAACAATCCCCCCCCCCCCCAGAAGGACCTTGCAGACAGGAAGAAACCAATGTCATCTAACCTGTCAGAGGGATTTTGCAATTTCTTAGGCGCTGGAACATTTTCCTCTGAAGGTTCTCATCTTGAAATCATGTTCTGCCCCCAGGGAAGGGCCTTTTAAGTTTGGATGTGACAGAAGGAATCAGAAAATAGAAAGTAAAAGTTAACTGCACAGATAATCAAAGATGCTTAACAGAAAGACAAAAAACTCAAACCACATTCCAATCAGCTTATGAAGAGAAAGCAGACTGAGGACAAAAAATATGGTTGATATAGTTATTTTAGGAAAGAGCTCATCCGAATTGATGTGGAAATATGAAGAAATGAGCAAAATACCAGATAACTTTTTAGTCATCTGTGTATAAGTATTGGGATAGCAATACGTAAGAGGTCAGAAGGGTAAAACTGCATATATACGTAGCTTGTGGTGGTTTTAAAAGGGGCAGCGACAAGAACTTCTGTTCTCTTTGTCCAACGAAGGTAGCCTAGGTACCCAGCTAACACGATCCACTATACAGGACTGTACCGTAATAGGTTTATAATACTTTTCACGCAGTTAATACGTACATAAAAAACAAACACAAAGAATAAAGAAAACATTTTAAATCTTACAGTATAGTATCTTGAAAAGTACAGTCGTACCAGTACAACAGCTGGCATACAGGGGCTGGCACACACGTTCGCATCTTTGAAAGTTTGCAACTTGAAGGTTCATATGTAGGGGACTTACTGTAGATAAATTAGCTGATATATGTCCCTCCTCTTCCGTCTGTGGGCTGCCAACAGAAGCCACTCCTCCTACCCACTGCACTGTCCCTACATTCTAGGTCCTGGAAGTCATCTAATGACTCTGATGTCCGACCAAGGGATGGAGGCCCAGGGCATCCTGGAGCCCCCAGTCCTATTGGCCTCAGCCCACTTTTGTGTTTTGGTTTAATTCCAAGGTAATTATTACTGGGAATGTTTGACATCTTAAAAAAATATATGGGCCAATGAGCACCTGAAAAGATGCTCAACATCATTAGAGAAATGCAAATCAAAACCATGATGAGACACCACTTCATATCCATAGGATGGCTATAATATATATATATATATATATATATATATATATATATATATATATATATATTTAACGGTACGCGGGCCTCTCACCGTTGTGGCCTCTCCCGTTGTAGAGCACAGGCTCCGGATGCGCAGGCTCGGCGGCCATGGCTCACGGGCCCAGCCGCTCCGCGGCACGTGGGATCTTCCCGGACCGGGGCACGAACCCGTGTACCCTGCATCGGCAGGCAGACTCTCAACCACGGCGCCACCAGGAAAGCCCCTAATATTTTTTTCTAAAAATGGAAAATAACAAGCGTTGACGAGGATGTGGAGAAATTGGAGCACTCCTACATTGCTGGTGGCAATGTAAAAGGTATAGCCACCGCAGAAAAGAGTTTAGCAGTTCCTTAAAAAGTTAAACACAGAGTTACCATACGACCAGCAATTTCACTCTTAGGCATACACCCAAAGGAGTTCAAAATGTACGTCCACACAAAAAACTGTACACGAATGTTCTTAGCGACACTATTCATAATGGCCAAAAAGTGAAAACAGCCCAATGTCCATCAACTGATGAATGGATAAACAAAATGTGGTCTCTCCACATAGTGAAATAGCTTTCCACCATAAAAAGGAATAAAGGACTGACACATGCTACCACATGGATGAACCCTGAGGACATCGTGCTAAGTGAAATAAACCGGTCACAAAAGGCCATATAGTGTATGATTTCGTTTATACGAAATGCCTAGAACAGGCAAATCTACAGAGACAGAAAGGAGATTAGAGGAGGAGAGAATAGGGAAAGGCTGCCGAATGGGTACAGAATTTCTTTTGGGGTGATAAAATATTCTAGAATTAGATAGTGGTGATGGTTGCACACCATTGTAAATATACTTAAAACCACTGAAATGCACGCTTTACAATGGTGAATTTTTATGGTACGTGAATTTTACCTCAATAAGAAAAAATATGACCTACCACCTCTTTTGTGGACCAGGTACTGTGGTAGGAAGACCACCGTGTTACTTCTAACTCTTAGACCAAGCCTTTGGGCATTGAGGCAGGTATTAATATCCTCATTTTATAGGCACCGAGGGGTCCAGCGACCTATCCTGGGCCCAAGGTCACACGGTGGTGAATTTGCGAATTGGATCCACTTTGGGAATCTGCTCCCAAAGTGTGGGACCCTTCTGAGAGGGTCCCCACCTACGTAGCCTGTGCGGCGTCAGGGATTCTCAGGGGTGCCCCCATTCTGAAGCTGGCACAGAAGCCCAACCCCATTCTAGTGGCACACGCTGATACATGCGTGTGTACCTGTGCGTACGTGTGCGTGGGCTGGCTGTTTCTACCCCATCTCCCAGCATCCCCTCCGCTCCAACTCCCAACAGGTTGACTTCCTCACAGAGCAGCTGGAGGGCCTTGAATATTCTGGTCTCAGGTGCCAAGAGGGGCAGCTAGTGCGGGGAACCCAGTAAGACCCTGGATTCACAGAGAACTGTGGTCAACTTCCGCAGCAGACGCTCCTGGTGCCAGGCCCAAAGTCCCTTGGCATTCATCAGTCTAGAACATTCTCAAAGGGCATGAGATCCCCACCTGAGGGCTTTGAGGCAATGCCCCTGGGAGCATCTCCCAGACACTGATACATGGGAACGAGAGGATGAAGACTCCAGCTTTGCCATTGCCCAAGTGGGGTTACGCTGAGGCATCTTATACAGGGTCTCTCAGAGAAGCCCAGTGGGTTGACTCCCAACGTCTCACTCCGGGAACTGGCTTGACAACACCTTCCTTACTGCCCACTTCCCTTCTCTGCCTCACTTCCCTGCTCCCAAATCAATCACTTGGCCCCAGATCCTTGTCTCAGGTCTGGAAGAGGCCAGCCTAAGACATTTTCCCTTGGTTACGCTTGCTGTATGTCCTTGGGCAAGTCTCTCAGTCTCCCAGAGCTTTTCGGGGGTGAAGAGGCCGACCCAGGGGACGAGCTCAATCACGACTGGATTATTCATCTGACCAGGGAGGACCTAGAGGGAGGATTAACTGGGATCAATTCTACTCCTACACCTCTGAGAGGTTCAAGATAAACCAGATCACAACAGCAGGGGGGAATTTTCCAACCTAAATCTGACCACTCAGGGGCTGTCATCTAGAAAATGTAGCTGGAGGCTATGTGTCCCTTCCACCCCTCACCCAGCCCCCAGGACAACTTCTTGGTCAGCCCAGGAGGTTGGGGAGAGGTATGAGTGGGAGTGGGTATCAAGAGTGCCTGGAGGGACAGAGCCCCTGACCACCCAAAAGACAGTGACTTTGGGCTGGCCTTGCTTGGACTACCCCTGGCCTGCCCAGAATGTCCCAGAGCAAGGCTGACAGGTCTGGGGGCTTCAGCTGGACCGCCAGTGTGACAGATGGCCTCCCTTGGCTGGGCTGGGACTAGGCTGGCTTTGGGGCCGAGGCGCCTCTCGTCCGCCTCCCCCCCGCCCCCCTTCTTTGTCCCCAGGCCCACTGCAGGCCTGGCTGTAATCATGTTCGCTTTTGGTCCTATGTGTTTGCCCCTCGTCTATACAGCTGACTGACCTTCTCAGAGGGTGTGTGTGTGTGTGTGTGTGTGTGTGTGTGTGTGTGTGTGTGGTGGGTAGTGGGGGTGTGTGGGCTTGTCTGTAAATGAGAAAGCAGCAAATGAAATACCTCAGGAGGGTGGGTCCCTGTTCCGTGCATTTAGGCCGCCAGCCTGGCACCTGGAAGAGCAGGGCTGCCTGGGGAGGGGAGGGGGAAGGGTGTCTCTGAGTCTGTGACCTTGGCCTCTAGGCCTTTGGGTGACTCTCCTGGGTGTCTGACTGGTCTTGGCCGGCTCTGTAGTTGTTGAGGCTGCCTGGGCTGCCCGAGGCCGCCTTCTGCCTCTGCCACATTCTTTTTCGCAGACAAACAGATTCCTTTGCTCCCTGGAACAGCCGAACGGGGGGGAGCAGCTGTGAAAATAAACACACGGCAGCTGATTGGAGGGCTGCGGGCTGTTTTCTGGGGTCTGCCTGGGTCCAGAGCTCCCCAGCCCCAGTGGGTGCCCTGGCTTGAACCCAGGAAGGGGAGGGTGGGCCTGTCCCCTCGCTGTCTGGGAGTAAGCCAGCCCTTCTCCCTGGGTTTTCCTCACAGAGACAGTCATCGGGAGGCTCTTGGCAGGCCTGGTCCTCTCTCCAAGCCCCCTGACCGGCTGTGACGGTCTCCAGCCAAGCCCAGAGAGAAAATATTTAGAGAAGGGCCTTTCCTAAGCAGAGTCGGCCCTTGGGTCATTGGAAGTAGTCCCGGGCCTCTGTCCTGAGACACCCTGGGGTGCCTTGAGTGGGCAAAGCAGGCCACATGGATACTCCCTGAGTCTGTGGGCTGGGAGGACAGCTAGTTATATCTCTGGTTCTATTCCACAGTGAGTGACGAGCCATATGCATATTGGAACCGGGAAACCTTTCCTCAGAGGTAAGGAAACAGATGCAGACAGTGGTGGTGGCCCAGAGCTGGTCAGAACATTCTCTCTTCTCCCCTTCATGGTGTGGAGCATACACGGTATGGGGTTGCCAGCCACAGCGTCAGGGCCGCAGCTAACAGCTCTTCGCTTTGCAATCAGCGCGCACCTTCGCTTCCCGTGCAGACCCCGGCCGTGTGGTAAGCGGGGGGCTTGCCCAGCCCGGAGCCCGAGCACACCAGCTGCAGACGATCAGCCAGGAGTCCCTCAGCAGTGCCTGGGCCTCCCCATATGGAACAAAACCCTCCAGGGCTAGGTTTGGAATTGTCTATACATTTAATCAACCGGTGTTATTAGTCTGCCCTGCTCATGCTGCCGTAACAAGGACCACAGACTGGGTGGCTTAAACCACAGAAATGTACTGCCTCCCAGTTCTGGAGGCTGGAAGTCCAAGATCAAAGTCCCAGCAGGGCTGGTTTCTTCTGAGGCCTCTCTCCGTGGCTTGTAGACGGCCGTCTCCTCCCTGTGTCTTCAAGTGGTCTTCCCCGTACGTGTGTCTGCGTCAAGAGACTCCAGTCAGATTGGATTGGGGCCCACCCACGTGACCTCATTTTACCTGAGTGACCTCAGTAAAGTCCTTATCTCAAATACAGTCACATTCTGAAGTCCTGGGACGTGGGGGGCAGGACATCGATGTATGATTTTTTCTTTTGCAGGGGGAACAATTCAGCCCTTAACAACCAGACTACCACTGACCTCTCTGAAAAAGAGAGGGGCCACCTCCCCTGGTAAATTCCGCCCCGTTTGCTCAGCTGTCTAAGCCACATGCACGAGGCCCAGGACCACAAATGCAGCCTAACACGAGGCTGGAATGTCAGAGCCAGAAGGCCTCAAAGGCCACCTGAGCTACAGGTGCGCATTCCTTATCTGGCAGGTGAGGGGTCGGGCCTGGAGAGAGGATCTGTTCAGTGGCCCCCAGCCCAGCCCGGATGGGAGGGAACTTGTGTCTCCCAATGGCCAGGCCAGGGTCCACTCCCTGCACTGCACCACTTCTCCCCACTCTGGCCTGTGGGTCTGTTTCCCACCCTGATTCCTGCCTCTCCTGCAGTTTCTCCAGTCAGGCTCCCCCAGCCTCCCACCTAGCAGGTGCTATTCCCACTGCTTTTTCTCTGAGGGAAAGTGGGGGGAGCAGAGGCCTGTCTTCCTGGAGGGGTGGCTTCCCCTTCCGCGGCAGTGGAAGTGGTACCGAAAACTTGGCCTCTGTGCACCAGTGCTGAATCGAATCTCGGAGACAGAGTTTTGGGTGAAGTAGAAAAGAATAGCTTTATTGCTTTGCCAGGCAAAGGGGAACACAGCGGGCTTGTGCCTCTCAAAACTGTGTCCCAACCTGGGGGGATCTGATGAGGAGCTTTATAGCAATGGTTCAAGGGCAGGGTTGCTGATAAGGAACAGGGTGTGTGTAGGGCCTGCACTCCTTTAATCTGGGCTCAGGTGGTCTCCTGATGAGCTCCTTGAGGTTATCTGGAATGAAGAATGCTAACGTCTTCCAGTTGTTGGGGCTTTTAGTTCTGCAAAGAGCTCAAAGATATTGTTATATATATCCCTAGACTGGGAACCAGGACCCTGCCCCAAGGCTGCACTATTGTTTCTTTCTTTCTTTTTTTTTTTAAATTTATTTATTTTTGTCTGCGTTGGGTCTTCTTGCTGCGCGCGAGGGCTTTTCTCTAGTTGCGGAGGGCGGGGGCCACTCCTCACCGCGGTGCACAGGCTTCTCACTGCGGTGGCCTCTCCCGCTGCGGAGCACAGGCTTCAGGTGCGCGGGCTCAGTAGCTACGTCTCGCGGGCTCTAGAGCGCAGGCTCAGTAGCCGTGGTGCACGGGCCCAGTTGCTCCACAGCACGTGGGATCCTCCCGGACCGGGGCTCGAACCCGTGTCCCCTGCCTCGGCAGGCGGATTCTCAACCACTGCGCCACCAGGGAAGCCCCTGCACTATTATTTCTTGACTGCTTCTCCCTTGTCTCTGCATCCCGTCCCTTTCCTGATTAGCACCTGTTAGGATCTGCCCTTTGGAACTCAGGGAAGGTCATGGAGGCTGGAGTCTATTCCCTGCAAACAAGAAATGGCGGGGTTGGGGGGACACAGAAAAGCTTCTGTGTCCAGGAGCCCCACAGGGTCCTGCTCGGTTTCAGAAGGGGCAGGATGGAGGCCAGGCCCAGCCTTGCGACCCCAGTCTTTCCCAGCACGGGCCCAGGGACAGCTACGTCTTGCTCTCCCATCTCCCAGGCCTTGAGGGTGATGAGGATTGGCTGCTCTGAGAAACCGACTCTGAGATGGAGTTTAGCATGCAAGGTGTTTACTAAGGAAGGCCCTTGGGACCCACACCTGAGGAAGGGAGAGGAAGGAAGCAGGAGTGGGTGAGGGCAGAGGGAAGAGCTAAGCTTAGATCTGGACCAACAGCAGCTTGGCCGAACCCATAGAGAGCTCTGGAGCTTGATGGCCCATCAGAGTGGTACCCGGGTGATACCCTGCAGCCATCCGTCAGTGGGTGTGGGCTGCCCCAGGAGGGCGCTACCTCAACATGGCAGCTCTCAGCAGCTGAGGCAGACCCTGCCCAGAAGGGGCTGGAGCTGAGGGCTGGGAGGTGTGTCAGAACGCCCACCACAGGGGATGATGGTGATGTCGTCACCCTAAGCTTGTGAGTGCTTTGAAAGCAGTACCTCGATGACCTGTCTCCCCAGTCCCCCCCACCCCCACCAACTGCCCAAGTTACCTGGCACCCAGGAGGTGCTCACTAATTCCCTGCGGGGTGGTGGAGGCATATGACTCCCCAGCCGCAGGCCTCCCTAGGAAGTGTGCTCCATTTCCAAGTTGCCAAGAGACTGGTCATTTTGTAGATTCTTGGGTCTAGTGAGAGGGATGCCTCCATTTCCCATGAAGCAGCAGTATTTCCATGTGGATTTTCAGCGAGTCTCAGGTTTCCAGAGCATCAGGGGATGGCTGTGACTGCTCGCCCAGGAAGCCATTGCTCAGTTTTGGTCAAATTAGACTGTGTCTGAATCCACAGGGAAGAAATTGGGTGTAAGTCAGGCATCGTCCAGAGAGACTGTTCCTGTAGTTCCTGCTTTGTGTCAAGAGGGAAGTTATGACCAGACAGCAAGAGGAATGCACAGAGGCTGATCCCTCTGCTTTGGGAGGATGGTGGGAAGATGGGAGCTGGAGCTGGGGTAGCAATCTGGGGGAGTTCTAGTCACCCACTCTGGGATCTGGCCGGAGAGAGGTACATTTGAGAAGTGAGGGGGCATGTTTTCCCCTGGTTGGACTGGGGGCTCTGGGAGGACAGTTTGGAGTTGCATCTCACACTCATCTGGTGGACTCCACGTGAAAGAAAACTCAGAGAGTGGCACGGTGTGGTGAGCCGAGCTGCCCTTGGTTCCTGGGGGCCGGCAGTGGCACCCAGCAGTTATCTCAGTGGAAGGTAGCTGTGTTGAGGGCCAGCGGCCCTAGCCAGGGTCCAGGTGGGGGACATCACAGAGTTTTCAAGGTTTCATGGTACCAGTGAGAGTTGAGGGAAGGCGGAGCTGGCTGGAGTGATGGGGCTGTGACTTCTCCCAGGGAATCGGACTTGGGGTTCTCCAGGCTCAGACTTCAATCAGAGAGGCAGGGCCATCCATGCCTCAGCGATCACCATTCCAGGAGCAACCTACAGCAGCCACTCCACTGCAGAGACCTGGAAGCTTTGTTGGGGTGGGGCAGGGAACGTGGGAGGGAATGTCCTAGGACCTGATTCTTCCCCCTGCATCAGCCTCCTAAGTCCTTCAGAAGTTATTCAAAGTGTGGTCTCAGGACCAGTAGCCTCGGCATCACCTGGGAGCTTGGTAGGAATGCCGAGTCTCAGGTCCCAGCCCAGACCTGCTGAATCAGCATCGACCTTTTAACAATCTCCCCAGGGCATTTGTGTGAGAAGTGCAGGGTAGAAACCTGAGAGAGCCCCGGCATCTGCTCGAAGGGACCATTTACACAATTGCACCGCACTCCGTCTCCTGGCTCCAGCTGAAATCTCGTCGCCCCATCCTGTCCAGTGATGCCGAGGATTGGATGGGATATGGACAAAGAAAAAAAACTGGCATCTTCCTTCACTCATCTGACCATAGTGTGAGTTGATTTGTGGGTCTGCTCTGTGTAAGTGAAGGCGGCGGCTCAGAAGGGGAAGCCATGCAGTCAGTTAATGATGGAGATGGCACGAGAACCCACACGCTGTGACCTTGACTTTTCACCGCTGACCCTCAAAGTGGGCCACTACCACAGCCCAGTGCCCGTCCACAAACTGGCACCAGTTCACCGTGAGCTGAGTACAGAAACTGGGGGTGAGTGTTTAGAAAGTTTGATAGCAGCTTGACGGAGTATGTTTTTGTCTGTTAAAGCGAACGATAAAAGCCGGGGCTTGTATTTTCTAACTTGTATTTCCTTTTCATTTCATTTTTTTCTAGCGAATCATTTTTATTGTACTTTACAAATGTATCCATCCGTGGTGGATTGAAATTAATTAACAAGCAAACAAACCCAAACAAGACGGGTCCTACATTCGTAGATAGTTTGAGAAACGCTGCTTGATGCCATGCCATTTCAGGTCAAAGGGAGAGATTCTGGAAAACAGAAAATCATCATAAGCTTGCCCCAGCCTGGGCAAAACTTGTGAGCGCTGCAGCCTGAGGGGCAGGCTGACTTGGAAGGTGATGGTCACTGTAGCTCCATGTCCCCAAGTCTCCCAGAGGCCTGGCTACCATAGGAAAGTGGAGGTGTCGGGGGCAGGTATTGGTGGAAGCCTTAGGTTAAGTCATTCCATCTCCCTGCGTCCCAGTTTCCTCACCCGCTACTGGGTCACCTGCAAGGGGACCAGTGGAGCCGTCCTCCCCCGATGCTGTTGCCACCTGCCCTGAAGAAGCAGCAGGTGTTCGCCAGCCTCCCGATCTGACGGATGACACTGCCTTGGGCAGAAATATCCCGGCATCGGCAGCATTCTTCTGTTTCCGCCGACCCTGGCACGTTCTTGTCTGGCAGAGGGACAAGTGATTCCTTTTTATGAACCTGCAAACCTCCAGCCTCCCAGCCTCCCAGCTGGCACGGCACCAGGGGCTGGGCCTGACACACGGGCCAGCATTACCATCCAGACACACGGCCCTGCTACTCCCAGTTCTGGAGCGTCTGAGTCACCCCGCCTCGGCCGTGTCCATGAAAGACTTTGCAAGGATAAAGGAACAGGCTCTCCCAGGGGCCTGCTGATTACAATCTATCACCGCGTCTACACTTGGGCCTCCTTTCCCTGCGGGCCATGGATGCCGCTAAACCAGCAAAGAGGGTTATGGGTGTCAAAATGTGAACTGCTAAACCGGGGAAGGAGGCCCAGCAATTGTGGGATGTGTAAGCCTCTCTCGTCCTTCCTGACAGTGCTGTTTGTTTCCGTGCACGATAAAGGAGGGAGGCAAGGCACCGGCACATTTGTCCGGAATCATCAGACCACCCGGCCTCCAGAGCCCTCAGGGCCGAGGCGCACCCGTCCACCTGCGGGAAGCCTGCGTCTGGAGGCGGCCCTGTCAGACGCGCCCTGCGGCTGGCCTCTGTTTAATGAGTGTGGCGCCTGATGTGCCGAGAACCCCCTGCTTGTTTAGACAGCCTCACTGGCCACGACACGCGTCCCCTGCACCAGACCAGGAGGGGCAGGCCCCTGAGGAAGCCTGATCCTTTATTCTTCCAGAACCTGCCCTGGCTTGGATCAAAAGGATCTTGACCAAGGTCTGCTGGGGCCCAGAGAGCCTTATTTCCTGAGGTGCTGAGGCCGGCCAAGGGGGTGACAGGCAGTGCGGGATGCTCGGGTTCGCAGGGGATGCTCAGGGTTACAGGGGATGCTAGGGTTGTAGGTGATGCTTGGGGTTACAGGTGATGTAGCAGCAGCGGCTGCAGCCAGTCCCTCCTTCCCCTGACGGGCCTCCTGGAGCCGAGTGCCGGCCACGTCGCTCCGGCCTCTCTGGGCTTTCACCTTTGATTGCCTTTCAGTGTTGGCGGCAAAGGAAAATTGCAGGAGCTGTTTGGTGGGCACAGGCTGGGCCCCTTGTTAGCAGACCGATGGGGCACCGGCTGGCTTTCCCTAGGTCCTGATTTCTGAATCAGGTCTGAAAGCCTCGGTCCTTTTGCTCCCTCCTAGGTCGGGGGAAGGGACTTTCAACCTTGGCCCTGCTTCCCCTCCTGCTGCCCCTGCCCCTGAAGTTTATACTCCACCCAGCAGCCAGAGTGAACTTTTACATTTTTATTTTATAAACTTTCGATTTTGAAATAATTTCAGATTTGAAAAGTTGCAAAAATAGCGCCAAAAGTTTCTGCCTCCCCTTCACCTAGATTCCCTGAATCTACCAATTTTTGAGCTCTTGCTCTCAACACACACACACACACACACACACACACACACACACACACACACTTTTTTCCCCTGAAACTTTTTTTTTTTTTTTGCGGTACGCGGGCCTCTCACTGTCGCGGCCTCTCCCGTTGCGGAGCACAGGCTGCAGACGCGCAGGGTCAGCGGCCATGGCTCACGGGCCCAGCTGCTCTGCGGCACGTGGGATCCTCCCGGACCGGGGCACGAACCCGCGTCCCCTGCATCGGCAGGCGGACTCTCAACCACTGCGCCACCAGGGAAGCCTTCCCCTGAAACTTTTAAGATTAATTTACAGGCGTGATGCTCCTTTGCCCCTGTATATTTCAGGGTGTATTCCGTAAAAAAAGCAAAAACAGAGCAAGGACATTCTCTTAAAAGACCACAGTATCATTTATCAAAATGAGGAGATGAGCACTGATATAATACCATTTCTTGATTGACAGATCTTATTCAAATCTCATTAGTTGTCCCACTCCTGTTCTTTATAACAAAAGAAATAAAATTTTTTTCTTGCCCAGGAGCCGATCTAGAATCATTCATTGTATTCAGTTGTCATGTCTCTTTAATCTCCTTTAATCTGGCACGGTCCCTTAGTCTGTCTTTGTCTTTCGAGACATGAATGCTTCTGAAGAGCACAGACTGGTGACTTTGTAGATGGTCCCTTAGTTTGGTTCTGGTGTTTCCTGACTAGATTCAGGTTCTGCATGTTTGGCAGGAACCCCACTGAGGTGACGTGTGTCTTTCACGTGATGTCCATTTGATCCCTGACTGGTGATGTTCACTTTGATCATTTGGTAAGGTGCTGTCTGCCAGGTTTCTCCACTTTGTTACTAGTTTTCCCTTTATAATTAATAAGTATCTTATGGGCAGAGCAACCTTTTAAAAACTAGAAATCTGATTACATCACCTCCCTCCTCGAACCTCAGTTGAAATCCCAATTCTTTACCCTGGTGTCCCCAGCCCTAGGTCTTGGCCCCTGTTGAGATCTGTGCTATCATCTCCTATCACCTTTCTGGGAATTGCAGGCACACTGGCCTTCCTGCTCTTGCTAGAACACATCAAGCTCGTTTCCACCTCAGGGTCTTCGTACTAGCGGTTCCCTCTTCCTGGAATGCTCTTCCATCCAGTCATTACATGCCTGGCTTCTCATTCTTCTTTTCTTTTAAGGATTAAAAAATATATATATTCTTCATGCCTGGCTTCTTTGTGTCTTTCAGATCTCGGCTTACAGATCCCCTGAGGGAGGCCTTACCTGCCCACCCACCTAAAGGAGCTCCCAGTCGCTCTACCACAGCACCTGGTTTGGGTTCTTAGCATAGGATTTACTACCATCTGCCACTTTCTCATCTGTTTGCCATCTGTCTCCCCCATAAGAAGAAAGCAGGGACCCCGTGTACCTTGCCCGTGCACCTAGCACAGGGCCTGGCCCACGGCTGTGGGAGGAATATTGATTGAGAATTTGCTGAATGAACTCCTGATGAAGGATTGCTTAGTAACGATTGCAAGCTGGGGTCTTAACCCGGAAGTCTTGGAGTTCTGCCAGATCATCTATGTTGGCCGCAGTGCAGCTCTGCTGGGCTTGTGCGCAAATAGGGCAGATGGCAGTCCCGTGGCTTAGGGGTCCCTGCACGGTGCCCTTAAGGGGGAACTAGAGGAAACAACGAGAAGGCATAATGAGATGGGGTAGGGGGATGGAGGGATCTTTCAGCCCTGTAGTACAGATCCACCCTTCCTCCCTTCCTTCCTTCCTTCCTTCCCTGTAAAGTGTTGAGAGTGGGGGGGTAAAGGCTGGGGAATCAGTCATAAATACACTTACATTTAAAGCACAAAGGCAGCCTAGAGGGAAGGCTTACAGAGCAGCAGGAATGGCCAGGCCAGCCGGACCCCTAGAACAGAGGTGGGTTGGCTCGTTCTGAGCGGAGGAGAGGCTGCCAGGTTATCATCTTCAGGGAAGTCAGGCAGTTGTCTTCAGATGTCATCTCCCCTGTGTTCTGGCCAGAGGGTTCACCCAGCCACCCCTAGCTCCTGCCGCCTGGCAGATAAACATGCACACAGGGAGGGCGTGGCGCCCCTCTGGGAGAGTTTGTGTTTGACCACAAGACTGTGAAGAGAGAGTAATACTTAATACAAGGGGCAATTTCAGAGGAGAGATGTAAGGATGGAGCTTTCCCAGCAAACATCCCCCCAGTCATGCTGCCTGCCGGGGATCCCTGCACGGGACTGTGCTGCCGAAGATGTGCCAGGACAAAGCCCTTCCCTGTGCCACCAACAGCCAAGCTACAGGGACCTTGGATAGCGTCTCTCTCACACTCCTTCCCTCTTTGCTTCTCTCAGAGAGTGTCTTAGTCAGCTTGGGCTGCCATAACAAAATGCCACAGACTGGGTGGCTTCACCAACAGACATTTATTTTCTCATAGTTCTGAAGGCTGGAAATCCCAAATCAAGTAGGGTTGGTTTCTCCTGAGGCCTTACGCCTTGACTTGTAGATGGCCACCAAGAATGCTGTGTCTTCACGTGGCCTTTCCTTTGTGCACACGCAGAAAGAGCAAGCTCTCTGGCATCTCTTCTTATAAGGACACTAATCCTATTGGATTAGGGCCCCAGCCTCATGACCTCATTTAACCTTAATTACCTCTCTGAAGGTCCTAGTTCCAACTATAGTCACACGGGGGTTAGAGCTTCAGTATATGAATTTGGGGGGGCGGGGAGACAAAACTCAGTCCACAGTGGGGAGGGACCTTTGACTCTCAGCAGAGAGTTGTGGAGATTTTCCCACCAGATAGGTGTCTCAGGAGGTATCTCATCCCTCTCTTAATGCTGTTAGGGCTCAGGGATTAATTTTGAGAAATCCTCCCAGAAATGTCAGGGTCCACCTAGGTAATGCAGCTGACCTTAATGAAATGAAACCCAGGCCCTCTCAGCTGGCCCTAGAAGGAGAAGCTTCGAGTGGCAAGATGAGGGGTGAGGAGTGCTGCATGTGGGCCCCGGGGCTGGGATTCCTGCCTGAGGTTCATCTTCTCCCATGTCTCTGTATGTGTAAGTGCACTTCTGTGCACATAGAAGCATGCGTTCTTAGATTAGAGCTGCCAGGCAGGGAGGGGCTGCTGGCTCCCTCTACCCTGATCTCCCTCACTTTGGACACTTGACACCACCAAGCTGTGCTCCCTTTAGCCCTCTAGCCTAGGTGTGGCACAGGACCCCAGCTTTTTTTCTCAGGAGCCTACTAAAATAAAATTGGAACTTTCCAGAAACCTCTGTGGTTGCAGGGGACTCACTTATGCTGGCATGTAGGCTTGTGGGGCAGAGCAGGGGTCTGTTGCAATGATCTCTTGCTATATAACAAAGCCTCCCAAAACGTAGTGGCTTGAAATAATGACATTAATTTTGCCCAAGAATACACAATTTGGGCAGGTCTCAGCAGGGACAGCTCATCTCTGCTCCACTTGGTATCAGCTGGGGTGGCTTGAAGCTGGGGGTTGGATTATCTGAAGGCTCACTCACTCATATGTTTGGTGTCAATGCTGGTTGCAGGCTGAGACATCAATTGGATTGTTGATCAGAATGCAGATATATGGCCTCTCCAAGTGGCTCTTGGCTTCCTCACAACATGGCGGCTGGGTTCCAAGGGCCAGTGCCCCAAGAGAGAGCCACGTGGAAGCCATTACACCTTTTACAACTCAGCCTTGGAAGTCACGCAGTGTCACTTCCACCATGCATGGCCTCCAGTGCTCAGGTCACCTCGTGGTCCAAGATGATTGCTGCAGCTGCATTCGGATCTGAAAGGATCAAGAAGAAGCAGCAGTGTTCCCAGAGCTGTCACGTGATACTCCTGATCGTATCTCATTGGCCAGAACTTATCCACGTGGTCACTCCTCGCTGTTGAGCTGGGAAATATAGTCTATTCGGGGTGGCTGTGTGCCCAGCTGGTATTCTTAGCACGGAGAAAGGATACTGTGGGCTGAGAAGCAGACTCTGCCAAACTTATTAATTAAAACATTTTATGCAGACAGATTTACTCACTAATTTACCTCCCCTGGCTGTAGAAAAAATTAATGGTCTAAAAATATGGCAAAAATCTCTTACACTTTTTGTATTTCTTTGACTCACATCAGTTTTCTTTGGCAATTTCTCAAGGCAGACAATTTGGTGGCGGAAGCATATTGAAGGGTTTACAAATTGCATGATAAAATGAATTATTGTTTGTGGTAAGAAAGTTACGCCATGCTTTACTTGGTTTCAGAATTTCAGTGATCGCAGCTATATGTGTGTATTACAAAAATACCCAAAGAGAGGGGTCAGCGCCGGCTAGGGGTGTTTTTAAATTTTCCATATAAGGCTGCTGTTTACTTTGGTAGGAACTTGTGGAAACTTACGTCAACAGGCCTAGGTATTTCTATTTATTCCAGGGATATTTTGGACCCTCTAACAGACTGGTGTTCTGGACGGCTGCCTAGCTGGCCTGCCCGGCTAGCCTGGTGTCTGAGGACACTAGGAGGCACTTAGCAATTTGGAGAAGACCTGGGCTCTGTCTGAAAGGTATGGCCTTGGCCTCATGGTCCTCAACAGGTGAACTCTGCCTCTGGATACCACCCCAACCCTGATATTCATCTAAGAGACCGGTCTAATTTCCTCAGGCTGTTGTAACAAATCACGACACACTGGGGGGCTTAAACAGCAGAAATGTGTCGTCTCACAGTTCTGGAGGCCAGGAGTCCAAGATCAAGGTGTCGGCAAGGCCACATCCCCTCTGAAGGCGCTAGGGAAGGATCTGTTTCAGGTCTCTCTCAGGTTCTGGTAGTTCCTTGGCTTGTGGCAGCGTAAGCCCAACCTTCACATGGCATTTTCCCTGTGTACTTGTTTGTGTCCAAATTTCCCCTTTTTGCTGGGACACCAGTCATATTGGATTAGGGTCCAGCCCGCTCCAGTATGACCTCATGTTAACTAATCACATTCACAACGACTCTATTTCCAAATGCAGTCCCATTATGAGGTACTGGGGATTAGGACTTCAATGTATGAATTTTGGGAGGGACACAAGCCAATCCACATCAAAGACATCCGCATATGAGGTGAGCGTGTGTGTGCGTGTACGTGTGTGTGTACCGTCTTTGTAAACCCTGGCCTAAAGTGTCCTGATTTTTTGGTGGGGAGGGTGGTTTTCACCAATGATAGCGAGATGGCAGTTGGGAACGTGGCTCACAGGGAAGCCTTTGGTTCTTTCGCAACAAAGCAAAGGCTCCTGGAGTCTAGGGGGAGTCTGAAGTTGGCCAACCACATATAATATCTAGAGCGGGGCCATTACCATCTATTGGAACGGGCATGTTTCTGGAGGGAGTTCGAGTTTGAGTTGGTTCTAATACAATGGAGCAGGATGTTTGCAGCTATATTCAATTCAGTTCTAATTACAAAAAGCTCACTCAGGATGGCAGAGACAAGAGGGAGATTATCATCTCCTGTGACCCAGAAGGCCAGAGGCAGGACATTTGGGGGGTTGGTTAATTCACTGCTCATTGATGGCATCGAAGACCCAGGTCCCTCCCACCTTTCTGCTGTTGGTCCTCTGCGTTGCCTCCCGGTGTTCACAAGAGGACTTCACTGGTTCCAAGTGTCACATTCTAACACAAGTCCAGAGGCTTGACGAGAGAATGTCCCTTCTTCCAAAAGAGTCCTAGCAGACTTCCTCTCACACCCACTGGTGGGAGTTGTGTCACTGGGACAGGAAATGCAATTGCCACAACAGGCTTTAACTTATTATCAAGCTTCACCCTCTAGAGTTGGGAGGGGGCCAGTCGCCCTTGACGCCTATCGACGGCCCTTTCCCTGAACAAAATCTGGGCTAGGTGGGTGGGGAAAAGGGGGTAGGTCCCTGGGGAAGGCAACTTGCAGGGTCTGCCGGCCTGGCCCTGAATCAAGCAGAGGGGCAGGAGGCTTTCTCCCTCCGACCAAGGTTGGGGGGTGGGTGGGACGGCGGGGATGGGAGAGCGAGGGAACGTCACGTAGAGTGGCCAGTCGATACCTTCTTAGAATAACAGCTCTCATCAGGCAGTGGGTCTGACTTTCAGCTGACAAATGATTTTCCTTCACAATAAAAGTACAAACAGAATCCTAATTAATGAATTTGCCAATAGCTGTTGCCTATTTTATGGGCCTCAGCCCAGATTCAGCCTGTGGACAGGATGAGTGAGTGTGTGAATGTGGATGTGGACATAAATCACCCGGGGCCCAAGACAAGGGCAGTCTGGTTGGGATCTTCCTAAGCAGCCCTTCCTCAGGGAGCTGAGATCGCCCCGACAGCCATGAAAGCCACAGCTGCTACGTCAGCCACCGGAGCTAGGACAGCCACAGCACCCACCAGAGGCCCGTGTCAGCAAACGCCGATCCCAGTTCGCGGCTGCTGTTGCTTCTTGTGACTGAGAAGACTACCCTTTTCCTTAAGAGGTCATTTGTCCCATGTCCTTCCGCCCCGGGGGCGGGTATTTCACCTTTGACCCTTTCCACCTAAGGAGAGGCCATGGTGCCTTCAGTAATCTACCTGCTTTTGAGGAAACTGCTGGAAGTGGTCATTCTGGTTGGGTTGAGGATGTGCCTGTGTCATTCACTCAGCCATCTAGTGTCTGACTATGCTCTGGGCACTGTGCGGGAGGGACAGTGATGCATGAGGCCATCTAGGTCTTCTTCTGGGTCCTCCATGATCGTGCTGGTCAGAGGGACCGTGGGGAGGGAGGAACTTCCTGGCAGCCCTGTGTTTTTCATGGGAGCCAGCAGAAGGGGGAGGTGTGGTGAGGCCCACTCTCAGGACACGGAAAGGGCCGTTTTGACAAGACTATAGGCCAACTGATGTCAGATAGCAAAGTGATCAGGAGCTAGACATCCTGAGAGATTCGCTCAAGTTAGACGTAGTATAGGTCACCTGTATTTTGATTCTGGTGGAATCGCCTTTCCCTCTTTTACCCAGCCCTACCTCCCACACTGCCGCGGTGATCATCACCAGATTACAAGAAAAGAACTAGTCACCTCTCACACACTTAAAGGCGGTTGAGCATCTCCTTTTTCCGGGGCCTTCTCAACCCCATTCCCTTTCATCTGCCCGCACAAAGCCTGTTTTCCAACCATTGTTAATGATTAATCATTTGTTTAGCATTAACTGAGCTTTCTAGGGTTTCTGGTTCATATTTTCCCAGCCATTTGCTCCAATTCTTCAAAACCAATTCTTTGCCTTCGCACGGCATCAATAAATTAATTTCCTTTATTTTTGCCCTTGACGTGGCCGAGGAAGCCCAGTGTTCTGTTGGCAATACCTGGCCCTTCGACATTTCCCTTGTCTTCCCAGGAACGATATAAACTCTGCAGGCTGGCACCTAGTGGGACAGCCCCTAGATGGACCCTCCAAAGTGAACTTACTAGGGAGCACTGTTGAATAAGTTTCTCATCTCTGTTTACATCAGTGCCATTTAAATACTTCCTTTCCTTCAGAATCTTAGAGCGACAATCACTCAGTCCTACTGACTTGTAAGAGTAGGGTTTCCACTGTCTTTACTAACTTTGTCTTTCGTGACACATTATTACCCAGGAAGTTAAACATGGCTGCCATTACTGTGGTTCTCACGACAGTTCTTTATGTCTGCCTTCATTTCCTCTGGCTACTGGGGGCTCTTGGGGCTGGAAGGTTCTGAGTCCTGCCAACGCCCTGCAAACACCGTGGTCCCATGTCTTCTTGGCTGATCTCTCTGTCAAAGTGAGTCTCAGTGAGCCACCGCTTATAGCTGTTAGTTACTGCTCTGGGACTCTGTTTCCTCATGTTTCAAAAGGTTCTTGGGAGGATGGAACTGATAATACCTGCAAGTATCTAGAGGTGCCTCTGGCACTAAAAACGTACAATTTCCATTCCATTTCCATGCGTGGCTACCCACTTCCGATCATCAGAACCCATATCTCGTTGCTTGAGGGCTTTCTTCGGCTACCTGAGCGCTCTCTGCCTGTGTGCACAGGACCCGGAAGTGCCAAGGAATGCGTGGTCCCTAGAACAGCCCACAAGCAAGGCCTGATAGGAATCAGTCCCACTCTCTACCCTCAGGTGGGAGCGCTCTGAGGCGTGTGCTCGATACTGACCCCCAGGGGTCCCCTGCAGCACTGAGCTTCAATCGCCTGCAGTGCTAACTTGCCCGAAAACTTGCCCTTAGTTGGTTCCTTCCTTCCCCATTTCACATCTCTATTCCCCTCTCAGTGTTTTCAGAAATCATCTGCCTGTAAACCACCAGCACACAAATCCTGTCTTAGAGTCTGCTTCTGGGGAAACCCTAACTAGGGCATTTTTTTCTAGCTGTTCCCCTCCATTTCTGGTAGTGATCCCCAAATTACGTCTGGACAACCTGTGATCGCATCAAAATACTTACTCTCTTCTCCATCAAACTAGCCCATTCTCCTGTCTTCCCCACATCATAGTCACACCATTTCCCCCAGTCATTCAAGACAGAGACATGGACTTATCCCACCATATCCAGAGGTTATCATCACCAAATATTTATTGAGCTCCTTTGGTGGGAGAGCTGCTCTATGCTGACCCCCAGGCCGTGACTGTCTTTGCTTAGTGATATCCCTTCTCTCACCCTTCATGCCCTCCTCACCTCATACCAGTCTACTGGCCTCCCTGCTGTCATCGTCCAGAAGAGACTTCTATTGACTCTTTATCACTCCTTGTCTTTGCTCAAAGCCCATCCACCGCTCCCCATTGGCCGCTGCATAAAGTTGGAGCTCCACAACTGGGTAGGGAAGGGCCCTAAACCTCCCTGTCTCGGTATGAACCCCCTCGACCTAGCCCAACTGCTGCACCCTTCACTGCACCCTAGAGTCATTGGAGCTTCCCATGGCCATATTTTTGCTCATATTAAATCCAACCTGTACCTTAGGGTTCAGATTAAATCCCACTTCCTTCATTGCAGCCCATCCCCACTGGGAAGGAGGCCCTCCTTTGATTCCTGCAGCAGGATTGGAAACAGCCATGTTTATTCAATAAAGCACTGTGTCCCAGGCACCTCGCTCGTTACCCGTGGGGATATATTGATGAAAATAAGCATGATCCCTGCCCTCACGAAGCTCACAGGACAGTGGGGGAGGAAACGGAAATAAAATAATCACAGAGATGTAAAATTATCAATCGAGTTAAAGACTATGAGCAATTGACAAGGTGTTATCAGAAAGCCAAACAAGGCAGAAGCTGATTTAAGTGGGAGGCACTGGATGTTCAGATGAGATCCTCTCAACATGAAGTATGACTAGGAATTAGCTAGAAGAAGGGTAGAAAATAGTCCAGATAGAATGAGTATCTCATGAGAAGACTATAAACCTTTGAGGCACTAAAAAAGGTCGGTGGGGCTAGAATTTGGTAAACAAAAGGTCAGTATAAAGGGAAATGGGGCTGGAAGGATTGTCAAGAGCCAGAGTTCTCAGGGTCTTATAGACTGTAGTAGTCAGCTTTCTGCTGCATGAAAGCTGCATAACAAACGGCCCCCCAAATCTCCGTGGCTTACAACATCAAGCATTTATTTCCGGCTCATACGTCTTTTGATTGCCTGTAGTTCAGCGGGGCTTAGCTGTGGCTCGGCAGGTCCTGGCTTTGGGTTGGGTTCAGGACAGCTCCACGTTCCTCTCATTCTGGGACCAAGAATAGAGGAGAAGCAGCTGTGTGGAGCGGGCTCTTCTCATGGCTGAGGGTAAACTCAAGGGGATAACTGGAAACAATGCTTTTTAAGGCCAAGGTTTGGAACTGATATACTGTGACTTCTGTCCACACTCCACTGGTCAAAGCCAGTCATAAGGCCTAAGTCAGTGGACAAGGAGACACCCTGGATCTCGTCCACCAGAGTTATTGGAGCTTCCCATGGCCATGGTTTTGCTCATATTAAATCCAACCTGTACCTTAGGGTTCAGAACTTCCTTCATTGCAGGCCAGGTAGAATTACACACCCACGCCCTTTACACACAGTCAGGTGGCAAAAGGCATGGGTGTGTAATTCTACCTCAGGTAGAGGGAAAAACTGCACACAATAATCCTATCTACCACATGGGCCAGGTTAAGAATTGTGCTTTTTATTCTAATACCAACTGGAAACCTTTGTATCTTTCTTTCTTCCTTCTCTCCCACTTACCCTCTCTTTCTCATTTTTTTCTTTCTATTTTTAGTTACCTAACACAAGAGTCCGTTTCCATTGTAAATTATTCAAGCTGTATGGATAGAGCCAGAGTCCCCTTTGTTATTCCTGGTGGCCCCCACTCCAAGGCCCTTTCCCAGAGATCACCACTGTTATCTTGGATGCTTTTTTCTCTAAGATTTTAAAGAAATGCATTTCCATACACATACATGTACATAGCAACCTAGGATTTTTTGAACGTTTTTTTTCTTTTCTTTTTTTTTTCGTGGTACGCGGGCCTCTCACTGTTGTGGCCTCTCCCATTGCGGAGCACAGGCTCCGGACGCGCAGGCTCAGCGGCCATGGTTCACGGGCCCAGCCGCTCTGCGGCATGTGGGATCCTCCCGGACCGGGGCACGAACCCGCGTCCCCTGCATCGGCAAAGCGGACTCTCAACCCCTGCGCCACCAGGGAAGCCCCTTTTGAACGGGTCTTAATCTGAACAATATCATATTGGATGTATTGTTCTGTATCTGCCTTGAATTTTAATGTTTTAACAAATAACTTTTGAGCTCCAAGCCGGCATCTGAGAAGGTCACACCATAACATCTTCAATGCTCGGCGTCTCCAAAGGTCTTACTTTGACCTTGGTTAGAAGGTGTGCGGTCTCCCAAACAATGAGCCCCGGAGAACCACATTAATATTTCCAGTATGGCATGCTCTTCCAGAACCTTGACATACACGTCCCTCTCAAGAGACAAGTCTACGTCCTCTTCCCTCGCACCTGGGTGGGTCTTTGTGGCTGTCTTGGCTGAAAGAGAAGTAGCAGTATATGACTCCTGTGAGGAAGCCCAGGCTACGTGCAGAGGCTCAAGTGCACAGGGACCACGGCCCCCGGTCCTCAGCTTTGGCTGGGCTCCAAGCTCACTACCAGTCCTAGCTTGTCAGCTGTGTGAGCCAGTCATGTGGAAGGTGACTCCCCTCCAGTCCTCAGGTGAACCGTTCCAGATGACGCCATGTGGCCCAGAGATGAGTCTTCCTCACTGAGACCTGCCCACAGTGCAGATTCAGGAGCAAAAAGAATGATTGCCATGTTTTAAGCCGCTAAATATAGGGGTGGCTTATCATGTAGCAAAAAACCAATGCTTGCTGGAATTGGGTTCCAGGTAGGTGGGGAAGCTCTGGCAAGGCTGAATCCTCAGGCTATGAATTCAGGAGCCCTTGGTTTCCCCCGAGAAGGAGGTTCATGTTCCCCATAGCCTAGGGCTGGGCTGAGCCTCAGGGTAGGGCTGCAGTGACCCCAGCTGTGAACATGGCGGGGGCCTCTGGCTTAGTAGGGCACAAGGAACGTGAGAGGCAGTCCCTGGGGAGAGTGATGGGTTTGGCTGTAAACATGAGAAGTGTGAGAAAGTTCGGGGCTGGGGGTGGGCACAGCCAGTGGAAAGAGCACCAAATGAGGAGTCCAGGGCCTTGGGCCCAGATCCTTGACTTTGACAAACCACCACTGTGACTTAATATGTTCCTATACTTCCTCAGGCCCCACTGGTAGGGGTGCTAGATAAAATAGAGGCCATCCAGTAAAAGTTGAATTTCAGATAAACGAATGAATAATTTTACTATAAGTATGTCCCAAATGTTACACGGGACATCCTTCTTCTACAAAAGTATGCACTCTTTCTCTGAAATTCACCTTTAACTGGGCAGCCTGTATTTTCATTTGCTAAATCCGGCATCCTTCCCCAATGGCCACATTTGTAAAATGGGGCTTAGACAGTACGGCCTCCGAGGCAGTGACGTCTCGAGGCAAAGCAGCCTTTGTGGGTAAGGCTACGTGTGTGCGCGCGCGTGTGCGTGCGTGTGCAAGCAACACAGGCACCTGATGCCCGGCCAGCAGTTGCGGCTGCCCATAGCCGTAGAAGTCCCACGGTTAATAAGATTACAAAAGCAGGGCTGTAGGTGCATCCTCCCTTCCTCGGATCCACACCCTACCTGGGTGTGATCCCGGCGCTGCCAGGGGCCACACCGTGACCGCTGACAAGCTCCAAGCCTCATCTGTAAAATGGGAATAATAATGGCCCTTCCCTCACAGGGTGGTCATGAGGATTCAATGAGATCATGCGTACAAAGATTACAAAAGCAGGGCTGTAGACGCATCCTCCCTTCCTCTTTGGGGTCTGATGCCTTTTACTTAACATCGTGATGCTGAGATGTATCCACTTTGCTGAGTGTAGTTTGCTCGTTTCTGTTGCCGTGTAGCGTTCCCTTGTGTGACCATTATGCCCTTTATTTATCCATCTGGCTTTGGATGGGCTTTGGGGTGGGTTAGCCTTGCTGTGGACATTCTAGTACATACCTTTTTGTGGGTACCTCTAATTCCCACTGTGGGTGGTTACCTAGGAGTAGAACTAAGGGGGTATGTATGTCCAGCTTTAGTCGAGAAAGCCAAACCATTCTCTAGAACATCAGCTTTTCATTCCTGAACATAGTAAAGACAGGAAAAAATACAGTTAAAACAATTTTTGGATACGTTTTACGTTCTAATAAATTGTGGAAGAAATTAACAAAGTAAACATGGCAGTGAGAAAGGGAAATTCTGATTTTAACCCTGTGCAGTGACAAGCTTTGGAAGTGCTTTTTAAAAGTGATCTGTTCCGGGCTTCCCTGGTGGCGCAGTGGTTGAGGGTCCGCCTGCCGATGCAGAGGACACGAGTTTGTGCCAGGCACTGGGGATCAAGAAATGGGGATATAGCTTCTGGTACCAGCACAGTGTGGAGAGAAAGCAGTAAAAAACGCTGCATTCTGGAATCTAAAAGAACGATGATCGTGTCCTGGCTTAACTTTACTAGCTGTGTGGCCTTGGGAAGGATTCTTAACCTTCCTGAGCCTCAGTTTCCTCATCTGTGAAATGGAGTCATAGTTCCCCCCACCCCGCCCTGCACTCACCGCAGGGGTGCTGTCGGAAATACCAGCTCGGTGCCTGGCACGCACTGGGTCACTGATAAATGCTGGTCATCATTCTTCCCGATGCCATCACAACCAAGTTTTTAGGCAGGCGAGACGAATTTAGATAATTATGCAAGTATATGTGCATACAAAAAGGTAGAGTCCATATCAAGGAGCTCACAGTCCAGTAATGCAGGCCAAAGACACATTCTTCCAATAAATGTAATTGCCACAAGTGACATCTGTGTGTGTGTGTGTGTGTGTGTGTGTGTGTGTGTGTGTGTGTGAAGATATTGTAGGGAGACAGAGGAGGGGGCAAGAACCTCTCTCTGGAGGGTATCAGAGGTCTTACAGTGGAATGGAAAATGGGCTTTGAAGGGTGAGGAGGAGCTTGTCAGGCAGATAAGGCTGAGGGCAGGCGGGAGGCAGAGGGGTGGGGGTGGGGAGGGACAGTCATTCTGTTATGGAGAATCGCATGTGCAAAGGCACGGGGGCACAAGAACGGCCTGATTGATCAACTGCCGAGTGCACGAGGCAGAGAGAAGATGGGGGCCTTCACTCAGAGGACCTTGACTGCTGCACCAAGGAGCTCTGATCCGCACCCCAGCAAAAGTATAAAAAATGGTATGGGCCCCTGGCCATCCTTTCTGGGCTGGTTTTTCCTCCTTCAAGGAAACCCTGCCCCTCTTCTAGCTTTGGTGTGCTTAACAGGTCGGCATTCTTCCTTGCCTCTGACAAAGAGTGCTGTTAAGGAATGATCTGAGATGTACCCCTATGACTCTGCCAGGGGGTCCTGCCTTCTGATCAGGGACCCCAAGGCTGAATTCAGAATTGGGGGCTCAGACTGGGTGTAGTGGCCTGGTGGCCCACGCCACTTCCTGGGCGTCCCAGGGTGGGCTCGGGCTGGTCCCACACCTCAGCCCCCTTTGCTGCCTCACCCCCCCGAGCGGGACAAGTTGCCCATTGAGACACCCCAGGCCTGAGCTCAGAATGTGACTCTCAGTTGCCCCACGGGTCACCTCCTCCACCAAGGAGTGTGCTGGCACAAGGCAGGAGGCCGAGGAGACTACTGGGCTTGGTTCCTGCAGGCAGGCCTTGGGCCAAGGCGTTGTGTCCAGCCAGCCCTTGCCGGAGGACAAAGTGTGCCACACAAGGCCTGGTGGCCGCTCGGGAAGACGGATCAGCAAGGCCTCGGAACCCTGAGCCAGCTTCCCTGGTTTGTCCTTGATGCCTCCCAGGCCGGGGGACACTTGGTTAGGGGGTGGGGAGCTGGAGATCCTCTACTCTGGGGCTTTCTACATTCTTGAGTTTGAAGTAGCAGAACCCTTCTGCTAAACAAAATCATATCTGTCTGTAACCCCAGGCCTCAATCGGCTCATGGTGGGCCCGCTCTGGGAGAAGCAAGGTGAGGTCCCGTACCCACCCTTGGGGTCCCTGACACAGCTTTTTAAACCAGACCTCAGCTCAACCCCTCACTCTTCTGTTGAGGAAATGGATGCCTAGAAAGGGCAGGGGAGGTCAGAGAGAGGCAGAGATGGCACGAACCTGGGTCCACTGTCTCTTGGGGCCAGCCTCAGGGATTGCCAAGCTCCTGGGTCCAGCGCTCTGTGGAGAAGGTTCCTTGAGCCCGAGGAGGCCCCCCGTCCTGAAGGCGGGGTCATCAGAGCCAGAGACTGGCTGGACACTGCTGGGAGGCAGGGCCACGGCCAAGGGTATGCTGGGCAGTTGGCCCTGGGCTGGGGGTGGGATTTCTCCTCCCCAAACTCACGCTGGCTCCGTGCCTCTCCTTGCTGAGCACAGAGACTCCTACACCTCCGGGGAGCTCCTGACTGAGAGGCCCCCTTCCTTCCAGAGTCCCCTCCTTCGGCACCCCTCCCCTCCCTTCCCCCTTCTTTAGCCATTAGACTGGAAGCTGCTATATTAATGTCCCTTCTTCATTCTGAGCAGGCCAGTGGTATCACTGCTAGGTTTTTTTTTCCCCTCCTAATGATTTGTCCTGGCAGCAGAAATATTACAGCGATGATTTCATGTAGAATTTCATTTGCTGGGTTTTTTTTTTTTTAATCCCTTGAAGAAGAGGCTGAGCGATTAATGGGTCTTTGAGAGATCAAAGCTCTACGTGGCACAGAGCGAATAATAATCATAGCTAACGTTGACTGGGGACTTTGCACGTGCCAGGCGCTGTCTCACGGTCGCAACAACTCTTTGAGGTAGGCACCGTTATCACTCCCATTACTGAGACACAGAGGGGCCATGATGGGGTCCGTGGCACCAGGATCGGAATTCACGGTGGCGTGTCTCCAGTGTTCTCCGTCATCTGTTACGCCATCTTGTGAAGATGTGGGGAGAGCACTGGATTGGGAGTCCAGAATACTGGACAAAATTAGCCCTCAGGCTCCACCCACCCTGCAAGCTGCAGCCAATCAGAGGTCAGGCTGAATCCTAATCACGGGAGCCTGAAGGGTGGCTGAGGTGAACGATGTCTCTAGTGGTGCTTTGGCGTGGCTCATGGGCCACACAGAAGCCTGGGCCCCATCATTCTTTCACTGGCCGAGTAGGTCATTTCATGCCTCAGTTTCCCCATCTCCTTTCACAAGAGATAATAACAGCTACCATTTGTTAAGCACCTACTGTGAGCTGGGAGCTTTACAGGAAATACGTCTACTGTTCATGGCAACCCTGAAAGGTACATATTATAACGCCTTTTTGTAGATGGGACAGGCTTGGAATCTACTACCTTGGCTCAAGGCTGCACTGTCGGTGGTCGAGCAGGTTCTAGCCCAGACCTGTTTAGATACCAACGCCCAGGCTATTTTCCACCACCTCTAGCTCACTTCCTTGAACAGAAAATATCTACCACATGCCACGTACTTCTTGGGAATGATCTCTTTTCTCACAACATCCCTGAGAGGTCATGATCATGATCCCATTTTACAGATGATGAAATAGGTTCAGAGAGGTTTTGTAGGTTGCACAAGGTCACACAGCTCAGGGGTGCTGGGTCTGGTTTTCAAGCTTGGGTCTGTCTGCCTCTAAGCCCTCCCTCTTTCCCTGATGTCATATGTGTGGAATGGCAGTTAACTACGTGTGACCATTTCCTTTTTTTAAAAAAAAATTTTTATTGGAGTATAGTTGCTTTACATTGTTGTGTTAGTTTCTCCTGTACAACAAAATGAATCAGCTATACGTATACATATATCCCCTTTTTTGGATTTCCTTCTCATAATAGGTCACCACAGAGCATTGAGTAGAGTTCCCTGTGCTATACAGTAGGTTCTCATTAGTTATCTATTTTATACATAGTGTCAATAGTGTATATACGTCAATCCCAATCTCCCAATTCATCCCCTCCCCCCTCCCTCCTTGGTAGCCATACGTTTCTTCTCTACATCCGTGTCTGTATTTCTGCTTTGTAAATAAGGTCGTCTATATCAATTTTTTCAGATTCCACATATATGCGTTAATATACGATATTTGTTTTTCTCTTTCTGACTTACTTCACTCTGTGTGACAGTCTCTAGGCCCATTCACGTCTCTACAAATGACCCAATTTCGTTCCTTTTTATAGCTGAGTAATATTCCATTGTATATATGTACCACATCTTCTTTATCCATTCGTCTGTTCATGGGCATTTAGGTTGTTTCCATAACCTAGCTATTGTAAATAGTGCTGCAATGAACATTGGGGTGCATGTGTCTTTTTGCATTACGGTTTTCTCTGGGTATATGGCCAGTAGGACCGTTTCTTACCGGAGGTCACCTGGCTCTTTGTTGTCTCCCAAGGAACAGAGAAAAGGGAGTGGCTTAAAGCCATAGTTGGGAGAAAGTAGGCAAGACGCTTACAAAAACCTCCTGATTGTAACAGGTGTAAGGCTCCAGAGCAAGAAGCCAGCCTGTGCTGGGGAACTCTGCTCATCCGTCTGTCTAACCGTCCATCAACCATCCATCCATCCATCCATCCCTGGTCTTTGAGGAACAATCAAGAGCACTGGGGTGTTCTGCTGGCCTGCCTGCTTGGTAAGCCTGTGTCACCTGTCCTGGGTGTGACCTCAGCGAAGGGAGGTGTCTCTGAGCAAAAAGAGTAAGTATGCAGGGGAGCCTCTGGCCCCATCAATGAAGGAGGATCTCCTCGTGGTGCTCTCCCCTTTGTGGGGCAAAACGTAGGTCTTACAGAACACTCTAGGGGATGGGATGTCCGTCACTTTCAGCTCAGGGAGAGACCTGAGGCTGGAGAACATGGAGTAGGGAGAGGGGTTGGCAATCTTCTGGGGTCACTCTGAGATCCCCTCACCCTTCTGGGTCTAGGATTTACACTGGAGGGAGCCCCCATTTCATCTTGCCCTGCCACACCGATGTCTATGTGGCAGAGGGGAATTTAGGGTGCGGTCAGGACAAGGGAGAGAAGCAGGAAGATGGTTCATTCAGGAACCCCACTTGGCATTTGTGGCCACTGATTCCACTTCATTGATTGGATTTCCCCCAAATCGCCAGCCTTAGACGATCGATCTGAAAGACTACTCAGGGCATTTTGGGGATTGGTCCTGCAGAATCCGCCCAAGAACTTCTGCACCCATGTGATTCTGGTCCCAACCTACATGGCACTCTGGACCTTGCGGCGTGAGCTTTTTACACTGGGTTCTGCCCCTTTCCTACCCTCTCTTCACAGCACAGGCCCCCAGTTCACTTTGAAAATCTTCTGCAGCCCTCACAGCTTTATCTGCTATCTTCTCCAACACAAATATTTACTGCGCCCAACTCGTGCCAGACATCACATGAGGCCCGGGAGGCAAAAGTGACTTGGGTCTGAAGCCAGACTCTCCTGTTACTTGTAGAGCAACTCTGGCCCAGGGAACTTCTGCTCCGCTGGGGAGGCCGCCCTGTGCGTCCCTTTGAGGTGTGCTTGCTCCATGAGCCCTTACAAGACCTCATTTAGGTCCAGTTAACGTCCATTTCACAGACGACAAAACTGAGGCTTTGAGAGTTTCCCATTTACCCTAGTTCACCCAGCTAGTGTGGCAGAGTTGAGATTTGCACTCATATGGATTTGAGTTCAAAATCTCTATTTCTCTCTATAACATTTCATTGACTCACTCAGGCCAGTTTTCCAGAGCCTTAGTTTTCCCAGCTGTGAAATGGGGACAATTTTATTAGCAAGCTTAAACCAATGCTGTGAGAATCAGATGGGGGCTTTGGAAAATGCTACCCAGTGTTGCTTTCTTATTATGATTATGAACTGGGGCCTCTAGGGGTCCTGGGAAGCTGCTCTGCGCTATGGAATGATAACTGATCATATGACATCATCGCAACCTCAGGAAAGACTTTGCTGAGTAGGTGTTTGTATCTTTGCACTGAGCGGTGCCGGCTGGTCCTCACTCCCCCCACCAGCGTCCTATCGTGAGCCTGGGACCCTATAACTGGACATTACTTCCACACTTTGATTCCTTAGAGTTCCATGCAGGTGTCCTGGGGAAGAGGAGAGTCAACTATATCACAGAATGTTCCAGGAGGTCCTTCAAGATGATCTGATGAAAATCCAACCCCATCAGGGAGTGGAAGCTGAGGCCCAGAGAGGGGTAGGGACTTGCCCAAGGTCACACAGCTGGTTAGTGGTAGAGCTGGGGTGACCAGGCAGCTGCTGGGGGGGTGGCTAACAGGATTTGTTGATCAAGTTCACATCTCAGCTGCTCCAGCATGAAAGATTGAGGCCCCGGGGAAGGATCTGGGAAAGCCCCCCCACCCCCACCCCAAGGTGCCTGCAGGAGGGGAAAGGGAGGAGCAGAGTTGGCAGGACTTGGTGGGGGACTCAGGCGCTGCCTTCTGAAAGCCATTGAATACTGGAGCTGATATAACCCGGGCGATCCCCAAACTGGCCAGGCGCCCCAGGACGCCCACCTGTAGCGAGCCAGGAGTCTGGCACTGGTATCTGTTTGTAAATGAGCTCCTGGGTTCCGGAAGCGCTTATGGTGGCCCGAACCCTCCCTCTGATGGAGGAGCAGGACCCCCTGTTCCAAGCAATGGGATCGGTCCCAGTCCCTCCCCCCGCCTCCACGTCTCCGGTTGACCAGAGTCCTCTTTGCCCACAGCCGCCTTGGACCCCATAACAAACACACCGAGCCGAGGCCTGGAAGATCTATTAGTGCCACTCCTGTCACCGCCCGCAGAGCGGGAGGAGAGGCAGCCAAATGCTGTGCTAATTATTCTAGCTTCCAGCAGGGTCTCGGAGGTCCCAGCCATGGTAAATCTTAACTTTCATGCTATGGTGCACCGGGATGCAATTTACTTCAAAGACAGCATAAATCCCCACTGCGGCGTGTATCAGAGGAGTGTTACATAAAAGTGGCCCATGTGCTTCCCACCCTGGCTGCCTTCGCTCTCTCCCCTCCCCTCCCTCCCTCCCTCTCTCCTTGTAAGTTAGAAAAAGCCAGCCCGCGGTTGGCTACACATCTCGCACGCAAAAACATTTACACACACGTCTGCTCCCAGCCTTATAAATCACCAGGCTTGGCGACTTGGCAGTGGGAACACAGGCGAGCTCTATTTTTACCAGCACAGTCCGCAGACAGCCCCCGGGGCCCCTCCTTCCTTATAGTGACACCTACTGGTGCCAGCTTGGGCCAAAGGCAGCCTTTCCGCTTCAGACCCATTTCTCAGGCTTTGAAAGATGGTAACTGACCCAGGCCTGCTCCTGGCCTCCACTCCTCCTTTCTCAGCCCCCTCCGCCCCTGGGGAATTCCTCCAGCAACAAATCCCCACCCCCCTCCCCCAGCCCCGCCCCACCGGCAGCGGGCCTCACAGCCAGGCTGGCCAGAGGGGCAGGCGGCCATCGCTGACATAACGATTATCTTCCACAGAGGCCAGCACAGCTCATTAGGATGTCAAAGGATCATGGGAACTGGGGAGGGGGCTGCCTGCCAGGTCACCCCCCCTCCCCCAAAGCAAGGCTCCCTCCGTCTAATGCAACCTCCTGGGGGCTTGTCCAGTTGTGTTTCAGACAATTATTTCCCCGTGAAAGACGTCTGTTATCTTCGCTGACACACACGAGACTGGCGGCCGACGTGGTTTCTGCGAGGGGCTCGTGAATCCTGGCATTGTCATCTCGGCCCGGCTGCGAACGCAGGGGGTGGGGTGAGACAGAGGCGCGTCTGTCTCCCGGCCCCTGGCCCCCCGCCCCGGCCTCCTCCCAGCGACCTCTCCGGAGGCAGCCGTGCCAGGTCTAATGCTCCTAATGTCATCTTTGCAGATGCATTTGTGATTCCTTGATGCTGTAATCACCGAGGCTTCGCTTCCCTTGCAGCCGCTGCCATTAGCCGGGCAGGCTGCAGGCTGCGGTGACGGTGACGTGGCCCTGGCAGCCTGAGGGGCCTCTGCGGGTGGCTGGGAGTGGGCAGGAGCCGCCCGGCAGGCCCAGAGCTGCCCAGAGGCCCAGGGGGGCTGCTGGGCCTGGCTAAACGCTGGATATTAGGGGCTTTCTCCTGAGTGTAAGCCCTGGCGGTCAGTACGCTGTGGAAATTCCCCTCTGGGTGGAGGGCAGGCTGACCACACTCAGCCACCGACACACTGGTGACCCTGGGCCAGTCACAGCCCCTCTGAGCCTCGGTTCCCTAGGCTGTTAAAAGGATGGGGGTGGGGTCCCCGGGCCAGAAGCTCCCTTCCAAGCCCCGATTTGGGATGCCTCTTCTGTTACCTGTCTCAACACCTGGAAGGGTCTGTACAAACGTGGAGTGCTATTTTAGAGGCTCAGGCAAGCCACCAGGTGCATCCCTGGGGCTGGAGTGGAAAGCAAACACCCCAGAACTCTGCCTTGCCAAGAACTCTGGCCATAATCTCACTCTATCGCTTTCTATAGTCACACTTTCCTTCTGGGGACAGAAGCCCTGGGAGGGAGTCACAGGCTAAGCCAGCCTGGAGTCTGGCTTTGAGGGTCAGAAGAGAGGAAGGAAGCGAAATGGCTTTGTACCTCCAACTTGACCAGGGCCCCTCCCGTCTAGATCTCTCCAAACCCCGGGCCACCGAGAAAACTGCTTTCTCCAGGCAGGCCTCCTGCCTTTCTCTCCCCATGAGGACGAGTCACGTGGCTCATCCTTTTCCATCTACTTTGGAAGCAAATGGCAAGGGGGAGGGTCTGGGGGGGACTCTATACCCCCTGAGAAATGAGGGAAAATAATTAGACATTCAGAAAGGACAAACCAGAGTTTTGCACTCCGTCCTCCACTTCCCCATTCTCTTCCTCATCTTAAGTGTTGCCCTAATGCCACTGATCCTGATGGGAAAATGTTGCCCTAGTGTTCAAGTGACGTTGAACACTTGGCTGAAGGTGAAAGTGGGCACTGTACGGAAGTCAGCCTCATGGTGGTTTTGAAACACGGCCGCAAAGTCTTTGACACTCTTCCAATCGACAGGTGGGTTCTATGACGCTGCCCCTTGAATCTGGGTGGGCTTGTGACTGCCTCAACGAAAGAAACACTACGAGAGCGATGCTATGTGACTTGCCTACGTGACCAGGTCATAAAAGGCCATGCAACTTCTGCCGCCTTTGCTGGAACACTCAGACTCGGAGCTCCAAGCTGTGAGAAGTCTGGCTATGCTGGCTGCCATGCTATGAGGAAGCCCAATCCACGTGAAGGGACTACCTGTGGGTGGGCCCATCAACAATCCCAGCTGAGCCCAGCTTTTGAGTCATTTTAGCCCAATCGCCAGACATGTGAGTGAACGAGGCTTCAGATGATTCCAGCCCCCAGCCATTGAGTCACCCCTCAGCCATTCAGGTCTTCTCAGCTGAGGCCCCAGACATCATGGAGCAGAGTCAAGCCACCACAGTTGTGCCCTGTCTGCATTTCTGACCCGTCGAATCCAGGAGCATACTAAAATGGTTATTGTTTAGACCACTAAGGTTGGGTGATTTATTAAATAGCAAGAGATAACAGAGACAACCCCTCAGCCCAGGCTCCTGCCTGATATCCAGCCTAATGCATGAAGACACGGACACCTGTTTTCCATAAAGGAAGCAGGAAGTTTTCTAGAAGGCTGAGAATGGCACTGGGCCAACGATCTGCTGTGTGGGCTGCAGACTTAGCCCCCTGGCTGCAGAATTCTGCCCAGTTCCAGAGGGAGGCTGAATTCTGGGCAGGACTGTGGTCGCTACATCAGCGTTTGAGTGAGACTCGGCAGTCGGTGGCCTTCTTGGGGCTGTTCACGTCTCCTTTCATTTCCTGTGTGCCCAGAAGCCTTCTAGCTGAGGTTCTGAGCCTGTTATTCTCCCCCAGTTTGTAACTTGGGCGCAAGGGAGATGGCTTTCAGGGGTAGGGGGGATTGAGCGAGAGCAAAAACAAGTCCACATCTTTTTGTGGTTTATCTGTCAAAGGACAAATTCCCACCCGGGCACCAAGAATGTCATCTGGCATTGTGACGTTCAAGGCCCTGGCTGCCACTTTATAGTTTCATGAATGAGCAGGGGTACAGGCACGTTTGGCGGCTCGTAACCAGAATCAGCTTGCTGGTCTGTGACTCCTACAGTTTACAAGGAAATCAGACCTGCTCCCTCCATCCTTTGGAACCATCAGAAGACCGACCGTGTGTTCGATATCTAAGCGCATCATGGAATTATCCCACAATGCGTTGAAATATTTCCTGGAATTTGTAATCATGGAATGAGCCAATTATGGCTCGATTTTACATATAAAATTCAACCAGTGACAAATTCCTATTTGCTACCTGGAATTTGATGATGCCGTATTAGAGTGCTCTGTCCTTTGATTCCAAAAGCGTTTGGGAGCCTAGATTGATTCATTGTTTCCTACAGAGTCAAAGAAAGCAATCCTGCCATGAAAATACAAATCTTCTCAAGCTTGCTTTGACTTGCCATCCAATGGAACTTAGGAATTCTCATCTCTGAAGGGACGCATTTTGGCCAAGTGGTAAACTTGACTGTGAGTAAGACCTGATAAGCCACTAAAGTTTGATTCGTTGGGATAAAGATTTAGAAATGAGGCTCCGGAGACGAGGAGAGGAACAATTCGACTTCTCAAAAGAAAGTGCTGCGAGGACTAGGGGAAGAAGATGGGCACCAGAAGTGGGGGATGGGGGCGGGGTCTGGGCCTGTAATTAACTGATGTCCTTCCGGTGCCCGTCCTCCTCTTTCACATCCTAGGAAGCAGCCACCTGTCTTCCAGCTGTCCGGGACTGTCTGTTGGAGCAAGTGACATCACAGTGACCAGAAACCACCTCCCCTTTGTCTGGAGCAGTTATGATGTCATTCCCTCTGGCAGAGAAGCAGGATGTCGGCAGCTGGGATTCCTTCGGGTCCTCCTGAAGTGATAATTGCCTTAGATTTTGTTATAAAGTGCAGCTGCTAATTATCTTGTTAAATCACAGCCATATATACTTTTTGGATTTTTTTTTTCTTTGCAATCCACTTAAACAGTCTGGGAGATTAAATAAAACCACATACCCTAAACAAAAACAAAAACGCAACCCAGACGCACACACAAAAATTGCTGCTTCTTTCAAACGCCGTAAGAATAATTTTTAAAAAAATGAAAAGGGCGCAGATACGGCATAATTAGATTGCTTCCATTAAAAAGTCATCATTTCAACATCCTCATATAAATATCTGCATCCCGTTGCATATTTTAAGCAATTGCGTAATAAGCTCCCGAGTGAAAAACAGAGCAAAACTCATTTCCTGACCACAAAAGGAGAAAGGAATCCCTATGTGCTCTGAGTTCCTAGCAGAACTGGATTACATTCCTCCCACACAGATGCAGGGAGATGGAGTTCATTGCTCCAGGGGAGAGAATTATGACAACGCTTAACCGCCATGACCCACGCTGCTCCACGCCCCTCCACGCTGCTGAGGTCAGAGGGAGGAAGTGGACGACCTGGCCCCGTCCTTTTGAGAAACCTGCCCTGGGTTTCAGCATCAACAGGTGAAGGAACATCAGGCTTGGTCCAAGCATCCCTTTCTCTTGATTGGCCATCTTCAGGCTTCTGATTTTTGCGGTCCTGCTGGAAGTTTGCCAAGCAGGGGCAGACGGGGGAGCCGGGTGTGGGCCGGCGGTGGTGACCAGGGAGGCCGAGTGGTACAGCCTCGCCCGGTACTCCCAGCTGAGGCTCATGTCCTCACCTGCAAAAAGGGAATCAGGGGCTGCCCTGGTGGCGCAGTGGTTGAGAGTCTGCCTGCCGATGCAGGGGACACGGGTTCGTGCCCCGGTCCGGGAAGATCCCGCATGCCGCGGAGCAGCTGGGCCCGTGAGCCATGGCCGCTGGGCCTGCGCATCCGGAGCCTGTGCTCTGCAACGGGAGAGGCCACAACAGTGAGAGGCCCGTGTACCGCAAAAAAAAAAAAAAAAAAAAAAAAAGGGAATGAGGCCACTTCCTACCTCATAGAACGGTTGTAAGATTTAAATGGGCTCGTATTGGAAGAGCACCTATGGAATGTTGGCACTCAACCAGCATCAAAGCCAAACCCCTATCGTAAAAATGTTGCAAGGGGTGGCACCAATTATGAAGGCCACTCTCGGGGCGGGTCTTGTTTCCCAGGAAGGCCAAGGTCGGGACTGTGTTGGGCTTCTGCCCTCCCACTGCCACCCAGGGCTGTGATCACCTTTGGCCAGCAGAGCCCCCCCTTTGCGCCTGCCCTGCACTTCTCCTCCTACGAAAACCCACCCTGCTCAGCCAATCCCTCCTGCCCACTTCCTTGGGGGGCAGGCCTACCACCCAGACCTGCACCTGGTCTGCTGGCCTGGAGGGAAGGGTCAGGTCAGAGGCAGGCCAAGATCCCCTGTGTGGAGATGTACTGCTCTGTTAGCTGGGATTCCCTCGTACCTTCTCCCTCAGGGGCTGGAGGTGCCTCACAGAACGAATGGCTCCGAGACAGCTGGCAGGAAGCTCTGTGGAGCCCAGCGAGTTACCCTTCCCAGGCCTCCCTGCAGCCCGGCCTGGCCTGCCCTGGCCTTTTGGTGGAGGTGGGGCTGATGTGGGAGGGGGAGGAGGGGAGTGACGGAGGCAGGTCTCCTCCAGGGTCAAACTGCTCCCCCTTCACCAGAAAATGCACACCTAGGAGCCCAAACCCTAGTACAGAATGCGTCCATTTGTGTACAAAGAGCATGTGAGGGGAAAGGCAGAGACTGGTTTGCAGGTTGGCTTCTATATATCGGCTTGTATACGCAGTGTCTCTGTGGAGAAAGATAAGACCCCAGTACTACTGGCTGCCCCAGAAAGGTGAGCCTGTGTCTGTGAGAAGGATGGAAAGGAGACTTCATTGTCTACTCATTTGCACTTCGTGAACTGTGAGCCATGTGAACTGGTTAGCTGTGTAAAAATAACTAAATAGAAATAGGTACATACAAAGTCATACACAAATATATATAAATACACATATAAAGACATAGATATATACGTACACATATACATATACATGTGCACGTATACATAGTAGTAGATATCTGTTGTTTGTGTCTACACAGCACCCTGCTTTCCTTTGGCAGTAACTGCTACCCGCATTCTCAGTTCCTGTGGCTTGGATGGTATTGACTTTAACACCCTCCCCTTACATACACTCTGAGGGCGGGCGTATGATGCGGGCCTACCGATCAGAGCTCAGGGTACCCCTGGCTGCCATGATCGGTTCGGGCTCCGGCATATGACACGGCAAAGACCATGAAAGCCCTTCCTGCAACTTTTGTTATCGTGATGAGAAAAGAGACACGTGCTAATGTCCGGTACTGCTGAGTATCTTTGGTGGGAGAGAGGAGAGATGCTACCTTGGAATGAAGCCAGCACTGAGGAAAACAGAGGGAGATGGAGAGAGAGAGAGAGAAGAAGAGAGGAACAGCCACACAGTCAGAGAAAGCCAGCACTGAGGAAAACAGAGGGAGATGGAGAGAGAGAGAGAGAAGAAGAGAGGAACAGCCACACAGGCAGAGAAACAGGCTGTCTGTCCTTTGACATTGCTTGAAACTCTGGATCCAGCCATGCCTGAAGTAGGCTATATTCCGTGAACTGGCCAATTATATGAGCAGATAAACCCCACCCTGGTGTTTTTTTCCTTCAGTCCATTTGAGTTGGATTTCTGTCTTTTACTACTGAAGAAGTCCCAGTTGCGCACGTATTTACATGAGGCTGAGTTAGGATGAAAGGAAATAATTGGAGCAACGTAGAGCGGGGAAAAGGGTGTCAAAGAAAACCCCCTAAGAGGTTCTCTGTAAGTCCCACCTTTCCCCCTCGAGGATATGGGGATTGTATACACTCAAGCCTTGGAGACTTTTGCTCCTTTGCTTAGTTAGCAGTGGCTACCAGCCCCTCTGAACCACTGCCCAGCTGTCTGACCTGGTCAGAGCAGGGTCCCCATCCATTTGACCAAGCCCAGTTGCTGGCCTTCTTTCTCCCTTCATCCTTTTGGGCACCATCTTGGTTGTGTGGCACAACGCTTCACTTTGGGCCACTGAGAACGTACTGCTCCCTTGCATTATAAGAATGAGGCAGAGAGAAGAGCCTGGACCAGAAAAGAGAAGACCTGGGCCCACGCCTCTCTTTGTCCTGTGACCTAGGGTGAGTCCTTCAGTGCCTTCATTTGACCTTCATTTTTCTCCTCTTAAAAAGAGGCTCTAGGGCTTCCCTGGTGGCGCAGTGGTTGGGAGTCCGCCTGCCGATGCAGGGGACGCGGGTTCGTGCCCCGGTCTGGGAAGATCCCACATGCCGCGGAGCGGCTGGGCCCGTGAGCCATGGCCGCTGAGCCTGCGCGTCCGGAGCCTGTCCTCCGCAACGGGAGAGGCCACAGCAGTGAGAGGCCCGCGTAACGCATAAAAAAAAAAAAAAAAAAAAAAAAAAAAGAGGCTCTACCATACACGCTCTGCAGCTCTTGAGGACCTTGTTGGTCTGCTTCCCCCTCTCCTTCCTTCCTTCCCTTCCTCTCTTTCTTCTCATCTTTCTGTCCTTTGGCCTTGAATTAATCGAACACCACAGATCATGTCACACTGCCATCCTCGTTGATCCAGGCACAGATCCCTCTTGTTTTACTTATTTTCTGATTTCTCCCCTACATCCCTCATCCCTACTCTATGCTTCTCTCCCCATCCTACCTCCAGGTCTGGCACCTACTCTAATGTATATTCTTTGAAAGGTATATGGTGTGTTTTGTGCTTTATATGATGTATGGCATACATGTGCTTTTAAATTATAAGAATAGTAATTTAATATAAAGCCATAGATCTTGTTCCTTTTTCACTCAACACTATGTCTTAAAGATCTGTCCATGTGTTGTATGTAAATCTGGTCCGTTGCTTCTGAGTGCTACAAGGAATTCCATCATATGTACCCACCACCATCGTATGTATCCATGTGGTATACGTCTACCCCATCTTGCTTCTTCTTCCCCCTTGTGAGGGATGCCTCGGTTGTCCCCCACTCTCTGGCACTGCAAATGCAGCTATGATGGACAGTCTCAATCATGCCCCCACGTGACCCTGTACAACAGTTTCCCTGAGGTGAACAGGCAGGGGATTTCTAGGTCATAGGGTTGGCACTGACTTCATTTCCCCAAGCACCACCAGATAATCCTTCAGAACGACAGTGTCACTTTGCAGTCCCACCAGCAGTGCATGGGAGTTCCCACTTCCCCACATCTTCTACAGCATTTGGTTTTACTCCACTCCGTAAGTTTTGCCGATGTCTTAGGTGCGAAGGGATGCCGTTTTAATTTGCACTTCTCTAATCACTTATGGGGGTTATCTCTTCATCTTCTTGTTAGTCATTAAAGGTTTCCTATCTAGGAATTGCTTACCTGTATCACTTGACCTTTCCCCCACTGTTTCCCCCTGTTTTCCTTATCTACTTGGATAAGAGTGAACACAGACAAATACCTAATGAAAGAGTGTACTTTCAGTGTTTTCAGTTCCTTGTCTAGTTTTGTCAGATACAGAAGGAGAGGAAAAAAGAGATTGAAGGGTGAAAAGACAGGTTGAAAGAATGGAAAGGAAGAAACCAAAAGAATCTAAAAGAGGAATGCAGAAAGGGAAGGAGATCGGGGAAGGAGCCAGCCAGAGAGAAGGGGGAGGAGAAAAAGAGAAGAATCAGGGGAGGGGGAGGAGGGAGGGGGAGGGGAGGGAAATATAGAAAAAGCCAAAATGAAATAGAGGCCCACAAACAGACAGCTGGAGGGAGAAAAATCTGAATAGGTTTTGAGCCTGTTCTGAACCCCTTCGCCCCACCTAAACTCACCATCTCCTCAGCCTTTAGCTCCTGGATTTCTCTCTAATGCCTTCTGGTCTGATGAGCCTAGAGGAACCCATTCCTCGCCCGGTAGCTGGCGCGGCTGGATCTGTGTTCTTGGACACAACGTGCAGGGCTCTGACGCCACTGTTTCCAATTCCTTCTGTCTCCTGCCCGGTGCTCTACCACTTCAGGCCTGTGCATTATCTTCTCGTGGGCGTCGGGAAGGAACTTGCTCCCTGATCAGGCCGTGAACTTCCTGGAGCAGAGTCCACTCCTTGGCTCGGCGTCCTACCTCTCCCCGGGGCTTGCGCCTCGGTCCACAGTCCATCAACACTTGCCCAGCGGATGAACCCAGGGGTCCCGCTGCTTCCACCTCTCAGCACACATCACACCTCGGTGACCCGCCGGCAGCCAACCTCTCAGCCTTTCAGGGCTAGTGCTCGTGAAATGGCTTGTCCAAGCGCCAGCCTTTCAGCTAAGTCCGAAGGGCCGCCTCGTCTCCCCATATCGAGTCTGCGGAATGCCGATGCGAAGGCAAATGCTGTAGTCCGTGTTGAATACGGATGTGTTTCAAACCTCGCAAATGATCTGAGCAGAGCGCGAAATACAGCAGTTTTATTCTTTTGATAAGATGTGCGCAGGATGTCTGTTGGGAGGATCCCGAGGCTTTGTGGAAACTCAGCCACAGATGGAAGCCCCGGAAAAGGGCAAGATGCTTCCCTGGTGTTGTTTGAATGACAAGGGAGGAGAACTTGTGTTTCTCCCAAACCGTGGGATAACACTTCACAACTGTGCATTCTAGAAACCGAGTGGAGGTGGTCGGGGGAGGGGGAACTCCACAGAGCTCACGGCGGAAGCCCCCACTGCTCCCTAAATCAAGTTCCTTCCTTATGTTTATCCCCCAATATATCGCAAATATCAGATTGGCCTCCTTAATGAGCATTAGATGGTGGCCGAGATACTCAACATTAGGTGACGCCACTTTTGGCGAGCCCCAATATGGTGCTCTTTCCTGCTACTTCAGAACTGAATAAAATGCAAGAAGGCGTTTGGGGCTTGGTTCTCGTTGCCCCGTGGAGCAAAGCTGGGGTGCTAAGGCAACAACAGCTCAGAAAGCCTGTGGTCTGTAGTGACCAGGACGGTATTCTTTACTTCTTAATTGAACTGCACTAGGCTCTACACCCTCATTTTGAATCTAGGAGCTTTTAATAGTTCAATTCCTCTCCCCCTTTGCCCTGTGATAGTAGTTGGTTCGGGGATGTGTGGATGGGGTAAACTGGACCAACTGGCAGCTTCCCTGAGATTTGTTATGTCAGCGCTGTCGGAGACTCTCACTTCCTCTGGGATCTCAAACTGTAAAGATCAAAAAATCCTCAGGCGACAAGTCCAGCTTCCCATGACACAGAAAACTCGGACAGAAAAATGGAGAGAGAGCGACAGAACACTGACAACATCATCTGAGCCTTTGGAAACAGTTGAACTGGAATTCAATAAAACCCCAGACTTCCCAGTTATGTAGCAAAAGGGAATTTGGGGGGCTTCCCTGGTGGCGCAGGGGTTGAGAGTCCGCCTGCCGATGCAGGGGACGCGGGCTCGTGCCCCGCTCCGGGAAGATCCCACATGCCGCGGAGCGGCTGGGCCCGTGAGCCATGGCCGCTGAGCCTGCGCGTCCGGAGTCTGTGCTCCGCAACGGGAGAGGCCACAACAGTGAGAGGCCCGCGTACCGCAAAAAAAAAAAAAAAGGGAATTTGAATTGAGTTTCTGTCTCTCATCTAATAAATTCAGTAGCCACCCCCTGTTTTGTGGAGTGGCTCTTAGTGTTTGTATAACCTGAATTTTTCTTCTTTCGGGGCCTGGCCTGTGGCGCTCATGGTAGATTGCATTCTTGCTCCCAACTCTTTACTCCATCCTGATAATAGGATTTCACAACCACACCAGTGTGACATTGCAGGTCCTCCTGTTAGAGTAAGGCAGGGTGGACTGCCCTGTGCTATTAATGTTGCTTGTTTGAGCCAATGGGAAGTCAGAAGAACTGACGTGAATAGAGGCTTTAAATATGCTTGTGTGTTTCACGTTGGCCTCTTGCTCTCCTACTAGTTGCTGTGAGGAGAACATGAGCTGGTAGCTGCTGGTCTCAGAAGGCAGAGTTAGGTAGAGCAGCTCTGAAACCCACCTGCTGCCTGGAGCCAAGCTCAGCTGAAGGAAAATGAAAGATTGTTACTGTAAGCCATCAGGACTTGGGGATTGTTTGTTATGTGACAGGATTGGCAGAAACCTGACTGATACAAGGCATGAGCCTGGGGAGCCAACAATATTAACTAGACTCCCTGCTTCCTCCTTTTCCTCACACCTCTATTTTCCCATAACACTTGGCACAGGGATCTTTTCTGGCACTCATGGTGTATGGGGCTAGTTGTATCTCTGTCGCGCTCTCTAGATAGCTCATGAGACCCTCAAGGGCCTGGCACAGTGCCTGGCACATACTGGGTGCTTAATCAATGACTAGTTGACTAACTGTGTCTCAGTTGCTCCTTTTGCTTGTTGACGGGGCTGGGGCTGGGGTCCCCCTCCTCTGCAACATCTTTATTTACCTTCACATAAAACCAGCTTTGAAGATAGAAGTAAAACAGCCATGAGCACAGACATTCAACTCTGAACATAAAATTTGGCGCCATGTCTCTAATGCTTGGGCGAGTTACTTGATCCTTCGCAAATATCAGTTCCCTTATCTATAAATTAACTTTACCTCAGAGGACTGTGAAAAGGAGTAAATAATAATAATAGTAATAATAGCAACAACAACGACAATAACAGAAAACATCTATAACTCTTACTATATGCAAAACACTTTATACATATTATCTCCTCTCACCCTGGAGACCGTCCCATGAAGTGAGTATCTTAGTAGTATTATATCTTACTATTAGTATTATTCCTAGTTTGTCGAGGAGAAAACCGAGGCACAGAGAGGCTGTAACTTGACCAAAGTTACACAGCGGTAAGTAGCAGAGTTGGGATTTGGACCCAGGCAGAGTCTGGCTTTAGTCTTGGCTCTCAAACAGATGTAAAAGTACCTCACATAGCAGTAATAGATTGATCAGAAACAAGACCCGCATGCTGGCCACTAAAGGCTATTTTCAAATATCCCAATGTAATATCACAAAGGTTTAATCAAGTCATATCTGTGTGATGAAAAACATGGGTTTGAAAAATGGTGCCTGTGATGTATCCGGCTGTCGTAATGATGGAGCTGAATCTCCTGCACAGCCGATCTGATTGTCTCGAGAAATCATCACTCATTAAGGCCTCGGGAGAAAAATGAATCGACCCCAGAGGCCACATGGAGAGGCAGCTCCTGGGCGAGCTGCTCTAGGACAGAGCAGAACTAGGCCCCAGGCAGCCAGGGAAGCCAAAGAGAATTATATTTAACATGAAACATAAACACCATCTAAAAAGGTGGATGGTGCAGAAAAAATAGAAATGTGATCATTGGTGAGTCAGAAATCCAGTGGCCTTAGAACCCACATCCACACCTCCTAACTCCACAGCATCTCAGATGATGAAATAGAGTTCTCCATGAAAGACCGCTGCAAGAACAGTGAAATGTTCCTGGTGACATTTCTGAGATGGGGACAAGCAGAGGACAGAGGGCAGTAACGTCATAGCGGGGAGCCTCGGGTGTTCGTTTCTGTGAACATGGCCGCGTGGCCAGCTCTGGGTCCTCAGAACATGGCCACAAACACACCACCAGTCACTCTGCTGTGGGTGGCTGCATGTCCATCTAAGCCACAAATGATACAGCCCCGGCTGTATCATTTGTGTAACCCTGGCAGGTACTTGTAATTTCCCTTCTTCCAAGGGCTCCTGAGTTTTCCAGAAACCGAATATTTCTCTGTGGATCAGGCAGGAAGAGAGCACAGCCCTCCTCATTTTAACAGTTGCAGAAATGTCCGTACCGAGAGAAGTCAAACTCTCCCCAAGGTCACGTGGCCACAGCAGGAGCTGGCCAATGGGGCGTTCGGTTCGGTAACTGGTCCAAATTTCCAGGGGCAGCAGATCCCCACTGCCTAGCCAATCCTAGAGGGATGCTTTTTGAAAGTGCGGGCTCTGGTCCAGCTTGCCAGTACCTCTGGGACGGTACTTTGCCAGTGTTTTACAAAGGAGACGCGTTCGTCTCAGTCTCCTGAGGGCGGTCACACATACAGGTCATCGAATGCCTTCCTCACTGTGTTTCCCGAACAATGCAGGGCCGTGCAGGGAAAACGGCCATCTCACCCCTCTCATCCTCACCTAAAGAGAGCTTCCAGACCCCCGCGTGAGAGCGCGAGAGTGACATGGGGGCACACGATGCACAGTTCAGCATATGCCATGAATTAGTTACCATCGCGCCCAGTGTTCCCCAGATCTCCTTCCATACATTTTTTTACCGTTTGTTTTTGCATCTCCCCACCCCTGCAGTGTGCTTTTCTCCGGCCAGCACTGGATGTTCCTTTGCGGAGCATCGGCCCCAGGCGACTGGAGCTACTTTGCCTGCCGGGCATCACCCCTGCTCTCCCAGCCCCCAGGCGTACGTTGGTTAACCCATGACTGTCAGCGAGGGAGTGTGAAAGCCCAACTCCCTTGCCGTTGGTCATGAAGGCTCTGAGGTCTGACTCACACTCCTGAGCCCCCGAAGGAGCAGGCTGAGGTATCCTCTTCCAGGACCTTGCCGGAAGTCGCATCTTACTCGGGACCACCCCCTTCCCTGTCTTGCTTCCCTACCTCCTTATCTCAGGATCTGCTTCTGGGGACCTCAGTTGAAAGCCATCACTGTTCTGGACAAGAAAGATGTGGCTGGGCATACTTACAGTCTAGACCATGGACTCCAAAGTGGGCGTGACGGCAAGGTTGAGATATGAGACGAGCCGTAGGTCTATTTCAAGTTGTGTTGATCTCGCCCTTTAACCTTTTCTATTTTTGTGCCTGTTTCGTCATGAAGGTAATATGAGGAGAACGATAAAAAGTAAATAATTTTAACCATATTACGGAGTGAATGCTCAATAGGTTTTTAGTAATAGGGAACTGAGAGCAAAAAGTTTGAACACAAGAGGTGGCCGTCCTGGTGGTAGAGGGCAAGCACGTCCCCAGTAGAACAGGGGTCCCCACGCTGCCATTTTCTAGCACAGGAATATATTGAAGACTGTCATTAAGGCCCCTCGAGGTCTTTTCCATTCAAAACCAGCCCCACCTCTCTAGCTTTTCCTGCCAGCGTTATCTTCCTGTCCCTACATCATTTCTGTTGCTTTTCTTTGGGCCTTCTCCAAGTTCTACAGGCCTGGCATTAATTGTAAGGCCCAATATTCCTATAATTGCAGGGTAAGTATTTTTGTGCAGATCACAGGCCTGACCTCCTTTGTTATTTAGTTTGAGCTGGATTCTCCGTGGACAGAGGGAGAGGCACGAAATGAGTAAATATTTAATTCAGCAGACGCCTGCGGCTTCAAAATGTTCTCCCATTTGCTGGGCGCTGGCCCACATATTGAAGTTGCTTCAGTGGAGGTCTGGGTTGTGCCTGGCGATCGAGGACGGGCCTGCCCCAGGAACTTGAGTTTTCCCTCTCAGCGGCACCTTGATGACGGCTCTGAGCGCGTGGGCGAATGGGAGCCCAGGAGATGACTGCACGGCAAGTGGAAATCAGTGAACAGAAATGAATGCCTCGACATCTGCAGGTATTCTTCACGGCTACATCAGCGATGCTGCCATCAGCAACTCCGGAAAATTCCATTTGCTGCCAGTGGGAGGTCCTGGGCCAGGGAGGGGACTCTCCTGGGGTGGGGCAGGTGCTGAGGTTAAGGACTGAGGTGGAAGAGGAGGGAAGAGGAGGGGAGGTGGCAGACAGGAGAATCATCAGGCAGATGTGGGAGTTCACAGCTTGGAGGCAGGACCAGGTGATGGTGAGGGAAGCACGGGCATCGGAAAGGTAAGGAGCGGGGCAGAAAGAGGAGATGTTCAGAGACAACTGGTGTTTGGAAAAACACACTCTGTCCCTGATCTGTGATGCTGTGGGTAGTCACCTTCACCAGGCTGTGCTCAATGAATGAGTTTTCCAGCTGCCACGTCCTCTTCGTGACCAGTGGCTCCAATCTGAGAACGAGCTGACCGAGGCTCCGGCATACTCTGTCATCATGGGGCAGGGAAGCTGTTTTCCGAAACCATCTCGTTCACCAGGCTCTCGGCTGCAACACACCTGTACTCATCGACCCCTTAGCATTTAGACTACAAAAAATAGAAATTAATGAGACAGAAATGACATATAACCAAATGTATGAATACTGTTGCAATTTAAAGACCACATTAACATTCCATTACACAGTAAGGTCCTAGATGTCAGAGAACTTGCTTTAAATGAGTTCTGTTAGTTACTAGACAGTGGAGAAAGCTCCAAAATGTTATTAAATGACAGCAATGACGTTAAAGATATTTGAGCACTTACAATACACAAAGTGATTTAAAGAACTTTAGATGAAGTCTTTTTTTTTTTTTTTTTTTTGCGGTGCGCGGGCCTCTCACTGTTGTGGCCTCTCCCGTTGCGGAGCACAGGCTCCGGATGTGCAGGCCTAGCGACCATGGCTCACGGGCCCAGCCGCTCCGCGGCATGTGGGATCTTCCCGGACCGGGGCACGAACCCGTGTCCCCTGCATCGGCAGGCGGACCCTCAACCACTGCGCCACCAGGGAAGCCCCTAGATGAAGTCTTTAATAAGATTATCTCCAAGCAAAAATTCTTTTATTCTCTATAGGGTTACACTTCCACAAATTCTGACAAGTGAGTATTTATCCATCTATCCACCCATCCATCCATCCGTCCATCCATCCACCCATGCATTCAACCAACCAACCATCCATCCATCCATTCATCCATTCACCCATTCATCCGTCCATCCAACCATCCATCCATTCATCCATCTATCCATCCATCCATCCATCCATGCACTCAACCAACCAACCATCCATCCATCCATCCATCCATCCATGCATTCAACCAACCATCCATCCATCCATCCGTGCATGTAATATGGACCAGGCACTGTGCAAGGCACAAAAGATGCACAGAAGAGTAAGACATTCTTGCACTCAAGTCAAGTTAGAAGTACAATGGACTGCTAAGTTACGTGACAAAGGGTGTGGCTGCAGGCAAAGGGGAAGAATTGCGTCCAATAATTCATTTCCCACAAGGGGAAATAGAAAATTTCTAAAGTGAGTACGTAGTATAGAGATTTTTCTAGTCCTCTCAGCAACTCCAAGTACAGGTGATTAAGATGTCCTTTTTACTTTGTTTTATTATTTTATTTTTCATGTCCATTGAACTATAATTGACAAATCAGATTGTAAGATATTTAAAGTGTACAATGTGATGATTTGCTAGACACACATATTGTAAAAGGATTCTCCCCATCAAGTTAATTAACTAGTGCAGCGAATTTTCCAAAGCAACAATTGAGTGTAAAGTAGCTAAATGACTTGGTCAAAGTCCCCCAGCCCATCCGCATGGCTGTCTTTCCTAGGCATAGCATCACGGTCCAGGAATAAGTCCCCTGTCCATTGAATCTCCCTTCTGAACAGACCCAGGCCCTGCTTTCCCTTTTCACATGGCCTCACCCCCATGGGCATTTCCTGTTTTCAGCCTGGGAGTGGGCTGGCTCTGATCTCATTTGCATAGCTGAGCTGATTAAGGTCTGCTGACCCCAGTAAAAGCTCAGCCATTCAGGCCTTAGATGCTCTGCTCTATTCTCTCCTGTAGAATTTTGTGTAGCTCCCCCAAGAGGAATGGTTTGCAAAGCTCCAACATTATTATCCATAATGTATAAAGCCCTCAAACATATATTGATTGACATTAATACAACATGTAGTAAAATAGAGGGTCATTCTCTCACATGGGTGGGAATGTTCTGGGTATAAATTACCTTTATAACTATCAGGCAATCACCTGTTAACATTATGGTTGCCTTTCATCGGCCTCCAGACTATGTAGTTTGGAGTCCTCACTTCTATTTGAGGCCTTTTCATTTTATCTACATGTATTTGTATAAAATGTTGCCTTTTAAGTTTATTTTTACCTGTATATTTGTGAGGGAGAAACACAGCTTTTAGCATTGGCTTTGGATGGTCAATGAGAGATTGTATAGTTGCGGGAGAAGTAGTACACTTTTCTTTCAAAATACTGGTGTCTGTTTTTGTCATACTGTACATACATAAATTTTAAACAGTGAAAAGAGTTCTACAGTCTTTTTAGGAGCAAACAGAAGTCTCCGGCAAACCTGTCCCCGTTCCCCTTCATCTCCTTTGACTATCTCTTTGGGTATTTACCTCTCCAACTCTACATAGCACCCTTATACTGCCATGTCATGATTTTTCAGTTTAAGGTGCTATATCTTTTAATTCCTATTGACTTCCTAGGATGGAAAATGAGTATTTAGCTCTCTTTCACCACCACCACTTATACTTATTCTTCCCTGTTGCACTTCCTCTCAAAATACTCGTATTCTAATTTAGGTTAGATCAATAGTCAGCATTCACATCGTTATGACTGTGTAAACAATATTCATAGCTGAGCCACGTAGCATACTATGGCATTTCCTCACTTCTTACTGGGGTAGGTTACTTGTAAAGATGGCTGCAATAATTCCTCCCTGAACGCACACCCCGTTGCAATGTGATCTTGCCACCTCTCTACCTCTTGGTGGGTTTCTCCACTTCCGTCTGGGCTCGGCCATGTAATCTGAAGGAAGGAAGGATGGGAGGGAGGCAGGGAGGGAGGGAGGAAGAAAAGAAAGAGAGGGAAGGAAGGAACACTGTAAGATCCTGAAGTGGGAAAAACTCTGCCAGATAAATAAGACAAACGGTGGTCATTTGATGAATTAGCTGGGCCTCGAGCAGTGCGCTGATGCCTTATTTTTCACGACTCTGAGTGGCTGGCACATTAGAAGAGTCAGATATTCCACCAAATCCCACTTTTACATCTTGGATTTCTGATGGTTTGCTGGGAAGCAAATTTCTCCAAAGCCTAGGGGGAAAGTAATTTATTATCAATTTGCATCAAATTTCAGTTAATGTAAAAAACGCAAAGCTTATTTTAATACACTTATTTTTGGCCAAGGCTTTCCATTAAATAGAGTGTCAAGTGGGGGTAACGATTTGCCTGGGGAAGAGTCTTTATGGTTTTGATGTCTGGGTTCCCTGGGAGAAACCACAGGCTTTTGGAAGGTTTTCTGGTCAGGCCCCAGGTTCAGTGCACAGCGGAGAGTTGAGTTTTTCTACTTCCCTGCTGGCTGGTTAAAACATCGTGATGGATGATGACAACAGGTCCAGTGGTCTCTTCTTGGCTGACACAAGGACCAGGACAAGTACTAATGGAAGGAGTCAGGCTTGGGAGGAAGTAGGATGTACGGCCTTGATCTACAGCAGGGGTCAGCCGACTATGGCCTGATGGTCAGACCCTGCTCAGCACCTGTTTTTACAAAGTAAGTTTTATTGGAAGCCGGCCACACCCATTCCATTGTCCATGGCTGCTTTCATGCTACGGTGGGAGAGCTGAGTAGTTGCAACCAGGACCACATGTCCTGCAAAGGCCCAAAGACTTAAAGTGACAGAGTGTTCCCGTCACCTACTGATGTACAATAAAACCACGCCAAACTTCGTGGCTTAAAATAACAATAATCATTTATTTGTCTCATAAATCTGCAACCTGAGCAGAGCTTGGTGGAGAAGGCTTGTCCTGTTCCATGTGGCATCAACGGGGACCGCTCAGCTTGGGACTGGACGATCCACTTTTAAGACGGCTCACTCAAATAGCTAGCAAGTTGGTGTCGGCTGTCAGCTGGGAGCTCAGCCAGGCTGGGGACCAGGGCCCTCATCTCCTCTCCATGTGGGACTTTCCACAGGCTCCTCAGATTTCCTCATGTCTTCAAATCTGGCTTCTGAGGGCAAGTGTCCCAGGAAATAGGAAGGAGGCGATGGCTTTTTTTTAATGCCTGGGCCTGGGTATTGGCACAGACTTCCAGCATCTTCTATTGATCAAGTAGCCGTAGAGCCCAGATTCAAGAGGAGGAGACACAGACCCCGCCTCTTGATGGAGGGGATATCAAAAAATCAGGGGTGAGGCATGTTTTAAAACTGCCACATAGAATAACAAACAGTGACCTAAACAACACGGACTTTTATTTCATTTCCCATGCTAAGTGGTCTGGAGCTAGGTGTTTACAAGGTTGGTCAAGATGTCCAGTGATTTTTATCAAGGGCTGCTCTTCTTTATCCTTGTGCTCTGCAATCTTTAGTATGTTCCTTTCAACACTTAAATCTGTCACCCCGTGGTCACAAGGTGGCAGTTATAGTGCCATGCTTTATGTCCCCACATAAGAGTGTCCCAAGCAGGAAGGAAGAGGGTGAGTTTAAAAGAAACCTTCCCGAAACACTTTCTCTCATATCAGGAAGTGCCCAGCAGAGTTCCAATGCGGACTCCTTGTTCAGAATTGGGTCATAAGATCATTTCTTCCCCAGTCGCTAGCAGGAGGAATTGGGATTTCCGTGGCTGGATTAGAGCAATTGTCTTCTGAGGTTTCCTGCTCAGTTGCTGAGCAAACACCAGGCTTCTGTTAGCAAGGAAAAAGGGAGGAGAGGCTGTTGACCGGTCAACCGATAGTGTCTGCCATGTTGGGTACTGTTCTGTTAATGGAGGTCTTGGAGCGGTGGGGCATCAGGGCTGAGGCCAAGGCTCTGGGAAATGTGGTGACGTGGGAGCTGGGAGGCAGGGGCCTTTCCTGACGTGGTGGACTCTCAGCTCTGGGACCAACCTGCAGCTAGAGATCATCCCGGTGGAAGCCACTTGGAGGGCAAGTTATGTTCTCCTGGCAAAACCCTTTCTTTAGCACAGCCCTCCTGAGAGTTTTGGAATCCAGGTATCTCAGCTGGTTGAAACATCCCGCAGGGCTCTGAAAGCTAAGTGGTTTAGGACCGTATTTTTCTAAATCCTGGTCCACAGATAGGGGCTCGAATGTCTGGAGGTGCTTGTTCAGAACACAGGTTCCCAGACCCTACCCTCAGAGACTCTGACTCAAGAGGCCTGGGATGAAGTCACTCAGGGCAGAGATGGGGGCAGCCTTGGGCTCCTTTAGCAAGTGCTCCCAAGTAATTCTGAGGCCCAAACAGGTTTGGAAAGCACTGTTTTATGATTCTAGATATGATTAAAGCCATCTGAAGATGATGAGAAACAGCTGGGGTAGAGTTTTTCGTTAACTCAGTAAATCCCTGCGAGGGAACTGTTTGCTAATCCCCGCGGTGTTTAGCTCCCGGGTGGAGGCAGGGGCTGGGAATCCTCTTAGGCCTGACATTTCCTGGGGCCCGCTGCTGTCTGTCTCCCAAGAAGTGGGGACCCTCTGCAGTTTTTTCTGGAAATCTCTCAAGGGGGCCATTGTGAGCTTACTCCATTCCCCACAGCACTCATGGGAGACCTGCATAGCCTGCCAACTTGGGAGCTTCCTGGGGACCTTGGTGTGTTATGCTCTGTGCATTATATTTGGTGTGTTATACTCGGTGTGTTGTATGGTAACAAGCTACCGTAAAGGTAAGGTCTTAACACAAATTTATTACCTTACAGTTCTGGAGATTAAAGTCTGAAATGGGTCTCACTGGACTAAAATCAAGGGGTCAGTAGGGCTGTGTTCCCCTCTGGAGGTCTAGGGAAGAATCTATTTCTTTGCCTTTTCCACTTTCTAGAGGCTGCCCACATTCCTTGGCTTGTGACCCCTTTTCTCCATCTTTAAAGCCAGCAATGGCAGGCTCCTGACCTCCTCTCCTGCTTCCCTCTTCTATTTATAAGGACGCTTGTGGTTACATTGAACCCACAGGATAATCTCCCCATCTCAAGTTCCTTAACTTAATCCCACCTGCAAAGCCCCTTTTGCCATAAAAGGCAACCTATTCACAGGTTCTGCGTATTAGGATGTGGACATCTTTGGGGGCCATTATTCTGCCTACCACACTTGGCGATACAGCACTGCTAAGAGTCACAAAAGAAAGGATGTGAACTTTTATGGTTCAAGAGCCATCCCCTTAGCTGAATCGGCTTTTCTTCCTTGGGAAAAAGGAATTTTCTTGGAATGTTCTGCTGAGAGCACCATCGCTTTGGGAGTCAGACCAGTTCTAGGAAGGGTTCTCATTCAAGGCAATTCCTCTTTCCTGTACTTGGGCAAAGGTGGGTTTGTTGTCCCAGGACATGGTGTGAGAGCGGGGAATTCCCTGATGGAAGGTCATTTACTACACACTTTTTTCTTTCTGGAACCTGGAGATAGTTCTTTTAAGCACAGGACATTGGTTTTTGCTGCTTTCGCATAATAAAAGATTGGAAAGCATTGCCCTTGGGGGTCTGTGAAATTGTCTTCTCTTTTAAGTTTTTCCCTGTCGCAGCAAACACACTGAGAATCTTTCTTTTCATTTTTATTTCTTCTGTTATAGTGTCTACTGCTTCTGTCTTCCTTGGGGCATCCCAAGGGACCTCAGCACCCCCATGACACCAGGGAAGGGGGTCACCTTGATCTAGTTTAAAGTGAGCAGTCTTTTAAGGGTAGAGACAGTGCTGTCTGTCCTGTTGTCTTGAGATTTCTAGTTACCATGACCTCACTCTGTTGTTACCCAGACCTCTGCAGAATGTAGATTGGTGTAGCCTCTGTGGAAAACAGTATGGAGGCTTCTCAAAAAACTCAAAATAGAACTACCGTATGATCCATCGATTCCACTCCTGGCTATATATCAGAAAAAAAACCCCCACTAATTTGAAAAGATACGAGCACCCCAATATCCATAGCAGCATTATTTACAACTGCCAAGATCTGGAAGCAGCCTAAGGGGTGTCCACCAAAAGATGAATGGATAAAGAAGAGGTGGTATGTGTGTGTATGTGTGTGTGTGTGTGTGTGTGTGTGTGTGTGTGTGTATACATATATAGATATAGATATAGATATATACAATGGAATACTACTCAGCCATAAAAAAGAATGAAAATTTTGCCATTTGCAGCAACATGGATGGACTTAGAGGGCATTATGCTAAGTGAAATAAGTCAGACAGAGAAAGACAAATACTGTATGATATCACTTACATGTGGAATCTAAAAAATACAACAAACTAGTGAATATAACAAAAAAGAAGCAGGGGCTTCCCTGGTGGCACGGTGGTCAAGAGTCCGCCTGCCAATGCAGGGGACACGGGTTCGAGCCCTGGCCTGGGAAGATCCCACATGCCGTGGAGCAACTAAGCCCGTGCACTACAACTACCGAGCCTGCGCTCTAGAACTCGTGAGCCACAACTACTGAAGCCCGCGCGCCTAGAGCCCGTGCTCCGCAACAAGAGAAGCCACCGCAACGAGAAGCCCACGCACCGCAACCAAGTGTAGCCCCTGCTCACCGCAACTAGAGAAAGCCCGCGCGCAGCAATGAAGACCCAACGCAGCCGAAAATAAAATAAAAAAAGCAGACTCACAAACTCACAAATATAGAGAACAAACTAGTGGTTACCAGTGGGAAGGGGGGAGGGGCAATATAAGGGTGGGAGAATGGGAGGTTCAAACTATTGGGTGTAAGATAGACTACAAGGATGTATTGTACAACACAGGGAATATAGCCAATATTTTGTAATAACTGTAAATGGAGTGTAACCTTTACAAATTGTATAATTAATAAATAAATAAAGTTACCCAGATGTCTGCAATACATGATAAAGCTTCCATTTCCTCATCTGTACCATGAGGTTAATATCACGTAGCAGGCACAGCTGGCACCTTGCCCACATTCCCCACACCCTTGCCCTTCAAGGCACGCAGGTCTGTCTTCCAGCTGCTGACACCTGCACCTCTTGGCTTCCTCTGGCGCCAGAGACCCCCTCCCCTCTGAATGCAGCAGGCCAGGGGCCCAGCCCTCAGCTAATGACCCATGACAGCAGGTGATCCCCCAGTCTTCTTGCCCCTTGGACAGGGTAATCGAGGTGCACGTTCTACAACTGCCAGAGAAAAGGCTAGAAGGGGGGAAAGAATGGAAGAAGGGAGACTTTCACGGAGGCATGCAAAGACGTGGCAAACTCACCCCATTCGATGTCTCAGCTATTATGCGTTCCCAACTGGCTTGGACAAAACCCAGGGAGACTCCAGGCTGGTGAGTCTGTGCACGTGAGGCAGGAATGGATATCTCTCCAAGGTCTACAGCAGGACTCACTCCTAGTTGCCCATGGTGGTAACTGGCTCAGTAATACACCCCTGAGTGGCTGCCTTCCCTTCCCTGTGTCACCTCCCCATTCACTTACTGGGGCCTTCTTGAATCCCCTCCTAAATAAACAGCTTGCACTCACATCCTTATCTCACAGCGTCCTTTTGGGAGAACACAAATGAAGGCAGTACTACTGAATAGAGCATGAGTAGGAGATTAGACAAGAAAAACCAGGAAAGTTTCCATTACCACCCCTAGCAATCACGAGAGCCCCCAGTGTTGAGGGTGGTTGAGAGCCGTGGTTAAGAGCTCAGGCTCCTGGCTTGTGCCCCGCCCTGACATTTACAAGCCTGAAAAGACTCTGGACTAGTTCTGTAGTCTCTCTGGGCTTTGCTTTCTTCATCTGTGCAGTGGAGATAATAATAGTGTCCCGTGGGTTGGGTGAGGGTTAAAGGAGATAATATACACAAGGTTCTCAGCACAGTATAAGACTCCATAAAAATTCACTACCTTTGTTCGGTTCCTTTCCCACCTGTGGGCCGAGTATCCAGCCACTTTTGCCTACAAAAAGGCGTAAGAAAGGAAAATCTCAATTCTGAGCTCCTGTTGGGAAACACAGGGAAATGAGAATGGGAAAGAAATTTTAGTTTATTACAAATCTGGACATTTAAAAAATTTCAAAGAATTTTTGAAGTAGAAAGAGTGTCAGTGGTCAGCTTTGTCTCCAATAAGCTTGAGTACTTCCAGAAAAAGCCCCCCAAACCATAGAAGTAGCAGAGACATCAGGCGGGGCGGGAAATGGTCTTTTGGAACCAGGCTAGGGTCTAATGTACAGATGATCACTGGGGGAAAAGGCAATCAGTAAAATCAGACTGTGTGCTATCGACAACACCTTCACTTGTTTCCTTAGTTCCCTGCCCCTTGTGTTAGCTAAAGGGACTTGGGGACAGCAGTGAGGACAGACTCTGAGCTGCTGATGTCTCCCCTGGGGAAGGGAATAGCACATGGAGGCTGACAGCTTCTCACTTAAATAGAACCCCACGACCCAGTTGAAGTCCAGTGTGACAGATGACAGAAGAAGGACAAGAGGGAACCAGGGCAGCCGGTGGACCCAAATCAAAGCCTAATTGTCATGGCTTCTGCCATACACTGTGCAGTCTTCCCCATTCCTTGGCACTTGGCCTTGTCTGCTTGGTCCAAATTGAAGGGGAACTGTCCAAGGAGACTTTGAATTTGACTCAGTGTGTCACTTAAAATGGATAATATAGACGTTACAGAAAATCCAGCCCTAGAGATCTCCTTTGGACATTTGTGCTATAAAACTTCCATCACTTATTTCTTCATTCATTCAAAGATCATTTATTGAGCACCTATTATGTGGTTCAGAAGGAGAGACAAGGATTTGAAGGCAAGTAGTTTATTTGGGAGGTGATGCCAGGAAACATCTTAGGGGAGTAGGCAAGTGAGACAGGGACGGGAAGGCAGGTAGGCAAGCAATGAAGAGCGTGTTATCAAGCCCATTACCACTGTGGGCAATTGGAATTTAATACCACTGGTGAACTTTTGAAGCCAACGTTGAGCACAGGTCTCAGTTTTCCCAATTGAGGGGGATGAGAGTGTGCAAACTCCCTCCAGGCATCATTTGAGGGATGTTGGGAAGGGCATGAATTCCCTGGCGCTTCCAGCCTGCCACAGGAGCAGCAAAGTGGGCCCCAGGGGCTTCCCTGGCGGCACAGTGGTTGAGAATCCGCCTGCCAATGCAGGAGACACGGATTCGAGCCCTGGTCCGGGAAGATCCCACATGCCGCGGAGCGACTAAGCCCACGCGCCACAACTACTGAGCCTGCGCTCTAGAGCCCGCGAGCCACAACTACTGAGCCCACGTGCCACAACTACTGAAGCCCGTGCGCCTAGAGCCCCATGCTCCACAGCGAGAGAAGCCACCGCAATGAGAAGCCCGCGCACCGCGACCAAGAGTAGCCCCCCGCTCTCTACAACTAGAGAAAGCCCATGCGCAGCAACGAAGACCCAACACAGCCAAAAATAAATTAATTAAAAAAAAAAAAAAGTGGGCCCCAGAAGCCAGAGAAAAAACTCAGGCAAAGATGCAGACACTGCTCATTGGAATTGGAGAGGTCTTCATTGAAGTGGTCAGGGCTCAAGGGCACAGGTGGGCACTTGAAGCAACCGCCAGACTGAGTCTCAGTGTTAAGTGCCAGGAATACAATGGGAGAAGGTACAAGCCCTGCCCTCAAGGGGCTTAGAGTTTGCAGAGGCCAGCAGCGCAGCTGAGGGTTACAGGGCAGTGTGACAAGTGCCTTGACAGAAGCAAGCCCAGGATTCTATGGGGACAGGGTGTGTGACGCGTGGGAGTACAGAAGTGGGGCGAGGGCATGCTTCCTGGAAGAGAAGAGGCCGATTTGAATCTTGCTGGATGAGGAGACAGTATAAGGGAGAGAAGTCAAGACAAAATTTTCCAGGTAGGGGGACTTGTGTGTGCAAATGTATGAAGGTACAAACGGACATTTTGACAAATGTCCTCTATGTCTTGTTTTTCATAGCATGCATTTCTCTTTTCCTAAGAGAAGCCTTTCTTCAGCTCCACCACACTGTCCGCTGTGCCCATTATTGGATGTCTAATGCACTCAACAAATTCTATTATTTTATGCTGGATGTATGGGGCTATCCGTTAATATCTGACAGTTATTGCCCAGAAACTAAATGAACCTCGGAGTGAATATTTTCTTTTCTTTAAAAAAAATAAAATAAAATAAGGAGAAAAGGTGAAATGTCAGAAAAAAGAAAAAAATATTTGAAGCCATGCATCTTCACAGATGCATGGCACGCTTTTAAAAAAACATGAAAAGATGTGAATTTGAGATGGGGCTAGGATGCATTCCCAAGACCAGCGTGGATGTCTCCCAGACGCCTGCAAATGGCTTATCAAAGGCTCCAGCCGCAGGCCGGACCCATTTGTCAAAGGCCTGACATCTGATGACGTCATAGCTCCAGAAGCTCTCCTGGGCCTGGCTTAGAAAAGGTGTTTTGGGAGAGCAGGGTGGGGTCGTGCCCCGGCTGGCCCACAGGATTCATTTTTATCTCCACTTGCTTCTTTTCTGTGTGTTGGTGGCTTGTTGGAATTGCTGTGGTTGATGGCGGCTGGGAGAGGGGAGGAGAGGGGGATGCGTTCTTAATTCCCTTAAACACCAGATTTTAAAATATGCTAAAAAAAACTGCTAGAAGTCTGAACCATCCTTGGGCAAAACTGTGAAGCGGGTAAAGCCCATGTTCCTGAGTCTATGCTCCCCTTGTTCCTGCATTTCTTTGCTGGTTAAGGATGTTCTACTGTCCTGGGAATCAGTGTGAAAAGGTCGACCAGATATTTTTTCTATGGGATGAGGGAATTGCGGTTACCACAACACAGATGGATTTGGATTTTAAAAGAGAACCGTGGGAGCTGGATTTGCTGGCTCCTTTTAAATCACACCAGATAGATACCTATCTTATTTGCCATTGTGCAGGGGCGTTGGCTGCCACAAATGGGGCCAGATATTAATCTAGGGCGTTACATGTCTGGACAGTGTTGGAGAGTGGGTAGGAACTATAAGGGGGCAGGGACTTCTAGGGTGCTAGTCATGTCTGTTTCTTGATCTGGGTGCCGGTTACCTGGGTGTTTGCTTTGGTAAAACTCATCCAATATAGAATCTAATGACATGGAAAAAGTTTTAAATTTTTGCTTTGGAGTCTGGGGAAAGAAGACTTGACTTTGGGAGTGTCTACTCTTTCCCTTGCATTGTCTCCAATGCTTATATGTTACCACCTTTATTCCTCACACTGGCCTTCTGAGCTGGGTCCAGTAATGACATCCATTCTGTAGACACCAAGTCATAGGGAGGTTTGACCACTTGCCCAAGACCACACAGCCAGTGAGCAGCGGAGCAGGGATTCAACCCTGGGTCTTCCAGCTGGAAAGTCCGTGTCCTTTCAAACAGGTGGCGAACAGGGGTAGAGGCCAACTCCCCGGCTCAAACACCTCAGGTGGCTGTAGGGAAATCCCAGTTTGGTCAGGGGGCCCAGAAGGTGCTGTGTTTGTTTCAGATGAGATTACCGTCAGGAAAGGCCTGGACAAGGGGGCAGCTGGAGCTGGGGGGCCAAGATGGCAAGGATTAGGTTGGGACATTCCAGCGTGGTGACAGTGCTCAGAGCTTGGACAGGAGCTGATGTGTATGGGCAGGGACCCGGACGAGCCATGTGGCCACTGGAATGGTGAGCTGGTGCAGGGCACGATGCAGGGCGGGCACAGCAGGGGGCATGCCAAGGGCCTGGTGTTGAGATGACTCAGTGCTATGGCTTTGGCCTGAAATGGAAGGAGTCCTGGGAACCTTGAATCTTTAAGAACCAAAGAAGTGGAGGGGTGCTTTTGGCCTTGCTAGACCTATAGTTGAGAAACAAGTGGACAAGAAGGTGTATGCTACAAAGATGGCCACAACTATGGCTGTCATTCCCACGTGGTCTTCTCCAGTGCGACCTGCCACCCATCCATCAAGTCTGTGTCTCCACCCCTTTGAATCCGGTGAGACCCTGTGATTCCTTTGAGCAACAGAATATGATGGAGGTGAATCTATACCCTTAACTGACCTGGCGGCTTCCCCTTCCTGCCTCTTGAGACTCTTGCTTTTGGGACACTCCCTCTCAGAACCTAGCCGCCATGCAGTGGGAAGCCCAAGCCACACGGAGGTGCTCCAGTGGACGATCCCAGCTGAGCTGCTGGCCCACAGGCAGCCTCAGCCACCAGCCACGTGTGTGCGCCATCTTGGAGTTCAGTCCAGTCCAGCCTGCAGGTGACCGTTGCTGCATCCACTTGAGAACCCCCAAGTGAGAACGATTCAGCTGAGTCCAGTCCGCTCAGAGAACCCAAGAGACAACAGTAACTGTTGCTTTAAGTTACTAGGTCTAAGGGTTGTTTGTTACACAAGAACAGATAATAGATAACAGAAAGACAAGGGTCTCCAAGGATTGGAGCGCTGGAGTGCTGACAGTGTCAACCTGGGGTGTAAGGAGGAGAAAATGAAAGGCACCTTCACAGGCTTATATTCATAAGAACACCAGCAAGACCAGGAGCCTGGAAACTTGAGCTGCAGGCTTGGTCCTGCCACTCACTAGCCCCAGAGTCTTCGGCAAGTTATCACCACCCTGAGCCTCAGTTTCCTCATCTGTAAGATGGAGATGATTCATTCCACAAACACAGAATATTGTATCTGGATCCCAACTGGGGTGGGCAATGCAAAGATCAATACAACCCAGCCCTTGAGATCTTGTGCCCATTCTGAGATGAAACCAGGCACTGTGAGAATGTCTGCATACAAATGCATGTAAGTACATGTTAATTACATGCAAATCTCTTAGAATAGTACCTAGCACATTCTAAGTGCTCAGTTAACTGCCAGGTGTCATTATTATGCTGTGTCTGCAGCTTTAAAAACCTAACCGGTACAACTACTTTGGAAATCTGTTTGGCAATAAAGTTAAACACACGCCTACCTTATGACCTAGCAATCCCACCCCTGGGTGTATCCCCAGCAGAAATGGGTCCTCACCTCCACCCAAAGGCATATACGAGAATGTTCACAACCACTTCATTCATGACAGCCCCAAGCTGGAGACAATCCAAATGTCCATCAACAGTTCAAATGGATAAATAAATTGTGGTATGTTCATTCAACGGAATAACACTCGGTAATTAAAAAGAATGAACCACTGTTTCATGCGACAGCCTGGATGAATCTGGCAGTGAGTGAAAAAAGCCACAGACAAAACAGCACATGCTGCATGCTTTTGTTTATAAAAACAGGCAAAAGGAATCCATGGTGATGGAAGTCAGAATAGTTGGGGGATGCTGACTGAGAGGAGGCATGAGGGAACCTTCTGGGCTGCTGGAAATGTTCTATATCTTGACCTGGGTGGTGATTACGAAGGCAGATACATATGTAAAAATGAACCAAGCTGTGCACTTCAGCTGTGCTCTTCACTGTATGTACGTTGTATGTCAATAAAAACGTAAATAAGAAGGGGGAAAAGCTCCCTGTGGGTGGGCTGCTCCTAGGTGGCCACTGTCAGGGAGTTGGGGGCCGGAAGGGGAAAAGGTGGGGAGGGGTGGGATTCTAAGTGGGGAGTCTTTGGAAGCAAATGCCTTCTTTTTCCCTAGGAGGTAGCAGTCCTGGTTAAGTCTCCCAGTGGAGAACTCTCCCCCGGGGCTGTCCTGAGCTGCTGTGCTAGGACCAGTGTAGGGTTCCCAGGAGGACCCCCAAGTTTCCCAGGCCTGGGTCCTTCCTTCCACAAGCAGAGTCTCAGCCTCCAAGTCCGAGAAGCAATGTCTGAAAGGGCAGCCATGAAGACTCCTGTTAACATGAAGCGTCAGTGACTTTAAGACGACAGCAGCCGTCAGCGGGAGTGGGTGCAGGGGGGACTCAGTGGAGATCTGTGGAAGTTGAGTCTGGAGCCACAGGGCCAGTTTGCTGCGGAATCTGCTTCCCCACAGTCCGGCACTGGACCACAGGAAGGAGCCGGCTCCTGGAGCAGGGGCCTTGGGTCAGGGGTTGGCAGCACTGCGGGCTTCCCGGAGGAGGAGGGCTAGCTGGAGAAAGGCTTCCCTTCGAAGTCCCCTGTTCCCGCGTCCCTCCCCCCACCTCGTCGCCCCTCAGGCTTGGAGAGGGGGTTTCTCGGAGTCCACAATACGTGATTCCCCCTCCGCTAGAGAGGGGCCAGGCGCCCCTTGGTTCAGACCATCCAAGACCGCCGCAGCCCCAGCCGCGGAGAGCGGCGGATTCAATATAATTAATTTAGAAACCAGGGTGGATTTTATCACCGTCAACGCGGGGAGCAGGTTTCGCTTCTGCCTGCGGGCTTCCCTAGGTGAGCACTCTGGCATCAGACCCCGGGGGCACCCCCCCCAGTGCCCCTGCCCGAGGGCCGCCTGGGCCGCTGGGGTCCCCTGCAGCGCGGCGAAGCCCCCAGGGAGCCCGCTCCTCGGCCCTCCCGCCCGCGCGTTCAGTCCCTGGCACTTCTCCGGGGACGCGGGGGCGGCCCGCGGGCAGCCGGGGGCCTTGGCACGGCCGCAGGGTAATTGGAGAGCGCCGGGGACCGCCTGGGGGAGGGGGAGGGGAGGGCACGTCCCTCGGGGCGCCGGTCCCCGCCACAGCCCGGGAGGGGGCAGTAGGGACCCGGACGGCCATCCGGGGGGGCCGCGCGGCCACGGAACCCCCCTCCCCCGCTCCGCGCCCCGCCGCGCTCTCCCGGCGGCTCCGCCCGCTCATTAGCGGAGGCCGGGCCGGCCCGTTCGCCTCCTCCGGCCGCCAATTACCCGCCCTGCTGGCTCCGAGCGCGCCGCCGGGCCAGACAAAGGCGCGGGCGGCGGGTGGGCGCGGGAGGGGAAGGGAGGGAAGGAAGGGAGGGAGGGAGGGAGGGAGGGAGCCCGGGGCGCCCGCGCCTGCAGAGCCGCGGCGGCAACGGCGGCGGGGAGATAAGGGCGCCTGGGACGCGCCGCGCTCCACATGGAAATGAACCCGGCGAGCTGGGGAGGCGAGCGAAGCGACGTGCCGGCCCGGGCGCCCCCTTCGGACCTGCGTTTTGAACGCGACGGCCCCCACCCCCACCCCCCAGATGGAGGCGATGGGTCCCCGGTCGCCCCCGGAGCGCCAGCCGCTTGCCCCGCACCGCTGTGTGTTTGGAAAGTGCTGGAGCCCGGGTGCCACGTGCCTGGTGCGTCCTTCTCTGCAGCTCCCTAAACCGGCTGTAGGGCTGTGCTTGGCACTGTGCAGCTAACCAAGGCCTTCCCCGCTTTCCCCCTGAACAGCCCCCCAGGCCCAGCGGGTCCATAGCGTCCCAAGCAAAGCTGGGAGCCTGGGTCGGGGATCTGTTAAGAGTCAGCGTCGCGCCTTGGTAGCCGATCTTCCGGCCAGCGCCTTTGGTGATCAGGCGATTTGGTTTTTTAATATTTGGAAACGTGAGAAACGGGGAGATAAAATGATTTATTCATAGCTCCGCAGATCAGTGGCTGCGTCTAGGGCGTAGTTCGTGGTCTTCCAACATTTTGAACATCCTGACTTTTTCAGGGAAAAAGCTCCCCGCTACGATCTTGCGCTGATATTTTCAGATTCTGAAGCTCACTTTTTCCACGAGAGAGAAGACTGAGTCTGGGGACCTCCCTGACCAGCCACAGAGATTTGGAGGAGGTTTAGTTTTTATTAGTTTGCATCATAAAAACAATAAGTAAAATGTTTTCATCATCCAAAGCTAGGATTATTATGCTAAATATAAGTTTTGAACTTCGAGAATCACCCTCTGGCTGAGGAGGACCCAGAGTTTGGGGGCTGAGTCTGTGAGGTACCCACCCTGCCCTAGATCTCCTCTCCTGCCCCGGGGGCTGGGAGCTTTCTGGGGTGCGGCCCTGAGTTACTCTGTTACTCTTCCCTGACATCTGTCACCTTGGCCCTGAGGGGCTTTAAGATGCCACTTCCCCTTCAATCCAGCGCATGACCAGTGCGGGGACGGTGGAGGTAGGGGTCAGGGAGACTCGGGCCTCGGAGCACGCCTGTGGGCTGAGATGTAGGCTGCCTCAAATGAAGACAAATGTCCCTCAGTAAAGCGCTGTTCCCAAGGGCCCCCCTTGCTGTCTGCTGTCAACAGTGGCTTAGGGCTCCCGAGGTCAAGGTCTTCCTTCCCGCGCCCCACCCGTCCTCTGGGCCACTTAGCTTTGCACAGAGAATAGCCATGGGGGCCTTTCTGCTCACAAACACTGGCCTCAGAGATCAGTCGCTGCGCCATAGGCAGAGAGAGCCTGGGAGGCTTGGTGCAAATCACTGCTCCTTCCAGTTGGGGGGCAGGGTGGGGAGACATCTCTGAGCGCCAGCCCTACAGGCCACTGCATTTCCGCAGTGTTGATGGCACAGAGCTCCTGATCAGGAATTGACTCTTTCATGGGTGCTCCTTCCTGGGGACCTGGGAGAACCTGCCTTACAGAGCAGTCATCTTTCCCTGAGGCTTCCCACATCTGTCCCGGACGGCACCTGTTCCAATCCCTCTGTGCTCCTTGGTCAACAGCCCCAAACCCCAAATGCCCTGCTCCCAGGACCCTTCCCAATCCAGCAATGAAAAGGTTAAGAGCAGGTGCAGGGCGGGGGTAGGGGTGGGGGTGGGCTTCAGGACCCTGTTCCAGCCTGCTTCCCTTCCGATTGGTCAGTGGGGATGACAGCTGCCCCCAGACCCAGCTTTTACCAAAAAATATTAGGTGGCCAGTTGGTGACCTATCGGTGAACTTGAGAGACTGAATTCACCCTCAAATTTCCCTTCTGTGGAGGCTCCGAATATCTCTCCCATGATTTCATTGTTTTGTATTCAGCTGTGGCCTCCTCTGTGATCCTGTTTTCAAATGTTCTTTACATCTTCGTCTTTGCAAATCTTGTGCCCTGTGCATGGGGCAGCCGGTGGGAGGCAAGATGCAGGGGGATGACGTAACCGCCTGCCCAGCTGGAAGACACAGACGCTGCGGTCTGGGGGTGGGGGTGGGGGCTTTGGGGACACTGGGGCCCGAGGTTGGAGTCCCAAAGCAGGGCAGAGGGGGCCGCCTGGTCCTCAGCACCCTGGCCTGAGTGCTTTGGGAAATCCAGAGCAACGGCCAAACCCCTTTCCAGGGTTTGGTCACAGCCCGCTGTGGGTGACTGTGTCGGAAGTGGCAACTGGCCCCTGTCCCCTTCCCACATACACATATTCCGGAAGGAAAGCAGAAAGCCTCTCAGCTCCTCTCTGCTTAAGGTTTCCTGAATCAGACAATACAAAGCTGGTCCCACCCACCTTTCGAGTATTTCCCTTTGGAGCCAAGCAGAGCCTCAGTTCCAGCCTAGGATGTACCCTTTTCAGAAGCCAGCTCAGAATACGCCCCTTCCCCTCTTGGGCTTTTAGTGGAGATGGGTCCTCTGATGGGTTAGGGGGCTTAGCTCCTAAAGGCTGCTCCAGAGCCTTCCTAGGTTTGAAATCTAGAACCCCCGCTTCCTAGCTGTGTGCCCTTGGGCCAACTGCTGAACTTCTCAGAACCTCAGTTTTCTCATCTGTAAGAAGACGTTAATAAAGGTACCAACCTCATGAGATCGTTTCGAGGATTAAATGAGGTAACGCAAATATGTATTTAACAAGATAATCACTCTGTCAGTTGCCCCTCCCTTCCTCCTTTCCTCCCTCCCTTCCTTCCGTTCTTCCTTTTCAAAATGCTCATTGCTCTTATGAGCTCAATGCAATACATTTGGCTGTGGGAGAAATCATAGATAGTTTGAGTTAAATTAGGTGGAAGAACAGATAAGTGTGGATGGCTAGTGCAAAAACCATACTAGGTCTTTCAACTGCAAGGATCTAATATAGGGCACTGGTTACACAGGTGATGGAATTGCTGAGAAGCCCTGGAGGTGAGGCAACCCAGAGATTCACAGTCACAGGGAGCTGCTACTCCCATTCAGGCTGGAGGGCTAAAGGGAGGATATGGTGTTATTGGAACCCAGAGGCCAGGTCGGTATGGCATGGGGGGTTGTGACGGGAGGAGCCTTGGAGCCACAAAAAAGAACCACAGCTGCTGCTGGGGAGGCCACAGGAAGCAGAGCGAGAGAGGAAGAAATACCCTGGCTTCTCCCTCCTGCCCTCTAATGTTCTGCCAGGGCAAGGGAGTCCCAGAACTGTGATTCCCTGCAGTACGGGGCAGGCTAGGAAAATGGTGGGCAGGGAGCAAACCGGCATTTGACCAGTGCAAAGACCAGGCTTTCTGCAGCCCTGCTGCCATGGTGACACCGGGTGACAGAGACCTTTCCAAACCTCATCAGCCTGAGTTCACCCCAGCAAAGGGTTACAGGTTTCTGTTGATCTCAGACTCCCTAAGAGTGGCTTCCAGCCTGTAGGAGTCCTGGATGGCCACCTCCACTCCCCTACAAATGCCACCTTTGTCACCAAGGTGGCTGCAGTTGTGGCCCCAGGTCACAGTGTGCAGTGGCTTCATTAATTGTCCCCTCAAGCCTCTGATTCTTGGGACTCTGAGGGGAAAAGTGGAGTCATCGCAAGGGGGAAGACGGGAGGGGAAGGAAGACTTAAGCCGACTTTCTGAGGACCCACCTTGAAACATTCCAGGTGAGAGGAGCTGATTCTAAACACACGCCCAAATGGGGCTCTGTGCGGTTCTTCTATACTGGCATCTTACGTATCTCAAGAACGTAAATCGAGTTATACTTCTGTGAGGCTTGTGGGAAAATTCTAGATGGACAACAGGCCTGCTTCAGATCAGGCCTTACTTACTGGAAACCTTACTAATCGGATATGTTCTTGGGAAGTTGGGTTAATTTGGAAATTGGGGTTAATTTGTTTGGAGCCAAACGCAAAACGATCGAACAGTGTTTCTTTCTGGGCTTTGAGCACATGCATTTTCTTTATTGGACATCTTGTTTTGGTGCTGTAGGTTTTCCTGGTTTATTGCTTTGGCTTGGTGGGGAGGTCCAGGGGTTCCTGGAGGAAGGTCCTGAGTGACTGGTGGCATTTTAATGTGATGGTCTTCTTGGGAACCTGTAGGACGCCTGGCTGGAGCAAACTTCTCCTTCTCCTCCAAGGTGGGAACATGGCAGGGCTGAGTTAGTGGGTTGATCGATCCTCTTTTGTCCCTGGTAGTCACCAATGTTTTCACCTTACCCAGACCTCATGCAGGACAGGCATTAATTGACAGAAGGGACAAGAGGCATTTGGAACAAAGAACAAGTGATTAAATTTCAGAACCACTCTGGTAGATCCCAGGCCCTAGCCTGCAGGACGCTTGCTCCTGGGACCTCCAGAGGAAGAGGAAGGGCCACCGCAAGCTTCCCTCAAGTGTTCATTTTCGGGTTGAAGGAACCCACTAGGAGAGAGAAGTTCGCCAAGGAAATGACTACATAAACAACTTTCCAGGGGGCCTATTTAAAATGCTCAGGGGAATAAATTGTTTTAAAGCGTTTAAAAAACACCATTTGCATACAATTAATATGTTGATCGCACAGCGTTCTTATTAATTCATTATAGCAAGGATATCCACATAGCAAAACAGCTTTTCAGTACTTAGCTTAGTGATATAGCATGAGCTGGGAAGTTACATACGTAATCGCTATATATAACCACTATATATAATCACACACACGCACACATATAAATGTCTAAATATGTAAAATTTAGAGTCTCTACTAATTCGAATCTCATTTTTCAGCATCCATACCCTACCTGACACAAACATGCCCTCTGCCACACAGGGTGGGATGCAGGAGATTGTCTTTTTACATCCTTACAAGCCTGGAGCCCCGGTTTGTTAACACAGTAAAGGGCCACAAGCGAGTGAAGTACTTGATAATCAAGATTCACTGTGCAGGAAATGTAGATGCTATGGTTTAATAGAAACCCCACTTTTACTGAGCAGGAGAGATGACTGTACCAGAGGGAGAAGGGTGGCAGTTAGTGGGGAGCTAGAGTAGATCAGTGGATGCTAATGACAGATGTCTGGGAACCTTTCATTAGGGATCACCAGGAAATGTGGTCTTGACCTTGAAGCCACTAGAGAATAATAGAATTTTTGGTTTTTCATCGCAGCATAACTCACGACCCCAGAACTTGTTTGCTGGGAACCAAAATAATTTGATTATTTTCCACGATCCTCTGGGTTGACTAGGGCTCAGCTGGGTGGATCTTCTGCTGGTCTTGCTTGTGGTTAAAGTCAGTTGGTGGGTGGGACTGGAATATCTGTGATGGCTTCATCCCCATGCCTGGCTCTTTGAGGGGGGATGGCCAGGAGGTTGAAGCCTCTCTGTCTCCACGTGACTTGGAGAGAGAAGAACTTGGGCTTCTCTGTGTGGTGGCTGGATTCCCAAGAGTTGAGTGTTCCGAGAGAATGTGCTTATCCAGCCTCTGCCTCCATCGCTCTTGCTAAGGTCCCATTGGCCAAAGCAAGTCACATGGCCAGGCGCAGAGTCAGAGTGCGAGGGGACTAGATGAGGGGGTGAACCCTCAGAAGTACAGTTCACAGGGAGCCACCATGTGCCTGTCTATCAAAAGGGGGCTGCTGCTTCTGTCCTCTTAGAGGCTGCTACTCTGTATTCCCTATTCTTTCCTCCCTTCTTCCCAACAGCGCTCTGCTCTTCCCGTCAGAGGCAGATGTGGGGTGGGCGGAAGACAGCAGGGTGGTCAGTGGTGATGGCGGAGGTGTGACCATCCCCCTCACTTCCCCGATCCGCATCTCAGCGTCTTGGGCAAGATGTCCTTACTTCTGAACTTATTCCCTGCCCGCCCGCGCCCCGCCCCCGCCCCCTGAATATGAAGGGTTATACAATGTACAGACTGAGCAGGCAGGATGTTTTTTGTTTTTTGTTTTTTTTTTAAGATTCCAAGTCAGATGTTTTAATATTTCACTGAGCCACTGCAGAAAGCCCTTCATTATGGGATGGAAATGCTTGGAAAATGGCCTTCTAATTAATGTGAAATGAGAGAGTACCCCTCAGAGCAAGGGAGACTTGGCAGCTGTGAGGGTGATGTCAGCAGGCCAGCACTTCCTGGGCGGGGTGATTGGATGGGGCCCCATCCCAGGATATATTTGCCTCATGGAGCCCATTCAGCATAAATCCTGCCACGGGGCCAGGCTGGAGACAGCAAATTGAGAACCTTCCACAGCTCGCTGAGTTACCACTTCCCAGAAATCGCTGAAGCCATTGATCTCGATCTTTTTAAATCATTAAGTGATATTGGCATTCAGGCACGCAGCGGGTCTGTGTTTGGTGACCTGCAGGAAGTGCTAGCAGGTTCAACAGCGGGTCCTGGGGTGCAGCTTTGGCCGGGCACAGGCTCAGTCACTTGGTGGCATGACAGTGACCTTTACACCAGCCTGCAAGACTGCTTCTAAATAAGACACAAAATGGCTCACTCGGCCAGCCCTCCTTCTGTCATCTGAGAGTCTCGGTAGAGCAGTGCGTTTATGAGGAACCTTAAAAGCAGCTTGCATCCTGCCCCGGGAGCCCCCCACAGCCCACACCACCGGCAGGCAGTTACTGGGATACATACATCTCTCTTCTTGGGTGTCTCCCTCACTGGACGAAGCATATTGGCAGAGCCATCATGGAGTAAAGGGAACTAAGAACCTTGCTTCAGGCTTGGACCATTGGGTGGAAGTAACAACAACACGAATATTATACTTATTGAGCACTTACTGTGTGCCAGCCCTATGCTGCCCCTCTTTTTTTTGCTTTTGAACCTGACAACAACCCTATGAAATAGGTACTACTACGATTCCCCCCTTTATAGACTAAAGATGATAAGGAACGTGGCCCAGAGCTCCCTATTGTAAAAAGATGTGCTGCCCCGCCGGCTGCATGGCTTACTTCTGCACATCTTACGATATTCGATTTAATCAATACCGATTGAGTGCTGGAGTGATGTCAGCGCTGGAGGAAGACGGGCCCTAAAGCACAGAGAAAGACTGTAAAGCTCGTGGGCTTTACAACCCAGGTGCGGCAGGAGAGCCAAGCCGTTTTCAGAGCGGTTCCGAATAGTTAGCCGCACTGAAGGGAGCTTTTTCCGCACGTGACTATTGGAGGCGGTAGAGTCCAATGGAAGATCGCAGGTGCTGCTGTCCCCTCAGACCTGGGTTCAAATCTCAACTCTGCTGAGTGGTTTGGGGCAACTTAACCCTCTGAGATTCAGTTTTCCTCTTCTGTAAAATGGGCATGGCAACACCTACTTAGAAGTACCAGAAACAGTCAAGAGTCTGGCATAAAGAAGGCTCCCAGTTATTTTCTTAGTAAGTGTGGTCATTAGGGGAAGAGCATGAGACGTGGTGGGTATAGGCTCAGGTGGGTATAGAGAGTGGTGGCAGGCTCAGACCCTTTATTGGAACTGGTTGCCCACAAGAAAGAAAGATTCTGTTTCTAGAAGATGAGGGTGCTGGGCAGGCCAAAGCCACAGTTACCCGTTGAACTTTCTTAACTCTTGGCGGAAACAGTGTTATTAAGGCGGCTCCGGGAGCTTCTTCCGAAAGCAAACTTGCCTTTCAGACTGCCCCGTGGAGGTGCCTGGGGCGGCCGCCAAGAGGGCCTGGCTCCCCCAGCCCCATAGCTGCCCCAACTGTGTCCAGCTGCATCCATTTAGCCAGGCTATTTGGACCAGGAACAAGGGCTCTCCTTTCACTGTGGCATTCAGGACGGCCTCGTGCTCAGCCAAAGGGCTTCTCTTTGTCCAGATGTCCAGAGGGGCTGGTTTCATGTGTCTGACAAGGCCGCCTTTCTGGACAGGAGGATCTGAAGCAGGGAGATGTCTGCAGCCTGGGCACGGGGTGATAAATGCCCCCTTTGGAATGCAGGGATGAATTCTTAAAAAGGAAAAAAAAAAAAGGCTTTCATCGTTGTTGCAAAGACCCCATACAAGGGGGTTTTCTCATCCCAAACTGCAAGATGGGGGGCAGAGGAGGGGTGCTGGGGAAACAGGGAGTCGGGGGGAGGCTGACACATACACTTGACTGTGAAACCTCCGGGGATGGGCCCACCAGCAATAACTTCTTTTCCTCTGGAGCAGCCCCTGGGGCCATGGGTTCCAGCCTGAGCCCTGCCTCCTGGCCACGTGTAGTTGAAGTCTGTTAACCATCCTGGGAGAATGGGGTTGTGTTTGCCTTGCCTGCTGCCCAACCCCCCCGCCCCCACCCCCGGGGGCTGCCCCAGCACAAATGGCTTTGTACAGCCAGGGACAAAACGGCCGTTCATTCCCCAGCCGTGCCTGGGGACAAAAAGCTGAGTGTGGTCCGGTTTGCTCTGGTTTAGGAAAGATGGAGCTGGTGAGGACGGAGGGAGAAGGCTGGCAGCTCAGGGGCAAAGGCAGGGATGCAAATTGGATGTGACCACGTGAAGGGACTGCGTGACCCAGATCCACTCAGGAAGGAGGGCCATCCCTTTAGTGCCCCTTGACCTGATGGCACAAGAACAGGTCACCCATGGTGGGGACTGATGGCCACATATGGGGCAGTTTCCCTGTTAGGTCCACTCTCCTGGCTCTCCGGGGCGTCTGGCCTTCATACATCTTCAGAAGTTTTCCTTTACTCAGAGAGTATTTATGGAGTCAGAGTACTGTGGTAGTTAGGCATGGGCTTAAAGATCAGACAGACCTGGTTTCAAAATCCGTGTCACAGTCCTGGCTGAGTGACCTTTGGCTTGTCACTTGCCTTCTGTAAGCCTCAGTTTCCCCATCTGTAAAATGGTAATAACTATAGCAACTCTAGGATTGTTGGGAGGATCGAATGACATAATCCATGTAGAGTGCTGAGAGTAGAGCCCAGTACATAGGACGTGCTCAATAAGCATTGAGAATTAATAAATAATACCAGTAGCTATGTACACAGTGTTAGACATTGGAGGGGGCCGAGGAATGAGGACTCGGAAAGTCCCACTTTATCAATAAATTGGGTCCCAAAGTTAACTTGTAAGTCTGTAATTTGGACCTCAAAACATGGTTCCCATAGAAACACTGCTAAGAAGAGTCGTGAGTCTCCCGGTTAACCCACAAAAGCCGATTCAACTGTCAATGTACCAGAAATAGCTGAGTGGTGGCTTTAAAACACGGCAGAAAATTCTTTCATACTCTTCCCATTGAGAGATGGGGTCTCTGTCCCCTCCCCTTGAGTCCCTTGGGCTTCTGACTGCTTTAATCAAGAGTGTGGCAGGAGTAACGTAATGTGGCTCAGAGGCTGGGTCACAAAAGACCATGCAGCTCCTCCCTTGTTTGCTAGAACGCCAGTCCGTACAGCTGCCACGTGAGGTGCCTGGCTACCCTGAGGCCACCATGTTGGGGAGAGAGAGAGAGAGAGAGAGAGACGAGAGGTGCCTGATGGGCCCACAGTCATCCGAGTCATTCTTAACCATTCGAGTCTTGACAGCTGAGACCCCAGTCATCATGGAGAAGAGACAAGCCACCCCAGGGTGCCCTGTTTGAATTCCTGATGGATGACATCTGTGAACTTAATACAATGGCTTTTGGGTTGTTTTTTTTTTTTTGCCACTATATTTTGGGGTAATTTGTTACACAGAAATAGCTGTTCAAAGCACTGCGCCTTTGTAATGAAGACTACGGGCCACTGCTAACTGGCTCACAGTTGTTTAGGGCTTACTGTATACCAGGCGCTGTGGATTAACTCATCTGTTCCTCTACTAGAAACTAGTAGAAACTAATCTAAGTCATTAAGTACAAATACAACAAACAGTGACTTGAAACGGACAAAGTTTCTTACAGCTCAGTACTGGGGCTTGAAGCAAAACAGGCATGAATCAACTGGGTCTTAGGAAGCACACGGAGACGTCGCAGTGATGATGGATGGCACTTCTAGACAATGTCAAGGGTTGTAAGAGATTGATGACATTGACTCTTTATTTTGTCTAGTTTCACTTCAAAACGAATAACCCTTCTTTTCCTCCATTCAGTCGTATCTGTTGCAGAAGTTTGCATGGCCATCGCATGGCTTTTTAGCTCAGGTATGGAATGAAGAAAAAGAAAAAGAGATTTTTTTTTCCGCCCGTGATTACCAGACAAGATTTGGAAGAGGGGAGTGGAAGAATAGGGGTGAAAGGGAGACAGAAGTAGCCTGCGACTCATTGACTAAGCAAAGTCGATGAAAGAGAGGTTACAGGAGACATGAACTCTCCTTGGGTTGGTGACCGAAATGGTGGGAGAGATATGACCAGATGGAGGGAGTTGTCCCCTTGTGGTGGATTGAATCACTGGCCCCAATTCTTCCCCCTCCCTGCATCCACGTCCTTGCCATGGCTTCGTCATGGGTGGAGTGTACGCTCCTGCCCTTGACTTTGGGCTTGGCCATGTGACTTGCTTGGCCGAGGGGCTGGCATGGAAGGGACAGCGTTCTGGCCTGAGCCTAGGCTCCAAGAGGCCTCATGCGTCTCTGCTTGTCCTCTTGGGCTTCTGCCATTGCCACTAGAAGAACGCACCCCAGCTTGTACCCATCCTGGGAGAAACGTGCATGTGATTTGGGAGGTGGGAGTGAAGGGGCAGCCATTTCTGTGGCTCTTGCGAGCGTTGGCCTCTGCAGCGCACGCCAGGCCTCCTCCCCCAGCTCCCCTGAGCCCTGGGGCGTGCGTGTGCGCCTGCGTGCGTGTGGCTTCCGGCTAGAGGCCGCCCGTCTGGCCTGCAGGTCATCCTGTATCTTTGAGGTTGGATGCGCTGAGAGATAGATGCGAGTCCCCACTTGTCCTGGCAGGTTCAGCCTGCCCTTGGCCTCCCCCACTTCACATCCATCTTTCCTCCCTGACTGCTGGCTTCCGAGCCATTACCAGGCACAGAAGCGGTAGCCGGGGTAGAGACTACTTAACTGGCTCTCTCCACCGCATCCGGGCTGATCTCTATCATAACTCCCCCTTCTCTAGTCGCTCAGAGCGGTTCTGCTTCCCCGATCGACTCCAGCTGATACAACCAGTTAGACGACTGTACACAGAAAACGTTTGCAAGCCTGGGGTCCCTAACCACAAAGGTGCCACACACCTGCGTTTAAGGAACTTCAAGTCTTCCTGAGGGGGAAAGACTCAGCTTGATCGGTGGGTCAGAGACTGGTGGGAGGGGTTAGGCACTGCGGGGCTAGGTTGAAAGGTCCCCAGGTGGGCCATCCCCGCCCTACACCCTGTGGGCCATTCAGAGGAGGACAAGGCAGGTGATGAAAATGACTGCTTGGAGCGGGGAGAAATTGGAGATGGATTTTACTTGTAGCCGCCTTAGGAGAATTGATCTTTCTAGACTTCCAGGCAAGGCTGTGTGTTCCAAAGACAGGGGAGGGCTGGGGATGGGAAAGCAGGAAGGAGAGAGGATGGCTGTCACTGCCCTCTCCTTACCTGTAACCTAGATGTAAAAGCAGTTTTTCTTTTCTACCCTCCAGTGGCCCGGGAACCTGTGCCCCACAGCCTGTGCCAAGGCCGGGCTGTGAAGCAGGCAGTCAGCAAACAAACACCACTGATCTTAGCCTCCCCTCTTAGAGGGTTTTGTTTCTATTTTTTATGCTGTCAGTGTTCATGCTGCCTGCCTTTCAAATAGATGCGCGTTCAGCTACAGCTAATTTGGAACTTGTTTCTCCAAAGCATTTAGAATTGTTTTTGCCTAATGCATCAGATTTAAATCCTGGGGCTAATTAATACCGAGGCATGAGAAAGAAATGAGCAAAGTCGGGTAAAATGCCTGGTGGAAATGAACTGGCGTAACCTTCTCTTCGGCGTGGCACTCAGAGCAGCCTAGATGTGCTGACAAGATGGGAGCTGGTGCCGTGCCTATCCCAGATGTCGCCTCCTGGCCAGGTGCACAAGGGACTGGAAGAAATGAGGTGGTGTGTGTATGTGTGTGCGCACCTGTGGTATGTGTGCGTGTGTTGTTGTTATGTGGGTTGTATGTCTCCTGTTTGTGCGTATTAAGTCATGTGTGTCATCTATATCACATGTATTATGTTTATGTGTCGTGTGTTGTATACATTCCACGTCTGCATCGTCTGGTGTGTGTGTGTGTGTGTGTGTGTCTGTGTGTCTGTGTGTCTGTGTGTCTGTGTGTGTGAATGAGAGTTTTTTTTTAGCATCAATTCCCCAAAGCTCGAGGGGCTTGAAATGGGCTTTCGAATATAAGATTCGTTGTATTTGACTTGGAAGTTGGCATCTTCAGCTTCAAATCGATGGAGCGTTCTCACCCACTTCAGTCTGAATCAAGATGAGTGGCAATGAGGACTGGGGTGGGGCGAAGCTTGAACGTTTTAAGGTTCTCCAAAGAAAGTCTCTTCCAGCTGGAATTGTCTAAACTGGGAGGTGAGAGTTTGGGACCCCAAAGAGAGGAGGTGAGAAGTGGTTTAGAAGTGACAGCAGAGGGCCGGGCGGTAAAGGAAGAGAACAGGGCCCTAGTCCTGGCACCTGAGTCACAGGCTTGGGCTCACCACTCACTAAGGGCGAGGAGGTCTTTCCTTGGTTCACTCAGGGAGAGGTTTACACTTCAGGCCTTGGAGCCCTTTGTTCCTGTAAAAGTCCTACGTGCTGGGTGGTAAGATGAGCTGCAGGCAGGCGTAGCCAGGAAGCATAAACGTAGACCCAGCTCTGGCATTGAACAGCATTGTGACCTTAGCCAAGTTCCTTGTCCTCTCTGGGCCTCAGTCTCTGCCTTAGCTTGGGTTCCCCCAGAATAGACTTAGAAACAAAGATTCAAGTGCAAATAATTTATTTGGAACTAATCACTGGCAGGGAAGTAAGGCCTGGAGGAGAAGGAAATCAATCAAGTGGGATCTTCAGACTAGTCACTCCTGTGGGCAGCTCAGTCCTCCGGGGACCTCTGGGAGATGGTATAGAGCACACCTCAGTGATGGCCAGACTGAGGGGGGAGGGAGCTGGGGTATTTATCCACTAAGTCCTGTCAGTCATTGCTCGAGGGCTGCTCGTGGGTGGTGGTAGGCATTCCTTCCTGGCATTCCTGGTCTGCTGAAAGTATGGGCAGAGGTGAGGCCCAGGCAGTGGCAACACGGGCTGGACTCCACCAGAACAGGAAAGCCAAAGAGCACAAGTGGGGGTGGCATTGACTACCGCTATGCTTTCCTTGCTGCAAAATATGGAAGTTGCACCATGGCGTCTTTAAAGTTCCTTTCCCTTGTGATACTCAGTGACCTATGAATGAGCAATTCTTTATTCCTTCCTCCTTTATTTTTATTTATTTATTTTAACAAATTTATTTATTTGGCTGCGTTGGGTCTTTGCTGCTGCTCACGGGCTCTCTCTAGTTGCAGCGAGTGGGAGCTACTCTCCGTTGCGGTGTGTGGGCTTCTCACTTCAGCGGCTTCTCTTGTTGCGGAGCACGGGCTCTAGGCACACGGGCTTCAGTAGTAGTGGCGCGTAGGCTCAGTACTTGTGGCTCGCGGGCTCCAGGTGCTGGTCTTCATGCTCAGGATATGTAGGAGGGCAGGCAGACAGGTAGGGGAACAAACTCAGTACCAGCGGATGTTAGAAGCCAGGGGAAGGCCATGGCGTGTGGGACTCTGGCTGGAGGCGTCAGGGGAGAGCCAGGCACCCTTGTAGAAAGAGCACAGGTTTGTCCGGGAGACAAGGGGGAGAAAGTCACTTTAGGCAGTAGGAACAGTGTTGCAGCTCAGGGACATGGCAACATTGGGGAACTAAAAATAATTCGGGGTGGCTGGAATATCTAAAGCAAGCCAGGAAGTAACGGTGACAAGGCTGGACTCCTCCACAGAGTGTGTGGGGCCTTGGGGCCAATGTCAAGGGCTACCTGTTAGATCCTGGAGGCACTGGGGAGCTGTCAAAAATGTTTGCACTGGGGAATGACAGGACCAGATTTGCCTTCCAGAAAGGTCACTTGAATCACAAAGGGAAGGAATGAGATGGGAGGTAGAGGGTTGAGTAGGTAAGCATCTTAGCAGGCTGGGGCTGCTATAACAAAATACCATCGACTGGGAGGCTTAAACAGCAGACATTTATTTTCTCACAGTTCTGGAGGCTGGAATTCTGAGATCAAGGTGCTGGCAGAGTTGATTTCTCCTGAGGCCTCTCTTCCTGGTTTATAGATGGCCACTTTCTCGCTGTGTCCTCACATGGCCTTTCCTCTGTGCTTGCAGGACGGAGAGAGCAAGGGCGTGCACAAGCTCCAGTGCGCAGCTCTAGTGATCCGCTCTAGTATTTCTTATTCTTATAAGGACACCAGTCCTGTGGGATTAGGGCCCCACCCTTATGACCTCATTTAACCTTAATTCCCTCCTTAAAGGCCTCATCTCCGGATACATTTGCCTTGGGGGTTGGGCTTCAACATAGGAATTTGGGGGAGGCACAGTTCAGTCAGGCAGTAAGTTATTATTTCTAGGAGAGAAATGATGTGGACCTGAGCTTCAGTAGTGGCAGAGAATGGGAAAAAAAGAGCAGTTATAGCAGGTGACCAGGAATTAGACATGAGCGATGGGGTGAGAGGATAGAGAGAGGGGCTGGCGGGAACTCAAGGGTTTTCTGTGGATGCTGTAAATGTGGCACCCCACACCCCTCCACCCGTCTCTGGGTTCACCTGCAGTGGCGGTGGGCAGCTTCCGCCTCGGGTACCCACACTTCCGTGGTGCTCTTTCCGAGGCCTTTCTCTGGCACCATGGGAGCTGCTCAACCCAGGCACTGGGCAGCCCAGAAGTTCCAGGAATTTAATCACCCAGAGCAATTCTCAACCAATGAGGACCACTGGAAAAAACGTCAGCTTCCCCATGCTTTGGTTGGAAAATTTTGAAACGTGTCCTACACACTTCCTCAGAGGGCCCCCAGCAGGACGGAGCGTCAGCGTCTACACCCTTTACTGGCTCTTTCTTCCCTGTCTCACGTCCCCACCTCGTCACTCGGCATCACCCACGTCCTTGTCTCAGGGTTTGCTTTGGGAGGAACAAAACTAAGACAGCCTGTCACAGGGCAATAAGAGCGCTGGAGTGCTGGGGGACCGTAGAAGGATGGGGTTTGGGAGGGAAGGTGGTGAGTTCAGGCGGGGCCACGTTCAGACTGATGGTGGGTCCGTGGAGCCCTCCAGTCGGCAGTTGGCATGTGTGGCCAGAGCCTGGAGCCAGATCTGGGCTGTCCTCTTCCCTGCTCTGCGAGGACCAAGAACACGAACCTGGTTTCCTAAAAACCACTCTTCTAAGGCGACTGTGAACACGGCTGGCTTTGCTGAGGTTCCAGGCTGTGCTGGGGGCTGGGAGGGGGCGTGGAGAGTCACATCAACAACTCAACTTTTAAGAACCAAGTTCTGTCTTCACGCCATTGTGGGTTCGCATCCAGCCACCAATCCAGACACCTTCCTCCTCTCCCTGCCAACCTCCGCCTTTGCTCTCTTCTCCTCCCGACCTCCTGTTTCTTCGTTATGCACAGTGTTTTATCTACTTGGTTTAGTGGTCTCTCTCTAAAGAGTACTCTTAGTGCCTCCACTGTCCCATCAAGGTCTTTACCTAAAGCAAGACTCCTTCCTCGCGGAAAAGAACTCCGTCGCCAGGCGCTAAAATAACGATATCACCCTGACACACCGACACTGAAGGGGGACGGCCGAGGAAAAACAGCACAGGACAGCCACGTGAAGCTACTTAGCAGTTGCAAAGTGCCGTCACAGACACCATCTTACTTGAGGCTGGGGAGAGAGGAAAAGGGATAATGGATCATTTGAGGCCGGGTAACCCAGGAGGAGAATCTGAAACGAGGAGTGGGGTGCGAGTGATTTATTAAGGACAGGCTCCCAGGGGAGACCAAGGAGGCCTGGGGGCGGGGGAGGCAGGACGGGGAGGCTACCTTATTGGGCAAAATAGCATCTCAGACCAAGTCTTAGCTCAGCCTGATCCAGCAGGGGAGCTCTGGAGCGTGAGTTATCCTCCGAGTTTCTTCCAAATCGAGGCAAGGGAGCTGGGGTTTATGCTCCCATGCCAGTCGGTCTTAGACTAAGTGTATCTCTGGGGCAACAGAAACTCCCGGGCACTTCTAGCTCTGCATAAGCTGCGTAACGCAGCTCCAGAAGCTCCGGACCAGCCAGCAAAGGAGAATTACAGGTATGAGCTGTTGGAACCGAGAGCACAGTTAGATGGAGAGGGCCCACAGACACGGTCAAAGGCATCTGAGGGATCTGAGCCAAGCATGTCCGTGTCCCCTACCCTGGTGGACCCATGGTCCCCCCGTGGATTAGTTTTCTATTACTGCGTAACAAGTTGCCGCAAACGCAGAAACTCAAAACAGCTCCAATGCACTATCTCATCGTTCTGTAGGTCTGAAGTCCTCTCATTGATGTAACCGAGTTTTTTGCACTGGGCTAACATCAAGGTGTCATCCGGGGCTGTGATTCTCCTCTGAGGCTTGGGGTCCTCGTCCAGGCTCACTGGAAGTTGACAGGATTTAGTTCTTTGGGCTTGTAGGGCTGGGGCCCCATCTTCTTATAAGCTGCTGGCTGGGGACCATAGTTTGTACCTCTCAATCCCCTCCCCTTATCTTGCCCCTCCCCGCTTCCTGGTGATTCTTGAGGCCTACCAGTTTGAGCGGCGTGACCCACCGTTACTTGAGGCCTCTAGACCTGGACCCTTTACTCCCACGGCTGCCACCACTAACTGGCTGTGTTAGCCCCCCTCTGTACTCCCTTTTCAGTGCCAGGAATCCAGTGACATTTAGCACCCTTCTCCCCCTAAGACCCACTCCCTCTCACTGTGATCGGGTTTGGTATGGAGTTGGACTTCCCATCTGTAGTAGTGTAACACTAGCTGTTGTAACAAATCAACCATCCGATCTCAGTGGCTAACGCAACCGAAGTTTATTTCCATCTCGTAGACTAGTCTGACGCATATGTTTCTGGTTGGCGGCTGGTTCTCCTCCACGTGGGGATTCGGGAACCCAGGGCTCTTCTAGCTTGTGGCTCTGCCATCTTTTAGGGACAATGGTTCTCAAACTTTAGCGAGCATCAGAATCTTCCGGAGGGCTCCAGACTGCCGGGCTCCACCTCCAGAGTGTTTGATTTAGTAAGTCTGGGGTGGGCACTGAGACTGCACATCTAACGAGTTCCCAAAGGATGCAGGTGCTGCTGGTCACACTGAGAACCACGGCTCTAGGACTCAGGTTCCAGTCTAAAGGAAGGGCTATCTGCATGGGATATATTCTGACTGTAAGTTGCCACACCCGGCCCAATCCTATGAGATCCCTCACTTCCACTCTCAGTGTTGAAGGGCATACTTTTCTTCACGTCAGAGGAAGGTCCACTTGATTTCAGGACACAACCACCAAACCAATGGCCAGCCCAATGGACCAGTCAGGCCTGAAAGCTGCATCAGTGTTGCCCACCCAGATCACTGGAGCTGCTGGGCCTCCTGCTCTCCTGCTGCCATGTTTGGTGATGGTGATGGGTGACGCCGTTCCCACAGTCTAGGACACATGTTGGTAAGACGCAACATTTGAATTTTCTCATGGAGGTAATGGACCTCCACTGAGTCCCCCCCTCCCCTTCCTGCCCCAGATCCACCACTCAGCTGGGTGGTCACTGCACAGAGCACCGCCTGGAGACGACCACTTCACGGAAAGGTTGCCAGCTTCCTGCGCCTGAGAGAGATTAACTACTCAGGAATGAAAGAAAGGCATATTTTCAGTTTCTGTGAGGGGAAAATATTAAAAACATAAAAATAGCAAGGGCAGGAGAACAGTAAGGGCCACTTCTAACATGAATCCGGAATGCGAAAGGGTTCAATTCAGGCTTAAAATTCGTGGCCCATAATGTTAGATAATGGCAAGACATTCCTTCATTATTTCATTGAACACACAGTTATTCAACATCTACTAGGAACGCTGAGTCATAAGGCTCCCTGGAAAGCTACAATTGATAGGTTCATAGGGCCACAGAAATAGAGTAGAAGGGAAATTATTAAGAATGACAATTTGGCTTGCTTCCGGATTACCAACTGATTATTCCCGAAGGTTAGTTGCAACTTTGTAGTTTGTTCGGTGAGGATGACTCCGGTTAGAGCCTTGCTCCTGGCATCAGAAAGCCGGGCTTTTGATCTCAGTTCTGTCAATCACTGGTTGCATGAGCTTGGGTAGGTCATCTTTCCTTGTTGGCCCTTAGGCCTCATGTCGAGGATTTCTATGGTCTGTTCCAGCTCTGACATCCTCTGGATCAGGTGTATTCCAACTAGAAACTTACCAATGACCTCACCTTTCCTACTTATATCATCCCAGCCAAGAACATGCAGATAAAGCCACGATTAATTTTATGTCTGAACGAAGGCACATTTATTGGGTATAGAGGTTCAGTGAAGGCAATTAAAGTTAAGGTGACTGCTCCCTAATTGACCAGAAGCATATAAAAAGGGAAATTTTGTTAATGTTAAGAAAAGGAAATAGTTGGTGACTAGTGAGATAAAGGAACTCATAATTGAAGGAACTCCCTTTTAGCCGCTGTGGACGATGCCAAGGGGCATACTTATGTAGTTAAAAGAAAAGACCTCAAAGGTAGATTAAATAATAATTTAAGGACGAATTTTGTGCTGGATGCTTTATAAACAGTATTTTTAATTTTAACTTCATCCCTGCAAAGGAGGTATTCATCATCCCCATTTTACAGATGGCAGAACTTGAGACGCAAATAGAACTATTTTTCCCAAGGAGAACCCAGCTGGAAAATAACAAAGCTTATGTATATTTTTTCTCATACTCTGCCCTGCCTCTCTTGTCAATGACTTAATAGTATTACTAGAACAGAAAAGCAAGAGTATTTTTATGTAAAGATCAACGGAAGAGGTACCAAGACACAATCCCCATTATCAAGGAGCAATTCCAGGCAGCAGGGCAAATATTCCAGGGGTCTTAACTCACTATATAGTGAAACTTAGGGCAGTGGTGAGCCTGTATGCTTTCAATATTAGAATGTGCAAAGGACGTAAACCAGCATATTTATCTGTCAGAGATACTTAAGGAAAGAATATCAATATCACAGCCAGAAATCTAAGCAAATGGTGGATTTCGTATTTGCTTATATATATAAATTTCAACTTCTAGTTCTGGCAATACTAGGATAAAGACAACCTGAAAACCCATATTCCACAGTTATCTAGAAAGAAACAAATATTTATTTGAATGAATAGATGTGCACATGGGAAGTTGACAGGGGCTGTGAATGAAAAGGGTACTGAAAACTAGGGCAGCAAGCTTGTGAATGATGATGTGACTGCCTTAGGGTAGAAGTGAAGGGGGAGAGTCATTGTCTCAGTACTCTAGGGCCTTAGACAATTTAATGCCCACTTGTGGGGAGGGGCTGGGAACTAATGCCTTGGGTCCTGTGAGGGCAAGAGTTGGACCTGAGATACAGGAAATTATTGAACCAGAGAGTAATGACAGATAATTACCCAGCATGCAGCACAGAATAAATAAAAACACGAAAGGGCAGTAAAAACATATGGAGAATAGGATGAAGAGAAGTCCCATATGCAACTAATAGTTTTAGAAGGAAGAACAGAGAGAATGTGGGAGAAGCAATATTCAATGACATAATAGCTAGGAACTTTCCAGAACTGATAAAAGATGTATTCAGAATGCACAATAATTCCTCAGCAAAATAAATAGAAGTAAAACTGAGCCACATTGTCATAAAATTCTAAAGAGAAAGAGCATCTTAAAAGCAATCAGAGAGGAGAGACAGATTACCTACTAAGGAAGAATATTAAGACTGGCAGCAGATTTCTCACCAGCAACAATAAAAACCAGAAGACAGTGGAATAATATCTTCAAAATGCTGAGCGAAAACAGTATCTAGAATTCCATACTTTGTTAAATTATTATCATTATTATTTTTGGCCACCACACATGGCTTGCAGGATCTTAGCTCCCCAACCAGGGATTGAACCTGTGCCCTTGGCAGTGAAAGTGCAGAGTCCTAACCACTGGACTGCCAGGGAGTTCCCAACCACCTCTGTTAAATTATTAATCAGGAATGAAGGTGAAACAAAGACATTTTCATATAAACAAAAACTGTCTACCACTGACATACTGTCACTGAAAAGACTCCTAAAGGATGTACTCCAGAAAAAAGGAAAATGATCCTAGAAGGTAAGTGTGTGATGCAAGAAGCAATGTTAAGTAAATAAGCTGTCTTCAGAAAGGCTTCCTGGGTTTGGCGACTTCCTCAAAGTGTCGACATCAAAATTCATCCTTGTTGTCAAATATTTTTCCATCTAGGGCAAAATTTTAGATCTAAAATGTATCCCCCCCTTTTCTTTCTTTCTTTTTTTTTTTTTTAACATCTTTATTGGGGTATAATTGCTTTACAATGGTGTGTTAGTTTCTGATTTATAACAAAGTGAATCAGCTATACGTATACATGTGCTCCCATGTGTCTTCCCTCTTGCGTCTCCCTCCCTCCCACCCTCCCCCTCCCACCCCTCCAGGCTGTCCCAAAGCCCCGAGCTAATATCCCTGTGCCTTGCGGCTGCTTCCCCCTAGCTATCTACCTTACTACGTTTGTTAGTGTGTATATGTCCATGACTCTCTCTCGCCCTGTCAAAACTCACCCTTCCCCCTCCCTATATCCTCAAGTCCGTTCTCCAGTAGGTCTGCGCCTCTATTCCTGTCTTATCCCTAGGTTCTTCATGACATTTTTTCCCCTTAAATTCCATATATATGTGTTAGCATACGGTATTTGTCTTTGTCTTTCTGACTTACTTCACTCTGTATGACAGACTCTAGGTCTATCCATCTCATTACAAATAGCTCAATTTCATTTCTTTTTAAGGCTGAGTAATATTCCATTGTGTATATGTGCCACATCTTCTTTATCCATTCGTCCGATGATGGGCGCTTAGGTTCTTTCCATCTCCGGGCTATTGTAAATAGAGCTGCAATGAACATTTTGGTACATGACTCTTTTTGAATTTTGGTTTTCTCTCTTTCTTTTTTTTAAAAAAGTGCTCCATTGAGGTACGCTTGACACACAGAAAGTTGTAAATATTTAATGTATACAACGTGATGTGTTTGGAGGTAAGTATACACTCATGAGAATATCACCACCATCAATGCCATAAACATATCTATCACCTCCAAAAGTTTCCTTCCAGCCACTTTTTTTTTCCTTTTGTGGTAAGAGCACTTAACATAAGATCTACGTCCTTAGCATATCTTTAAGTATACAACGCAGTATCGCTAATCATAGGCCCTATGTTTCTTTGCTTTTCTTTCTTTTTTTAAAAATTTTATTGACGTACAGTTGACTTACAATGTTGTCTTAGTTTCAGGTGTACAGCACAGTAATTCAGTTATATATATATATATATATATATATATATATATATATATATATATATATTCTGTTTCAGATTCTTTTCCCTTACAGGTTATTATAAAATATTGAGTAGAGTTCTCTGTGCTATACAGTAGGTCCGTGTTGATTATCTGTTTTATATATAGTAGTGTGTGTATGCTAATCCCAAGCTCCTGATTTATCCCTCCCCCCGATGTTTCCCCTTTGATAACCATAAGTTTGTTTTCGATATCTGTGAGTCTGTTTCTGTTTTGTAAATAAGTTCATTTGTATCATTTTTTAAAAATTAGATTCCACATATGAGTGATATCATATGGTATTTGTCTTTGTCTGACTTACTTCATCTCAGCTTTTCTTTAATTACAATGATTCTCTCCATCCCCACTCCCCAGACCTACCTGGGACAGATATTTCCAGAGCCAGGTCTGAGCAGTTTCTTTTTTTCATTCACTCAATTTAATTTAAAAAAAATTCACAAATATGCTTGTTTTAAAAACTTCAAAAGACCCACCCCCCCATCAGTAAAAAAAAAAAAAATCTAAACTAAAGCTGAGGTGGACAAACAGAACTTCTGAAATCTACAGGATGATCTCTGTACTTATTCCTGGATAGCGGCGTTTCAGACATAATTCTCAACTCTCACCCACATATTTAAAAAATAAATGAGTCTTTTGATTGGCATTTGGAGTATTGGAACCTGAACCCCGGCTTTATTTTTAAAGCCTGTTCCCATTTGTATTCACAGGCAAGCTTTGCTCTCTGGCTCCGTCCGTGCCTTTTGACATTTAGGTGTTACCCGAGGTAATAAGTGGCCCAGATTTTAGTCTCTGAAGTGGAGATGGGATACCTCCATCCTGCTCCCATCTTGTCCTGGGTTACCACTCAAGGGTTTTCACACGTACAGCTCTGTATTTAATGGTATGTAGTAGTTAATTTGGTTTTACGTTTGAAAATGCCTGTAAAAATGGTCGGTTGCTACAGAGGCTTCTTGCGAGCGTTCTTGTAAGAATGTACTTCAGTCAACGCATCCATTCTCATGGCTGCTATCTACTTCTTGTGACCAGGGCATCTGCATTTGTGGCCCCCGTCCTCCATCCCAGACCTTCCTGGTGGAGGTGGGCAAGATTTTCAGGGCCATTTCTGTGTAATTCTCTCCCCTTCTAATTCTTATTTTGAAAAATGTCAAACCTTCAGAAAAATAGAAGGAACAGTACAATCAGCACCTGTATACCCTACTACCCTCCATCTTGATTCACTAATGATTATTTTGCCATATTTGTTTTTCTATTATCTATCTATATATCTTTTTCCCCAATCATTTGAAAGTAATTCACAGGCATAGTGACACTTCACCTCTAAATATTTCAGCCCCTCTTTCCTAAGAACAAGGGCATTCTCCTACATAACCACAAGACAATTTTTAACACCCAAGGAATTTATGCTGATACAAACATTATCCAATGTAGAGTCCATATTCAAATTTTGTCAAAAGTCCCTCCACGGTACTCTGTATCACGTTCTTTTCCTGATCCAGAATCCAATCTGGGATCAATATTGCATTTAGTCGTCATGTCTCTTTAGTTTCCTTTCATCTATTTCTCCAAGGAGGCTGGTTGCTTTTGATGGGAAAAATGGTATTTAGAAACCAAGGGCTATGTGGGATCATTCTGAAAGATTCCTTTTAAGCCTGGATGTGAATTGGCTGTGGAGGAGACAATGGCAACTTACACTCAATCAGAACAGGCTCATGGCTTTCTGACCCATCATCTGCTAACTCAGGAGGGCATCCTGGGAGTCCCTGGTGAAGGGTGTCGTAGGTGAGTTGGGAGTCATACAGACATGGATCTGAACCCCCCACCTCCATCCGAAATGTGATCTCCAGAAATTTATGTGAAGTCATTCAGCCTGTTTTCTCATCATTAGAATGAAAAATCATAGTACTAATTTCACTGTGTTGGGGTAAAGATTAGACAAAGCAATATGGCAAAGTTCTCTTCATGTTCTTATTCAGCATGGATTTCCGAAGTATGCCTTCCACTGTGCTACATGCTGGAGATAAAATGGTGAACACAAGTAGTGCGCCATCTCGGTTCTCACCAAGTTTACCATTTAGTGGGGGAGAGCCACACAAGGGCATCCAGTTCAGGTTACAGTCCTCCAGATGGAGAGGCAGACCCTCTATCTTATTCATTTTGGTATCCTCAAGGCCTAGCACGGTGCCTGGGTACACAGTAGGAGCTTAACATATGCTGGTTGGACTCTTCCAGAACTGACTTTAGGACCAGCCAACTCTAGGGATTTCTTGGAAACTCTTACTTTATTCGGACCCTTAATAGCATTCTGAAGCTGAGTCCTTGGCAGGTGAAATCTGTAATGGATCTCTTTTGACGAGTGGCAGGGCTTATGGGGATTGAAAAGATATCCACCAGAGATTTTTCAAAGAAACCACAAGTATAGTCCCAGGTTCTGTTAATCAGTCAACTGGCAAATATTATCCCAGTGCCTACTATGTTCAAGACACTGTAAAATTAGAAATGTACAGAAGTGTAAGAGTCAGTTCCAAGCTACAGCAGTCAGAGAAGAAAAAGAAACAAAAGGAATCCAAATCGGAAGAGAAGAAGGAAAGCTGTCACTGTTTGCAGATGACATGATACTATACATAGAGAATCCTAAAGATGCTACCAGAAAACTACTAGAGCTAATCAATGAATTTGGTAAAGTAGCGGGATACAAAATTAATGCACAGAAATCTCTTGCATTCCTATACACTAATGATGAAAAATCTGAAAGTGAAATCAAGAAAACACTCCCATTTACCACTGCAACAAAAAGAATAAAATATCTAGGAATAAACCTACCTAAGGAGACAAAAGACCTGTTTGCAGAAAACTGTAAGACACTGATGAAAGAAATTAAAGATGATACAAACATATGGAGAGATATACCATGTTCTTGGATTGGAAGAATCAACATTGTGAAAATGACTCTACTACCCAAAGCAATCTACAGATTCAATGCAATCCCTATCAAATTACCAATGGCATTTTTCACAGAACTAGAACAAAAAATTTCACAATTTGTATGGAAACACAAAAGACCCCTAATAGCCAAAGCAATTTTGAGAAAGAAAAACGGAGCTGGAGGAATCAGGCTCCTGGACTTCAGACTGTACTACAAAACTACAGTAATCAAGACAGTATGGTACTGGCACAAAAACAGAATCTAGATCAATGGAACAGGATAGAAAGCCCAGAGATAAACCCACGCACATATGGTCACCTTATCTTTGATAAAGGAGGCAAGAATATACAATGGAGAAAAGACAGCCTCTTTAATAAGTGGTGCTGGGAAAACTGGACAGCTACATGTAAAAGAATGAAATTAGAACACATCCTAACACCATACACAAAAATAAACTCAAAATGGATTAAAGACCTAAATGTAAGCCAGACACTATCAAACTCTTAGAGGAAAACATAGGCAGAACACTCTATGACATAAATCACAGCAAGATCCTTTTTGACCCACCTCCTAGAGAAATGAAAATAAAAACAAAAATAAACAAATGGGACCTAATGAAACTTAAAATGTTTTGCACAGCAAAGGAAACCATGAACAAGACGAAAAGACAACCCTCAGAAGGGGAGAAAATATTTGCAAATGAAGCAACTGACAAAGGATTAATCTCCAAAATTTACAAGCAGCTCATGCAGCTCAATATCAAAAAAACAAACAACCCAATCCAGAAATGAGCAGAAGACCTAAATAGACATTTCTCCAAAGAAGATATACAGATAGCCAACAAACACATGAAAGGATGCTCAACATCACTAATCATTAGAGAAATGCAAATCAAAACTACAATGAGATATCATCTCACACCGGTCAGAATGGCCATCATCAAAAAATCTAGAAACAATAAATGCTGGAGAGGGTGTGGAGAAAAGGGAACACTCTTGCACTGTTGGTGGGAATGTAAATTGATACAGCCGCTGTGGAGAACAGTATGGAGGTTCCTTAAAAAATTAAAAATAGAACTACCATACGATCCAGCAATCCCACTACTGGGCATATACCCTGAGAAAGCCATAGTTCAAAAAGAGTCATGGGGGGCTTCCCTGGTGGCGCAGTGGTTGAGAGTCCGCCTGCCGATGCAGGGGACATGGGTTTGTGCCCCAGTCCGGGAGGATCCCACATGCCATGGAGCAGCTAGGCCCGGGAGCCATGGCCGCTGAGCCTGTGCTCCGCAACGGCAGAGGCCGTGGCGGTGAGAGACCCGTGTACCGCAAAAAAAAAAAAAAAAAAAAAGAGTCATGTACCACAATGTGCATTGCAGCTCTATTTATAATAGCCAGGACATGGAAGCAACCTAAGTGTCCATCGACAGATGAATGGATAAAGAAGATGTGGCACATATATACAATGCAATATTACTCAGCCGTAAAAAGAAACAAAATTCAGTTATTTGTAGTGAGGTGGATGGACCTAGAATCTGTCATACAGAGTGAAGTAAGTCAGAAAGAGAAAAACAAATACCGTACGCTAACACATGTATATGGAATCTAAAAAAAAAATGGTTCTGAAGAACCTAGGGGCAGGACAGGAATAAAGACGCAGACGTAGAGAATGGAGTTGGGGACACGGGGAGGGGGAAGGGTAAGCTGGGACGAAGTGAGAGAGTGGCATGGACATATATACACTACCAAACGTAAAATAGATAGCTAGTGGGAAGCAGCCGCATAGCACAGGGAGATCAGCTCGGTGCTTTGTGACCACCTAGAGGGGTGGGATAGGGAGGGTGGGAGGGAGACGCAAGAGGGAGGGGATATGGGGGTATATGTATATGTATAGCTGATTCACTTTGTCATAAAGCAGAAACTAACACACCATTGTTAAGCAATTATACCCCAATAAAGATGTTTAAGAAAAAACAAAACAAATAGCATTATTTAAAATTGCAATCCTGTAAGTGGCAATAAACGTTTCGCTATGAAGAAAAAAAAAAAAGAGTTCCAATTCTCAAACACTTAGTCTAATGTGGGACAAGAAGAGTAAGCACATACAGGGCCCAGTGGCTGTCCAAAACAGAGGACTTCCATAGGAGAGGTCAGCGTGTGGTCAAGATGACGTTCAACTTGCCAATAGATTAAAGGAAACCTTGCGGTATTGCTAGGCCTTAGATAAGTGGGCATGAGAAGAATGGGTAGTGTAGGTCGTGGGGACCACCTGAGCACAGGTGTGGAGCTGGAGCTATAATTGGGTCAGTTGGGTTGAAATAAACAATAACTGGGTTGTGCTTCTTGCCATGTTCAGAAAAGGGCATCTAGTCACTAGGATGAAGCCTGGGCAGCAAACTCTAGAACACCAGGTCCTTGACTATCACTAAGTTATCTAGTTAGAGGAAGGATGGAGAGAAATGCTCTCAATGACAGTTTACAAAGGGATGGATCGTCAAAGACAAAGAAGGCACGTGCAAGGTGAAGCAGCTCAGAGGAAGCCTGTGAGTAAACACGGTGGTAAAGACAGAAGACTCGTCCTTTTACCTGTGCAACCTTAGGCAAGTTACTTAATCTCTCTGAGGCTCAGCTTCCTCTCTTGTTAAGTGTGGATAATGACGAGATCTACCTGAGAGGCTGTTGGGTGGTTTAAGTGACATGGGACAGCACCTGACTTACGGAATACTGAATACATGTTGGGCGGAATTATCCCCACCAAAACTTTCCAAAGGCCCCAGTCCATCTAATTAGAGAAGCCAGAGCTGAGGGACCTTCCCCAGCATCTCGTCCACACCCCTCATTTCCCTAGGGGGGCTGCCGAGCTCAGCCAACACAAGAGACCCCGGGCTTCATCCCGCGGTTCCTCTGTGCCTGAGAGCAGACGGTAAGGAGAGCAGACAAAGCCAGGCAGGAGAAGCAGCAACTTGCTCTTGAACGGGCTGGCAGCCCCCCTCTCCCCTCCCAGCCTCACCCTGGGCTGGGAGCGCGTGCTGGGAAGAGGATTAAATCAATGCCAATTCACATCTCTCCAGAAGCTGGCTCCCTGATCCGAACTAATAAGCAAATCATTAGAGAATTAGGGCTAGGGAGGGCTCGACGCAGCGCTCCTTAACTCCAGCTGTAAGACAAGCGTAAAAGCCCCAACCCCCTTCCTTAGCGACCTCAAAATGCTCACACCGAGATTTTCTGTGTTAGAGCAGCAACCATCAAGCTCTCCTTCTGCTCCAACCTGGCCAAACCCCAGACTCCTAGGGGACCACCGAGGACAGCCAGCACCTTCGTTTTGCTCAGAATGTGCTGGTTACCAGACCCTGTGCCACGAAACCGCCCCTCTCCCACCAGGACGCAAACTCGGTGTTCTGCGCGGTGTCTGGGTCTCGAGGCCTTCGGAGCCGGGCCTAACAACGTGTGTTCCCCTCCTCCCCCGCCCTGGGCACAAACTTGGCCCCCTTGCTTATTTCCCGGCGAAAGCCCATTATCTCTCATTTACATCTAAACTAGCTTTTCATACTATTTTAAAGGCTGCTCCTCCCCCCTCTGTAATCTCCCTGCGAATGAATTAAAAGTTGATTCTTGAAACGCACAAATCTTGGGGGCAGTTTCTTTTTCCTTCTTATTTAAATCATATGCTGTTTTGGACTAACCCTTTTATTTCCTCCCAATTATGATTTCTGGTGTGTTTTCCAGAGCTTTACAACATGGCATCTGATTATACACAAAGCTTCAGAATAAAGCCCTGTTTTTCCCTTCATTAACGACACAAAGGATGGCTGTGTGATCCACACAGCACTTTGTGATTTAAGGCAGCTTTACAGTCTAAATCGCACCCGGCTTGGGCAAAGCAGATTTGGGAGTGAATCAACGCATTTTCTTGCTGCCAGGAGCTCCCTTGCAGATTCCAGCAAATTCTTTCACCACATGGAATTAGCATTTGATTAAGCTCTGCAGACACGTTCAAACTTTTACCACTGAGTGCCGGCAGGGCTGCGGTAATCTCCTGAGAGGGGGAGGCACCGAGAGCTGCCGCTGCTACTTCCCGGCTCCCGCCCCTGCCCCCGACGGGTAGACTCTGCAAAAAATCGTGGGAGTGGTGGGTGATGGATGGCAGATGAGACAGGGGGTGCCGGAAAATGTGAGGGCTCCAAGAGAGCAGGGTGGGGGGCTGATGGAAAGGCACATCAGATGCGCGCTTGGGTCGGAACTCCCTTTTCTACCCCAAACTTCCACTAGACAGGCTCTCTGAGCCAGTGGGCTCACCAGGAAGGCACTTTGCTTTTATGATTCTCTGATGCAGGGTATTGTGACCTTCAACCAGAACCCGGCCCGGCCCCCGGGTCGGAGGGAGGGGGAGGGTCTTCTCCGGTACCCCTGCCCAGCAGTGTGGTCCTGTCCCCAGGGCTTGGTGCCTCCCCACCCGTAGCCACCTCCACCCAGACAAGCTAATGATTCACTTCCAGGAGAGCTGCGAGTTATGTCTCCCAACAGCCCGGGTTTAAAATCTCGTCCGTTTCCATTATGCAAATGCAAGAAGCGGAAGTTTATCAAACTGGGGCTTTGTACCTCGAAAGCGGGCGTGCCAGCATGGGGGGGCCATAGAGGCTTTATTGCCACAACTTTGGGGTGATTGCTTCCCTCGCAAATGCCAGGAGCACGATTGAATTATGCAGGTCTTCCCAAACAGGTGGCCATAAAAACTTTACAGCCTCCCACACCATCACATATTTTGTTTATGCCTCTTAGATGTCTTATTTTGTTAGACCCTTCTGTTACTATGGAAACGAGAGTAGGTGGAGGCGGTTCCAGGATACCTGTTAAGGCAAATACAAAGTAAGTCAGTTGTCATCGGGGTGCTCCCATATAACCTCTGTTTGAGGAAATAACCACGGTTCTGTGAGGAGGGGAACCAATTAGCTCTGTAACGTCACAGCCATTCCAGAATCCCACAGCATCTCTGTAGGGAAGGAAAGGAACATGTGGAAAGAAACCCATTTTACAGATGGTGAAACAGAGGTATAAAAGGCACCTTTCCGGCAGTCAGATAGCGAGTGTGACACATAGGAAGAGAAGAAAAAGAGCCAAAGGAGTGTGTCTTCTGGGTGCCTGTTTGTCCATGGTCCTCCTAGAGCTTCAAAACCAAAATTAATGGTTTGTTTTTGGTAACCTGAGGTCAGGCTGCAGTGACATCTGCTGGCAAAAGTGTCACTGGCCAAAGCACATTTTTCTGTTGCTGGCGGCTACCGGGTCAGGAGATAGTGGTCCTTCTACATTTACTGTGGGCTTGTGGATGGCGTGGTTGGGAAAGAGGGTCGCACAGCCCCTTTTGAGTGTGATATGGAAGACGGGCCCAGCCAGCAGGGAGCGGGACTAAGGGCTCAGAAGGTCCAGATTCCAAGGATTCTGGATGCCCTTTCAATTTCAGGAGGTACAATTTGCCAGTGGATGAGAGGGAACATCTAAAGTGGATCTCGGGGTTCCTGATGCCAACCAGAAGAGGTTCTCTGATTTGGGCATCCTGTTCTTCTCTCTTCTTTGGGAGGGGCTGGGACTCTCATTCCTTATGGAAGAGGGGGTGAGGAAGGCAGGTAAGAGAGTTAGGAAGACTCTGAGAGACTCCCACTAAAACCATTAGCAGCAGCAGAAAGGAGGGACCCCTGCAGAGGAGAAGATTTTCTTTGGGGTGCACCTGCGTAGACAATGGTGTTCCCTCATCAGAATGTGAACTTGATAAGTCCCATACTGCCCTGAGCCTTGGTTTCCCCCCTTAAGGAAGAAAAAATGTAATATTTGTCCAGGCTCCTTCCCTCAGGAATGTGTCCTGAGTAAAAGTGTGACAAGCGTCAACGTTTGTAGAATTTTATACTCAACTAGGGGCAGTCATGTGTTCCTGTCCTGCCAAACCCTTTGCCCAGAGATCTCCTCCTCACGGACACCTCATCCCCTGGGAGGCTCAGGCCAATCATCCCAGAGTCCTTTGCGGCAGTGCTACTCAAAGAGTGGTCCTCAGACCACTGCCAACCGGGGAAGGGTTTGTTAACCTGTAAGTGACAGAAACTGAGAACGAGAATTTAGAAACTTAACACTATGACAAAGTAATTTTACATTGGTTGAATCCAAATACTAAAACTTGGGGCTTTTTAAATTTCTTTTTTTTTTCCAGAGTAATTCATTTTTGTTGTATTTCAGCAAAGATTTGTCTGTGAAGGATTGGGAAAACAGACAAATAAAAAACAACTGGTCCCTCACTGCAGATAGTTTGAGAGGCACGGCTCTGTGGGGTCCCATGGCCACTCTCCTACAGCAACCTCCTGATGGGAGATCGTAGGAGGATGTGCAGAGCTGCTTTCTCAGTAAATTAAATTATGAATTAACGACAGAGAGCCCTGCTCTGTGCCAGAGGCTGTGCTGGCAATGGCTTGTGTAGGACATCCACTGGGCTGTTGATGTGGACGCTCAGACCTCCCTGCTCTCTCAGCCTTGCTGGCCACGCCTGCCTCCTGGGTGGACCCTCTGGGACCCCTCTCCCCATCAATCTTCCCACACTTTGAAAGTGCGCAAAATGAGCCCTTTCTCAGCCCCCCTTTTCTTTTCGTCCTAAGTGAACCTGAGCGCATCACAGAAGCTATCGAACAGGCAAATGAGATTTCATGATCTAGTTCATTAGGCTGTGAATCCCTGGGCCCTACCATCCTCAGAGACACTGCTGCCGCTTCTGCCTCCGTGGGGACATACTCTCTGCATTATACCCATTAGTGCGATCTGCCTCCCCCAGGTGCCTCGCCCGGGGCTGCCTCATTTAGACCCTTGGTGCAGCCCTCCCATTTCTCTGGGCTGAAAAAACAATCTGGGAATAATTTGGTGGGGGAAGGTGGGTCTTATGTTTTTTGGCAAATGATCTCAGCTTCACTCTTCTCATCTGCACGATGCATGTAATAATAGCCATGTTATACAAGTGAAATTGTTAGGAATACTTTCTGGGACCATAGTAAGGGCTCCAAAAGTATTAGGTATTAATATCTGATTATTATTATTTTCTAATTTTTGTGGTCTTGGGAAATTCAACCTAGAGCTTCTGTTTTCTGGTCTGTAATATGGGGATTACAAGGATCTCCTTCCTACGCCTGTCGTGAGGATTAAATGAAATGATGCTGGGGTCAGAACACCCATGTGAGTTCCCAGCATTCCCCCCCACCACCCCACTCCAGCCTCAAGAGGATGAGGCTTTTTCTGTCCTGTCTTTCCAGACTTACCCTTCTCTGGGAGGGCACGTTTCTCTCTGCTCCCCTGTTCCCCTCCTAACCCAGTGACTCACTTTAGTGGGGCACTGTCAGGCATTTTAGCAAACAGAGGCCAGGTCTGGAGATACCAGCTACGAGTTCCTAAGAGCACACCATCTGACCACCTACGTGATTCAGCTTTTGATTTCTTCTATGTTTTTTTTTTTTAAATTTACCTCACCGCCAAGATTGCCTAGAGCCAGTTTATTTTTAAAGTACATGGACAGTCGCTTTTACTTGATGTTACTAATTTTATAAATCGTGTGGTTTCCTCTCTCTCTCCCTTTTTTTTCCTGGCAGAACATTCCTCACAATCTTTCACCTTAGCCAGCCTGCCTGGGTGATTCAAACATTTTAAAATAATGAAATAAATACTATCCTGAAGAAGAGTAGCAATAAATCAAGTCATTATATTAATTATTGTCATGATTGGAGTTCTCTAGAGCTGAAAGGCCGTATGGATGACACACATTTTAATACTTATTTAATGTCAAACTTAGTGCTTTTAAATCTGCTCGGCATTTTGTTTGACTCTTTCCTCTACAAAGTTGCCCATGCCACTGATAATTCTAGAAAACCCAATTGAGAGCTATCTACCAGCTGCTAAATGCTAAGCTCACAGCAGGATACCAGCTGGTATGTGCTCCGTGGCGTGTGAGAGGCTGGTCGCAAGTGGCTACTGCTTAGGCCCCACCCCCAGGCCCCAGCATGCATTGCACCTGCTGCCTTCCTTCTGTAAAGCTTGGATGCTTTTGGCCACATTCTGGGTGTTCCAGGTACTGGGGCTGCAAAACAAATTCCCCTCAAACATAGTGGCCTAAAACAACCATTTATTATGCTCACAGATTCTGTGGGTGAGGAATTCTGACAGAGCATAGCAGAAATGACTTGTCTCTGCTTCATAACGTCTGGAGCCTTAGCTAGACGACTCAAAGACTGGGGGCTGGAATCATCTGGAAGCTTGTGCACTCATGTGTCTGGCGGTCGATGCTGGCTGTTGGCTGAGATCTTAGCTGGCTGTGGCCTCTCCGTGTAGTCTGCGCTTCCTCACAGCATGGCGACTGGGTTCCAAGGACTAGTGTCCCAAGAGAGAGCCAGGTGGAAGCTGTATCCTTTTAGGACCTAACCTTAGAAGTCACATGTCACTTCTGCTGGACACAGTTGATGAGAGCAATCACAGGACACAGGCTCCACCTCTGATGGGAAGTGCAAGGTACTGGAAGAATACACGTGACCGTAATATGGGCATGTTTTGAAAATACAGTTGGCCACACTGGGACTGTCCTTGGTGAGGTCCTGTCCTCTCCTCTGTTTGAGAGCTGTTGGTCATGGTCTTCTGGCTGGAAGGAGCAGAGACTTGAGTGATTGCTTCGGTAACATTCAACAGTGGTAGACATATGGATCCCAACCACCTAGCCAGACACACTACCAGAATGATCATTTACAAACTCGATTTGGATTAGGGCACTTCCCTGCTGGCTTAGGCAGTTCAGGTAGCTGTAACAAAGTATCATAGACTGGGTGGTTTATAAAGAACAGAATTTTCTCTCTCACAGTTCTGGAGGCTGGAAGTCCAAGATCAGGATGTCAGCATGGTTGGGTTCTGGCAAGGGCCATTTTCTGGGTTGCAGAATGCCAGCTTCTCTTTGTACCTTCACATGGTGAGACAGGGCAAGCTAGCTCTCTGGTCTCTTCCCATAAGGGCACTAATCCCACTCATGAGGGCTCCACCCTCATGACCTAATTACCTCCCAAAGGCTCCACCTCCTAATACCATCACATTGGAGATTAGCTTTCAACCTATGATTTTGGGGTGCGGGGAGGGAGGATGGACATAAACATTCAGCCCATAATGACTTCTTAAAACACTTTTGATGCTTCCCCATCGGCCTTAGGGGAAAATGCATGCTTCTCAGTGGGACCTACAAGGCCTACCTCTTCGGTCTTCTCTCTTACTACTCATTCTCTCCCTACTCTGGATTCCACTTTGTATCTCAAGCCTACCGTGCCTTTTCTTGCCTATGAGCTTTGAATAAAACATCACCTCTACAAAATGGTGCCTCAACTTGGAACACTTCTCCACCAAGCCCTTCCCTTGCCTAGATATTCAGTTCTCAGACTCTAAAAGATCTAGCTCCCTGAAGACCCTGAAATCAGCCATTATTCCCCAAGACTATTCCCCATGTCAGAACCAGCCCATCTTCCATGACTTTCTAGAACAATGCAGTCCAATAGAAATAAAAAGTAAGCTACAAATGTGAGCCGTGTAAGTAATGTAAAATTTTCTAATCACCACGTTAGAGTAAAAAGAAACAGGTGAAATTAATTTTATTAATATATTGAAAGTGCTATACCCCAAAAATATACTCTGTTGTTTTGTCACACCAAGTCTTTGAGATCTGTTGTGTATTTTACATTTATAGCACATCTCCATTAGGACTAGCTTCATTTCAAATGCTCAGTAGCCACATGTGGTACTGAACAATGCAGGTATAGGACATTTCCATCATCATAGAAACTTCTACTGGACAGCCCTGGTCTAGAGTACATTTGTTATATCTGAAAGATGGAAGGAATATAATCCCAGATGTACTTGAGTTTCACGTACCAGAGTTGTCCCTGAAAAGTTGAGTTTAAATAGAATTTTGCAGAGTTAAATGATGCTTAAACACACTGGGAAGGCTGACTACTTAAAAGGAAATTGAAGCCAACTTTTAAAAAAATTTTAATTGGAAAGAATTTCCAACTTAACAGAAATGTTACAAGAATGATTATAGTACAAAGAGCAACCATACGCCCTTTATCCATATTCACCTATTTTTAACATTTAAAATTTTACCACATCTGCCTTATCACTTGTGCACCCTCTCTCTCTCTGTATCAATCACTCTATCTACGCACATACACACATACATATTTTTTTCTATACTCTTTTTGGATAGGTTGCATACATCCCAGCCCTTCACGCTGAAATACATCAGTATTTCTTAAGAGTAAGAATATTTTCTTACATAACCACAGTACAGTTACCAACAGTAGAGTTACCAACTTCAGTAAATTTATCTATACAATCTTTTTACCTAATCTACCATTCATATTCTCATTTTGTCGATTGCCCCAATCATGTTTCTAATAGCATTTCCCCCTCCGGGATAGGGTCTAGTCTAGGATCAGATATTGCATTGAATTACCATGTCTCTCTCTTCTCCTGTGTGGAAAATTTCCAGGCTAATTATTTCCAAGTGAAGAATTCTTTATGAAGTGAGGCTCCTTTTCCTCCCACCTCTAACTTATTTATTTTGTGAAGTTTGATTTTTAATAGATTGGGTTTTTTTTTTTTAAAGACAGAACGCTGTTGTTTTACAAAAGTGGATGTGAGACGAGAGTCCTCACCAAAGCCCTAAGCTGTCTCCTCCAGTTTGGGGATAAGGCCTCAAACTCCAATTCTGAGAAGGGACCTCATCATTCCAGCCCTTCCTAATCTGGGAGACTGTTCTCGGAGTGGATCACCAGCTGGAGGGATGGGGCCACAGTCCCGTGTGTTTCACCAGCTACCGAGGCCATGAGGCCAGTCGATCCATCCTCCCCTCTTTCTTTGCCTTCTTGGGGACTTTCCTGTACACGCCAGAGAGCCCACCAGGAAGGCAGGCAGTGGCTGGCTGGAACACCGACCTTCCCACTCTGTGATTTAAGAGCCGGCTCCTACACAAGTTCGCATAACCTCTCTTGACTATCTAGATTGCAAAACCAGGCCAGATTTCCCTAAAATCCCAGGAGACCTGCATAAGTCCTCTCATTTGCTCAGTTACAGCGATAGACAGATCACAATGGAAGGAAACACTAAATTAACTATGACAGTCATTAACATGACCTGCTCGGTGGCAGCGACAGTGTTGGAGGATCACAGATACGATGTTTATAACATATTGGTGATGGGGCCGCCCCCATTGGCTCCTCGGCGGGCCTTGAACTTGCTGGAAAAGACCAGGCCTGCACACAGGGCCCCGTAGCCATGGCAACGGGCTTTCGCTCAGCAAAACACATAAAGATGATTCATTTTGTTTTCCTTTCCTTTCTTTCCACCCAAATTTTCTTGCGGGTTGGAATCTATTTTTAATTTTTTTCCTTGGAGGAGAGGCTATTTTGAATTTTGTTACCTCCCTCCTGGGGGCCTAGCAGGCCGGGGTGTGAATGACTGAGGGAGGTGGGCCACACCAGGCCTAAAGTCCTGGAACTTTTCTGGGTGTTTTTGGAGTGGCACGGGGGTAGGGAGGTGCGGTCTGGGATGGAAATGGTGCAGGAGTGGCCTAGGTGTTAAAGCTGGGACCTCACGTCTTGGAATCATACTTAAACTCTTCCCCTCACTTGTCTGTCCAGCTCTCTGCTGGAGGGAGAAGCACCCCCATCATATTGTTTCTGGTTCTCATAATGAGTTTGCCTCAGAAAATCAAACTCTTTTCTGGTTTGATAGAGTGCTTTCATATGCATTTTCATATTTGATCTTTGAGGTAGCTAGCTGTCACAGAGACCCCATGTGCCCACCCATCTCAGGGGGCCCTCCTTCCTGGCACAGTGCCAGAGACCACTTCTCAGCCCCCTGGCATCCAGGTGGGTGTGGTAGTAATTCTGGCCAATGGAGCGAGGGCAGAGTGACATGCGCACTGCCACTTCCAGGCCTGGTCCCTAAAATGTCCCTCATCAGTCTGTCTTTGCTCAGCGTCTACCCGCAGGGGAGGACGTCTTTGAGAGGACTGGAGGCCCTCGGGGGACCGTGGAGCCACTGCACCAGAGGTTCCAAACCTGTCAGGCTGTGAACTTGGATGGGAAAAAAAAAATGACATCTTTATTTCCACTAACTTTCTAATGAGATTTAGCATTTCCTTCAATTATGAACGTAGGCAACAAACCGTGGTGGTATTAGCGGTCCCTGAGACCTTGTCTCCAATAGAAATCATAGACACTTCATATCATATCACCGTTGTTATGCATATCGCAAAATATCATTTTCACTTATCACTTCTTTGAAATTGCAAGTTATTAGACCTGCCACTCTACCTTATTGATTACTGCGTCAATAAAGAGGTATATATATCACATATCACGACTGTGGGTTTTTTTTATTTTGATAACTACGTTTCAGTGTAATTGGTTTCCTTCATAATTTTATTTTATTTTGTGCATTTACAAAACTTCTTCTGAGAAGCACCCCGTAGACTTCACCAGACTGCCAAAGGAGCCCACGGCACCAATGGACAAACACTTCCTAAATGTCTCTGGTACAGCCTGATAAAAGGTTTGTTAAGGCATCCAGTATTCCCTACTCTGACTGATCCACCAGGCAGGATGGCATGCTATCCCACTGTATGGATGGAGAACTGAAGCTCACATGTGGCAGGTGGCTTGTCCAGTGTCACACGTTTGTAAAAATGACACTGAGATTCAAACCTTGTTTTCTTGACCTCAGTCCAGGGTTCTTTCAGACACCCCACATGGTCCCATCTTTTCTGAAACTCAGCCTCAGAATACTTCTGTGCAGAGGTGGTGTGGTAAGAAAGCTTCCTCAGCCTGTGTGTTTGTCAGCTTTTCCTGTTCGTGAGAAAATCTTGCTGAACAGAGCTCTAGAACTTTCTGTGGTGATAGGCATAGTCTATGTCTGCACTGTCCAATATGGCAGGCACTAGCCACAGGTAGCTACTGAGCACTTGCAATTGTCTTAGTGGGGCTGAGGAGCTAATTTTTAGTTTTATTTTGTTTTAATTAAATTATTTAAATGATTACATATTTATGACTGGTGCACTGGAGAGTGTAGCTCTAGGGCAAAGTTCTTGAACCTTTAGCGGGCATCAGAATCTCATGGAGGGCTGGTTAAAGCACAGCGCGCTGGGTACCCCCAGAGTTTCTGGTTCCAGAGGTCCGGGGTGGGCCCAGCTGACTCTGCTGGTTCTGGTCCTTTCTCAACCTCGACATTGCTGCCATCAGGGGCCAGATACACTTTTTGTTGCAGGAACTGTCCTGTGTATCATTCTGGCCTCTACCTACTCGATGCCAGTAGCACCCAATACCGTCCCACCATCAGTTGTGACAACCACAAGTGTCTCCAGACAAGGTCAGTGTCCCCTGGGGAGCAAAATCCACCCCTAGTCAAGAACCACTGGTCTAGACATAAACAAAGACCTTTTTTTTTTTTTTGACATCAGAGTTTGAACATATTACATTAAAAAAAGACAACTATCTTGAATTTAAATCTGAACTGAATTTCTTCTTACATCTGCTCTAAAAGTGCCAAAAAACTTACTATGTTTCAACAACAGCCTAGGTTGGAATTTTTTTTTTCCATCAAAAATAATCAGTGCGTTTATGGCTGGGTATTCACTGGGCACTAAATGGTCAGTGTGCCCCCCACTTTTCTCTTCTTCTTCCCCTCCCTCTTCTATTTTCTCCCTCCTAGTCTTTCTCCTTTCCTTCCTTTGTTGCCCTTTTTTTTTTTTTTTTTTTTTTTCGCGGTACGCGGGCCTCTCACTGCTGTGGCCTCTCCCGTTGTAGAGCACAGGCTCCGGACGCACAGGCTCAGCGGCCATGGCTCACGGGCCCAGCCGCTCCGCGGCATGTGGGAATCCTCCCGGACCGGGGCACGAACCCACGTCCCCTGCATGGGCAGGCGGACTCCCAACCACTGCGCCACCAGGGAAGCCCCTTGTTGCCCTCTTTGTCTTCCAAACTCTTCCCTACCTCCTTGCTGGGCTTCTGTTCCCCATCTTTCTCTCTTCTGTCCGTTTCTCTCCACATCCTAAGCCTCTCCGCCTCCCTCCCCGCGTCCCCTCCTCCGCTGCATCCCTCCTCTCCCCACAACACAGATCCTCACTTTCCTAGTCCCCTGTGCTGTTTCTTTTCTATTGTTGTCTCTGCCGGTTCTGGCTCTGTTTCCTGCTTTCCCTCTTTTATCTCCAGTCTGTGTTCGTCTTGGGCTGGCCAAGTTTGGCCTCTGGCCCCAGACAGTCTCAGCTCCGACTCGGCCGCTCCCGGCCCCCACCAGCCGCATCAGCCAGCAGCGGTTCCCGAGGAGCACTAAAGGGTGACAAAGATTTGCAAGATAGAGATGTACAGATAAGAAAAGCGAACGGGATAGGTTTCCTCAGCCCGATGCCAGAATCCCGTTATGCCACCGATAAAGAGAGGGCCAAGGATTGTTAGTGCTTCTTTTAAATTAAGCATTTCGAAATTGTCATCGTCGTGGTTATGGAGAGTAGGAACAATCTATGTCAGTGGGACAACTGCACGTGGCTTGGCATTTGTCCTGTGGAGAAGTCAAACATGTCAGAGGCTGACATTCTCATACGGAGGTGACATTAAACAAACAAGGTGGCGGGGAACTCTTTAAATCACCTGCAATATTGCGAGCAGTCAGTCAATAGCTCTGACAGGCCGGGGCCACACACTTGCCAGTGACCATTGGGTTTTGCTTCTCACGGAAACATGCTTGACAGGAACTGTGCTGCTAATTTGGGGCACTAAGTCTCTCTCTCTCCCCTGACTTTTCCCTGCTGTTAGTACATTTTGAAAAAAATGACCTTTGAAAAGACCCAGGCTGAAGATGATTTCTACCGACCACTAAGTAGGTGGGATTACTTGGAAATATCAGATCGTTGACTACTCCTTTCTGTTTTCAGCCGCCTGCTTGGGCTGGTGTCAGAGGCAGTATCTCACCCATGGAGAGTCCCACTCTATTTAAATCCTTATTTATGAATGTAAAGACAGGGTCTGGAGGAGGCCAGGTGAGGCTGGCTCCCAAAGGAAAACCACGAGGCTATTGCAAATTCGTTGAACAAGATGCAAGGTTGACCACGCTTCATTCCATAGCAAGACATAGCACTTCAAATCCAAGTGCTCCCGGGAGAGGGGGTAGGACCTGGGCTTCAATTCATGCTATGTTGTAAGTCACTAATATTAGAAAGTCATTCTCAGCCACGTTTTGATTGAGGAAGGATGGCCTATGTGAGGGTTCTGGCCAACCAAGGATGGGGAGTCATGTGGCGGGGGGGGGAGAGAGCATCACTCCTTAGGCAGTGGGAGAGAGGTTGGCACAAAGCTGGGGTCCTCTCTAGTGTGAACACAGGCCCAGGAAAACTATAGGAGCCACTCCCTGATGTGCATCCAGATGTGGCGAGTAGCGTTCTGCTTTCATCATTGAAATCGAGAACATAAACCTCAGATGTGGCAGTGGGGAGGGGTGCTGATGAGGAAGTGAAACAGCCTAAGAGGGGGCTGGGCAGGGGTGCTGGGGAGCAGACAGGAAGCCATGGCAGCATGGCAGCATGAACACTTGAGTGAGGACAGCAATGAGACAAAGGTTTTGTGGGCCAGGTGGTGGCCTCAAAGTATTGCAAGATTGGAAGGATCCTCAGAGGTCTCTCTACTGTCAAGTGTCCTCCACAAGAAACCTGCCAAGGGATTCTATTGCCTCTACTTGGATATTTTAGTAAAGAGGAACTCGTGACTTCTGAAAACTGGTTCCAATCCCAGACAGCTCTGATGGAGGGACCTACCTTTGTACTTTCTCTCAACCTGTCTTAGGTGTTTAAGTATTATGAAGAATAAATCCACCCCCTCTTTCATATGACAGCGTTTCACATATTTGGTGGCCAAGTTCACATTCTCCATATGGATCCTCTCTTCCAGCATAAAAGATATCAATGTCATCAACTGTTCCTTATATCCTGTGGCCTTCTGATCCTTCATGGTTCCCACTGCCCTCCTACGGATGCATTCTAGTTTGTCAATGTCCCTCACCATGTATGACTCTCAGAATTGCACGCAGGTCTTGTTTCAGCTAGCCAGTGCTGTGTGACAACCAACCACAAAAATCCCATCAGCATACAACAATAAGCATTTATTTCACTCATGAGTCTCTGGATTGGCTGGAGCCTAGCTCATTTAGGCTGGGCTGGGCTGGGCAATCTTGCTGATCTTGACTGCACTCACATTTCTGGTGTTAACGGACTTAAGTCAGGTTTAGCTGGGCCTATTCAGTTTGCGTCATGTGCCTCTCATCCCTTCCTAGGACCAGAATGTTCTTCTCATGGAGATGGCGGATGCATAAGAGCAAGCCCAGCTGTACAAGTGTGCCATATTCCTGATTTACTGCTTCGCTCTAGCCATCTGGTCTCCAGGGTCCTGCTGAGTGCATCGTTACCCCAAATTACAAGATGCTACATTCTGCCTGGAGTATAAGGATACTATCTGCTTGAGCTTTCTTCCTGAATCAACAGCCAAACATGCCCGCAATGTTAGTAATACGAATGATTTTTAGTTCAATTATTTATAATTTCAATTATAGTTTGTAAATACCTGTTTATTCCCCAGGAATTAGCGAATGGGCCCTCGCCCAAGTCTAACAGTGGACGGGGAATTAGGGAATGAAGGGATGTTAGTACAAGTTTAACAATCACTGAGTTAGGTGTATAACATCTTTTTTTTTTTTTTTTTTTTTAATTTATTTATTTTATTATTTATTTATTTATTTAGGCTGTGTTGGGTCTTTTGTTGCTATGCACGGGCTTTCTCTAGTTGCGGTGAGCGGGGGCTACTCTTCGTTGCAGTGCACGGGCTTCTCACTGCGATGGCCTCTCTCGCTGCAGAGCACGGGCTCTAGGCACATGGGCTTCAGTAGCTGTGGCACACGGGCTCCAGAGCACAGGCTCAGTAGTTGTTGCGTACTGGCTTAGCTGCTCTGCAGCATGTGGGATCTTCCCAGACCAGGGCTTGAACCCGTGTCTCCTGGATTGGCAGGCGGATTCTTAACCACTGCGCCACCAGGGAAGCCCTGGTGTATAACATCTTTTGTTCCTACGAAATGAAACTGAAATTGGCCTGGCACTCCATTCTACCAAATGGCAGAAAACTTGACCTATGCTTCCACGTAAACAGTCACTTAGAGATTATAAAAAGCTCGGCCAGTTCAGGGTCTTGCCCCCAACTTCCAGTGCTTCTAAGTTCTGGTGGGCTGACCATTGTCCTGGCGTGGGACTGAGGTCTCTTGTACGAGGCTGATTTCTGTCCTGCCCCGGTTGTTGGCCAAGACGTGGGATCCATGCATATTTGGTCATTAGCACCCACCGTACTGCCAGCGCATGGAAAACACCTGTATCCTTTCTGCCTCCACCTTGCAGGGTACTTGCTATTACCTGGCAGCTTCCTTGTCTGGCTGTGGAAATTCTCCATGCCTTTCTGGCCACGTCTCAGCCACTCTGGGCCAAGCTGAGTTGTGAGCACCTCTCTGAGACCCTTCTCATTTCAAGCCTCCAGACGCGCTACCAACACACGCACTCTGCCCCTTGGGCATCGTCTTGGTTTGACCTAGAGCAAAAGGCTCCTCTGCTCAGGGATTTACCCAGACTCATCTGCCCTCTCCTCTGGCGTTCCTCTTGTCCTGGTCCCAGGGACCAGCCAGGCTTAGTTGGGGATGAGCTAGGAGGTTCCTTCGGATGGTGGACTCACCAGCACATGAGCCTCTAAGCTTGACTCTCCTCTCTCCAGTTCTCTCCTCTGGCCAGCTGGCCTAACCTTGATCTACCTTGAGCCTCTTTCTCGCTCTGTTATTTGCAGCTCCAGTGTCTGTTCCAGGCCCCTAGCTTCTTTTTCTCTTGGCACTCAGAAACCTTTGCTCTCTCAAGAGTTCCGTGCTTATCACTGAAAGCCCTGTCTTTCAAACTTTGGCCTCCGCTTTGAGTTTCTAAAAATCTGTGCTGAAACTCAAATGGCTTCTTTGTTTTCAGCTGTATTCTCACCCCTTCCTCCCTCCCCACCCCCATGAATGCCACTGACATCATGCACCAAAGGCTTGTAGAGGCAAGAGGAAAAATGTAGGAAAGAAAATTCTGTTATTATTTCAAGACATTATACCATGGCAATGGGGTTCTTTTCTAATTATCAACCAGAACCAGATGACCAAATCTCAAAAGAAAGTGGCTTGTGGGTGCTGTTTCTAGGTGGTCTCTGTTTACTGTACTCCTTTTTCTGTGGCCATAAGGAAGAACCTTCTAGAAGACCCCGGTGCTTTGCTGCCTTTCCTGTTTCTAATGTGTACATCATCCATGGCTGCTAGCACAAGCGAGAGCACAGCTCACTCTGGTACTGCACTGGACTAGCTCTGTAAAACAGTCTGCATTCTTATTCCTGCTTCTCATATGATATTTGAAGAATTCAAAACCTTTAGGGTGACAGTGAGATTTTGGTTAATTCGAATTTCTTTTTTAAAAAATTGTAGTTGATTTACAATGTTGTGTTAGCTTCAGGTGTACACCAAAGTGATTCAGTTATATGTGTGTGTGTGTGTGTGTGTGTGTGTCTGTGTGTGTGTATTCTTTTTCAGATTCTTTTCCATTATAGGTTATTACAAGATATTGTATATAGTTCCCTGTGCTATACAGTAGGTCCTTATTGTTTATCTATTTTATATATAGTAGTGTTGAATTTTTTTTTTTTTTTTTTTTTTTTTGCGGTACGTGGGCCTCTCACTGTTGTGGCCTCTCCCGTTGCAGAGCACAGGCTCTGAACGCACAGGCTCAATGGCCATGGCTCACGGGCCCAGCCGCTCCGCGGCACGTGGGATCCTCCCAGACCGGGGCACGAACCCGTGTCCCCTGCATCGGCAGGCGGACTCTCATCCACTGCACCACCAGGGAAGCCCTGAATTTCTTTTTAAATGAGGTCCTGTTTCCCCCCTTCTGCTGCCATATATATAGTAGGTTGCAAAAATGGCCACAAATTCTTCCCTTCCCATCAAGAGGTAGAGACACTTTCTTCACCTCTTGACTCTGACCCTGACTGTGTGATTTGCTTTAGCCAATGGGACGGACACAGTTCTTGTGCACTGGGGGTCACCTTCTCGTGCTCTTGAGGGCCCTGCCCCCCCACCATGTGAATAGCCCTGGGCTAGTCTGCTGGATGATGGCAGACCTGTGGCCTGACTAGGCCCCTGTGACCTCAGCTGACCTCGCAGCTGATCACAGATGCGTGAATAAGACTGCCTAAGACCAGCAGAACTGCTCAGTCATGCCCAGCCCAAATTGCTAGTCCACTTACTCTTTTTTTCGAAATTAAATAATTTATTTTTATTTTTGGCTGCGTTGGGTCTTCGTTGCTGTGCGCGGGCTTCCTCTAGTTGCGGTGAGTGGGGGCTATTCTTTGTTGCGGTGCGCAGGCTTCTCATTATGGTGGCTTCTCCCGTTTCGGAGCACAGGCACATGGGCTCAGTAGCTGTGGTTTGCGGACTCTAGAGCGCAGGTTCAATCGTTGTGGTGCACGGGCCTAGTTGCTCTGCGGCACGTGGGATCTTTCCGGACCAGGGCTCGAATCCGTGTCTCCTGCATTGGCAGGCGGATTCTTAACCACTACGTCACCAGGGAAGCCCGTAGTCCACTTACTCTTGAGCTAAATAAATGGTTATTGTTTTAAGCTACTGAGTTATGGAGTAATTTGTTACGCAGGAAAAGCTAACTGCTACGGGATACTAAACATAATGGAATGTTTGGTGAATTGGCATTTTGTAATTCTTGGGGTCATAGACTGAACATTGATTCTTTAGAACTATAGATTTAAAAGACAGAGGCTGGATTTATACCTAGTCCAACATATACCTTATTTGCTTTTCTAAAAAAAGGCTCATCCACATATTATCATGTTTAAAATGCAAATGCTAGAATAGTATGCTAAGTATGATTCCATTAGACCAAATTTGTGCTGTATGTATATACATGGAAAATTCTAAAAGAACACTGAAGAAACTGTTAATCAAAAATATCTCTGGGCCTGGGATAGGGGTAGGAAGAACTTTTACTTGTTGTTTATATTTTGTATTTTTTTTTTACCGTGATTACCTGCTAATTTTATAATTAAAAAGATACTAAAATTAAAAAAATAAGAGTCCCTCACCAAATGGTTCAAGAGTACCAGCCTAGACCAAGGAACTGTGCTGTGTGTTTCATTTGTACTTTTTTTACTTAAAAGCTCAATGTCCAAAATACATCCCATTTTTTTAGGATTTTCGTCAGTGTAGGCACCAGTGAATTGAGTTTTTAATCTGGTAAGCATTTGCTGCATGTCAAAAATACTGGCTTTAAAGAAAGAAAATGCTTATTTATTTAGTTTTGTATTAATTTCTCACCTACTTCCAAGAGATATTTGAAACTCCTAAGGTAATGCGTTAATTAAACGCTGCTAAGGCAGAATTTCTGGCTAAATAAAAGAGCTTGTGGGCTTCCCTGGTGGCTCAGTGGTTGAGAATCTGCCTGCTAATGCAGGGGACACGGGTTCGAGCCCTGGTCTGGGAAGATCCCACGTGGCGCGGAGCAACTAGGCCCGTGAGCCACAACTACTGAGTCTGCGCGTCTGGAGCCTGTGCTCCACAACAAGAGAGGCCGCGATAGTGAGAGGCCCATGCACCGCGATGAAGAGTGGCCCCCGCTTGCCACAACTAGAGAAAGCCCTCGCACAGAAACGAAGACCCAACACAGCAAAAATAAATAAATTAATGAATAAACTCCTAGCCCCAACATCTTAAAAAAAAAAAGACCTTGTATTACCATAGCACTACATCTGCAAGTTCGGAAAATAAAGCACCACAAAAATCTGACTTCGTTGAGGGCTCCCAGCTCAGACCCACTGAACCGAGTTTGAATTAAAACTAGGATCAAATAAACAACAAGGTCCTATTGTATAGCACAAGGAACTATATTCAATATCCTGTGATAAACCATAATGGGAAAGAATATGAAAAAGAATGTATATATATGTATAGCTGAGTCACTTTGCTGTACAGCAGAAATTAACACATTGTAAATCAACTATACTTCAAAAAAATCAAAAAATAGTAGTAATAAAGAGTAAAACAACAACAACAACAAAAAACAACAACTAGGATCGGGGTGTCTGAACTGGGAAATGAAGATCTTTACCCAGAATGAAAAAGACCCAGGCCTTGGATAGCTGGCGTTTAGCTGCTATTCAGACATGAGGCTGGTTACCAGAGCCTGGTTACCCATAGGCTGCGGAGTGTCACCTTTGGTTTTGAGTCCCAGAATCCATCAAACCAATGCAGTAAAGAGCCTGTGGGAAAGTCCCTAGGGCCCTCTCCGGTTCTCCTGGGGTCTGGCTAACCACATGACCATAAGGCATCTAAAGATCATGTCATCTGCGTACTTGTAACACACTTGCTGCAAAGAGGCAGTGGGAAACTGACCCTCAGTTCAGGCCGTGGAAAAATTCCAGGATCAGGGTTCATAATGGATTTCTCACATACAATACATAATGTGATGAGTATCTTGGCTCAAAAGGTGCTTGGATATTATGATTTATAAGAAATATATATTTCATCATTCAGATGACCCAAATACACTTCACATTTGTATTTGGTTTCGTCCACAGTTCCTGGCTCACAGACCCCAAAACTCTTAGAGTTTCCTGAGTGATAAGAACAATAGGAACATCTTTTGCTATAAAATTTGGTCCCTTGTCCTCAGTTCCTGAAACCCCTTCAGAGCCATAAAGGTGAAATGGGTGTCTTGTTATTCATAACAAACCCCTTTCCATCACAACTAGGATTATGTTAATGAGGTGAGTTTTGGAAAACACCTAAAGATGGGGGCTGCCAGGGAAACCAACCATGTGATTGGAGGACTGGAACTTTCAGTCCCACACCTTGACCTCGGGAAAGGGGAGAGGGGCTGGAAGTTGAACCAATCACCAATGGCCAATGATTTAATCAATCGTGTCTATATAAAGAAGCCCCTGTGAACACCAAAAATGACAGAGTTCGGAGGGCTTCTGAGTTGGCAAACACGTGGAGATGTGGGGAGAGTGGTGAGCCCAGGGAGGGCATGGAAGCTCCACGCCGTTTCCCCACACCTTGCCCTATGCATCTCTTCCATCTGCCTGTTCCTGAGTCATATCCTTTTATAATAAACCAGTGATCCAGCAAGTAAAATGTTTCTCTGAGTCCTATGAGCTGCTCTCGCAAGTTAATCAAACTGAAGGAGGGGGTTGTTGGAACCTTGGATCTATAACCGGTTGGTCAGAAGCACAGGTGACAACCTGGACTTTCAACTGGCATCTGGAGTAAGGGGTGGGGCAGTCTTGTGGGACTGAGCCCTTGGCATGTGGGATCTGAAGCTATCTCTGAGTACATAATGTCAGAATTGAGTTAAATTGTAGGATGCGCTGCTGGTGTCTGAAGAATTGCCTGGTGGTGTGGGGGGAAAATCCCTCCCCATATCAGAATTGGGACCGAACCCCTCTTAGGCACTGTCACAGTGGGCTGAAGGATTGAGGCAACACCTCTCATAAAGACAGAGAAGAATTGCGTTGCAGTGAGATGTGTTGATCTGAGTGGAAGGGAAATGACAGGAATGAGGGTGAGGGAGAAATGCCTTGTAGGGTTAGTTGGAGCAAGTGATTGAGAGGGGTGATGGGAACAGTCCTATTGCTTTAGAAATCCATGCACCTGTGTACAGCGTATGAGGACAAACAAAACAAATTTGAGATGTTGACAGAAGACTTCATAAGTGGCCTTAGTCAAAGCGTTTTGATTGGGTGGAACATAAGTCTACTTACATTGGCTCAATTAAAAAGATGCGGGGGCATCTCACGAGACAAGGAACAATGGTTTGGGGGCTGGCATTGCGAAGAAGCCATTAGGGTCCAAGGATGCTGACCTCTTCTCCTTCTTGGGGGCCACACATTCTCTTATTTCTTCTTTCCCTCACTTATCTTCCCTATTCCCCTCCGTGCCTTTACAGTTGGATTTTTCTGTTAACTCAGGAACACGCACGTAGCTGAAAAAGCCTGCTCCATCCAAGTTCTGTGGGGTCCATCTTAACCCACATGAAAAAGCTGCAGTTTCTGTATCTCTTGGTTCGAGTTTTTGGTGACTCTAGATAGCTGCGTGTTTCCTTTAGTCAGGGGACTTACGCCTGGTTGGAGCAGACGCTGGCAGTGCCTGCCCAGAGCTTTTACCATCTCAGTGCATGCTGGCTGCATTTCCAACTGACAGCCCTTACATCTCTTTATCTGGGAGCTTCTGTGGCCTGGACACTGGTGTGATTCGGCAGGCATGGCTGGCTAGAAGTGCTGGGTATAAATGCCCAGTGACTGATGAGAGTTAATTTGTAAACACCCTGATTCCTTTACCCCTTTGGTGGGATAACACCAAGGCTTTTCCTCTAGAGTAGTCTCCAGTGAGACTGAGCTCCATTTACCCACAGTGGTAACTTGCTTGACAAGGCACCCTCTACTGGCTGCTTTCATGTCTCATTTCTCCACTCCACTACTGGTGCATCTCGAAATCCCCTCCTACGTAAACTATAGACATACCTCATTTTATTTCACCTCGCTTCATTGCACTTCACAATTGTTGCATTTTTTACAAATTCAAGGTTTATGGCAACCCAATGTTGAGCAAGTCTATCGGCATAATTTTTCTAACAGCATTTGCTCGCTTTGTGTCTCTGTGTGGCGTATTTCGGTAATCCTTGAACTATTTCCGAGTTTTTCATTATTATTATATTGTTATGGCAATCTGTGATCAGTGATCTTTGATGTTACTATTGCAAAACGTTTACGACTCGTCGAAGGCTTAGATGATGGTTAGCATTTTTTTAGCAAGAAAGTATTTTTTAATTAAGGTATGTCCATTGGTTTTTAGACATAGTGCCATTGCACACTTAACAGACTATAGTGTAGTGTAGACATAACTTTTATATGCACTGGGAAAGCAAAAGGTTCGCATGACTGCTTTCTTGTGATATTTGCTTTATTGCAGTGGTTTGGAACCAAACCCGCAATATATCCGACGTCTGCCTGTATTGCACGTGAATCCTTGCCTGGGAGTCCAGCGCTGGGGGAGCCCACGCTAAAATGCTAATCCAACTAGGTGTGGCCAAAGTTACTTAAGCAGGAGGGTCAGCCTCAGAAGCAGGAAATGGAACTATGGGTGGGGCAGATATAGGAAGGTTGATCTTATTAAAAAGAAACTTTTAGAAGGGGAGATGGAGCATCACTACATGATAAAAAGATTTACACCCACATGGAAATCCATAGTCCTGGGGGTGGAGCTGTGTTGGAAACCATGTGGGTGGAGATCAAAGGCAAGCGGAGCAGAAGTCCTATTGTTGTGGGAGCGTATTACAGGCTGCCAGACCAGATGGGGAAAACTGATGATGGGTTCCTGACTGAGACCACACAACTGGCCTGGAGTCGAGATACCTTCCGATGGGGGCGTTGGGGAGTCACAGCACCAGCTGGACAGCTGCTCAGAGCCGCCATCAGCTGAAAGCAGAGGCTCTGAACAAACGCTTGGCTTGCCTTCCTGACAATTTCACCTCCTGTTACGATTGAGCATTGACAAGGAAGATTGCTATTCTTTTTTTTTTTTTTTTTTTGCGGTACACGGGCCTCTCACTGTTGTGGCCTCTCCCGTTGCCGAGCACAGGCTCCGGACGCGCAGGCTCAGCGGCCATGGCTCACGGGCCCAGCCGCTCCGCGGCACGTGGGATCTTCCCGGACCGGGGCACGAACCCGCGTCCCCCGCATCGGCAGGCGGACTCTCAACCACTGTGCCACCAGGGAAGCCCAGAATTGCTATTCTTGAGTTAATTCAAACCAAGAAGGAGGAACCGTTTGTTGAGCGAGCGGGATGAGACCTCGGGAGAAGGTGAGTCTGTCCTCTCGGAATAAGAGTCATGGGGAATGGGCTGTTCAGACTTGAAAAGGCTTGGAGCCGCAGTCCTCCAAGGCTGGAGGGCCATACACACCATCAAGGGCTGATACAACCCCACCTCCACCCTGCCAGGCTCTGCCTCCGAGGTTCTGATTGGGTCTGTTGGGAGCGGGGCCAGGAATCTCTGTTCTCGTTGCAAGGGAGCCCCAGAGGGCACTTTGGGGAAAACAGAGGTAGGAACTCATGGCTTGAGATGTTATAGAGGCTATCTGGAAGGTTGGAAGGATGCAAAAATGAAATTCCAAATCAACCATCACAAAGGAGTACGAGGAGGAAGAAATGATGGACTTGACCAAGAGCTGCTGCTCTGCAGGGAGCCCCAGGGACCTCAGTTTTGTCGATCATGCCGAAGAGCCAGCAGATAGCCAACGAGGAGCACAAAAACAGTTGCAGGGAACAGTATGAGTGGTGGCAGGAAGGTTAAAGTGTGAACTGAGCCTTAAACCATGCCAGGGCATCCGCGAGGGCTTTTTAAAATTCTGGGTAGGAAGGTGAAGAGAAGGACGTCTGCTTACTGCTTGGGGGTCTGATGAGCTGCCCTTCACACATGACAGAGGAAGCGGCTCGCACCCCTGTTTGGCTTTGACAAATGACAACGACCATTATCAGACACCTCTCTGTGCAGATATTACCTCATTTAATCCTCACAACAACCTTGCAAGGCGGGCGTTCTTTGTACCAGTTGGCTTTCTTCTATTTGTCGGTGGTTTTCATTATAACAGGCATCCCAATGGGTGTGAAGTGGAGGCATGTTTGGAGGCAGAAGACAGGCACTTCCCCTCCTCCCTCTGCAGTGGCTGCTGGGATGGCAGGGCCAGGCTTGGCCCTGCCACTTGGAGGAGCCTGATGGTGTTCAGGTCGCGGGCCCGGGGCCCCACTTCTGTCTTCTTTCCAGCCATCGACGCTGCGGGAGCGAGGGGCTTCATTGTCTCCGTGGTTGAGATTTTCCTCGTGCTTTCTCTGAATCCCTTTGCTCGTGGGTGCAGACGGAACCCCACTGGGTTGGGGAGGAGGGGGATTTTCGTGACAGATTGCTCTGTCCTCAAATGCGGCTCTCTGTGCGCTGGCACGGGGCCAGCCTACTGCTTAGTTCTCTCTTTCACGAGGCTGGTTCTCTCCAGGAAGCACCCCGGCACCTGGGGGTGAGTTCTCCAACTTCCCAGGCTGCTCTGGCGGAGGGAACACTGGGGTGGACCCAGCAAAGCTCAGTGAGATTTCCTTGCACCTATTATTTTGGGTCTTACCTTGGTATCCCCTCAAAGCAGACTCGAGATAAGGATTTGGGAGGTGAGTCCAAGAAGCTCAGAAATGAGACGAGGAACGAGGGAAAGCCGGTGACGGGCGTTTCATTGAGCGGGTTTCCACTTTACGCACAGGGGCGCAGTCCCGTTGGGCACCTTCTCAGAGACTGTCTGAAATGTGGCTTGTGACTGTCCTACTGAGAGGCGATGAGAGGCGAGGGGGCCAGGCATTTCTTCAACCCCGCACCCCCACCCCCGGCCCACATTGTTGGAGGGCTGTCCGGGATGATACTAAGTCCCCGGCGCTTCCGGCCTGCCCAGACCTGGGTTCAGCACGTGCTGCAGCCAGAGATGGCTCTCGGCAGAGGGATGGAAAAAGCAGCTAGTTTGGGACCCCCAGGGTAAGCCGAGGGGATCCAGGCGAGGTGCTGGCAGCATCTGTGACATTTGCCTTTACTTGAAAAGGTGTTGGGGAAGGTGTAGATGTTGACCTGGAGGAAGGCGTAAGGTCGGGATGGAGGGTGCAGTCCTAGGCTGGGACCCAGTAAGCAATGTCAGACCCTTAGTTATGAGTAATATTTAGCTATGAGTCCCCGCTTCACGCCAGGCACTGAGTTAGGAGTTCTCTGCAACACCACGTTCTGGCTCTCATGACAACCTTGTCAAAGAAGGTATTATTAGGTACGATTTTGCAGATGAGGAAAAGATTCAGAGAGGTTAAGACGCTTCCAGAGGGTCACACAGGCCCAGTGTGCTGCTTGTCTTCGTGAGTCTAGGGCTCTCCCACAACCCCGACAAATCCATCCTCTACCTGCGCTGAGGGTGGCTTAGAACTGGGAGGGCTGGGAGGTCCCACTGGCTGATAGGCCCAGGACCCCCAAATCCAGATATGCCCTTGTAGGTGGGTAGTGCTGGGTGTGGTCAAAAGGCACTGCCCTCGGGGCAGTAAACTGGTGCAGGCAGTAAACGCTATGGAGTTCCCTTAAAAACTTAAGACTAGAACTACCCTATGATGCAGCAATCCCACTTCTGGGTACTTATCCAAAGGAAATGAAAACGGGATTTCGAAGCGATACTGATCTGCACCCCAACGTTCACTGGAGCATTATTCCCAATAACCAAGATATGGAAGAAACCTAAGTGTCCATCAACCGATAAATGGATAAAGAAGATGTGGTATATACATACAACGGAACATTATCCAGCCATAAAAAAAAAAGGAAATCTTGCCACTTGCGACAACATGGATGGACCTTGAGGGCATTGTCCCAAGCGAAATAAGCCAGACAGAGAAAGACAAATACTGCACTTATTATGGAATCTGAACAACAAAAAAAGTCTACCTCATAGAAACAGAGAGTAGAAAAGTAGTTGCCAGGGGCTGGGGGCAGGGGAGATAGGGAAAGGTTGGTAAAAGGGTACCAGTTTTCAGTTATAAGATGAATAAGGTCTGAGGATCTGATGTAAAGCATGGTGACCATTGTTGATAACACTGCGTTATATGGTTGAGGTTTGCTGGGAGGATGGAACTCAGATGTTCTCACCAAAAAAAAAAGAAAAAAAGAAAGAGGTAGATATGTGAGGTGGTGGGTATGTTAATTCAAATTTTGTTTGTCAATATACTCAATAAAGCTGAAATTAAAAAATAAAAAGGACACTGCCTTGGGCCGGGGTGGGGGGGGGGCGGGGATGGTCCTTGCCCTGACCCATTCACTCTCTGAACACCCCTGGGCAAGTTATTCAGCCTCTCTGATCTCCAAATCTCTCACGCCCCAAATGAGGAGCCGGGACCAGGCCACCTCATGTCTAAGACCATTCCAGCCCTACAAGTCTATGATTTTACGTGATGTTGAGAGTAATAGTAGTAGCCAGTGGGGCTCCTGGGCACAAAAGCCTTTCCATGTCCCCCATTTATTGATTATAGCATTTCCATGTCCCCCATTTATTCATTCAGCCACCAGGACATTCCCTGAGTTCCAATGGGGTTCCAGGTTCAAACAGATGTTAATTAGGGAAAGGAAGGGATGCAGAGACAAGGGAGGAACAGTCGAGAGAACCTATAGTGCAGCCTTGGGGCAGGGTCCTGGTTCCCCCTCAAGGGACACACAAACAATATCCTTGAGCTGTTTTGCAGACACTGAAACTTGCACCAGGTGGGAGAAGTTAACCATCTGCTGCGCACAAGACCCCAGACGGGCTGGAACCAGAAGGTTGATGATGCCGACTCCCACTTACCTCACCACCAACCAATCAGAAGAATGTCCACCAGCTGATCACGCCCTCTTTGAACCATTACTAAAAAATGTCTCACTACCCCCTCCAGGTTGGGACACACAGTTTTGAGGGCATTAGCCCACTGTGGCCCCCTTTGTCCGGCAAAGCAATAAAGCTATTCTTTCCTATTTCACCCAAAACTCTGTCTCCGACATTTAATTCGGTGTTGGGCTCCAGAGGCCGGATTCGGCTTCAAGAGTGCATATAATTCAAATGTCAAAGGTGCTACTTACAGAGGAATGGCTTGAAGCATCCCTAAGCCCAAAGCAACGGAATGGTTAGCAAAACCTAGTTGGAGAAGGACCCTTACGAAGAACTGGGGGATTCTGGGGGATCCTTGGTGGCAGGGGGGAGCCAGGAGAAGAAGTAAGTTGACCGCAATCCCCTCCCCACCCCGACCACCTTCTGTGGCTTCCCATTAGCCAAACTCCATCAAAGCACAGTGAAAGCCATATAGGTCAGCCTGCCGGAGCCAGCGCAGGTTGGGGAGGGAGGAGAATGATTCCGGAGGGAAAAAGCAAGGTGTCCACCCGACCCTGCCTGCCCCCACAGCCTGCCACGTGATGGACACATATTAATTTCCTAACCACTTAAATCAGGCTGCCGCCTGCCAAGTCTCGCTGGCCCAGGCATTCCACTCCTTCAAGGTGACTTCACTCTGACACATTCAGTGTTGATGGTTTACATTACTTCCTCCTACGGGCAAACTTATTTCCTTATTTTCAATTCTGGTGCGAGGAGTCACTTTCCAGCCCAAGTAACAGGATGGAGAGATAAGGCTTAACAAGGGGGCATTTGAAAAGGTCTGGAGAGCATCAGGGGCTGTTGGGGCAGTGAGTTAGTGGTGGAACCAAATGTAGCTGTGAGCAAGTAAAAACCCTTCCTTCCACCGCTGTGGTGGCTCTGAATATCCCTCCCCCAATGCAGGAGCGCACACCGTGCCACCGGCTTTTTACTTTTTGATTGTTTTAGGTTGGGGAGAAAACTGTGTGATTCCCCTCCCCTCCCCGCTCTCTTCCCTCCCCTTTCCTACCCCCTTTCTCCATCCCACCTTCCTTCCTTCTCTCCCTCCTACCCACCTTTTAATTTCAAACATAGGGACTTCCCTGGTGGTCCAATGGGTAACACTCCACGCTCCCAATGCAGGGGGCCCAGGTTCGATCCCTGGTCAGGGAACTGGATCCCACATGCATGCCGCAACTAAGAGTTCGAGTGCTACAACTAAGAGCCTGCATGCTGAAACCAGGACCTGGTGCAGCCTAAATAAATAAATATTTAAAAAAATATTTTAAAAAAAGAATTTCAAGCACATACCAAATTAGACAGACTAGGATCACTAACCTCCATGGACCCATTATCCAGCTGCAACAATGGTGAACTCATGCCAGTTTGGTTTCATTTCTGTCCACTGGATTGGGATTCAAATAGGTTCTACACATTGGGATTATTGATTTGTCTTTTAAAGTCTCTTAATCTGTAGATTTCCCCCCTCCCTCTCTCTTACTTGTTGAGGGAACCTCGTCATTTGTCCTGTGGAGTATCACATAGTGTGGGCTTTGGTGATTGCATCTCTGTGGTAGAGTTTCACTTGCTTCTCCGTTCTGTGTACTTACTGTGATTTGGTAAACGGATCCAGGCGCTGAAGGGATTGAGGCTCAATATTTGTTAATTCCTTTAGCAGGCACATGACGTCTGGTCATGCCTCTTTTTGTGATCTTAGCAGCCACTGATATCATTAGCAGCCAATGAATATGATTCATTACTTCATTTGGGGTTACATGCCATGTATTTGTTATTTCCTACAAGTCCAGTGGAACTCTGACTCAGAGCCCCCATTTCACTGGACTGGTGGAAAACTGAACCACAGACCTTCCAGGGGACCTCTCCCTCCCCAGGGTCACGCCACAGTTTCAGGATCTTACGCAGTAACAGGGCAGGAGGTAGAGGTGGGATGCGAATGACCCCAGCCATCAGTTCCCATCTTCCTGCTGGACCAGACCTTGGTCCTTATCCCTGCTCCCATGGTCCTGTTAGTTTGGGGTCTCCCTGCTGCCTTGTGTGGTGCTCAGAGCTTGGGAGTCTTTGCTGTGGCTGTCAGTAGCCTTGCTCTCACCTTAGACCCTCTGAGGGGCCATTCCTCCATCTCAAATAACAAACAAAGCAAAACAAGACAATTCAAAACAACAGCAACAGCTTCCCTTGACTCTACATCACACGCTAGCTATGATCCTGGGTCTCTCCTGCCCCTCGGTGTCAAGAGTCTGGAAAGTGTGGTCCACACCGGCTGACTCTACTTCCTTCTCTTTTATTTACTTCTCATCTCACTGACACCTGGCCCCAGCCACTGCCACATCTCTGAAATTGCTTGGTCCAAGGTCAACGTTGACCCCCTTTGCCAAAGCCAAGCTTCACTTTTCTGTCCTTCTCCCATGCATTTTGACCTCTGTGTTGGGTCAGTTCAGAGTCTGGTCCTCGTTCAAGGATGGGAGAAAATGATGACTGGGACCTGGTTCAAGGTTGCTTTTAGTTTGGTTTCCTTCTAAAGTAACAACCAAACCATAAAAAGGATCAAAACAAGATGATACCAGTGGGTGGGTGGCTCCCTGTCACCTCCGTGGGGGCTCCCAAGCCATGCCCACACTTCAATGCGTAGGGAGAATGAGACGGAGAAGAGAGCAGAGCCAGTAAAGCGGGTCACTGCAGTGGGCAACCAGAGCTCAATCCCCTCTGTGGGTCCTCGAAGAACCTTGTGGGATCCAGCTTGGAACTGGGAAGGTTGGGGGATTTACCCGATGGCTCCTGCTTTCCCCAACCCCCTCCAGACTAGGGGGTTAACTCCCTAACTTCCAAGCTGTGCCTGCACTTGGCTCAACAACCCCCCATGGGGCCAGAGAAAGTCCCATGACACAGGGAGACATGAGCACTCAAGGCAGAAGCTGGCAGCATGCCCAGGAAGGCGAGGCCCCCGGCTGCAGGTGCGATCAGAGGAGGGCTAAAGGGATAAGGGGAGGGGCGTCGACAGTGTGGGCGGTGCCTGTCTCTCTCCCCCCCCCCCCCCCCCCCCCCCCCCCCCCCCGCTTCAAAGTCTCTCTTCCCACAGCCTCTGTGAACCACTCTCTCCTGGTTTCCCATCTCTCTGGCTTTTTCTTCCCTGCACATTTTCAGACTCCTCTCTTCCTCCCAACTTCATGCCTAAATGTGAAACGTACCCAGCTGGAGCCTGGCTGGGCCTCTCACTCGGCACTTCCTCCCTGAGGGAGCTCGCCTACAACCAGGGCTGCGGTCCCCACTTTGCTGCTGACTCCCAAATCCATGTCCGAAGCACAGTACTCTCAGTTGCGATCCAAACCCTCACATCGAATCTCTCCACTTCACTTCTCTGTTTTGGGATACTTCACAGGCTTTTCAACGTAACATGTCCAAGACTGAACTCATTAACCGCCACCCCTGCACCCAGCAAACCTGTTCCTCCTCTGTATTTCTTGTCTCTGTGGATGGCACCACCATCCACTAGTTGCCTGACCCAATCCCCATTCCTGATAATGAACCCCACTGTGGGACCAGGGGCCACAGTTCTGGCTGATGAGCCGTAAGCAGGCGTCTGCTGTGGGTTCCTGGGAAGGCTTTTGTCTTCCTGATACAAGTGTTGCCCCTTCCCATTCTTCCTGCTGGAATGCAGACTTGAAGGCAAGAGCAGTAGCAACCACTTTGTAACCACGAGGGAAGGGCCAAGAGAATTGCAGAGTCTAAGGGGCTGACATTCTCGGCCTGATATTTGCCTACCTCCTCTTTTCTTGTGGTGCAAGCAAAATACACCTTATTTGTTGAAGCCTCTGTAGTCAGGTTTTTTTGATACATGTAGTACATCGGAGATGCACCACTTGGATTCTCCCTTTAACACGGAGGCACTCCTTTCCCCAGCTGCTGGGAGTGTTGAGTGCCGGATGTCATCCAGTCCAAATATTTCATAATTTCTTCCAAGATTCCACAGCCTGATTTAGCCTTCTTTCTTTTTGTGGTTTACTTATCTGATTTTCTCATGGGCTGTAAGTTTCTGAAGGACAAGACCATGTCTTCTATGACTTTGTCCCTTTGGTACCTCACACAGGGGCCGGCACATAGCCCACTTCTGTGTTTCATGATCTTTCACGCTCCAGATTACTCTCTTTGGAATGTATCCAGTTTGCCAATGACTTTTTCAAAGTGTGACTTTCAGAACTGAGCCGAATGTTCTAGGAGTGGTCTTAACAAGAGTGGGGCAGTGTGGGACCATCCCTTCCTTTTTTAGAAACATTTCCATCTGTAACTATACCCTAGGGGCAGCGTTCTTTTTAATTTTTCCAGCCACCGTATGCCACTCTTTACTCAGACTGAGCTTACCATTCATTACAGTTTCTTTTTCATCTGAGACGTTGCTAAACCACATTGCTCACATCCTATACCTGGGCTTTCTCTTTCTAGATGGAGGACAGAACTTTATATTTTTTCCTATTAAATGTCACCATTCACACCAGTCCTGACCTCCAATGCTAATTTATACCAGAACCGAACTTGAGTTTTACATTTTAATTTTAATGTTTTAATTTAATTTACTACAATTTCTGCAAATCATCTCCAAACCTTTATGAAACAGGATGAGGAGGCGTATAAATAAGTGAATACCGTTTTGATAGACTCGCTTTATTGTAACGGTCTGTTGAAACATGATTGGAGTCCAAGTGTTGATGCAAGTTCGTGTGCCCGAAGCACAGTGAAGCCAAACAAACTGAAACGTCGGAGTTTGGAGCAGAGAAAGGTTTATTGCAGGGCCACGCAAAGAGAGAGGTGGCTCATGCCCTAAAAAGCCTCGAGCCCCCTGAAGGGTTTCGGCAAAGCATTTTTAAAGGCCAGGTGAGGGGAGGCGGGGCGGGGTATGTGATCAGCTCGTGCACAGTTCTCTGATTGGCTAATGGTGGGGCAGCAGGGTGGCGTCACAGGGGTTAACATTACCAGTCCTTAGGCTCCAGGAGGCCCGGGGCTCTGTGCTCATGGTCATCAAGTAGTTAACATGTTCCATTTGGTGGTGGGGTTTTCAAGTCTGCAAAACAACTCAGGAAATGTGCATCAAATACAATTATCTGGGTACTTCAGAGAGGAGCTAAAGCAGAGGATGTGGGGGAAGGCCTGTCCCGGGAAGGCCCCATAGGGTTCTGCTTGGTTACACAAACAGATTATCTTCTTGGTAGATTAGCTACTCTACCAGCTTGGGGCAATCAGGAATTTGATAGGTGTGTGTCTTCCTGAGGCCCACTGGCTCCATGCATAAAATTGTTGAACAGGGCTGACAAAAGAGGCCTGGAGGGGAGTCTGAAAGTGTATCAGCTACTTTGGATTTTATGCGATTTAACTGAAGCCTTCCCCCACCCCCACCCCCGACCCGGCCACTTTTCCCTACCGACACATGGTTCCCGCAGGGCTGATAGTATGTGAGGGCAAGAGATGGTCAGATGGGAACCCAGAAAGGCTTGTGTGTATCAGTTCCTGTCCTTACACCAAATCCAAATCATTTCCTTTTGGATTAGGTCCTGTTGAACGCGCTCAGTGCCTCTTCTCCCCTCCACTAGTGCAGAAAATGGAGCCAGGCTGGTCCTCGGGCCCAGACATGAGTTACCGCTAGGTCCGAGGCGGGGGGTGACTCTCGCCACTGTCCGCTCCACCGGAGCTCCCTGCCAGGCGTGTCCTCTTGGTTATGATGCAGCGATGCCGGGCATACTTTTTACGACACTGTTTTCTCTTTCTTCCAGCATTAAAATTTTATTCACCACATGTCAGCCTGCTTATTAAGAAGTTCCCAGGTGCTCTTACCTCAGCTGCGCGCCTGCCATCAGCTCTGGCCGCTACTGTTTTCTCATCTATTACGCCTTATACGTGCCGAAACGCCTCAGTTGGGTCTCAGAAAACGCGCAGCAGGCAGAGGAAAAGGTCCCAGCCTGCGACATACCCAGCTTTCCTGGGAGTGTGGGCGGCACCCACTTACCCCATCTCCTTTCTTTCCACCCCTCCCCCCAGACGAATTGGGCTGTCCCCCAACTCATGTTCACTCCCAGCTTCCGCCACTTCCCCAGTAACTCACTCCATATGTTAATTTCTCTGTCTTCCACTCCAGCGGGCAAACCTCAGGGTTAACCCCCTACTCCTTTGCAAATCCGGGACTGAACTTTCCCCCCTCCCCTCCCTTTCCTTGTCTGAGAGAAGGAGCTCTTAACCTTTTCTGTGCCACGGACCCCCCAGTGTCTTGCTTAACAGGAATAGGGAATTACTGCAGGCTCTCATTAGATGCACATTCTGCTTCAGTGGGTCTGGGTGGGGCCCGAGATCTGCACTTCTAACAAGCTCCCGGGTGGTGCTGCAGGTCCGTGGACCACATTTTGAGTAGCCACGTCTCAGAGGCTTTCACACTTGTGATGGGGGGATGGAAAGGGGCTGCACTGGATAAACAGAATACAGCAGAGGCAGAGCATCACAGGTGCGCATCCGGCCCGGCCCCAGCCCCGCCGCAATTCATCAGCTCCCAACAAATGCTTCTTTATAATCGGGAAATAGAAACCCGCTCTGGCCCAAGCCGCGAACGCTGAATGCGCTCCTCCCACCTTTCCGGGCCGCTGCGCAAGGGGCGGACTCCAGGCGAGGCGGCTTCATAAACCAGAAAAAAAAGAGACGAAACAATTAAACCTAGCGAGCCAGGATTGCTCCAAGGAACAGGCTTTCAAAGGCAGCGGAGTCTGGAATTTTTCCAGGCTCTGGGATCAGCCAAAGGGCGCGGGCCTCCTTCCCTCAGCGTGACAGGTGCGCCGGAGGCAGGCTCTGGAATCCGGGCTTGCCTATTGCCCAGCGCCCCGCGTGAGTGAAAATGGACCCGCGGTTGGTAGGGTAACCCCCCCCCCCCACACCGCCATCCCCATGTGATAGGAAAACACGGAGAAAAGCCATATTCCTTTTAGTCCAGCCGTGGAGCTGTGCCCACTCCCTGTTTCTTCAGAGCAAAGATGTAGAATCACACCTTCCAGAGATGTTCTGGAAGCTGCCATTTCCAACCATCTTCCTTCCTTCCATCCGTCACTCCTCCCTCCCTTTCTTCCCCTCTCTCACTTTGAGGCCCTTACCTTTCACCTAAATAGTTATTCTGCTCGTTCAATCCAGAGCTGGATACTGGACAGATATTTCTAAAATCAAACAAACATGTCACGAGCTCCCAATTTCCAACCCAATACAGACAGTAATCGCAGATTGAATTGGTAAAAAAAAAATTTTTTTAAGAAAGACGAAAATTGTAAAGCAGTGTTCTCAAGGTGTGGCCCCAGGACCAAGAAGCATCAGCATGGCCTGGGAGTTTGTTAGAAACGCAGGTTCTCTGACCCTCACCGCAGACGTGCCAAATCAGCCGCCCTGGGAGTGCGGCCTGGCCATCCCGGTTTTAATAAGTCCTCCAGGCTGAATTTGGAGAAGCACTCCTCTAAAGAAAGAAATACAGAGCCCAGACTCAAGGCCTATGTCATGGACACGGCAGAGACCTGGAGAGCAGAGGGGAATTAACATGCTGTCTCCTGGGATGCGGGGAAGGGGGACACAGGTCTAGAAGATGCCACGTGCAGACCAGCCCTGGGAGCTGCTAACGGGCAGAAGCTTCAGTAAGTCCGCCGGTTCATGGGAGCGGTTCCTGGCGTTCCATTTCGTCACGCACCCTCCCACACTTACTGCCAGGAAACACGATTGTCTACTTTGTGCTAATAAGCTGCCTTGGTTCTTCTAACACCCCGAACATGATAAGAGATTGGAGGAATGAAATATCTGGAGTAGTTAAGTAATCAAGGCAGGAGTAATTAGGTAGACTAAACCCCAACAGAAATAATCCATCTTTTGGAAAGAAATGACATTTTGAAAAATTTAGAAATCTTCATCAAGCTATCATGCTGCTGAAATATATAAGCCCTTTGCGTTATGTTTTCTTTCTCGGCAACAAGCAACACGTGTGAGAGTAATTAAGGGATTTCACTCTGTCCTGAGTACTTCATCTCAGTGATGGTGGCGCTGGGCACTGGAGACTGATATAAATAACTCATCAATTATCTTTCCTAAATAAATTGTCCATTGGTTTAAAGAGAGTAAGATTTTGTATCCAGGTATTGCAAAGAGTTTTGCTAAATGTTACAGGCTTTTAGGAAGTGTGTACTACACGAGCAGGGGAAGCGAAACGGGTCCCATTCCAGAAGTTTCCACGAACTGCGAGGGCTCCTTTTCTTCTCTTGTCGTTCTTCTCGCTTCATCACTTGATGTTTGTGATTAACCTGCTTGGTGAAATATGGGAGCTCTTGCCCTGGAATGCAGGAGAAGATCTTAGCAGATTATATCCTCTTGTGAAAAATGGCCTTTGTCATCAGTGACTGGGAGAGGACTCCATGGTGTGTGCAGATGTATGGATTAGCAAGGGGCACCGTGGTGCCGTAAAAGACAGAGAGTGCTGGGCTTGGCACTGGGAGTCTATCCATGTGCCCTTGAACTAAGCGCATAAGAAACGGGAGCCTCGGTTTCCTCATCTGTACAGGAAGCGGGGGAGGGAGGGTCAACTCAAAGTCCTTTGGGTGCCTTTCACTCTTGATTCTACCAGGATAAATTTTAGGCATTCAGAATCTCTCCAAAATGGCCCCAAAGGAAAAAAATCACAAGAAGGCAGTCTCTCGCTTCTAATGGGAGGACGGGTGTAGCTATGTCGGGAGCAGGCTTTTCTGTGTCTGCCACGGCACACCCTCCCACCCCTTTTAGAAGTTTCTCTGTGCATTTTCTTGGCTCAGCTCTCGTTCTTGCCACAAGTTTGAAATCGCTGCACAAAGATCCACCTGGCTCTAGGAAGCTGCCGTGCCTCGGAGCACATCTACTCCCAGGCATCACTTGGAGCAACTGAAGCATGACTTCCCCTGACGTGCTATAGGAATTTGGAGTGGAACAAGCAAGGGGGCTGTGGACCTGGATTCGCCACTTTGGGATGCCACCTCCGATCCCCACCCCCACCCCTCCTCACAGCTCTGGGAGTCACCCGAGGTCAGAGATTCTCCTCCCGAGGTGCCTCTTCGTGGCTGGGCTCCCCCTGGTGACAGGGGGCAGAGGTATCTTGCGGAATCCTACGCCAGCCGTCCACAGGTCTGGTAATTTTCACAAGAGACCTAGTGGTCTCAACCCAGTTTTCAGCAAGATTTAATAGCACGAGACTGTTGTGAGGCCTCAAGCTACCGGGAAGAGAGGTGCTTGCAAATCTGTGGTTTGGAGAAAGCTGCGCTCAAAACAACAATTCGGATCTTAATTTACAGCCTGCGGATTTGCAGGGAAGAGGATTTCTGGTAAGATGGTAATTAATGGGGATTTATCCCAAAGCCTAGTTCATTTCCTGCCTTTTAACTCCTTTGCTGCTGTCTCTTCGAGCCACTGCCTTGGCTGGCAAAATCATTTCACCCATGAATAAGGTCGTTCCTTCCTTCCTTCCTTCCTTCGTTCAGCAGACATCTATGAAGCAGAGACCATGTACAGGCATTGTACTAGGCTCTGGGAATGATGGATGAATAAGAACGTCCTTGAGGAATGGGGAGCCTAGTGGGGAGAGATGAGCATTATAAACACAGGTTCATGCTAGAAGCATGACAGGTGCCACAAAAGAGGTAGAGAAAGGAGTCTTGGTGGCAAATTTGTAGTTTCAAGGACCAAATCCCAGCCCCAAGACTGGCTTTCCTTGGACCGCAGAGAGTTAAAAAGAAATGTAGCCAACATTTAGATACTGAATGATTTCACAAAATAATTCATGACTTTTGGCTCTTCTTGAATCATTTGAAGATCAGGCAGTTGGGGGCCTGTGTTTGGAGGCAACAAGAGCACAAGTGTTGCTGAGTAGTGGCTGCTCCCTTTTAATGGGGCTTGCACTTGTCCAGCTGGGCACCGTGACCAGAACGCCCACAACGGGCATATGTGCTCTTTCTCAGCCCATCTCCCTCTGGCAGCTGTCAGCATTGGAGTGGAGGGGCAGAGGTGGATGCATTCCTTCACCGGGTAGGGCGGTATCTATGTGTCACTGTCGAGGTGCGTGACAGACACGCCCACGAGCTCCTCGGTGACCTGGCCTCTTTTTAGCTGGCTGTGTTTCTAGTAGCCACTTCCGGGCACCCGAATTGTCTGTCTCCTATGACCACTGGCACTTCTGGGAATGGGCCCTGCTGTTTTGTATCCTGGGAGATGTGCTGTCCACTTCGCTAGCCTCCAGTCACGTGTGCATATTTAAATTTAAGTTATAGTAAACCAAAATGAAATAAAATTAAAAATTCCCTTCCTCTGGGCTTCCCTGGTGGCGCAGTGGTTGAGAGTCCGCCTGCCGATGCAGGGGACACGGGTTCGTGCCCCGGTGTGGGAGGATCCCACATGCCGCGGAGCGGCTGGGTCCGTGAGCCATGGCCACTGAGCCTGCGCGTCCGGAGCCTGTTGCTCCGCAACGGGAGAGGCCACAACAGTGAGAGGCCCGCGTACCGCAAAAAAAAAAAAAAAAAAAAAAAAAAAAAATTCCCTTCCTCAGCGGCACTAGCCGCATTTCACGTGCTCATTAGTGAGTGGCTACCGTTTTGGATGGAGCAGATACAGAACATTTTCGTCATTGAAGAAAGTTCTAATGGACAGCGTGGCTCTGGGGTTTTAGTTCAACTGACACGCTCTCTCCTTTTGAAGAAATCTAACACCTTGTCTGCAAGCGGCCACCCTTCTTTGAAGAGACCATCTATGCGTCCTCTCTTCTTGGAAGTCTCCCCAGGCATCTCCTTCTAGGTGGACTTGTCCAAAGCCACCTCTCTGTCTCCGATATTTCCCCCTTCCACACCCATCACGGCACAAAGAACACCTAATTCTGACACCTGCGAGCTTCTTGTGGGTGGAGGCTGTTACTCATGGCTTGTTTGAACTGGAACTTAGCCCAGAGGTAGCTCCATGGGCACATGGTAGATGCTCTGTAAATGTTTGGGGAGTGACCGAGTGGGCGTTTGGTATTCCAGGCAGTAGGAAGGGCGTGGTACTGTGGCTGGGACCTACGGCAGAAGCAAGAGCCAGGGGACAGATGGAGTGGTGGCACAAGGTCATTGCTGATCCGTCCAGTGGTCAAGAGCTTGGGGGCAGGCTTTCTGGGGCTCACCCTCCAAGGAGCACCTGATGTCCCAGACCTGTCAGCGAGGCAGGGCTGCACGAGAACTCTTTCCACAGGCTCAGCCTCAGGTGGAACGCACATTCACGGCAACTTCCAAGTCGAGCGAGCTGTTACTGCAAACCTCTAAGAAGTCAAGTGTCTCGCAACATTGAGCAATGACTGGTCAGCCTTGTGCGGATGGACTCAGAGTCCTAGTCTGTCTCAGGCTCCTTCCTGCCAACCCATTGACCCTCGCTCCCCACCAGACACAGGCAATTTACACCACCTCTGTTTACACCTCAGGGTAGCAGAGCTTTTCAGGCCAAATAATTACGAGCAGAAACAGCTATTAAAAATAGGAACTCAGGGGCTTCCCTGGTGGCGCAGTGGTTGAGAGTCCACCTGCCGATGCAGGAGACGCGGGTTCGTGCCCCGGTCCAGGAGCGGCTGGGCCCGTGAGCCATGGCTGCTGAGCCTGCGCGTCCGGAGTCTGTGCTCCGCGGCGGGAGAGGCCACAACAGTGAGAGGCCTGTGTACCGCAAAAAAAAAAAAGGAATTCACAGTTAAAAATGATGAGGAATGGTAGGATGGGCCACTGTGACTCTGTTTCATGTGGGCAGCGATCAAGTTATTTTCTTCATGGGAAGGGATTCCAGTGTTGGGTCCTAGACCTCGTGTCAGTGAAGGTGATGGTGAGGGTAGCTGTGGTGTCGATGCCTAAAGCTTGAAAGATGTATGTGTATGTGCGTGTGTCTGTGTGCTTGGGCATCCTTTGGGGCTTTTCGTCTTGAAACTGCAATTTTCTCAAATTTGACCAGAAGTACAAAGTAACAGGCATTCCTATTAAAATGCAATGCATGTTGTCTTCAGTTGGGCTCCCTGGAAATGGAGTTTGAGCTAGAGATACGTGGGCAGAAGGTCTTTTAAAAAATCAAAAAGGCTTTATTGAACCATGATTTCCATACTGCAAAATTCACCTGTTTGAAGCATACCTTTCAAAGATTTTCTAGTAAATTTACCCAGTTGTGCAACCATCATCACAATCCAACTTTAAAACATTGTCCATTTCCACCCCCAGCCCCAGGCAATCATTAATCTACTTTCTGTCTCTCTAAATTTGCCTTTTCTGGATATTTCATGTGAATAGAATTACACAGTATGTGGTATTCATGTCTGGCTTCTTTTATTAGGCATAATGTTTTCAAGCTTCATTCACGTTTTAACACGTATCCATGCTTTGTTCCTTTTTATAGCCGAATAATATTCCATTGTATGGGTAGACCACGTTTTATTTATCTGTTCATCTCTTGATGGACATCTGTGTTGTTTCCACTTTTTGGCTATTATGAGTAATGCTGCTATGAACACTTGTGCACAAGTCTTTGTGTGGACAGACATAAGTTTTCATTTTTTCTTGGGGATTTACCTAGGAGTGGAATTGCTGGATCGTGTGGTATACTTATGGTTAACTTTTTAAGGAACCGCCAAATTGTTTTTGACGTGGCTGCTCCATGTACATTTCCACCAGCAGAGTGTGAGAGTCCCAGTTGCTCCACATCCTCACTGACACTTGCTACTGTCTTTTTGATTCTAGCCATCCTAGTGGTGTGAAGTGATATCTCATCGTGGGTTTGATTTGCATTTCCCTAATGACTAATGATGTTGAGCATCTTTTCATATGCATATTAGCCATTTGTACAATATATCATCTTTGATGAAACAGCTATTCAAATGTTTTTACTCATTTAAAAAAAATTGGGTTCTTTTTTTCCTCATTATTGAGTTTTAAGAGTTTAAAGAAAAATTTCTTTTTGGATGCAAGACCTTTATCAGTTATATGATTTGCAAATATTTTTTCCCAGTCTGTGGCATGTCTTTTCATTTTCTTAATGGTGTCTTTTGAAGTACAAAAGTTATAAAATTTGATGTAGTCCAATTTATAGTTTTTTAAATTTTATGGATTATGCTTTTGGTGAAGAGTAATCCAAGTCCACAAAGATTTTGTCGTATGTTTTCTTCTAGAAGTTTTATAGTTTTAGCTCTAACATTTAGATCTATCATCCATTTTGAGTTAATTTTTGTATATGATGAGAGATAAGGGTTTAAATTCATCTTTTTCCATAAGTGTATCCAGTAGTCCCAGCATCATTTATCGAAAAGATTAGCCTTTCCCATTGAATAGTCTTGGCACCTGTGTTGAAAATTAATTGACCATAAATGTAAGGGTTTCTTTCTGGACTGTCAATTCTGCTCCATTGGTTTATATGTCTGTCCTTACACCAGTAACACACTATCTTGATTACTATAGCTTTGTAGTATATTTTAAATCAGGAAGTATAAGTCCTCCAATTTTATTCTTTTTTTCAAAATTGTTTTGGCTCTTCTGATTCCTTTACCGCTTCATATACATACTAGGATCAGCTCAGTTGCTGCGTGCAGGTTTATTGGGAGTGGCTCTAGAGAGGCACCTGCAAGGGAGTGAGGGATGCAGGATGGGGAAGCTGACGCATAAAGCAGTTGCAACTGAGGCCTCCGCAGATACAGGGGCATGGGAGCTGAGGTGGCCCTTCAGAATTGTTCCAAATTGAGTTGAGGGGGCCAGGCCTTTGTACCCCTGTATCAGCCAGGGATGGCTGAGGGCTGTCTCCTGGGAGGGGAGCATAAACTTGGGCGGGGCAGTTTCTTGTGACTGAGGGCAATGCCCAGTGAAGGACCCAGCTGTGAGTGGTCAACAGCTGATATTCTCAGCTACTGGGGGATAGGTGTGTTGGCCCTGACACGGACTGTCTCGTGTTCTCAGTGTCCCCTAAGTCTACCCCTGTGCTGTTCTGACTTACTTGCCCCTTAGGTAAGCTTGTCCCATTTGGGAAGACCTTCTCCAGGATTCTGAATGGTCTTATTTCGCGGGAAACTTACAAAAGAAGAGTTAATTGATCTTGTGGCCATAACTGATGTTCACCACCCCCCACCTCTATCATCCGTTCAAGGATCCCCTCACGCCTGGGTAGCACCTCTGCTAATTCTAGGCAGCTTTCCTGGTGGGGTGAGTTAGACTCTCATTGCATATGGGTCTGGGCCTCTGGGTACCATGCTCTTCTCAGACTATGGTTGCCACATTTGCCTATTTACCATTAAAATTGGATGTGAGAGCACCAAGATGAGATTGTAGCCAATAGGACTTAAGTGCTACATGGATCAACCCTAAGATTCTAGGACATGGTGATGCTTGTCTTTCTGCACACCTTGGGTCCTCCACGGTGAGCACACTGCCCCAGCTGGCATGCCAGACTTGGCTGACCTCTTCCACCAACTTCTGTTCTCACTGGTGAGAGAGATTTGAGACAGGAGGTTCCAAGGCACGGGGAGCCGCAGCCAGCCATCTCCAATAGAAACTCATGAGGAGCCCACACAGAATCCAGAACCATCTCCAACAGACCCAGAAAGTCAGCCCTTCTGTGGTCACTCAAGATGAAATCAAATCAAAGAACAACCGTAACCCAAACCGTACTTTTTTTGTTTTTTCATTTTCAAATCGATCACCTGGGCTTTATTTAGTGGGTTGTATAATACACGTAAAGTTCTGTCCTAGGCCTTAGGTGCAAAAGAAAGAACCCCAAGACATACTGTTTACTCTTGAGGGTTGTAGCTTAGGGGAGGGGTTGGCAAACTGTGGCCCACAAGACAAATCTGGCCAACGGTAGCAACGGAGGTCAATGTGGCCCAAGAAGCTGAAAATATTTACAATCTCGTCCTCTGCAGAGAAAGTTTACCAACTTCTGGTTTAGGAGGCTAGGTGTGCAACTAGTCTGGGGCCGGCTACTGTAACAAACAAACCCAAGATCTCAGTGGCTTAACACTTCCAGCCATAAAGGGTTACTTCCTGTTCATGTCACAGTCGAATGCAGGTGGGGGCATTGAGGGAACCCATCGTAGTAGAGGCTACTAGGTCTTTTCTCAGTTCCCCTTCATCAGGCTGGTACCCCCTTCCAGCAGCTGTTGTAAAAGTTGGATACTGATTGCTCCCAGTCACACCATTATCCAGCCATTTGCCCTGAGTCCACAGGCAGCCACTCCGCCCAGAAATGCCGGAGAGGACAGGCAGCCCCGGGAGGTAGCCCATAGCCAATGACTGACTGACCCACAGTACAGATGCCTGGCTCCGTGGCCTCAAGTGGACACAACTCCATGGAGCCATTCAGCTTCCAGAGCTCCCTGGGGGATCAGAGGCTCAACTTCATCTCAAACTACCTGTTTGCTGAGATTCTTCCCTCGACTTATCCCGCTTCTGTCTTTGTAGGTTTCACCTGGGAGCGTTCTATCATTCAATCCCTTGCATAGGAATCCCCATTACAAGCTCCGCCTTTGGGGAGCCTGACCTAGCTTCTAACATGCTGTAGCACTGCCACCTTCAAAATGTGCCTTCAAGGTCACTCTGGCATCATCCAGCAAGCAGACGGGAGCAAGGGAGAGAGAAGGCACCCTCATTCTCCAGTACCTCATCCCTTTTGCCCACATTTGATTGGTGAAAGCTAGTCTCTCATCAAGATTAAAAGGGGCTTCGAAATTAGTTTAACTGCGTGCCCAGGAAGAGGAAACAGTTTTATTGAGCATCTGGGCCATCTCTGCCCCAAGGCATGTGTCTGAAGCCATTCCAGAGTGAAATCTCAGATCCGGATGATACCACGGCGAGAGCAGGTCACAAGGCAGAACTTGATTACTTTCTCCATGAGTGGAACAGCCCTTGGGGCTCCTACATATTTGTGGTAATCCTTTCCCTGTCGGCCTTCGCAGCGCTTCTTCCAGGACGGCAACCATGACGGAATCATCTCCCCAGCACCTAGCCCAATGCGAGGCACATAGAAGGAAGCTGATAAACGTTTGGTGAATAAAAGCACTGTTAATCGGGGCGGTCCAGCAGAGGGGATGGAATGCGCGCTTGGCCTTGGAATGGTGGAGCAGACTTGCAGAGGGGTGGAGGGCGGGCTGGGAGCATCCTCCCAGGCAGAGAGAATAATGGCGAGAGCTGATTTTCAAACGTCGGCTCTCCGAGTAAGCAGAGGCTTCCGGGAACAAATCTACTGGTCCACACGTTCCTTCCCTGGTGGGCCTCAGCCATGTCTCCAAGAACCTCCAAATAAACAGCTCACTCTGCTTTTGCCAACACAGCTGTCCCGGCTGTTAGCAACTGCAAAGATTCGGCTAGAATGAAAGTTTCTCTCTCTGCTCTGTCCCACTCCTAAGGCTGTCTCCGTGACCTCTCTCGCCAGTGCTGTGCTACACATTCTGAGTCTGTTTTGGTCTCTCTGCCAGCTCATTAGTTTCTTGGCTTGATAATCAGCAGCGCCCCTTGGCTGGGGGCCTGCCTGGCTCTCATTAGCAGCTGTAGTCCTTGTGGAGATCACAGGGAACCCCCATAGAAGTCATATTTGTAAATATCTGCTGGAACGATAACAAGGCCATGCAGACGGGAACGGGAACACAGTAATTAAAAACATCGCCTGGTCACCAACGTGGCTTGTACTTAATGAATCATATTAAGACAAATCCAAAGGACACGTAGGTTTGCCTTGAGAGATAGCAAAGGGGGTTGAGTACATTCTGACTGCAAACCAGGCACTTTGGGGTTAAATCTGGCATTATCTCTTCAGGATCTTGTACTTAATTTTACTAAAACCTCTGCGAATGTTGTCTTATTTGTCAGAGACAACTTGCCGTACAGCTCCTGATGTCCGGTACCATGATTTGCATCTTGGAAACGGGCTCACATATGCCTAACCGTTGGCCAAATGTTTTGAATGCCATTTTTGAAATTCCTGATGGAAGAGTTCCTACTGCCCTGGAGATGTCTCTTCTTCGTATTCTTAGAGACAGAACAATAAACAAGGACACTTGGGAAAAAAGGGCGGCTTTCCCTGATTGCCAAGTGAAATACAACTTTGTTATTGAGGTCTCTCGCTCCGCCTTTGGAAAAGCTGGGATTACATGTTCTTTTCTCCAGTGTTTTTTAAAAAAGTAAGGCGCTGGCTTCAAATGAATCCACAGAACTTTGAACTAAAATGAGGTTCCTTTCTAGAATACCACACTAGAGAATAACACAGCAGGCTGCCAGAAGATGGAGCGGGAGGGGCGGGGGGAGACCAGAAGGGGCAGAGTTACGGCACGCAGGAGCTTAGGATGGTCATGCCTTCCTATTTCTCAAGACTGGGTTCCCCGGCTGGCCTCCATCCAGCCCACTAGAGGTGACTCACTCACTCTCCAGGATGCATTGCGGGACCACGTCGGGTGCGTCACAGTGAACGTACTCCTTGGAGCTCCGAGGAAGATTCAGACTTGATGTTCCCACTTGGCCTCATCCACGTGCTGGCTTCTGAGGTAGGGGGCTCTCGATAAAGACTAAGCTGGGCCACGCTTGCCTATTTTGAGCAAACACATCTGCCTGAAGAGGGTTTGGAGGGGAGGAAGAAGGAGAAGGAAGGTTCTGTAAAGTTGCATGGTCGTGCGTTATAATGTAGTAAACTCAGAGCTTGCTCGAGGGCTATCTGATCCATGATTATCTTATTACGTGGCTTACACGTACCGGCTTGCTCTAAAGAAAGCCCAGGAGAAATCACCGTCCGTGGAGCCCCCCCATAAAAGAAAAAACTGGGTCAGCGAAACTCTATCTTTTGTTCGTTGAAGCAGTGGGCTGTGGGACTCCAGGACCCGGATGGGAAGTGCCAGTTGGAATCCCCGTCTGGCCTTGTTTAGCTCTCTGTGAATGTCCTGCCAGCCTTTTTGTCCTCAGAGATGCCTGTGCCCATCACCCCCCCCAACAATAGAGTGGCTGTGTAAGGGGCCAGGGGCCAGTGAGGTTTCAGGAAGTCTGGGAGGAAGAAGGGAAGGAAGCTGCCTATCACCCGCTCTCGGTTCCAGCCTCTCTCCTCCTACCCAGTGGCAGGGTGGCAAGGTTCTTAACGATAATTTTTAAAAGTGTCAGGCCTCTGCTCATTTGCAAATCACTGTGTCTCATTTGCATACCAGATCCAGGAGGCCCCACCTCCGCATATGGAAAATGGAACACAGTATAAATAAGATAAATGGATTAGGTCAGCTGACTGCAACTGTAGCCACGGCCGACCCACGGGCACAGTGTGCATGAACTACAGTGGAGGTTTGTCAATCAGGTAATTTATTCCCATCCTGGAAGTAGACAAGCCGGATGTGCACGCAGGCACGCACGCTCGCAGACTCGCCAATAATTCCCGCTGGGAAATAGGTCATCAGACAGTTCCTGCACGTTGCTGGCGTGGCCTGCCAGCCCTCAGTGGAGGCGGGGGGAAGCTTGGGGAGACCACCTGCCGTCCAGGAGCACCGTCAGAAAGAAGGTTTGTGTCCGCAGACCGTGGGCGGTCCATTGAAAGCCAGTCTCCTTGAACTTGCCGACTTAGCGAGAGAAGAGTTGCTGGAAGGAGGGCGCTGGGGACCTTTCAGGTCTTCTCACCTGTGCTTGTCCTCAGAGGCCTGGCCATCCCGGGGCAGTGGTCTAGGTCTGGCAAGGCCTGGGGACACAGGAAGTCTCGGCTCCCTTCTCAGCTGGAGGAAAAAAAATCACCCTGGCACCCGGCCACCTGTTCCTGCCCAGCTACCTCTCCCCCACTCCTCAGCCTGACACATGAGTCCCCGAGGCTGACCCACACCCTTTCCGGACACGGACCATCCATCATGGCAACGCCATCCAGGATGGTAGCAGGCGGCTTGTCCTTTTGATCAGCACAACTCCGGAAGCGAGGCGCGGGCGATGGGTTGCTGCAGGGGGATTAATATGATGGGATGTGCGCACCTTTTGCAATTAGTTAATGGCTTGGCTGTGTGGGGTAGGCTTCTTTGGCCTTCTGTCTTGGGATTAATGACCTCAGATGACAGATGGAAACTTAAAATCTCTCAGGAAAAGAAAACAAGTTGGGGGGTGTGGGGGAGGAGTGGGTAAAGTGGTCCAGCTCCTCGGGAGGGGCAGGGGGGCGAGGGCAGCAGCGGGGAGGGGAAAGATGGCCTGGGGTCAGTGAGGAGGGAAGGAGTTTGATCACAGAAGTGTCCCGGAGATTGCTTTGTGAGCTGGGATTTCACAATAGTTGTAGACAGGGGTGTGTGTGTGAGCACATGCACATTTGGGTGTGTATGTCTATGCGTAGGCGATTGTAAGTGTGTGTGTTTATATATGTGTGTGTCAGTGCATGCGTATGCACGTGCGGGAGCGTGTGTATGCGTCTTTGTGTGTTCGTGTCTGTGCAGGAGCGAGTGTGGGTTGTGTAGCGTGCGGGGTGTACGTTTATGCACGGTGTGTCTGCGGTGTGTGTCTCTGTGTGGTGTGTGGATGGTGTGTGTGGATGTAGCTGGGTCTTGCACATGCCGAGGCCAGGCAGGCTTCACCCCAGTGCTGAACCCACTGCATCTCCTCTTGATGCAGGGCCCCTTGCTGTCCGCGCTGGGCCATCCGTGGGCTGCCTCCTTCTCTCGGGCACCTGGGGCTTAGCCCGCTGCCCTCTCGCCACGGTGGGGCACCCTCCTTCCCCGACCCAGGCTGGGCTGCAGGATGAGTCACAATCTCTCCTCTTCTTTCTTCTCTCTCCTAGAAGGAACACCCGCAGAACCTTCCGGTGTCAGGGTTTCAAAGCTGATCACCATGGGGGGGCGGGGTGGGTAACTACCCTGTGACCAAAAAGAGGGGTATTCATGATCGAGAAGAAGATTGGGGGGGGTGGCCCAGAAATAACACAAGTGGGCGCTTCAGAAAGGGTCAGGGTTTCTCAAGATCTTAAGAGCAACTGGGTGCCTTTGAGGCCGGATTGCCCAGGATGCCCTCGATGGAGGGCTTTAATCTGTGGCCTCTCCTGTGTCGGGGCTGAGGCTGCCGGTAGCCTGGAGCACATCATCGTTGTGCTGGGGTGAAGGTGCTGGAAGGACCTCTCTTGGCTACGTAGAATCGGAGTTCAGGGATAACGGGGTCTCCTGTGACTCCCTGGCTCTGGTCCTCCCGAGAGGGCTGGTGGGCACTGCTGCTCTGTGCCAGCAGCACAGGCAGGATGGCTACACTTGGAGGCCTTCTGGCTGGAAAGGGGCTCTGGGGGAGGAAATAGAATTCTCCTGCTACCTTTCTAGGTTCTTGGCTAAGACCCCCTGTAATAGAAGACAGATGAACAGGAGAAAAACAAACGGAAGTTTAATAGCGTGTATACTGTCTGTATACATGGGAGAGCCCCAGGAAAAACGAGTAGCTCCCCGAAATGGCTCAAAGCGCCACCTTAAATCCCACCTCCAGCTAAAGACAAAGGAAGATGCTGGGGGTGGGGGGTGGGGCCATTTATGGGAGGTTGTCCGGAAATGCACGGGAAACAAAGGTAAGGTTTTTATGCAGATTTAAGTCCATGCCTGCTTCATTCATAAGAGTTTCTAGAGATTTCGAGTCATCTTCCTCTTCCTGGTACAGAGAGGGAGACACTCTGGCAAATGGAAATTTCCCTTATACACGGAAATGTCTCTTACAAAACTTACTCTATTTTCAGAGCTTCTCCAGTGACTGCTGTTTCTTAAAAGTAATCAGCCTAAAATCATCCTTATGCCTAAGAGGCATATTTGGGGGTGGCAAATCTGACTTCCCTTCAGGGCCAATTGTAAACATTTGCATCTGGGATTCACAATAACAGAAACCAGAGCGGTCCCACCTCGGCTTCATGATGGTGATGATGGTGGTGGGGATTCTCCAAGCTGATCACCCAAGCCCTGGGCCCCCAGGGCTGGGACCCCCGCCATTGGGCTGAAGGTGTGTGTCTGACACTGGAGAGCCACACCCTAGATGCCCTGCATCCTGCTTAGCAGGGCTCATCAGCCTCCATCTCCTTGCAGCCTCCATCTCCTTGCACCTCCATCTCCTTGCAGCCTCCATCTCCATCAACTATGAGAGGACTGACCTTCTTTTGGACTAAGTTTCCCCTTTTGTGGTGACAATTTTAGGAATTTCTCCTAAGTTCCATTTCAGTCAGGGATCTTAAAGTTCATGAGGGTGTTGGGGAGGAAGACATTTTCCTCTACCCTTGTGGGTTCTTGGGCTGGTCTAATAATCAAATAAACACAAGACAGATTAACAAGAGAAAAACAAATTTAATTTTGTACCTAAGGGATTCCCATAAAAATATAAGACCCAAGGGCAAGTGGGGCAGTTGAGGCTTATATGACATCATGAACCAAGAAATGGGATAGGGGCCTAGGGTTTCCAAGGACAGGAGGGTCAGTCACAGGGTGATAAGAAGAGCAGATAGTTGGTAATTAGATGTTTGCCCTGCCATGCAGATGCGTCATTCAGATAAAACTTACCTTTGGTAATAGCTCTGTCTCTGAGCCAGGCTCCCCTGTCTAAATTCTCTTAGGTAGTTAAAAGGGGGAAGTAAAAAGCTCTTCGTCGGTATTTTAGGTCTTGACTATCTTCAGCTCAAAATAGTCCACGTGCCAAAGTGGCGCATTTTGGGGAGGCTCATCCTAAACTGCTTCAAGGGAAAAACCCAGTTCAAATTAGCGACTGCACACCGGGCAATCCTTGTTTTATATAATTGCGATAACTTGGAGTTCAGGCATGGCTGGATCCAGGAGCACACCCCATATTGTCAGCTCTCTCTCTCTCTCTCTCTTCCATTGTTCTTGACTCTGCACTATCCTCATTCTTTGCTGATACATAACAGCTCTCTCCACTCGCACAAGAAGTTGCTGCCTTCAAAGCCTTCCAGTTTTGCCACCTCATGAAAACAGAGTTTCTCTTTACCATGCAGTTGTATGTTGGTAAATGTTTAACCATTGACTCTCCAAATAAAAAAGCTCCGTTGTGTAGCATTTGCTGATTTCTCCAGAGTACACATATTCCCACCATGGTCCGTTTCAAGGTACTCGAGAGCTGCACATCTTTGGCTCTCAAAAGCTGGTGGAAGGAGGGCTCCAGCACACTGCTGCTTTGGTGTCTGCACACCCATTCCAGGAAATCAGTCTGATTGCCTGGGCTTGGCACTCAGGCCCAGCCCCAGACTGAGCCCTGTGTCCAGGGGAATGGGCTGTGCTGATTGATAGGTCAGGACGAAGCCTCTTGCTGCCTGGTGGCTGGGGTTGGGGAGGGGGCGTAAGATGATGAGACCAAGAGCCAGACGAAAACCACATGGAAGGGGAGTGGGAACCCCCAGAAGGGGCCTAAACAACATGTGTTCCCGGGAGGCCTTTTCCGTGGCTGACACTCCCTGGGGCGTCTCAGATATTACTCTAGCAGCTGCTTAGTGAAGATGGAAGAGAGGACATGCTGTTAGAGTGACATCCTCAAAGCAGAAATCTGAGGAAAGGGATAAGTCAGACGAGGAGCCAGATGAGAACAAGAAGGGGAAGGGGAAGCAGCTCTTGGATGGGTCTCAGCCCATCAGGGGACGGAGGAGGGAACACGGTTGGCCCAGTCTGGCAGGGACCCAGCAGTATTCTGTGTTCATTTCCCCTAAAACAGAGATGTCACGCGGAGCTGCAGACTGGCAGGGCTGCCTGCGGAGAGGCAATGTTGCGTGGCCAGGAGTTGTGACCTCCTGGCCTGAGCACAGGACGTCGCAGGGCCCCAAGGAGTCGTTGACTCATCTTCCCCTAGGAAACAGACCAGGCATCTAGGTGTAGCTAATCGGAGTGTGATTGTCCACGAACGTGTGCTTGTCTGTGTGTGTGTGTGTGTGTGTGTGTGTGTGTGTGTGTGTGTGCGCGCGCGCGCGCCCTGGGGGGGTGGGCAAGAACAAGGTGAGCTAAGGCCAGGCCAGCCCATCTGGCAGGGTCTGTGGCCCTGGGGCCGTCAGGTGAGGGGAGCTGTGGAGGCTGCCCTGCATGGCTCTGAGCTGCCCATGGTTCTGCTGGCTGTGGATCTGTCCTGGGGTGTAGGGGACACAGTTAAATGCTAAGCACAGAAGAAGGGAAGCTGCTCTCGAGACATCTCTTCTTATAAAGCAGTGGATCTCAAAGGGTGGTCCTCAGACTGGCAGCATTGATATCACCCGGGAACTTGTTAGAAATGCAAGGGGCCACACATCAGACCTCAGAATCAGACACCTTGGGAGGTTGGGCCCAGTAATCTGTGTTTAACAAGTCCTCCAGGGGATTTGCAGGCCTGCTGCAGTGTGAGAACCACCGTGGTATAGGAAGAGCAGATGCCCAGAAGTGTGTCAGGAGCAAACGTCATGATGTAGGTGTGCGCTGTGTGTCCTCTGTTTGCCTTCCAAGATCAATTTCAACTATTTCCCACCATGTTCTGTGTCCTGGAGACCCAACTGTGTGGACTGATTCTTCGGGCTCCTTGCCAGCTGGCTTTTAGCTGGGTTTGGCCAGTTTCGAGCAACAGATTGGAGGTGGGAGGAGAGAGAGGTCGGGGTGTTTCTCCTTTGCCTCCCCTCTGCTCGCCTCTCTGCTACAAGGAAGGCCATGTCCCTCCATCATTGCAGCTCCCGCTGGAGGCCCCCGTTCAAGGTTCTACCTCTCCCTGGGCTCCCATATGACATTATTCCCTCCCCTTGTCCTAGGAGTGCTAATGGCTTCCAGCTGATCCTAGTTTCTAGGTGCCTTAACATCCCCGCCTGGTTGCTGTCACCCGTCAGCCCCTCTGCACGTGTCCCCTACAGCAAAGTCTGTTTATCCGCTTCTGTGTTGGTGAGGGTTGCCTCCTGGCAACACCTGACTGATAGCAGGTGAGGCATAAACAGGTACCCCATGCTGATGCTGTCCCCACCTGACCTTCTGGAGATGACAATTTATTTCTCTGGTGCCCATAGGAGAAGAGAAAGGACTGTAATAGGTTCGGCCACCCACTACATGCAGGGGACGTTCTTGGTGCCAGTCTATGTATAATCTAATTCAACCCTTTCCCTAGCCCACCACTGCCAGTACTCTATATTTTCCAGTTTGACAACAGTGAAACAAAGGTTCAAAGTCTGACAATGGGTAGATGCAGAAACAGGATTTGAATTCCTGCCTGTCTGGTTCCTAAGTCTGTGTGTTTCCCACAGCATAGGTTGCCTTCCCATAAATTACAACAAATGTCTGGAATCTTCTCATGGCAAGATGATACTCTCAAGATAGATACAGACCCCAAAAAGAGCAGGGATATTCTGAAACACTACAAGAAAGATGCTTCTTCTGAATGCTGGCCACGTGGTTTTTGTTGGCACCAGCAGGCTAAGGGAAGACTTGGTGGGGAGGTGGCGGGGGCACAACCGTTGAGGTCTCTGGGACCCAGTCACTTCATCTAGATTGTCTAGAGTAATTATCAAGGGAATCCAACGAGGTGGAGATTATTACCTATTTCACAGATGAGAATTTGAGGCTCAGAAAGGTTAGGTCATTTGATAGCAACCCTCCCCACTAGAATGGAGCTCCAGGATCAGGATTTTTGTCTATTTTTTTCCTACGGCTGTATCCCCAGGGCTAGAAGAATGCCTGGCTCATAGTAGGTGCTCAATAAATAGTTACTGGATGTGCCAAAGAAGGTATGTTATAGAGGCAGTAAATTGTAAATCTGGGATCAGAACCCAGGACTTAGAAGTCAAGTTTTCCACGTTATCACCATCCTGCTTTCCCCCAAATTAATACCTAGAAATGTACGCTTATTGAGCACCGACTGTACGTTTGGCTCTGTCGTTGGTGCATTTGCAAGCACACCCATGATAAGTGTTCTTTATGTTCTTTTGTAACTTAAATTTTTTTTTCTGAAACATTTCAGGGTTTGATTTCTTTTTCCTAATTGATTTTAGTGTAGTTATGCCCACTGTTGGGCGGTGTTTTTACTTCTGTGCTCCACATAAAGGGCCTGGGTCAAGTCACCTGGATGAATGACCTTCCTTCATTATGTGTTACCTCTTCGCTCCTAGAGAAGTCACCATTTCTCTTCAAAGTGATGCCACGTCAGTGGCACAACTATACCTAGGAAAGTGGGTAAAGGCACAAAAAGTGGTGACAAATGGCCCTCCAAACCCCAGCCTGTGACCACAGGCGTCAGACCTCATGGGGCTCCCGGCTACACCTTGTGCCACAGTGGTGGTCACAGCCCTGACCTACTGCTTCAGGTACAGCTCAGTGATACCCAGCTCATCTTCCTTAAACGTCCACAGGGGCAGAGGCCATGTCTGTATAGCAGTGTTTGACATACAGTGGGTGCTCAATAAATGCACATTGAAAAATGACTTAATGATATAGTTGAATGATCACAGCAACATGCTGCATTATGATCGCCCCCACTTTACAGATGAGGCAACTGAGGCTCAGTGCAGCGAACCCAAGGATTTCTGACTTCCTGGTCACCCTCTTCGACCACCAGCATAGAATCTCTTCACGTTTTGAACATTTCAGTTTAGGATTTGAACCAAGGATCCCAGCAGCCGTCTTCTCCCACGATCTGGTGTTGGAACTTCAAATGTAGCTAGCCAGGAACTTTTGCTATAAGAGGCTCTAAGCTGGTGGAAAAAAAACATAGTTTGGCAACTCATGTCTAGAAATATGTTCTCCTACCCCTCCAACTCCAGCCGAACTCAGGGGGCAGAACTGGCCGTGGGAAGTTGCCACCTTCACTTTGATGACATCGCTGGGACATGCCACAGGTTGGGCCAACTCCTGCATGGCAGCTCTAGTCATGAAAGGTGCAGCCTGCTTCTTGGGTTCAGATGTGGAAGGCTGGGTCTTGGCTTCTTCTCAGCCCGCCTGGACAGAAGCCTAGCGAGCTGGAAAGACTGGGGCTGAGAGCTGAGTAGAGAGCTAAATTCTTGTCTCTGTCACAAAAGTATGTGTCTCCATCATATCTCGGGTCGTTTGAGGAGGAAAGAAACTTGAAACCACCAAACCGTTCTACTGAGGGTGTTAAGAGGCTCAATAAATTAAAGTCAGAATCTACAAATTGAGTGGATTAGGGTATAATTCCTCACATTCTATTATAGAAGGCCTAACCTCAGGGTCCCTTTAAATGACAAAGTTCCGCCTCACTGGAATGAAAAATATAATTTCTCATTCATTCATTCAACATGTATTGAACTCTTATATGACAGACACTGGGCTAGGTGCCTGGGATTAAGAAATGGGATAAAATGTAATTGATGCAACTCAGAAAACATCTGATGGTTAAGTGCAGGTGTTAACTTGAACGGGCTGTGGGAGGCCCAGAGATGCGGTCAAACGTTATTCTGGGTGTTTCTTTGAGGGTGTTTCTGGATGACATTACCATTAAAATCAATAAACTTTGGCTAAAGCAGACTGTCCTCCCTAACGTGGGTGGACCTCACCCAAAAAACAGTTGAAGGCCTGACTAGAACAAAAAAATTGGCCTCCTTGAGCAGGAGGGAATTCTATAGCAGATGACCTTGGACTTCATCTGCAACATTGCCTCTTCCTGCCTCATGGCCTTCAAACTGTAACATCGGCTTTTGCTGGGTCTCCGGACTGCTGGCCCACCTTGCATATTCGACTTGCCCTGGAGAACACTGACTAATAGAATATCCCACTATTATGTTTCTGCTTGTCCTTCTGTCTATCCCCTATTGGAAATTATTTCAAGTGGCTACTGTTAACATACACGCTATACCAGATGCAGTAAAATGGATCAGGAACAAGAGTGAGGGGGGCATCTGGGGGAATTGCTCTCCTAGCATCCTCTTATGAGAACTACAGTCCCCCCAGTTCAAGGCAATACCTACTGCCATTTGGTACAAGATGACGCAATCCCTGCCATAACTGACTGGCCTGAGGTTAGGCACCTGCTCTGATTGGGCCAGTCAGGGCTGTTTCTTGGGAAACAGCTCTGATTGGTTAAAAGTAGGAGCAGGCATCAGGGCAGCCAATGAGGTTTCAAGAGGTGAAGTTCAGGAGCCGCCTGTGACGATGTTTCCACCCTGTGGAGAAAGCTGGGCTGTAGTGAGAGAGGACAAGGAAGAGGAAGTGAGAGAGAAACCGAGACGGCAGGTGGGGGAATGGAGTGGCCCCGCACTCCAGCTGTTACTGGGCCCCACCACATTCTTCTTGCATGGAACACCCCAGTATTCTTATCATAAATCTCCCTTTTTCTGTTAACATAGTTCAAGTTGGTTTCTGTCACTTTCAACCAAATCACTTTTTAGACTGAAGGGAAAACAGAAATGAAAGTAAAAAATGAAGCTAGGGTTAAGGTTAGTGGATGAACTTGAGGCTCTGTGGTCCCACAGATGTGATAGAACTGGGCCACACGGTTAGCCCTAAGCTTTCTAGAGGCTGGCCCAAAGAGGGAGATGTGGGCTTTCCCTGGTGGTGCAGTGGTTGAGAGTCTGCCTGCCGATGCAGGGGATGCGGGTTCGTGCCCCGGTCTGGGAGGATCCCACATGCCGCGGAGCGGCTGGTCCCGTGAGCCGTGGCCGCTGAGCCTGTGCGTCCGGAGCCTGTGCTCCGCAACGGGAGAGGCCACAACAGTGAGACGCCCGCGTACTGCAAAAAAAAAAAAAGAGGGAGATGTGATTTATAAGATTCAGTGTCTACACAAATCAAAAGAAATCGATGGGTCAGAAGCAACACCCATCATGGTGTAATACTGAGACCAGACAGAACTTTCTTTGGGGGCCTTTTGAGAGAGGGCACGAGACAATTTGACAGCGATTCTCAAAGGTCATCTGGACGAGCAGCAGCGTGATCACCTGGGAACGTGTTAGAAATTCACATTCTTGTCTTTGTACTCTGGGGGTGAGGCCCAGCAGTCTGTTTAAACAAGCCTCCAGGTGACTCTGAAGCGCACTAATGTTTGAGAACCACTACAGTATGACAAGCAACGTTCCCACAACGTCTCATCCCAACAGCCAGCACAGCAATGAGCTTTATAGGACTCTTGGCCAAAACAATAATGGCAGTGGATATCTGCTGGTTTTGTCTGCCCTGCACCACTCTTTCAGTTGCAGCCCCTCCTCCACCAACTTCTGTGGTTTGGGGAAGATGGTCAGTCCTGAAGCCCCCACCTGCGCTTGGGCCACAGGATGGTCACATGACCCGGGCCTGGCCAATCATAGGACAGTGTTTTCTGGTCCAAAGTGATTGAACCAGGGGGATCATATGTCCCAAGCAGGGCCAATCAGGAGCCCATCATGAGATTTGAAAAATGGTTACTGGTGGAGTGTGAGAGAGGGTTTTTCTTCTTTTCTAATAGCAAGTTAAAAGGTGGGGGAGAGACTGAGAGAGAGAGATTGAGAGAGAGAGAGAGAGAGAAGAGACTGATTGGATAATCCTTATGATTCCAACCCTAGGATCCATGCCCTTAACTACTGTACCCTACTGTCTCTCACCGCAGAAAAGCCCTAAGACTTTCCCAACTGGACTCAGGCCAGAGATGAATCATTCTGGATCTGCAGCTTCCTGGGGAAACTGGCATTACAGTGGCTGGTACCCTCTGGCTGGCTGTGGGAGCGGAGCCATATGAGTATGGGCTTCTGGGTACATTTTTGGACTAGCTGGGATGGGGCTGGAATAGAGGGGCAGTGGCTTCTTCAAGGAGGACCCTCTCTTGACTTGGAATCTAGCCAGGGGCATATTTTGCTACAAGTTGCTCTCAAAAGGGATGCCAGGAAGTTCCGTGCTTCCAAGTTAAACAGCCTGTGAGTTCTTTACTGAAATTTGCAGGGCCAAAGGGGACATCTGCTTTAGACATTGTCCAGCCTAAAATTCTTATGGCCTGACCCCATAACAGATAGGATAAGTGGGAGGGTCCTTCCCTTTCTTCAATTCTCAAAGGCTCTGCAACACAGAAAAGGTTAAGATACACCACTCTGTGGTAGGCAACTCTAGGATTGCCTTTTCTCCTCTCCACTCAAAATGATCAAAACAACTTTCTGAGTAAAACCTTGGCTTTGCCTATAACACTGCCTTAGAACCCCTCCCCAGCACCCTCCACCCCCTTCCCACGGCAGGAAGAGAGAGCTTTGTATCGGGCTGCGTCCTCACCAGGCTCTTCAGCTTCTCCAAATGTCAAAACCCAGCATGTGGGTTGTTAAAGCATGTGGCTCCACATCCAAATGGTAACACTTAATTCCCGAACTCTGGGTGTTTGACTCGGAGTCTAATCTTGAACGCACTGTGGCTTCGTGCTTGCCAAAGGCTGGAAGAAAAAAAAGATTTATGGAGGATTTCCTGAAGGAGATGCAATCCATATAGCCCATACGCTTAGATTTATCTTTGGATTAAGCCAGAGCTAAGAAGTGAAATGGTAAAGAGGAGTGTGTAAGAGCAGATGTCCTGAGGTCAAGTTCTGGATACACCAATTACTAGCTGAGCTGCCTTGGGCAAGTGCCTTCAACATTATGTGCTCAGCTTTCCTATCTGTAAAATGGGCTTAATGATAGTATCTACTTCTTTGTGGTGGGTTACTTTATTGGTCCTTATTCTTCAGCCCTGTGCCCTTTGCCTTGTGATTTTTCAGTGTCCTCCTGCTGTGGCAGATGGTCTGCCCGCCCCTTGATTCTGGGCCACGTGACATGTTTTGGCTGATGGGATGTTAGCAGACTTGACACAAGCAGATGCTTGGAGTTTGTGCATTGAGTCTTGCTCTCTTGTGCCTCTGCCATGGCCCTAAGGATGTGCAGGCTGGACAGTGAGACATGGGAAAGGGAATTGAGTTGCTCCAGCTGAGGACAGCCTAGCTCAGCTCACCCTTGCTGTCCTCCAGATGCATGAGCGAGTACAGGCAAGATCAGCAAAGCTGCCCAGCCCAGCCCAGCCCAGCCCAGCCTAGATCAGCTGAATCCTGTAAATGCTCTAGAAGAATAAATGTTGACTGTTGTAATGTTATGAAAGTTTTGTGAGTATCTGTTACGCAGCACAAGCTGACTGTTACAGTCATGGTTTTGCTGTGAAGATTAAATGAGTTTGTACATGTAAAATGCTCAGAACAGTGGCTGGGACGTATGCTTAGGAAGTCCCGGGCACAGAACATATGTAGGCCTTATGGATCTGGGATTTCTTTCCCAGGAGCTGGAGACCTGTGCCATTCTGCCTACCATGTTTGTGCCAGCCCCCGTGCCTGGAGGGAGTGCTGGGGGTTGTGAGTAGCTGAGATGGGACAGACTTCATACCACTGTGCTCGGGATTCGAACGCTGTTCACACTGTCCTCTGGGATAGCTCCTGGCTCCTGCCTTCTCTGGCTTTGATCTCTTCAGATCAGACATCAGAGTGGGAGCCCCACGAGAGCACAGACTTTGTCTGTCTTGCTCACTGATGTATCTCCAGTGTCTGAGGCAGCTGCCGACACATAGTAGGTCTGGACGTGTCTGACTGGTTGACTGATTACAGACTTATTTGGTCTGTTTAACCTTGATTTCATCGCTTTTCTCAATTACAATGAACTTCCGCTTGCTCTTCCTACCTCTTCCTAAGCGTGCTCAGAGCCAGTGGGATGGTGAAGTCCAGAACCCCACTGGTGACTAATTAAGACCTGGGAAGTGGAGCAACCCCCATCGGCTATCCCCTCTCCCCAGGAGCCGCAAACAGGGCAGCTGTACCTGTAAGTGGACTTGAAAGTTGTCCAATGGTGCGATGTGAGGAATATGAGAGAGAGACTCTTTCTGAAATAGCCACCCATCAATGACTCCTAACATTTTACCCAGAGCTTCTATTCATGTTAAGCCATGCCCTTTTCCCGCCATTAACTTAAGAATTCAAACACTCTTATGAGGCAGGCAATTTTGATGACTTAACTCTTTAGTATGAATGCATTTCTAGAAGTATTCTTTCTCATAAGATTATACAATTATACTTAGATAATTCATTCAGGAAGCATTTTTGAGCACCTGCCGCCTTGCTGGGTACAAAAGATACGCTGCCCTCAAGGAGCTCTGGGCTAGTGAGGGAGGAGTCTCATGTCTCTAGCTTTACACGGGGGGGGGGGGGGGTAGGGGTGGGTGGAGTGACAAGCAGTTTAAAAGAAACAATGATGATAATAACGGCTATGTGCAAAAGTGGCCACAGATTCTTCCTCTCCTTGAAATGTGTATTCACGTATCAGGAAGGGAAGCTTTTCTCCACCCCTTGAATCTGAGCTGTCCTTGTGTCTCACTCTGGCCACTGGGGAACATTAGCAAATATGCCACAAGCAGACAGTTGAATAACATTTGCACATTGAGGCTTGTCCCCTTCTACAGCCGGACTCCACCACGTCGCAAGCTCAGGAGGGTCTGCTGGAGGCTGAGAGATACCTGGCCCTGCCACCGCCATTGCCAACAGCCAGCCAGCCTCTAGACGTGTAAGTGAGGCCTCTCCAGACTAGCCAGCCCACAGCTGACCCTCCTACCACAAACGCTTGTGTGAGCCTAGCCAAGATCAGTGGAGCCCAGCCCAGCCCAGAACTGACCAGCAGAATCATTATTGTTTTAAGCCACTACATTTTGGAGTGTAAGTTAATTACACAGCAATAGGTAACTGATATAATAATAAACAACAACAATAATAGTAACTTCCACTTACTGGTTGCTTATGAAGTCCTGAACATACACACATTCATTTAATATGCATTCATTTAATAATTACAACAGCTCTATGAGGAAGGAAAGATTTTTTTATCACTAGTCCAGAAATAAGGAAACAGAGGCACAGAGCAGTTAAGTCACTTACCCCAGGCCACGCAGCTAGTTAGTGGAGGAACCCATATCAGACCCACATTTCTGAGACTCCACGCTGGTGTTTATAACACAGCACGAGGCCACTTCCTGCAGGGTTACAGATGAAAGCCCTTTCCTCTTGAGGGCCAGGGTCACAGAGAGCAGAAAAGGTGGGGTGCCCCCTCTGCCTGCCTCATAACTTTGCCCGGGGCAGGCCCTTGCTGCCAAGAGCAGCCGCGTCCAGAGGAAAGGCAAGGCCCCCGGTCCTGTCTCCCTTCTCCCGGTGACAAATGTCCTCATCTCTCTCCTTGCTGTGCATAACCAGCTCCTTTCTAGAATTTCACCTGAGCATTCCGCCGTCCCCGGCTATTTCCCAGGGCCCGGTTTGGCCCACCATCTCTCAGCTGCCAATCCTCTGTGACAAGCTCCCCAACCCAACCCCCAACGGCTGTTAGGGTGATTTGTCAATAATAAATTCTGAAGCAAATTGAAATATTTTGCGACAGCATAAAACAAATGAGAGAAAACAGTTCTCATCCCGAAATGCTGATTGAATCAAATATTGCAATATCGATTGTATGATACATTTTCATATTTAATTCAATGAAAACCGTGGGGGTCGAATGCTTTCCATTACTCTACAGAATTTTTCAGTTTTCTGGAGAATTTATGATTGGTGTGCTACCCAAATCGGATTACTATTGAATCAAAACCCTGCCATGTTATTCAATCAAAGACCGTGATTTGAACCCCAAGAGTCGATCATTACCACTTTTCCCGAAGTGGATTTCCTTTTCCCTGCTTTACACGAGAATGCCCGGCCCTCTTGCCTGTCCTTACATTGCTCTCCCTGTCACCTCCCTGCAATTAAAATCTACCACTGACAAAAATCTAGCAAAAGAACAACTGGGTTTTCAATATCAATCTAGGCTTTTCTGGGAATTTATGCTCTCATCTCCCTGTTTCCACCTCCCCTCCAGGCCCTGGTGTAAGCATGTGTCAACACACCAAAGAGGCAACTAGTCACCTCTGGGTAGACATGGGACTTTAGGGCTCACAGCAAATACTGTCAGTGCTCCCCATGCCCCCTCGAAATCCATCTTCCCTTTTCTAGCACATCCTTTTATAGTTGCTTCCCTTCTCAACAGCCAGCACCCATTTTATCTGTGTCCTAGGAGGGCTGGGAGTACCTGGGAACTGAGGTCCCTCTGCGGGCCTCCTCTAACTGATACCCCGGCTCCCTTGTTCTCCGATCAGGAGCCTCTGAGGGTGACCTCCCTCCCTTGCCCCAGAATGCTTTGCGAGGTTGAGCCCAGGTTCCCCTCTCGGGGACTTTGCTTGACACTGCACCCTCGCTCGGCCGCCTTCCTTTCCTTGTATCATTTCCTCACTTCCTGCTAGGGGTTGAATTGTATCCCTCCAAAATCCATATGTTGAAGTCCTCACCCCCAGGACCTCAGAATGTGACCTTATTTGGGGGTAGGGTCTTTACAGAGGTGATCAAGTTAAAATGAGATTTAACTCGTTACGACTGGTGTCCTCATAAAAAGGGGAAATTTGGACACAGACACCCGTGCAGGGAGAATGTCAAGTGAAGTTTAAGGCAGAGATGGAGGCGATGCTTCTACAAGCCAATAGATGCCAAAGACTGCCAGCGAAGCACCAGAAGCTAGGGGAGAGGCCTGGAACAGATTCTCCTTCACCCCCTCGGAAGGAACCAGTCCTGCCCACACCTTGATCTTGGACTTCTAGCCTCCATTACGGTGAGACAATACATGTCTGTTGTTTAAGCCACTCAGCATGTGGTATTTTGTTACAGCAGCCCTAGCAAACGAATACACTCCCGTACCTCTTTTCCTGGCAGAATTTCTTAATAAAATCACTCTGACATGAATCCTCATCTCAGGGTCTGCCATGAGAAACCCAGGAAAGCAGGGCTCCAACAGTGCCCTGAATTCTAGATGCGTGTTTACACGCCTGCTTGAGATGGAATCTCCCCAATCCAATTAGAAAACCTCCACTTAAATAATACCCTCACACAGGCCAGCGTTTCCGATGGCGGACAGCACTTAGCCGGGATGCCCTGCAGCCCTGGGCTCACGGGCCTCTTCCTCCTCTCGCACACATCCTTCTTCCGTGCCCCTCACAGCTGTGGCCCTGGCTGCTTCACCAAAGTTGAACTGAGCGTCCCTGAAAAATATAGCGTAGCATCCTTTCCCTGCCGCAAGACACTAAACCAATAAATTATAAATCAGCCAGCAGCTCCGTGACATGCGGATGTAATGAGAAATGCAAAATAAGAAAAGACACGGAGAAGAGGACCTGCAACTCTCTCTCCCTCCAGAGCACCGGGTCTGCTCCCTTTGGGGCTCAGAGAAAGCCATTGTTTTCTTTTCTCCGTGTGTCTCTGTTGTTACATAGGCACACCACACACACACACACACACGTGCGCGCACACACACACACAGAGTTGCTACTAACGATCGACCAGAGGCTATTATCGGGAACCCGGGAACAAAACCCAAGATAATAGAATTATTTTGTTCCTGGGGCTTATGAAACTCCTGGGCCAGATCGCTCCCCGAGGCCAGTTTTCTTTGGCGAGGGGTCATCCCAGTTCTACCCCAGGGCTGGCAGTCAGGGGATGCTCACCTTGACCAGTACCTCCTGACAGGGCATCACCAGTAGTTCATCATGGCACCTTCTGGAACGCCCAGTGGAAAGGAGTGTCTGGCTCATCTACATCTCTTAGGGTGCAGAACCCAGCCACTCTCCTCTCTCCTCTCTGTTTGTTTATTTATTCATGGCCTTGCATCCATTTATTCAGCTATTCGGTGGCTGTTAGAGGGGTTCTGGGAATGAATATTTTCTAGACCTCCAGGGAGCGAAATGATGCTACTCGAAATGCAGGAACAGTCTGTGCCCCTTTCCCACCACCCTCTGCCTGCTGGCCAGTTTCCCGTTGGCCTTCCTTCTCCCTCTACCCCAGAAGGGTGCTTGTCAAGCCCCAAACAGCAAAGGCCTCTGCCCAGCACCACCTGCCCTTCCCACTACCCGCCTCCTTTCTCTCACTTGCAGTCTGAATGCTGGTAACCTACTAATATAGCCAGTACCCCACAGTACTAAAATCCCCAAATCCCAGAGCACGAAGGTTTGGCAAAAACTCCTTTGATGGCAAAACCCGGCCTGAGCTGCTGTGAGGCCACTTAAGGCCTTATATAATTCCAGTGAATGTGAATATTCATACACTTCGCTGCAGAAATGTTAATGTCTTTGTGAAGTATGGGATTTCGTGTAATATACGCACCGTAAGACCTTCCTAAGAATGAAAAATTCTAAGCTCTGAAGCTTATCTGTTCCTGTGATCGGATAAGGGATTGTGGGCCCATGCTAGCTCCCATCTACTGAGTGAAGGCCAAGTGCCAGGGGCCGGGCTGACCTCTCTCTACAGTGTACCACATTGGATATTCACAACCCTGTGTGTGTGCGTGTGTGTGCGCGTGTGTGCGCGCACGTGTGCATAGGTATAATGCTATTATTCCCACTTTGCAGATGGAGAAACTGAGGCCCAAAGATTTAACCAACTTGCCCTACAGCCCCAGCTAGTAAACAGTGGAACCAGGAATTGAATCTACTGTATTTGACCTCAAAGCTTGGCCTCTAACCACTGTCTTAGTTATCGTGCCCCTCAGTGGCTGACTCCCAGTCCATCCAAAGTGCCCCAGTAACTAGGAACTTCAAAACCTGATAGAGAAAGAGTAAGAGGCCTGCCCTCCACCCCAGGGTACGGCCAAGGGAGGAGCACGTTTCCCTTAGAACTCTGTCCTGTCTTGCTCTCACTGGGCCGTCCACATGTGAGGAGGAGTGAGCATATATGTGCTTCTGCCCCTTTTCCAGACGACTCCCCCGACCACCGCCCCGCCATGTACAGCTACTTGTACTGCCTTCCTCTGTCTTATGAAAGAATTCTGTTTCTCGAAAACCCCGTTTAGGGTTACTTCTCATCGGCTTAAATCATAGTTACCCAAGGAGAAAAAAGTTGGGTGCATTCGGGAGCCCCTAAACTGAAACCACCTTAGGCTAAAACAAGACAAAAATCCCATGAAAATGGAGGCAATAATCTCAATAGTTATCATTAGTTATTATAACACAACCTCATGAGGCCTTTCCTCGTCAGTAATTACTTTCCAATGTGGCTCATCAGTCGATCTGCTTCATAAGTAATATGCAGTGTACACTTAACACTGTTCCAAGAACAAAACATACATAGAGCACTCAGTGCTTAGCCAATTCTAAATTTAATGAAGAAAATAGCCAAGATGGAAGAAATCAATGAAAAGCGCACTTGATATGATACTCACAGAGCAAGTTACCATCGTAGGGGCCAGGAGAGTTGACCCTTGGCGACCAGCAGGCTGTCATGTGATTTTTCAGTACTTATCACACGACTGGGAGGCAGGTACTCTCCACCTCTTTACACTGGGTTCAGCACGTGATGTGCTTTGTTTAAGGGAATGCCCACGAGAGTGACAGGGTACCAGTCCTGTGCTTCTCTGCTCAGACCCTTTGCACTTCTGCCATCGACATGTCCTGAGTAGTCAGTGGTCCAAGGAGAGGACGAGATATGTGGAGCCATCCCAAAGCCACTTAGGAGCCTGAAGCAGATCATCCCTAGAATCCCTAGATGACCCGTAGATGTGTGAGAAAGAAAAATAAAGGTTTGTTTGGTAAACTACTGAGTTTGGGGATGGTCTGTTATGCAGCATTATTACACCTAGTAAAGTAGCATTCTTGAACCCAGACGGGCACACATTGGGGCTGTCTGAAATTTCCCTGCAACAGAGGTGGGTTAGGGCCACGGGGGTCCTTTGAGCTACTTAGCCAGCTAAAGTCTTAGTGAACCCTTGAGAGTCTGAGCAAATCCCTTCTTAAGTCGGTGGGTTGGCTTGAGCCCTGAGTGTATCCAGATTGATTTACTTTACTGCCCCACCTCTTGATGCCCTGAGTCATCAAAATGTCTGCATCTCAATATACAAACAGCATGTTTCTGTTTTCAAATTCTTTTGATAGAAATTGTTTATACTATCAGCGAGACCAAGGCGCAGAATTCCTGCCACACCCATTGCATTCCCCACAGAAATTCCTTCTGGAAAGTCTCCCGTGGCCAGTGCCACGGGATGCTGCTGCCCTACGTGTGTGGACTGGACCGAGGGTGGATTGGCACTTGACGAAGGACAACCAAGTCACAGACTGGCCAGTGGCTTATGCGGTGGCCTACCACCAAAGCTCCACCAAATGAGGGGCATAAATGACAGCTTTCTCCCCCATCAAGTGGGGAGGATGTAGCAGCCCTCGAGTCTGATATTGACTAGAACTAAGGCGTGGCAGATGAATACAGGCCTGTCTACCATTTTCCCTCTCTGACCCTTATAGGAAAGCTGCATCAGCATCATCAGGGAGTGTGATAAAAATGCAGACTCTCAGGCCCCACCCAGCCATCCCAAATGAGAGTCTGCATTTGGACACGATTCCCAGGTGAGTCTCCTGCACAATAAAGAGAAATATTGCTTGGAGACATAGGTCAAGTTCTCCTCTTCCACGAAGACTTTTCTCATGACCTCCTGTTATGATGCCGAATGACGTGTCCCCCAAAAAGGTATGTCGAAGCCCTAACCCCAGTATCTCAGACTGTAATCTTATTTGGAAATAGGGTTGTGGCTGATGTAATTAGTTAAGTTGAGTTCATACTGGAGTAGGATGGGCCCCTAATCCAATATGATTCGTGTCCTTATAAGAGGAGAAGAGACACAGAGACACACAGGGAGAAGACGCCCATGGGATGATGGAGGCAGAGGTTAACGTGATGCATCTACAAGCCAAGAAATTCTTGAGGTGACCAGACGCTGGAAGAGGCAAGGAAGGATCCTCCCCTTCAGGCTTTGGAGGGAGCATGGCCCTGCCAACACCTTGGTTTTGGACTTCCAGCCTCCAGAACTGTGAGACCATCCATATCTGCCGTTCTAAGCCACCCAGTTTGTGGTACTTTGTTGCAACAGCCCTAGAAAACCCATAAAACCCCCAAACTGTTAGGGAGCTTATTTTAATGTCAAGAAGACATTGAAATAAGGACAATGGGCACAGATTGTAGGAAGCACCAATGAGGATGGGGAGAACAGTCAATAAAGGATGCATTCGTGAGCAAGTTGCTGCTGTGGGCAACTGGGCTCCATCCCATCAGGACCCTCTGAACAGCACAAGGAGAACGTGCCTCAGAATCACACCACCGGAGGGCAGGTTGGCATCTACCTGCTGACTCTTGTCCCTGGCAGTTGTGGTTTGCCCCCCAGGGTTGTTAATTTCCTCCCACTTTAGGATGGCGCCTTGCAGTCACGATCTTGCAATTCTTAATAATTTTATCTTTGAAATGGGGTTTTGTAAGTGAAGTCTGATGGGACAACGGAGCAGACACTCATTGTGCTCCTACCTCCTCTGCTTCCCCACCTCCCGCCTCTTTGGAATGGGTTCTTGGCTGCCTGCTGCATCTCCCGACCCTGGCACTGTGGCTGATCTCTGCCTCGGCAGGAGCCTGGCGTGGGCAGGGGGAGGATTGGGCATGCACCAAGCTGTGCGGCAAGGCTTCACTGAGGTCTGCCTTTGTCCTGAGAATAACGCTTTCCAGAGGGAGTGCAACATTAAATAACAATTAAAAATCACCGGTAGGGCTTCCCTGGTGGCGCAGTGGTTGAGGGTCCGCCTGCCGATGCAGGGGACACGGGTTCGTGCCCCGGTCTGGGAAGATCCCACATGCCGCGGAGCAGCTGGGCCCGTGAGCCGTGGCCGCTGAGCCTGCGTGTCCGGAGCCTGCGCTCCGCAACGAGAGAGGCCACAACAGTGAGAGGCCCGCGTACCGAAAAAAATATATATATATATATCACCAGTGGTGGGATTGCTGGGTCGTATGGTAGTTCTATTTTTAGTTTTTTAAGGAACCTCCATACTGTTCTCCATAGTGGCTGTATCAATTTATATTCCCACCAACAGTGCAGGAGTGTTCCCGTTTCTCCACACCCTCTCCAGCATTTATTGTTTGTAGATTTTTTGATGATGGCCATTCTGACTGGTGTGAGATGATACCTCATTGCAGTTTTGATTTGCATTTCTCTAATGATGAATGATGTTGAGCATTCTTTCATGTGTTTGTTGGCAATCTGTATGTCTTCTTTGGAGAAATGTCTATTTAGGTCTTCTGCCCATTTTTGGATTGGGTTGTTTGTTTTTTTTGATATTGAGCTGCATGAGCTGCTTGTAAATTTTGGAGATTATAAAGAAGATGTGGCCCATATATACAATGGAATATTACTCAGCCATAAAAAGAAACGAAATTGAGTTATTTGTAGTGAGGTGGACCTAGAGTCTGTCATGCAGAGTGAAGTAAATCAGAAAGAGAAAAACAAATACCGTATGCTAACACATATATATGGAATCTAAGGGGAGAAAAGGGTCATGAAGAACCTAGGGGCAAGACGGGAATAAAGACACAGGCCTGCTAGAGAATGGACTTGCGGATATGGGGAGGGGGAAGGGTAAACTGTGACAAAGTGAGAGAGTGGCATGGACATATATACACTGCCAAACATAAAATAGCTAGTGGGAAGCAGCCGCATAGCACAGGGAGATCAGCTCGGTGCTTTGTGACCACCTGGAGGGGTGGGATAGGGAGGGTGGGAGGGAGGGAGACGCAAGAGGGAAGAGATATGGGAACATATGTATATGTATAACCGATTCACTTTGTTATAAAGCAGAAACTAACACACCATTGTAAAGCAATTATACTCCAATAAAGATGTTAAAAAAAAAAAACACCGGGTGGGGGTGGGGGTGGGCGGGGAGAGAGAGAGAGAGAGAGAGAGAGAGAGAGAGCGCGAGAGAACCAGCAGAAGAGAGGAAACAGCTAGTGTCCTGCTTTTCGGCGAAGGGGTCACATGGTCTCTGGGCACTGTGTCCTACAAATTATGTAGCTGGCTTGCCCCTGATTCTGGAGGAAGCCCTGAGGCAGAGGAGCGGAGAGAGGCAGGCAGTCGAGGTGGGAAGCTGCTAGCCTGCAGACCCACCGCCATAGGTGCAGGTGAACTCGGGTGTCTGGAGGGGAAATGGGGTGGGGCGTCGGCAGGAACTGCTGCAGGGGTCTCTCCGTTCTTGAAGCAGTGCCTTACAAGCCTTTCTGTTGCTTTCTTCTGGTTTTACGGGTGTTGGTCTCTGCCAACCTGATTCCGCATTCCGCTAACACATCTGAATAGGACTTGCGATTCTCTGTGAGCTCCCAGGATACCTAGTCCGCACCCAGTGGAGCCTTGTCACCTGCTTCTGAAAGAATAAATGAGATCGCAACATCGACAAAAGCCTCGGGAGGCCCATGCCTCCCCCAATGCAGAAGAGCCGATAGATATTATTTCTTCTTTCATCTGGGGGCAGAGGCAAAGCTTTCCCCAGGCGCGCGCCAGTGTGTGTCTGCCTGCCACGCTGTCACAGCAGCGCTGGGCAGCGGGGCAGCAGGGCCAGCCATCTGTCACTTAGGGGAAGGAAGCTGCACAGTGTCTAGGACCAGGGGGGCTGTCCAGCCCAGCCTCTAGCTGGGACCCCAAGGTCAGCAGAGGACAACCAGATGCAGTGGGATGGGCGTGGCGGCTGGCTGGGAGCGGGACAGGAGAGACTGGCCAGACAGAAACAACGATGGGGAAGGCGTGAAGGGAGATGGGAGCAAGTCGGGGAGGAGGGGTAGGCTTGGCCTCACGGGGCAGTGGGGAGGCTGCTGGTGTCTCCTCTTGGTAGAGCACAATGAACAGCAGTTGCGCCCTGGAGCCAGACCTGCCAGGTCTCAAGGTCCAGCCCTGCCACTTCCTAAGTGCAAACACATGCGATGAAGAGAATGCCAAGAGCATCCAGTTCACGGGGGTGTTGTGAGGGTGAAATGTGCTTCGCCCTGCGCCTGACGCCTAGCAGGCCTTCCCCAAAGCTCGAACTCACGCCAGGGCCCCTGGGCACAAGTGGAGACATGAGGCCACCTTCCTGGGAGCATGGAGGCTCTTATCCTTGATCCCACTCCTACCACACTGCCCCCACCTTTTCTCTTTGGCCTCTTCTCCGTTAAGGGCAGAAGGTGCCAGCCGGGTGGCCTAGGTTTTGTGGTAGATAAGGCACCAGGTGTGGGTGGCCAGCACGTGGCCTGTCAGGGGCCACCGTGGAAAGCACGGGTTTCATCCCCTCATCTCTGCTTGGCCAGAGTCCCTTCCACGAACCAGGCCTCAGTGTAGCCACCAACCACACAAGCGGGGAGACGGTGTACCTGGTCGTAGCGTGAACTTTGGAGTCAGACTGCCCGGACCGAAATCCCAGCTCTGCAGTTGAGTAGCTGTGTGCTTTGGGCAAGTTACTTAACCCCTCTGTGCTTCAGCTCCCTCACCTGCCAAGTGAAGGTAAGAATAATACCTACCTCATGCAAATGGCATAGGGCTCCAATTAGTTAACATGTATAAAGTGTTTGGAACAGTGCTTGAGATAGAGCAGATTCCATATTAAAGCGTGAGGCTTTATTACTGCAAGGCACAGGGGGGTGCTAATGATGGCTCGGGACTGAGACTGCTTCCTGGGAGGCGGCCTGGGAAAGAATTCAGTTTACTATTTTCTGCCTGGGGCCCTGGGATTTCAGTGTCCCGTACTGGCACTGTCCTTGGTAGACCCAAAGTCCAGGGGTCGGAGGGCAGGGGCCGAGGACAGAAGGAGAAGGCCTAGGGAAGTCTTCTCAGTATGAAAAGACATTCGCTTGTCCAAAAAGTAGTAGGGGAGGCAGCTGCTGATAAATGAGGCCTAGAGAGGGACCACCGAGATTGCAAATTCTGAGTTAACGGCTGGAAGGAGGGAGGGTACATGAAGGCCAGATCACGAATATTCTTGTCTACCCCGTGAAAGCTTTGGACCTTATCCTCAAGGCGATGGGAGAGCATTGGGCTGAGAGTGATGAAGTGATACATACTAGTTTTGATTGTTCATTCATTCATTTATTCATGAAGGATCCACAGAGTGGCAACCGTGTGCCCTGCACGGTTCCAGACCCTGCAGATAAAGGGTGGTGAGCAAGACGGGCGTGTCTTGGCCTTCAAGTAGCTGACGAGCGGTCTACTTGGGGAGCCAAGGGCTTGGCAAACCTTCAAGTGATAATAAGCCCCAGCCCTGCCGGACACAAGCCCTAATTCTGAAATTCCCTTCCCAGGGCGGACCCTGGGGACAGAGGGGTCTTTACGTTTCTTTACCAACTTGCCAGATGCAAACCCTGCACTGACCATTCTAGAAATTCCTTAAAGAGCTGCCCAACTTCACACTGGTTTCACCCCCAAACATTCGGAGCAGCTGGCCTGGCACTGTCCCTTGGTCGCTAAGACCCCCTAGTGGTCCTGATATTTAGCAAAGCACCTAATATATTTGCATGAACTTGTCAAGCCGTGGTGCGGTGGGGGTGGGAGGGTGGGGTGAGTGGAGGGTGCTGGGGAGGGGCTCTAAGGCAGTGCCCTGGGCACAGCCAAGGTTTTACTCAGAGAATGGTTTTGGCCCTCTTTAGTGCAGAGGGGAAAAGGCAATCCCAGAGTTGCCGGTCGAGCTCTAAAAAGTCATCGGGTTGGGTTTTCCAAGAAGCAGCTGTCCAGACGGAGTGACTGTGAGAGCTGATTTAATCCTTCAGCGACTTCCGGGAGGGACTGTATGTAATTGGGCACGAATAATAACACAGGAGCAGCACCCCTGAAAGGAGAAGGGAGGAAGCAAGATTAGGCAGGGGAACCGGCAGGCAATCTGAAAAGCCTCTGCCCACCCAGCAGGACCTCCCAGAGAAGGGTGCCTATCAGAGCCTCAATTTGGGCGGAAATGGCCAGCCCCGAGTGCCACCAGCTTGCTTAGTCGTCGGCCGGGGCCACCCCGAAAAGGGCATGACTTCAGCTTGTTAACTGAGGCCGAACCTGCCCAAGTTAACAGCTGGAGGCTGTCAGCTCACCCCCCCCCCCCCCCCCGCCCCCGGGCAGCTGGGCAGAGTCCTTTACTGAAGGCGCTCTGAGTGATGCTTCTTTGTCTTTTACAAGACCCGAAAGGAGAATTAGGAGAAGACCCAGGAAACACGTGCATAATTAAGGCAAGGTCTGTCTCTGCCTTCAAGGCTCTCACCATCCAGCAGAATTGGTGAGAATTCATAATATCCTTAGAAGGAAAATCCAAGCCAGAAAACCCCAGCTGGAGCTCAGAAGAGGCTGAGCCGATATGGGGGAGGCTGGCCAGTTTGCCCATTCTTCTGGGGATTTCCCCACCCAGACCAATGAAAAGAATCCTTCTACCGGCGGCGGAGACAACGTTTTCTATTTTCCTTTTTCCTAATTTGGTGGAGAAGATGCAAATAGATATGGATTCCATCAGAATGCTCTCACCAGCGATAGATATCCCCTATTTTGTTTCGCTCCCGTTTGGGTTGTTAGCTTGGCAGCAATTAAACTTGACAAAATAGTGATTAAAAAACAATGAGAAGCAAATGTACCAGCATAAGAGCATGCATCTAGACCATTCCGAAAATGATCTCTTAAGTGTTGGAAATCTGCTTTATTTTCCTACCGCAGGAATGAGTTTTCAAAAAACAGCACTTAGGAAGGGCAATTTGCCACCAGCGTTCCCTGGCCCCAACAAACAGTATTTCTTTCTAATGGACTCTCCCCCTCCAAATTTTAGCTGCAGTTTCCAAATCAGATTCATTACACAAAAGAGCGAAGGAAGGCCACCAAGTGCCCAGAAATCGAGCCTTTTCCTGCCACTTTTAATGATGAAAAAAAAAACCAAAAAAACCCAACCAAACAAACAAATGAAACTTCTCAACGGTAACTTTGTTTCCGGGGTTTCCAGGGTACCAGCTGCTGGGCTGTCCTGGTCTAGAAGGTCACGGCCACCACGGAGCTGGGAGGGCTAGTTGTGATCGACCCCAGAGTCAGCTGTTGCTGCCTTGTCAACAGGATCTTTATAACATCTGGCTGCTTTTATAGGACTGAACTGTGTGACTCACAGTGAACCTTTTGGAGAGAGGAATTAACAGCACAGGGCATTTTCCGCTGTGGGGTTTCTGTTTGTTTTGTGCAATCCTGATGCCGATCTGGCTTCAGCAAAGCCACGGTCACGTCTTTCTCACTCTCTTTCTGATGTGCAAGCAGCTTTCTGGGTCTAATTATAGATGGAGTCTGTGCATCCTTGATCAATAGTTCTGAGTGTCCTGCTTTAAGAGCTGTTTAGTTCTTGCTGGTGGGCTGGCATTTCAACCTCTAGCTCTGCGCAGGAGTTTTCAGACTCTTCAAGCCCATCAGCAAAACCCCGGTGTCTCCCAGAGCGCCCTTTGAACTTTGCAGAGCTCGGATCAACCCTCCCCTCGGGAAGTCCCATCTGCAGGGAGGCCTAAGGAGGCTGCAGGGCCAGCATGATAATGGCGAGAAGACCCACCACGACAGGGGACTAGGGTTCAAAGCGTGGTGACAGCCAGAACCTGGAACAGCATCAAAGAAGGTCCCTTCTGTGGAGGCTCCTCAAAGGAGGGGCACAGGAGATATGCTGGCAGCGGGGATTCGACCTTGGGAGCAAAGGCAGTAATCGATGTGCCCATTCTCAATGATCTCTGGTAGAGCCATCATCAGGCTGGTGTTGGAGACCCAGAGAGGCCCTTTGTTTGTCAGCTTTCTGGTTTTTTTTTTTTTTTTGCGGTACGCGGGCCTCTCACTGTCGTGGCCTCTCCCGTTGCGGTGCACAGGCTCCGGACGCGCAGGCTCTGCGGCCATGGCTCACGGGCCCAGCCGCTCCGCGGCATGTGGGATCCTCCCGGACCGGGGCACGAAGCCGTGTCCCCTGCATCGGCAGGCGGACCCTCAACCACTGCGCCACCGGGGAAGCCCAGCTTTCTGTTCAATGAAGAGAGATGCACAGCACCGGGTTGGTGGGGAAACGAAGAGGCAGAGCACAGTTTGACCTGCAGGGCACAGAAAGCCGGAGAGCAGCGAGGTGCTTAATAAGAGGGTTTTCCTGGATGGGAATGAGTTTTCTGAGCGCGGCCCCGATGGAGTCTCTGGATCAGATCTCCGTCCTTTGCCAGGCTGGGAAAGCTAACCTAGGCATGCAGATGAGTACCCAGTGGAGGGGACTCGGGTGGGGGCGGGGAGGGGTGACAAAGGCTCCAAGCAAGATTCACCTTGTTGCTCCAGAATTCAGGACATTAGGGGGAGCCCTGCAGCTCCCCTCTACCTGGACACTTCTCCAGACCTGTGGTCCTTCCCAGGGCAGACCTGGGCACGGGGTGGGGAGGAGAGGGGAGGTACATGGAGGGACCACTTGAAAAGCAGCCAGCGTGGGTAACGCTCCCACAGCTGCCAATCCTGGGCCTGCCCGTTCCTATGGAAACAGGCGCCAAGAGAGGAGCCTGCTGCTGGGAGCCGAGTCCCGGGCGGCTGTGAGGCGCAGCTGCCGGCTGCCCGCTGGGACCTGGAAATGCCCTTTCCCAAAACCATCCCTGCTGGCTATGAGTCGGAGGGGTCTCCTGGCATCCGCTGAGCTCGGAGACGGCATGGAGGAGGAGAGGGAAGAGAAGGAGGGGAGCGAATAAAAATATTTACACTTAACAAACACTTTGATGTTTGAAGACTGTGTGTACAAATGAGGGCTGGGAACATCTTTGGTGAGGGGTTGGCGTTTCCAAGCAAATCTATTCTCTCTCTCTCTCTCTCTCACACACACACACACACACACACACACACACACACACACACACACACATCTCATGCTCTCTTTTTCTCTTGACGGGTTTGTGTTATTACTGCAGCAGAATGCAGAGCTGGCTTGGGAAGGGTGTGCGCCGGGTGTTGGACAAGCACGCAGCACGGTGGCCACACCTGCGCGCCTTGGTGGGTCTCCTCTGCAGCCCCAAGGAAGCCTGGAGTGGCTGGTCGGAGGGTGCAGGAGGCAGCTGGAGCCTCCTGGCTGGACGAGGCCTGCCGGGGAGGCTGCTTGTTGCAGGCGCTGTGCGGTCGGGGGCAGCGGGGCTGGGGAGGCCTGTGTGCCAAGCCCTGTGACTGTGAAGAGAGAGCCCTCAGGCCTGGCACTCTGATGCTCATGCGAGCACCAAGCCCTCGTCAGGAGAAGCGGTAAAGACTTGGGTTGGGGATGACTTTTTTTTTTTTTTTTTTTTTTTTGCGGTACGCGGACCCCTCACTGTTGTGGCCTCTCCCGTTGCGGAGCACGGGCTCCAGACGCGCAGGCTCAGCGGCCACGGCTCACGGGCCCAGCCGCTCCGCGGCATGTGGGATCTTCCCGGACCGGGGCACGAACCTGTGTCCCCTGCATCGGCAGGTGGACTCTCAACCACTGCGCCGCCAGGGAAGCCCGGGGATGACTTTTATTCTCACGGACCCAGAGAACCGGAAAGCGGATTTCCTGTAGACACCTGTGATGCGCTCCAGAAGAGGGAGGAGGGATGAGGAACAAGCCAGCCAGCCATGCTTTCTTTCCCTGATCTGCCATTTCCTGGCTGTGTGACCTTGGGATTGTCACTTAACCCTCCTGATCCTCAATTTCTTCTTTTTAGATTTTTTTTTAAAAAATTATTTATTTTTGGTTGCGTTGGGTCTTCATTGCCGGGCGCGGGCTTTCTCTAGTTGCGGTGAGCGGGGGCTACTCTGTTTTGGTGCGCGGGCTTGTCACTGCGGTGGCTTCTCTTGTTGCGGAGCATGGGCTCTAGGCGCGTGCGGGCTTCAGTATTTGTGGCTCGCAGGCTCAGTAGTTGTGGCTCGCGGGCTCTAGAGCACAGGCTCAGCGGTTGTGGCACACGGGCTTAGTTGCTCCACGGCATGTGGGATCTTCCCGGACCAGGGATCGAACCCGTGTCCCCTGCATTGGCAGGCAGATTCTTAACCACTGGGCCACCAGGGAAGTCCCTCAATTTTTAAAGTGGCAGGTAATAATAATAATAACTCCCTTTTGGTGTTATTGTGTGGATTAAATACTTTAGAACATACAGAATTCATAGTGTTTGCTCAATACATGTCAGTGAGTGTTATGTTCACCCAACAGATGATAACGGGGCAGGTACAATGTGCAGGGAACTGGGTTAAGTCTGTGCAGGATATGACAGGGGCTCTGAGGCTGTGTCCATTCAGAATTAATAATATTTATTTTAAGCTAATCCTGCCGTCTAGGACTTAATTCCTTTATCAGGCTTCATCCTGCCATACTTCCAAACATTTTTAAGAGAAGGAATCTGTCCTGAGTCTTCCAAGCCCAGGCAAGATGCCCCAAGGGCTCAGAAGAGAAAGTTATCACTTCTAAGTTGGGGAAGAAGGGATGCTTTCATGGTGACGGTAACATCTTGTTTTAGATTGGCTTTCCCTTGAAGAGATCCTGAGACTAGGATTTGTATGTATACACTTTCTTTGGGAGGAGATCTCAGGCAACACCAGTAGAGAAGTGGGGAAATCAGAGAGGGGAGAGGAGAAAGCCAATACAGGGTATGTTAATGAACGACTGAGACTCAGTCCCACTGGGCACTGCTGGAAGATGGTGTGGAAATGCTCTTGGGGTTATTACACTGAGGGTGAGGAAACCAGAATATCCACTGACTCCACGCACTCCTTGGAGAGCTGCTTTGGGGAGTGTTAACTCCCTGGCATCCCCAAACTGCCCTGCACAGTTGCTGAGCACCGCCGCCCCCCCCCCGCCCCCCCACACACACATTAGAGAACGCCCTCTAGCTGAGAGAGGCTGGTAGTTGCTGTAAGAAGCCATGGGAGCATATGAGGACGTATGGGCAGGACACTATCAATGTCAGTCATTGATATGAATTGATTTTCTCTTTTAGTTTTTTATTATGGAAAAGATCAGACATGTATACAGTTAACAGAATGGTATAATAACAGCCCCCCACCCCATGTACCCATGCCTAGCTTCTAGAGTTATCAGCATTCTTTCCTTCTTGTTTCATGTCTACTTCTGAACTGGTTTTTCTATGCTGGAGGAAACATGGTAAGAAAACGAGGGCAGAGACAGCTGCCCAAAGGCACGGGGATGTGAAAGTAGGAAATATGCATGCAGTGTTCTCTGACTTGTGTGTCACGGGCGAGATGGAGAAATGGAGTTTGAGTGGAAAGATGGACTGGGGTCAGCCTTGGCGAGCAGGCTAAGGAGGGCATGGAGAGACATTCTCTCGGAAGTTATTGTGTAGGTAAGTAACCCCATTATCTAACTTGGGTTTCCTAGTTGCAGACCGTAAGAGAAGGATTCAAGGACAAGTCGTTACTTGGAAGGTGGTTTCAGGAAACACCAGAAGGGGAGTAGAGAAGTGAGACAGGGAAGGGAAGGCTGAAATAAAGGGTGTTATGTCCCAGCGGGACATCTGGGAGATGGTTTGGGACACACAGTTCATACTTACCTCAACTGAAGGATGGAGAGCCGGGGCATTTGTCTACTTGCTCCTCTTGCATCATTGCTTGAGGGCTGTTTTCTGGAGTACTAATTCTTTGGCCCTTCCGACTTGTGGTTCTGGAAAAAACGCTCAGGATCAGAGATACAGATACTGGCAATTGGAAGTCTGCCGGAACACACCAAACTGGAAAATCTGGAAGAAAATGAAAGGGCACCGACAGCCTGTCCTCCACTGAAGTTAAAGGGAGCCAGGGAGTGAGATGGATTGGGGCAGGGAGACTCAGAGGAAAGGGACACACAAGAAGGCTCTGGCTGGGCTTCCCTGGTGGCGCAGTGGTTGAGAGTCCGCCTGCCAATGCAGGGGACACGGGTTCGTGCCCCGGTCCGGGAGGATCCCACATGCCGCGGAGCGGCTGGGCCCGTGAGCCATGGCCGCTGAGCCTGCGCGTCTGGAGCCTGTGCTCTGCAACGGGAGAGGCCACAACAGTGAGAGGCCCGCGTACTGCAAAAAAAAAAGAAGGCTTTGGCTGTGGTCCAGGTGGGAAGTGATGGAGGTCTGGGCTGGGAGTGTGGGGAGGAAGAAGAGGTGACAGATGGGGGAGAGAGAGATTGAGGAAATATCATCCACAGAATTCGGCAACTGATCCCGCGTGTACGCACGTGGGAGGCAAATTACCAGAGATCGATTCTAAACAACGCGCAACCGTAGTAACTACATTTGTAAACTTCTGGTAAAGCAATCACATTCATCAGCAGTCCTGCTGGGTCTCTCTCGACTCCAGCAACTCAGCCAGACCCTTAAAGACTCAGAAGTAGAAGACGATGTGCCTGAGGGGCTGGCATCTCCTTAGGTGTGGCCACAGGCCTGGCTCATTCCAGATTGTTCCAAGCCATGCTGTGGCCAGGTGGGGTAGTGAGAGCAGGTCCCTTGCTCTGCCACTGTGTGACCTGGCGCAAGTCACTGAACCTCAGTTTCTTCGGCTCTCAAATGGGAAAGAGTGTATGTGCCCTCCCCAGCACAAAATAGTTCTTGTGAGGATTCAAGATGTTTATGTGTGAGTCTGGCTTTTTTGAATGTTCTGGCAACTGGTTTTCTCTTCAACACCTTCAGACCAAGGAGTTCTGAGGCCGCCACGGCCACCCGCTCTACCTCTGCCCACCTAGTGGTTTTGCCTGTACACCTTCGCTATTCTATTACTGCTAACAGAAGCTGAGTTTCTCAGTGTCAGCGCCCTGCTCACATTCCCCCAATCTTTCAGTGGACCTGCATATCAGTACCTGAGAGCTTCCTCATCCCCACGCCAGCCCCAGAAGGCAGCTCTGACTGTGTGGAACGGGCTAGAAAGGCCCCATGTGCTGGGCTGAATAATGGCTCCCAAAGTTGTCCACATCCTAATGCCTGGAACCTGTGATTATGGTACCTTATGGTAAAAGGGACTTTGCAGATGTCATTAAGTTAGGGATCTTGCCAGCATGAGGACTACCCTGGATTATCCAGGTGGGTCCTTATAAGAGGGAGGCAGGAGGGTCAGAGTCAGAGAATGTGATGTGATGACGGAAGCAGAGGAGGAGAAGTGATGAGACTAGCATAAGTCAGAGTAATGCAGGGTCACGAGCCAAGGAATGTGGCCAACCTCTAGAAGCTGGAAAGGGCAAGGCAACAGAATCTCCTGTAGAGTTCCAAGAGAAGCACAGATCTGCTGACTCATCGTGGACTTCTGACTTCCAGCGGATAATAAGTTCGTGTTGCTTGAAGCCACAAAGTTTGAGGTAATTTGTTACAACGGCAAAATTTGTTATAGTAGCAATAGGAATGCATTCAGGAATTCACACCACCCCAGGAGCAACCCTCAACCAATGCCTAATGGAAGTTGGAGGATAAATACCCCACTCCCTCATCCTTTAGGTAAGTTTACTTGGAGGCGCCTGTTATATACCACTTCTCAGTTTCCCTGTGGAATTAAGCTCTTGGCACTACTGCAATAGCTTCCTCATTAATGCAGTCTTTATCGCCTTCTTTCTTTCCTTGTGTCGCTTTAGTACTTCCCTACTCAAGGTCCTGGGATCCCTTCCCAAATAAATCACTTGAACCTTTGTGTCACGAATCCAATCTAAGGCAGCTCACAGAGAGGGCCTCCTATGGACCAGGCTCTGTGTTAGTTACATTTAATCCTCCCAACCCTGGGAAGTGCAACGCGTTCCCATTTTTCAGATTAGGAAGCTACGCTCAGAATCTGGGTTGAGTCCCGTAGCTGGGACTTGGCTCAGTCCAGATCTGAAAGCAGGGGTGCCTGAATCAAAAGCTGGTCCCCATTAGAGGGAAAGCCGACAAGAGGGTCCACAAACTCCTAACCCTCAAGGGAGCCCACATCAGGGATTATTGTCTTCTGCCATTGACCACCTTACCTTTTGGTGGTCGCCTTGGGCCAGCTCCCCCCTTAGTTTTATTGTTTCATCAAACTGTCACACTCGGTATTTGCACCTGTATTGGTTTGCCAGGGCTGCTGTAACAAAGTGCCACAAATTGGGTACTTTAAAACAACAGAAATGTATTTTCTCACAGGTCCGGAAGATGGAAGTCTGAAATCTACCAGTTGGGAGGATTGGTTCCTTCTGGAGGCTCTGAGGGAGAACCCCTTCCAGGCCTCTCTTCAAGCTTCTGGTGACTGTTGGCGATCTTTGGTTTTCCTTGGCTTGTGGACACATCCCTCCAGTCTCCGCCTCCATCTTTATGTCACCCTCTCCCCTGCGTGTTGTGTCTCCTTCTCTTTCCTTTCTTTTTCTTTTTATTGAAGTATAGTTGATTTACAATATTATATTACTTTCAGATGTACAGCACTGTGATTCAGTATGTTTACAGATTATACTCCATTAAAAGTTATTACAAAATTATGGCTATAATTTCCCGTGCTCTACAATATGTCCTTGTGCCCTTCTTTCCTAAGGACGCATGTCACTGGATTTAGGGGCCACCCTAATCCAGGATGATCTCATCTTGTGATCCCTAACTTGATTAGGTCTGTAAAGACCTTTTTTCCAAATAAGATCACATTCACAGGTTCTGAATGGACTCATCTTTTGTGGAGGGTGGAGTACCATTCAATCCACTATAGTCTTTGATGTTGGCCCCTTTGAGCTTGGACTGAGGCTGATGGAGAGAATGCTTGCAGGTTGATGGGAGACAAGATGTTCTCCTGAAAGGTTTAATTCTACCAAAGGGGGCCCCAGCGGGCTGCTTTGGCACCTGCCAGGTCAGAGTTGGGCCTGGGGTGAGAAGGAGGGCACGCTCCCTCCCCCTTCACAGAGCCCGGCGTGGCATGGAGACATCAGAGCTGAGCTACCAAGTTAGGACATTAAACTGCACTTTTCACCTTGAGCGCCAAAGACAACAGCTAAGAGATTCCAACGTGAGACCACAATGCAGATATTTTCAAAGGAAATATCAAAGAACCAGTTAAAGGGACTTCAAACCCGGAGGAGGATATAAAAGGGGGAGAAGTGGGGGCACTGGGTGTTCAGCTGGTAGATTTCTTTGGTCTCTTGCTGGGAACCCCAGTCCCCGTCAAAAAAAGGCAGTAAAGATGTACAGATAGGGCTGGGGGGAGGAAGGGCGTTAACCAAGAGTCTAGAAGGAATGACGTAAGCCCTCCACTTGGAGAGCCTTGAGATCATGATACTTGACCCCAGCCGTGATCTGGGAGCTGTGGACTGGGATCCCACACATGTCAACATTCCTACCCAGGTGGGGTGCACATCAGTGGTGGGTGAATCCCAGGCAGTGGGCGCCCAACCTGGCTAGGGATGCTGGCTTGGTCCAGATGCATCTCTAAGAGGGATTCAGTTAAGAGGGCTGCAGCAGTGTCCTTGATCCTTCCAGATAACCCCTTAGCACTCCTCCCTTACAAGCCTAGAGTTTTCTACCTGAAAGCACTCTCTCCACTTAGAAATGTGCTTGGGTCCTGGCTAGGTGATCCCAAAGTTCTAGGGAGCTAATGGCCCTTGGGAGCAGGGCTCAACTTGTACCAGGCGGGAGTTATGAGCCACCCACCCCCCACTGCCCCCAGTTTCCTTCCCTTGGGTGGGACACCCTGATGCGTGTTCTACACCGTCTCCAGGTGTCCACAGCAGCGACCTGTTCAGAGCACAACCTGGACTTGCTGTCCTCCCCTTCCTGTGATATCTCCTGGGGTCCCCTCCCTAATAAATGACTTGCATCAGAGTCCTTGTTCCCGAGTCTGCCGCGGGAACCCAAATTAAGGTCATGGCTTCCGTCAGAGGGCGAGGGGACCACTAGCACATGTCTGTGTGGGACGGGTGCCACTGAGGGCAGCAGGAGTGTCCGCCCAAAAAGATGCACCGTGCCTGGTCACAGGAGATGCTGTTGGATCTCCGGAGGGCCCAGAAAGGCTCCCATGGAAGAGCCTTCCCTTCCCATGGAGGAACCAGTAGCTTTGAGCACTGGGCAGCCCCAGGAGCGCATCTTCCACGAGTGCTGTTAAGTAAGAACCTTCTCACTAGTAAGAACCTGCTGTACAAAAAAAATAAATAAAAATAAAATAAAATTCAAAAAAAAAAAAAACCCAAAAAATCCCTACACCCCTTTCTTCTCCTCCCTCCCCCATCCCGGAGAAGACCTGAATTTCCAAGACAGGGCTGCCTGCCTTACGCTCCTCTTGCTGCCGAATTTCAGACTTGCCCCTTTCTGCACCGGGTGGCATTTCAAAAAAACCGTAAGTCCTCTCATCCCTCCTTCCCAATCCTGGGAGACACAGAATATCCCATCTCTAATCACCGCCTAAAATGCACGATTTTTCTTTCCTGGATTAGAAAATGTTTCCCTCCCAGAAAGGCCTGATGCGCCTTCCAGGGAGCCCTTCCCTCTTCCTTTGATCTGCTGGGAGCCTTCCACCCACCACCGGCTCCTGATGAATTAAACAAAAGGAGACAAATTCGGGATCCTACAAGAAGAAAGTCAAGTGGTCCAAATCATGCAGGGAGGCGCCCACCGGGCTGCTGTGAAGAAGCCAGGAGGAGATTTCGGGCTTGCGCCTTCCAGCCTCTTCCTGCAACTCAGGCGAGGGGGCTCAGAAGACCAGTTTCCTGGAGCCCCTGGACCCCCTTTGGAGGATGTGGCTGCAGGAGGAGGAACAGACAGGGCAAAGGGAGGGAAGGGAGAATCGGGCCTCACCTGGTGGTAATTGCATTTAGCCCAGGGCAAGCTAAATGGAAAAGCCTAGAGCACACCCTCCCTGGCACTGACTTCAAGGTTGGCAGTAAAGCTTCCCTACCCCAAACCTAGCGGCTCAGAGAGCTCCTTGCAGGTCAGGCTGAGGTGTCCTGTTGTCCTTCTGAGGCTCAGCCAAGCATGAGAAGAGGACTCAGGGCCAGTCAGGCCGATGGATCAATGGTTGGCCTCGGCTAGGTTTGGTTTTCTATATAAATCAGCCCAGAGACACATCACACCTTGCAGAGGGTATCATTCTGGGAACCCGACCAGAAGCAGCCCACCACGGTTTGCTGACCAGTTTGGCTTTTTCTGGGGTCTGCTGGGGGACCATGGATGATTTACTCTCCATCTTTTGTTTGTCTATCTTTTAGGTTTAACGTGAGTAATGGTATCATTCGAGCTAATGAGGGCTGGTGTTCAAACCCAGCATTCCAGAACTGCCTCGTCCTGACTGTGGTCTCTGAGAGGGACACCTTGGGAGACGTTTGCCTTATTGCCGGGAGGCTATCACCTCTCAAAAAAGCTTTGGGGACACATCTCGTGGGCGTGCCTTTGGGACCCGTGCCATGTGCTTTCACGTGGCTTCAGTGATGGCACATCTTGGTTCCGAGGGCCACCCTTTGGTGATCAGGAGGGAGAGAGGGTGGCCCACATGTGGAATCCGGGTCTGCCGGGCTTGTGGCGCTCTTCCCAGGAGATATCTGTGGGAACAGGGAATGAGTGAACCGTTTCCAGGATTTACAGTGAGGTGTGATGAGTCACCACAGCTGGATGACCTTGACTTTCTTGCTTGGCCAGTCGACGGCCCTGGAAGGTGTTTTCAGAAAGCAGCTTAGTGATATGTCACCCCTCTGGCACGTCCCCAGAGTTCATAGTACTGAACAGAGCAGCCCCTGAGACAGAGATATGGGTGCAAGTCCTTTGCTGGGGAAGAGATCCCAGGGTGCACAGTGAGGGGGTGTGGAAGTGAGCCAGGGAAGGGAGGAAAGTGAGTGAAGTGCACGCCGAGGGGTGGGTGGGCTGCAGGCTCAGTGCTGCTGGGCACCTTTTGGAGAAGTGTGAGGAACATGCCCCAGGCTGCCCTCCACATAGGGGCCAGGAAGCTGCAGTCCTTCTGCACCAACTCTTGCCCCCATCCCATTGCTTGAGGGTCGTCCCTTGGGTGTTGCCTCCCAGCGATTCTGGGCTGATTCGGAGGCTTTTGTCATGTACTTTCCCAGAGGTTCTCCAGGGGGACTGAGCCCTAGTTGCCTACAGGGGTGTGTTTGTCAGGGTTCTCCAGAGAATCAGAACCAATAGGATAGCTCTCTCAATATAGATAGAGAGATAGATTTATTATAAGAAATTGGCTCACATGATTATATAGGCTGAGAAGTCCCAAGAACTTCAGTCAGCAAGCCTGACCCAGGAGAGTTCAGATTGTGAGTTCCAGTCTGAAAACTGGCAGGCTGGTGGTCCAGAAAGAGCCAGTACTTCAATTCAGGTTCAAAGGTAGGAAAAGACCAATGTCCCAGCTCAAACAGGCAGGAGGAGTTCCCACTCACTCAGACTTTTTGTTCTATCAGGCCTTCAACTGACTGGATGAGGCCCACCCACAGAGGGGAGGGCAATCTGCTTTACTCAGTCCACAGGTTCAGATGTCAACCTCATCCAGACACACCCTCAGACATATACTCAGAATGATGTTTGACCAAATATCTGGGTACCTGACGGCTCAGTCAAGTTGGCACATATAATGAACCATCATAAGGGGCAATCTCCTCTCATTGGCCTCCCTCTTTTTGATCTCACTCTCCCTGTTCCCTCACTGTGGTCCCTGGGATCTTCTCTCAAATAAATGATCTGCATCTAAATCTCAGGCTCTGCTTTTGAGGGGAACCAAACTATGACTCAAGGCAAAGTATGACAAGAGGCCTTTAAATAGCCTGCTAAGGAATGATAAGAGAGACTATGGGAAGATCTTGGAAATCTTTGAGGGGGTGTAATTTGATCTGGGTTTTGGAAGAATGTAGGAATTTGACAGGCAGCGAGGATGGGAAGGGCAGGCCAGGGACAGTAGATAGTTTGGGCAAAGAGAGAGATGGAGGAAATACAAAATAGACTTAGGGAATGTCGAGAAGAAAAGTGGGGAGCAGGGCACATGGATAAAGCTGGGAAGGGGAGGAGAGGCTGTAGGAGATAAGAGTGGGAAAAAGGTCAAAGCCAAGCTGTGCTGGGCGTCGCATGCCAAGGTAAGAAGTTTTCACTTTATTCTGCAAATGTATTCACTTTGTCCTGCAAATATATCGAACGCTGGGTCTAGGTGACTGCAGGGGCTGCACCGAGGCTGGAGCAGAATGAAGCCTACTCTCTTTTTTTTTTTTTTTTTTTTTGCTGTACGCAGGCCTCTCACTGTTGTGGCCTCTCCCATTGCGGAGCACAGGCTCCGGACGTGCAGGCTCGGCGGCCATGGCTCACGGGCCCAGCCGCTCCGTGGCACGTGGGATCTTCCCAGACCGGGGCACGAAGCCGTGTCCCCTGCATTGGCAGGCGGACTCTCAACCACTGTGCCACCAGGGAAGCCTGAAGCCTACTCTCTTACTGTTGGCTGGTGCTGCTGGAGAATAGGGAGAGAGGGCAGCTCGTTTGTTTACACCTGACACACTGCTTCTGTTTGCACTATCCCTTTTTCTGAGGATTTCTAGACATTTTCTCCCTTCAACAGGATGGGGTCGTGGGTAAAACTGTGATGAAAGTTAGGTTTTTCTGTGGGATACCTTTTCCTTTTCTATTCCTTCCTCGAAACTCTCTGCCTATCCTTTGCCATAACTCCCTCCCTCCATGCAGTGTCACGTTCTCTTTCTCCCTCCTTTCCATGCAATGTACTTTTAGGGTAGTTTCTAATGCATTCATTTATACTAAAGTGTAAACGACTGATAAGAAACCAATGTATTAATGTACATCATGGAACAGCTTAATTACAACATAAAAGGGGACAAGTCCCTTGTCTGGCTTAAGCCATAAGAATCAAGCTAAGTGTGGAATTTAAGTACAGAATGAGTTGAATAGTTTGTTGGGCTTCCCTAACCCCATGGAACTGCACACAGGCGGTGCCCTTTCTGCCTCCTGGCAGGAGCTGTGGGACTGGTCTCCCTGCCAGGCTGATGGTGACTCGATGTCAGTGCCAGTTCCCACCCGCTGGGGTTGGAGACATCTTCACTGAACTTCCTGCCTGAGTCCTCACTGGAGAAAGGAATCGCTGGAGTGAGACAAAAAGCCAGACTCCTGTTCTGTTCTTCAGCTATTTGGGTCTTTCCACATGTCCTGCAGACTGCCTCCCCTTTTCTCTTATGTGAGCTTCTTAATAAGACGCTGTCCCCCTCTTCCAGGAGCCGAGCATGATATCCTGGGCCACCTGGAGCCCCAAGGAGCCCGGGCTCAGACCCGTCTCCCTGCACTTAACCACGGCCCAGCATAATCCCGCTTCCCCGCCGAGGACTGATTGGCCATGACAAGTGCCTGGGCTTAGGCAAGACTTTTTATAATGAAAAAAAGGAAAAAAAAATTTTAAAAGGTGCAAACACTGCCTTGAGTCTGAAATTACCCGCAAAGTCACCTTTTTCAGCGCTCACAGACACACAATGCACTCTGCCTCTGCTCTCAGCAAGCCATATGCCGCCGCCGCTGCTGGCCGCGTCCTGGGGGATGGCTTTTTTCCCCTTCAGCAAGCCTCCAGAAATGTCATAGAAATTTATATGCTTATTCACAGAGCCGATAAAGCAGAAAACCGGCATTTCAGCTATTTTTGTTTTGCTTTGCAGATGGAGAGTAAGAGGCATAAATCTCTCTCTCGTTGGACTCCGTGGCCTGCCATTCTCTGTTTCGCATCAGACACTGCTTAGCCCATAGGGGCGATTCTCTGGGGTATGGGACCCACCGCTCCCATGCCACCACCCACGTAGAAGAGCTGACTGAGGAAAGGAGCAAAACCCAAGCAATGTTTACTATCCCTTGGCGTACAGAACGCCAAAGGGCCATCACCCTGGGTGTTCAATGGGGATTAACCTGGAGGAGAAGAGCCCACAGTGGCAGGATGCTGCCCTTGTGGCGTCTACCCCGTACACGTGTGTTGGGGACATCTTGTGACCGGTCCTAGTCTACCTACAGATCCTTGGTGGCGAGTCTCCAAAATCAATGGTGTTTCAGTTATTACTGTTGGGCTACCATTTATCCTGAAACTTTACAGCTCTTCTTTGCTCGTGGCTCTCTAGGCTGGGAAATCAGGAAGGGCTTGGCTGAGCAGGTCTCACTTGGAGTCTCTCATGCTGTTACATTCAGATGCCAAGTTGGGAGTCATCTGAAGGCTGGACCGGGCTGGACATCCAAAATGGCGCACCCACAGGGCTGGCATTGACTCAGGGTGGTTGGACTTCTTGCATGGCAGTTGGCATCCCCCAGAGTGAGTGTTCTGAGAGCCAGGTGGAAGCCACATAGCCTTTTCTGACCTGCCCTTGGATGTCATGCAATGTCACTTCTGCTCCTTTCTCTGGGCTACGGCGAGTCACTGAGGTCAGTGCAGGTTCAAAAGGAGAGGACATAGACCCTACCTTCTGACCCAGGGGGTCACAGGAGGGCTCTGAACAGAGGAAGGACATATCTGACTTAGACTTAAGGATCCCTTGGGACTTCCGTGGTGGTCCAGTGGTTAAAACTCCACACTCCCAATTCACGGGGCCCGGGTTCGATCCCTGGTCAGGGAATTAGATCCTGCATGCATGTCTCAACTAAGAGCCCACATGCCACAACTAAAGGATCCCGTATGCCGCAACGAAGATCTCACGTGATGCGACTGAGACCCAGCGCAGCCAAATAAATTTTAAAAAAGAAAAAAGGATCCCTCGGTCTGCCTGTTTGCTCCCAAACCAGCTCTGAACCCCACAGGAACTTTGCTGTGAGTTAAAAAGGAGGGGGCACCAGGAGGAACTTCTGCACCGTCACTAACCGCTGAAATCCCCTTTGGTGAGGACAGACCTACCCCCTCAGGGCTGACGTTCACATAGATAATTTCTGACAAGGTGGGCTTCCAGGGTCAGTAAATTCCTACCATGCCAGGCATCCCAAAAATGACTTGAGGGCACAATATCCCCATTTAAGGAAGAGCAGGGGAAAGGACTGAAGTGGGTAATTCCACCTCAAGCCGCATTCATGGAACAAGCACGCTCGCCTATTGGCTCTACATCTCGCTCAAAACAGCCCAAACGTGACCACCTCTCCCTATCTCTGCTTCCACCTCCCTGGTCTGAGACACCTCATCTGTCACTCGGATTGTTACTGTCCTCCCTGCTGCTCCCTGTGATTTCTACAGTCTGTTGGCCACACGGATCCTTAAACCTGAGTCAGACATGTCCCTCCCCTGCTCAGAGCCCTCTTGTGACACTACCTCCTTCTCACAGTAAGAACTAGAGGAGTCCTTACAATGCCCTGCAACGCCCTCTGGGATGTGAACCCCTGTGACCGCCTTGGTCTTACCTCCTCTTTGTCGCCCCCCCCCATCCTTTCTGTTCCAGCCACACTGGGATCTTTTTTTTTTTTAATTTTTATTGGCAATCGGGGGGAGGAGGCAGGAAAAAGCATAAATGAAATAACATTGGTTATGTGTTAAAAATGTGATATCGGCTGATGGAGAAGTGGGAGTTCCCTGCGTGATTCTATTGTTGTGCTTATTTGGAATTTCTGTTACAAAATGAAAGTGAAGCTTCTTTTGAAGAAAGCTTAATTTTTAAAAAGAAACACCACCATTTGATGAAAATATTCAAGAACCTTAAAAAAGGATGCACTTTTTTTCTTTTAAATATCTGTGTTTAAAAGAAAGTCCTTCTTCCAAAGTCTCAGAACATAAATCTTGATTAAAGCTTGATTTTCTAGGTAATTTGCTAACTTTGGAAATAAGATTTTATAATGAATGAAAAAGTATTCTTTATTATGTTGTGAAATTTGGTCATAATCTTTCTTTAAAAAATTTTATTTTTTAACATCTTTATTGGAGTATAATTGCTTTACAATGGTGTGTTAGTTTCTGCTTTATAACAAAGTGAATCAGCTATACATATACATATATCCCCATATCCCCTCCCTCTTGTGTCTCCCTCCCTCCCACCCTCCCTATCCCACCCCTCTAGGTGGTCACAAAGCACCGAGCTGATCTCCTTGCGCTATGCGGCTGCTTCCCACTAGCTACCTACCTTAGGTTTGGTAGTGTATAGATGTCCATGCCACTCTCTCACTTCGTCACAGCTTACCCTTCCCCCTCCCCGTATCCTCAAGTCCATTCTCTGGTAGGTCTGTGTCTTTATTCCCGTCTTGTCCCTAGGTTCTTCATGACCATTTTTTTTTCTTAGATTCCATATATATGTGTTAGCATACGGTATTTGTTTTTCTCTTTCTGACTTACTTCACTCTGTATGACAGACTCTAGGTCCATCCACCTCATTACAAATAACTCAATTTCGTTTCTTTTTATGGCTGAGTAATATTCCATTGTATATATGTGCCACATCTTCTTTATCCAGTCATAATTTTTAGAATCATCTTTTCTGAGGAGATAATGATTAAAAGGCAACCTAAGCAAAACAAAACAAAACAAAAATTTTATTGGAGTCTAGTTGATTTCCAATGTTGTGTTAGTTTCAGGTGTATAGCAAAGTGATTCAGTTATACATATATATATATATATATATATCCACTCTTTATTAGATTCTTTTCCCATATAGGTCATCACAGAGTATTGAGTAGAGTTCCCTGTGCTATACAGTAGGTCCTTATTAGTTATCTATTTTATATATAGTAGTGTGTATACGTCAATCCCAATCTCCCAATTTATCCCTTCCCCCACCTTTCCCGCCTGGTGACCATAAGTTTGTTTTTTACATCTGTGACTCTATTTCTGCTTTGTAAATAAGTTCATTTGTACCATTTTTTTTTAGATTTCACATATAAGCAATATCATATGATATTTGTCTCTGACTTACTTCGCTCAATATGACAATGTCTAGGTCCATCCATGTTGCTGCAAATGGCATTATTTTGTTCTTTTTTATGGCTGAGTAATATTCCATTGTATATATGTGCCACGTCTTCTTTATCCATTCACCTGTCGATGGACATTTAGGTTGCTTCCATGTCCTGGCTATTGTGAATAGTGCTGCAGTGAACACTGGGGTGCACATACACACAGGATCCTTATGTGTCTTGAACAAACCAGCTGTGCTCCTGCCTCAGGTCCTTTGCACTGGATTGTTCCTTCTGTTTGGAATGCTTTTACCTCAGATATCTACATGGCTCACTCTGTTCCTTCCCTCAGGTCTCTGCTCCAGTGCTACCCCATCAGAGAGCCCTCCTCAACCATTCAACTTAAAATCTCAGGCCTGCCTTACCTCTATCCCTCTTTCCCACACCCTGCTTTATTTTTCTCCATAGCACTTATGGCCCCTTGGCAGATGTCTATTGGTTTGTTTGTTTACTGTCTAGCTCCTCCACTGGAATGTAGGCTCTGGGAGAGCAGGGGCTGCAACTGGTTTGTTCACTACTGCTGTCCCAGTGTCTGCAATGGGGCCTTGCACTTAGTAGGTGCTCAATAAATATTGAATAATATGGGCAGATTCCAGTCCAGTCATAACTCTTGAGGCAAGAGATACAATAGCACCTTAATTCATTTAGACCAGGGAGCAGCCAACTTTTTCTACAAAGGACCAGATAGTAAATTTTAGGTTTTGCGGGCCATACAATCTCCATCGCAACTACGAAACTCTGCCGTTGTAGTATAAAAGCAGCCATCATTAACATTGAAACAGATGGGCATGGTTGTGTTCCGATAAATTTTTATTTATAAAAACAGGCAATAGGGCTTCCCTCGTGGCGCAGCGGTTGCGGGTCCGTCTGCCAATGCAGGCAACGTGGGTTCGAGCCCTGGTCCGGGAGGATCCCACATGTTGCGGAGCAACTAAGCCCGTGCGCCACTGTTGCTGGGCCTGCGCTCTAGAGCCCGTGAACCACAACTACTGAGCCCGTGTGCTACGACTACTGAAGCCCACGTGCCCGGAGCCTGTGCTCCACAACAAGAGAGGCCACCGTGATGAGAGGCCTGTGCACCGCAACAGGGAGTGGCCCCCGCTCACCGCAACTAGAGAAAGCCTACACAGCAACGAAGACCCAACGCAGCCAAAACTAAATAAATAAAATAAATAAATTATTAAAAAAAAAACCAAAACACGCGACAGGCCCGATTCGGCCCACAAGCCATCGTTTGCCAACCCCTGGTTTAGTGACCAAAATGCCCTCTAAAGTCAAAGTTGTGGCTTCTGCTTTCTGGTTCAAGCATTTGAAGGTCAGAGAAGTTGAGTGGCTGCTCTGAGGTCACGCTGGAGGCAAAGAGGGGAAGGGAACCCAGGTCTCCTGATTTTTACTCCGGGCTCAGTTTACTCAACTTGCCTCCCTGTGGGCCACTTGGAGAAGGCCAGAGGGAATGCCAACTCAGCTCAGCGGAGAGGCTTCCATTAGCATCATAGGAAGCTCATATTAAGTGCTAATTGCATTAGGTGCTAAATGCACACAGTGTTAGGCGTTGGTGTCACTGGCCCTAAATTGCTATTAAGAGATGGGGTGGGGAAGGAGAGGCTGAAGGACTGGGACAGAGGCCAGGGGCCAAAAAATCAGGGTTGTTGCAGCTTGGGTCTAGGAAGCTTAGGAAGCAGACTCTGAGATAGAGTTTAAAGTATAGGACAATAAAACTAAGGAGGACCGTTGAGATCGACCCCTGTGGAAGGAAAGTGAAGAAAGCAGGAGTGGGCAGAAGGAGAAGTTGATGTGCAATGCAAGCCCCCAAACAGCCTCGGCTGATGCCCCAGGGAGCTCTGGAGCTAAGGGATGGTCCTTCGGAGGGGTCCTCAGCTGGGCTGCGATGGCCAGGCCTCCCTATCCCTGCACTGATCAGGCATTGATGGAGGCTACGTTGGGAAGAAGAATGACCTTAGGTGAGACACGCAGCCTCAGGAGGCTGACAGTCAAAGGCTATTTGCTGACACCACTTCCATCACCTGGGGCACCAAGTCCTTCCCTCCTGAAAAGGGCTCTGGTCAGTATACCCTGGCACCCACCGCAGGGGCTAAGAGAGAGAAAACGCAGACGTGCTGATGGGAAATTGGAAGGGACAGTAAAATAACCCACACAAGCCAAAGCCAGGGCCATGGTAATTCACAGCCTGTGCATCTGGAATAGAATTGCTCTACTCTCACTTTACCTGTTAGGATTAGCTTTGGCAATGAGTGATAGAAAATCCAAAATAACAGTGGCTTTAACACAGTAGAAGTAGATTTCTGTCAGTGAAGCTGGAGTTACACAGCCCAAGCCTGTTCAGTTAGTTTCACAAAGTTGTGAGAGACTCAGGATTCTTCCATCTTTTTAATCTGCCCTCTTTAGCACACGGGTGCACTTCACGGTTCAAGATGGCTACGAAAGTGCCAGCCATTACCTCTGCAGTCCAGCAACCAACAGGAAGTGGGGAGAGGTGAGGAAGGCATGGCTTTTCCATTTAAGGACACCTCCTGGAAGCCACACAGGGCACCTTAATCCCATTGACCAACAAACTTGGCCAGGTCTAGCTGCAAAGGATTCTGGGAAATGTAGTTTTTATTCCAGATGACCTTTTTTTCCCAAGAAAAACTCAGGAAAAAGTGGAGAACAGCTATTGGGAAGATGTACACAGTGTCTGCTTCAAGCTGACAAATTCTTCATCTCTAAAGATCATCTCTCAGGGAAACCTTCAAGACCCCTTACACCCAATGTCCTGCCCTGGGTACAGCTGATGCCCCATACTCTATAATTCCTCAGCACTTTCACTGGGATTTATGTGTTTTTGTATCGGGACTGTGAACTCCCTGAGGGTGGGGACCTTGTGCTATTCGTCTCCTCCCCCCAGCATGCAGCACTGAGCCAGCTCGTGCATAGTAGGTGCTCCATAAATGCTTGTCGAGCAAATTCCCGGAAAAACCTCATATGAACCTTAGGAATATGTAGCATTTCACGTCTCTATTCATTCCACAATAACTGTATTTTTAAAAGTGCTAACTAATAAGTTTCATCAAACTTGATACACTGCTAAGGAGTCCCAAGGAACCCTTGCAGTTTGAAAAAAAAAATGACAGGTGAGTTTTCTCAAAACTCAGCTACACTGAATTGTGGCTGGAGTGCTGTCGTGAACCACAAGTTTCATTTGCGGCCTTGTCACCTGTATCAAACAGGCCTTGGTGAAAGCCTCCAACAATGCCACTGGGTCCCGTGGGAGGTAAGGGATTGAACCAACCTACCCTCAAACCTGTCCCCAGAAGCCCCCCACCAGGCCACGTTCCTAATGTAGCAGACACTGTTGTTGCCTCGTCCGGATCCCCTCTACCTGGCTGGTGCACCTGCCCATCGGCCGGGGCCAGTGTTGGCTGTCATCAGCTCACAGCTGCCTCCTTCTCGAAGGACTGCTCTCAGTCAATGGGATCCGCTTTCCCCAGCGGTACCTGGGAGGTGACCCCCTACCCAGGGGTCAGGGAGAGGCACAGCCAACGACCAGTACAAAAGCCTGGACTCTTTGCTTTAAGGGGAGGGGACAACTCTGTGGTGAGTTCCCTGTTCCTGAGCTCCCTGTGGGATCAGGGCGAAGTACGGTGCCCAATCTGTCCCAGTTTTCTTGGGACTCTCAATTTTCAGTCTGAAGGTGCACATCCCGGGAAACCCTCATTCCTGGGCAAACCGGGGCAGTTAATTGCCCTCGCCCTCAACTAAGCCCATATCTCTGTTTCGCTGGTTGCCCTGTTTCCCTCTCTCCCGTACAAGTTTCTCTGGAAAGCCCACCCTCAGTACGTCATGTGCACGAGCATCCCCCCACCCCATCCCCGCCCCTTTTCCCCAACCCCGCCCCTTTTCCCCATCCCCGCCCCTTTCCCCCAACCCCGCCCCTTTTCTGATGCTCCTGCCCCTCTGAGTGAGGGCCAGTTCTCACGAGGGCTTCTGGCTGCGGGCAGGGGCTCTTCGGTGATCCGCACCGGAGTTCACAGCTGAACTTAGCTTTCTGGTTTTCTGGTGACTCATCACGCTGCTGCTCTTTTCAGACTTTCAATTTGTAGTTGCCCCCACGTTCCAGCGTCTGGGTCCCCCTCTACGTTCTCCACCCTGGGTGGGTGCTGTGCACTTGGCTGTCTCTCCCACTATTGCCCTTTGACCTAAAACCAAGGCCACTGCTGGTTTCTAGAAGATCAGGCCCTTTTCCTTCAGAGAGGTGGCACAGAGGAGTGAAGTGCAGGCTGGCTTCTAGCCCTGGCCCCGGGGCAAATCTGTGAACCTCTCTGTGCCAAGTTTCCTGATCCTAGAAAGATGGTTCATTGGGTTCTTGGGGAGAGATCATGAAGTACTTGCATCGTGACTGGTCCAGACCCGGCACTCAACAGAATCACTTCCTCCGGGCTCTGGTCGCAGTTTCGTCACCCGTGAGACAAGGCGGCTGGCTTGGATGTTCTCTAAGGCCGCATCACTTCCACACATCTCCCTTCCATTCTGGGTGGGCTGCAAGAGGAGGCTGTTGCCTCGGCTTCTTTGCTAGCTCAGCCCTGTAGCTTGCCCCTCCCTGTTGGAGCTTTCAAGACTTTTCCTGAGGGCCGGATCCTCCTCTCCTTTCTCCTGGACTGGGCTACTGCAGAATCCCTAACATGTCCTCTATCCCCAGCCTTTTCTCCTGCACATCTTCTTAAAATATCACTCTGCTTATCTACTCCCCTCTTTAAGAACTTTCAATGGTTCCCAGTTAGTACACATCGAAGCCCAAACGTATTGGTAAGATGCTCAAGGCTCTCCATCTGGTAGCTAGCTCCAGGTGTGGCCCCCTTGCACAGGTCGTGCCATGACCTCACCTATCACCTCTTTGAACCTTTCCTGGTGAGAGGTCGAATGGGACATTAAGAAGGATGCTCAATTCTGTGAAGTTTGATCCTGCCCCAAGGGCAGAATACGTGGTGCCCAGCTGCTAGAGAGAAGCAGCCCTCTCTCCCCTTTCATCAGCAACCTGCTCACTTTTTGGATACTCAGCCCAGAGGGAGGTCCAAGACGTGGGATTCATGCTATCTACAAACGCCCAAAGGAGCTAGGTCTAGAATCGGGGAATGAAACGGAATGGAAACTTGCAAAGTCCTTGGAGGGTTTTTTTTTTAGGTCTGGCTCTGCGGCAGGGAGGCGGGGGTGAGGGAAGGGATGGGGTGTCCCCGAGGGCCTCGGGAGGAATGGAGGGCTAAGTGGAGGCGGCCACGTCAGGGAGCAGACGGCACTGCGATGAATAGAGACGGGCTGGCTCCGCGTGTCAGGAGCACAGACGGGTTAAACGCGGGGTTAACAGCGACTGAGTCACCATTTCACCTCCCCTAGGAGAAGAAGACTCAGTGTGCCACTTCAGCCATGAAGAAAAAGCCATCTTGATGGTTGGATTTGAGCCACGCCGTACATCAGCCCCTGGCCCGGGAGCGACACTGTGGCTGTGTGTGGCGGTCAGTCCTCCTGGGGTGGGGAGGTGGTAATAGAGGGCTGTCTGCAGTCTCGTCAGCAACTCCCCTCTCTGCCCGCAGTCAAGCTTCAGAATCTGTTGAGGTTGCAAAAGGAGGGGTGGGGCTTGCCTCCTCCCTGGAGCCTTCCTCCCCTGTCTGGGGAGCTGGACACGACAGCTGAACAGAAGACATGGCTGTGTTTTACTCATCACTGGGCCGATTGATCCTGGCCTGAGATGGCTTTTCCCAGGTTGTGGGTCATGGGCAGCCTTTACCATTGGACCTTGACTCAGTCACTTTTGGGCAGAGCCGCCATGGCACACAGCTTTAGGGAAAGCAGATCTCATAAAAATACGACGTGAATGATGTCCCCAAGTGCAACATGGCAGCCCTGCCCATTGGTAACCTGTTCCTTTGGGCACGTTTTCTACACAGGAAAGGCATCACTTTTACCTTTAAGGAGTCAGTTGGTCTTGGGGTCCTGCCTTGGTCTAGCTTGTACACAATTATGAAACGGGAGAAGTTTCTAGCTTCTTCCCCTCCTGGCTTGTCCCCACTATGGTGGAAGGATACGACTGATTGATAGTGTAGGTTCCACCCATTGTGTACTATGCAGATATAACAAGAGTCCAAAGGGGTACTTTACATTAGGCCCACAGAAAGAAGACAGTTTGCCTTCTGAAATACGAAGTATATATATTTCAATTAACAGAGGAATAACTGCGTACATCAAATTCAGAGTAATCAACAGTGCATTGTGCTGTGTAGCCCCAGCTGCTCTTCTTAGTAATGATATTCATTACTACGATCCCTACCCCCCTCCACACACACAACCCAGGGAAGTCTCTTTGCTAGATCTTCTTCTTCCAGGTTTCCCAGAGAGACATTGAGAAGGACTATGACACCTTGTCCCATCTCTGAGGGCCTTGATTGATTAGTGATGTCTGCCAGTGGCTTGGCAGGGAGATTGGGGGCACATGTGCTGTGTAAGTGCCATCGCTACCTTGAAAGGCTGTGTAGGCCAGGCTTGCTCACTTGCTTCAGCCCATGTTCAAAGGCCGCTCTAGACCCAGGCATTTGTGGATGATGTCTAAGGAAGTGTGTTCTCTTGAGGACTGGGTGGATCAGCTTTTTCCTTTAGCTTCCCGGCACCCCCTCCTCTAACCTGAGCACTTGGTTCCCAACCGTGATCAGTCCACTGCTCTAGAGCAGGGAGAGATAGTTTAATTTCCTTCGGGGAGGAGATGAGCCCTTTTCTGATGGAGTCTGAATGAAAATGGACATTCCATTGGAGGGATGCTACCCACCTCCTATTACTGCAGCAACTTAGGAGCTATTCCAGGTCGATAATTTCATGTCTGACATTGAGTGTGTTACAACAGTGGTGATCAATAGATGAATTTGAGCTGAGAAATTAATGGCCGAAAATGACCTTCATGTGATAGCTCAGGCATAGAGCATTATGTTGAATGTGCCTTAACTTTCACTATTGGAAACAAAATGAACGTAGATTTTATTCAAATGTAAGATAATGATGAAACGTGCACAAATCATAAGTATACATTTGATGGCTTGTCACAAACCAAACACACCCACGTAACCACACCTGGATCAAGAAATAGACCCTAGAGAGTGATATCATCAAGATAGTAGAATGGGAGTTTTCTACCATTCCCCCCACTCAAAGAACACAGATTTTTGACATTCTCTCACAGATGACACTGCCTTTGTGGAAGTCTTGGAGTCAGCACACTGTTGGAGCAAAAGTTTCTGAGATTAGAGGCATTGAAGAGGGTAAAAGGAACAGTTTCATTTTACTTGAATCACCCCTCTCCCAAGGTGGCACATCTCAGTACCAAGAAAGACCCCCTCGGCCCATGCTTGCTTCTACAGAGGAAGTGAGAACATGTGAGTGAATGCCTGGCTTCCCTGGCAGTGTGGGATGCTGCCCCAGAAACTCACTTCATTTTTGCCTCATTGAGAATGCGAGGTGAGTTGCATTACTAAGGGGCAGGGAGGAGCTGGGAGAAGAGCAGCCAGAGATCAGAAGGTGTCACATTCAAGGGAACCCCTGTAAGGCTATTAGCCATACTTAGGAGAAACCTTGCAGGCCAGGATAGAATGGGGTGATATATTCAAAGTGCTGAAAGAAAAAAAAAACTGCCAACCAAGAAAACTTTACCCAGCAGAGCTCTTCCTTAGAAATGAAGGAAAGATACAGATTTTCTTAGACAAACAAAAGCTGAGGAAGTTCATCACCACTAGACCTGACTTACAAGAGATGCTGAAAGGAGTTATTCAAGCTGAAATGAAAGGATGCTACTTAGTAACATGAAAACACATGAAAATATAAAATACACTGCTAAAAATAAGCATATAAGAAAATTCAGAGTACTCTAATATTGTAATATGGCGGTGTGCTAATCAGTGAACTATAAAAGTTAAAGGACAGAAGTATTAAAAATAACTTTGGCTACAATTTGTTAATGGATACACCATATAAAAAGATGTAAAGTGTGACATCAAAAACAAAAAATGTGGGAGGAGAGTAAAAGGGCAGAGTTTTTGTATGCAATCAGAGTTAAGTTGTTATCAGCTTACAATAGACTTTTATAACTGTAAGATGTTTTATGTAATCCCCATGGTAACCTCAAAGCAAAGACCTACAGTAGATACACAAAAGGTAAAAAGAAGGGAATCAAAGCATACCACTACAGAAAGGTATCAAATTCACAAAGGAAGATAGTAAGAGGGGAAGAAAGGAACAAAGGGACTGTAAAACAACCAGAAAACAATTAAGAAGAAGGCATTAGGAGGTCCTTACCTACCCATAATTATTTCAAGTGTAAATGGATTAATTTCTCTAATCAAAAGACATAGAGTGGCTGAATAGATTTTAAAAAATGCCTACAAGAGACCCATTCAACTTTAAGAACACACACATGGGCTAAAAGTGAAGGGATGGAAAAAGATATTCCATGCAAATAGAAACCAAAAGAGAGCAGGGGTAGCTATACTTATATGCGTGTGTGTGTCACACACACACACACACACACACACACGAATGTTATTCAGTCACGAGAAAGAGGGAAATCCTGCCACTTGCAACAACGTGGATGAAACTGGAGGACACTATGTTTACTGAGTGAAATAGGTCAGACAGAAAAAGACAAATACTGGATGATCTCGTTTATATGTGAAATAGTTAAGAAAAACGTTGAATTCATAGAAACAGAGAATGGTGGTTACCGGGGGTGAGGGGGTGGGGAAAATGGGGAGATGCTGGTCAAAGGGTACAAGCCTTTAGCTATGAGCTGAATAAGTTCTGGAGACTGAATGTACAGCATGCTGACCATACACTAGTAATACTGTATTGTATACTTGAAATTTGTTAAGAGAGTAGATTTTAAGCCTTCTCATCACACATGCAAAGTAGAAAACTGTGTGAGGTGATGGATGTGTTAATTAACCTGATTGGATAATCATTTCACAAAGTATATGTATATCGAATCACCACGTTGTACTCTTTAAATATATAAAATCTTATCTGTCAAGTATACCTCGATAAAGCTGGACGAAAAAAAAAAAAAAAAGAAACGGACCATGACAATGCATTGGGCTTGTTTTCCAAGCAGGGATGGTAAGACTGTGCTGGGATGAATGTTCTTTGTGTATGTCTGGGTGAGCATATAAACACATTGCACTGAGTATATACTTAAGAGTAGAATTGCTGAGTCATAGGGTATGTTGATATTCAGTTTTAGGTGAACTTTTAAAAATTATTAAAACATTATTTAAAAATAAGAAACATTCCAAACACAGAAAATTATGGGAAGTAATATGAAACACCCATGAACCTGCCACAGAGGTTAGACAAATTTAATATTTCGCCACAATTCCTTCATTTCTCTCTTTCGTATATTAAAAAATACAAATTCCCAAATACAGTTGACCCTTGAACATCATGGATTTGAACTGCGTGGATCCACTTATACGTGGATTTTTTTTCAATAGTAAATACGATAGTACTACAACATCCTTGTTGGTTGAATCCGCAGATGTGGAACCGTGGACATAGAGGGATCGCAGATACGGAGGGCAGACTATAAATTATACCTGGATTTTCGACTGCGAGAAGGGTCAGCGCCTGTACCCCTGTGTTGTTCAAGGGTCATGTACAGGGAAAACCCCATCTCTCCTTCCCTCTCTGCTTCCTTCCCCTCAGGGGCTGGCGTGTCATCTTCTGCACGTTTTAGACGTGTACTATGTATGTACGTATCCCTAAACCACATACACCATTGTTTTGAATGTTTTTAAATTTTACAAAGGTGGTAGCATCCTGTACGTATCCTATTGAAACTTACTTTTATTCACTCAACATTGTTTGTTTGCCACAGCAAAGCAGTGGAAACCTAAACGTCCCGCAATAGAAGCTTCATTCCATTGATTGAAGTAAATTGACAAATACCAACATGTATAAATAGAGAACACAGAATGTGTGCCTTCATATGGGTTTTTTGGTACTTTGACAGGCTAGGTGTGAGAGGCGGGTGAGAGAGATTGTATGTGTGTGTGTGTGATTATATGTGTGACTGTGTAAATACATATGTGTGAGAGTGTGAGTGTATATGATTGTGTGGGTGTGTACGTGATTGTGTGTGTGAGTGTGTGTGAGCCCTTGCATCTGAGCTCGGCGTGTCCTGGGTTGCCTCCGGGAGAGGCACAGGGCAGCCCCAGGCCCAAAGCCCTGGTGGCAGGGGTTGTGGACCCCTACCCTCTGCTCTGCCACTGCCGTGGCCCGGCAGCGGCTATATCTGTCTGCTTTCTGGTTGGAAACCTGTGACTCGGGCTCTTGGCTGTCTGCCTCAGGCAGGACCCTAGGGTTGCCACCAGCAAAGCAGGCTTCTTTGTCAGGCCACCACTGTCAGTGTCAAGGCACAGGGACCAAAGTGCAGCCGGGCTCCTCGGACACGGGGCTGGAACCCACGCCACTGCAGTGACATGCGTGCTCTCAGAGGCTGCCCCAGCCTGCCCCGCGGGGACTTTGCCCCCTGACTCCCGACTGCCACATGCCCTCGGGTCTATTTCTCGGTTAAGCCGAAGCCAGGAGTCTAGAGGACCTGGCAGGATCTGCCACCTCCGAGCTCCAGTCCTTAGTGAGAACATCTGATGGGTTGTTCTCCAGTAACGAGTTGGCTAACTTGGGCCCACAGCCCATGTCTCATCCCCTCAGCCTTGGCCGGGTGGTCTGCGTCTTGGGGTGGGCTGGGCAGGCTATTGACAATTACGCCCAGAACGTCATGGTACCCTCCCAAAGCTCTTCACCCAGCCACATATATGGGGCAGGAGGAGGGTCTCCTGCCCAAGAACGTGAACGTCCTGGCCGTCCGGGTGCTCCTTGTTTAACGAAGTCACCAAGCGCGGCGCGCATTGCTGGTGTCCCACCCAGATTCGCTCCCATCCCTTTTGCCAGGCCTGAGGGACCAGCCCCTAGCTTCAGGGGGCTCTGCTGCCAACAGCCGGGGCTTTCAGAGGGTTGCCCTTAGACTCTGCGGCCTCCCCAGAGGTAGGGAGAGCTGGAAGCACCTAGAAGTTTCCTGTCCCCCTTTCCCCCTCCACCCTGGGGCACCCATCAGCCAGTGACTGGTGTGGAACCCCCCCCCCCAGCTCCATTCCCTGGAGGCAGGACAAACTCTGGGGTGTAAGTTGTCTCCCGGAGTCCTCCCATGGGATCAGGCTGAGGCTGGGACTTGGAGTTGGCATGTTTCCCTGGCTTCCTCCACTTTCCCGTTCTGCTCTGCCGGCCCTTACTGTTTTCTCCTGGGAGCGCATCCCTAATAACTCACCTGCACTGGAAGCCTTGGCTCGACAGGGCTTCCAGCAGAGCCTGAGGCACGATGCCGATCTCTGCCCCCCACCTCGCCCGCCCAAGGGAAAACTAGTGCCCCGGAACCAGGCAGATCTGGTTTCCTCCTGTTTCCATGTGCGAGTTTTTCCTCATGTTTTACCTTCTCTAAGCCTCAATTGTCCTCATCTGAAACATGGGGACACTAAAAGAATCACACCAGAGGACTTTGTGAGGATTTAATGTGGTAACTCATTGAAAGCCCTTAGCAGGCGTACAGCAATCGCTTAAACGCTAGGTCCCGGGGTTGTAATGAGAATTAAGAATATAATGTATGTCGGATGCGCCTGGCACTTAGGAAATGGTCAATGTATTTCCACGCCTTTCCCCACCCTCTTCCAGGGCGTCCGGTATAGGCACTTATGCTTAATTTTTTATGCGATGGACAATCCACATTGCAGGACTGATCAGGGTGAAACCATCCACAGGGAGAAGAATAAAAAGACAAATGCTGAAGAAATGCAGGATGGTGATCGCCTCCACATAACTCACTTCTGGGGTTAATTTTTTTTCTTTTGGTATGTTTTCCCAGTAAAAAAGTTTTTAATTAAAAAAATTCAGACCCTGGGGACTTACAATAAATTTGAGCGCAAAGCTCCTTGGAGAAAATGTCTTGGCTAAATACACGGAACAGATTATTATTATTTATTATTATTTCCATTCCAAGAAATGGCGAACTTTCTTCTGCACTTTTCTTGGTGATTTGTGGCTTCAGCAAGTCTGGCCCATGCTAGAGGGAGAGAAGAGTGATGCCTTTTCGCCTTTAGAGATGCCCCAGGTTTGCGCTAGGGGAGGGGAAGCGGGCGTGCTGTGCACAGCTGTCTCTCCTCTGCATTTATTGCTGTGGCGTTTACCTCCCTGAGGCCTCTTCCTTTTCCAAACCAAGTAATTCAGACCCCATTGTTTACCTCTGCAGAGGGATCAAGGTTACACCCACAGTAAAAATGGAGAAAAGCGACCCAGAAGCTTGGCCCTGAGTCCCGCCCTGACTTGGGGGTTGCTTGCCAAGTTATTCTCAGCCCTGGGAATTACCTTCCAGGCTTGGGAACGCCAGGCCTCTCAGCTGCGGAGTGATTTATGTGCCTGAGAGAGCCCTCTCCTCCTTTCCCATGACTCCTTGCCTGGAGTCCTTTTCCGCCCGGCCAGACTGAGTCCCCAAGCTGTGGAAAAACAAATGGGGAAATTGAGGCAGGGAGAGACTTGAGAGGCGTGTGTGTCTGGTGCAGATGGGGAGCGGTGAGGATGACAGAGCCTGGGCCCGGATTTGAATGCAAATAGTTTATTTGCAAGGAGATCGCTGGAAAAACCAGCAGGGGAGCTGGGAAGTGAGGCAGGAATGGAAAGGAACCGCCTGAGGAACCGTGCAGTCGGTTATCCCAACCGAGGGTGGAGGAGCTGGGCTGTCAGTCATGGCTTGACAGCTGCTCTCGGGGAGGGGGGGTCGCTAGATTTCTAGGAATTCCAGGCTGCTGCCTTCATGGGCACAGTGGGATCCAGTAGCCAGAAAGCTCTCAGGCAGATATGCAGTGCTCGCAATCGGAAGTCAAGGCCACCATGGGCGCCGATACGTTAAGTGCCAAGTGGGGGCAGGCGGGACGTGATGGCTTTTGCTACACCATCCAACTCAGAACAGTCTTCTTTGCCTACGTGCTCACAGTCTGGATTCCTTGTTTTTAAACTTACTTTCCCCCCAAAGAGCTCTCTGAGGAACACTGGTCTCTGGGTAATGATCCATGAGCAGAGTGCAGTCCTGGCATCAAGACATCTGGGGACATACTGCAGCCTCACATGATTCTCTTACAGGCTTCAAGGTGGTATCTTTCAGTGACAGAAACCGGTTGGCTTGGCTTTACCTAGAATTTCTCAGCGGAACAACGGATGAGCACTTATTTTGTTTGAGCACGTACTTACTTAAGCTCTGTGGAACCAGTGTTCCATGGAACACCCCAGAAAGCACAGATTTAGCAAATTAATCAATATCGTGTCTTGTGATGTCCCCTATACACCTTACACGAAAGGAGTGTTGTGGGAAGGGATTAGCACCTGGAGATGGATGGCGAGGAGTTGTCTGGCTCAGGGGACATGCAAGGAGGGCAAAAGTCGCAGGAAGCTGAATTTCAGCTTAAAGTCAGGAAGTGATTTTTTTTCTCACAATAAGAACCGAAAAGGTCTGATCTCCTGCATGGTCAGGCCCTGAGCTTCCTGTCTCCAGGTTGATTTCAGCAGAGGCTGGATCTTTTGGGAATAGACCGGGTTGGGGGCGGGGGCGCTTCTTGCCTTGGGTGGGAGTTGAGCCAGGAGGCCGTAGACCCCTCCTGTCTCTCAGATTTTCATGCTAGACTTAAAGGCGTTGATTCCTAGGTAGACTGGGAGTTACTTGAGAGACGAGTTGTGTTTTACATTTCTTCATGTTTCCCACGGTGTCTGGACTGGTTCTGGGTACGTAAATTTTATAAATAAAAATTATTGAATGGATGAATGAACGAATGAATGAATGGGATTCTGGGGGCCCACTTGCAAAGCTGCTCTTTGGCAGGGTTGACGTGAGATAGATATATATATATATATATATATATATTTTTTTTTTTTTTTTTTTTAATTTTATTTATTTTTGGCTGCATTGGGTCTTCGTTGCAGTGCGCGGGCTTCTCATTGTGGTGGCTTCTCTTGTTGTGGAGCATGGGCTCTAGGCACGCGGGCTTCAGTAGTTGTGGCTCGCGGGCTCTAGAGCGCACGCTCAGTAGTTGTGTCACACGGGCTCAGTAGTTGTGGCGCACGGGCTTTGTTGCCCTGCGGCATGTGGGATCTTCCCAGACCAGGGCTCGAACCCCTGTCCCTTGCATTGACAGGCGGATTCTTAACCACTGTGACATCCGGGAAGTCCCTGATGTGAGGTGTTTAGAACAGGGTCGCCACAGAAGCAGAGGGTGCCTGCGTAGACTTAATAGAAGGCTCAACCCGGACATCAGAAATCTAAGAGACATATGACCAGAATATCTGTAAATTACAGTGTCATTATGTTCCAGCCACTGTCTCATGCTTTCCTTGTTTAACGCTCCTTGCAGCATTCCTCTGAGGTAGGTATCATCATTGTGAACATTTTCTTGATGAGAAGACTGAGGCTTGAGAGGTCACCAGGCTACACAGTGGTGAGGCTTGGATTTGGTTCCGGCCAGCCTGCCTCCAAGGCTGGGACCAGGACCACCTGATCACACTCGTCTGGCTCCCTCATCGCCACCCCAGAAGCACTCTGCGGCCTCACACAGCCCCCAGGGCAAGGGGCGGGCTGAGGAGGATTCTATACCTGTCGTTACCGGTGGGGAAACTGAGGCCCGATGGAGAGAGTGGTCTGTTTGTTTAGGCAGATAAGAGGCAGTGAGAAAGACAGCATATCCGGGGCAGGAAGAGCTCAGCCAATCCCTTGACTCCATTTTCCAGCCCTGTATGGGTGGCATTGTCTCCTTGCTAGCTCAAGACACAGAAGGAGGAAGAATAGGCATCGTGACCTCAGGGAGGAGAGATGCCGGTACAAGAGGCAACGTGGCCATCTGGTTGGCGTTCAGGTGCGCGGAGGCGTCTGGGCCGTCTGCGTTTGCCCACCTGCTTTCCCTGTGAGCCTCCCTCAAGTGATCAGGGCTGCAGCCCTTCATGCCATGCAGGCTGGGCACTGAGCAGGTGTCTGATTTAACAGAGATAACCGCTGCTCTGCTCGTGGTCTGGGAACACACTTGAGGAGGTGGCTTGTCCCTACGTCCTCTGCTGAGCCCAGAAGTTTCCCTGGAAACCTCAGGCCTGAATTCAAGATGCAATGGGACATCTTGTCCCAGAACTTGAAATACAGGTAACGCCAGTCTCCGTCCTTCCCCCTCCCTCTCTCCCCCATCTTCATAAAACGTGCTGATGATCAGATCTCCCCGAATTTTCGAATGACCCCCGCAGTAGCTTACATAACTGCTTCCAATTTCTCACCCCCCCCTCTATCCGTGCCACTGGCATGCCTCCCATAAGAGCTGGGGTCTATTTTCCACCCCATTGACGCTGGACTTGGCCGTGTAACTTGCTGTGGCCTTCGGCGTGTAGATGGAAGTGATGACATGGCCGGTTCCAAGCCTAAGCCTTAAGTGGTACCATGAGTTTGCATTTGTCCTCTTGCATTTCTGTCATCGTTATGAGAGAACATGCCCCAGGGAGCCAGCTGGTGTCAGAAGAACCAGGAGATCTGTGAGCCTGACCTGAACCCAGAACTTGGAGTTCAGTCCAGCCTAGCCCAGCCAACCTGCAGCTGCACACCTGAAACAGAGCCATGCCAGTTCACCCTGAGACCTGTGAGTATGAGAATAAACGTTTATTGTTGTATGTTGCTGCCCAGCAATGGCTCACTGATACCACTGGTATCTTCTGTAATCCTCTTCCCACTTCCACCTCTCTGAGTTTGTGTCTGTGACACACATATTGTCTACACTGCAAGTCACTGAAAAAAAAAAATAGGGAAGGGAACTCCCTGGCAGTCTAGTGGTTAGGACTCGACGCTTTCACTGCCGGGACCCGAGTTCGATTCCTGGTTGGGGAACTAAGATCCCGTGAGCCACATGGTGTGGCCAGAAACAACAACAACAGCAACAAAAAGACGTTCTTAAGTAAAACTGACCTTAAAAGAAAAATAAGGAAAAACAAGGGGAAAAGGTACAGCACAGAAATGCTCAGTCCAAAATTTGCTGGGTGAACTTGTTTCTGAAAAATGCAGCAGTCTGCCAAGGGATGTTAATTTAATTTAAGAAGGTGTGTTGATTGATGGGGCTGGCACATAGGACGGCGCCAGAGTCAGGGATCTGGAGCTGTCATCACACCACATTGTTTCAGATCCTGGTTCTACCACTTACTGTCTGGGTACCTTTGGGAAAGTTACTTTTCCTCTCTAAGCCTCAGTTTCCTCATCTGTAAAATGGGCACCTTCCTCAGAGCATCGTTTGGAGGTTTAAATGAGAAAAAGTGTGTCAAGTGTTTAAGGCAGTGTCTGGCTGGTGGCAAGGATTCACTAAACCAGTTAGCTAGTGTTATTTTTATGTACTGTCACAGCAAAAGCACCGAGTGATACTTTAAAGAGTATCACTGACTCATCCTCTCTCTTAAATTTCCATCCAAATTTTGCTAGCTTTCACTCTTCTGCCTCTGCTGAAGAATCTCCCCGAATCATTTTTGTGTGCACGTGCAGAAAAAAACAGTGCAGTGAACCATGACCCCTGTATTGTGGCCCTGGGTCTTCTATTAGCTTGCTGAGTGACCTTGAACAAGCCAGCTTCAGTCTCTGGGCCTTGGTCCTCTCCTCAGAGAAAGGTTGGGATTGATCTCGTTTCTAAGGGCCCTTGATGCCCATTATTTCGCACGTTCCCTTTGGAAAAGATCTGGAGGAGTTGAAAGAGCTTTTATGAAGATATGATTATAGTTTTGGTATAATAAAGGAAGAACTTATTTTTTCACATAGGGGGTCAGGCATGGAACTGAAGAATCACAGACCATTTGACCCAGAAGGGCCTTAGGAAACTCGCAGTCCAATGATGTTACTTTACAGAAGGGAACTTGACATCCCAGGGCAACTCAGTGGATCACTCGAGGGCATACTCGCCCTCAGGGAATATGCGTTGAGCACCTGGTGTACAGGCCCTGGGCTGGACACTGGGGCTCCAGGTGCACAGGACGCCCTCCACGGGCCTCCGGAGCCTGTTGCAGAGAAAGACGATAAACACGCGTTTGTAATGCAGACGGGTCCACGCTACAGAGGCAGCTGTACTGATGCTAAGGAGAACTTGGGGGCAGCCCTGAATCGAGTCTTAGGGGTGGTCAGGAAGTAACCATAATGGCTAATTCATCTTCATTCTGGGCCACTTTACATGTATTAACTCCAACTCCAATGACTCCGTGAGGTAGGTACTAGTTTCATCACCATCCCTGTTTACTGTGGGGGGGAAACTGAGGCTCAGAAAGGTTAAGTAACTTGTCCTAGGGCACACAGCTAGCAAGCAGCATAGCCAGAATTTGAATTCAGGGAGTCTGGCTCCAGAGTCTGTACTGTTTACCGCCATGTGGTACTGACTCTTTGGGGAGGATGACCTCAGAGCTGTGCCCTGAGGCAGGAGTAGGAGCTGTCCAGGAGAGGGTAGAAGCTGGGGAGAAGGAGGGGCACGTGCAAAATGGTAAATTCCTACCGATGATCATGAGTGTGCTGGGTCTATGGAACTGTGGGCTGAGAGTGTGTATGTCTCCATGCACGTATCTCTGTGTGTCTCTATGTGTGTATTTGTGTATCTATGTGTTGTGCATGTGTCTACGTCTGTTTGTGTGTGTGTCTGTGTCCTCCTGGTGTGCCTGTATATGTCTATAGATACATCTGTGTATGTGTGTCCATGTATGTGTACGTGAGTGCATGTTTGTATATCTAAATCTGCATGTGTCTCTGTGTATGTCTGTGGATATGTTTGTGTGTTCCACGATCATATATTTGTGTATGTGTGTGTCTGTGTAGTTACGTGTGTGCATTAGTGTGTGTGCGTGTGTGTGTGTATGGTGGGAGTGGACAGGGTCGGGAGGTGACTAGAGCTATGCAGAGACCAGATCATGATGGGCTCTGGAAAAGTTTACCCTTAAGGCATAGGGGAGTCGTCCAGTGAACCGAAGCCTCAGATCGATGTTTTAGAAAAGCCACGTGCTCATCTATACATTTTTATTGAGCATCTAGTATGCGTCTGATCCTATTCCAGATTCTGGGGATGAAATGGTGAATAAGGACAAAATCCCTGTTTTGGGGGAGCTTACATTCAAATGAGGAGAGATAGACTATAAACACATAAAAGATGTAATATAATGTCAGGATAAGTACTTAAAAAAAAAAAAGCATGTTAAGGGGCGAGATGATGGAGGCGGCCATTTGAGCTGCAGTCTGAATAAGTGAGCGTCAGCCCAGGACTGTTGCGTGGGGGTGGGGGTGGGGGTGGGGAGAGCATTTCAGGCAGAGGGAGCAAGTGCAAAGGCCCTGAGGCAAGTGTGGGTTTGACCTGTCCGAAGTTCAGCAAAGAAGTCAGGGGGCCTGAAGTGAAATGAGGTTGGGGCCAGAGCTGGGGCTGCTTCCCACAGGGCTTTGCAGCCGTGGGGAGGGCTTTGGATTGTGTCCCTCAAATCATGAGAAGCCACAGGACAATCCCAACCCTGTGGGTGCTGTGGGACCCATGTGGAAGGAGAGGCCAAGTTGTCACACTCCTAAGTCAGTGCCCCCTCCACACTGCCACCTGGAGAGCCAAAACCTAGGTGGACTTTTTTTTTTTGGCCGCGCCGAGCAGCTTGCGGGATCCTAGTTCCCCGACCAGGGATCGAACCCGTGCCCCCCGCCGTGGAAGCGCAGAGTCCTAACCACTGGACCGCCAGGGAAGTCCCTCAAGGTGGACTTTCTGATGTCACGCAATTCATATCACACAGAAAACAAATCTGTTTGCAAGATATGTTCCTGTATCCATTGACTATTCACTAGGTTTAAGTCCCTTTAGTAGAGTTAATGATTGCAAGCAAATAATTTGTGTAGTTTCTTGGAGCCCAGCTAGGCTTATGGTGGCAGAAATTTATCACCGGCTTCCAGACCAAAGTAACTAACACTACCGGCACGGGGTGTGGCATCGTTTCCGGAACACAGTGAGCGCTCAGCAAGCACGTGTTATTATCTCATTGAATTCATCCACGAACCCTTTGAGGTGGGTGCCAGGCATATTTTACACATAAGGAGCATGAGGCTTTGAGAGTTTACATAATTAGCCCAAAGTCACACAGCTAGTTAGTGGCATCCCAGCCCCCAAGCAAAAAGCAATTTCAAAAGGAGTTAGTGATTTTGCTTCCTAGAGCAGATTGCGAAGCTTTTAGTTCCTGGCGTTAGTTGCTGTAAGAGCCTAGGAGAGCAGCTTTGCAGGGGCGGCCCCTTACTGAGCCAGGTGTGCGTGGGGTGGGGGGGTAATGGGTGAGTTAGGCTGCCCAACATCAGTGTCACTGCCAGGGTCATCATTAAAGCACTATCTGTCCATGGGGCTGGGCTGGACCCTGGGCTGAGCATCCCTGCTTAGAGAGTCTTTCCAGCGTGAGTGGGCCACGCAGATGGCAACAGCCAAAAGGGAGATGAAAAACATCTGAGGGAGCCCTAGAGGGGCCCAACTTACACAACTGAAAACCTAACAAATTCCACAGGCACTTGGCCCGATCACGAGGCTTTGCTTCCGTAGACGTGGACTCGTCCGGTCGCCTATGGGGCGTGAGGGACCCGGTGGGAGAGGCAGGTGGCCTCCCTGGAAGATGTCATGAGGTTATTGTCAGAACTAATCAAGAGACAAGGCAGGACTGTAAGTCACCCGATTGGTCCCATTATCAGCGAACAAACTGCTGTCCCCAGCTCTTAGGAAGGACATCCCTGTAGAAACACCAGGTATGCTCCCTTCGGACCTGTGAGTGAGGGGATGGTGTTAGGGGAGGTGTGCAAGAAGACACCCTCTGTTGTCCCCCCGGGGCCAGACCAGTGTCAAGACAAACCCAAATAAAAGCCAAGCCAACCCTGGGAATTGGGGAAGCTTAGTTTTTTTTTTAATTTTACTTTAAATTTTAATTTAGCTTAATTGTTAATAAAAATTGTATATATTTAATGTGTACAACATGAAGATCTGACAAACACATACGCAGGTAAATAGTTACTATGGTCACACGAATTCACGTACCCATCTCTGCACAGTTACCTTCTGTCTGTGTGTGTGATGAGGGCACCTGAAACTACTCGTTTGACACGTCGCCGGCATATGACAGAATATTTTCAACTGTGGTCACCATGCTGCACATTGGATCTCCAGAACTTATTCCTCCTACAGAAGTGTAGCTTTGTGCCCTTTGACCAACATCTCCCCACATTCCCCACCTCCCCGCCCCTGGTAACCACCATTCATCTCTCTGCTTCTACATATTTGACTTTGAGATTCCACCTGTGAGATAAAGCAGTCTTTGTCTGTGTCTGGCTTATTTCACTCAGCATGATGGCCTCCAGGTTTACCCATGTGGCAGGATCTTGGAAGCTTGGTGTTTTCTTTCCTGTGATTGTATGACAAATCACACCCGCCCCCTCCACAACTTACTGGATTAAAACAATCATTTCTTATACTCACAGATTCTGTGGATCAGCCGTTTGGACAGGGCAGGCGGGGATGGCTCGTCTCTGCTCCAGTGTCTGCGCAGCTCAGCTGGAAACCCTGAAGGTTGGCGGCTGGGGCCATCTGCAGGGTTGTGCATGCACACGTCTGGTGATTGATGCTGGCTGGCGGCTGGGGGACCGCAGCCCTGCTCCCGCCTCTGTGTGAACGCTCTCCAGGAACTTATTTGGGCTTCCTCACTCCGGGTACCCAGTGTGAGCTTCTCAGGAAGCGAGAAGCAAGGTAGAAGCTGTATCCTTTCATGACCTGGCCTAGGCAGTCATGTGGTATCTCTCCCCCATGATCTATTGGTCAGAATCTATTGGCCACCAGCCCCGCTCAAGGAGAGGGAACATAGCCCCCCACCTCCCAGTGGAAAGAGTGGCAATCACAGTGTTAGTGAGCATGGGGGATGGGATACATATTTTTGTGGCTACCTTTGAAAAATCATCTGCCACACCGAGTCTCACGTGTCCCCCTGGAGGGCTGTGCCCGGGAGAATAGAGCTAAGCGTGCCTCCCCCTCCATCACTTAGCTGTGAGGGCGGTGACAGGAGAAGGGCCAGGAAGCTGGCAGTGGCCAGACTGTGACATTTTCCCAGTGACTTTTGCTAGGACAGTACTGTAAGGAACGACACCAAAACCGGAGGACACTTAAGAGACAACCTTTATTTGGGTACGCTCCCGGGCGAGGCTCACTGGTCCGAGAGAAAGGGGCCAGAGAAGTCGCGCCCGGGCGAGGGTTTGGGCAGAATTTATAGGGGAAGAAGGGAAAGGGATGGTGAATCCGGGAGGGCGCAGGGTGTTCCTTACTCGGTGGTCTCTTCAGGTGTCATGGGGGACCGTTAGTCCCGCCCCTCGAAAGGCGGGAAGGCTGGGCCGGGTGGAAAGTCCCCAGGTCAGTTCCTGGAACTGGGTGGTCCGGAAAGTCTCTGGGTCAGTTTCTGGAAGTGGGTGGTCCGGAAAGTTTCGGCCTGATGCAACCTGTGGGTCTGATTGTGTTCCCCTGCCTCGGGCCAATTGGCCTTACATCCCGACATCTTTTGGTGTAATGGGGCGGCGTTCTGATCTCTGGCTACTTCATGCCGAATGGGGGCGTCCAAAGGGGACTAGTCGGGCGACCAGAGGTCCGAGGCTTAAGGGAGACCAGTGGAGGGGGGGGTTCTGTAGGAAGCAAGGTTTAAGGGCCGAGGAGCATTTGGTTTGTGGCCACCCGAGAGACTTTCTCCATGCCCCTGCGAAGGAACCTAAGAAAACAGGGAGCAAGCATACTAGAAAGAGGGTGCGGTCCGGCCTTGAAAGAGGGGTGTCAAAGAGTCCCTCTCTCGTTAGGCTGAGGGCCTCTATGACTTGGGGGCAGGAGTGGGAAGGGGAGGTCCCAGTATCGGAGATAGGCAAGAGGGAGGCCGGGTTTAGGCGGCGGGGGCAGAAGTCGGAGAAGATAGCAGGGTTTTCAATTAACAGCAGGTGGAATTCCTGGATGCGGGAGGGGCCCAGGAGGGAGAGAGACTTGTGGCCTAGGAGATCGACCAGCCGATGGGAGGAAAATATGGTTAGTGGGTGGACCAGAGTCAGTTTGAGTGGTCAGTTCGGCTGTCGCTGCTAGAGCCCGAAGACATGGTTGCCATCCCCGAATGGTTGGGTCTAGGTGTTTGGAGAGGTAAGCCACGGGGCGGTAGGAAGGCCCTACAGGCTGGGCAAGGAGTCCAATGGCTATTCCGGCGGAGCGTTACGGAGGGTGAGAAAGGCCTGTCGAGCGGCGGAAGAAGAGGTGAGGGGGTCCTTGAGTTTCCTTAGCGGATCCCAAACTTGGGGATTGATTGGATTTGGTGTGATTGGAAGAGGAATAGGAGGGGGAGAGTTCTAGAGACAGGCCGAGAAAAGGAACCAGGAGTTGGGAGAAGGGGACCTTAGGGTCAAGTGTAACCAGCTGGAGGGAAGCATAAGTGGAAAAGGACATCCCGGCCTAGCAAGAGAACTGGGCAGGATGGTATGACTAAGAAGGAATGAGTAAAAGGTAGTCCTTCGATCTGACATGGGAGTGGGCCGGTCTGGAGTGGGAAGGATGGTTTGCCATCAGTACCCATGACCGAGATCTGGGAAGGAGAAACTGGCCTGAAATAGATAGGCAGAATCGAATAGGTAGCCCCCGTTTCCACCAGAAATGAGATGGACTTACCGCTCTCTGTAGCATTACCCTGGGCTCGGCGAGGGTGATAGGGGTCTTCGAGTCTGGGCGCCGTCAGTCGTCAGCCAATCCCAGCAGTTTGAGTGGTAATGCCGTTGGGTCGGCCTGCCCCCCGCGTGGAGGCGCTGAGGGAGGGCCGGTCGTAGGGCAATCTCTCTTCTAGTAGCCCATTATCCCGCAGCTGGGACAGGGCTTAGAAGGAGATCAGGGATTGGCACACTGGCGAGCCCAGTGGCCTTGTTTTTCCGCATTTGAAGCGGGCCCCGGGCGGGGTTGCCTTTTGTAGACCCCGTGGATGCTGTGATCCATGGGAGATGGCCGGCCTTCGGGCGGCTACAAGAGGTTGGGTTTGGAGAACCACCTTTCGGTGCATCCGAGCCTGTCGGCTGGATTCTGCCAAATCCTCATGGCCATTATAGATTTTAAAGATCATCTTTACCAGATCTCGACTAGGGGTCTGAGGGCCGTCTTCTGCCCGTTTTAATTTCTTTTGGATGTTCGGGGCTGATTGGGTAATAAAATGGGTGGCTAGGACCGTTGCCCCTGCCGGGGTGTTGGGATCCAGTCGGGTGTAGAGAAGTAAGGCCTCTGTAAGGCGATTGAGAAGCAAGGAGCGTGGGAGAAGGAACCGTTGAGGGAGGCGGGCGAGCGGTTGGAAGAGCCGGAGCGGGTTCGGGAGGAGGAGGAACCGCCTCAGGGTAGGGTGGAGGTTGGAGAGGCGAGAGGTTCGGATGGTAGGCTAGTGGAGAGAGATCATCGTCAAAGGAAATTAGGAACTTGGATTAAGGAGGTATCTAATGCAGAGGGAAGGGCGGGAGCGTAAACACCAGAAGGCCTGGACATAGGGAACCTCAGACCACTTGCCCGTCCTGCGGCAGTAATTATCTAGATCACGGAGAATGTTAAAATCGAAAGTCCCTTCAGGAGGCCATTTGGATTGATTGTCTAGAGGATATTGTGGCCAGACCACAGTGGAATAGTAAACAAGCCGTCGGCGACGGAGATCTTGGGAGAAACCGAGAACTGTAAAATTGGCTAGGAGACACCCCAGGGGCGTCTTAGGATCTGGTTTTGATTGTGAGGTTCCCATGACGCCCAGTCTGTCCTTGAGTTAAGGGAGAGGGAGAGAGGCGTCCCTGGTCTCAGTCTCCAATTCACGGCAGGTCGGAGGGCAGTCAGGCGATTGGGACGTCTCCACAGTCGCCTAAGGCCCGGATAGAGAACGGAGGAATCCCTGACGCGGCCGCAATTAAAGACAGGGAGTCCGGTGGGTAGGAACGCCGGGGGTCGGAGGGGAACGAAGGAGGGACTTTCTCCGCTCCTGCCGGATCGGGTGGGTGAGCAGAGGTTCCCTAGTTGTCTCCTGGGGGAGGAGAGAGTTTGGTACCCCTCCCCGGTTTCGGCACCAAATGTAAGGTCGAATCTTAAATGGCACCGCGAAACAGAGGAAAGCTTCAAGTGAGCTTTACTAAGGAGCGCTCTCGGGCGAGGTTCACTGGCCCGAGAGAAAGGGGCCAGAGAAGTCGCACCCCAGGGTGGGCGCGAACAAAATTTATAGGGGAAGAAGGGAAAGGGGTGTGGTGAATCCGGGAGGGCGCAGGGTATTCCTTATTTGGTGGTCTTTTTGGTTATCGTGGGGGACCGTTAGTCCCGCCCCTCGAAAGGCGGGAAGGCTGGGCCAGGTGGAAAGTCCCCCAGGTCAGTTTCCGGAACTAGGTGGTCCGGAAAGTCTCCAGGTCAGTTTCTGGGACTGGGTGGTCTGGAAAGTCTCCAGGTCAGTTTCAACCTGTGAGTCTGATTGTGTTCCCCTGCCTCGGGCCAGTTGGCCTTACAAGTACCAAGTCGCAGGACAGCCCCCCTGCTGGGGAAAACCACACCTCGAGGCCCACGTGAATGATGTCCAGGTCACTTCAGACCCTCCACCTCACATGGGTACCAGCCAGAACTGTATCCCTCCTCAATCCCACCTCCTCTGCCAAAGATCTGAGTGGAAGTAGTTTATGTGGGAGGTGACCCCAGGAAGCACTGGTAGGGCTGGGGACATGGGCCAGGGAAGAGAAGACAGGGTGTAGCACAAGCCAGCTACCATTGGGGGTGACTGACGCTGAATCCCGCCAGGAAACCCTGGGAATGACCGTGGGGCACGTGCCTCGTACTTGTTCCATCCTAGGAGTGAGGGAGCTGGGGCATCTGTCCTCCAGTTCCCATCAGGCATTAGCAGAGGGCTGCCCCTGGGGGGGTGATAATTCCCTGGCATTTCTGGCCAGCGGAATGGGTGGGCAGAGCAGGCTTTGGTGGCTAGAGACACCCTCAGGCAGAGATGCAGGTGCTAGCAGCTGGGAGTTAGGACCACATGCCAATGTCATGGTAAGAATGAGGGGGACGGAGGCGGGGTACCCATAGCATCTGCTACAAACCCTTTTAGCTTATTTCCACTACTGTGCTCATTTGCTATTCACTGAATTCTGCCTTAAAGTGTTAGCTATATTTTACCGTGAACAACACTTGCAGAAGCTCCTCCCTGTAGCCCCAAACCGCCATTTGTGGCAGGGATCGTGTAACAGGGGGCTTGAGATGGCAGGCCCTGCAGTGTGAACTCTCTGGGTTTGAATCCGGGTTTTAAGTGGCTCTACCACTTACTAGCTGTGTGACTGTGGACAAGTCAGTTACTTAACGTCTCCAGGTTTCAGTTTCTTTACCTGAACATGAGGATACTGAGAACACAGTGTTGTGAGGATGAAATGGGTTCATTGATGAAATGCGTTTCAACTGGCGCCTGCTTCTCAATAGAGCCCACATAGGCTGTTCTGCTCAGCTAAACACACTCCTGGCCAGCCATGGGCTGCATCCGTGTCTCCACGCATGCCGAGAATGTCTTCCCTGCATTACACGGAACCTTCTATCCCTCCTTCAAGGCTTTGGCCACATGGACCGGATGTGCCACCCTCCTTCCTTCCTCTGAGCCCATGTACATGCTATGCCCCCCATCTGCAAGGTTCTCTCCCACCCTCTTCACCAGACTAGCTCCTTCTCAACCTTCAGCCATTTCCTCAGGCAAACCTTCCCTGACCCCCCCCCCCATCCCCAGACGGACACATTCCCTGTCGTATCCCCCGATGCCTCCCCTTCTTGGAACTTCTCCGAATCCTCCTCTGATGACTAATTAGGTAACTGGGTGTTTAATATCCATTTCCTCAGCTAGGATGTGAGCTCCCCGGAGGAGGGACTGGGTCTGTCTTGTTCACCGTTTGTGGCAAATACAGAGGACTGGCTTGTGCGACATGCAGCTAGTTCTGGAGACGTTTTTGGTTTTCATCAGTTGGGGAGCTCAGCGAGTCTTGTGCTGACTCGTGCATGTGACGACAGGCATCCGTTTTGTTGGGTGGGTCGTGGCAGAGGTACTGCCTTCCAGCCAAGGCGGTGGCTTTCTGACCACGCTCCACATCACGACAGAGCCTTGGTAGCCTGCTCCTGCAGTGTGGTTTGGGGAGCTCCTAAAAGCTCTGTCTTGAACTTGTTTCTATAGCCTTGCCAAACAGTCTGCGATGATTACTTTTCTGCTCAAATTTGCAAAAGTGGATTCCATTCTCTGCAGCTAATCCCAGACCCCTGGATCTCAGGTGGTGCCCGGTACGTGGTTGGTGCTCAATATAACTAAATAAATGGTTGAAAGAATCAAGAACTCTTTACCCTGCAACCTGAAGACTGTCCTCTACATGTGCTTCAAAAAGTTCAAGTCCATCAGAAAGCCCTTGGACCCTTCAGCCCTTCTGCTCTCTTCTCACCACGACAGAGGAGTCGGCATTTACCTGAATGTCGTCTTGATTTATTTCCTCAAGTTGAATTAGTAGGAACCCCAGGCCTTTGCAGCTCTGAATCAGCTACGGAAGCATCTGTCCTTAACCTTGAGAGATGCTTAAGAGCTCAGAAGTGGACACAGCGTAAGCTATTGCAGAGGGGGACGCCCTGGCTTAGTCAGTGACATTGAGGGTGTGATTCCCAGGCTTGTTGGGTATTACTGATGATGCTCCCCACGTCTCCCTCCTAACTGCCCCCCGTAGCTGAATTCATCAGGAAGACCATGCGGCCTGCTGGGTATCTAGTCTCCACCTGGGCCTTTGCGTGGCCAAAGACCTTGCCCACCTCTGCCCTGGCCAGACTGCACCTGCATCTCAGCCTCTGGAGCTACAGTGGGGCCATCCTGCTCCAAGAAGATGCCAGCCCCAGCATCCTCCACCCAGAGTCTCTCTGTTCAGGAAGCTAGCTCTGGTCAGGCGAGAGTGAGAGTGGTGACTGTCTCTGAGGATGTGAGAAGGCACTAAATTGAGAGGCTCTGCCCCTGACAGTGGACTTGCCCTAGCTGTGACCCACCCACGGAGGTCCAGATGCTGAGCTGGCCTTGAGCTGAGCCACCCTCCCTGGGTACATTCTTCTCACCATCTGCTATGCCCAGATGGCCAGAACCATCAGATAGATGCCCTTCGGGCCCAGAGTGGAGGGAAGTACCTCAGTTGACATGAACTAAAGAAGGGTCCTCCCCTCCTAACATGGTAGAACAGATTCTCCCGTAAACCCTCAGGGAGTGGGGGGGAGGGCAGCAGGCAAGGCTGGACCAGGTGATGACAGGTGTGCTGACTGTAATCACTCAGCTTGAGCAAGGCGCCCCGACGCAAGCAGGTGAACGAAGGGGATTGATATCTGTTGGGAATGATATTTGTTAACACTTTTAGTGTGCTACCTGTGAATTAGATTGTGGTCCTAGGAAAATCTGGGCAAGCTGCGTGATACTTGCCACTGTCTTTTGGGAATGTCAGGGTTCAAATTAGTAAATGAAATCCTGGGTCATAGATCCAAGGATTTAGTAGGGGCTGAGACCAGGATGGGGTGGGGAGGCTGGTAGGGTGGACCGTGCTTAGTTCCTTTAGAAGGACTGCAATGGAGAAGACACCATCCTGTCTGTGTTAGTAGTCGGGGAAAGGTTTGTCCCTTGGTGGGGAACAGCTGTAGCACATGCCAGGCCATTATTAACAGGACAGGGCACTGCACTTGGTATTTGCCATATACCCAGGCAGCATGTTCCACACATTTAACAACCGGCAGGGCACAGTCCCTGACCAATCAGGACAGACACTGGTCCCAGCGCTGTGGGCCTTAACTGTTTACATGCTGGTTTGTGCCGAGGTCCAGGGTCGGGTGGGGGGGGGGGGCGGGGAGCGGCAGGGATGGTGGTGCAGGAGCACAGGGTGAGCGTGTCTGGGGAAGGCTGGATTGGTGGGAAGAGCTTGGGGGTGGGATGGGGAACTCGAGGCTGTAGTTATCTGTTACCCAGTCTTAAAGTATGGCAAGAGTCAAATAGCTAGAATATCTGTACCTGTGAGTACTAAGTATGTCTGGACTGTCGCTGATGCGAGAACACCCCCGACGAGGGCTTGCTGGGACACTGAGACTTGGGCGAGCTGTAGGGGAGGGGAGGGGGTAGCCCTGCTCGGGCCATGAGGAATGGGGGGCTCGACCTCCAGGGTCAGCCCCAGACCTCACCCTGGAGTCGGCAGGAGCCCAGACTGGCAAAATAATTACAGCCATCTCCCCAGCAGCTAGCAGGGTTTGTGGAACGTTCTGAGTTTCCACTGGATGTTAAAGAGCCCGGTGAGTAATGGCCTCGCCGCCTCATCCCCACCCTGGCCTCAAGGGACCACTGGCTCTTCTGCCTGTGTCTTGGAGCTCCTGGCACGTCCCACTGTCCTGGGTCTCTGGGGCCTGCACTGGGCTGGGCCCCTCTCCAGCTTCTGCCTGCCTTTTCCCAGAGGACTGACTGGCTCCAGTTCTGGCCCCGGGCTATCCTCCTCCTGCCCCTCTGATCTGGCTGCTTTTGAACACTGAAGCCTGTTCGGAATGGGCCTGGCATTCTGCCCTCGCCTCTACTCTGTCTGCTGTGACTCACCAGAACTTCCCAGGGTGGAGCTGCTGCTTTGGGCGAGACATTGCCCCAGCCTTGTCCCTCCTTCTCCAGGGAACCCCGTGGCCAGGCATTTGAACTTTCCACAAGCCATTTGAACTGTCACGTTGATGGGTTTTAAAGCCCTGGCTTGGTTGGTTCAAGCAGCCGGACCTGCATCCCAAATGACAGCCCCTGCTTGTGGGAAGGCTCTTGGGTGGCGAACACCTTGGGGGGCCTATTGGTGGCCCACGTGGGGCATGTCACATCACCTGGAGAGTTGAGCCAGGTCTTGTGAATCATTGAAAACAAAACGATTCTGGGGGCTCTTTCCAATATTCTGAGCTTTAAAGCCCAAACTCGGGTTCAGCGTCTTTGCAGTCTCAGTGGACAGTGCCCTGGACACACAGCAGCACGGTAGAGAACGGGCTTCCCTGCTCCTACATAGGACACACGCTTCCGCTTCACATTTTACTATTTCCGAAATCAGGATGCCATCATTTCCATTTGACGTATTCTTGCCTGCCTGCCTTGCCTCCTTATCCCCCTTTCTTTTCTTAATATCTTATGACTGAGGAAATCCGAACCTACAGATTGATGGATCAACTAATCGGGGACCCCCTTTACTGGGGGGTGGCACCGTCACCGCCTGGCAGCCCATATTTCTTCCTGGGGGGTGTTTGCCCCGGCTCCTAACACACAATAGGTACTCAGTAAATATGTGAGTGACGAATGAATGAATAATTAGTTGTTAATGCCCTCGCTCCAAATAGGGCAGCGGTGGAATTTAACAGACATCCTTCAGGGTTGCAAGGGGTACCCTCTTTGCAAAAACTGGGAGGCAGAGAGCGACCAGTGGGAGGCGGGGGGTGTTATCACCCAAAGGGCTTTTGTAAGTTGGATCCGCTTCACATGTACTCACGGGGTGGGGGGCAGGCTGAGGGGGCAGCAGCCCCCAGAGGAATTTCTTCTCGTGGGATGCAGAGACACAAGAGACCAAGGGGAGCCTGGTCATGCTTGTCGGGGCCCTGTCCCCTCTGCCTCATTCAATGGGCCAAAGCACATTGTAGGGTCAAATCCAGAGTCAAAGGGTGGGGAATATATTGGGGAATATAAGGGGAATACTTTGCCCCTTTAGTGAGAGGAGCTGCAAAGACGGTGAAGGGCACAGCTAAAGGGAAAGGCGAGGAATGGGGGCCAATAATGCAATCTACCCACAAGGTAATGTTTTGACCAACTGCTGCCTACCTCACAGTACCAGCACCTTCCCCGAATGGCACAAGCACAGAGGGAAGCGGAACAGAACACACGTCCGGAGCCTTGCACGGTGCCCGGTATGCTGCTATAAGGAGCAGCCTTGGACTTGGAACCCAGGTCGCCTGGCTCCCAGGCCTGGGACTCTTCTGACGCATCACGATGCCGCCTCTATACAAGTTCATCACATGCTGAGGCAGCTTGTCAAACCCAGACAAGTCCTGTGGCTATTTTTTCCGCTGACTTTTCACCAGGGGGACGCCAGCCAAACAGAGCGGGTGTCACGGGCCTGACGGGTGTCAAGCCTGGTGTGTGAAGAACGTCCGGGCGCGTTATCCATCCTCCCTCATCCCCCAAACACTTATCTCATTACGGAGGGGGCGAGGGGGAGTCGGGCAGGGAGGGAGGCAGCCTGGAAGTGTTTATTCTCTTACACAAGCAAGACTCCTAATTAGTAGGTGATTCTGCGAGATGAAGCCCAGGTGGGGAATCAAGATGGGGGTCTGGAGTGGTGCTCCAGGCTCCCCTGATTACCCAAATCCCCAGCTGGGGTGAGGACCCCTCAGGTGGGGCGGGAAAGCAGGGGGAATATTAGTTTCCGATACAACCAGAGACAAGAGAATAATTCGACGAGACCGTGTCGAACAAGCAAAGAGAGAAAAGCTCTTTGAGTGCAACAAGGAGCCGGGTTTTAAAATTTCATTTGCACAGCGGCAGGTCTTGCCAATTGGATTCTTTCCAGAAAGCAATCTGCTAAGTCTGACAGTCGGAAGAAATGCCGGGCTGCTGAGCGAGGAGAGGCTGGGTTTTTTTAAGGGTTTATTTTTCATCCAGGTCCTTTGTGAGCAATGGCTTTTTTTTTTTTTAATGCCATTTTAAAAGAAAAAGACATGCAGCGATCCTCTTTGTGAGGCGGGAAAGGGCTTCCCTGACCATCTGGGCCTCAGAGGGACTCGGGGAGAGGTGGCCTTTGTATGGGGGCAGTTAATGCCCGCGCGGCCGCCGTTTATCTTTGCTGCCACTCACACGCTGCTGGCTGGCCCAGGGCACACGCAGCAGCTCAGAGCTGTCCTCCAGGTCCTTATCTGTGTCACGGGCAGGAGACCGGAGGGGGAGCAGTGGGGGGCTATCTGAGCCCACCCAGAGGTCCATTGTGTTGGCTGCACAGAGCGACAGATCCGCACCGCAGAAATTTCTTTGCTCAGCCCCATTCTTCAGGGCACAGCATCCTCTCTCTCTTTCTCTCATTCTCTTCCTTGCATTCATCCCCCTCCTGCCAGCGGGGCTGGGGGCTTTGGGGCGAGCACGGATTCTTGGCCGAGGCCAGCTGTTCTGAGAGCATTTTGTTGCACACACACGCACACACCCTCCCAGCCCTGCCTGTCAGCCGGGCTCCGGAGCCCGAGCAATCTTTTTATAGAAACGCTGAGGTGACGCGGCTGTCTTGTGGCGGGTCCTTGCCTGAGCGCTGGGGCTGTTTTGTCCTCGAAGATTGCCCTCCGGCAATGCCGGGCCAAGGAAGCTCGGGCAGACTCTGTTTCCCCAAGGGAACAGCTTTGGCAGAGAGAGCTTTTTAGCTGTGCAGGGGCTTGGGCTATTTGGGGGCTCCTTTGGGGAGCCTGTTTTTATACCTTCCAGGGCTCACTTTCACACACACACAAGATCATTTGAGCCTCATAATAACGCAACGTTAGAGGGTGTAGATCCGTCCCAATTCCTGGATGAGTAAACTGAGGCACAGAGAAGCCACACTGGTCTGATTTTACCAGCAGGGAAATTGCATAAGAGCAAAGTGAAGTAAATTGCCTACACCTCATTTGTTTCCATCCCAACCCACGAGATTTCAGGGTACACCGCCTATGCCCTTGTAGATTTCAGGATACACCGCTTATGTCCTTGTAGATTTCAGGGTACACCGCCTATGTCCTTGTAGATTTCAGGATACACCTCCTATGTCCTTGTAGATTTCAGGATACACCGCCTATGCCCTTGTAGATTTCAGGATACACCGCCTATGCCCTTGAAGATTTCAGGATACACCGCCTATGCCCTTGAAGATTTCAGGGTACACCGCCTATGTCCTTGTAGATTTCAGGATACACCGACTATGCCCTTGTAGATTTCAGGATACACCACCTATGCCCTTGTAGATTTCAGGATACACCGCCTATGTCCTTGTAGATTTCAGGATACACCGCCTATGTCCTTGAAGATTTCAGGGTACACCGCTATGTCCTTGTAGATTTCAGGGTACACCGCCTATGCCCTTGAAGATTTCAGGATACACCGCCTATGCCCTTGAAGATTTCAGGATACACCATCTATGTCCTTGTAGACAGCTATTAACCAGCTCAACATCGCTTGCTTTAAAAGCAACGTGACCTCGCCTCACTGACATGTCACAAGGTCCCTGACAGCAAAGCTGCTTTATACAGTAAAAGGCAAGGTCTTGGGGACCCAAAGTCACAAAGAACCATGGCCCCTAAGACCAACATAGGTGTTTGAGATTAAGCCAGGAGAAGACAGGGGCTGGGAGAGTGGGGTTGCAGAGACAGAAATAGGACTGGAGGAATCTAGCCCTTTCTTCCTGGTTAGGACCATGTTTATGGCAATGAGAAGATGGGAAGAACAAAAGTTGGAGGGGGGGATGGGGAGTATTGGCAGGACCATCCCTTTGGGTATCTGCTACGGGTGGTTGGAAGTGTCTAGAATTGCTCAAAATTTTAAATCCAGCCTTGGAGAAACATGCTGGGTACTACCAGTTGTAAGTTTTTGCTTTAGATGGGCACGGACCTTGGAAGAGCCAGCCATCTAATTCTGTGTCTTTAGGGCACGGCCCTGCATCTGGAAGCTTTTGGCTCAGGGAGGTGGCTCAGGGCTGTCCTTGGCACCAAAGGATGAGGTGCTATGGCACCCCCAAGCCTGGCTCAGGAAGGGGCTTCTGGACCCGGGCTCATACCATCAGCCCTATTAGTTGCCATAGAATTGAAATGCTTCTGCGTCCGTTGTCCTAAGTGTCCCCTGCCCACTGGCTGCCCTGACACAGCTCAGAGCACACAGGTCCCTGACCCAGGGCTGAGGCTAGCACCCATTCAGAATGGCGGAGGCCCAGGCTGTTCCAGTTGTTGAGTATTTTGGATGTCACCCCCGTGGAGCCCTGCGGCTCGCTCCCACAACCGCATGGGTTTTTGCTCCCGCCCACCCAAGGCCTCTGAGCTCAGCAATGCCAAACGCTCAGCGAATTCGGGTTAAGCTGGCCTTGCTGCATTCTGTGAGCCGCGCCGCCCAGAGAATAATAGCAGCTCCCAGGATGTCAGGAAAACAGCCCCTGTTGATTTTCCAGCCCTTGAATAGCAGCTTCGGGGAAAATGTTTCTGATTTGTGCGGAGGCTCTCCCCTAGCCCCGGCCCCCGAGCGGCCGGTGTAATGCTTCTTTTCATGTGGCAGGATCGGATACGACCAGCGTGGGTTCTATCTGTCAGATATTACGAGTGGTTATTACCGTGGCAGCCCAGCTGCCATGCAGGGCTCGGCCCTCGCTCGGGGTCTGGCGAGGCGCGGCTGTCGTATCTGAATTTCTTCATCTACAAGATCTGAATCCAATCTAGTGGCTGCGAGCCTGTTTGTGTAGCAGAAAGGAGGGGGGATGGGGTGGGGGAGGCCCACGTGAGGTCGCCCATCCTTCCGTGAGGCTTTGCTGGTTAATGAAATCTCTGATTTGTTGGCTAGGGGAGGCCCCCTTTGGCTGACGTTGAACAGCTGATGGGGACATCGGCGTGTCAGGATGCCGAATGGTGACGGTTTGGACCTGCACCAACAGAACAGGGTATTTTCCACCCTGATTGCTTCCAGTTCAAATGAGAGTGGGCTTATTTGAATCAGGTAGATCTGGGGAACAATCAGAGAGAAAAGCAGAGGCAGCCTTCAGCGCTGTGTGCGCACGTGTGTATGTGGTGGCTGGCCATCATTTATAATGCCACATTTATAGAATTCGCAGGGCTGCGTGTGTTTTTAAGCTTTATTTGAATCCTGACGCTCTCTAGACAGGCCAATTATTTCTCCCCCGAGGAATGCAGGCCCCAGAAGGATGGGGCCCTCAGCCCCACCCAGGCTCTGCTGCGCAGCTCCCGCACAGGAGGAATATTCCTCCAGCCGGGAGCCCAACTTCCTGTGGGCTCTCCCCAGTCCTGTGCACGCTGAGCCTAGGCTAGGAGTCCATGGTTCTTTGATCCCCTTCCGGAAATCAGTGGGGAGAACATTACCAAAAAGAAGGTTCCCCAGACACGTGCTGCTGTGTCTGAAAGGCGCTTGCAAAGGGCAGGCACGTTTGGCTGCCTCAGCTGTGGTTTTAAGAGAGAGGATTAGGAAGAATCTGGCCCTGCTTCATCTCCTCACCTATGGAGAGCCTCCCCGAGGACGGGCACGGGAGGGAAGCGTACTGCGGTGGGGGAAGGGAAGGCACGTTCAGCAAGGTGAGCCTTTCTGCTTGGATTTATTTCTAGTTGAAAAGCCATGGCTTTTCTCCTGGGTTCACACCAGCCCCAAACGCTCATCATCAGACCGTGCGTTGATAAGGTGATCAGTTGAAATAATGCATTGCTCCGTCAGCCCAAGGCAGCCACGCCCTGAGTACTCCACGGCTGGCCCTGCAGGCAGGCCCTGTGCAACAAGGGCGAGGGGTGGGGAGGGAGGTCTGGGTAGGGTGCGGGCAGCCTTTTTCCCAGGTGCTGGGAAGTCAGATACTTTGCCCGGAGGGTCACTAACCGAGCTCGGGGTGGGTGGGGAGGGAGGTCAGGTGGGTCTGTTTTCTTTCTGCATGCTGGGGATCTTATAGCTCCAGGAAAGCTCTATGGGGGCCGGACTCCCTGAGACACAGTTAGGGTGCTTTCTCTGGTGGCATAGCCAGAATGAACCACTTCTCTCCCAGTCTAGTTTTTCATTCATTCATTCTGTTTCTGATCACTCCTTGTGTGACCAGCACTGAGCAGATGTCCTTGAGGAGCTCAAGATGGGGGACTGGATGGTGAGGATGGTGAGTACAACTCACAAGGCTGGGGATCAAGTGCCAGGTGTGTTTGGGAGGGGGAAGTGCATTCCTCAGGGAAGAAGGGAGAGTCACTCTAATGATAACCGACACACTGATTTAAACATTTATTCACTCCAATCACACAGATACACGCACGCATGCTCTCAGCACAAACAGCAGGGAGGCGGCGTCCTGGGGGCTCTACCTTTAGCTACAGCTGGAGTCTTTCTATTGAAGACTCTGCTTATTCTGACCGGGTCTCGCATCTGATGCCACACAGTATACTGTTGTACTGCACAAAGCAGAGACCTATGAGGACAGTTCTCAGGGCTTCCAAGGTCTCTGATGTAGGTGAATGTGCCCTCTGTCTGGTCTCGTGAGAACCCGGTGACTGTTCCTTCCGGGGTGCTGTCCAGGCCGAGTTCCGCAGGAAGCAGGCTCTGGTTGGAGATTTGCATGTGCGGAGCTGATGGAGGAGGAGTGCCCTCGGGAACAGCATCCGTAAGGGAGCACAGGCGGTAGGATGGGGCAGAGGAGAAATTGAATTGTGTGCGACAGGATTGCACCAGAGGCTCAGCTGATCCCACGGGCAGCTCTGGAACCAGGGGAGCCCTGCAGAGTTGTTCTGAAATTGAAGTGAGAAGGCAGGGACTTTGTACCCCAGCATGGACTGGTCATTTGTAGCTGGGTACACATGGGGAGGGGTCAGTGACCTTGGGTGAAACCAACTCCATTGGCCGGGTGACTTCCAAGAGGGGACTCAGCTGAGGGTCTTCAGCAGCTGACACCCCAACAGCTGGGAGAATGCGAGCCTCAGCTGGGAAGGGGGGATCTGGGGGGGTGCTTCAGAGAGTCCATCACAGATGTCTCCACAGAGTTTGCTGCTTTAGGTCAAGACCTCCAGGTGGGGAAGGGAGGACCCACACCGGCCTTATAGGCCACAGCAGACTGGGAGATGCACGCTCATGTCCCAGCCCCAGGCCCCTGAGTCACCTTTAGTAACACCCAGTCACACACACGGACATGTACCTGGAGTATTCATCACATATTTGGCTTTGATTAAGCTTTTTTTTTTCTATGAATAGGTTTTATTTTTTTAGAACAGTTTCAAGTTTATAGCACAATTGATAGGAAGGCACAGAGATTTCCCATATACCCCCCTGCAGCCCCCAACACACAGCCTCCCCCATGATTGACATCCCGCACCAGAGTGGTACGTTTGTTATAATCAATGAACCTACGTCAGTACATCATCATCACCCAAAGTCCATAGTTTACATTAAGGTTCACTCTCGGTGTTGTACATTCTGTGAGTTTGGACATCTGATGTATCCACCATTGTATGATTTGGCTTGGCTTCTTATGTTCCAGCTCTCCTGTGGGGAGAATTTATCCTGCATAGCCATTTGTCTCAGGATGAGACAAGCACAGCAGACCTGAATCCAATTTATAATCTGAAGTTGAATCCAACTGAGTCCAGCTGAAATCAGCTAAATTGTAGCTGACCTGCAGATCTACGAGTGAGAAAAGCAGATGTTTACTGTTCTAGGTGACTCGGCTTCAGGGGTTTGTTTGTTAAGCGGGAGTATCGTGATGATAGCTGGCTAATACATTAACCCTGCTTGTTCTTTAGAATGATTGGGGAGTTTTAAAATATCCCTGTCCTCAGGCATCACTCCCAGAGATTCTGATTGAATTGGTCTGGGGTGGGGCCCAGGTATTGGTAATTTTTCAAAGCTCCCCGGGGGATTCCGAGGTGCAGCCAAGGGTTGAAAACCGTGAATCTAGGCCAACAAAGTCATAGCAGCCCATGCCTATATGTATTCATCAGGGTGGCCTAAGCAAAATTATAAAGTCTTTAAAATACACCACCTCTTGCTCTTGGGCTCCTTCTGCCTTTTCACCATTAGTGTTTACTATTGTCCCCCTCCCCCATCAGTGTAACATCTTTTTTCCTTTAGACTCTCTTCTTTTCACTGTCCTTTACACCTTAGTGTGAATTCAGATAAAGGAGTTGCCTCCCCTGGGATTATTTGCAATTCAAGCTTCATCTCTGTGTTGTAGAATAAAAGAATCATCTCCTGTGAAAAGATCTGTGGGTAAAACTGGGCAGAAGAACAGAGTATTTGGGGGGCAGGTAAGTTATCCCAAATCCCTCCCGCACTAGGAATTTGGACCTTCTCTTGGAGCAGAGAGGGGTGGGCTGCAATCAGGGGTCAGGCACCGAGACAGAGGTGCAGCAGGCCCCCGACTCCCAGAGCACTGAAGATTAGGGAGCGTACTGAACTCTTTTCCAATGCACAGAAATGGGTAGGATCCAGGTGGGTTGATGGCCTGCCTTCCTGGGTCTCCCGAATGTTAGGGGAACACAGCCGCTGTCCTGGGTAGTCCGCCGGCATCCCAGTCTCCCGGACCACAAACCAACCCTGAGACAAGCTAGGGCAGGCTCCTCCGCTAGGTTTGGGGCCCCGAAGTCCCCTCCCTGGCCATTCCCTTGCCCTCCTTATTGCTCCTCACGCCAGACACCCCTTCTTTACTGCCTCTGACCCCAGTGAGCTGATCTTGCCGTCTTTTTCAGGCAATTGAGCTTGATTATCTACAACTGGGTCCAGACCTTTAAATCACAAACATCCCTTTATACGCGGGCTTCAGGGAGGCCCACATGGGCCTGGTGGCTCCCCACTTTTTATCCTTAAACACAAAAGGCCAGTTATTATCCAGCCTGGTGGGACGTCATGCCCCAGCGCTGACTCACACTCCCAAAGGGAGCCCGAGAGATTCCCTTGTCTTGCTCTAAACACAGTAAAGGTGAAAATTCAAGTTTAATCTCCAACAGGACATTCTGTTACAACCTCTTTTCCTAAAGGTTAAGGTGTCACCGATGGAGACATCGGTGGCATGTAAGATGCAGTAGCAAGCACTGTTTTCATTACATATCTAATATCTTCCATGAGGATTGGTGCAAATGACAGCATTTGGGGTGGGCACTGTGCTGCACGTCTCGGGGCCCCTTTAGTGAAGGGCTGATTGACCCAGCTGCTGCTCAGAGTGGTACTGAGGCTTCTGTATCTTCAGGGGCTGCCTCAGAGGGAAGGACCCTCGGTCACACCTCTTCCTGGGGCAGCTCATGTCCAATGACTAATCGATATGATACTGTAAAAGCCTGGCCATTTCGGCCCAATGAGGGACAACTTGGAAGGTCATTCTAGTTTCAGAGCTCCCCCTGGAGTCAAGGTCTTAGCTCTCTTTTGCTAACAGTGCCCTGGGCCCCTCGCTTTTTGATGAGTTTGTGATAAACTCACTTCCTCTTTGCTTCCATTTCTCCTCGTCTCCTAGCCTGCTCCAAAGGGCTATTGGTCCAGTGTCCCCTGAAGAAAGATGCCCCGTCCTTGACTTCCTGGGATTGCCCGCTGGGTACCAATGCGCTGCAGTCCCTACTTAGCATTTGCGACAACTGTTCACAGAACTTGTGGCCACCAGTTTCCTGTGGTCAGCGGGCAATTCCCCCCACTTCTTAGCAACCATCCTTTCATATGGATTCATTCTGCTCGTCTCCATCTTTAGAGAGACGGCATGTGTCATGCTGGAAATAATTAATTCTCGATAACTAGTGGTCTCAGAAATGAGTAGATGACAGACTCATAGTCACCAGGTGATGCCGATAATAATTATTATAAGAGACATAGTTGTTTACCTTCTACTTTATGGAACTTGGAATCAGTTTACTAGCAAATAAGTAAAACTTAACTGACTCAAGCTTTGCCTCTTGCATCTTCCCCTATAAGAAGACTCCTTCCGAGCACCGAAATGGTCGAAAGCATGCAGCAGGAGGGAACACCTAGAAGGGCAGCCAGGGTGAGATCCGGGTAACCATCCCCCAGACGCCCGGAAGTTGGTTTAGCTGAGCTTCACTACTTATTTTGTAACTCTAGTGGATGTTTGTGTTTTTGTCTCTCCTATATCTGGTAATAGCATCATTTGAGAAATTAACTGTCACGGTTAATTGTAGGCGTCAATGTGGCCGGGTCACGGTGTGCCCAGATATGTGGTCAAACATTATTCTGGTGTTTTGGAATAAGATTGACATTTAAATTGGTGGGCTTTGAATAAAGCAGATCACTCTCCCTAATGTAGGTGGGCCTCATCCTATCAGTTAAGGCCTGAGTGGAACAAAAGATTGGCTTCTCCTGAGCAAGACGAGTTGTCCCAGCAGATGGCCTTTGGACTTGAACTGCACCATTAGCTCTTTGTGGGTCTCCAGCCTGCTGGCCCACCCTGCAGATTTTGGATTTGCCAGCCTCCCTAATCGTATGAGCCAATTCCTTAAAATAAATCTCTCTCTTTCTATATATATACACACACATATTGGTTCTGTTTCTCTGGAGAATCCCGACTCTCTCCCATTTCAGGGCATGGGGTTTGCTGGGGCAGCCGCTCACACCCTTAGCTCTAGGGGCAAGCACACGTCCCAGGTTTGACCCATTAACAGAAGCCAACCACTAGCCACACAGTGACCTATCCGCAGAGCCATGAAACACAAGCCTGGCCAATGAGACCTAATTGTGAGACATTGGCTGGAACTATTCGAAAAGAGAAGCTCTCTTTCTGCTGCAATTTCTAAAGCAGTAGGATGTGAGCCTGGAGCTGCCAATGGGGTGTCTTTACCACCACTCCAGAGAAGCTTTCTTGACGATGAAGTCAACGCAAAGAGGGGCAGAACCAATAAATGGGAACATAGAGAATGAGTACTAATGATGTCATTTGAACACCTAGATCCAACCACGCCTGAAACTAACTACCTCTGGACTTTTTAGTTACATGAAGCAATAAACTCACTGTTCTAAAATAGTTTGAATTGAGTTTCTATGACTTTTCAACCAAAGGAATCCTAATCGATCCAGTAACTCAAAGGCTTTTTTGCCTAATGTGTGTGGCCGAGGGGGTCAGCCCCACCAGGGTAAAGGTACACAGGGAGATGATAATGGAACACCCCTGGTTGTTTGATGATATATCCTGGGAGGTTGATGCTGTGTGCATGGTTAATTAAGGAGGCCTTGCAGTGTTGGAGCCCCCTGTGGTGCCCTGTTACGTTGGTAGCCCCCAATGAATCACAGCTTCCGGTATTCATGTCCTGGTGTAGTCCTTTGCCATACCAATGCTGCAGACTTATCCATGTGACTTGCTTTGGCCAGAGGGACATTAGCAAGCATCATGCAAGCAGAGGCTTAATAAGTACTTCTACATTGGAGTTTGTCCCCTTGGAATGCTCCCATTTGGTACTCAGTAGCCATGTTGTGAGGAAGCCCAAGCCAGTGTGTGGAGAGGGCACGTGGAAGAGAACCATGGCAACCCTGCTATCAGCCAGTGACGACGAATACAACTGTGAGTGGGGCCATCTTGGGCATTGCGAGCCCTGGTGAAACCTCCACGTGTCTGCAGCTGCATGAGTAACCTCAGCTAACAGAAGTTCCGCCCAGTCAAGACTCCTGAGAGAAATAATCAATTTGGTTGTTTTAAACCACTGAGTTTGGGGATGATTTGTTATGCAGCAATAGATAACTAAACATCCTCCAAAGAGAGCGCTAACAAGAACATGAATGAGGATAAGTGACCAAGAGCTCCACTGGGATGGGTGACCTGTGTCTCACCCTCAAGGGTCAATGGTTGGGAGAAATAGAGCTCTGGTTTTGTGTGTGTGTGTGTGTGTGTGTGTGTGTGTGTGTGTGTGTGTGTGTACGCACGTGCTATAGCACCTAGGGACCTCCCATCTCATTATCTGAGATAGAAAAACGGCCCCTCCAAAGGCCAAGCCATAGAAGGGGCTGGACACTATGATGTCTTCAGAGCCCCTAACATCTATTTTTGTGTTTTCGCGTCAAGTAAGAACAAATGAACAAACAAGCCCCAGGAATGGAGTTGATGAGGAACTGAGTTGACGAGGACTGTGAAAGGAGGATTTTGAGAATGGAAAGGAGAAATCTTAGGTTATTAAGTCTCTTAGCTAATAGTGTTAATTTCTCAAACTTACAGAGCGCTTCCTAGGTGCCAAGCACGCGCTAAGTGCTTCGCGAACCTCCTCCCTTTCAATCCTCATCATGATTTCTCCGAGGAAGGTTCTGTTATTGCTCCAGTTGTACAGGTAGGTAAACTTGAAAGTTAAGTGATTTACGTGGGGTTTCTCCCCGAATCGGACCCTAAGCTGCAGCACCAGTGGTGAATAAAAATGGTGCTTCCAGAAGGCACCAGAAGGAAGTGGACGCGGGGAGCCAGTAATGGGCAGGTGAGTGCCGTGGGCAACTGGGACCCAGTCCTCCTGGGGAAGTCTGGGAGACCGTAGAACACACCTCAGAGGTGTTTCACCCAGAGGCAAGGGAGCCGGGGGATTTGTTTTCTAACTCCTGACCTCGTTGGCTGAAGACTGCTCCGGGGACTCTCAGTTTGTGGAAAGTGGCATTTGCTCCTGCAGCCAGAGAAAGCCCTTAGGCTTCTCGCAGGTTCCTGCAAGCTTGCCTGGGGATAGTGAGTGCCGGGTGCACACAAGCAGGACATCGGCGGCATCTGCAACATTGACTACTTGCCCAGGGTCACAGCCAGGGGCAGTGGTGAAGCTGCGATCTGAACCCAGTCAGCCTGACTCCAAGTGTGTGCCCTTCCTTGACCTCTCTGTGCCCCAGCGTCCCTCTCGGTGGAAAAGAGCAGACCTATGGACAGCACCTTCTCCTAACAACCCATTTGAAATGGTGTTAAAATAATTCATCCTAAGCAAGGCAAAGCCACAAGTTCCACGCCCTGAAAGGACCCCAACGAGTCTGTAAAATAAATCCTTCGTGACACATTCCTGAGCTGTTGCTGTTTTAGAAAAATGCTCCCAGCAGATGCCGACCTGCTGTTCCGGAGGCCCTCAGAGGCCGGTCTTGCCCTGGGTCGGCTGCATCCACCCTGAGAGGGCGTGATGGACCCACGGCCAGGGGTGGGGAGTGAGATCAAAGGCCCTGTGCACTTTCTCACTTTTTGAGGGCTTGATGAGCTGTGCCGTTACAAATGCCTTTAGTGGCTACGGCAGGCCAAAGGCTCAAACACAGCGTGGTGTGTCCGTCCAGGCTGCCGGGACACGTTGCCTCTACTCAGCTCAGATTCCCATTTTGGGTTGGGTCCCCAGCGTTGCCTCCACAGCCCCAAGACAGGAAAATAGGCTAGGAGGCGGGCAGCACGCAGAGCAGAAACCAGCCACTGAAGGAGGGGAAGGAGGCAGTGCGGTGATGGCGCGGCGAGTATGCCAGCAGGGCTCTGGTGTTTGCTGGAGAAAACCTTAGGCTCAGGAAAGCACGAACCCCATGGAGGCAGAGGAGATTAACCTCATCTCCTCGCTCCTCTGGAGAGAGCCTTGCAAAGCCGGCCTCAGGCTATAAGCGATCCTGAAACTGCCTGGGAGCGCTGGGCCCCAGTGGGCTGGGCTTGAGAATGGAGAATCGCTCGCTGTTCAGCGGTGGAGAGCTTGAGCCAGGCAGCCTCGGGGACACTCAGGGCCTGAAGAGTGGCAGGACCTCGCTGATGCTGGCAGGGCCCGCGGAGAGCATGTAACCCAACTTTGATTCTCAGAAACTGAGACTCAGCTGCCCGACCCATGGGTGCTTGGGGCTGGGAATTCGAAACGGCGGGCAGAGAGGGCCAGGCTGAGCAGAAGGCAGGTGTGGCTTCTACCCCCATCCTTCTCCAGAAAATAACTCGGCCGTTTTTTTTCTGTGTCTGCTTTCCCTCCTGCCTCGAAGCCGTCCGTTTCCATAGTGCATGAATTTCCGAGCAGGTAGGGAATGCCTCACCCATCTCTCAGGAAATACACGTTCTTTGAACCCGTCTCATCAGTATGATGAAGAAACAGAGAGCAGATCTGATCTATCGGTGAGTTTTTCTAATTACCAGATTGACTTACTAGGGAAGTCTCCCCAGGAATTTGAGTTCCTTGCAAGGTCTTGCAAGCTCTAAATGTGTTCTCTGAAAAAAGCCCGGCCAAATCCACACAGATATGGGGGAACCGGGTCCCTCTAATCAGGGCACAGAGTTTATTTGTTTTCTAATGGAATCTGAATAGAATTTAACGCACAGCCATTCCGTGTGGAGTGCATTTATATTTTTAATTAACAAATTAGGAGCTATTTTGTTCCCCTTTGAACAGCAGTCATGTGGGCCTGGTTCCTTTTCGGCCAATTTAGTCAACTTGGATGATTTTAATTATAACAGTCACGAGCACCAGAAATTCCTGCCTCTGACAGCTTCCCGACCTGGTCCATTGACTCTCATTTAAAAACAAGTTCTCCCAGAACAGAGGTCTCCGAGGGCGCAGGTACGCGTCAGGAGAGGGGGCCGGGGACTGTGCCCTAGGGCACGGGCAGAGAAGAACCTCATCTTCCATTTGGAGACCCATTAGTCCTGATTACAAGGTTTAAAGGAGCAGCGGCCCCTCACGGGAAGCGCTGGCGAAACACGTGGACGTGTAGGAAAACCGTCCCAGCTCTCAAGCTCCCTGGCCCTGCCATCCTTTCCTCGGGAACTTGGCCTTGGTCCCACGCTTCTTAAACTTGAACGTGCACACGAAGCCCCTGGGGATCTTGCCCACGTATAGATTCTGACTCAGTTGGCTTGGGGTGAGGCCTGAGATTCTGCATTTTCAACAAGCAAGTCACTGCTGCTGGTCCACGGACCATATTTTGAGAGGCAAAGCTTTGGCTGGCGTATCCGTTTCTGGGGGCGGTCCGGAATCTAGAAGGGGGCAGTTGTCTGGAATGCGCTCAGGAAGGGCAGGTGCGGTGGTGACTCGGATTGGGTACGGGGAGACACATGGAAGGGAGTCTTTGGTGCAGTCACAGTACCTCCTTGGGGCTGCTGCAGCACCACAGACACCCCCCACTCCCATGCCCTGGCACCCCTCAACACACTCCCCATCAAGGTGGTTGCCTGAGCCCTCAAGGCAACGCCAGTGGCCTTGGCTGACCGTCACGGAGCAGTCAACCATGCGCGTGAAGGTCTGATGATTGGGCTGGTTGAGCAGGGGCGTCTGGGGGAGGTCAGGAGCGCTCTGGGGGCTGAGGGAGCCAGCCAAACCACTTTGGAGGCAGAGACAGTCCATTCTGGAAACCAATCTGTCCCCCAGCCCTCCCTGTGCTGGCAGAATGGATGCTGAATTAGCAAAGCGGAGGGAACACGGGAACACAATGTTCCCTGAGAGGTTGCAATCAAAAGGGTCCCAGCCCCCCACCCCCTGCTGAGAATTCTGTGAATTTATGATGTGTCGACAGTTTGAGCCCCAGCACATAGCAGTCTGATGGGCTACAATTAGGAGTCTGTGTTAAGCCCCTCCCGATTCCTCCATCATGTATTCATGGAATTTATGTGGTATCAGCAAAGTGAGCTATGTGCACATTTGGGGCGGGAATTTTAGAACTATGATGTAATCATCCCCAGAGAGGTGGCCACGAGAGGAGAAAAGTATAACAGTAAAGATGAATTAAAAGTCCCAAGCCTATTTAGATCTGGATTCAAAACAATGCGTCATGATTATTTTTATGACATTTCTGAGACAACTGGAGACTTGAACACTGCGTATCTGACGGCATGGAGGAATTTTTGTTAATTTGGGGGTGTGATAATGGAATGATGGCTATGTTAAACAGAGAGTCCTTATCTTTAGTGATGTGTGCTAAAATATTGATGGATGAAATGATATGATGTCTGGGATTTGCTTTAAAATAATACAGGGACAGGAGAAGTGGATGAGAGTGTGAAAGCAGATTGATCGTGAATTAGTAATTGTTGGAGTTGGGCGATGGGTACGTGGGGGTTTACTCTATGATTCTGTCTATTTTTGTATGTTTCAAGTTCTCCATATGAAAATGAAAAAAATTCCAACTCACATCGTGCATTTTGCTGATACCACATAAATGCCATGAATGCACGATGGTGGGTGGGGAGGTCTCCAAGTTTGTGGAAAGACACTGCTCTCGTCTTCCCTATGCTCTGGGCTGGAAAAGGGGAGAAAAATGTTAAGAACACGATAAGCCGATTCACCCACACCTCAGTGATGTACTGCAAAGGAAATGAATGAGACTTCACTTTTGAAGACTGTCTGGGGAGAAAACACTAGTCTATTCTGGAATATGTCTCCAAAGCTCTGAATTAGTTCATCCATCTCTCTCTGTGGGTCTCCTTCTGGATTTTCAGATGAATAGAATCTTGGGACTCATCTTATTGATTTGTTTGACCCTTATCCCCACCCAAGGCTGGTAGACCTGCTGCCCCAAGCAGACTGCAAGACTGACTGACCTTGAGAGTGTTAGAGGTGAGTCTCTGAATTGGGAAGGTGGGCTGCACCGCGTTCGTCATGGCCAAAGCGATCCAAGGTCAAAATTTTAATTTAGCCTCAAACTGAGTTGTCCAGGGGATGCTGAGGAAAGCTAAGTGGGGTGGGAGCGGGGAAGGGGCGTGGCTTTCAATCATTTTTGCTCAGGCTCGCCTAAGTTTCCAACAATGTCATAGTTAGCAAAAATCAACCTGGTTTGGTTTCAAGTATAACGACAGATAAACGTCACTGAGCGTTTGCTATGAATCTAACACTGCGCTACCACTCGATGAGCACCTCTGTAGCAGTCATTTATTCCCATTTTCCAGATGAAGAAACTGCGGCTTAGAGAACTTAAGCCATTGGCCAAGATATACAACTAGTAACATTCGGGGTCAGGGTCTGGACTAGGGTGAGGCAAGTGAAGACTCAGGGCACAAAATGTGAGGAAACCTTCACTCTCAGGGCCAAGAGAGGGCTGATCCTTAAATTCTACACCCAGTCACCTTGCTTGCCTCAACCTAACCCTGGCCCTGGTCAGGATTCAAACCCAGGTCTGTACAACTTCTGCGTCTACACTCCTAAATGAGCGCCCAGGGATTTTTCTTCTTTAGTAAGGGATTGATTGGATGGGGTAGCTAGGGAATTATGATCGAGGGAGCAAGAACTCTAACCTGGAATAGGTGAGATAAGAAGGGAGGACTGGAAAATAATCCCTTTGTACCCCACCACGACAGGCTCATCCCTGAACTTGACGTTTTAGGATCACAGTTTTTATTGTAGGACTTTGTTCTCTCTCTATGAAATTGCACCTTACCTGTCCCATGAGTCTGGGGACTAGAAGTCCGAAATTTTTCCACCTGAGCCTTTGCAGCCCAGGGTCTCTGCAACAGAACTAGGCATAGACTTCTTTGAGGCCTTCACCTCAAACTTCTAGTAATCAGCATCGCTTGCGCCATGATCAGTCCTGGTAGACAGGAACTTCCTTACTCTTTGGGGTTATTTTAATATCAGACAAAGACCTTTGCCAAAGTCTTTTGCCCTATACACTGCTGGTGGGGATGTAGATTGGTTCAACCCCTTTGGAAGGCTGTTTAGCAATATCTACTAAAGCTAGCCCTAAGCCAACCACCCAGCGATTCCGCTTTCAGGTATGTGTGCAGAATGTTCACGGCGGCTTTATTCACGATGGCCCCAGACTGGAAACCACCCAGATGTCTGTCAACGTGAGGATGGGGAAATAGACTGTAGAATACTACGCAGCACTGAAAAAGAAGGGCCAGGGATGAATCTCACAGTTTAAAAAAACACTGAGCAGAGAAGCCAGACACAAGAGAGGTTAGAATGTATGATTTATTCCATTAATATGAAATTCAAAACCAGGCAAAACTAATCTATGGTGATAAGAATCACAACAATGGTTACCTTTGGAGGTTTATTGATTGGGAATGGGCGCAAGGATGTTTTCTGGGCTGCTGGCAGTGCTGTAGCTCTTATTTCTTGCATTTAAAAAAAAAGGCATTAACTTTTATCTCTTTTTCATTTGGCAGAATATCTAAATTGCCTCCCCAATAGCTCAAGGTTCTCGCTTGCAAACCACAGGGTCCACTCTAAATTACTTAAGCAGAAAGGGATTTATTATGAGATACTAAGTAGCTAAAGAATCCCTAGGAAGTCCAAAGACCAGGCCTGGGATGCTTCAGATCCAGGGCAATGCAGACAGGACAACTCAGCAGGAAACACCCGACCACAGCAAACGAGTGTTGTATCTGAAGCATCCCTGACCCCTCTGCCTACAGCTTAGCCCCTTTGACCCTCAGCAGTGGGTGCCAGAAGCTCTACCTCGGCTGTCCCAAACCGGATGCCTCTGCCACAATTCTTGCCAGAAGAGCTGATGTCTTTGTGTGAGACCGATGCCTCGTATCGCTCACGTTTGCATCCAGATCTTACTGTGACTGATCGGTGGTACTCAAGTCATGTACCTGACCCCTGACTACAGAGGATCCTGGGGGTTGTAGTTTTTAGCTTTTGGGCCCTATAATGGTGGAAGGCAATCCAAGGGCATTAGAATGGGTGTAAAGTGAGCCACTCACACTTCTCTTTTGCCTTTTTATTTTTCATGGGGAACTGGGGCGATCAGCATTAAGCAAGTGATATGGCAAAGTCCTTGTCCCTGGTGGGGAGGCTGGATGCCCTTTTTCTATGGGTCTTGTCCACATTTAGCCCTGCACGACTCTCTCCCGTGCCCCGAAGCAGGCCTTAGTTGGCTTCAGATGAATTCCCTCACATGGTTGGCTAGGAAAGACCAAAAGTCACTGATTTGGAAAACACAGCAGAACCACAGGCCAAATTTCACCCACAAGAGAGAAATAAGAACATCCAGGACACCTCAGGGGAATTTCTGTGAGTATGCTCTTGCCTTATTTCCTGAAAAATTCAGAGCATTTTTTAAAACTTAGAAACCATAGTTGACAATCCCAGCTGATTTTTGCCAGTGCAATAAGATGGGTAAATTTATATGATTAACATGTTTCTTAGGGAATGGACTGTATGTGTGTGGAACCATCTCAGGAAGCCTTTTGGGGTAGAAGCTGAGTTGGGTGGGAAAATTACTCTTCAAGAAAAGAGAGGGGAATCTAGCAGCATCTGAGGGGGAGCTGGTTTCAGGAATAAGGTAGTGTGGAGAGAGACAGCCAGATGGCACTGACCAGAGGCTGCGTGATGTAAAGTCATCAAGAACTTTACTGAACTCATGAATTCTTTGGCAAGAATGAATGGCTTGGGGATTCTAGGATTATGATTCTGAAGAAATAAAGGAAACTTGGCATCTGGTTTGTTTTGTTTTGTTTTTTGGCATACCATGCAGCTTGTGGGATTTTAGTTCCCCAACCAGGGATTGAACCTGGGCCCTCGGCAGTGAAAGAGCAGAGTCCTAACCACTGGACTGCCAGGGACTTCCTGCCATCTGTATTTTTAACAAACCCTCTTTATAATCACGATGCAGTTGGCTTAGGCTGACATGCTTCTAAGGTGACCCCAAGTGTTATTTACTTCCCCTCCAAGCAGGTTTTCAAGAGGACTCACCTCTCACATTTTGTTTAGGTCTTCCCAACCTTCCTCCCCACAGTAAAGCATTGCAGAGGGCTCTGCAGAAATCGATGTTTCCAGAAAACATGTTTTCCCAGTGTGATATAAGAATGTTTGGGGCTGCGAGTAATAGGTTAGCAAACTAAATGTGGTTTAAATAATGAGAATGTCTAACAAGAAGTCTGGTTTCAGGGTTGGTTAATTCAGCTTTTTAGACAGGTCATTAAAAACTGAAGATCTTCCCATCCTTCTCCATCGCCCTCAGAATATTGCATTTTAATCTTCAGCATGTCTACTCACGATCACAGAATGGTTGCCACAGCTCCAGGCATCATATTCTTACCCAATCATGTCCAAGGCAGAGCATAAAGAGGAGTTCCTTGTTACATACCTTTTTCAACCAGGGAGAAGCATCTGTCCCAGAAGTTGCCCAAAAGCCTCCCCTTCAGGTACCCCAGGGTTATACGGCCATGATCTAGCCACAAGGGAGCCTGGGGAAGTGAATATCTGGTAGTTTCAGTCTTTTAGGGTAGGAAGGCTTTGACAGGAGCAGAGAAGTAGGAGAGAAAAAACTGTTGGAGAGTATCTGCCATGGCTACTGCTTCTAGTAGCAACGAAGTGTCTTCAACGGTTGTTGATGTTTGTGTTTCCCTCTCTTCTTGAACAGAGATACTGAACCACCCCTCTTCTTATGTAGGTTCAACATAGAGCAGAGAAAAGAGAATACCCAAAATATTAGGGAATTTGTGTTTCTCTGCTAACTGGCTGTGAGTTCTTTGATAAGTCACACCCTCACCTCCTGTTCTGTGAGGTCAAGACCTTCCCAGCTCTAGCCTTTAGCATCATGCCATCCCTTACAGCACTGAGGTTTCACAGCTGTGTGTCTACCTTCTGGGTTTTTTTTATTTTTTGGGCCAGTATTTTGATATCCAAATGTCAACTGTTACTTCTTCTGTCTGTTGTCTTTATGCTTGCCATTTCCTCCTTCTACCTTTTTATTTCTAATTCTATTCTGGGCTGAGAAATCAGATAACCAAGTTTGTTAGGAAACTGTGTTGATTATGAGTCACTAAGCTCTGAATGGGGGACCAGGAAGTTTCCAGTGTTAGTGTAATGTCTAGAGTGTCTCAGAGGCGCAGAGACTTTTTTTGAGGAAGGAGGTAATCTGTCTATCTATCTATAGGTCCCACATACCTCGAAGCAACTAAGCCCGTGCACCACAACTACTGAGCCTGCGTGCTGCAACTACTGAAACCCACGCGCCTAGAGGCCGTGCTCCGCAACAAGAGAAGCCACCGCAATGAGAAGCCCGCGCACTGCAACGAAGAGTAGCCCCGGCTTGCCGCAACTAGAGGAAGCCTGCGCACGGCAACGAAGACCCAACACAGCCAAAAATAAATAAATAAATAAAATCTTTTTAGTTTGAAAATAATCAAACTTACAGAAAAGTTACAGAAACAGTATTGTAGATTCCTATATACACAAGTCATTAGGAGTCACAAGTTAACTTTTTACCTCATTTTCTTTTCTCCCCCCCATCTCTTTCTCTCCGTGTACACGCACACATACATACATACATGATTATTATTGCTATTGTTGCTACTATTATTACTGTTGTTATCATTGTTATGGCTGAACCACTTGAGAATACACTGCAGACATCTTGATAGTTTAATCCTAAATACTTCCACACGTACCTCCTAGGAACATGGGCGTTCTCCTACATAACCACAGTACCATGATCAAATTCGGGAAATCTGACATTGAGACAACTATTATTTACTATACAGGCCTTATTCAGATAGCGCTAATTTCCCCAGTGATGTGCTTTAGAGCATTGGTCTGATCCAGTGTCCAAATCAAAGTCCCATGTTGAATTGAATGAGACCTTTTATTTTTTTTATTATTTTTTTTAACATCTTTATTGGAGTATAATTGCTTTACAATGGTGTGTTAGTTTCTGCTGTATAGCAAAGTTGAGAGACCTTTTAAAATCATTATTGAGTTGGGGGGGTGTCTGTCTTCTGAGAGCTGTGGGTGCCGGATAATGAGCTGTTCTCAGGGTGGACAGCTAGAGAGGTCTTTAAACTTTTCCGAAACTTCTTTCACTTATTTATCTCACTTGATCCTTCAAACAGCCCTGTGAGGTAAGTAAGGCACAGGTTAGCATTTCCATTTTATGGATAAGGAAACAGAGCCTCAGAGGGCCACACGGTGGGTCCAAGCCAGGAGATCTGCGGTCTGGCCCCGGCTTTGTGCTAATCCCCGGACCTTTCCTCCACTCCCCAGCAAATTAGTGGGCAGATGAGAGTTTAGCCAGGCCTCACCCCTGTGGGAGTTGGCACTGTTGCAGATGACATCACCTGTCTCCCAGTTGGCTGTTGTCCCTCTGGTGCCAGGGACTAGGCAAGCAGAGGTCTAGAAGAATGCCAAGGTAGGCAAGTGGGGAGGGTCTTCCCTCTCCCCTAGTCCTGGCAGCGGTGTTACTCAGTGACATCTGAGTGCTACACTGGGGCAATGAGTGGCTCAGGGACCAGTTTTTCCATCCCCTGCAGAAGAGGCTGGCCCCATGGCTTCGTGCTCCCTTCCTGCCACGTGAATCCAGAATGCTGTGGCTGCCCCACCCATAGCCCTCTGGCCCTTACCAGTTAATTCGCTCCCTGCTCTTCCAGTTGCCAGCCCCTCTGCACCTCTTTGTCCAAGGACTTTTGCTGCGCCTGCACACACAGTGAGAGAGAACTGATGCCGACCATTGCCTGGGAGCGAGCCTCAACTAATGCACTGTTACATAAATACCCCAGCTCCCTTGCCCCTCACATGGGTGAACTCTGAGACAGAGGTGCAAAGTGTGGTCCTTGGACTGGTGCCAGTCTGGAAACTGTCTATCACTGGTTTGCAAAAAGAACCAAAATTGAGAGTAAGCATTTGGAAACTTCTGTAGTAATTTCATAGAGTAGTTATGGGTTTCACGAGTTTTTTTTCAAGAAATTGGGGCTTGTATTTTGTATGTTTTTAAATTTTTCTAGTAATTCCTTTTTATTGTCTATTCAAAAGTATCAGGGGGAAAAAGTATTGGTCCATTGGAGATTAAAAAAAAAACAAACTCAAACCCCGCAATCCTTCACCATAGGTAGTTTGAGAACTGTTGTCCACCGTTTCCCAGCAGTGGGACTCAGTCCCCGTTCCCACCCCTCAGTAATGCATGCTCTGTCGCTTATCTTCCCTTCCCTGTTTTGCCTCCCTACCACCTACAGTGCTTCCCGAGATAGTCCCGAAATAAACTATTTACATGCAAATTCTTGTCTCAGGGTCTGCTCTGAGGGGGAACTCGGCCTAAGACAATGATTTCTATTCCTTTCCAATTTATTCTAGAACCCAGTGACATCCTGTGATTTTTCAAATGTTTATACTTTAGGAGATGAAATGCCTAAAGTTTCTACTTGGAAATACCCTTTAAAAATACCTCAAGACTTTAACAGCCTTTAGAATCATTCAGGAGGCATTTTCTTTTCCTTTTAAATAATAAGAAAAATGTATTCTCTTCATTTTAAGGGTTGGGTAATCCAGTGGCTCAGCGATGTCACCAGTGACCCAGGTTTTCCATCAAGAGGCATTTTCTATCCCTCCCATGTCTTAATTCACTGAAATAAATGATTATGAGTGAGACTTCCTGGAAGGTGATCACCTATACCGATCCACGCCTTAATTTCACAAAAACGTCTAATCGCCTGCTGCCTTCTACTCCCTTTACCCTGCTTCGCCACCACAAAAGCCTCGAGCATTGCCTATACCTTGCATCTGTCTCCTCAGCCCTGGAGTTCTCGAGACCCTGGGAGAGATCAGGGCTGTGAAGCAGGATCATTTTCATTCTCAGTCTTCCAAATGCAGGGGATTTCAAAAGAGCTGATCACAAATCAACGCAAAGAGCCACAGTTTTGGCTTTGTTCCCCGTCTGCTGTTTGTATATTTTATATTATGCATGGGCCGGGGGCGCCCACGGTGAGGCCTGCTGGTTATAACCACAATCAATCAATCCCAACCTATTTTTAGGACCTGCCAGCCATCAGGACAACTTCCGTAACTATTGGTGTCTTCTTTTCCTTACTTAAAGATTGGTGAAAGGATGCAAAAATACTTAATGAAAGGGTCGGGCTGACCAAGTGACAGACTGGCTTAGGACTCGAGGGCCAGGCTGTCAGACGGCCATTAGCACCTTGATCTCCGAGCAGGGCAGGCGGACGGACTGGGCACCCGGACGTGGTTTTATCCCTGTCATTAGGATAGGGTGGGCTCTGGGTAAGCCTCACAGCTCTAGTGTAATGCAGCAGAGGTGTCTAAGGGGCCAACGAGACAATACTGGTTTGCCACTGTCTTTTCAGTCTAGAACTTTGCCCCTAACCACACCATAGTGACTGATATTCCCAAATACTATAAGCGGTGGCCCAGGGCAATACCAGTGGTTCTACAGGGCACATGTGCACAGCAGCATAATTACCTAACGGGAGCAGCAAAGGCCTACACTGTCACCTTTGAACTTGGGGTGCCTGATAATATAAAGGACGGCCAGGTACATTTGCATTTCAGGTAAATAATATTTGTCAGTGTAAGTATATCCCAAACTGTGCATGGGGGTATACTTATACTAAAAAAGAAGATTGATTGCCTATCTGAAATGCAAATGTAACTGGCCATCCTGTATTTTTTTTTTTTTTTTCTGGTACGCGGGCCTCCCACCGCTGCGGCCTCTCCCGTTGTGGAGCACTGGCTCCGGACACGCAGGCTCAGCGGCCATGGCTCACGGGCCCAGCCGCTCCGCGGCATGTGGGATCTTCCCGGACCGGGGCACGAACCCGTGTCCCCCGCAACGGCAGGCGGACTCTCAACCATTGCGCCACCAGGGAAGCCCATCATCCTGTATTTTTATTTGCCAAATCTGGCAGCCTTACCCTGGATCCCCGTTACCATTTCTGCACGCCCCTCCCCGCAGCTTCTACTGGTTTTGCTCCCAAAGGGCTGCACCTCTGATTCTTCTTGGCAGGCCTGCTCTTGGGCTGCTGGAACCTCTTTGCCTACCAAGGTGGAGGGTGGAAGTGCCTGGGAGTTTACATCCCCCATCCCACCTCAGGGTGGTCCTTAGCCAACCGCCAATGATTGCGGGGCGCGGGAGTGGGAAAGGCTAGCTCCGGTGCCCTGCGTCCAGCACGGTCAGGCTGAAGCTCCCCTCTGCAGAGCTGGGCCCAAGAGTACGCATGAGCACACGACTGGCTTCCTCTCCTTCCCTGTCCTGCTTCCCCACCCCCTTACCAGTGTCTCCCGGGAGCACTTCCTTCAGAAGTCGCTTGCCCCGGAATCCTCAGCTCAAGGTCTGCTTTGGGGGAACTCTGTCTGAGACAACTAAGCAAGGGAGGGGATTTCAGGGGAGTGGGGAGGGTGACAGTGAGTTTTCAAGAGGGAAGGGAAGGGCAATGGGGAAGGCTTCCAGGGAGAAAAGCCCTCCGCTGTATGCGTCCTTTATATTACGGGAGAGGGAGCCGGTGAAATTAAGCCACCCTGATTCCTGATTCCTTCCCGGCTGGGCTGGAGCCGAAGGGTTGACAGCCAGTTGGCCTCCTGAGAGGGGGATGGGCACCTACATCCTTCCGGGGAACCCACTACTCTCAGTGATGCTCTAAAGTATAAACTCGTATTGAGGGTCTATTAGCTGGATACCAGCCGTCACTCTCCAAGACTGCTCGGCTCAGTTTGGCCGTTGGTAGGACTTGCAAGCGCTTAGCAAGCTGCCTGCCAGGTAGAAGGTACCCTGGATATGCAGGAAGAACGAATGACTAAACGGAGTGACCCCCTCATCCTTACAGCCATGGGCCATGCTTCCCCAAGGCCTACCTGGTTGGATCCAGTCTCTTAAAAATGCTGCAAATGTGCCGAAGACATAGGATGTTTAACAAGCCTTCAGATTCTTTTTTTAATTTATTTTTTTAATTGAAGCATAGTTGATTGACAATGTTGTGTTCATTTCTGCTGTCCAGCAAAGTGACTCAGTTATACACATATATACATTCTTTTTTATGTTCTTTTCCATTATGGTTTATCCCAGGATATTGAATATAGTTCCCTGTGCTATACAGTAGGACCTTGTTGTTTATCCGTTCTATATGTAGTAACAAGCCTTTAGATTCTTTTTTTAAAAAAAGATTTATCTATTATTTATTTATTTACTTGCTTTCTTTTTGGCTGCGTCGGGTCTTAGTGGTGGCACACGGGATCGTTGAGGCATGCAGGATCTTTCGTTGCGGCACTTGGGCTCTTTTTGTTGTAGTGAGAGGGCTTGTCTCTAGTTGTGGCCCGCACGTTTTCTGGGTTTTCTCTTCTCTAGCTGTGGTGCGCAGGCTCCAGAGCGTGTGGGCTCTGTAGTCTGCGGCACGCGGGCTCTAGTTGAGGTGTGTGAGCTCAGTAGTTATGGCGCGCGGGCTTACTGGCCCCGTGGCATGTGGGATCTTAGTTCCCCGACCAGGGATCGAGCCCACGTCCCCTGCATTGTAAAGCGGATTCTTTACCACTGGACCTTCAGGGAAGTCCCTAGATTCTTAAGAGCTGGGGCAGGGAGGCTATGTACAGTGCTTTGCCCTGTGGAGAGTGAGAGCAAGCAGTAGCAGAGGGACAGGTGCTGGGCCAGCTTGGGTCCCTTAAAAAAGGAAAGTTCATTCTCAACCTCCACTGCCTGTTAAAATAACCTGGGAAAGCTTGAAAAAATCCTGATGCTTGGGTCTCACCCCCAGAGATTCTGCTTTCATGGGTCAGGATGTGACCTGGGCATCAGGATTTTTTTAAAGTTTCCGGGAGATTGTATTATGCAGCTAGAGTTGAGAGCCACCGGACTAGAAAATTCTGTGTCTGGATGGAATGCCTCAGGACTCAGATCAAATGGGACGACGGCGTTGGAGATAATCAAGGCATTTGGTTAATTGGGCTCCATTATTTAAAATTCTGGAGTGTCTGAATTTAAGGAAATAAATGGTTCCTAGATTGAAGAAAGCTGTTCCATTTCAGCAGTTACTGACGTGACTCAAACCTAAGTGTGCATCAGATTTACCTGCAGGGCTTGTGAAAACACAGGCTGTTGGGCCCTGCCCCTAGAGTTTCTATTTCAGTAGGTCCGGGGAAAGGCCCCAGAATTTGCATTTCTGAAAAGTTCCCAGTTAGTAGCTATAAGTCACTGAGATCTGGAGGACTGTTACACAGCGTGATAACAGAAAAAAACTAAAAACTAACTAATACACAGTCCCTGAGGACACTTTTGAGGGATAAAGCAAGGGGGAATGAATGAGTGAAAGCAAAACTCACCATCAAGTGCCCACCTCGCACTTCCATGACCCTGACAGTGAGTGCCTCTTTAAATTCGTCCCCTGGGTGCCTCGCTTGCCTCACCCTGGAGTTGCTCAGCGGGCCCCACCAGCCTCTGCCTCCAGGTCTCATTTTTCTGGAAGGTCCCATGGCTAACCAGCCTCTTTTTGTCTTTTAGTCTTTTTTTCCAAACAGAGCATGCCCTTATGAACCTTAGGTTGGCATTTGGGAGCTACAGTTCAAGCTGGGCTAGATTTGAGTCCAGGCTTCAGTTTGGGTTCCTGTTTGCCCCACATGGATTCATTCTGAGACCCAGGCTGAAGAAGCAATGGCTACCTGGGACACGCTCTTTTCGTAATGGAGGACAGAAGATTCAAGAGCGCTGGCAGAAGCTTAAAGCTTTAGCTTTTAATTGTCACACTGTCACTTTCAGCCACATTCTATTGGCTAAAGCAATTCACATGGCCAAGCTCAGTCAGAAGACGGGGAGATACATTCTGTCCACAGTAGACAGTGTCAGAGACAAGGAGTAAAGAAAGAATGATGGACAAATAACATGATCTACCTCAACCTGTTAGGTATCAGGCCCCACATGAAGTTCTGTAGAGACGCAGAAAGAGAAAACAGGGTCCCAGCCTCTGAGAAGCACAGATTGGCAAGACACAAAGCTACAAGAGGGTGATAAGGATGACATGGGGGGTGAATGAGCAGGGGCATGGAGCTGGGACTGGCTCTCATTGCTGGGATGTCTACCCTCCCACATGATGTAACCAAGGCCCTTGGAGCTGTGCCCAGGCTCCTGGGAGCCAGGACAGCGTGTGGGAACAGCTGAGCTGGCCCACAGCTGCAGGGCATCCAGCAAAAGGAATTGAATCTGGGCCTGGGCTGGGGCAAGTTTGTTCCAGAAAGCAAGTACCTAGTCCAAAGCAGAGAACAACTGAGAAGGAGAACTGGCTTTTTATCAAAGGGCTGGCACAGAAAGCCAGAAACACGAGTGGGCCTTGGGGACGCGAAGCCCATGGTGATTTTTGGAGGCAAGAGGTTGGAGGGTAAGGGCTGTTTGATGGGGTGCCTATTGCGCTGAATTGGAGGCAGGGAAGGCCCTGTGCAAGTCATCAAGTTGGAGGAGAGGAAAAGGGAAGTGAATCTGGGCAGCCTTCCCAGAGGAGAAGGCATTCCAACTGGGGCATGGATGGTGAGTAGGAGTTTGTTAGAAGGTGGAGGTTAGATGGTGGAAAGAGGAGTTTCAGGGGTTTGGGTGATAATTCCAGGGGCACACAGACCCCTCCTTTTTCCGTAAAGTTCCTGCAGTTGTTATCTTCGACTAGTTCACTCCCCACCACAAGCCAGCATTCTGTTTGATGCTCCAGGCTGCCCTGCTGCCCACAGCTGTCTCTGTGTTTTGCAGGTCACTGAGGTTTTATTGCCTCTGAGGTTCAAGGATTTTTCCTCTTCAAGTAATTACCACTGAAATTATGTGGTTTGATCTCTGAGTGATTATAAAACTCTGAGACTCCCAAACAATATAACTTAGACTGAGTTTTCCAGGGACTGGGGCCCAGAACCGACATCCACAGTGCTGGACTCAAACACATGATCGGCCAGGACTCTTGCCCTTCAACTGCCCTCCCCGTGTGGGTGGGGGAGAGCCCTGCCTCCTGCAAGTGCTTGCTCTGCTCCCAGAGACTGGGTCAACATTTGGTGAGCTTCTATTTTTAGAGGAGCACAGTAAATCCCCCCGGGTGGCGTGATTAAACACTCCAAGGTCTTAAAGTCACCTTTCAAGGGATCTAAAGGTGTGCATGAAAATGAGCCTTCTGGGGAGTCTGCCATGACACCCCTAAGCTTCTGAACTGGATGAGCTGATGAGGCCAGGAGGACCTCAACTCCAGAAAGAAAAGCATTTGAGATGGAAGCAAAAACTTGCTCAAAGGCATGAAGTGGTACGCATGGCAAAGGCGTTGGGAGAGCATGCTCAGTGGGTCTGGGCCAGTGGAAGTGGGCGGGCCTGGAGGATGAGGCTGTTGTGGAGGACGCCAAGAGGGTCGGGCTTTGTCTTGTAGGCGGTGGGAACCAGAAAAGCCGTTAAAAGGGGGAAGTGGCATCCTCCAAACCTTATCAAGTTTCCGCTGAGAGTTCCGTGGAAGACGCAGGAGACTGGAGAGAGATAAGAGAGAACCCTGGTTGGGGTCATGTCGTTGGAGCTGGGGAAGAGAAGATTGGCATCTTCTCTTTAGTCCAACCTTTAGTTATTTTCTGCAGGAATTTCAAAGTCAACCTCCTACAGGGATGGAGGAAGGGTGACGTAAGGGAAGGAGCAGGCTGAAATTGTTTTTCTTTTTGCTTTTTCCCCATAATGGCGTCGTGGGCTTTGTGTGTGAGGTGCAGAAACACCTTGCGGAGTAATCACAGGAGAAGAATCTCCACTTCCGCCAAGACATACATTCACTTCTGCTTTCCTTTAAAGACATGGCCCTCTCTTTTCTGAACTTTTGATAGCGACATGGATGTATAAAGAAATATTTCACTCTCCTCTTAATAACACCATACCAGACCCACAAAATGAAGGGAAATGATTTATGGCAACTAATACCTGGCCTCAATGTCAAGGAGTAACAGAGGGTGCTGGGGACTGTGAAAAGCCAGATAGACATGTCCAGATCTAAAAGGGGCCATCGGCTTCTCTGCTTTAGCTGCTGAGATCAGATTTTCTAATTTTGCAAAAGAAACAGGAAAATTATTTTAACATAAAATCTTTCGGTTTTGAAGCAGTGGCTCTAATTCACATTTTTTACAATACTGTAGACGCCAGATGTGGGGCGTGGACCCCGATTTGCATCTGCGCCCCCAGATCTTCATTGGGGATAGTCCCCTTCGATGTGGGATGGTCGACTTTCCCCGAGAGCGACACCTTCAAGACAGACAGACACGGTCCAGATGACAAGGCTATGTCAAAGGGCCAGAGAACTGGGGTGGGCACAGGGGTCCAGATGGTGGCCCTCAGAGAACTGCAGAGGGAGGAAGGCTTTTGCTTCTGGATTTGGTTATTCCCTTTCCCTGATACTGCCTGCTCCCCTTGCAATAATGTTTAATACACTAAAATCTAGATCAGTCAAGAGTCCACGGGCGGCCGGGAGTCATGGCGGGGGCAGGCAGACAGTTGCCCGGCCAGAACCCACTGAAGCTGGGGGCAGCCAGGCTGACTGTATTCGTTTCCTAGGGTGCTATAACAAAGTAATCACAGCCAGATGGATTAAAGCAACGGAGATTGAGTCTCTCAGAGTTCTGAAGCCTAGAAGTCTGAAATCAATGTGTTGGCAGGGCCACACCTCTGAAGGCTCTAGGGGAGGATCCTTCCTGACCTCTTCCAGCTTCTGGTGGTCACAGGCACTCCTTGGTGTTCCCTGGCTTGTAGGCGCCTCCTGTCTCACACGGCCATCTTCCCTCTGCGTGCACATCTCCAAATCTCCCTCTCCTTATAAGGTCACCAGTCATCAGATTTGGGGCCCAGCCTAATCCAGGATGACCTCATCTTCCATGTTTCCATCCTTCTCTGCCACCCTTGGAATCTTGCAGTTGAGACTTTGTGGGCTCCTCCCTGCTTCTGTGCCCCCCGTGCTGGCTCTAACAGGAGGGTCTCTTGCCCCCATAGGCAGAAGGAGCCATGTCCACGCAGGAAAGGGGGCGGGGAGCCCAAGGAGCATGCGCACCACCTCCTTTGGAAGGTGGCCTCCCCGAGGCAGAGATGACATTAAATGCCGTCAACTCTAACGCTCCTTGGAGTTTTGAGCCCTCTCTCCACGGCCTCTCCTCAGGGTCACCCCATGCTTCAGAAAACCACTAAGGCAGCCCGATTCATTTTAGACAACTCTAATCTTTATCAAATTCATCCTGATGCTAAGTCAGAATCTTGCCTCCCTGGCACTTCACCCCCTTAATCCTTAAGTTTACCCACTGGGGCCTGGCGTGCGGGCATAATTCACCAAATCATCAGGTATCAGAACTGAAGGCCACCGAAGACCAACCCCTCATCTTAAGCTCCTTCTCCTGCCTTGGCCGGAGTTGTCTGCCACTTGTATGTGTCTGCTTCGCCCCTGGATTGGAATAGTATTTTATTCTTATTGCCATGCCAGGCTTGGATGCCCTTTTTGAAAACTCAGCTTGCCCCTGTCCTCCCAGGAAGGAAGGGAGGGTGGCAAAGGTGCTCTGCACAGGTCTGGCAAATGGAGGACTCGTGGCCACACTCGCGAGCCAAGACCCCAGTGGGCAGGAGGTGCCTTCACCGCAGATGGGGCGATGGCGGCAGGCCTGTCTCCCCGCAAACCCTGGACCTACACGTGACCCATAGCTGCAAACAGCTGCTACTTCTCCTCGCGCCCCCCCCAGCCCAATATAAAAGCACACCCATCATCGTATTTATAGAACTAGTAAATAAAGAATAAAATAGCAAGTTAAAGTAGGTTTTGATTGCCTACGTGTTGGTAAAACCCAGCTGGAATAATTTGATTCATGCATGGAAAAATGCCTCCGAAGCAGGGCCTTTTTTTAGTGTGCCGGAACTGAGTCCCTCCAGCCGCAGATAGAAATTTCTGCTCCTAGAGTTTGGCTCCAAGACTAAGAATTAAAATCTAAAACGAGATTCCAAGAGAACTAATTATTTGCTCCCTTGAAATATGCCAACTAGCCTTTCCCCAATCTTGCAGACAAAGCGGCTGAAGGAAGGAAGGGGCGAAATTTTCCTTTCTGGCACCCGGCCTCTTTCTGGGAGGTGCCTCCCGAACCCCCATGGAAGGGAGCGAAGCCTGTGTCGTCTGTCAGGACTCTGGACATAGCCCCGTGGCACAGAGAGCTGTGTTTTTAGGCCAAATTAGCCTCCTCGTGAATTCGATTGCTGTTCCCAATATCAAGGGGCTGTGACTAATTTTATATTCTGCAAGCGCTTTTTGAGGAATGAAAAATCTATCCTTCCTCAACCACCCACTCCCTCAAAGAAGGGTTTCCCTTTCCCAAGATGCCAGATTGCTTTGCAGACAATGCCACTCACTTGTTATGGGAGATTCTGTGTGATGTTGGCGTGGAGGAGGCATCATTACTCCCGTTCTAGGCTGTCCTCTGGCTTAATGGACACCGGATTTATCCATGGTTGCTGACAGCTGCTGCTCTTCCTGCCTACGATGCCCCCTTAGTCACACTTGCGCGTGCATGTGTGTACACACACACACGCGTGCACGAAACTTCAATGTGGTGAGCTTGAAAAATACTTTTGTTTTAGAGATTGTGTGGGCTGGTGGAAAGATGGAAAGAAGCTATAACAATTAAGAGCTGTGCTTTGGGGATTCGATCCCAGGAGGCAAACTCTCAGAAAACGTTCCTCTACTGCTCTTGACAGTTTTTCTTTTCCTTTGCTACATGGGCTACCGATTTGGCATCCGGTTGGGTTTCTGGCATTTGTCTTAAAAAAATAGGAATTCTTCTGAGAGGATGAAGGGGTTCTCAGTCACTCACATTTTAGTGAGAATTAGTCCAATAAAATTGTTGTCCTCTGAACGCCTTTTTGGGTTCAGCTACACTGAGACAGTGAGATTTGGAGAAAGAGGGGTGATTTTGGAAACAGTGTGCCTTGGGGATGTGAAGAGGCTTACTGGGTCCAAGGGAGGGAAGGAGATGAGAGATGGAAAATGGATAAGGAAGGCAGATTCCCTCTCTCCTGTCACATTGCACAGACACCTACGTTTGGCTTCCAACCTTTTGTATCATTCAGCTGCATCTGATAGACTTTGGTGATTTGTCTAAGGAGACTGACCACCATTTTAAACACTGTTTTCATGGGGGACATTTGTCCCCAGTTCTGAACAACCAGCTTGCAAGGGAATCTTTTCAGTCAGTAATTTAGGCTGCGCAAACGATGAAACTGACATTCACAAAGGCCAAAAGGTGTCACATGTGTCAGAGCGAAAAAAGGCATTCTTCTAGATGTAGGGCGCGTGTCAGAGATCAAGGAAGTGCTCTCAGCACAAAGAAATCCATGAGGACGAGCTTGCGGGGTCATGGTCAAGCGCTTTGTCACTGCAATCTGCCAAACCCCTCGACTCCCTGCTAGCCTTTGTTTTGAGTTCTACCCTGACGGGGGCTTTCCGAGGTGTGGCCCCAGAAGTGCCCAAATCCCTGTCTGCTGCCAAAGGCATCCCTGTGGAAGTTCATTCTCACCCTAAGAAACTTCCATGGAAACCTAATTATCCATATTGCTATGATTGCCATGGCTCCAGCAATTGAAGTGATGCACGGCTTCTTGTCATCAGGACGCCACTAGAATGGTCAGGATCCTGTCCCTGTGAGGTGCAGGATCCATTTCTGAGGCTAGAGAAGGCATTTGTGCTTTGGAGCACACGAACACCTGCGATTGCATGCAAAATGCCATGTGTACGTTTTGGGGGGAAGGGAGCTCATTGTTTTATCAGATTCTCAAAGAAGTCCTGACCTTCCCCCACACCAAGATTAAACATTTGCACAGATAATAATTTTAGCATCACAGTAAATGATTTCTTATTAGAGAAGATAGTCAAATGAGGAAGATACCTAGTAAAATAATTACATCCGTCAGAATAAGTAAAACTCGGCAGCACTGACGAATTCAGCGGCTTAATATAAAAAAGCTTATTCCTTTCTCACACTTTGTGCTTGATGTGGGTGGGCCAGGAGAGTATGCCCACCACAGTCACTCAGACAACCAGGCAGAGAAAGTTTTCACCTCCTACATAAGCTTCCCCCATCACTACAGCAGCAGGAGAGCAAGTTGACCCCTAAGCTTGCGGCCTGTCGAGGTTCCACCCAGGACGGCTCACGTTTAATTGGCCCAAACAAGCCACACGCAGAGAGGTAACTCCCCAACTGGAGGGGATGTCCGATCCAGCCATGTACCCAAACGGAGAAGCGGAATATTTGTGAACAGCCCTAATGACTACCGCTGTGATATAAAATTTTTTGAAAGAAAACCATAAAATGTTCAGCTCATCCACTCTAAAAGTGAAGAGCAGGGAACATAAAACTGTATTCAATAAATATAGTAGATAATAAAAAGAATTTCACGTCCATGTTATGACCAATTAAGATAGAAAAAGTTAAGGGGAAAGAGATTGAAAAAGAGGGAGGGAAAGAAAGTGAGAGGAGAAAGAATCAGGAAGAAAACGGAAGGGGCTTTTGTGGGGAGAAGTGGGGGCCAGGACAAATGCCACAGCCAGGTCGGTCTTTTCTGCCAGCTGAGCCCCACATCTCATACCATTTCACCCCAACCTGCAGCCCCAGGGGGCCATATCCTCAGGCTCCCGGCGGTCTTCCAATTTCCCCAGCCGCCCATCTTCTGGGGACTGCTGCCAGTAAAGAGCAGGCCCCAGCGCCCTGAGGGGGGCTCCTTGCAGGAAGCACCCTCACATGTGTGTTTCATGGGGGCAGCATGCAACGGCCATCAAAGTGAAGCTAAAAGCCAGGCATGGCCTGTGGGCCAGTTTCCCACCCCAGGCCACGCCCCTCCCACCCCCATCAGCCACCAGGGGTCCTTTTGTGTGTGAGGACAAAGGCTGGGGACCTACAAAAGTGCGTCAAAAGCAGTGAAGCAAATCACCCCTAATGCAGGAACTCAATTCACTCAAGAGCCATGGCCCCTGTCTCAGTGAGCTCTTGCTGTTTAACCAACTGCCCCAAGATTTAGTGGTCTAAAACATGACCGTTTATCATTTCTCACTAGTCTTTGGCTTGGCCAGGTGCTTCTTCCAGTCTGGGCTGGGCTCTGTAGATCTCCACTGGCCTCATTCATGGGTCCATCTAGCTGGTATGTTGACTGGGACATCTCTCTCCCTCTACCAGGCTAGCCCTGGGATTGTTCACAAGGCCATTGTAGGGTTCCAAGGACAAAAAGAGGACAAGTCCCAATGCTCAAGTGCTTTTCAGACCTCCGGGTCACTTTTGCTCCTATCTCATTGGCCAAAGTAAGTCACATGGCCAATCTAGATTAAGGGGTAGGGAAATAGGTTTTATTCCTTGATGGGAGGAGCTATAAAGTCACATTGTAAGGATAGGGATGTGGGGAGGGGACTAGTTTGGAATCATTTGCACCCCACCACTCCTGAATCCCAGCCTTTTTATTCCACTTCTTCTCTGGTATAGGTTCTCTCCAATGCCCTTCCCCTCCACCCCACAATCCAGGGCACACAGTCAGTATGGGGCCAATGTGCACCATACTGTGAGAGATTTCAGGTGCCATTACACGTAGGCAGAGGTACCATCTCTGGGAATATAATAAAACTAATCCGAATAACTGTGGGTTTAAAATAAAATAGGAAGTTCTCTCTCTCAGGTTAAACAGCCAGAGACCAAGGTTTCTTCCAGCTCACTGATTTACCACCTCCAGACACCGTCCCTTGTCCTCATTGTCTAAAAAGGCTGCCAGAGCTCCAGCCATCACAACCATAGGCAGCAATATGGAGGAAATGTAGAAGAAGGACATATCCCTCTCTTAAAGGAGAACTTCCCAAGCCTCACTCTTTCTTGCTTCCTCACTGGTCTGAAATTAGCCGTTCTCATGGGTACAGGACACACCTACCTGCAAGGGAGACCCAGAAAAAGCTGGGGCACATTGATACTGCTAATAAATTTCCCGTGACTAAGGAGGGGGAGCAGAATGGATGTTGGGATCTTTGCCAAACCAGGTTTTTCGCAAACATGTTATGTGACTGTGAAATCGTGAGACATCTTTGCATGTCTCGTTAGCATAATCATCACACCTGGGGTGGACTCATGTCACCTAGTTAGTTCGGTTCAGGTAAAGGTACACAGTCCCCTAGGCAATCGTCATCCCCTTGTGGCCCAGCAGCCTCTTAGGCAATGCTCTGAGAGGGCCCAGCACTGGTCCACCTACTTCATGGCAGGGTTGAGGTTCCCTTTCGTTTTTTCCCAATTTTAATTGAGATGTGACAACCACACAGTAAAGTTCACGAAGTTTAAGCATGCAGCTCGATGAATATGTGTGCATCCATGTAACCACTACCCAGATCGAGTTATAGAACATCTTCAGGCCTCCTACCCCCACCCAGAAAGTTCCCTCCTGCCTCTATGCCATCAATACGCACTCTCAGAGGTAACCATGATTCTAATTTCTGTCACCATTGAGATAATAGGCTCTTTTCAGGCTGTGCGGATTCTTCCAAAGGGGACCTATGCTGTTGGCCTCTGCTCTCTACCTGTGTTTTTTAGGCAACGCTCCTCTCTCCCTGTCTACTGCAACCGAGCAGGAGGAGAATAAGAAACAAGGTGGCAGTACCCAGGGTAGGGTGGAGGAATGGGTGGATATAAACCCTTCCTGCTGAGGTTGACCGGAGCTACAGTTCCACAATACAATACCCTGTCTACTGTGCTGGGTTTAAATGCACCCCATCAATCACCGTTATGGCCGAGACCTCCAGACACCCAGGTTACAAAAGAGCATGAAGCAGTCATTCTCAGGTACCTGCTCCTCCAGTCTCCTCTCGTGAAGCTTTTATTTGCTCTCTGGTCCTGGTCTTGCCATCTCTCAAGTCTTCCCGCTCCCAAAGGAAGATGGTCTTTCCTGTTTGGCTTCCCCTCCCAATACCACCATCCTGCCCCATCATGTTCTCCCTGCTGGCACCCAATCAAAGGAATCTGATGATTTATAGGACAACTGGACACATTCTTCGTGACCACCATGACTGATGGGCAGAGGTATATGGAGACCCACTTTGGTTCAATCGAATAGACTTTATGACATCGCTATCCAAAGCACCGTCCCCAGACTAGCAGCGTTGACCTCACCTGGGAACGTGTGCAAAATCCAGATTATTGGGCCCCATCCCAGACCCACTGGATCAGAATCTGCATTTTCACAAGATCCCCAGGGGATTCAACTGCCCATAACGTTTCGGTCGTAACACCCGTGCTCTAAGGTGGCACGGGTACTTTATCAGGAAGTAGGGGCCCCCAGAAGCACCTGGGTCCGGGTGGCCCCCTTCCAGCCTCTGTGCCCCGGGTAGGAGCTGGGCAGAAGGGTCCCAATGCTGTATTATTCCATGAGTGCTTAGTTACTCCACATTCTTGGCCCTGTCACACTGGCTCTAGTTTTGGAAACTCTCCTTCCTTACTACCGGTCCACAATCCCTTATCTGCAACAGAAATGCAAAGGTTTTATACGTTTCACAGAAATGTACTTGGCAGCAAAACCTGGTCTGAGCTGATGTGAGCCTTTTTATAGTCATTATTTATCCCGCTTTCTGTGACTATTCATATGTTTGAGCACAGCAATATTCATGTAGCTGATTACCCACCAGGGGATGTTTCCTAAGACGTGGTCTTACTTTCTACAGGTCTTCCTTTTCTAATAAAGGAAAACCTCTCAATTCTGGAATTTATCTGGCCTGAAGGGTTTGGATGAGTTCCGGACCTTTATCTCCTTTTCTCCTCATAGATGGTGCATTCAATTTCTTTAATTTTCCCTCTCATTTTAAATGATAACAAGAATAATCATTATTATTGATTACAAAACTAAGTCTGGTTTAGAGAAATTCAGACTATGGAAATAGGGGATCCTGCCTCAGCTCCCGATCACAGCATGGTGTCTGTATTTTCTTTTTCTTTCTTAGGCACATGTAGAGGTGCACCCGGAAACACACATGTGCACACATACATTTTAATAACAAAAATGCAATCACACCTTGCATAGCTCTCTGCACCCGCCCCCCGCCCCCGCCGCTGCTACACGCGCACTTAACGTATCAGGAGAAACCCCACGACAACGGTTATGTTTGGCACATGCTTTCGGTACCCGATCGGTTGCATCCCTGGAGACTTCCCACTTCCTGGCATGCCTTCTAACTGCCAGGGTCCACATCTTTCGGCTTGAGCGCTTTCCCAAAGCTCTGCTAAAAGCAGGGAAGGCTGTCTGGAAGTGCCAGGGAATTAACAGCCCAGGGAGCAGCCCTCAACCAAGGAACCTCAGGAGTTGGTGTTTAATTCGGCCAGCTCACGCGCTGTTCCTCGGGTGCGGTAACTCTGGGGCATCTCTTCGAACTCCCCTGCAGGAATGAGCCCCGGTTGCCCACAGTGGTAAGTAGCTTGAGAACACACCTCTTACTGGCGGCCTTCCCCCTCCCCTCCACCTACCGCCCACACCTCTCCTGTGTTTCCTCTACCTCTTGAATAAATAATTTGCACTTGTCTTAGGGTCTGTTTCTCCAGAAACCCATACTATGACAATCTAGAGATACTTTTTGCTCGTTATTAACTGCCGAGGATGCCACAGTATGGATACACCATTTCTTTAACCATTCTTTATTGCTCTCCTATTATTAGATAATTATGGTGCTGCTGATTTTTCAACATGACAGTTGAGGCTGGTAGACCTCTTGGTGCGTGTATTTTTGGGTGCAAGCGTTTCTCTTAAAATATTTTGGACCACTTTCTCTTTTAGTTTCTCTGCTCCATCTAGGCAGGCTCTATTCTGCTTTTCTGCTCAGAATCTGCGTTCTCCTGGGAGCTGGTGCCAGAAGGTCTCAGCCAAGGTCACCACCTGTCCCAGTTTTCCCTCAGGACTTGGGACTTCCAGTGCTATAACTGAGACAATCCCTGGCAAACCAAAATGGTTGGTCATTCTATCTCTGATCCTTCATCTGGGCTCTCAGTTTCCAGAGCGCCTGCTTTCAATCCCTCTGCCCTCAGCCTCCACACCCAGGACCTCCTATTCTAGCTGCCTCAGGGTTGCCCCTCCCAGCTCACAGGGGACCTTCGGCTCCCAGAAGCCAGCTTCATCACTAGTTAAACACACTCACATGCACACCTGCAGTTTCACAATTGTCCCTCAGGCTGTGATGTCACAGCGACCCTATAAGGTAAGTGCTCGGATTGCCTTTGATCGATGAGGTTCAGAGAGATTAAGCAACTTGCCCAAGGTCACACAGCTAGGACGGGATGCAGCCAAACTTGGATTTGGGTCTGGGTGACCTGAAGACCCCTGTGTTTTGCTGCCTTTCTTGCTCCCGTCCTGCCGCCCTTCACCCAAGTTCATCAGCTATCGTTTTAACGCACCAGCATCTTCTCCCATCAGGCGCCATTCCCTCAGGTCCTACCCCCACCGAAAACAAAAACAAAAAATACCAAGTGATTACTTGGTTTCCTTTTCCCTGGTCCTGTCTGTTTCTTTCCAGGTCCCTGGCTCACTTAGTCCCCTGCCTTTTCCTCATCTGCATAGAGGCTCCTTCCCCGATCTGACATCTCCATCCTGCTTCTCCATAGACACAGCAAGAAAGAAGCCCCATCGGTCTCGAACAAGGTAGAGGTCCTTATTACCACCCCAAACCGCAGATAGGAAAGCAGAGACACAGACAGGTGGTGTGAGAGGCTGAGGCCACAGCTGGTGGTTGGCAGAGCCTGGCTTGAAATCCAAGTTTGCCTCTTAAACCTCGGGGTGTCTCCATAAATATACGGTGTTTACCGAATGCCTGTTGGTCCACCCTGCTGTCCAGATTCCCACGGACAGGGAGCCACATGTGACCTCCCAGGGGACGGAGCCATGGTTCCTGTCTTTATCGGCATTTGGCAAAATGAATTCCAGTCTCCCCGGATGTGTCTGTGAAGAGGACGGGGGATGAACAAAACAGTTCCCCGAGGAGCTGGGAGCCTGAGAAAGGCCCGGCTCCACCTTCCAGCTATCTCCGGCCCATCTGGCCAGAGCAACCCTTCCTTGCAGGAGCCTGGCCTGTGCTTCTCTACGCTGCGGCTCCCGCAGTGTTGATACATAAGGCCTGCAAAGCCCTTGGAGGGAAGCCTCCGCCAGGGGCCCAGGGGCCAGGAGAATGCAGGCCCTGTTCAGCTGTCGCCCGGCAACGCCACACACAAACATTTGCTGACAGGAAGAGGCGAGCGGCATTAAAGCCGCCTGACAGGGAGGTGATGGGGCAGCGGGGAGAGGCAGAGGTAGACAGTGTGTAATTGCCAAGCCGGAAGGCTGGCCTGTGGCCAGCGCATTGAGTTTAACCGCCTGTGTCACTGCCCTCCACATCCAAGAAGCATGCTGCCCGCGGCCATGTTTCCAGGCTGAGTGCCCTGTCGAGGTCTGGCCTGGGCTGACCCTGTCACAGCCTGGGCAGCTGTTCCCGGGGCCCAACTACGGAAGGAAAGGCCAGCTCTGGCTCTGGGGCGCCCCCTCCAGCAGGGCTGCCCCTGCTTTCATCTGAACAGCTGGCGGGGCCTCAGGTCCCTGCCCCTCTTCCCCCTGCCCCTCCCGTGCTGCTGCAAGCTGGCCGTTCTGGAAACAGCCTCTGACAAAGCAACGGGGCCCACAGAGGGTCTTTTGGCGACCACAGCCCCCATTCCCTGACTCTCTCCCACCAGTAGACCTGGAGCTCGGCCCAAGCCTGGGGCCAGCACAGACACCCTGAGGCATCCAGGTGGGTTTTGGCAATGCTGGAAGCATCTTCCTCTGGAAGGCTGAAGATTCTCTCCCGCCTTCCTGAGGTTCCTGCTTCTCCCGCCCATGTGCGCTTCATGAACCTCCTGCTCGGCCCTAAATTAGCCACAAAGCCCCTTCCAACATGCCCACAGTGGCTGCACGATGGGGACTCAGGAAAGAGATGGACGCAGCGAGGAGCAGCAGTGAAACTGTGCCCCCAAAGGCAGCTGGCCCCTTGGCCTACAGAAGGTCAACCCGCCGGCAGGCAGGCTGTGAAATCTGATAGCAGTCCTGTAGCTTCCAAGAAATAATTATTCCCAGGAAAGTGTTTTCAAGTTTTAGGTAAACTGCTGTTTAAGAAGCAGAGAGGACAGAACCCGAACAGTGGCAACCGTCTGCGGCTTCCCCCAGCGGGCCCATCATTAACCATTGCTCCCGGAGCTAAAGGCTGCGGCTCTATCCCCAATTAACAGCCGCATTCCAGCAAGCTCCCTGTTTATCAAGGCATTAACACTGACATCTGGGGATGGCGCCTGCCCTGGCCTGCCAGCAGGGAGGATTGAGCGTCCATCCACCCGCACTCAGGCTGATGGCCCCATCCCTTGCCTCCTCGACCAAGGGTGGGCGCAGATGGGATGCTGTGGTCCCCTCCCTCCCGCTCCCGTCCCCCCACCGCTGTGTCACTCTACAGCCCGCCGAGTGTGGGCCAAGCAGCCCTGTCCCTATGGGTGTGTGCGCGCGTGCCCCGGTGTGAGAACCTTATATTTCAGGAGAAGATGGCGTCTGGGGAGGATTCTCCAAGGAATTCTTTGAGAACAGAAATGATTTCTCTCCCCTTCTCAACCCCGTGTGTGTGTGTGTGTGTGTGTGTGTGTGTGTGTGTGTGTGTGTGTAGGGGTGCCACAGTTACTCCCCTTCTCCTATTTCTCCCCTTGGTTCTGTCTTTTTCTTCCTCTCCAGTCACTAGCATGAAAGCATTGATTAAACACCCTTCTGCCCCGTTTTCTAGGCTGAGGCAAATTCTGTTGAGTATGTACCTGTTGGAGGGACATGAACCCTGGTCCACCAGCCCTTGTTGGAGCAGAAAGGCCACCGCTGCCTCATCCCAAGGACCTGAGACCAGCGGAGTTGGGAAACTATTCATTCTTCATCAACAGCCCTTCCCACATGTGTCCCTGCCCCCAGCCCTGCCAAGCACCCACCCCCTTTCCATCCAATTTTCATTACTTCCGCTGAGCATTCACTGGCTTCTTTGTGGCCATGTTCCTCGTCTGATCCCCTCAATGTGGGCATCTCCCAAGGCCCACTACCCACTTCCTGCTTCCCTCTCTCCCCAAACTTCCCGTAGGAGCCAGGCCAAACCATCCCCAGGGCTCAGCGGTGATTTCAGGACCCTGAAATCCACAGCTCTGGCCTCAGCCTGTGGTCACTTTCACCTGAACGCTCTTGTGGCACCTTCAATTCATATCAACCCCACTTCTTTCCCCATAGTGTTCCCCGTTTCTGTCAGAGATGTCTGTCACTATTCCCTCAGCCCACACTGGAGAATCGTATTTGACTCACCCACTCCCTCCTTCAAAGCCGGTTTCCAAACCCGAGCTGGTTGTTACCCTATGCCTACACCCTGTCCCTCTCCTTGTCCCTCCTGCCACGCCACCCTGGGACTTTACTGATGAATTGGAAAGAGACAGGCATGGGCCCCCCAGCTGTAAAGAAGATCCCCAGCCCAACGAAACTCACCAGCCTCTGGACCCTTGGTCCCTCCTACATGCAGCTGCCAGGTTCATCTTCCCCTGCCGGGGCCGCCCACCTCTGGGCCTTCGCGTGGTCAGGTTTCCCCAGCCTAGAATTGATTCCAGTGAGTTAAGAGATTAAACGGTACAGGTGCCAGCCCTTCGCAATTTGTGGCTTTGAACAAATGCTAGTTACTATTTAAACAAGAGTGGGGGGGGGGCTCAAGTCTCACCTCGTTAGAGAAGCCTTCTGGAAGGGGAGAGCAGTTCTTTTGCCTGACCCGTCAGTACCTGTTACCCACCCCCCCCCAAGTCTGTAGGGATCAAGTGAAGCCAGCCACGTGCCCAGGATCCTGGGGCGGGCCATGGCTCGAGCTGGCCCCAGTTCTAGCCAGGCAGTGGCAGACCTGGGGAATTTTCTGGAACCGTTGGGAAAGCGCATCCTCTCTGTCACAGTCGCTCTACTGACGAAATGTGAGTCTGAGGCCTCTGGTGGCCATCTTGTCACCACCACTTGGGATAAGTGCCTGGAATCAGCCCTGCCTGAAGCCAAGCACCTTTTAACGTGCTGGTTTCTGGAGCCAGTAACTTCCGTGCCCCCACCCCTACCCACTGAGCCAGTTTGAGTGGCGTTTCTCTGCCTTACAACCAGAAGAGCCCTGCCTGCCCCTGAGACATCTCTCTCAGTTTGCAGCTCTAAACTGTTGCTTTCCCTACCCCTCACTGGGCTCCGGCCGCATTCAGCTTTGCGGTGTTATTTGGACCTGCAGGCGGAGAACCCTGTCTCCAACTGGCCTGAGCCCCTCCCGAGGGGGGGCCCTGTCTCCTGTGTGCTAGCAGCCTGCGGCGGGGATCGTTACCAGCAGGGACGCAGACAGTCTCCCCCTTGCAGCCTCCTCACAATTCCCAGCCCACTAAGAGCTTTACCTATGCCGACCCAATTCTTACAACCACCTGAGGTCGGAATTATGACTGTCCCCATTTTGCCGATCAGAAAACTGAGGCATAGGAAGGTTATATACTCGACCTAAGTAATGCAGTTCATTGGTTGCAGAGGCAAGATTTGACTCCGGGCCAGTTTGCTCCTAAACACTGACCAACGGAGCCTTTTAAAAGTTTGGCTGATATATCACTTGTTTTCTCGGTCCAGGGTGCTTTGAGTTCCTCCTATGGCCCTCAGGGCTTTCACTCAGGATCTGAATTCCTCTTCCTGCCAGACGGGTATAGGTGCATCACGACCTCCCTTGAGATTTATGGTGGGCCCCCTCACCCGTGCATGCTTTGGAACAAGTAGAGAGCCTGGGTTATTTACTATCCCTCGCAGCCGTCCTCTGAGGGAGCCTGTCCTGTCCCTGAGTCCTGTGTGCATTGTGCAGGGACCCCCTTGTCACTGTGGGTGGGGTGTGAAGCGGCTCTAATCCCACATCTGACTGCTGTGTCTTAGCTGCCCCTCTGCATCTGTCCTTCCAGGGCTAGGCCCACTGGAGGGCCTTTACCCTGGTGGCCTATGTGGCCAAACAGCTTGCATTTCCAGGCAACAGAGGCTGGAGTTAGGGCTACCCTTGGGATGCTGCCAGTTATCCCTGGTCCTACACTTTGGTGGCTGCCTGATTTTGCAGGACGGTGTAGCCAGAGTGTATGGGCTGAAAACAATCCCTCGGAATCACAGATTTAGATTCGATGAAAACCTCCCCCACCTCCAACAGTATAACATCTACATCACGTTCTGCTGTTTCAAAACTAACGGTTCGTTTCATCATTACAACAGCCCTGTTTGTTGTCGTAATTCCCACTGAGGCTCAAAGTAAGGGATGGTAAGATAGAGACTCAAAGCCGTGTCTCCTGGCTTGGGGTGAAGAATCTTTGTCTTCTTGACATCACGGGGATTTGGCCCCTTCGGTGACGCTCATTGATTTAACAATCGTGCATCGGACGTTTTCTGTCTGCCTGGCACAGAACTGGGAGCTGGAGATACAGAGGTGATCACAGAGCTCAGAGCCTCAAAACAGCCCCTTTCCATGTGGTAAGAGTCACGATGGTGTTAAGAACGGAGTATGGTGGGAACACGAAGGAGGAGGAGACTGTGAATTCTCCCATTTGGGGAAAGTGACAGTGTTAGAGAAAGTTCTGGGGAAGGATAGTCACCTGCTTGTCTTCTGTGATGCACAGACAGTTCACTTAGTTGTGACACAGATATGGGCCCCCACAGGACAAGGACAAAGTTCTTAAGTCTTCCCCAGGCTGGTTCTCGTGTTTGTTCACTTGTGAGCTAGACCCTGCACACACACACTCTGTCTTATCCTCACTCCAAAGTCAAGATCACTAACATGCCCATTTTACAGGCAAGAAAACCAAAGCCCAGAGAAGTCCAAAGCCTCAGCCCTCTTGTCTCAATTCAGAAGAACTTAGAAGGGCCATCTTCACTCTGGAGGTCCCTGTGGGATCCACCATAGCCACTACTGTGATCTCATTGCCATTCGATTTCTCTCGCTCCAACTCAAGCGTTGATCTTGAGACCACACGCCATTAAACCTCCTCCTTATAAATTTCCATCTCGAAGTCTGTGTGTGTCCTGGAGAACCTGATCTAAGACGCCATGTTGCGTATCTTTTCATTTCGATTTTGGTCATCTGTGAGTAAGAAACCCTCCAAAATAACAATGACCTAGACACGCCGGAAATGGGCCTCTCACGTAAAAGCCCAGAGGTCGGAAGTAAGACGAGTGACTCAGGTGCCTTTGATCTTGTTCTGCCCAGCATGGCTTCCCGTCCCAAAGTTACCTCATGGTTCAAGATGGCTGCTCGAGCTCCCCATGACCTCCCTGTTCTATCGGGCAGAAAGGAGAAGAAACCAAAGAGGGATGCACTCACTTCCCTTCTACAACACATTCCGGAAGTTGCTTCTGCTTATATCCCATTGGCCAAACTTAGTCACATGGCCATACCATACTTGGCTGCAAACCGAGGCTGGGGCCTGTGTGGTCTTTATTCGGGTAGAGGAGCACAGGTCCAGCTAAATACTGGGGGTTTTATGTCTACGGGGGAAGAAGAAGGTGGATATTCGAGACAGCTAGTAGGCTCTGGATGTGTGCCCGCCACGAAGCTACTCAGGACAGTGTAGACCGCCAGGGAGGGCAGAGGCTGCGTGTGGACTGCCAGGCATTTGGGCTGTCCTGCTAGTCTCTGGAAATCATCTCTCACCTCCACACCTCAGCTTGGATCCCTGAGGACAGGCCGCTCTTGCTACCCGAGGGTCTTTTGGCCTTGCTTGAGGTCTCCTTGAAGGCCACATCAGCTCACCCCTCCTTCCCAGAAGCTCCCAGGGGAAGAATGACTTTTCCTCTCATTTTCTCCCTCCCTTTCTCTTTGACCTTGCGGTTCTTTAACCGGGCGTCTTTAAGTCTCTCCTGGGGCAAAAAGGCATCCCTTGTATACCCACAAATAATTAAGTGCTACAGTCATTGAACGTATACACAGACGGCATCACTATAGTTACAGAAAATATATTAAGCATCAGGCACAGGGGATGGGGGCAATTCACCACCCAGCATGGCCTGGAACCAGAGGTGAATGGATGCCTCGGGCTGGCCCCGGGTGGTATCCCTGCCTGGGCCCCTCTGTACACTTCCAGCCCTCTCTCCACGCCCTGCAGGCCTTGGAGCTGTGATGAGTGGCCCCCTCCGATTGTACATGCATTGCCAATTCTCCCCCTGCATTCCCCTTTTTGCTGAGGCAGTAGAAATGGTGAGTTTGGGAGTGCTGACTGTGTAATTGACCAAAGGAGAGGAAGTGATGGAATAGGGTAGAGAGGAGATCTCAGCCCTGAAGGGGCGGGGGAGAGGAAGAGAAGGGAGGGGCGTGAGAAAGACGAGGGGTAACGGGGAGGAGAAACGGCAAAGGCAGAGGGATCAGTGGCTCGGAAATCCTCCCCAGGGTGTTTCCCAGGAAGAGAGAATAACCGTGAAGATCTACAGCTCGGAGAACATGGCTTGTCAAAACAAGGCTCGTCAGTGTACACCTGAATCACCTGGAAGGAAAGAGGTGCTGTGAGCCTGGGGGTTCTGATTGAGTAGGTCTGGGCGGGGCCTGAGAGTCTGCATTTCTAACGTGGCCGCACTTTGAGTAGTAAGGATTTACAGGAACTTTGGATGCACCCTCTCCTTTCATCCTCACGATGACCCTGTTTTACAGACCAGGGAATTGAGGCTCAGAGATGCCAAGTAACTTGTGTGAGTTCTCACGGACGGCCAGCCCTTGGCTTTCTGTGAGTCTGTAAGGCCGTGTCCCAGAGTGAGCGGGAGAGCGTTTCCGCATGTGGAGGCTGGGGACGGTGCATCCAGCTCGGAGGGTCGGCAGATGCCTGGGATGTGTCCTGGATGTGAGCCCAGAGGCCTGGGTTTTCAAGGACCGAGAAGCCGAGACACAGGGAGGAAAGAAATGGCTGGGGGTGGGGTGGGATGGGGGCAGCGTAAAAACAGAGTAGGATTAAAAAGAGGAGTTGACCGTATCATCTGTAAACCGAGGCAAAGCTGGACTTTGTTACTAAGCCGTGTGCCTGGAATTTCTCAACCTGGGTATCGGCTGTCTCTCGGAAAACGCTCACACTTTGTAAGATCAGATCTTTGTGTTCTGCCTGCACACGTCTTGATGTGGAGTCGCAGAGGAGGAGGGGCTGCTAGGTGAGAGTAAAGCCATAGAACTGCGTTTGGAAGAAGGGCATCCTCCGGATGGATGGGGGGGGGTGTGGGCGATGGGGGTGCGTGCCGAGAGGGTTAGGCGTCAAGTGAGGTAATGCACGTAAACAGCTTAGCATCGGGCTCTGGACTCCTCGGGCAATAGTAATTGTGAATTATATTAATCGCAGAAATCTCTTGAAATATGATGTAAGAGTTTGGTGGCAAGGACCTCCCTGCGATGGGTCAGCAACGCCTCTGAGAAACAGCAAAGGGAGGAGCTTTAGGGATGTTGTAAGTTCTCACAGAGCTTAGAATCTACCAGGGAGATGCCAAAGTACCGAGAGGCTCTTAATGAGTGAGCCAATTCAGGTGTCTGCAAGGGCTTCGTATTGGCTAGAGGCAGGGTGGTCCATCTGGGAAGGCCGTGCCGAGAATGGAGCGGGGGAACGTGGCAATGCTTCTGGGGTAGTCCGGGTCCTCCGAGAAGCAGATGTCAGGAGAGGATGTGCCAGGATTTTATTAGGGGAAATGCCTGTGGAGGGAGCTGGCAAAGCTGGCAGAGCAGGGAGGCTGTGATGCCGTCTGACCCGAGAGAAAGCGAGAGGGCAAGGAGCGTCTTAGAGCGTCCTGCAGTCTCTGGAAGCTTCAGTGAGGCCGGTAGTCTGTCCTCAAACCAAAGTCAGCTGGCAGAAGAGTCCTGTTTCTCCTTAGCGCCGCGCCTCGCTCAGTCATTGGCTGGGGTGGCCAAAGGGAGGTGCAGCCTCGGCCGAGATGCTGGGATGCGTTTCAGAGCTGGGCAGCTGGGGCCCTGGTGCAGTTATGTTCCCTGAAGTTGGAGAGCTGTGAAGCACAGTTTCCAGTACAGTTGCTTTCCAATAATTTGCCTACCAGACGGGGAAAGCCCTTGAATTCTGTTGGGACAGGGGCCCCAAGCCAACTGCAGGGCTTTGCATGTACTTGTCACTCCATAAATATTTGTTAAATGACTACAGAACTGGAAAGTGAATCCGTCCCAAAGTGTATGCTTTCCTTTTGCTAAATAGATCCTCCCAATGAGACTGATTACTTTCTTTCCGATAGTTTTCCCTTTTGTGACGTTAGTCTATGTTTGCAAAAATTGTCAGGGCCCGGTGCAGCCCGCTGTGAAAAGTCTCACAGGGTGAGAGGCCCGAGGCCTTTTCCGCTCTTTGTGGACAGCACGGTCCTGCTGGATTCTCTCACTCGGGAAGAGCCTTGGTCCAGCAGAGCCACCTTGGGGTCAGATCTGCCACGAGTCAAGAAGCTAAGTAGAGGCTCCCTTGCTTCTAGAGGGAAAGGCCCTGTAAGTCCTTCGTCTCCGCTGATCGCTCCCATCCCTGCCCCTCCGCCTCACAGCCCACACGTCGTCCCCTTGGAGACCGTGTACACAGCAGAAAGCCTGCTGCACACACAACAGCCAGAAGAGGGAGGGGGCTTCGGAATCAGGCAGGTGCCGGGAGACCGGGCTTGCTATTAGGAGACAAGTGGCAGCGACCCACAGGACCCGGCCTCCAAGTCCCCCTAGGACTCCCGAGGTCCGGGCCCCAAGGGTAGCCTCTGCCTTGCTTCTCTAGGGGCCGCGGAGCCAGCTGGGACGTGTTTCCCTCGGTCAACGAAGGCAGGTGCTGTGCATCAGTCTTCTACACACGTGCTTCTGCCCGGAGAGGAAGATAAAGCGCCTTGTTCCTCCTGCACCACTACATGAGTGTGGTGTGGCCACCGGTTATTGAAGGTAGGTGTGTGTGCGTGCGTGGAGGCACGTGAGTTAGGGAGAGGAGTTGATGCCAAGGACGGGATAGTGTCAGGAATGCTACATTTCGCCCCCGACAGCTGTGTCTCGAGAACAAGTTGAACAGGATCTCTTAGCGCTAATGACCTAGAATCCGAAAACAACAGCAATAATAATCACAGGTGGCACTTAGCACTTGCTATGCACAGGTCCTGTGCTGAGCCCTTTATGTACATAAACTCATTTAACCCCGTAAACGCCCGTGAGAAAGTCCTACCATCATTCCAGTTTACAGATGGGCAAACCAAGGCACAGAGAGGCTAAGTAATTCACGTCAGGTAGTTCATGCCAGAAGTGGCAGCACGAATACTCGGAACTAGTCTACTACAGGGTCTGTCATCACCTTTTAGTGCCTCGGCGTGGCCTTTGGCCTGAGTGGGAGAAGAAAACAGAAAGGTTTTCCCCAAGTAGGAGCGGACTTCTGTAAAGCTCCCATTGCAGAGCCCCAGAGCGGTGACTGCGCCATGGGGAAATCCACGCTTCATGCTAAAAAAGAAAAAAGACCCTTCGTGTCCAGATTACCAGTTACCAAAACCCCTCTAGTCAGTAGAGGACACAGTTCCTGGCACCAAAGAGAGCATCTGGAAATGTTGGACTGAATACGTGTGACCCATAGGCATTGCTTTTGGAAACGATTCCCGCCTTTATGTCATTTGCTTGTTCGTTACTTCCGAGGAGTTAAGAAGCCAGCAATTCTGGTCACACGTGCTTTCCAGTTTACTGCACGTATTGTGAATAAACCCAGGTACGGTCTGGGAGTCTTGGTGGCTTGGACCCCTGCCTCTGATACCTGGACCCTGTGCTATGACAACAGACACTCCCCTGTGCTCTGCACCTCCCTGGATGCCTTTTTTTTTTTTTTTGCGGTACGCGGGCCTCTCACCGTTGTGGCCTCTCCGGTTGCGGAGCACAGGCTCCGGACGCGCAGGCTCAGCGGCCATGGCTCACGGGCCCAGCCGCTCCGCGGCACGTGGGATCTTCCCGGACCGGGGCACGAACCCGCGCCCCCTGCATCGGCAGGCGGACTCTCAACCACTGCGCCACCAGGGAAGCCCCCTGGATGCCTTTTCATGATCAGAGGGAGATTGGATTGTTTTTATTGTATTTAGGCTCATTAGCCTTTGAAAGTTGGTTTCATGGACACAGAAGCTTGGTGGGCTACAACAAAAACAGCCATTTTGTGATATTCCATGGTTTCTGTGGGTCAGGAATTCAGGAAGGCCTCAGCTGAGCCATTCTGCTCGGAGTCTCTGATGCGGCTGCAGTTGGAAAGGGGCTGGAACTGGAATGGCTGGGGTGGGGGGTTACTGAGCCATTTCTCTCCTTGCCTGTGGCCTCAGGGCCTCTCCACCTGGTCTTTTAGCCTAGGTTGCTTGGGGCTTCCTTACAGCGTGGTGACCTCAGGATAGTGAGACATGACAGCTCAGGGTCCCAAGCCCGAGTGTTCCTCGGACCCAGGCAGAAGCTGCATCGTCTCCCGTGACCTAGTCTTGGAAGTCACATAGGGTCACTTCCTCCATAGTTAGGTTTAAGGCAAGGGAACAGAGCCCTCACCTCTCCATGGAAGGAGTGTCCAAGTCACCAAGAGGAGCCATCTTTGGAAAATGCAATCTGCCACAGAGGGGGTTTGGCAGGGGCTCCAGGACAATACGAGAGCCCTACAGGGGTCTCTTGACCCAGGCTGTGTCCCTGATACTTACAAACCTTGGGCACCTAGCTGCCCGAGGGCACTGCTCAGGGAGGTGCTGGATGGAGCCTTGCCCGGAGCAGGTGCCCTGGGAAGTCAGGGCTTCAGGGAGGCATTGAGGGGAGGGGTCCCAAGGGACGGGAGGAGCTGAGTGACAGCCATCCAAATCAGAGGTGAAACAGTGGATCCCGGGCCAAGAGGAGCTGAGTTCAGACCGCCCTATGGACAGCTCAGACCCCGCTTTGGAGAAGGGGAGGGGCTGAGAGTGGGGACCAGGCCCAGAATGGCGAGTTAGCATTGAGGATGCCTGCTGCCCTCGCGAGGGGCACTGGGGAAAGGGCTTTGAGGAGGAGAGGCAGGCTCTGGCATTCCGTGTCTGCCTGAGTTAGCAGGGTGTCACCCCTGGCTGGTCTCCCGCCACTAGCATCCCAGGCAGACAGAAACACATCCCTCTCAGGGTGGAGGTGGGGGGAAGGTCTCCAGCGAGGGAGGTAGAGGTGTGGATTGAGGGGCTGCGTCCCAAATCCCTGCTTGGGAGCACATGGCCCCCAGCCAGGCCTGTGTGAGAAATTGATTCCACAGCCAACCTGACCGCCTAAGGCCTCGACAAAGCGGAGAGCGGCATCCATAAAGTGCTACCCCCCACGCCAAGCACCTCGGCGGCCACTGTTTGAAGGTAAGTCCATCCATAAGCCTGCCGTCACTCTGGGCTTAATGTACATGATTTCTGGCATTTACAGCAGCGCAGCTCCGAACGCTGGAAGAAGCTCCAGCAGGATAATTTGCCAGGGGAGGGCGCGCGGAGTGGTAATTGCTCATGGCACATCTGAACGGCGACGGCTCCCGGGCCAACAAGCTCCCTGACAATCCTGGTCCCCCGGCCTCTCTCCACCGCTCACCTCGCCGCTAAGGAGGGGTTTTCTGAGACGGAGATTGTGCGCTCTGTGGCCTTTGACTCCGTGTGTAGGCGCTGATGTTGGGTGTCTTTGAGCCCCTGAGTCGGGGTGGAAGCTGGAGGCGGGGGCGATGGGTGGGGTGGGCCCTGCTGCCTCTCAGCTTGATGCCAGCACAGCAGAGGGATGGATGGGGGTTGGTCGTCGGGGCCCTAAGGATTTTCTAGGATGTTGGGACACTCAACTTTGAGTCAACGTGACTCACGGTGGTGCAGCCTTGTCCCTTGGCTTGAGGGGTTGGGGGCCAGTCGCCACCCCCGCCTCTAGGGCTGCCTGCCCCCACCTGAGCCCCTGAGAGCATCCCCGGCCTCTTTCTATGGCTGCCTGGCTATCTCCCCTCTGCTTCTGTTTCTCAGATTCTCTCTCCTTTTTCTGTTTCTGCGTCTCCCACTTTCATCCCCTCTCTGGGTCTCTCTCCTTTCTGTCTTGGTGTATCTTGGCTTCAATCCGTGTGTGTCCCCAAATCTCTTGGTCTCTGTGTCTCTCTGTCTCTTTCTGTGTCTCATACTCCTTCTCTCTCTCTCCCTCTCCCTGTCTCTCTGTTTCTATTTCTACCTATCTCTTTCTTGCTGTCTCTCTCTTCTTCCCCCCCCCGCCCCCCGCCGCCTCAATTTCTCTGTCTCTCTCCTTTTTTCCTGTCTCTCTCCTGGATCCTGTGGCAGTGTGTAGCCTGAGCGTGCGTCCTGAGGGGACTGTGGAGCCAGCAAGCCCAGCACAGCATTTCTTTTCCTCATCCAGCATCTCCCTCAGCCCCACCCGCCTCCCTACCAACCCAGTCCTCCCAGCCTAGCAGTGAGTGAGGGCTGCAGTCAGACAGGGCAGCCTCGCCTCCCGGACTCATGGGCTATTTTTACCACATTTAGCTCCGGGTCTGCTGGCTGGGGGCTTTAGCTCTCTGAGCAGGTTAGAGACATGCGCACACGTGAGCACATCCCAGAAGCAAGGCCTCCTGGCACTGCCCTGGCCGTTTCCCTGCCACGGGGACCCTGTTCTTTCCTCCTGCCTCCTTTAATCATTTGACTTGAGGGCATTGATGTCTACCCACGTGATGCAAATGTGACCCCCTGGATCTGGGTTTGGATGGTATGAAACTCTCATACCTTATGTTTATTTACTCATCAAATCCCCAAAACAACCCTATGAAGTAGTTACTGTTATTATCCTATCCCCACTTTACAGATGGGGAAAACTGAGGCATAGAGATACTGTCTCCCCAGGAGACACGATGAGTAAGTGGCAGAGCCGGGACTTGTACGCAGGAAGAGTGGCTCCCGAACTCCATTCATAACTATCACGCTGCTCCCTGTCTCCTCCCACATGTGGTCGGAAACACATGGAAGTGATCCCCCATCCTCCAGCATCAGAAATGCTGACTTTCATCCCTCCACAAACACTCCATTTTTAGAAATAAACTCTGAATGTCAACTTGTACTGATTCTTGCAGTGGTTTTGATGTTTTTAAAAGCCCACATTTTATAGCCGCTGGTCTTAAATTTACTACTTTTTGGGACAAATGCCAAATGGTACAGAAAAAGAAAGAAAGAAAGAAAGAGACCCCTAAAGGAGAGAGGCCATGCCTTCTCTGTAAACCCAGCCCCTGAGAAAAACCTTCACCTTGTAGCCAACAACAGTAACAAAAGCTTCTGCCTCAACGGGCAAAGGGTAGGAATGTGGGTTATAGTCAATTTTCTAGGTAGCAGCAACGAAGCAGTTGACAAAAATTTCATTGGGACATTTGTAAGTCTGAGGCTGCCTAACTGGCCGCCCGGTGTCCACTCACACTCCTTTGCAAGGCAGCCAGAGCCATGCAAATACGGTCATAGCACTGACCTGTTTTTAAGCCCCCAATAGCTTCCCATCACTCTTGGGCTAAAAACCGAACTTGGAGTCGTTTTGCTGCACAGTCTGGCCCCTGTGGACATCTTCAGACCCATCTTCCACCTCTGGCACTCCCCTGTGCCCACCAAACTCCAGCCACGCTGGCCTCACAGAGCCTCAGACTCTCCTTCCTGACCCCAGGACCTTTGAACGTGCTGTTCTCCCAGTTCAGAATATGCTTCTCCAACCTCCTTTGAGCCAGTTCAGTGGTTCTCATAGGGAAGTCCTGAGAACAGCAGCATCAGCCTCATCTGGGACCTTGTTAGTAAAGCCAATCCTCAGGCCCGACCCCAGACCCGCTGAATCAGACACTCTGGGGGTGGGGTCCAGCACTCTCAGCTCTAACCAGCTACCTAGGGGATTCTGATGCCCGTTGAAGGTTGAGAATTCCTGGCCCGGTCAACCCGTCCTTGGCTTCCATGTTTCAGCTCTCACACCACAATTTGTGCCTCAGAGACGATGCCTTGACAACGTCCACCTGAGCGTAGGTTGGGGTCCTCTCCTACAAAGGAACTGTTTCAGTTTGCAATTGTACAAGTGTTGTGGGATTGATTGATTACAGCCCGTCTCTCTGACTAGACTGTAAGCTCCATGAGGGCAGGGATCATACCCATTTTGCTCACAACATGGATCTCCAGAACTCTGTACGATGCCTGACACACAAATTACACAATGTTAACCGAATGAGCGAACGGAGGTTGAATCCTAGTCCTGAAGTTCCCGACTCCCCGGAATCCTGGCCTCCTGTCTGTTACATGGGGATGCCAGAACTGGTCTCTGACCTCCTGGACATGCTGTGATGGGGAGAACGGCCACCAGCAGCAATAGTACTGCCACTCACGGTGCTCACGATGGGCCGGGTGCTCTCCTAAACAATTTGCAGGTGTTAAATACAAGGAAAAGTGCATTGACAGGTCTGCACAGATGTGGAGATTTCCTCTCCAACCACTCATATCCATTCTCTGATCTTCGTTCTGTTCTCGTCTCAGGAGGCTGACCTCTGCAGATGGCATCACTGGGCTCCCTGGCCCTCTGGCTCCCTGTTGGGTGTTGCCAATGGGAGGCACCTGCAGGGGTTTGGAGTGAGAGAGGAGAGTGAGGCAGGGTATTTATCCTACCTCCTGAATCTCTTTTCCAGGTCACAGTATTGAGACTGGCTGCATTTCTCTACCAATAGCCACAGCTCCTGTCTGATGGCCTTGCTTCCGTGGTTGCCGAGCTGAACTGGGGCAAAACCACTTGTTCCCTTTTCCCTTTCAAGCCATCTTAGTCAGTTTGGGCTGGTTAAACACTGGATATTTACCTCTCATGGTTCTGGAGGTTGGGAAGTCCAGGATCAAGGTGCCATCAGATCTGGTGTCTGGTGAGGACCCACTTCCTGGTCTGCAGTTGGCTATCTTCTCCTGGTCTCCTCACATGGCAGACAGCAAAGAAGGAGAAAAGCAAGGTCTCTTGTGTCTTTTTTTCTGAGGGCACTAACCTCATTCATGACGGCTCCACCCTCGTGGCCTGTTCTCCTCTCAAAGGCCCCACATCCTAATACCATCACCTTGGGGATTAGGTTTTTAACATATGCATTTTGGGGAGACGCGAGCGTGCAGTCCATGGCACAGGCCTAGGAGTGGTCACAGCGTCCTGCTGTTGCTAGCCCCCGGGTGTGTCACCATTCACTGTGTTTGGTTTGTTTTGATAGTGTTTTTCTTCCTTTTCTAAATGTATCATCTCTACTTTCCCCTCAACAGCCGTGTCTGGTGAATAGAAAGAAGCATCCCAGCCCAGTGGGATTCCACTACCAGGCTAGATAAGGAAACCCAGACCACCAGGCAATTTAAGCCACTCCCGCATCCCGTCCCCTCCCCCACCCCACCCCAGCAGGGAAGAAGAAATCCTTGGCCGCCACTGCCCAGCCCTGCCATCGGTGAAGCCCACCAAAGCCACTGTCTTGGACACCCACTCAGTTACTACCTGGTAACTTCCCTTGGAGCACTTGGGGGGCAAAGGAGAGGGACCATGCCTGCAACGTAATTAACACTATAACAACTTGTTTCCCCCTTGGAGAATTACACCATTAGCTGCTTCAATTGTGCATGAAATATAAATTACATTACTGGGAGGCATCCTGTCGGAGCAGAGGCAATGCTAAGTGACGAGGCTCTCCACGAGCCCTGAGGCCTAAAGCCAGCAGATCTGCCCTGTGATCTCCCTGGCTGTTCCACCCTCAGAGGACCCAGGGCGGAGAATCTTTGCCGGAGGAAGCCATGTCCAGACAGCATCATCCCCAGCTCTTTCTCGCTTTCTGAAAGGGTTTGGAGCCCTGGACCAAGCCTCTTCTCACGCCCAGCTCCCAGACACAAGCAGAAAAAAGGGGCTGCTTTCCTTCTCACTCTGTGTGTGTGTGTGTGTGTGTGTGTGTCAGTGTGTGTGTGAAGGGTAGAGGAGCTAGTCCGGGGTATTAACCTGTCAGGCTGAATGGGAAGCCAGTGGGCAAATGTACTTGAGAAGGGAGGGAGGTAATCCTTCACCAGTCAGACCCAAAGTTGTCCCCGGCCTCCATTCAACCTGCTGTCCATTAATTCGCCTTGCTGAAAGGCTCTCGTTCCCCACCCGGGCCAGGCCCCTGCAGCTCTCTACTTTGTTTCAACGCCAGCTGTCTGGCACTAACCTAGGCCAGTTTGAGACCCTCACTCTGCGTATCATTAGGTCCGGGTTGATGAGCTGCTGAGAAATAGGGTGCAGGGTTTCGGTCTGTCATCTTTCTTTGAAGACAGCGAGGAGCTTTCCAAGTCCTGGTGTCACGAGAAGGCAGTCTTTGCTTTGTCAGAAGAGACACGGGTTGATTTGTATCTGTTTCCATTTTGAGAGGGGGAAGGGACACTGGGTACACTTAGCCATGACCACAGTTGTGCCTTTTATCTGAAGCCACCAGGCCGCCGATCCAGGGGCGCCATTCCACCTCTTTCCTAGCACCCTGGTGCCTGGTCCCCTGGGAAAAGTGGGGTGGGCTGCCCCTGGGTGCCATCGACAGCTGCCGGGCAGGCTCAGAGCCAGTCCCCTCTCACCAGAGCCCCTGTTAGGGCAGGAAGTTTGGAAACCCAGCCTGAAGCTGCAGGAGAAATTTGGGAAAATATCGTGCAATTACCCTAATGACAGCTGTACAAATCACACAACCACCCGTCATGTCCCCCGCCGCCAAGCAGAGCCAAAAACAGGAAGCGCCAAAACCCACATATGGATTCAGGGAGACCTCTGGAAGCTGTCCCTGCAGAGGGCCTGGGGGGCGGGGGCGGGGGGGCGGCAGGAGCCAGAGCTGAAAAGGCTGAAGGGGCTTTGGCGCTGGTCGGGCCGGAGGGGACCACCTCAGGCCCGCCCCCTCTGGCACAAACCTATTCTGAGGACCCCCAGCTCATGGAGATCCTCCCGGCTGCCTTTTCTGCCAGGCTTCTGGCCTCACGCTCCCTTCCAGATCAGAGCAGTCCAGGAGACTCTGAACAGGGGCCGGGGGGGCAGCTGTCAGCTCCTGGTATTTGTCTGGCTTGGGAAACCTCCTCCATTTGGTACATCCAGATATCGTCTTGGACTTTGATCAAGACCCAGATCAAATCTGTCCTCTTCCTTTTCTCACAGAGCCATCCCAGGCTCCCATACCCCGGTCAGAATTGCCTAAAAACACACCATTGTGCTCTGCAGTCCGCCTCTTGATTCCCGGCTCCCTTACAACCATCTGCTGTGAGCAATCGCAAAAGTACCAGGTGGGGGACAGGAGGTTTCTGTTTCAGATGTCTCCGTCTCTCTCTTTCTCTGGCTGCACCATAGTTCTAGGCACACCGTAGGTGTTTCATCATAGATCCGCGGGACCATGCGAAACGATTGTTTTTCAATTGTCTGATTTCATGGGATAGAATTCGAGGTAGGTATTAATGGCTCCATTTTACAGATTGGGAAACTGAGACTTGAGAGGCGGCACAGAGGTAGCTCACAGATACTTGGTGTTTGTTGAGTACTCGCGCCAGGCTCAGGATTAGGTGCTGGGGATTACAGATATGAGGATGTCGTCAACCCTGGCCCTGGGGGCTTATTGCTCAATGAGAGGGTGGGAGACTAGGTCTCTTTGCTTTGTGACCTGTAGATGAGAGAGTTGCGGAGAAGCGCATCCTTGGGGCGTCCCACACAAATGACTGAAAAGCAAAGACCAGAGAAAGAAGACTGCTCTGAACTTGTGGCTGGAATGGTTGTCCCTTGCCTGTAGATTAGATGAGAACTGGAGGGCCATTAGAGATCATATCGTTTAGTGAGGAATGAGAAAAGATGGCTGATTTCTCAAGGACGAGGCGGCTTCTAATGCAATTCGTGACAACAATAGCTACTAGTCTTTGAAAAGTCACCCCGTGGCAGGCCTGGCGCCGAATCGTTTCCTCCCATTATCTCTGCGCAGAAAAGGGTGCTGGTTACCTCTGTGGCCTGTTGCCAGGCTGCCCTGGGTTCCAATCCTGACTCTATCACCATCTCCCAGCTATGTGACCTTGGGTGAGTCATGGAACCTCCTCTGGCTCTGTTTGTAGAAAGGGGATATAATAGTTCTTCGCTCATTGAGGTGTTGTGGAGATTGAATGGATTAACATACACGGAGAGTTTAGAACACTGGTGTTCAAAGTGTGGTCTGTGGACCAGCGGCTTCTGCATCCCCCATTAGAAACGCAGGGCTCAGGCCCTGTCCCAGGCCTGCTGAATCCGAATCTATATTTCCAAGACCCCGAGGGGGTTCACATACATGCTAGAAGCACTGGCTGGAAACAGCACCTGGAGGGGGGTAAGTGCTCTGTAACCGTCGGCTGTGATGAGTGTTTTATCATTACATCTATCCCGCAACACACCACAGGGCAGGAATCTGAGACTCAGACAAGGTAAGTATGCTGCCCCAGCTCCCACACCCAGGAGGCAGGATTCCAGTGTAAAGACAGTCAGCAACCAGGCCTCTGTGCCCAGAAATGAGGGGCTTTCAGTGCTAAAAGCAAGATGGCCCCAGGAGAGCCAGTGTGGGTTCGGTTGGTCTCCATAGGTGCAGATAACTCCAAATTTCAGGGGCCCTGCCTACGGCACACAGCATCACTGCAACATGCTTTTTTTTTTTTTTTTTTTTACTGTGGTTAAATACAAACGTCAGAAAATTTACCATTTAAAGTGTACAATTCTGGGGACTTCCCTGGTGGCGCAGTGGTTAAGAATCCACCTGCCAATGCAGGGGACATGGGTTCGAGCCCTGGTCCGGGAAGATCCCACATGCCGCGGAGCAACTAAGCCCGCGCGCCACAACTACTGAGCCTGCGTTCTAGAGCCCGCGAGCCACAACTGTTGAAGCCCGCACGCCTAGAGCCCGTGCTCCGCAATGAGAGAAACCACCGCAATGAGAAGCCCGCGCACCGCAGCAAAGAGTAGCCCCCGCTCGCCGCAACTAGAGAAAGCCTGCGCACAGCAATGAAGACTCAACGTGGCCAAAAAAAAATAATTAATCCATTTAAAAAACTGAAAAAAATAAAGTGTACAATTCTGTAGCATTGAGTAGATTCATAATATCCTGCAACCATCACCACTTTCTAGTTCCAGAAGTCTTCCATGCCCCTGAATGGAAGCCCCGTACCCATTAGCCTCTCCCATTATCCTCTCCTCCCCAGCCCCTGGCAACTACTGATTTACTTTCTCTCTATAGATTTGTCTATACTGGACATTTCATATAAATAGAATGGACAGTATGTGGTCTTTTGTGTCTCGCTTCTTTCACTTAACATAGTGTTTCTGAGGTTCACCCACATTGCAGCATGTGTCAGAATTTCACTCCTTTTTATGGTTCCATTGTATGCACAGAGGGCATTTTGTTTACCCATTCATCCCCTGATGGACACTTTGGCTCTTTCCACCTTTGGCTATTGTGGATAATACTGCTATGAACATTGCCGTACAAGTGCTGTACGAGTATCTGTTCGAGCCCCTGCGTTCAATTCTTCGGGGTCTGTACCTAAGAGCTGAACTGCTCCTAGGGTCATGTGGGAGTTCTACATTTAACTTGTTGAGGAACAGCATGCATTTTTAAGGCCCTCTGTGTGTTGGGCACTGAAAAAACCCTTCAGATCCAGAGAGAAACACCACCTGGACTCTGCCCTTGCAGGCATCCGTCCAGGGGTGAGTCAGCGCGCGTGCCCGTTGAGGCCCAGGTGCCCCCCACCCCCGTCCCCTCGGTTGCCGGCCCAGGCTGGAGAGCCTCCATTTTGCTTTCCCCTGCTCTGCAGCCTCCTTCGAGGAACTAGAACAGAAATTTCTGTTGTTCAGTTACACTGAAGGAGCCAACGGGGGCTAAGGAAACCGAGTGGAGAGCACGAAAGTGTGTTGTAGTCCTCGAGTGCGCGGCCATTGGTACCAGGGAGTTAAGAGATGGAGGGAAGAAGGCGGTGGGGGGAGAGGAGGGAGAGTCAATTTCTGGATCCATCCTTGGGGAAGCAGGAGTAGCCTCAAAGTAAAAGGGTGAAAATTCCTCTTTGCTTTCAAGAGGGACTGCTGGGCCACACCTCGCCTAAGGTGGCCAGGTCTGGTGGCGGAACTGAAGTGCTAGGCATGGGAGGGTGGTCGATGCCTGGGTGGTCACCATTCAGGGGCTTCCTGTGTATTCTGGGCTAATGGATAGCCTTTGCTGATTTCCCAGATTCTTTCCCTGGGACCTCCACCTGCCCCGCCCCCCAACAATGGCAGTTGAAGGTTGCCACGGGAGGTGGGAAGGTGGGCCAGGAGACACCCCCCCAACCAGGCTGCAGTAGGAAGCAAGCAGGGCTGTCTCCCTCACCCCAGACCCTGGCAGGATGCGAACTGGGCTTTGTGGCTTCCTCCAGGTTAGAAGCCAAGACAGAGCAAGAGAAGTGAGAGCAGAGAGAGGAAAAGGAGGAGGAGACGAGGAAGAGAGAGCTTCTGCCTGAGGAAATAATGCCCAGAAGGGCTACAAGTCAGGACGAGGGGTGGCGGGGACGCCAATGCTGCTGCTAGGGTTGGCGGGTAACGAACGAGGGGAGAGGGAAGGGCGCGAGGTCAGCGAAGGCCAGCCTCCAAGCTGTCTCGAATTATGTTTCCACTCCCTGACACAGCTGAACAGGCTGTTTTTTTTCCTCTCTCCACTGTAAACACTCCAGCCTTCACCTCCACCGCACACTGAACCCCAAAGTGGGGCCCTTATCTGCCCGCCCCTCCCACCAACCTGTCCCTGTTGCCATGGAAACTATCTGGGGTAAGGTGATCTCTCTCTACTTCCAACCTCCCTGCTTTCAGCACCGATCAATCAAACCCCCCAACCCCATCTCTCAGGGGGAGGTCCTAGGGGAGAGTGAGGAAGGAGAGAAATTAAACACGGGAAAAAGAACAACAGTAAAGAAAAATGAACAAAGAGAAGGGCTGATGTAATTCCGGCTGTTGATCAATTCCTTTTGTCCCTCCAGCGACCACACCCTCCCTGTTCTTAACTCCTAAAGGTGGAAGGGACTCTCCGTGGGGGGTTTCCAGAGCCTCCAGCCTGGACCCAGGGCAGTATTTCTGGCCATGGAGACCTTCTGAGGATTTGCCTTCCAACTGTCCACGCCCCTCCTCTGAAGGAAGGTCATTGGAATGAAAAATCAGCCTGGTCACGGGTAATTAGAGACGGCCGGGGCTTACCTGCCAGAGCGAGCAAGGTTATAACGGGGTTGACCATTGAGGATTTATTTCCTGTGGCAGATTGTACTTTGCACAAATGGCTAAGACAATAGCTTCTGCCTTGCACGCTCTCCGGGAACCTTGTCTCGCTCACATGCAAAGGTGGAATCTATGTCCCTTCCCCTTGAACCTGGGCACCAATCAGAGTCCTTACAGCCTCGAACTACTCCAATACTACAACTCGAATCGCCTGGCTGAGCCCAGCCAATCCCCAACTGATTGTTGTGGCTTTCTGCCATCGGGTTTGTGATGGCTTGTTTCACAGCAATCGAAAACTAGAATGAAATCAAACGTTAGGAATTAGAGGTCTGGGCGCTATGGCAAGATTTCCCACAATGAGCTCACCTCAACATCTCAACTTATCTGCCTCTAAAAACAAAGATGTTTAACTGCTTCTCCTATGACCTGGTTGACGGTTGGTTTTGTGCTGGGTACACATAGCCGTAATCAGTCACTGCTCTGATTGTAAAAGGCTGTGAGGGATCTAGGTGACAATTACGATCCAGATGCCGATTTCGTGCACCGAAAGAAACGGCCGTCCCATTTCCACTGGGTGCTTGTCTTAGCAGTTTGCCCAGGGATGTCAGACTTAACCATGCCAGCCGATAACCTGCAGGTTATCTATTCTTTGTTAGTTACAAAACCAATGGACTATCTGTATGTTCTCTCGATACTTCCTTCCGTTTGTGAAGTACGGTCCAATTTTCAGTCCTAACTGTGCACTGGCCCCCCTGTGCGTAGCTGTCACCTAGCTTTCTGCTCAAACTTCTTGAAAGTTGTATGCATCAGTGCTCTCAACCTTTAGCCTATCAGAATCACCTGGAGGGCTTGGTAAAAACCAAATTCCTGGACTCCACCCTCAGAATTCCAGTAGGTCTGATTCAGTGAGGCCCAAGATTGTGTGTTTCTAACTGGCTTCCAGATGTCGCTGAGGCACTGGTATATACTGGTACCCCCCCTTCTCCTTCTGGTCCCCCTTCAGCCTAGTACGGTGTGATTTTTCCCTCCCCCAGGATTGTGTAATAGTCAAACCGAATGACTTCTGCTCATTCCCTACCCTCCTTTGACACCTACGCATCATTCAATGCCATTCGCCACTTTTTCCTTCTTGCAAACTTCCTCTTCCCTTCGCCTCCTGCTACATCTCTTGCGGTTCTGAACCCACCTTATTGCTCTCTCTTCCTCTCTTTTTCTTTGCTCATCTCTCGAAGGTTGACGTGCTCTACTGTCCTCTTCTTGATCTTTTCTCAGCCTCTACCCTTCCTGCCTGGTTCCTACCATCTACACACCGATGCCTTCCAAATGTATAGCTCCTGCTGTAGCCTCTTTGCTGACCTCCAGGCCCGTATTTCCACCAGCCTACTGGCATCTTGAGCTGGGGATCCTGTATACATTCGCCATGTCCAAAACCATCCTTCTGTAATCTTTGGTAAACCTGCTTTCCATCCTTTATCCCCTCAAAGCCAAATGATCATCAGATCCTAGCCAGAAATGTTTCTCTAATCCCCATTCTCCCCTCTGGTCTCCTTATCCACCCCCATCCTTGTTTGGATCCCCAGTAGCTCCTGCCTGGACCATTGCCATGGCTTTCTAAGCTTTCCTTGCTGCCAGCCCACCTCCCTGCCATTCCATTTGTTTACACCATTACCAGTTAGATTTCTTAATCTTAATCAGATCACTTAATTCCCTGATTAAAACAGTGGAATGACTCTCCGTAATTGTAGCGGACACTACCAGCTCTCCACCCTCTAATCTCTTCACCATTTGCGTGGACGTGAGCTTCCAATGTGCCTTTCCTCCTGACAGCCAAGCGTCTCTTTGCTGAGGGGCTGCACTCAGGCTGCCAGAGCCACTTCCCCTCTGCCAGGGAGCAAGGACAGCCTAAGTTCCCCAGGGGGCAGCCCTGAACCAGTGACTAATGGGAGGGCGGCCGTAAGTTCCCCCTGCAGGACTAGGCTAAGGTTACCTTTGGAAGAACTTGGCTTAGTATGGGCCCTTGACCTTTTCCTACTTTCTCTCGAGCTCTTGCTGATAGCATCTCCTAACAATTCATTTTCACAAGAATCCTTGCCTCCAAGTCAGCTTCTGCGGACCTTGACCTAAGGCAAGTACTCGAGGAGAAAAAAACCTCCTAAATCTGGAAATCAAGGCCCTTCGAAATCTAGTCTTAACAACGTTTCTGGATTCATCTTTCCCGAGTTCCATGTGACACTGCAGCCGCATCAGGGACTTGCATTCCCAGAAAAGGCCATGTGCTTCCAGACTCTTGTGGCTCCGCTGTCGGGACACGTCAATCCAGCTCATCCTTGAAGGCCCAGCACACATGGGAAACCTTTTGAAATCCCTCTTCCAGTGCCACTGCCCCAGTTCCTTTTGTCTTTTCTCTTTTGTATATTTCCCTGGTACAATACTTATTGAGTTAATGCGCGTAAGTCTGTTTCCCACATTCAGGTATGAACTTCCTCAGGCATGGCCACGTTTCATGAATTTTGGTATTCTTGGCACTTTGCAGAGTCCTTGGTCCTCAGTAAGTGCTTGTTATGGGCTGAATTGTGTCCCCCAGAAAAAAATTTGCTGAAGTCCTAACTACCAGGACCCCACCACGTGATTTTATTTGGAGACAGGGTCTTTGCAGATGTTGGCAAGTTACAGCGAAGTCATTAGGGTGGGCCCTAATCCAATATGACTGGTGTCCTAATAAAAAAGGGAAATTTGGACCCAGGGAGAATGACACGTGAACATGAAGGCAGCGGCTGAGGTTATGCCTCGACAAGTCAGGGAACACCAAAGCTTTCCAGCAAACCATCAGAAGCTAGGGGAAAGGCGTAGAACAAATTCTCCCTCACACCCTCAGAAGGAGCCAACCTTACCGACACCTTGACCTTGGGCTTCTGGCCTCCAGAACTGTGAGATAGCACATTTCAGTGCTCAGTAAATGTTTTTTAAATGAATGCATTTGACATAACCCTTATTTCGCACTTACCATATACCAGGCACTAAGCCCGCCACATATACTAACTCTTTTAATTCTCATAACACCACTGTGAGGCAAGTGTTGTCATTATCCTCATTTTACAGAGAAGAACATTTAAGCACAGAGAGGTTAAGTAACTTACCCAAGGTTGCAGAGCAAGTGATAGAATTTGAAAGGCAATCTGACTCCAGAGCCTTAGAGCTTTGCCACTATGCTCTGCTGAATTAAGATAATTCTTGTAACAACAGTTGCAAATGAGGTTGTCAAGGCAGAGAGGGAAACTGGGACAGAGAGGGTCAAGGGCTGAGTTTCACTTGGGTGGTAAGTGGCAGAGGTGGAAATTGACCTTTTTTCCCTGATTCCTAATCTAGTCCCCTTTCTACAAAGTAGGAGGGATGGGCCTTGAGAGTGTCTCGTGATAAACACTCACATTTGAGAGTCATTGCCACTAGTCTGGGTACCAGCCAGTAAAAACGGGGCGGGTAGTTGTCAGGGAGACTTGGCTCTCAGGGAGGGGGGCGATACTCCGTCGCTGGTTATGGGCTAACAGTGGTCGTGTAAATTTTCATTCTCAGTGAGTGTAACTTCCATGACTGATGGTCATAGGTAGAATTGCTTGGGCTTTAGATTTGTGGATCTGATGCCCATAAAGCACATTTTCATATAGAATACATGTCTGAGGAGAAGCGGGCATGTTTTAATCTCGTGAGTTACGGCGCTGCCTCCCTCTAAAACCTCTGAGGCAGCCTCCGAGGAGTGAAGAGGTTGCCGTGACAAGGGAAAAACCCACCGAATGCCTCCCAGCCTCCCTTCCCCGCTCCTTACTCAGAGACCAGCATCTATTTACTCTGTAGGAGGGGAGGATGTTCTAATCGGTTTTTAAGGGCTCTTGCTGCCTCGGAGTGGCAAGATGAGAAGAGAGGTACACAGGCAATTTGGGCCTCTTCAGTCCTGATTCCCAAATAGCTGTTGACAGCTGAGCGGTTCAGCGCTCAAGTCGGCTCTGCTCACCAGGTTTAGTGCTGGGTACCTTTGGGGCTGAACAAGTGGGAGGAAAGAAGGTGTGCTTGCTGGAGAACTTCCAGAAGGATGGGGCTTGCCGGAGATGGACAACGCGTCGGCTAACAGAGAGCACAAGTCACAAACAAGCCTTGTGCCGGGAGGGGGCTCCGTGGAGGCACCTCCACGTGGTTTGAGGCTGGTGCAGGTGCGAACCCTGGCGGGTGCTGATCTGAAGGGGTGGCTGGTGGGTCCAGAACCAGGGGAACCAGGGTGGAGCTGGAGTACTTGGCTGAGGACTGGGCCAGATGCCAGGAGATACCGCACAAGAGGGCAGGACGGAAGCCAGGCCTGGACGTGGGCAGGGAGGTGATCAAGCGGCAAGATGGTGAAGAAACAGGGAGCAGGCGATGGGGGCCTTAGGTGCAGCTTTGCCTACAAGGGGAGGCCGGGAAAGCTCTGAGCCAGGCAGGAAGAACCCAAGGAATCCCATCTCCCTCCACTCCTTCTCAGCCTCCTTTGCTGCTTCCTTCTTGCTTCCCCAGTCTCTCACCTTCGTGGTGCTCCAGGACTCCCTTGCACCTCTTCTCTTCTCTGTCTACACCCTTGCCCTAGGTGAGCTCATGCAGTCTCGCGGTGCTGAATCTGTACGCGAGGCCTGCCGGATGCCCGTCTTCAGTGCAGACATCCTCACTGGGACACCCAACAGCACGTCAAACTCAGCCACGCTCCCCACCAGCTGCTCAGGTCCCAGACCTCAGATTCACCCCTAACCTTTTTTCTCTCATCCAATCTTGCAGTAAATCCTGTTGTTGGCAGTACCTTACAACATAGATCCGGAATCTGGCCACTTCCCACCTTTCCAGCTGCCGCTGCCCCGCTCTGGTCACCATCCCCTGTGCCCTGGATCACAGCATTAGCCTCCCAGGTGACCGCCCTTAGAACCTGTTCTTAACACGGCAGCCAAATTGCTCCTTTAGAACATGGCAGACCATGTCGCTTCACTGTTCACTACCTTCCAATGGCCCCCATCTCACCCTAGGTAAAGCCAAAGTCATCACAGTGGTCTCCGTGGCCCTACACAATCTCCCCTGCCCCCACCGCCCCAACTTTACTTCCTACCACGCTCCCCAGTGCTCTCCCTGCCCCCCCCATGCCAAGATGGCTTCCTTGCCCTGTCCCCAACAGGCCAGGCACACCCCTGTCTGACGGCCTTTGCCCTGGCTCTTCGTTTGTTTGGAAAATTCTCCCTCCTCTCCTTCAGGGCTTGACCCAAAAGTCACCTTCTCAGTGACACCTTCCTACACCACCCTATTGTCCCCCACTCTCCCTAGCCTGCTTCCTGATCTATTTTTCTCCATAGCGCTCTATCAACTCGCTCTATATTTTCCTCTCTAGCCTCACTAGAATGTAGGCTCTGGGAAGGCAAAAATTTGGAAGTGTTTGGTTCACTATGGAACTTTTAATACCTTGAACAGGGCCTGGAACAAATTAAGGTGCTCAATAAAAACTTATCAGACACATAAAATTAGTTTCTCTCCTTGGGTCTTATTCTATGTTATTATTAACCTATATATTTTTCTCTTCCTTCCTTCCTTCCTTCCTTTTCCTCTTCCTCCTCCTCCTTCTCCTTCTCCTCCTTCTCCTCTCTCTCTTTCCCATTCTTGGTTAACTAAATAATGCTTACTATACCTTTCAATTTCTGTAGTGCCTTAGAGGTTTTCACACCCTCTGCCTTAGTTGATTTGGGCTGCCGTAATACCACAGAAATACCACAGACTGGGTGGCTTATAAACCAGAGAAATTTCTTCCTCACAGTTCTGGAGGCTGGAACCCCAAGACCAAAGTGCAGCAGATTCAGTGTCTGGTGGGTGCCTGCTTCTTCATAGACTGCCATCTTTTCACTGTGTCTTCATATGGCAGAAGGTCAAGGGGTCTCTTTTATAAGGCACTAATCTGATTCATGAGGGCTCCACCCTCATGACCTAATCATCTCCCAAATGTACTTCATAATACCATCACACTGGGGATAAGCTTTCAATATATGAATTTTGCAGGGAACACACATAACCCTCTCACACACATGATCTCATCCAATCTTGACAACAACCGTCTGAGGCCAACTGAGTAAGTTTTCCCATTCTCCCGTGACTGAGGGGTCAGCCTTGGACAAAGGAAAATGAAGCAGGTGCTCCAGATGTCCCAGAGTTTATTCTCTCAGCTCAGGTCTAGGGGCTGTTCACCTGCAAATGTTCGCTCCTTTTATTGGCTTTTCTTCCTTCTCTGCTCCCTTGCTGTGCTTCCAGGATCACCTCCCAGTCAAACCAACTGCATCTGAGTCCTTTCTCAGGGCTGGCTTCTGGGGGGTACCTGTCACAGACTGAACGTTTGTGTCCCCCCAAATTCATATGCTGAAACCTAAAGCCCAATGTGGTGGCATAGGAGGTGGGGCCTTTGGGAGGTGATTGGCTCATGAGGGTGAAGCTCTCATGAATGGGATTTAGGTTTTATAGAAGAGACCCCAGAGAACTCTCTTGTCTGTTCCACTGTGTGAGGACACCGTGAAAAGAAGACCATCTGTGAACCAGGAAGAGGGCCCCCATCAGGCACAGAATCTGCCAGTGCCTTGACCTTGGACTTCCCAGCTTCCAGAACCGTGAGAAATAAACGTCTATTGTCTAGGGACTTCCCTGGTGGTCCAGTGGTTAAGACTCTGCCCTTCCACGGCAGGGGGTGCGGATTTGATCACTGCTAGGGGAACCAAGATCCCACGTGCGGCGCCACGTGGCCAAAAAAAAAAAAAAAAGTCTACTGTCTATTGTTTATAAGTCACCCAGTCCATGGCATTCTATTACAGCAGCCCGAACGGACCAACACGATACGTAAGCTGACACAAAAGGGAACCAAGCTTATTGATGATACTGAAAGACCTACTCTGTGGCCCTGGACGAGGGTTGCCAGAGTTTGCAAATAACTCCAGGTTGCCCAGTATTTATTTCAATATTACACTTGGATTTCAGGTAAACCAAGGGTACGTTTTTAGTATGTCTTATGTAATATTAGGGGTATATTTATACTAATAAATATTCGTTGTTTATCTGAACATCAAATTTAACCGGGCATCCTGTATTTTATCTGGCACCCTGAACAGTGGTTGGAAATAAGGGTGAACTAATTAGCACACTGGAAATGATTACAGAGGCCTGGATTACGTGTGACTCTGGCCTGCAGCAGGCAGATCTGCGAACCTTTAACCTTTAACCTATCTAATCTGGGAATGGTTTGCCTCCCATCATCCCCTTGGGCACCTTATATGCCAACTGTGAGGATGCTGGGGGAGAAACATGACCCAAAGAGGTTAAGGGGCTGACCACGACCCCGGGGTCTGTCCCCTGAGGTGAAAAGCCTCCTGGCCTTCGAGGCAGTGAGCCTAAGAGGTTTCCCAGGTGGCGATAATAGGAGTAGCTGCAGCGGCAGTAGCCACAGTTGGCGGAAACCCTCAGTCTGGGGCCTGCATGTCGTCACAGAGCCAACAGTCAAAAATGGAAAGTTTTAGTCACACTCCTTTCTTTGGTTGCATCTGTGTGGTAACGGGGAAATTGTGCTGCAGGGGGTGCTCAGCCGACCTGCTACTCATCACTTCCCCAGAGAGCCGAGCCGGGGGCCAGACCAGGGGGCCTGACCGGGGAGGATCACAGTTACTAGCTCATTTAATACACTGACAACTCAATGAGGTAGGTAGAACCCCATTTGACAGATGAGGAAACTGAGGTGCATGAAGCCACCCGGCTTGGAGGTGGCAGGTCCAATGTCCAGACCCAGGCAATGTGACAGCCGAGCTGTCACTCGCAGTCACTGTAGCACACGCCTCAGAACTCTTCCGGGAACCATACAATAGAGTGTATAAGGGGCCCAGCAGAAGGTCAATGCCAGGTGGAGTCATTGTTTTACGTTCCTGTTATCCTTCATCTTTCCGTGTGCCCTGAGATGACCTGTCCCAGGAGTACTGCTGACGACAGGGTGGCCAGGTTGATCCAGCTTCTCTCTGAGGACACCTGGGTGGCCGAAATCGACTCTTCAATCCCCCGATCCTTGCCATGATTGCAGTCACCCCGTGCATCCAACTTGCAGACCAAGAGTTTACTGCACAACCAGCAGTAGCTACCAGGTGCCCTGGAAGACAAGCCCGCAGCAGAAGGGGCGTGTACAACACACGCTCCAGGCGGGAGCGAATCAAACAGCCTTAGTTCGGGAAAGATAACCCCTCTGTATTTGGGGGTTGATCAGAGCTGACATGGGGTGCTGGCATTGCTTTTTGTTTTTTAACAGTGCTTGGATCAGATCTGAACCCAGGTGCTGGGCTGGGCAGCTAAAATAGGGTCCCCCAATATTGCCTCTTCATTTACAATCAGCCATAGTGAAGTCCTGACTTGGGGGTTCAGAGCTCCCTGCACGCTGGGCACGCCCTCTGCCGTCCGCCTGGCTCTTGCCTCAAGATCCAGCGTGTTGCCGACCAGGGCAATATGGGGGAAAGGACAGGATGGGCCCCCCTGTATCAGGTGCTGTCGACACCCCGCCCGGTTCCCTCCTTGGGTGGGTTCAGGCCGTCTCCCGTCTGCCAGTATCCGCATCTCTCTGCCCAATGGCTTTCTCGAAACTGTGCTCCACCCCTCTGCCTGTGTGCCCGGAGGAATTACTCCCACCCCCAAAACACCCCCTCAACCAGTGACAAATGGGAGTCAGTGTACGAATAGCCCAGATCCATCGAGTGGCAGTGGCCGGGGGATAACTCAGAGGTGTGTGTTCCACGCCAGTTCTACTCAGAGTGTGGTCCGTGGACCGGTGACAAGCTGTGAAAAGTTTATTACTCCTTCCCTTTGAGATAAGTCCACAAAGAGAGAGTCCTTGTTTAGGAACTTGTAGAGCAATTTGACATTGCTGTGACATTTGTATTGTGCTTTACAAAACTATCCATCTACAGTGGATTGATACCAACACCAAAAAACCTGGCCTTGACCTTGAGCAGCACTGTTCTTGTTCTTTCCTAGTTTCCCCAGTGGGATGAAGCCCAGTTGCCTGCAGTGCCAGCTGGCTTGATAACACACCCGTTATTGGCTGCCTTCCCTTCGCTGTCTCCCTTCCCTACCTCCCCTCCCTCACACCACCAGTGTTTCTTGCATTTCCCAAATGAATGACTCACTGGCACTCATTTCTTTGTCTCAGGGTTGGCTTCTGGGGCAACCCAAACTCAGGCACCCTCCCCCATATAAGGCTGCCCACTGCTGCTACCTGCTCCTCAGGGCGTGCCCCTGGGAGCTCCTTGACACTCTCCCCAAGGGGTTAAGTAGCCCGTTAAGGATGACAAAGTTATCTGCCCACCTCCACATTCCTTCCTGCTTCCATGGCCTAAGGCCAAGGTCACTGCCCCCACTGCCCTTTGCTTCTCCGGAGTCACGCAGACTGGCCACGGCTGATGGAAGACACGCTTTCAGGCGCTAGGCTGCCCAGAGTTGCCGAAATTCTGGCTAACATTGAATGCCCCCCACTTCACCTCCAGGCTGGCTCTTCCAGGGCCAAGGCAGCTTCGAGGGAGAGGTCTGAGGCAGGAATTTATAGGCCAGAATGGCAAGTTAGGAAAACCTGTTCTTTTTCTGAAGCCCCTTTTGCATGCACGTGGAATGCTTTTGTTCAGACAGAAAGTGCCTGGTCGCAGTCTTTTACGCCCTGAATCATTTCCATGTGGCTCAGAGCCTCCCTGGACTTGAGCCCTCTGATCCCTCTGCCTCTTAGATGGTACGCTCTATCAGGGGCTTGCTCCTTAGTTGTTTACGGATTTCTCAATCTGACTGCTCAGGCTGAAAGAGGCCCTGCTGCCCATAAAAACCCTGCACTTCTAAATCATCTCTCTCTCTCTCTCACTTACTCAACTCGGGTCCCCAGGACTCCCACAGCCTGGAATTAAAACCATCTTGAAATCTAATTTTTACTTCTCCATCTAGCAACTTCTTGCCCTTTGGCTTTTTGGTGTGTCTGCGCAGGCACCTTGGACATCCCTGTTGGCCGTCAGCCTCTGGTGCCCTTCCCTGTTCAAGGGGGCTCTGGCGTGGAATGCTTCTCTTAAAGCTCTTTTATAAGCTCTGTAGAGTTTGCTCCTGGCCTGGCCCAGGCTGGGGTCAGCAGGTCTGTTGCAGGAACACGCACGCTGGCACAGGTGAGCCTAGCACCACTCCGTGGATCGCGGCGGTGCCGAGGAGTGTAGCTGCTTCAGCCTGGCTGCGGAGAATCCACTGTGATAAGTAAGAGCTACTGAGAGGCTGGCTAGGAGGCGGGGGAGAGGCGGACTCTGTAGCTGACCGTCTGGGTTTAAACTCTGGCTCTGCCTCTTGTTACTGGTATGGCTCTGGCCTCACTTTCCTTCGCCGTGTAAAGGTGATAATAATAGTACCTACCTTTTGAAATTGTTCCGAGGCTTCGATGAGTTAGTATAGGTGAAATGTTATGCTTCATAATGTTAGCTATACTACCAGTACTGGTACTAGTACTATGACTCCTCCACCACCCTACGTTTTAAGTAGAACTTACAGAGACAAAATAGGACTTAAAGTGAACGGCAGTGATCAGAGACGGCTTCCTGGAGGAGGGGGCTTCAATTAGGCGTGAAAGGACAGGAAGGAAGGTATGAATTGTGGTCAGAGAGCAGACTGACAGAATGTATTTCCCAAAGATGGCAGCCAACGATATCTCCTAACCCATGGGCTCTTCCACGATGTGACTTTAACACTCCTCTCATTGAGACCTGAGGTCTATGTCCCCTCTCCTTGAATACGGGGTAGGGGGCTTGTGACGGCTTCAATCAATAGAATACTGTGGAAGTGATACTGGGTGACTTCTGAGGCTGCGTCATAAAAGGCAATGCAGCTTCTACCTTGTCACTGAACCACTTGCACTTGGAGCCCAGAGCTGCCATATAAGAAGTCTGCCTACTCTGAAGCTGCCATGCTGTGAGGAAGCCTATGTAGCTCGGTGTTTGTCTGGTCGGCAGTCTTTGTGTCTTCCCAGCCCAGGTGCCAGACAGGTGAGTGAAGGAGTCTTCAGATGATTCCCAATCCGAGCCTCCAGCTGCAAGTCACCCTGAGCCTTTGAGCCTTCCCAGCTGAGGCTTTAAACATCCTGGAGCAGAAACAAATCATCCTCACTACTTGATCCTGACCCGCAGAATCCATGAGCATAATAAAACAGTTGTTGTTTTAAGCTACTAAATTTGGACACCGTGTTATACAGCAAGACTACCTGGAGCAAGAGGTGAGAGGACAACTCCAGTGGCAGGGCCGCCATGAGCAAAGTCACCGCAGAGGCCACAGTGACTTGCAGCTATCTAGCCATAGTCCAAGCCAACGTAATTCTTTTCAAAGCGTAGTGGGAGGGCTTCCCTGGTGGCGCAGTGGTTGAGAGTCCGCCTGCCGATGCAGGGGACGCGGGTTCGTGCCCCGGTCCGGGAGGATCCCGCGTGCCGCAGAGAGGCTGGGCCCGTGAGCCATGGCCGCTGAGCCTGCGCGTCCGGAGCCTGTGCTCCGCAACGGGAGAGGCCACAACAGTGAGAGGCCCGCGTACCGCAAAAACAAAACCAAAACCAAAAAAACTTAGTGGATTTCCTGTGTATCAAGTTATAATGTATTCCATTAGACAAGAACTACATCCACAAATTTCTCTGAGACAGGTACCTCTTTATTTTATGCTGCAAGTCAGGGCTGTGGGACAGCATCCTTAAGATTCTTAGAAAACATTAAGTCTATAAGTCACTGCATTGAGCCTTCTGAGATCTCAACAAAGGGTCTTATGACTGTACCCTTGGTCTAATCTTACCGTGATCCCACATCGTAGTGGCAGTCTGGATGCCAATTATTACTTTGAGACCCTTGCCAGAAAAGACCATGTGTGAAAAACTGTTTCATATTTGAACCCAGCAAGTCCTGGCTTCTTTACATTTTGTCAAAATTCCGCTTGAAAACAAAATAGTTCTTTCTTTAGCTCCTCTTTATTCTTCTGTATTTTATTGCTATTCATCTGCTGTTTAAATTGTTAGTGACTATGACAGTAGAGATTTTGGATAAGGCAGAAGGTAGAACGACCTTGTGGCAAAAGGGAGTAACCGTGCTTAGCTAGGACCTATTAAATCCACACGTATTGAATTGTGGTACACGGGTCACATGCTCTGGCATCGTTTTTGATGCCTGTTAAAAACCCACATTCCCAGGTCATCAGTCAGATCACTGAGTCAGAAGGGGCTACGTCCTGGAATCTACATCTTACGGACATTCTTATGCCCACTACATGTGAAAAAAAATTCTTACATCAGGCTCTGCGGGCATCCATTTTTTCCTACCCGGGTCCAGATTCTGGTGCTACATCCGATCTCTCTGCTCTCCTTTTGCCCCCCTGTATGGGGCTGGGTGTGGGCAGCAAACAGATGGCACGCTCAAATAGGGTATGCATTTAATCAGGAGACTGGTTACAATGGTACAGGCAGGGTTTCAAGACACCAAGCAAGCATGGGGCGGTCCCTTCGGTTACGCAACGGTGGAGAGCTGTCATCACCGCTAGGAAGGGCAGCTAGAAGTTATCTGAACTTGGAGAACCTCAATGTCATTTGGCCTTTTCCCTAAAGAGTTCCTTTAATGTCCCTGGGTCGTTTAGTGGGAAAAGCCTGTGAAGGGGTGCCCGGGCTATGGAGTGGGACCCTTACTCAGTGGGGTCAGGCGGGGATGAGGCATCTGTCTGCTAACGGGGGGGGGGGCCCCAGGGGGCTCTGAGGAGAAAGCCTGGCCCCAATTGTCCTCGTCTCCTTTGCCACTGCCTTTTCAGGACTTTCCTGTCGTTTCCAGCCTTGGAGGCCCTCCTATCTGGGCAGGAAGAGGATCCAATAAATAAATTCACACTAAAGTGCTAGAGAGTGATAACAGCTAATCCCTTCCAAGGGCAATTGCTCTTGGAAAAAAGGATGATTTCACTCAAAAGAAAGAGTGTCTCTGGGAAGAATACCACGCTTTGGTGCTGGCATGGGAGAAATTTATGGGCAGGGCTGCCTGAAACCCTTCAACTCAGCCCCTTCTCTTGCTTTTCTGTGAGTCCGATTTTAAGCACGTTCCCCCAAAGGCTTTCAAATGCTTCTACTTATGGAAGCTCCATGAGGGAAGGCCCATTTCTGTCTCTTCTGTTCGTTGATGTATTTCAGAGCCTGACATGGCGTAGTGCTGGCTATGTGTTTGATGAATGGTTGGATGAAATCTCTCCTCAGGAACCTGGCTCCTGTCTGAAGTGAGACCCGCTCGGCGCCTTGCCCCTCCCCTCCAGTCTTACCCGTGGCCTGCCTGGGATGGAGCTGAAAAATGATTTTTCATACACGTCGCCCTCATTATAACATCATCCCTCAGAGCGAAGCTCTCTGACCACCCTGAAGACCTGTTTAATGTGATGAAAGGTGATTTAATGGAGTTGAGGAGAGCGAAGCAGAAAGCAGACAGCCGTTTCAGAAAAGTGGAGCAGGCTGTCCCTCCAAGGGGAAGAAAAAAAAAAAAAAGAGGAAGGGGGAAAAAAATCCAACACCTTCTCCCAGAAGACGCTAGAGTAAGAAGATGTTTCGGTCAGCTCCATAAGAAGGCAAAAATGAAGGCCAGATAAGCCCCGAGCAACACCCCTCCCCAGCAGCAGATAACTAACTTACCATTTATTTACCTTGGAGCTGATTATGTAGTCGGTTGAGGCAGGCAGGGAGATTTTATTGACATTTGGTCTCCCTTCACACAGTTTTGCGACAGGCAGACATCAGGGACCGAGCTGCAGGATATTAAAGGATTTGGAAAAGTTATCAAGGAATGGGACATATTTATCAAAGCCAGAGCGATATTAGAAAGCTGGGCTGCTGCTACACCTGGGTCTGTTACTTGATTAAAAAAATCATAATGATTCATCCTCTGGCTGCCTTTTGCACCTGGGTGAATGCTGAGCGGTTCTACGGGACCACCCTGGGCCAGGGATTTGCACATAAAGACCCTCTTGGGGTCTGGCAGAAAATGGTGGGTGATCGATCACACTGGTGGCTGGGGGTATGCGCCCGCGCCCAGGCACGTGTAGGTGTGATCAAATCGTGTCTTCAGCAGGAAGCTCCTGTGGGTGTGCCGCCTGACCTCACCTGGACTGGACCAGTGTCCTCTGGGCATCTTTTCTTTCCAAAAGACTATACAGAGTTGGTCGAGTGACTGCAGGATTGGAGCAAAAGGAGCCATGTGAAGTATCCCCGGCTGCTTCAGCCACTGCATTTCTGGTGAATAGCAATTATGTAACACAGAAACTCTCCAATTTCCAACAACCAGTAAGTAAGAATATACCACGAGTCACCTCTATTTAGCTCTCCCCCAAATTTTTCCACATGAATTATTCAGTGTATGACTGTTTCAATATGTCTGTCTTTAAAAAAATGCTGGATGAACTTAAAGAAGCAAGAGGAAGAAACTGCATTGCAAAAATGATACCCACCTGCATATTTATCTTTTAAAAGGAAAGTCTTGAATGCGTTCACTCAGGTGAAAATATCATTAATCGCAAAGACTGACCAACGGCCACCAGGATGCAGGGGGTTAATCTGGGTTTTGCCATCTGATTCCAATCTATTCAGCCCTGGCTATAAATCACTTATATGTCTGGGTGATAAAAAGCAAATATAAATTTTCAAAAAATTTAACCTTGCATGGTATAGAAAGAGAATACATAATATTCTCGGGCATAAATATGTCTCAAGACAAACTCATTGCGTATACCCAGAATACATAATGGATTTTACCGAGACATATCTTTCCCCTAGCAAGAAAAAGCCAGGGCTGTCCACGCAAGGGACTGGGGAATCTCGGAAGACTCTCAGTGCCCTTCTAGAATGACACAAAGTCCAGCTGAACAAGAGGAAATCTGGCTGAAGCTGGGCGATGGGAGACCTGGAGCTTCGGCGTGATTCTGGGGCACCTCTTGGCCAAATCAGTCATTTCACATGATTGGGTTCCAATTTCTGCATCAGGAGTTGGAGGAGGCTGATCCAGAAACTCCTGATTTCTAAGGCAGTGTTTCTCAAACGTCAGTGGGCAGGCAAATTCCCTGGGCTCTTGTTAAAAATGCAGATTCTAATTGGGTAGGTCTGGGATGGGGCCTGGGATTCTGCATTTCTAAAAGGCTACCGACGCTGCTGGTCTGAGGACTTCACCGCAAATAGCCAGGGTCTAGGTTCCTTTCCAGATCTGACGGTCTAAGGCAGTGACTCCCACCCCTGGCTGCACATAGGAATCAGCTGGGGGAGATTTAAAAGATGCCGTTGCCCGGACCACGTCCCAGACCAATTAAATCGGAATCTTTGGGGGTGCGACCCAGGCAATGATACTTGTTAAAGTTCCCCAGGTGATTCCGAGGTGCAGCCAAGGTTGAGTAGAACTGGTCACAGGCCCCACGTGGCTTTCACACATAGAACCCGCTATTTTGAGGTCTGTCACCCTCGTAGGCTCGCTTGTGACAATCCATTAAATAGAGCAGATGTAGCTCACTGACACGGGGGTCTACACCGGGCGACTGTGTTATGGATGCACAGCCCCCCCATCCCCCCCGCACACGTGAGGAGCCCGTTCGTCCAGGAGCCCAAGGCTGATGGGGTTCATGGACTTTTACAGGGTAGTGGGCTGACCCCGGCGGAACTCTTCCTTTGCGATGCTTCTTTACTAAAGGCCAGGTTAGTGGTTGCAAACGCACCTGCCTACCTGGGCCGGGGCGGGCAGCACACATCATAAATCAGAGCTAGATGTCTGCATATTTAAATAGCCAAGTGTATTTTTCCCTTCCTCAGAGAATTACGCTCTTTCACATGTTTCTTCAGACTCGTGGCCATCTTTTCCTTTTTGGTAGAGATATGGGTACAAGATAAATATTTATCTACTCTATGAAATTCAACAGGGCAAGTGAAAGGGTGGAGTCAGGCTCACATAGAGCCTGAGGTTTGTCCAAATACACAATACTTTTACTTTTGCAAATGGACAAAAAGGGGCCTGTACAAGTGAGGGCTCCTGAAGTTTAAGCTTCATTGGTTTCAGGAGATAAAAGACGGCACAGGTGGAATCTTCTTCACGCACCTCTGACCAAAACTGTACCATAAAAATGAAAACAAACACTGATGAAATGGCTGGGGAAATTTAATCCAAATAATTCCATGGAAAAGATGAGACCCTCTTCTTCTGTGACCTTGAACGGTAACAACAACCAGGAGTAAGACCCGGCTGGCCTAGACCCTTATTACTCAAAGTGTGGTCCCCGGACCAGCAGCACTGACATCACCTGGGAGCTGGTTAGACGCACACAATCTCAGGTGCCGCCCCAGACACTGACTCAGAATCTGCACGGCCATCTGATGGGTATGACCGTCACAGGATGAGGAAATATTGCTGACTTAGAGAACACAGTGGAAGAAAAGAGGGGAGGTAGTTATTGGTCCGTTTGTTCATTAGTTCCTTCCTTCCTTCCTTCCTCCCTTCCCTCCTTCCTTCCTTCTTTTCTCTATGCATCCATTCAACAAGTATTCTTTGAGTGCCCCCTCTAGGCCGGGAGCTGTGACCTGCTAGTTAAATGGGATTAGTAAAAAGACCCGCAGCGATGATTAACCATCCGGCTTTTCCTGTCCCCCCACCCCGCCCAATTTTCTCTCCTTTCTTCCCCCACCCCCAGAACACACACCACACACGCAGAGCGGGATCGCTGGTGCATGATGTTTGGTTGGGACAGGAACCTACTTGTTGGGCTGCAAAGAGCCAGATGGGTGTGTGTGCGCTGGATTCCTGAAAGAGCCTGGCACAGGGTGTGGGGTTCGGGTTGTGGGGAAGGGACATCCCTCAAAGGTCAATACCACTAGGGGACAACAGCTCGCCCCTTTTGAGAGGGCAGGTCTTTGAGAGGCACAGGGAATGACTGCGGTGAACGTCAGCCCTGGGTCTCTTAGCCTCTAGGGAACGCCTCCCTACTCAGTGCCCTGGCCTGCAATGCAGACGAGTGAGGGTTAAGAGTTTGGGCTCTCAGACCTGATTGCTTGGAGCTGAGGCTGTGGGCAAGTTAAGGTCACCCTCTGTCCCCTCTTCTGTAACATGGGCGTGGTAATGAGGTCCTTAGAGGTGTTGTGAGAATGTAGCAAGAAGGGTGCGGAGAAAGTGAACCTCCTGGTAAAGCAAGAGCCTCTGGGACTGCTGAGGCCACGTCAGTCACTCACAAGTTAGTATGAGTTAGATCTCACAGCGAGGCTTTGATGTGGAGTGGGGAGGGCTGAAGTTACCGGAGAGGGGTAACGGTTTTGAAGGGGGCTGGTCCAGAGAGCAGGGTGTGAGGTGCCCTTTTCGAATGTGAGGAAGAAACAGTAATGCACAGAATTTCAAGGACTAAAAGCTGTGCTGGTTACCTCCTGGCAAAGGCCAGTGCCTGGCGCCTTTGCTCCTAGCTAATTCTGTGTTTATCCAGTGAAACATCAAACTCGTGTCCTCTCATTAACCCTTTGTTTCTTCTTTGTTCCTGATTTAGAACACGCCAGACTCTGATTATTTTTAGAGCCCTGAGAAGTCAGAAGTCACTTGTGTTTACAGAGAGGCCCAGCCGCCTTCAAAGGCAGGAGGGGGGCGTTCACAGCACCCTGCCCTCTCCCCCGGCCCCAGGCCCCGCCCTTTGCAATACCTTCTGGGCGCTTGGCTCGACAGAAGAAAAAACACAAAGGAGAGAAATCTTTTCTTTCTCTTAGATGTTTACTTTCTCAGTTTCCCCTGTGACCTGCGTGAGTTAAAAAAAAAAAAGTACACACACACATACACTTTTATGTTTTTCCCTGCAAAGTGGGGAGAAGCAGGCAGCCGCCTATTCAAGTCAGTGTTTGTGAAATCTGGGCATTCCTCCCATCCCTCCCTCCCCACCTCTTTTCCTTATGATGTCTCCTCAGTACACCACCCAGCAGCCTCCAAACCAGGCCAGGGGTGAGGCCTTGAGCCGCATTCAGAATTATGGGTGCCCTTCAGTGGACGCTCCCAACCAGACCCCCATCTTCCCCATTTGAAGAGCCACGGTCCTAGTAGGTTTTCATCTCTGCAACCTAAAGTTTCTGCTTTGGTGCCGTGGAACGAGGGAGCTTGGAAGCTCTGTATCCATCACCCCTTTCCCCAAACGAGGGTGCCAAGGCCCAGAGAGCGGAGAGGCTTTTTCAAGGTCACCAAGCGTAAGGGTCACTGGGGTTCCTTCTGAATCCCCACAGGGCCCCTCCCACAGAACTGAGCTTGGTGTCACTCCCACGGCCCTTTGAAGCGTTACTAAATGAAGCCACTTTGAGCACATAGGGAGCGAGGGAAAGCAACTGGAAAGACCAGGGTGTGAGAATTCACGCTGCTTAGGGTGGAAGGAAGGGTCATACTTCTGTTCTGGCTTATGTTGAGTTCCCCTAGGCACCAGAGCCCGGACTCTTTTGCTATTTTCTGTTCAGAGGTAGTAAGCAGGCTGTGCTTAAATTATGGCCATACTAGCAACATATCTGGGTGGTTGGATGTGACCAGAAGATTCTATCACTTCCCTTCATTGTGATGTGTCTACATTGTACCAGGGCAGGACCACAGAAATAATAGTCCTGTAGCTTTGAGACTATGTGAAAAGACACACACACACACACACACACACACACACACACACACACGCACACACAGGCACACACACACACACACTCCGTTACATACACGCATGGTCATGTACACACACTCACGTACAGCTCGCACGGACCGTGACACTGCAGCCGCCGTACTGCTGTGCGTTCCCCTCCCTCCCACATACACGTGTGTAATTTGTGCAGGGGAAGCTCTCTCCTCCAGATTTGTGGGTCTAGGTCCCAAAATACCAGCCTCTGAAATGGAATCTAATAAAAACCTACCTGGTATGCATGACTTTCGTTATCTTCAGAATCTTCCAAGAGCTGACCACATCCCGGGCACCCTCGGAAGTGTTTTCCATGTTGGAAAAGTTGAGCTGCATTTGCCGCCACACAGTAGCTTTGCGATCTTAGGAATGTAGCTTAAATTTTGGTGCCTCAGTTTCCCCATGTGCAAAACGAGAGTAGTAATACACAGCTCTTGGTATGGTATGTGTATACTGGGGGATTCACATATAACAATAAGATTCTGGCTATAAACACACCCAAACTCTTCCTGCTCTAGGGAAGGAGCACAGCAAATGTTAGTTGTTTTCCCTCTCTCTGATGAATTAAGAATGCCTATAAGCATGTTGCTGGGGTAATATGGTGGATTTCCCATCTTATTATCTCAGTAACTAGCTATGTGATTTGGGCAGGTTGACTCTCTTTTGTCTCAGTTTCATCATTCATTTAGGCAGGCAGACAGCCAATATTTACGGAATGCCTACTGGAGGCCAGTCATCGTTTTAGACGTTGAGGATACTGCAGTAAATAAAACAGACCAAATTTTGGCCCTCACGGAGTTTCTAAAGTGATCTAATTAGTTATACCACAACCAAGATGATCTGACTCTTAACAGAAAGGAAGACTCTATGAAGACTCTTTATAGAGTCTAAAAGAACACATTGTAAAAACGTGTCAGTCTTAATACATCTAGAAAGGTGCTGAGAGGTCTGTTCAATTCTCTATGCTATGATTCTTGTTTCTAAGGTATATCTGTTAGGAATCTTTTGGTTTTAAGTGACGGAAAATTTAACTCAAACTAACTTAAACCCAAATGGAATTTATTGGCTCAAGTAACTGAAAAAAAAAAAAAAAAGTTGAGGAGAAATGTGGGCTTTAGGCAAAGTTTGATCCAGCAGCACCAATCATTCTGCCAAGCACCTGGTTTCTCTTCATCTCTCTTCTCTGAATTATGCCATGTTGGCTCCAACCCCTACTTGCCCCAAGACCCTCCTTATGATAACAGAATTCTACCTAACACCAAATCTTAAGCATCTTTACATCACACTGCCCAAGAGGCTTTCTCAGATGTTCCACTCAATTTCTCCTCACATCTCATTGACTCTGTCCCTGGAGGTGGAGGGGTGGTCCACCCCCACAAATCACTCTGGCTGATAATGAAGGAAGGGTCCCCAAGGGAAAAATCACAGTCCTTTTGCCGTAAGGATGGGGAAAAGCATGTTGGGGAGATAATGCTTGGGGAGGAATCCCAAGCACATACTCAGGGCACCAAGAAAGCAGGAGGAAAACAGGTGATTGTTAAAAGAAGCAATCTGATTTTTATTTTTTTATTTTTGGCCATACGGGCCGACACGTGGGATCTTAGTTCCCCGACCAGGGATAGAACCCGCACCCTTGGCAGTGGAAGTGCAGCATCTTAACCACTAGACGGCCAGGGAAGCCCCCAATTTGATTTTTAATATATATGTTTAAAAGCATTGAAGTTGTCATAATGGGAAACATTGGAACAGTGTTTTCATTGCAATTTCATTGTTTTATAGTTGAGCATTACTTTTATTTTGAATAACACATGGAATGGTGCAGGACACCATAATATTTTCAGTGCTTGGAGGTCCCTAAATTCTTAATTTAGCCCCTGTGGGCAATCAACAAACCTCACCCCTTCCAGGTGAAGCCCTGATTTCCAGTGTGGTGTTCTGGGTTCTTTGATGGCAGGATCACTGGAAATGGGTAGGGATTAGTAAAGTGGGTTTTGGATTTATCCATCAGGTTCTTGTGAGTCTGGTTAGTGTAGGTCAGTCCTTCAGAGGCTGATTATCCCTGAGAGAACTAAAAGCATTGATTTCTGGGCCAGCCATGATGAGATCCAGGCCTCCACCAAGGTGATCGTAGGCAGAGACAGATCCTGAGAGAACTGTCTCCCTTCTCTCTCTTGGTGACCACAGGACTTCTACATAACTCAGTCAAAAGGAGGTTCAATAGAAGAAAGTCTGGAAGGGAATACAGCCAATCTTTAGCAGTGATTACCTCTGGGTGATGAGATATGGGTGATTTTCATTCGTTTATTCCTTCATTCTATTATTCCCATATTTATTGGGAATTTATTATTCCCATTATTTATTATGACATTGTGCCAGACACCATTCTAGGCACTGAAGGTCGAACAGAGTACAAAGCAGGAAAGAAAACCAGCCACCTTCACAGAGCTCGCATTCAAGTGGAGGGAGATAGATAGATAATTAACCAAATAAGTAAGTAAAATCTAGTATGGCAGATGCTGATAAGGCTAGGAAGAAAAAGAGACCAGGGGAAATTGATGGGGAATTGAGGGAGATCAACCTTGTCAGGGGATCTTATCCCTTCCCCACATCTTTTCCCATTGGTAATCAGGAAGATTTTTTTGAAGCCTGCGAGACCTCTTTCTGTGCTGTCAATCAGTTCATTGGTGTGAACTGCTAGAGTCCACCTATAAGTGATGTCATGTGACACTTGTCTTTCTGATTCTGACTTACGTCACTCAGTATGATTACCTCTAGGTCTGAGGATTGCAAATCTAAATAGGTGTCCAAGGAAGACCTCACTGAGAAGGTGGCACTTGAATAAAGGTGTGAAGAGAGCTTGGGAGTGGGCCATGTGAGTATCTGGGGCACGAGTGTTCCAGGTAGGGGAGACAGCCAGGGCAAAGGCCCTGCGGCAGGCTGTGCCATCCACACTTCCCCTCTTTGCCTTTTGGTACTGGAGAGCTGTCCACTGGCCACCCACACCCAGATGGGTCTGCCATCCCCTGACAAGGTTGATCTTGTATTCCCACCTCTGTGCAGTGGACAACCAGCCAGAGCTGTGCTGTCCTATGTGGACACTAGTGGCGTGTGGCTTTTTAAATTAAAATATAAATTAAGAGTAAATAGCATTAAAAACTTCAGTTCCTCAGTCTCACTAGCCGCATTTCAAGTGCTCAATAGGTAGGGACAGGCGGCTGGGGGCCACCATATTGGACAGCACGGCTCTAGAACACTTCCGTGATTGTAGAAAGTTCTGTTGGACAGAGCTGAGTTACAGGCTGGGACAGTCAGTTTGACATTCCCTGGCTGTCGTTTGCAGCGAACCGGCCACCCATCGGAAAGGTTCGGAGGCTGGAGCTGTGCTTTCAGGGACTTCTCTCGCTGTCGGTTCATACCTCCCCATCCTCCCCTGGACCAACTCAAATGTCACCTCCTCTGTGAATGACTCACTCCAGCCCTGGGTTCCTGTTCTACATGCCATATACTAATAGCATTCCACACGTGGAATTGCATATCCAGTTGACCCTTGAACAATACCTTGAACTGCACAGGTCCACTTATACACAGATCGTTTGCAATAAACATACAATCGACCCTCTATGTCTCGGATGCAGACCCTGAAGATGAGGAGACGCGGCTGTAAGGGACTTGAGCATCCATGGATTTTGGTGTCTGTGCAGGGTCCTGGAACCCATCCTCCTCCGATACTGAGGGCTGACTGTAATCACGTACGTTGCCATCTGGCCCATGTGACTGCCAGTCTCCTGTGGGCAGGGGCTGCATCTCATTCAGCTGGATGTCCCCAAAGTTTAGCACAAACCTGGCACTCAATAAATGCCTGTGGCCTTCTGGGTTACAGTGCCTGCTTTCCCTCCACCTACGCAGCTGTGTGTCTTTGCACAGGTCACTTCACCTCTCTGGGCTCCTGTTGTATCATCATTAAAATATCAGTGCCTAGGCCTGGTGATAATATTGGGGCATAGTCAAAGCCATGCAGAAGATTGACAGAAGCTCCTTTGGGTGTGATACCGTAATAAGGAGAAGCAGATAAAAGACTGATCCTGGTAGCAGACGTGTTTCTCCCATACACAGGCTGTGTGCCCTTGAGCAGTGCATCCAACAGTTCTGAGCCTCTCAATTCTCACCTGTAACCAGGAAATAGGGAGTTATTGGGACCACAGTGCTGGAAACAAGGTCTGGCAGATCATAAGGGCTAACACCTAAGCTAACTGCAAATAGAGCCATGGCATCTCTGGAAACCCAGGCTGGTGGTCCTGGGACAGTCCCGGGCAGGGCTTGGAGCTGGAATTCCCTCCCAGGGCATGGCAGGCTGCCCCCGTGAGGTGCTCTCCCCAGCGAACCTGGCCGTGGCAATGAGCACCATTCACCCCTGCTTGCAGTGAATGTCTGGTGACATTTTGAAGACGGCAGCCTGGCTTTGGCTTTGCCAGCAGCAAGGGGATTTTCAAATGCTCGATGGATGCCGGTCCCCACAGAAATACAAACCGGAATTGCACGTCACACATGTGAGAAGCAGATACAAAGTCATGTGATGGAGACGTTAGGGCACCCAGGGGCCCCCCACGTGACTTGAACGGTGGTGGCCGCAGGGGGTCATCTGTCCTCGCTGCCCGGACACGAGGAAAGGGTGGGCCGATTCGCCATGGATGGGAGCGCTGTGTGGGAACTTGGGGATTACAATTCCACACGCCTGGAATCAATATTCTATGCTCGTGTTATAATTCACTTTGCGAGGGAGACGACGCAGCTCTCCGAATTCCTGGGCAAAGTAAACCACGTAGCCCAGAGATTAAGGGGATTTCTGTGCTTATAAATCGCACCCAGTGGTGGGTGGGGTGAGAGCGTGGAGGAGGCGGGGGCAGGGCAGGCTGGGAGGGAGGCTCAGAGTCCCACCGCAAGGATGGCACATTTCGTGGGAGCCTAACACGCCACACTGAGCCTCAGCCCAGCGTGATGTTGCTGATGGAAACGACACAAGAGGTGGCCTGGAGTGCTTGGGTTGACTAAAGCAGCCCTTATGAGGACCAAGTCAGCCAGGCTGTTTATGCAAGCACCATAAACAGCCGGGACCCCTCCTGACACCAACAGCATCTCCTGCATCTGTAAAGAAGAAACGGAGATACGTGCGGAATATTTTTCCACTCAGACTTGCTACTGAGTGGAGTCTCTGCTTGGTTTTGATCTGCAGCGAGGAAAGTGATGCACATGAAGGATCTAGAATGTACCAGGCCCTTCCACACCGGGCTGAGGCAGTTTGGGGCTGCCCGTCCTCACCCTCCTCACAGGCCCTCCCAGACACCACTTTCACTTGGGGAGAGAAACCGGACAGAAGCTTCAGAGCTGACGGGAGGCCCGTGTCCCCGGCAGAATGGGGTGAACTTGCCGGGGCAGATCTCCCTCCAGCCAAATTGGGCCTCTCACCTCCAGGGCTGTAACTCCAGCGCCGGCCCAGATTGTAAGCGAAATGCCTTTCTTGGTGTCAGCCGGTTCCCTAATGGGTAACAGTCAATGTCACCGGATTGGACATGATTAAAAGGTGCCGCTTCTTAGGCGGGCCTGGGGATCATCGCCCGAGCGCAGAATTAGTTCTCAGCCCCCCAGGGAGGGGGCCCAACCCCGAAGGAGAGAAGCCTCCACTCCCGCTAAGGAAGCAGAGGTAATAACTAATAACCTCCCCTCCGCCCCGCCTTCCCCTAACCTTGTCGTGAACCGTGCTTGTTTTGTTCAAAGAAGTGCTCGTGCAACCACTCTCACTTTAATGAAAAGCAGACTCCGCTCACCGTTGCCCCTCCTTGGGCAGCAGAGATAAAAACCTAATGGCATGTCAGATCCTTGATGGCAAACCCGCCAGGAAAACAAAATTATCAGGATAGAGCGGAGGCAGCGGACCGTATCTGCTTTTGGACCATAAAATAACATAACCTGATGACCCCCTCATTTGCTGAAGGGGCGCCCGGCTGGAAAACACCGAGGCCTCTTGCAAAAGTTCCTGCCGCCTGCCTGCCTTGGTCACAGCTCTGCTCTCCAGCAACTTTGCTGTCTCGCTCTTCTTTTCCCCTCCCCTCGGGCATTTCAGCCCTCATTTCAATATCCAAGGCACAAGCCCTGGGTGACAACACGTTTATCACCACACAAATTGTGAGACTCTGACAGGAAAAGGTCCAAAGAAGGTGTCTTGTGTGCAAGCACGCGTGCAAACGCACGCGCGCGCGCGCGCACACACACACACCCTACTCTGCACTGAAAAACAAGATGCCCAAACTATCTCCATCAGATAGCGAAGTCAAAAGGCCCCTTACCTATCAGGCTACTAAAGGAGTCTCTTAACAATTCACACAATGACATTTAATGGCCTCCAAGAGATATTTTGAAACAACTTCAGAAATTGAAGCATTGTGAAAGCCTTTTAAAAACAGCCCTCTTGTCAGATGAGTATAACGATCCCAGAGAACTTTCTCAAGTCGTGGGGCTGGCTGCCAGGGCTACTTTTCTCTTCCTTCCTTTCCCCCTTTCCCCTCCCTCCTTCCATCATTCACAAACAATTATTGAGCACATACCACGAGTCAAGACCCAAGATAGGTTCTGAAGAAACCTCTCTGAGCAACACAGAAATAGTCCCTGCCCTATTTCTGGCCACCTGTCTTGGAAGATGCCGTTTCTTGCCCCCCCCCAACGCCCAATAATACCTCTTCTTTCCCAATAATAAAACCCCCATTATCTAGCTGGGTGCTTGGATTTCCAGAATAAAGATTATACATCTCAGCCTCCCTTGCAGCCAGGTGTGGCTATGTGACTAAGTTCTAGCTAATGGGATGTAAGCAGAAGTATTGCGAGAAGCTTCCAGGAAGTGTTATTAAAACAAGAGGAGCATACCATTACCTCCATCTTCCTTCTTGTGGGCTGGAATGTGGATGTGATGGCTGGAGTTCAAGCAGCCATTTAATACCATGAGGTGGAAGTCATGTACACTGGATGGTAGAGGAGCAAGATAGAAAGATCCTGAGATGGTAGAATCATTTGGAAAACTGACAGTTCCTTATACAATTAAACATATACATACACTACACTCAGCAATCTCACTCCTAACTATTTACCCAAGAGAGATCAAAAACCTATGTCCACACAAAGACGCACAGATAGATGTTCCTAACAGTTTATTTCATAATAGCCCCAAACTGGAGACGATCTTAATTTCCATTAACGGGTGATTATACAAATTGTCGTATATTCATACAATAGAATACTACTCAGCGATACAAATAAACCATTGATACGTATGACTACATGGGTGAATCCCAAAAGTATTATGCCGAGTGAAAGAAACTGGACAAAAAAGAATACATACTGTATGTCTCCAAGTATACGGAATTCAAGAACAGGCAAAACCACTCCCTCTTTGGTGATAGATGTCCGAACAGTTGTTGTCTATGAGTGGTGGAGGTCAACTGGAAAAGGGCATGAAGAAACTTTCTAAGACAATGGAACTATCCTATATCTCAGTTGTGTTGTTGAGCACATGGTGTATACATTTGTCAAAACTCATCAAACTAGAGCTTCCCTGGTGGCGTGGTGGTTGAGAGTCCGCCTGCCGATGCAGGGGACACGGGTTCGTGCCCCGGTCCGGGGAGATCCCACATGCCGCGGAGCGGCTGGGCCCGTGAGCCATGGCCGCTGAGCCTGCGCGTCCGGAGCCTGTGCTCCGCAACGGGAGAGGCCACGACAGTGAGAGGCCCGCGTACCGCAAAAAAAAACCAAAAAACTCATCAAACTATACCTTCACGATCTGTGTATTTCACCGTATGCAAATTATACAATAATGATAATAATAATAGCCCTGATCCTGTTGACTTTGTGAAGCCACTCTTTTAGCCCTGAACTATCCACTGCTGAACCTTATTTACGTGAGAGAGGAAGAAAGCTCCACAAGTCTTAGTTGGCATTTTCCATCACTTAGAGCTAATCTATGCTGACAGCACTGTGTCTTCTCCACGCCAGTCACTGACCATGCGTGAGGCTGACTCATCTCTCTGCTCTTGGCAGTGGAGTCGTTGCGGGAGCTGGTCCTAGGAGCCAGGGTACAGGTGGGGTTTGACACTGGGGTTAATCTGATTGCCACAACTTAGAAAAGTCTCTCCCCAGTCTTTGTTCCGAGGTTTCCCAGCCTGAACCCACAGCCGTGGCTCCTCTTGGACTCAGCTTTTGCAGCAAATCCCTCCCCTCACACCTGGCAGCCAATTCAGCAAGCAGGATCCTACCTTGTGGGGTTCACTTGGGTCAACTGATTGCTCTTGAATGCTGGTGCTAGGACTATTCTTAGCATACCGCCAATCCCCAGGAGGCTCTGAAGATGCACGAGGCTGAGTAACAGCTGCATCGCGGCCATTACCAACGCTATTATCATCATCATTATCGCGGGGATGCGGCGTTTGTGGTATGCCAATCAGGGGATATTTGGGGGCCTTTTCCATAATTGGAAGAACTGGTCTAGGATGTGCGTGGATCTCCATTTGGAATGGGAGTGACCTAAGGGGAAGTATGTTTCCTTGTACACAGTAGGGGCTGGCATTTCTGGCAGGTCCAGTAGGCAGCTCCCTGCCTGGAGGAATTTCAGGTTGATCCTCTGTCCTCCCCTCCCATCCTTCTCAGCCCTGCCACCTCTGCCTCACCAAGCAGTCCTCTCACCAGCAACCACAAATTCTACAATTAGAGTTTCATTTCTTTGACTTTGTATTTTCTCTGCCATTAAAATGCAACACCTCTTGCTGTGGTTCCTAGAATGACATTTTCTTTCTTTTATCATGTTCCCTTTTCGAAGAAGGAAGTGGAATACATAAAAGTCAGCATAAGGGGGCGTTGGTGTGGAGATAAGGGCATGGAGAAAAGGGAGGTGGGGTGAGGTCTGTGGAGACAAAACAATGAGAAGAAAGATGAGCGCTTCCCATGTTTCCAGTGTGTCCTGGGTGTTGGCATCCATGATGTTCTCAGGGCAGTCCTCTTCCTGAAGTTTTATTTCACGAATGCTTGGTGCTTACCATGTACCAGACACTGTAGCAAGAGCTGTACAAATTGGACTCATTTAATTCTCATAACAACCCTATGAGGTGGTACAGTATATTAGTATCCACATTTGATAGAGGAGGAAACTGAGGCACAGAGAGATTAAGTAACTTGCTCAAAGTCACATGACAGGTAAGTAGCAGAGCTGGGATCCTAACCGCAGTGGGCCACCTCGCTGCAGAGGCTGTGCTGGAAGAAAAGCCAGTGTGTATAACAGTCTTTCATATTTGTTGGGCAGTTGGGAGCTTACCAAGGCAGGGGTGGGGTGAGGTTTTGGAGAACAGCACCTGGAGTCTTTTTTTTTTTTCCCAGAGAAATGAAAACCACATGTTTTCATTTCTCACTGAGGAGAAGCCTGCCATTCCATAGAGAATTTCCTACTCGTACCCGAGCAGAATGGAAATCGTCTGTGAATTTTGTTCCTGCCTTCACGGCCTTATGCTCATGACCGTGATGTTTCATTGTTTGTGGAGGTCACAGGAAGAGCCAGTGCTGCTTTGGAAAGATGAAAGGCAAAGAGGACCAGGCCTCCCACTGGCTTGGGCAGGGATGAGACAGGAGCAAAAGGACACAGACTTTTGGAGGGTACAGGGAAAAGGCAGGGTTCTGACTGAAAGCAGACGGTGCTCCAAGCCTGGCGGGGGGCAGTGTCTAATGATGTCCATGGCTTCTTGCCCCCATAGCTCTCCGCTCTGTGACTGGGGCTCCTGATTTCTGACCTGAAGGCCTAGCCTTTTCTCGGGGTCAGAATCAGGGGTCAGTCCAGGCCAGCAGCCCACTGGAGCCTTCCCTGAAATACCACGGCCCACTGGTAGCCACATCAGTTTGCCTAGAGTCTCTCAAAACTTGCTGGCCCGGAACCCCACACCCCCTCGCAACCCTGTAGCCTCTTAAGACCCCCCATCTGTGAGGCCTCTGCTGTATGTCACCACTGTCAGCACTCAGGGGACTTTTCTCCCCCTTTTTGCAGCTGGTTCTACCACCCAGTGCCTGCCCAGTTCAGTGCATGGATCGCCAGTGGCCCGGATCTGGCCTGCCCCATGCTAGGGAACTCTCTTTCTTTCTTTCTTTTTTTTTTTTTTAATTAATTAATTAATTAATTAATATTTGGCTGTGTTGGGTCTTCGTTTCTGTGCGAGGGCTTTCTCTAGTTGTGGCAAGCGGGGGCCACTCTTCATTGCGGTGCGCGGGCCTCTCACTATCGCAGCCTCTCTTGTTGCGGAGCACAGGCTCCGGACGCGCAGGCTCAGCAGTTGTGGCTCACGGGCCCAGTTGCTCCGCGGCATGTGGGATCTTCCCAGACCAGGGCTCGAACCCGTGTCCCCTGCATTGGCAGGCAGATTCTCAACCACTGGGCCACCAGGGAAGCCCCGGGAACTCTCTTTCTAACTGGGGTTCTAGAAGGACTGAACTCATGAGTGAATGGGCATCTTCATGCACCCAGCCATGTGGTCCAATGCTACACACACCTTATCTCATGGGATTACCAGACCATCCTCCGAAGTAGAGATCATTATTCCTGTTAAAACATCCTGGATACCTGGGGCTCAGAGAGGTTAGGTGACTTGCCCGTGATCTATAGCAAACTTTCCTAAAGTGGGTTCTTTGGAACACTAGTGGCATGGTGAAAAAATGTTAGAAAACATCACATTCCATGCTTCCCAATTGGAGGTTCAGAACAGACATATACATGAAAGCCTCTGAGAACTGCTTGACTTTTTTAAAAAATTAATTGACACCCCTCCCTAATCTCTAACATCCACCTCTTTTTCATTAAAAAAAATTTCTCCAATTTATTTGACCATAGAACATTTTCCCTGTGCAACTTGTAGTAGATTCAGTTATTATATGACAAAAATTCACTCCCTCTGTCTAAAGCTTCATGGAAAGAGTAAACTTCCGTGTCCCATTGATGTCCCAAGTAAGCTTCTTTGTCGCAAGCTTGGCCATGTGACTTGCTTTGGCCAATGGAATGAGGGTGGAGGTGACAGTGTGCCAGTTTCGAGTGTAGGCCTTAAGGGGCATTGCATGTTTCTGTGCAAATTTTTCTTCTGTGCTTTATTCTCTGTGAGAAGAATATTCCCCGGGGCGCTGCTGCCTTTCCATTGTGGACCTCAGAATGAGACACATGGAGCAGAGATGCCCCAGCCAACCTGCAGATGCATGAGTAAAAACTAAATGTTAATCATTGTGTGCCACTGAGTTTCGAGGGTGTTTGTTACGCAGCATTGTCATCAGGGCAATAGCTACCTGATGCACTGTTCCTATTTAATATGTCATAGAATCCTAGCACTCCGTGGAACTTTTTTGGGAAACGCTGAGTCACAGTTAGTCAATGGCTATGCCAGAGGCACACTCAAGTCTTCTAATTCCAAAGCCTGCTTGCCTCACTGCATCAAGCTCAACAGCCGCCTCTAGGGTTGGAAGCCTGCCCTGAAATAGTGTGCCTTTGGGATTTCTTACTGCAAGGAGAACTACAGGGGGTGGGGCAGGTGAGGGCTGTAGCATCTCCAGGCTGGCACTTTGAGGAAGGTTTGGAGCCCTCAGATGGAGGCACCAGAGGCGGGGAACCCATATGTTCTGCTGTAGTCCATCCTGGGCCAAGTCCTTGGAGGCACCGGATGGCAGAGGGTACGATCTCAGAATTTGTTAGGACCATTTTCAAATTCTTTCATTTCTTAAGCCTGCAGAAGCCACATTATTTTCAAGGTCCTTGTCAGTAGCCTGAATTCAGACCAATTTGCTGAGTTGGTACAAAGTGCAGAACTGATGGTACAGAAAGACATTAAACTACCGACAGCCCTTTAGACCATGTCAACAGATCATCCATAGCCTCAACTGCAGAAACATTTCATTAAATCTTTGCAGTTTCTCCCCAAAGAGTAGGAATGCCCTTCTATCATTTAAAAACAGATGGAGGGGCTTCCCTGGTGGCGCAGTGGTTGAGAGTCCGCCTGCCGATGCGGGGGACACGGGTTCGTGCCCCGGTCCGGGAAGATCCCACATGCCGCGGAGCGGCTGGGCCCGTGAGCCATGGCCGCTGAGCCTGCGTGTCCGGAGCCTGTGCTCCGCAACGGGAGAGGCCACAACAGTGAGAGGCGCCGTGTACTGCAAAAACAAAAACAAAAACAAAAAACACACAAAAAACAAAAACAGATGGAGGCCTGGCATGATTTTCACTCCAGCTGGGACAGTGGATTCACCTGAACTAAGCTCTAGGGAGGGCTGGTTAATAATCTTCATTCAAGAAACATATCTTGAGCACCCTTGGGTGAGGAAGCTGCTGTACACCACTGGATCTGCAGGGACCCAGCCTGGAGGGGAGAGGAGCAGGCCAGTGACAATTACAATGCAGTATGTTGCGGGTGTCGGCGAGGTCTGAGGACTTTTTACAGGCAGAAAAGTAACTATCAGGGGCTGTCCATATACGGAGGCCGTTGTGAAGCCTCCACACCTCCAAATAGCGGCTGTAGGGCTACCCGCACAGTTAAACTGGGACAACGTGCACAGAATAGGTGTGATTTGTTAGCTGTGGGGTGAAGCCCCGCCCAGGGGCTGTGATGGGCCAGCTGGAGAGCAAATGAGCTCCCAAATGCCAACCTAAGGTTCATAAGGGCATGCTCTGTTTGGAAAAAAAGACTAAAAGAAAAAAAGAGGCTGGTTAGCCATGGGACCTTCTAGAAAAATGAGACCTGGAGGCAGAGGCTGGTGGGGCCCGCTGAGCAACTCCAGGGTGAGGCAAGCGAGGCACCCAGGGGACGAATTTAAAGAGGCACTCACTGTCAGGGTCATGGAAGTGCGAGGTGGGCACTTGATGGTGATGTGCTGTCGGTGCCTCACTGGCTCTACCTGGGTCCCAGCCCTGGCACAGAGGCTAAGGCACCTGCTCTGGACTTGGGAGGTGTGTTTTGAAACTGGGCTCAGCCACTCTTTAGCTCTGTGATCTTGAACCAAGTCTTAACTCTCCAAACTCCAGTTTCCCCATCTGTAAAATAAGGATGCAATTCCCGTCTCAGAGAGGGATAAAGGAAGACGTTGCTTGCCGAGTTCTAAGCATAGAGCCTTCAGTACGTGATTATGACTAGCTCCGCAAGGTGTCCTCTCTGCTAGGCGGGAGTCCTCGTTCAGGCTTATCTGAGAGATGTTTCTTAAAGTCACTGTAGTGGATGCTGGGATGTGCCACCACGTTCCCCTTCAGGACCCCGGGGCTGGCTCCCCCAGCTGCTGAGAGAGCTGCCGGCAGGGAGGCCTCACCTGTCTGCCTCTGCAGGGATTGCCTCAGATGCAGAGAGCTGCCTCATCCCAGGTCGGCCCCCGTCTTCCGCATCCAATGGCTGATCATCTAGGGGTACACAGGCCCAGGTCTTCACCCCAACGGGGACAACTCTGAAAGGCCACCTCAGCTCCCAAGCCCCCACGGGGGTGGCCGAGACCTCTCAGCTGTGGGCATCGCAGTCCCAGTTCCTCCTCTGCCCTATATCTTGCTTCCTTCACTCCCGACCGGAGTTCGCTCCAAGAGCTTTCCTCCACAAACTTCTGACATGTCACGTGCCCACTCCTCTGGGGGGAGGTCTGCTTCCCAGGAAGCTCTACCTGCCGTAACCATCCCCCTCCCTCCTTCTATTTCTACGCTCACCATGTTAATCAGGATTCTTTGGGTTGTAAGCTTAGGCAAAAAGGACAATGAGTTGGATCACAGAATCTCAGGAAAGTAAAGAGGTAGGAAAAATGGACATCATTTGGTCTCCATATTGGACACTTGGATGCCACCGAGACGCCTTCTTTTGCTCAGGTCTGTGAATTCAGAGCTTCTGAATTTTGCATCTCAAGTTCCAGACTTAAGTTGGATTTAAAAAAAAAAAGAGGGACTTCCCTGGAGGCACAGTGGTTAAGAATCCACCTGCCAATGCAGGGGACAGGGGTTTGATCCCTGGTCCCGGAAGATCCCACCTGCCACATAGCCACTAAGCCCTTGGGTCACAACTACTGAGCCTGCGCTCTAGAGCCCGCGAACCACAACTACTGAGCCCACGTGCCACAACTACTGAAGCCTGCGCACCCAGAGCCCGTGCTCTGCAACAAGAGAAGCCACCGCAATGAGAAGCCCGTGCACCGCAACGAAGAGTAGCCCCCGCTCACAGCAACTGGAGAAAGACCGCTCGCAGTTACGAAGACCCAAGGCAGCCAAAAATAAATAAATAGATAGATAGATAAATAAATAAATTTATTTAAAAAAAAAAGAAAGGAAAAACCAATGCCTTTCTAGTTTGGGAAACTCCAGGGAAGGGTTCTAACTTGCCCTCTCTTGGGTCAGGTACCACTTTGGACGAATTAACAGTGTGCAGTGACCATGATAAAAAGTGGTCACTCCTGCGGGAACCACCAGGTTTTAGGGGTGCGGAGAATTTGACAGCAGCAGAGGAGAAAGGAGAGTTTGGCAGATAAAGTAAAGGGCATTAGAGAACGTTGTCATATTTGTAGCTGCCGGCATCAGAACCCCTTTCTCTGAATCTAGGTGGGAGACAGGGCCCCCCCACTGTCACTTGAACAGCTAAAACTGCATGGCACTCGCTGTAGCAGATGCTGTCATGCCCGCACAGAAGCACTCGGAACTCATGGCCCCTGTATATGCCAACGTAAGCACGTGTGACTCTCCATACAGGGCACACTGGAAGGGCGCAGAAATTAACATCCCCTGGGGGATGGGGTTAAGGCCACCCTCAACCAATGACAGACGGGAATTGATGGATTAGAACTCCAGTTTCCTCACCCCTCAGGTGGGACAACTCCAAGAGGGTCTTAACTGCCGCCCTGAGGTTCCCAAGAAGGATGAGCCCCAATTGCCCAGAGCAGGCCCCTCCCTTTTCCTATCTCAACACCTGACTTCCCTACTGGTACTTCCTGGTATCGCTCCCAAGGAAACTACTTGCACTTGAATCCTTATCTTGGAGTTTTCCTCTGGGGAAACCCAAGCTAAGACACTTGCCTTTCCTACATTCCTAGTGGGAGGTCATGAGCAGGCAGGCTTGGCCAGTCAGATCCACCTGCCACAGATTTGAATCTGGAGCAGGGGACAGTGAGAATTCTTTCTGGCAGTAGCCACGGTGGTGGCAACATCCAGTTTCCAGCCGATACCTGCGAGCGAAGGAGTCGAGTGTCTGTCATCTGTTGGCAGGACAGGCCGGTGTTCTCTCTGGCCTGGGTCTGGCTCCCCAGCTGCCCTCTGTTCCTACCTGCTTTCCAAGGCTAGCTCAGCCGCGTTACCGGCAGCTTGGTGAATGAACCATCTAATATCGCTTCAACAATTCTTTTAATGCTCCAATTAAGCCAGACTTCGTGCTAAACACCAAGCCACAGTCAACTAATGTGGCTGCCCGTATCATTTGCTCATAAGCAGAGAATGTGATCGTTGGGCTGGAGGGAACGTCTGGCATCACTCTGCATCAGTCTGGTTAGTCATCCTGGTTTGTAGATGTAAGTTTCTGTTGAGCTGGACGAGTGAGCTGATCCGTTCTCGGGGGGCCGAGAGCATCCGGTTTCTGGGGCTGCCCAGCTGAGGATCTAACGGCTGCTGGCGGTGGATTCACCAAAACGCCCCCTCAGAAGGGGACGGGCAGACATTGCTCCTCCATGGCCCTTGAATCAAGGTTCTTTATATTTGAAAGAGCAGCTCTCAGCTTTCCACCTGTCACCAGATCAGACTCACACGCGAGCTTCCCTTTTCAGAGCAAGGTGGCAAATGCCGTGAGCTGGGGAAGGCGCCAGTTCCTACTGAGAAGACTGCATCTTTCTGAGAAGACTGCAAGGACAGAAAGTGCAATGTGCAGCTTTGAGCTACCATGGGATCCTCCTTAGTGCAGTGAAGAGGGAAAAAAGGAAAATATTTTCTTATTCTTCTACCTTCTTCCTGGCCTTGATAAAATTAATGTTGCTCAGTGCCAGTCTCTCTGAATATGTACATAAGAACCAGAATAGAATAGAATAGAAGAGGGTAGAGTAGACTAGTGTAGAATAGCATAGCCCGTAGTATAAAATAGGATAGGAAAGGATAGAATAGGGTAGGATAGGATAGGGTAGGGTAGGCTGGGATAAGGTAGGGTAGGGTGGGGGTACAATAGGGTTAGGATAAGGTAAGGTAGGATAGGATAGGATAGGATAAGGTAGGGTAGCGTAGGGTAGGGTAGGGTAAGGTAGTAGAATAGGATAGGATAAAGTGACCTCACCACAGGCAAACAATACCATCTTTCCTAGTGGTTCCTGCATCAGCCTCCCCTTTCTCCCATGAAACAAATGCCCTGCAGCTTTACGTCCAGCAAAGAGGGTGAAAATTAACCAAAAAGAAAGCTCCCTAGTTGCTTCAGAGTGACTTTATGGGGGGGAGTCAGAAAGGCCCTGGTCGGCTGAAGCTCCATTTCCACACTGACACACTCCTCTGTTGTTAATATTTGCACTGAACAAGCCATTTTCTGTGCTGACATTTTGCATCTAGTTAAATGCCAACGAATCCAGAGAGATGTGGCTTTGACTTGTGGTCTGCCCTTTGGACCAGCGTCAGATGCTGTGGTCCTTTCATTCTAATTTCTGATATTCCCCATTTTGGATTCTTTCACCTCAGATTTTTTTTTAAGTGGATGAAATGCTTCTGACTTAATATTATCTCTGCTGAATATTTAATTGAGAAATGTTGTTAAAAAGGCATTTGGCTTAAATGAGCTAAGTGTATGCATAGATATTTCTTTTCTGACAGTAAAGTGGCTTTGAATGATTCGGAGTATTATGAGGGAATTACAGAAAAATTTGCCCTAAGATGTTAAATATAGTATTTTTTTTTTTAGAGCTCACAGCTTTGCTGAACGTGAGGGAGAGAGCGCTGTTGAGTATTACTTTAAAGTCTAGGGGGAGGGTGGGGCGTAGTGATGAACTTATGGGCTCTGGAGGAAAACAAGGTTTTCTTCCTCTTCAGGCGGCTCCGTGGATTCGAGGCGGGGATGAGGGCTGGCTGAGGCTCATCCGCGTCAGCGCACCCCTTTTCTCCCAGAGTGTCCTCCCACGAGCCCTGCTCGCGGCTCTGAGACCACACCCTGGGACCATAACTGACAGCCAGTGGGCGTGGACAGTTGGCCCAAGCTAGGCCCCTTCTCAGTACTTGGGATCGGGACCCATGGAGTTCAACTGGTCTCCTCAGTTGAACGCTTGCTCTGGGAAGTGATGAACAGCTGGTCTTCTGAAGAAGGAGGGCCTATCAGGCAGAAGTGTGTGGCCTGGTGGGTTAGGAGGCCCTGAGCCCAGCTCCTAACCTCCCAGCTCCTGGCTACCATTTCTCCTAAGAACTGCCTGTGCTATGTGCCCTGGGGCCTCTGAACTACCCCAGATTCCTTACCTAAAGCCTCCTTATTTAGCTAGCTCTGGGGGCCTTCCATTTTCTGAAATCAAGCAATCTTTGCTTAAACTGGTGGTGGTGTGAATTCCAGGAGAGTTGGGGACCAAATTGCTCTAAAGCAGGTCCTATGTTCTCAGCAACTTTCATCCTACAGGTTGGGCAAAAAGTTCGTTTGGGGTTTTTGAGCACATCTTACAGAAAAACTCAAATGAACTTTCGGGCCTGCCCAATAAAATAAGAGATGTGTCTTCATTAAAAGGCAAAAATGATTGTCAATAAAAGACTGCATTACACCTATTTGGGGTCGTGAAACTTTAGAATTAGGGTCAGGCCCTAGGATTCAGGCTTTTGAAATTCATGAACAATATGGAAACTACCCTTTACATCTTTTTTTTTTCCTTTTCTTCGTTCTGAAGAATGTCTACCACGCTTACATTCTCCAAGCACCATATTCACAGGTTCAACAAACCTTAAGTGCCCACTATGCACCTGGTATCTTACATCCGTGTACTGTGGATTCAGAGATTAATAGGACAATTTCCTTCTGGTGAGGAACTCAGCCGTTGGGTGACACAGACGGGAAACGGATGAGTAGAGCAGAGGTGGTTGTGAGGCAGTCTGGGAGCCCAGAGAGGACATGGAGCACGGGGGGAAGGTGGGTCCCTCGTACCTCCAAGAAGTGAAGCTTGAGCTGAGCCTTGATGGCTAAGCATGTCAGTTCAGGTCCTGGGAGAAGCAGACACCAAGATGGGATTACACGCCCAAGTGCAGGCTCGAAGGGGAGGGGGCAGGAGTAGGTGGGAGAGCCTTCAGGCCAAGATACAGGTCTGATCCCTGAGAAAGGAGGGAAAAGGAAGGGGGATGGGGTGGGAAGAGCCTCAGACACAGCGCAGCTCTGAGAAAGGCTGCACCAGGCCGATGGGGAGCCCCGGAGCAAGGACCGCCCATCAGAGACGTCCCACGTCCGGCAGAACGGCCCAGCTCTGGTGTCCCCATCTTGCGGTCACTGGGTGGGGCAGCCTGGGGGAGCCTGTGGTCTCAGCTGCTGTGGCTCCTGAAGGTACAGCGGCTGGGGGCTGTCAGCTAAGAGTACTCCTTCTAGAACCTTCTCCACTGAAGGGAAGCCTGGGTAGGGCCTTCCCATGGCTGCCACACTAAATGAAGATTACTTTGGTGGAGAAGATGGGGAAAGTCATTTCTGTCAGGGTGGACAGCATGGGCAAAGAGGCATGATGGCAAGAGTGAGCATGGCACGCCCGGGAGATGACAAGTAGTTGAGTATCATGCCTGTGGGCCAGAGGGAGGTTAGACTTCTGTCCCCCATAAGGGGAGTAACTGAAAGATTAAAAGGAGAATGGTATGATCAGATCTCCTTGACTGGGAGTTTAAATGGGCTGCAAGATGTGTATTTTAAGCCCCAAATGTTCAACCTCTTCATCATGGCTAAAGGCTAACACTTATTGAGGACTTACTGCATACTAAATGCTCAACATTTCATATAGTAACTAGATGGGAAAAATCCCACAGTAGCCTCATATATTGAGCACCTAATATGTACCAGGAAACTATGAAGCCCTATTCCCATAGTAACTCATTTAACCCTCACAATAGTCCTATAGGGAGGGTCCTCATTCACAATTGTGGAAATGGAGGCACAGAGAGGTGAAGTAACTCGCCCAAAGACACACAGTTGAGAAGGGGCAGAGCCTAGATCTAAACACTCTGTCTCCCAGCCTATACTGTACTCAACCTTGGCTCAAAATTTGGGCTCCCTAGAGAGGCGGACGAGTGAGAAATTGTCCCATAAACCTCTCCCTCACATGCCTGCCAGCCTATGTAAGCAGGCTGCCTAGAAATGTGAGAGTTGTGTGGTGTGTGTGTGTGTGTGTGTGTGTGTGTGTGTGTGTGTGTGTGTGTGGAGGGGATTCATCTGGAAGAAAGAGTTTGGTATTTTTCCTGCCTTTCCCATGTTCTACTCCCCACCACACCCCCTGTCACTAGCATAAGTTGGGGTCTTCAGGAGAAGCGATATCACCTATGCCGTGAGAAGCTGCCAGAGGTGTGATCCTGAGCTGCAGGGATTAGTGGGCTGTCAACACCAGTGCCCTGGAATTCCTGCAAGAGCCTGACTTGGTCCTAGGAGGAGGGGGCTTTGAGAGCAGAGACCAGCACCTGCTTCCTGCCTGCAGAATCCAGAAGGAGGAAGGACGGCTGGAATCTTCACGCACGATGGCAGGTGCGGCAGAGAAGGCAGGATGGGGCGGCGCGACTGCATTCCCAGGACTTGGTGTGGCAAAGGTGAGTGAGCTTCTGGGGCATCACGTGAGTCCTGCAGAAGGTAAGCTGCTTGCTGGGTGGAGCGGGGCCACAGTGAGAGGTGATGGCATGAACCACGGTGGGCAGGGATTGAGGGGGTGCCATGTAAGGGCAGCCAGAGGGTGTGCCACCCACGCTCGTCAGGGACAGTGCGGTGCTGAGGGCTTTGTGGGGAGCCTCCCTAGCACCCATAAATATGCCCCCTGAGAGGGCATCGTTTGGGTCCCTCCTTGGAGAGAGCCCAATGATGGGATTATGGGTGGGCTAGTCTCGTATGAAACGTGTGCTTTTCTCCCTTCCCTCCTCCCAGACTCCAATGCTTCGAGGAAGGAAAGCAGGAAGACTCCAAAACAGGCAAAGAGAGCGGTAGGGAGATGGCAGCACAGTGAAAGCGCGGATTCTCCTCCCCGTTCTCAGGGCAGGTCCCCAAACCTCAGGCCGAGCCTGAAGAGGTCAGACTGGGCAATTTCATCCCCAAAGTTTACTGGAAGCTCTGGAAGCTGGTAAAGCTGTCAAGGGATGGGGTGGAGGCCGACGGTTACAGGTGTAAAGGCAGGTGTTGGAGAAAATTCTCTGCTCCCTATTAGGACCCCGTGCACTCCAGTCCGTGTACTAGGCTAGTTTTATACACATCTTCCAACCAGCTACATGTGCATTCAATTCTTGGAGGCAGGGGTTATGATTATCCTCATTTCGCTAAGGAGGTAATCGAAGCTCAGAGAATTTAGCGTCCTTTTGCCCCAAACCTTTAAATTCAAATCATTTCCTTCTTGGTCAACTTCTTGATTTTAGGATTCTTTATGTCATAAAATAGGAACTTCCCAGAATGAGGGTTCTAGCGTGGAGTCTAGGGAGGCTTTGAGTGGGGGTGAGAGGGCACTGTGGGCAAACATCTAGCCATGGGGTCCCCCTGTAGCGGGGGCGCATAGGTCGGGGGACAATCTGATATGCCTCTCCGATGACCCAGCCTCAGCCAGTGGCGAGCACGTGGACACGTGAAATGACTTTACCTCTGGTTTTCATGGTGCCGGATGCCACGGGCATTCAGTTATGGGAGGAGCCTGGCAGAGACAGCCCTGTGTGGAGTTCCCAACATCCCTGCAAACCCATCCTTCAGCAGCCTGCGCCTTCCCTCTCTCCCTTTAAGCCTCTGTGATCTATTGTGATGCACGAGCGCACATGTACACACACATGGGCTGACATACTCATCGCATACACACGCACAATCACTAATACACACACGAGTGCCCACGTGCAAATGCAGACCCACATGCGAGAGAGAGAGAGAGAGAGAGAGAGAGAGAGAGAGAGAGAGAGTAAAACAGACTTCCGGAATCAATCAAAAGAGAGCTAGAAAATGTGGATGGAACAGAAAAGTCCCAAGCCAAGCATGGGGAGGTAACAGGCCTCTCTCAGACCAAGGGGGCTGGACTCTGTGGACAAGTATTGAACCTCAAATGGGGACATGACAGAGTCATCAGTCAAAAGAAGCAACTTGTCCATTGTCTCGTAGTTTGCCACACTTTGAACAGTCGGAGGGGTTGGTCTGGAGTAGCTACCTCTCCTGGTCTGGAACATAAAAAAAACAGCCGAAAAGGCCCAGGGCCAGACTGGCAAGGGGCTTCTCCCGGGGGAGAGCAGACCACCTCCATCATTTGGGAGACCACTTTAGGCTCGTCTGGGAGGCCTTTGGATGTGTCTATTATACCAAAGATAGTGTTTTGAGGTCCCACCTGTTTATTTGGTTGGCTGCCATGTAAAAGACAAACAGCAGGAGAGAGAAAAACTGTTTTAACTCAAGTAATAGCGAAAGACTAAAAATGAAATAATTCAGTGTAGTTAACAAGAACTGATCACCTCTCCTGCTGAGTACTGAAAGAAAAAGAGGGAGAGAAAGGGAGAGGAAAGGGGGGGAGAGGGGAGGAGGGAGGGAAGAAAGGAGGGAAGAGGAGAGAGCAGGAAAGAGAAAGAGAGGAAAGGAAGGAGGGAGAGAGGGAGGGGTGTGAGAAAAATCAACATAATCCTCTTTGGTGTATATGAAAAATAACATAGAACATTTTCTTATGCCCGTTAAAAACGCCTTTTCCCATTTGTGTTGGATGTATAACCCTCCCGGTCTAGTGTTGTATTTTCACTTTGGATAAAGACATGGTCCCACGATAAATTGTTGTTTCTAACTAAAGCAAAAGCAAAAGCAAGGAGATAGAAACAGTGCAGCCATGTAGATGGATGGGTACTGATATCCATTCTTAGTATTGCGGCAATAGAAAGGGGTAGGGACTGTGGCTAACGGTGTACAGCGGCCTTGTCTAAAGGGGGCAGCCACCATTCAGCTCAGATCTCATAAGAGATGCTGAAAATTCAGAGTTTTATGCGAAATCTCCAACCTTCAAAATATTGGATCAATTTTTTAAACCCGTTTCAGGCTATGCTTATATTGGAGACTTCCGGTTTGTCACCTGTGCCCTAAAGAGACAACTAAAAGACAAGAAATAAAATCTACCATTCATTCCTCCCTTCAAGTCCTCCACCCTCCCCTCCAGGTGCTTTAGGCATCAGTAACAAAGAGACAGGCTGGTGTTGAAGACTTCAGCACCGTCAGAACCTTTACGTTGAAGAAAGTGAGCAGAGTTGTTGCATTGAATGCTGTAGCAGTTTTTAAATATGTCCCCCAAATTCTTCCTTTGAGACGTGGGGTCTATGTCCTCCGCCCTTGAACCTGGGTGGGCTCTGTGACTGCTCTGACCAATTGATTACCGAGAAAATCATACTGTACGACTTCTAGGCTGGGTTATCAAAGGCCACACAGCTTCCACTTGATTCCTTTGAAATGCTTCTCCCGGAATGCTTGCTTTTGGAACGTTCAGCTTCTCTCGCTCCCTCTCAGGACAGCCTTGGGGCTCAGTCGCAATGCTGAGAGAATCCCAAGCCACAGGGAGAGGTCACCGGTAGGTGCTCGGGTGGACAGTTTTCCCTGAGCTCTTGTCAACCACCAGCCCCGTGAGGGCGCCATCTTGGATGTCCAGCCCAGCTGAGCCTCTGGAAGATTTCAGCCCCAGCCGCTAGCTGGCTGTGACAGCTTGAGGGGCCCCAAGTGAGAGCCATCGAGCTGAGTCCAGTCAACTCACAGAACCCAAGAGACAGTCATAGTTGTTTTAAGCCACCAAGTCTTAGAGTGATTTGTTACCCACAGACAGTAGCTGGAACAAGCGTGAGGGGCTAACACGAGATTCAGCGCTGCAGACCCACTTATTGTTCAGCTCCTTTGTATTTGTCGTTGTTGTGGCCCCAGGTCTCCTGGAGCTGGAGGGAGGAGGGAGGCGCTCCGTGGGAGATCGTAGCCTCAGCGAGCCGGGAGGGCTGCGAAGCGGACTGCCTGGGCTCAGAGGGCCTCCATGTGAGGCAATTCAAATGTGAAATGTAACCTTTAAGAAAAGAGCCTGACTTTACCTTTGCATCTTGGAGATTTGGGATACAGAAGGCCTGTCAAATCCCTTCCTCTACCGGGCACTGATCGCATTTCTGTCTTATGTTTGGACACAGGACTCAGACTGTGTACACACGGAGAGCAGGTCCTGGCGCCCAGAACACAGAGTCCAGCACTGGTGTCTTTCCTCTTAGGAAAAGAAAATGACAGAGAAGATCAAGAAAGAAAAATAGATAGGAAAGAAGAAAGGAGAGAAGAGAGAGAAGGAAGGGGGGGAAGAGAGGAAGAGAGGCAGGAAAGAAGGAAGGAAGGAAGGGAGGGAGGGAGGGAGGAGGGAGGGAAGGAGGGAGGGAGGGGAGGAAGGGAGGGAGGGGGGGAGGGAAGGAGGGAGGGAGGGAGGGAGGGGAGGAGGGAGGGAAGGAGGGAGGGAGGGAAAGAGGGAGGGAGGGAGGAGGGAGGGAGGAGGGAGGAAGAGGGAGGGAGGAGGGAGGGAGGAGGGAGGAAGAGGGAGGGAGGAGGGAGGAAGAGGGAGGGAGGAGGGAGGAAGAGGGAGGGAGGAGGGAGGAAGAGGGAGGGAGGAGGGAGGAAGAGGGAGGGAGGAGGGAGGGAGGAGGGAGGGAGGAGGGAGGGAAACCAACTGGCAAGGTAGGGCTGTGTTTTTATTTCCTGCTTTACTGAGTGAGGCACGCCCTTCATCAGAAGCAGATGTACGGCATCTTGTCAAAGTCTACCTAGGCAGGAAGCATCGGTTGAATTTACCCAGGTCACGGCTATCTGTTGTCATTCAGCATGTGGAACTGTTTGAACTTACAAGGAGTAACCCAGCAACAGCCATCACCCCACGTGTCCACTGTGCTCTGATGATGCCAGCACAACGGAAGTGGAGGCTCATAATTTCACAAGGTGACAAAAAATTGGATTCTGATGTTTCACCTCCACCTGCGCATGAGCGGGGAGGCCAGCTGAATACACAAGCTCTCAGGGCCCGTGGGCGCTGCACGGAAGCCCTGCTCCACCCATGCCAGTCGCTGACACTGGGCTCTGCTGCCAGCCCCACAGCGGGCTTTTGTCAATGAAAGCACACCCCCTGCGTTGCTGATCAGATTTGCTGCGACAAGGGCCAGGGGGGAAAGAAAGATGCTGGTAAGAGGTCAACCATTCAGATCCCACTATTGAGAAATTTGTTTTTTTTTTTTTTTGTCACGGAGAACCAGGACTGATGTTAATCTTGGCACTATCCTTGAAAAATAAATCATTCATAATAACACAACAATAAGGGCTTCCCTGGTGTTGCAGTGGTTAAGAATCTGCCTGCTAATGCAGGGGACACGGGTTCGAGCCCTGATCCAGGAAGATGCCGCGGAGCAGCTAAGCCCGTGCGCCACAACTACCGAGCCTGCGCTCTAGGGCCCGCGAGCCACAACTACTGAGCCCACGTGCCACAACTACTGAAACCTGAACGCCTAGAGCCTGTGCTCCACAACGAAGAGTAGCCCCCACTTGCCGCAACTAAAGAAAGCCCGCAAGTGGCAACGAAGACCCAACGCAGCCAAAAATAAATAGCTAAAGTAATTAATTAAAAAAATAATAATACAACAATAATATATAACATTTACTGAGTCCTGACTCTGAAGAAGGGGCTGGAGTGCTTTATATGGATGTTTCGTTTCATCTTCAAAGCAACCCTGTGAGGAAGGCCTTATTATTCTCCCATTTTACAGCTGATGATCTTGAGGCACAGAGAGGTTAAGACTTGCCCAAGGTCACACAGCCCGAATTTGACACACAGCAGTCTGGTACCAGAGCCACGTTCTCAATCACGTTTGGAAAGGCGACTGCCAGCTCAGTCAAGAATTCCAAGTGCTTCTAAGGACGCAAAACTCATTTTCATCACACCCATTTCTGTTCTTTAAAAAAAGTGACCCCACTGATGATTCTTATCCATTCATTAAGTCACAGCTGCCCCTTGACCATCCTGTTAGCCCTTATTTCATGCACGTGGAATGCATAAAATTTCACTTCATTCAAAAAGACCCTCGGATTCAGACTTACCACCCTTTTAGACTGGCTTTCCCATTATTATTCGGTAACTGAGGTTTTTCTCGGAGGCTTTGGAGACTAGACTAATCACAGCTGCATTTGAGGGGATCACCGGGGATGGGATGTTTGAAAGTGTCATCTAGATTGGCAATCAGGGGCCAGCCCGTGTCATCAGCTGCCGACTCCCAGGGCAGAGCAGTGACGGGATGAGAGCCCTCGACTTCCACTTCTGCTGATGGGCACAGTTGGTGGCCTCTGGGGGTTGGCTAGAACCCAGCATCCGAGGAGAGATGCTTTGAGCTGGAGGCAGCTGATTCATCTCATACACGAGGGGCTGAAGGAGAATGTGGTAAAGAATGGAGGCATTTGGGGTCCTGTATTCGGCTCAGACCAGAGCTCTTCTTGGGTTGTAAGATGTCCCTGGGCCTGAGTTCGCGGGCAGGTGCAGAGTGAGGAAGATGGCTCCCTCGCCGTCTCTGGGAACAGACGGCAGGGCCTTCCCTGCGAGCAGCCAGCCTGCCAGCTGATGCTCAAACATCCTGGCTCTCAACCCTTGCAGAGTGGGCTGAGGCTACCTGGGGCTTTAACCCAATTCCACCCACCCCCCTCCAACTCTGTAAAGAGGCAGAGAGTTGCATTTTCCTTTACAAACAAAACAAACGAAAAACACTTTCAGAAAAGGGGATAGGAGGGAATTCCCTGGCAATACAGTGGTTAGGACTCCGCGCTTCCACTGCAGGGGAGACGGGTTTGATCCCTGGTCAGGGAACAAAGATCCCGCAAGCGAAGCCGAGCGGTGCGGCCAGAAAAAAAAAAATGTTAACAAAAAAGGGGATAGGAGAGACTTTGCAGGAAAGCTGCAAAAGTTTTCCCTTAAACCGTTTGACTTTGGGTAGAAAAAAGTCTAGGTTCCCAGAGCCATATGGTATTGGGGGTCATTGAGTTTGGGGTCTAATGTTGCCAATAGATTTTTCTGGAGAAAATAAAAAGTCATGTTTTCATACGAAGCCTCCTCATTTTAAGTTGGTTCAATTATCAAAAAAATTTGTAAAAGCCATATGAGCCAAACCAAACACACCCAAGAAACTCATTTGGTTTCCAGGCCTCCAGTTTGCAACCTTTGGAGAGCCCTTGCCTCTTGTAGAGACGGGGAAGCTGAGGTGTGGAGATGAAGAGACTGTTACCTGGAGGAGCAGCAGATGGCTTGTAAGCACTGGGCCCGCAGCAGGTACCATCAGTGCCCCACCATCTCCCCACCCACCTCCCCGATTCCGTGGGTTCTCTTCACCCCCAAGAACAATGTCTGCATCTCTGTGCCTAAGTTTTTTCCTTTTTTTTTTTTTTTTTTTTTTTTGTCACATTGCATGGCTTGTGGGATCTCAGCTGCCCGACCAGGGATCGAACCCGAGCCCTCGGCAACGAGAGCATGGAGCCCTAACCACTGGACCACCAGAGAAGTCCTCTAAAGGTCACGTCGTCTGTACAAACTGGAAGAGCTGAGAAGTATCACCCCCTGGGAGCAGCCCTCAACCAATGCGAGTTGGCAGTTGGAGTATAAATGCCCCGGCTCCCTTGCCCCACTGGGTGGGATAACGCTGACATGCATGTTCTACATCTTTCCCAGAGTGTCTCCAGGATACTGAGATCCAGTTGCCCACTGTAGTAGCTGGATTAATAACGTACTCATTACTGGTTGCCCTCCCTTCCCTGTCTTGTTGCCCCGTGTCTCCACCAGGGTTTCCTGCGCTTCCCAAATAAGCTAGCTGTGCTTGAATCCTGTAGGCAGGGTCTGCCTTGGGGAGAACCTCAACTTAGCCCAGGTCTGAATAGCTGTGATCTGTACAAAGAAGAGAGCGCCTCTCTCTGGGGTTCCTTCTGATGCAAACATTACGATGACGGGCGTGGGATATTTCCCCATGCAGAGTGAGGTACCCTATGACAACTTCGAGAACTCTGGGCCATATTAAGGGCACCTGTTGGTTCCAGGCAGGCAAGAGGAAGAAGACAGAAGAGACTGTCTACACCTCTCTGAGGTCCAGTAAAAGGCTATGCTTGGAATTAGAGATGCTGGTTCAAATACATTTGGAAGAATAGAACATTTCGGCCTTCCCCAGCACAAGTAATTACTGGGACTGTGTCTCTGAAAATCACCTAAATGCAAAATCACTTGCATGCCATTTCTATTTAATAATAATTTTATTAAAAATAAAGTCCAATTCAGTGATGAGAAGGAGCTGGGTAAATTATCTCCCAATCGCTTTCTTTTTCCTTTTTCCTTCCCTCTGCCCTTCTCCCCTTTGCTCTGTCCTTCCCTGTCCCTGCAGGCCTGAGAGGCAGAAACCAGCTGGGTGACACCACACAGCTGGGGCCACCATTTAACTCATTCTTGTCCACTGACAGTGGGACAACGGAAAGTCCGAGCATATTTCAAGATACCTGCAACAACGATATAACATGATATGAAAATATCTACGATTTCTCTTGGTGATAAACTCATAGATACTCCGAACATAACTGTGCACTTGCTAAACTGCCGCCGGAGGTGGGTGAAAATAAATATGTGGTTTTTTTCCATCCAAATTGACAGACCCCTTCGGGGATTAGCCTCTCACCCCAGATATGAGGCATGGGGTGGAGAGAGCCATTTCTTTTTTGCCTTCTAGTTTCTAGAGGAGATGTCAGGCTTTCGTCTTTCTGGAAAATTGCTCAATTGGCCCTGCAGCCACATTCTTAGGGACCATTTATTGAACACCTACTGTGCTCCAGGCACTTTATTTACTTAAAAAAAAATCTATTTAGACCTTCAGGTCCAGGGAGCTGGTTAATCGGCTCCTAGCACGTAATGAAACCTGGACCGAGTAAGACCCTGCTTGTGTCTTATTCCCTCTTTCTCTCCCCACCATCATCTCCAATCCTCACTTTCATTCCCTTCCCCCTACAGGCATCCCCTCTGTGGTATGTGCTTGCTATGCGTCTTTATATATGCGCATAGCCGTGTAAAACAGGAAATGCGTTTTTTGTTGAGTGGGTTTTGAGTTTCCATGACCAGTATTGTGTCATAAACCTCACTCACTTTCTTATCTTTCTTCACTCCACACAATGTCATGGAGAGCTATTGCTCTCGCTGTATGTGGATTTTGTGCATCGCTTCTTCCTGCCACATGGTATTTCGTAATGTCCATCCACCTTTCTCTTCTTATCCATTCCCCTAAGGATGGACACCCAGGTTGCGTCCAACTCTCCTCCGAGCTGTCCCCAACAACAACTCAACAGTGAGCGTCCTTATAACGATGTCCTTCTGGACCTGGGCATGGGACCGTTCCTCTGGGCTCTATACCTGGGGCGGGGGGTGTCACAGCGCATATGCCGATTAAATTGCACTAAACCAAATCAGATTCCTTTTCAGAAAAGCTGCTGCAGTTTCCACACCCATCCGCTGTGCCTGGGATCGTCCCTCTCCCTACATCTTCATCAGCATTTGATACATTCCCTTTTTTAGCGTTGGCCATTTAGATAGTTATAAAGGATCAGGCTCTTTGCACGCCATTAGCAGATGTTTTTGGTGCCCCAAGTCCCAGCTCCCCGGAGCAACTCTGGTATTGGCCCCAGCAGTGATGCATCGGCCTGTGTGAGTTCGGACTCACCCTGCAATTGTGTCTCATCTCAAACACGCAGCATACATCTCTCCATTTTTTCTGCCTCAAGGCCTTTGGAAAGGCCTGGGAACCTGCTCAGCCTGGAAGCAAAGTTCAGAAATGTGGGGGAGATAACCGCACTGGGGACAAATGTTCAACTCAACTAGTGGAGAATAAAACCCCAGCCTCTTGTGTTCCCAGCAGACAATTCTAGGAGGCATCCCATGTCTCTTAGAGGTCCTGATGGAATCCAGCCCCCAGTTTCCTACATTACAGACCTCAATAATTCATTCTTCTCGTGGCATTTCCTCCTTCCCCTGTTTCTCTCTCCTTCTGTTGCCTCAACCCTTCTTCCTGAGCTCACCTCCCAGATAAAATACCCACACCCAATCTAAGACAAATACATTGCTTCCGTCTGGAAGGTACAAAGCGATCTCCAGTGGCTTAAGTGACACCTACCAACATGAATTACTCTGTTACGAAGATCAGGTATCACCAGGCCTCCAACGCTAAGACGGAAGGATGAAAAGGAAGGTTTTTAAAAATCTCAAGCTAACATCACATCTTATAAGCCCATACTAGAGTTTATACAACCTAAAGCCTTTCGAAGTAGGAACCCTAGAGATGCCAAGAGCAATGGCAGCACCAGCACAGAAGTATAGAGCTTCCATTGGCGATGTCTCTGAAAGGGAAATAGTCGCTCGAATGCTTGTATTTATTATTATTTTTTAACATCTTTATTGGAGTATAATTGCTTTACAATGGTGTGTTAGGTTCTGCTTTATAACAAAGTGAATCAGCTATACATATACATATATCCCCATATCCCCTCCCTCTTGCGTCTCCCTCCCTCCCACCCTCCCTATCCCACCCCTCTAGGTGGTCACAAAGCACCGGGCTGATCTCCCTGTGCTATGCAGCTGCTTCCCACTAGCTATCTATTTTACATCTGGTAGTGTATATATGTCCATGCCACGCTCTCACTTCATCCCAGCTTACCCTTCCCCCTCCCCATGTCCTCAGGTCCATTCTCTACATCGGTGTCTTTATTCCTGTCCTGCCCCTAGGTTCTTCAGAACCATTTTTTTTTAAAGAGTCCATATATATGTGTTAGCATATGGTATTTGTTTTTCTCTTTCTGACTTACTTCACTCTGTATGACAGACTCTAGGTCCATCCACCTCACTACAAATAACTCAAATTTCGTTTCTTTTCATGGCTGAGTAATATTCCATTGTATATATGTGCCACATCTTCTTTATCCATTCATCTGTCGATGGGCACTTAGATCGCTTCCATGTCCTGGCTATTGTAAATAGAGCTGCAATGAACATTGCAAGAAATGACTTTTCCAGATTTAGGTCCTCGAAATCTCCCTCTACATGCTGGGTAGAGAATTGGGTAATAGATTGGAAGGGGCAATAGAAGAAGTGGGGGTCTGGTTTTATAGTCAAGGCAAGCAACCAGCCGGGAAGCAGAGATGGTGTGAAGTGGATAGATTCTTAATATCTTTTTGAGGAAACAGGGTTGAGAGCTGCTGGCTGGAGTGGTGAGGGGAGGGAGGGGACAAAGCAGGGACCCCAGTGATACTGGACACCGGCCTAAGTCAGAGAATGCCAGGGAAGCTGGTGGGTCACAGGACGATTGTACACTCCCAGGGGGATAGTGGGATCATTAATTAGTTCATATTTGTCTGCATATTCTCTCATAAAAGAGCCTTTATAATCCTCAAATGAAGCATGAAATTTTGAGCTGAAAGAGGCCATGTAGTGCAAATGAAGACGGAAGTGGTTAGGATGGGTGGACCAGGGTCATTAGTCAATTACCAGGAGCTGGAACGTCAGCATCTCTCAGAGAGTGGGCACATCTGGTGGTCACAGAGAGTCTTTCAATGACCAGCCTCTGACTCCAGCTGAGATGGGTTCTTTTATTTCAACCTTAAAATAAAAGCCCTTTCCGTGAAGACAGTAGGGTACCTACCATCAGGTTAATTTCTTCAAAAAGGAAGGAAGAACAAAAAGGCATATGGAAGGCGTCTTAGGCAGACTATCAGTGATTCTGATAGTAATCACTCAAGCGTTATTTAAACCCGAGGCAACTTCAACAGTCTTCAGAGATGTTCTCACAGCTGTGTGTGCACTGGGAAGAAGGGTAAGACTGGGGAGTGCCGGGAGGCCTGGGGAAGGGTAGGAGAGGCAAAACATTCCTCCCAGGAAGCGAGGCCAATAGCCCAAGATTAGATGGAAGTGTCACCTTCTGGACATCTGATATTTGCCCCTCTCTTTTATCTGAGCATTCTTTTCCGGTGGCTCAGACAAAGCATCAAAAGTGATATTAAAACGCTAGTTAGGAAACATCACCTGCAACAAACCCTGTTCATCAAAATGTTAGCGCTCTCTCCGGGGGCCTCGTGTTGGGTTTGTCAACAAGCTGAGGCCATTGAGCTGGGCCTCCGTGAGGCCCAAGAGCATGATTTAATTAATATCCTACCCATAATACCTTGCTGGGTTTATGCAAACAAATCCCTGTCACTCCTCACCTTAGGATTTACCCTCTCCTTGATGCAAGTGTTTATTTACACACAGTTTGACCTCATCATGGTGTTCAGCAGATGTGGGTCTTACTTATTTGCATTGTTTTGTGACAGTTGCAAAATTCATTAGCGGCTCAGGGAGAAATCCTCTGTGGACTGCCCCAAAGATAGGTGAAGTAAGAGGGTTCACACTAATTAATCCTCCCTCTTCGGCAATGCTGGATATTAATGATAACATAGTGCCCCTTTCAAAAACTGCCTGGATCCGTTCAAAATCTTGTGGTCGCAAGTGACAGAAACGGACTCTTGGCTACCTTGGGCAGAAGGGAATGCGATGGGATGCTATTGGGAGTTTAGAGCAATGAGGGAAGGCAGGAAACCTAGTCAGGAACCCAGCTGGGCAGCAGGCACTCTAGAGGTCAGGATGGGTACCACTCCTGGGGCAAATGAATCTTCTCCAAGCCCTCTTCTTACTTTGTGTCACCCTGCTCACCATTTGAGATTCTCCCGGAAGATTAGGGCCCCCGCCTGCCCTTTGATGGATTAAGGTAGTGAAGGAGAGAGCTCATTGGCTTCCATAGGGAGTGGGCAGGCCCCTTGATTATCCCCCCTCTCACCACTCACACAACATGACATGGGAGAGGAAATTACCCACAAGCAAAACCGGCGGGTGGCTAGAAGAGGGAAGCGGGCGTGCAGGGCCATGGTGCAAGAATACCCAGCATGCTCCTGTTGTCTGTAAGCCAAGGCCAGTTTCCAAGCCCTGTAGGCATCGAATGTTTTGCTGCAGAATGTCATATGGAAGAAGAAAATGAGAGGAACTGGGATTATTCCACTCAACAAAGAAGGCTCAGGTTGGGATGGGGTAATGGCGTATGAGCCCACCATCTCTCTGTGAAGGCAAAAGCGTTGTTGGGCTGGGGACTTTTGCTCATTCCTCAGACCAACTTAATTGTAAGACGTGTGGTGTGGGGACTGTCATCCCGTTTTACACAGTCGAGAAAGATGGGCCTTTCTCTTCACGCTTTTCGCTCTGTGGCAAGCTACTTCTCCAGGAGGAACTTTCCCTTGACAAGTACTTACCTGGAAAATATCGGCCAGCTTGTTTGCAGCTGCGCCCAAAGCTAAAATCGAAAAGATGGGCTTTCTGACAGACGTGCTGATCAGGACACCAAATGATAAAATGACCTCATACATTCAACACACTTTTACTGCGTATCTGCGATGTGCAGTCGAGAGAAGAGCGGGAAGAAGGTTTTATGGGCAGCGTTTAAGAGCAAGGCAGGTGGAGACGGAGGCTTCTCGAGTCCCCGGGTTGTCCTGGGGCAGGCGCCCCTTCCTCCTCTGCAGCCGCTGATCCCCGGCACAGGGGGCGTCTTGTCTGTAAGAGTCCGAGGGGGCACAGCAATGACTGCAAAGGCTCATCAGACAAGGGTACTTTCGTTGAAGGTCAAGGCTGAGGATGGGGCTGGGGAATGGAAGGACCTTGAAGTCCCGAAGGCAGAAAGGGCAGGCCTGGGCCAGCCCTGAGCACACTCTTTCCTTTCCACTTGAGAAGACTTCTTGGAAGGAAGCAAGGTTTTGGAAGCTTTCGAGAGCAAAGAAGAGGACATGGTAGATAGCCCGGAGGGAAAGGGACCGTCCCCTCTGCCTCCTCGCCAGCTCCCAGGGCTTCCAATCCCCTCAGCATGATGACGACTTCCAAATGTGGATCTCATGGCCAGACCACTCTTTGACTCCAGACTTACACATCCAACAGTCTCAAAATCCACAGGGTAGAGGTGTATTTCTCACTCATGCAAATGTCCAGAGGTAGGCAGTTCAGGGTGGGGTTGGCCATTCTTCTCCAAGAAATCCACAGGGACCCAGCCTCCTTCTATCTTGTTTCATCTTGAGTGGTCACTTCTCAAGGTCACTTTATGGTCCAAAATGGCTGCTGTGGCTCCAGTTATCACATTCATATTCCAGGCTGCAGGAAAGATGAGGGTAAGCCTCCTCCCTTTAAGGGCACTTCCTAGAAGTTGTGCATACCATTTCCACTTATATCTACTGGCCAAAACTTACTGGTTATAGCTAGCTGTAAGGAATGCTGGGAAATGTTGCCTTTATCCCAAGTAGCCACGTGGTCAGTTAAAATTTGCGGTTTTGACTATTAATAAGGGAAAAGAGATTAGGGTTCAAACCCCTAGGAGTCTCTGCCAGAACCCCAATCTAAATGGGGTTCTTTTCTTATTTGTTTCCATAGCTTTCTCCACCCCTCCTTCAATAATTCATCCCATTTGTACTTGCTTAGAGTCTATTTACATTGCTAGAATTTTGAGCTACCTGATGGCGGTGATCTGACCAGTTTTGTTCTTTTCTTCATTTCCAGTGCCTAGGCAGTGGAATGAAATTTGCCTCTCACGTGGGTTCCCATAGCATAGGGGACATACTTATGTTACAGCAACCACAAGAATGCAGTGTGCGTGTGTGTGTGTGTGTGTGTGTGAATTTTTGTTTTTATTGGGTTATAGGAAATGGGATGAGAAATGTCACCTTGGACTATGCCCCCCAGGGAATGTCCACCCTAATCTTCCTGGAATGGTTTTTGTGTTGTGGTGTTTTTTAAATTGAGGTTTTAAATTTAAAATAATACATTTTTATCATTTAAACATTAATAATGCAGATATTTTACTGTAAAAACTGAAGCTCTGGACTTCCCTGGTGGCACAATGGTTAAGAATCCGCCTGCCAATCCAGGGGACACAAGTTCAATCCCTAAGATCCCACATACCGTGGAGCAACTAAGCCCATGCGCCGCAACTACTGAGCCTGTGCTCTAGAGCCTGTGAGCCACAACCACTGAGCCCGCGTGCTGCAACTACTGAAGCCCATGCACCTAGAGCCCATGCTCTGCAACAAGAGAAGCCACCGCAATGAGAAAGCCTGCGCACCGCAACGAAGAGTAGCCCCCGCTCGCCGCAACTAGAGAAAGCCCGCACGCAGCAACAAAGACCCAATGCAGCCAAACAAAAAAAAGACAAAAAGTGAAGCTCTCTAGGGGTAGACAACTGAATTGTTCATGCCTTCTCTATCCCTCCCTACTCTTTGCTCTGCCCCTTGACTTTGGGGCTTGGCCATTGACCTGCTTTGGTCAATGAGATGTTAGCAGAAATGAAGCAAGCAGCACCCTGAAATGTGATTGTGCGGTCATGCATTCCCTCTAGTTTTGCTGCCATCACTGTGAGAAGAGCTTCCCCAAGGAAACGGCCACCCCTTCAGGTGGCCCATGACAGCAGACCTGACCCAGTCTGAAGAAGAGTTTTCCAGCAGAGTCCAGGCCAGATCAGCCAACCCACAGTCAACCCACAGATATGTGAGTATGAGCCGTTTTAAATCACTGAGGTTTGGGGTTGTTTGTTACGGCAGCAGTGGCTGACTAATACACTCCCCTTCCCCTACCTCTCTCACTCCATTTTTACTCCTCAAAGGTAATTGTGTTCACGTCCTCTCTGACCCTTACTCTGCTTGTACACACGTATTTCTGTGTATGTAACTACCTCTGTGACTAAACTATGAACTTCTTAAAAGCTGGACTGGATCTTATTTATTTTTACCTTTTCCCCTTGGAACAGTGATTGAAAACACAGCAGAGTGGGAAGACAGGTTTTGGCACATACAATTTCTACTCAGTAATGCACTAGCTGTGTGACCTTGGCTAAGCCACGTGACCTTGTTGGGCCTCACTCCTTTTATCTGTGATGTGGGAATATGAAAATCTACCTGACATGGTTGTAGAGAGGATTCTAATTTGTAAGCGTGACTCTCCTAGCAGGGCACCTGGCAAAGAGCGTGCATTAAAGAGCTGGCATCTTTTAGAGTAGGTACAGAATACTTGTATGTTGCTGTTTCAGCTGATGTGCCTGAGATAGATAAAGAGCTGGTGCGGACAATGCGGTGGTTCAGGTCCCTCGAGCGATGGAAGTCTCCGTCCAGCCTTGAGCGCCCTCCTTGTCTTGTCACTGTTCTTTGCTTTGAGTGCATCTAACCTCACAGCCAAGTTTCGTGAGAGAACAAGCAGCTTGTCCTTTGGGTGTCAGCTGAGGGAATGGAAAGTGCATACTGGTCCACCCATCAGGAGCCCTGGGCTCTGGGGGTTACCTCAGTCCATTGGGCAAACCGCTCAGCCGTCATCGCTTGAGCCCAACACCAACCCACGAGCCACGGTGATGCCGTCATCCCCACTTTGCTGATGAGGAAACTGAGGCACGGAAAGGTTTGATGACTTACCAAACAACACAACATCAATAACGGGCAGCGACAAGAGCAGGCTCGTAACCTAGTGTTTTCCTACTATACCTCACTGCCTCCCAGACTGTCAGGAAAATTATGTCATCTGATCCAAGAATTCTCCTCTGGAAGCTCCTCCCAGCCTGTCTATTTGAAGATAAAAACAACCACAAATTCAGTTTACATCTTCTTTTATTCCCTAGCCTATTTGAGCCAAGGCTGAATGGTGCCAATTTGCCTATGGTGGTTTTTATGATGTGGGCTGGGTTCACTGGGGACTGCTCTGAAACCATCAAATTCATTTCAATTAGAAGTGTAACTTAATGTCCAATTTTCCAACCAGATTCCCTAGGTAAAAGAAGACCATTTTGTCTGCTGAGCTGCCTCAACCCGATGTACACTATTTCTGGGTACCAATTATGCCCAGTTGTGCACCCCGGCTAAGGCATTTTCTCCAAGTTAAAGGGAGGCACAACTCAATCAAAAGAGAGGTGGGAGAATCAGCATAGAAAATGGGGGGATGTGTGAAATTTGAACCAGGGTAGATCAATTCCAGAACGTTGCCCAGGGATTCCTAAAAAGAACCCAGGGAAAAGTAAATACATCTCATCCTTATTAACACTCCAAGCCCTTAAATGAGTCCTGATGTTAATCCCTAGGAGATGCCTGAATGCCTATTTCAAATTGTTGCCCCACTTGTCTTATAAAACAACTTGTACTTCTTTTTATTCTCTCCATGTTCAAAAATCAAGGAAATTCCTTCTGCAGTCTAGGGCCAAGGAACAACCCAGGCCTGGCTTTGATTACTGAAAGCTGGAGAATTTTGAGTGAAAGCTGCAGCCGGCTGCCAGCCTTGTTATTAGCAATAAGCATCAAGCCGTTCTCGGGAGATCAGGGGCCTTTTGAGGATGTCTGACAGCGGCCCGCACTTCCCCTCGACAGCACCTGCAGTCACCGCTGGAGGTATGGGCCTGTCCAGAACTCCATTTCTCCTTGGCTGAATCGGCAGCTGAAACCAACAGAGAAATAACCCCTTGTATTTATATAATATCTACCTACAAGCGACTCCAATTGCCATCCTCCTGTTTAAGATTCTACAACGGTTCCCCATTGTCCCTCAGAACAAGTCCAAGTGCCTGGGCTTATTTTTCTAGGTCTTGTGACAACAGACCTCACCTCAGTTATGCAGGGGCTTTTTTCTTTTCTTTCTTTTTTTTTTTTTTTAATAAATAGCTTTCCAGGCCAGACATTCTTCTGCAGCCTGAGAGGGTTATTATGGAGGGAGTAGAAAGATCTCCAGAGTTGGAAGGCTTGGTTCAAACCCCAGCTCTACCCCGACTATAGGACCAGGGCAGGCAAGTTACACCCTTTACCCAGGAATCCGTTCTTTTCTTGTGTAGAAAACGATGCATTCCGAGTAGATGATCTAATCTAGCATGTCCTTCGACAATCTGAAGTCTTACAATTTTCCTCTCCATCGACTGTCTTTTTCTTCCCTTCTCGCCTCTGTCTTAGAGGTTGGATGAGCTAAGATGTTTGCTTCCCAGCCTCTCTTTCAGCTGTCAGTGGCCAAGTGATGGCAGTTCTGGCTGACAAGGCACAGGGAGGTCTGCTGGGGTGGCGGATGGCTGTGGCGTCCCATGTCACATGCCCTTAGCCCACCTCTGATTTCAGCTGCAGCTGCAGTGGACGGTTTCGTGTCCTTTGGACTCACTTCACGCAGACAGCATCTAACTTCCAGTTTGCACTGTGCACCTTCTCGCTCTTTACTCTGGGGCTTCTCTGATGCTATGTGAGCTCACTGGACCTGCACACAAGTAAATCCTGGAGGTGTGGGGTTCATGCTCTTGGAGTCGACCCTCAGTCAATGGGGGACAGGGCCTGGTGGGGAGATGCTCCAGCCGCCTTCAGGGGTGGACAGGTACCTCTGCCTTTCAGGGGTACACTTCTGGGAGGCATTGCATACACCTCTCTGGAGGTCCAGGTGGAACTGAGCCCCCATTACCCATGGCAGCAAACTCCTTAGCAGACCTTCCTGTCTTTTTTTCCTTCCCTCTCTTACTCTCTGGTCTTCCTCTTCTGCTTTCCAGGAATCAGTTGCCGAATAAACTAGGCGTGCACAAGTCTTTGTTTTGGGCTTTGATTTTGGGGCAACCCAAACTAAAATAGCTGGCATCACCTTCTCTCTTTCTTCTCTCTTGAATGCAGATACAGATGTGATGGCTGGAGCCAAGCAGCCTTTTGGGGACCACCGTGAGGGAAAGCCTAAGAAAGTGGCAGAAATGTCACCTCTGACATATTTGAGTGACTGAATCAACACCAGCAACTGGCAACTTGTAGATTTCTTGTTATATGAAACTTACCCCTATTTATTTAAGCTATCGCTACTTGGATATTTTCTGACTTATAATTGAACACAATCCTAATTGATATATTAGTTTTGCTCCAATATACTATAATCATTTTTAATCTCTGTGTCTTTGATCATGTTGTTCTCTTTACCTGAAACACCCCCTCCACTCCTTTCTGTTGTTCTACATTGTCTTTTTCTTTTATGAATCAGATGGGGGGACAAGGGGAAGACGGCGGAAGAGTAAGACGCGGAGATCACCTTCCTCCCCACAGATACACCAGAAATACATCTACACGTGGAACAACTCCTACAGAACACCTACTGAACACTGGCAGAAGACCTCAGACCTCCCAAAAGGCAAGAAACTCCCCACGTACTGGGTAGGGCAAAAGAATAAACAGAGACAAAAGAATAGGGACGGGACCTGCACCAGTGGGAGGGAGTTGTGAAGGAGGAAAGGTTTCCACACACTAGGAGCCCCTTCGCAGGCGGAGACTACGGGTGGCGGAGGGGGAAAGCTTCGGAGCCGCGGAGGAGAGCACAGCAACGGGGGTGCGGAGGGCAAAGCGATGGATACTCACCTCCTCCTAACTCCTTCCCTGAAAAGAACTACGGTCTTTTGCCTCCTACAAAATTCTTTAATACCTTTGTATATGTAGAGCCAAATGCAATCTTGTTTTCACCACTAGGTTACCCTACTTCCATCCAGCATTCATTAGACATTCTCTTGCAACGTATTTATTGATGTATGTGGACTCTCTCCTCTGTTAAGGTGTTATCAGTTTTGTATATCTCACTGCAGGAAGCATTGACCTTCGTACATATACTGTTGCAATAATAATTGTAGTTAACAATGATCCTGCCCTCACTGTGGGCTAGGCACTGTGCTAACCTCGTTCGTAGCATTGACTTACTGAGTTTTCACAACAGCCCTGCAAAGCAGTGTGATATCCCCATTTTTCAGATGAGGAAACTGAGACCCAGGGAGGTGGAGACACTAGCCCGAGTTCCCACAGCTTAGGAAGTCACAGAGCTGTGATTTCCACCTTGGTCTTTTTCCCTGCAAGGCCCAACTGCAAGAGCTCCCCTCTTCTGTGAGTCATGGATTTTAACCTGCATGAGGAATGGGTGTAAGGAAGGTTTGCAGAGGGAGCATTTTACTAGGAATCAGACTACCTGGGCCCTTGAACCCGCTTTGCTGGTTACTTTGTCATATAAACTCAACCAAGTGGCTTCACAGCTCTGAGTTTCAAAATCCACATTTGCAAGTTGGGGATAAAAATAACTCCAGTTCTCACCTGAAGAGACTTTTGTGGGGATGGCCTGAGTTCGAGTATGCAAAAGTCTTTTGTGAGACAGAGGTGATGGGTGATATGGTGGAGATGGCATTGAGACCAATACTGGGTGGCAACACGTGGGCCTCGATGACCCCAAGTCACGAAGTGATTCCAAATGTTCAAATTCTCATTGTGGAGAAGGTTAAGGATTATTACCTCAACCAGTTACTTTCGAGTATATTTTCCTTTCTACCAGAGTGCTATATCATACAAGTCTGTCTAAACGAATTTAAAAGTACAATAAAAATTCTAAGTGGTACAAAAGCATGGTGTTATAATTTAAACGGTGGCATATCTGTCCTGATTGGTACATAAAATATTGGAAGGTCTTATAACTGATGTATCTCAGATTCAGTGAAATACCCCTGCCACAAAGGAAAAATGTAAGGGTCATGAGAACATGTAATGAGGCATCTTACCTTATCTGGGGTCTCAGGGAGGGCTTCCCTGAGGAAGTGACATTAAGTTCCATGCAAGGAGAGGAAGCCGGGAAAGGACCACTGAATTTTCCTAGAAAGGAGGAAAGGAAAATATAGCCCCCATTGCATCCTACTCTCACGGGATTTCCCTACCTGTGTCTTCGGCAGGCCGGACTAGCAGCTCCCTTACATGCAGTTCAAGGCCAGCTGTGTTGTATTTGGTGATGACCCTGCTTCTTAACCTGGGGATGAATGACACTGGCTGAGGCAAGGAGAACCCAGCTTTTTGCCTCAATTTGCTGCTCCTAACCCTGTCCCCGATTCTGACATTGATTTCTCAGATCCTCAGCCTTCTTTTGGTTTGGGGCTTCATTTCTGTGAGCTTATGACCTGACAGCATCACTAGAAGAAGGATTTTTTAAATGCTGCTTTGCGGCAGTGGGAAGGGATTGCTGATCGTGGGCACATACAGAAAAGGGTCAACCCGAGACCCTGGAGGCCTCCAAAGTGAACTTCAGACCAAGAACTAGGTGAAGGTGAAAACAAAACAAAATGGCATCTTTGTAATACACAGACAACAACAGACTAACCAATAAGCAGCCAGTTGTAAAAGGAGGGCGCTGGCCTGATGCCATCTGAGATCTCTGCCAGTCGCGTATTCTAAAATTATGAACAACTCATAGCAGTGGCATTGGACATGAAGGCAAAGAGTCCATGCCACGTGGGTTTAGAAATCACACGAACACTTTGAAGGTCTACTGCATGCTCAGTGCGGTTGCTAAATATTCTGTAAGGAGACAGAGAAATGTAAACCTGAGCACTCGAGTCTGCAGTCGGGTCTGGGAGGTGACACGTGTGAAAGAGTTAGACAAATTCTAATTTGTCTAGTTTCTCAATTCTCCTTGAGAAACCGCTACAAGGAGAGCCAATGGGAATTCACAGCGGGAGAGTTCAGCTTGGGATGGATGGAACGCTGTCCGTCAGCTATTGCCACAGTAATTCTGGGTAGCTGCCCCATGCTCCCCTTACAAAATCTCAGTGACGTGTAACAATAATCATTTATTTCATTACTAGGTCTGCAAGTTTCGGCTACCCTGGCCGGGCTCAGCTGATCTCAGCTGGGTTTGCTGTGGCTCAGCTGGACGGCTCTGCTGACCTTGGCTGGGCTCGCTTGTATGTCTGAGGGTCTGCTTGTTATCAGCTGATGTGGTGTGACTGAGGTCACTCGGCTCTGCTCCTTTCATCTTTCTTCCTCTCACTGGCTGGCCCAGGCGCGTTCTGCTGACAATAGTTTTGGTCCAAGAGCACACATGGAAGCATTGTATCACTCTGCTAACTTCCCAGAAGACGAAGAAGGCCATCTGCGGAGTGAGCTTCGATAGCTTGGACGTGCTGCCCCCGAGCTGAGGGACTGTTTTCTTCACACCTAAACTTGTCATCACGTGGTCCAGCAGAGGCTCACCGAGCCGCTTCCACAGCAGTCTGCACAAGTGGTTTGCATGCTAACCTCCAGAATGTTCCAGCCTCGTCAGATAGTTTCGGGGTCAGTGGAGAAGGGGAGGTGACACTTCAGGCTTTGACTCTGCATGGGGATGCGACGCGATAACCCTTCATGGTGATTCTGGTCTGATTTTCTGAATTAATGCTCAAGAACTAGTTCAGACCGAGTTTAGGCACCACCCCAGTCCTGCCGGTGCCCATCTCTCCCTCCCTCTAGCCCTTGGGCACCTGTGTTTGTAGGCAGAGCAGCCTCAGTGACTATTCCCGTCCCTGCGCTTGTGAAGTGCCTCACTGGGCTTCAGCCTGGCCTCTCGCTGCCACGTCTCCAGCACCAGGTCTGAACCACAAAGGCTTTGGTTTCCCTAGAAGCTTCTGGAGAGGCTGAAGAACACAGCCTGGCGGTGTGGGGGAGTTAACACCTTCTGGGGTGAGCTGTGACAAGGAAGGGACAAGTGGCAGGAAGGGACTGGCTTCACGGCCCTCCTACTCCCATCAGAGTTCCAGATGCAGTGGTTCCACAGAGCTTCTTTTTTTTTTTTTTTAATGTCTTTATTGGAGTATAATTGCTTTACAATGGTGTGTTAGTTTCTGCTTTATAACAAAGTGAATCAGTTATACATATACATATGTTCCCATATCTCCTCCCTCTTGCGTCTCCCTCCCTCCCACCCTCCCTATCCCACCCCTCTAGGTGGTCACAAAGCACCGAGCTGATCTCCCTGTGCTATGAGGCTGCTTGCCACTAGCTATCTATTTTACGCTTGGTAATGTATATATGTCCATGCCACTCTCTCACTTCATCCCAGCTTACCCTTCCCCCTCCCCATGTCCTCAAGTCCATTCTCTACGTCTGCATCTTTGAAGGCCATTATTCAGCCTATCACGAGGCCTGTTCTTCCCTCTCTAACGGAGCTATTTCACGCACCAGCCCCAGAATGTTTCCTAGCACCCCCTGCCCATGTCCTAACCATACCCCTCCAGTACTTAACATTTTTGTGCATGCCAGCGCTTTCCAACTGCCTCCACCTGCTTCTCTCTCTGCCTGAAGGCTTTTGGCCACTGGGGCCTGCTCTGCCTGTGTATATGGCCGGGGGCGGGACGGGGGGAGGAGAAGTCAAAGAATTGACGTCCCCTCCCACCCTTCCCTCTCAACCCTGAGAGCAAGGCCTTAAGCAATGCCTGACAGCATCTGGTGGATCAATACCCCAGCTCTCTTGTTCCTTGGTTGGGATAACTGAGGTGTGTCCTACACTGCCCCCCAGAGGTCCACAGAGGGATTGCTCTCCGGTTGCTCGCAGTGGTAAGTAGCTTGATAACACTCCCTTTGTTGGCTACCTTCCCTGCCCTGTCTCTCTTACTCTACTCTCCTACTGGCATGTTCTAGAATTATCTCCCAAATAAACTACTTGCACTTGAATGCTTGCCTCTAAACTAAGACACGCATCTTGCAAATATTTCTTCCAAGCCTTGTTCATGCAGTTCTCCTGCCTGAAATGTCCCTTTTCTTCTCATGCCCAACTGCTCATCTTTCTAAACCCTCTTCTGCCCTGGGGTCTCCCTCAGCACTCTGTACCTACCAATCTCTCCTCTTCCTGCCCATCCCAAGTGATCACAATACGCTATTATCTGTACAAATAATCGAGAGAGACAGCGTGGCATAAAGGTTAGAACAGTGGATTCTGAAGCTAGACTATATGGATTCAAAACCTTCTCCACCGCTTACTAACTGAGTGATGGTGAGCAGGTTACTTAATCTCTACAAGCCTCAACGTGGGGGTGGTAATTGAACCTACCTCCTGGGCTCGCTGTAAGAAATAGATGCTAGCAGAGGCAGCCTTCTTAGTTCAGCACTGGGCACATAGCAAACACCTAATAAGTGGTGGTTATTATTGGTCGCTTTAACAAGTTAGTATCCAGTGCACTTTTAGCATTGCACGAGCCTCTTTCATATACGTATCAAATGGGAAGTCAAACAATTAGTTCTGAGGAGAGTTCAATAGCATTTTCTCCTCTGGAAGGCAAGTTCTTTGAAAGCAGGGACCAGTCTGTGTTTACCTCTGCTTATACACAGTGCCTGGAGTGGTGAATTGGTGTTTGACTATATATATATATATATATATATATATATATATATATATATATATATACACATATACATATATATATAATTATTTATTTTTTGGCTGCATTGGGTCTTCGTTGCCGTGCGCAGGCTTTCTCTAGTTGCGGCGAGCAGGGGCTACTCTTCGTTGTGGTGTGCGGGCTTCTCACTGCGGTGGCTTCTCTTATTGCGGAGCACGGGCTCTAGGCACACGGGCTTCAGTAGTTGTGGCACGAGGGCTCAGTAGTTGTGGCACACAGGCTTAGGTGCTCCGTGGCATGTGGGATCTTCCCGGACCAGGGCTCAAACCCGTGTCCCCTGCATTGGCAGGCGGACTCTTAACCACTGCGCCACCAGGGAAGCCCTGACAATATTTTTAAATGAATATTATGTCTAAAGGACAGAAGGAGAAAGGAGAAGGGTCTGAAAAAGGACGAGGGAGGAAGGGACCACATGGGGAAAGACAGTCAGCTTCTTTGTAGTTCTCCCTGGAGCTCATCGGATGCCTGAGAGGGCAGGCTGAGTGGGGCAAACAGCCAGGAAGCTCTGGGCAGCAATGAGAACCAGTTTTGCCTCTGGCCCTGTGATAGACAGGGATGCACCACTGCTCAGATCCCGCGGCAAGGAAGGGCTCCCTGCCCAGCTGCGAGGCGCGTGGTCAGCACACAGCCTCTAGCTGCCAGCTCCTTCAGGGAGCATCTCAGCTGCCAAGAGCTGTCTGGCCTGAGGTCATGCCTTTCCCCAGGGTGGGCCACGTCATTTCTGCCCAACGTGAGACTTCCTACGGGCAATCCTTGTCCAGAGCACCCCACTGGGCTGGCCGAGTCTTTGGTGCACATGGCTGCTAGACCCTCCCTTCCCACCTGCCCCCCCCCACTCCTGCTTCCTTCCCCTTTTCCACAGGTGTTGATCTCAAACAAACTTCTAGACCCACAAACTCCACCTCTGCTTCCACAAAGTACAACCTGTGATGGGAACAAAGACTCGACCTCCTTCCAAGTTCAAGTTAATGCTTGAGGCTCTCTTTGGAAGTTCAGGGACCCAGAACCACCTTCTTGTTTTCTTCTCTGGCAGTTTAACTCCTCAGTGATGTTAAGTGTCCTGACTTAAGCCTGGGAATATTCTGAGCTCACTGTCCTTTGGCCCAGACAAAGAGAGCTGTTTATCTTTCAACTTCACTTAGAAGGGTAAATAAAAAAACCTCATTAATTCAGACTGTTCTTATTTGGAATTTGTGATGATCCAGAGAGGGGCCCCCATGGATGTTTGTTTACTTTTGCATTATCAGGGGAAAAAGAGCCTGCCAAGCCAATGGCGAAAGTGAGCACGATTGTAAAGGAACCATTTCAACAACTTTGAGGAAAAACACCCTTCTCTCGCTTTAAAAGCATCGGTTTACAGGCAGAAATTCAGGTGACATTCTTATCAGTTCATTGATCTCAAAATACTTTTTAAAGCAACCCATTGGTGGTCTAGTTGGCATGGCTCTATGTTAAATCCAGTTTGACATTTACTGAGCTCCCGTTCCCTGTAGAGCATGAGATAGGTCCTGTGGGATGTACTGAGGTGAAAACAATGCAATCTCTACGCACGAGGAGTTTACAATCACAGTGGATGCTATCACGGCATTAAATTTTTTTTTTTCGTATTTCTTCTCAAATGTTTAAAAGTGTTCCGTAAATATCTAGCCCCAGCCTCAAGCCTGGTATATACTAGCTATACAGTAAGTACTCGTTAAACCGGAGAACTCTGAGTCAGACTGTCCTCCCCCACTCACTGGTCACCCGGCACCTGCAGAATTTGGTCCCTAGAGCCCCAGCAGGTTGCATGTTCCCTCCTGTGACATCGAGGAATGCCTCATATAGCTCACTCACTCTCCCAAGGCTGTACACGTCACAGAGGAAATCCTCGCCCACAACAGTCAGCTGTGATCTCAACCTTTTTGAGAAAGGCCCCTGTTTAAAATGGCAGTCGTGACCTTGGCTCTTCGTGCTTTGCGGGGACGGGGCTGGCTGGGTTTCTGGCCTGAGGCTCAGCCTGCAGGCACCCAGAACTTCCAGACAATTACCATTCCCCTGGAATTGCCCTCACTCCTGATTGCTATTGGTTAATTAAAGAAACCTAGGCTCCAGACTATATTACCCACTCATATGTCACATCCGATGTAACTAACGAGTTTTCAGCAGAACAGGGTTTTGTGTGCGCGTGTGTGTGCGCGCGCGTGTGTGTGTGTGTGTGTGTGTGTGTGCGGCGATGTTGTTAAATTTGATGCACAGTGCTTCTCTCCACAGAGAGGGGTTCCCTTTCTCCCCTGTGACTTCTCAGCCGCTGTACAAATGCTTGAGCTCTGCCAGCTGTAATTCTGCAAACTTTCTAGTGTCACCCAAGAGGTTTTTACCTTAATCACGCCACCTTGACTTTTTTTTGCACTTAGTAACTCCTCACCCAAAGAGCCTCAAACACGTCCTAAACTCTCTAACTATTACCAGTTTAGAGAGGTAGTTCCCTTCCCTCCTGGCAGGGCAGACGACTAAAACACCCGGTCTAATGAGACTCATCTAGTCAGAATTGAGTCTGTTCTATTTAATTCAATTCAATAAGAGTCCAGCACCAACCTAGGTGCTTTGGGGATGGTAGACAGAGACAGGGTCCCTGCACTCAAGGTATGGTCTTGTTGGAGAAATAATAGAAGATTTCTATAACATTTGCAGAACAATATACAGTTGACCCTTGAACAGCATGGGTTTGAACTGCACAGGTCCGCTTATAGGCGGATTCTTTTCGGTAAATGCGTACTACAGTACCGTGTGATCCGAGACTGGTTGAATCTGCAGGTGCAGAACCGCGGATACAGAGGGCTGACTGTAAAGTTCTATGCAGATTTTCGACTGCGTGGGGGTCAGAGCCCCTAAGCCCCCCACCACCCGTTGTTCACGGGTCAAATGTAATTCATTCATTCACGCAAAAAAACATTTATTGAGCATTGTATTAGTTAAGGTAAGGGCTCAGGAGCTGTAAGAAAAAGGACCGCTAGTGCAGTGGCTTACAAAACAGAGGAATTCATCTGTCTCTCATGTAACAGTTCTAAGGTCAGTGGTCCAGATTTGCAGGGCAGCTCAGTTCTATGTGGTTCTTCAGGAACCTGAGATCCTTTGCTGTTGGGCCCTTCCACCCACTAGGGTGCCGCTCTCATCTGTAAGGTCAGCGCCTGGTCAGGGGCACATTTGTGTCCTAGCCTGGGGGAAGGTGAAAGGGGAATTTCAGGGCCAGCAGTTTTTAAAGCGAGTGAGGCAAAGTTCCACACACATCTTCCACTTTCATTCCATTGGGGATGACTTAATTGCACGGCCATATCTAGCTGCAAGGGAGGCTGGAAATGGCAATTCTACTTGGGTGCCTATGTGTCCAAGGAGGAAAGTTAGAACGGACTTCGAAGAGCAACCAATAGTGTCCCATAAGCACATCCTGTATGCCAGAGACTTCCAGATCCCACAGTCACAGCAATGATCAAGAAGACACGGCATTGACCTCAGAGAACTTAGATTCCAAGGGGAAAGGGAACAATGAATCGACTACTAAAATAGTTTTGAAGTAGGATGGTACCCAGCTCTGATACCAGGGTCTGCATTCTTAAGCATTTTGCTCTACGAGCCCTGGACTTTATGTCTTTTCAAACACTTTTGCTTAACATTTGCCAAAGATTTCCCACAAGCTCAGGATAAAATCCAGATTTTGTTAGCAGCACCCTGGGAGAGCTGGCCCTGCCTGCCTAGTTTAGTTTCCCTGGGCAGATTGCCCTCACACCCTTGGCTTCAGTCGTGATGAACTACTTGTAGTTTCCCGAAAGCAGACAATCCTTTCATCCTTCTATGCCTTTGCCCAGGCTCTTCCGTCTGTCTATAACGCCCTCCCATGAACAGTGCCTGGTACCTCTCCCTACCCCCTCACCCTTTACCAGCCCAGATGGCCTTGGAGTCCAAGCAATTAGACTTGCTGCTCTCACTCTCTTCCCATCATATCCGGTGCATGTCTCAGTGAGGCACGGGACTTTGTGTGAGGTGATGGAAAACACCCAGCCTTGGCAATCAGACAGATGAGTCCAAATCCTAGCTTCACCACCCACTGTAACCTCGTGAAGGTACCAGATTTCTCTGCCTGGAGATAACTCTGTGAAGGGGGATGGGCTTGGTTCAAACTGGGTTTCTTTATGCAGTGCCAGGAATCGAGCAGATGCTCAGCAAAGGGCCGTTTCTATATGGCCTTCATATGTCTGGCTCCCTTACGATATGGTGAGCTTGTTGAAGCAGGGACTCCACTTCAGGGTCCCGGGGTCTGGAGCAAAGGAGGTACTGGATTCCTGTCTGTGAGATGAATAGATGGCTTAATAATGTTAATTCATACTAAGATGTGGATTAATTACTTTATTCTGTCTCTTTCAGGGGCATTTATATTTTTTAAAGGACCACAGGAGGATAGAAATGTTTCATCCAAAGAAATGACTTTCCAGTGGAATTTTAGACAAGCAATTTTGTAGCAAAAGAACCTGGGTTCTTGCAAATTCCAGCAATTCACCAGTTATCCTTCCCAGCTACTGCTGAGTTCCATCTTAACCAGGGGACTGACATCCATCTCTGGCAAACCATTCTGTCCTCTTCCCCACCAGGGAAGCACCTAACTGCTTCGTGCCCTGCTCCCAGTCAGAGGGTGAAAACACATCAGGATAATTAATTTACATGGAACTTTCCAATACTGGGGCCTGGGGAAAGGACACCTTGGGGGAGGGGTTAGAAGACCTAGGTGCCCCGTCCCTCGCCAGCTGTGTGACTTTCCCAAAGCCCCTCTAGTCTCTGAGCTTCAGTTCACCCATCTGCAAACTAAAGTGGCCCATTAGGACAGGTGGTGTTTAAGGTCCAATGGGACATCCTGGGTCCTGTGACGAGGCTGTGTCGATACAAGGAAGCACCCTCAACTTGGCTCATTTCTCAAAAGGCCACAATTGGCACATTCAGGAACCAAGTGGCTTCAGACAGAAGCCACGTGTGCTCAGCAACACCAAGGATGCTGCAGACTGCGTTTCCCCACGGCCCAGAACCACAGAGCGCCAGCTCGCCGTGCCCTGCTCCACGGCCCGCCTCTCCTCCACCCTCCCCTGATGACTGCAGCCAAGGCCGAGATCTCTGGTTACAACTCTTGCTTTTCTTTCCTGTCCAGCCCCAGGCCTGCCTCCCGAGCCCATCCCCTGCCAGTGGACTCTGTCCTCCTCTCCCATAATGCTTCATTCAGGCACATGTCAGCCTTGCCAATTATTATTCAGCCCGAACACCTCCGACACACTGGCATTTTCATTGATTCAAATTAAGAGTCAGACTAACAATTAAGGCAAACTGTCCCCCACCATCCTCACCCCCTGACTGATGGATTCTTAGTGTCAAAACTTAACCTTTAGGTTTGGGACCTTGATGCATTCAAACCCCATAAGCACCTGAAAAGCAAGCAAACTATAGAACCTTTCCCTAAATCAGCTCTTTCTATCTCAACTGTCTTTATTTGTCTATGCAAATAGATATTTACCTTGGGAAAGAAAAAAACCTTATATTCTAAAGGACACATATACAGAGAACCAACCCACCTATCACTGCAAAGGTGGAATTTGAAAGCCATTTAGCAGCTCCTTTGCCCCTCCTGAACAGGATTGAAGGCGCTCAGCTGAATACTTGAAAGAAACCCTATGGGCAGTATGGAGACGCCATTAGGAATTCTGTCAGACCCAGGGTGCGGGACCAGATTCTTCTGAGCATGAATGAGGTGTGTCAGTTGTCTGTTGCTGGGTAACCAACCACCCTCATCATTAGTGGCTTAAAACAGTAGCAGATCACTCCTTTGCTTATGATTCTGCAATTTGAACAGAGCTGGGTGGGGAAGACTCATCTCCACTTCACGTGGTATCAACTGGGGGGGCTCCACTAGGGAAGATCCATGTTCGAGATGGCCCGCTCATGTGGCTGGCAAGTTGGTGCTCGCTGCCAGCTGGGAGCTCAGCCGGGGCTGTGGTCCAGAGCCTCCGTTCTCCTCCGCATGGCCTCTCTAGATGGTTTGGGCTTCTCCAAACATGGCAGCTAGGTTCCAAGAGGGAATGGAGAAGCAGGGAAGGCGAGCCCCAATGTGCAAGCAATTATTAAGCTTTAGCTTGCCTCATGCTTGCAGGCATCCCATTAGCCAAAGCTAGTCATATAGCCAATCCCCAAGTCGGTGTGGGAGGGGACTCCACAAAGAAGGCAATACATTGGGGGAGGAGAAGACAAATGTACAGTCTACCACAGATGGTAACTGAGGAGGAAACCCTAAAATTAACTTTTCAAAAACACACCACTACATACCTTATAATTCAAAAAAATTTTTAAGCAACTGCTATCCAATCATCTCTTTCAAATTGGAAAAAAGGCAGATCAGTTGAGTTCTTCCTGGTTTTCTCATTTATAACACGAAGGAGTCTGATGGCACTAGGATCTCCAAGGTCCATTTGGTTTCAACGTGCCGTGACTCCTTAACCAAGTGACTCTGTCCTGTCTCTCAAATTCCCCGTCAGCTCCTACGTGGGAGCACATTTCTCATGCTGCAGTGTCAAGATATGGAAGAGATAAAACCTGCTAGATGTTTGAGTTAAAAACAGAAGCCTCTAAATGTATGGAATGAGAGCTGGCAGGGAGCTAAGCCATCACCTGGCCACCCCCTCATCCGAGAGGGGGCAAGAAGCCGAGGACCCCTCTCTCTGTCTCCACTGTCTCTCTTCTGGGTCTCTCTGCCTTCTTTGCTCACTCCGTGTTTCTCTATGTGCTTCCTCTGCATCTCTCTTCACCTGGTTTTTGGTCTCTTTCTCTGTGTCCTCCATCTCTGTCTCTCTCTTTGATCCTTTCTGATTCGTGCAATCTCATCCCTCTCTCTATGTGACTCTGTCTCTCCCCACGTGTCTCATTTTGTGTGTGTGTGTGTGTGTGTGTGTGTGTCTGTCTGTCTTTCTCGCATCTTCTTTCTATCCTCTCAGGGTTTCACACGCCTGAGTCACTCTCTGGCAAGATGTCTTCTCACATCCCAGCGTCTACACTTGGCTGCCCTGCACGGTTGGACTTGAATCCCTGCCCCGCCGGCTGCCAACGGGTGGCTCTGGGCCTCTGTCTGGCGGCTCCTCTGTGGGCAGGCTTGCTGTTCACAGCTGGTTTGCCATCCAGACCCTTCCAAGACTGGCATCAAAAGTGAAGCTGGAGGGCTGATGTCTCTCGGGGCAACTCAGTGCTGGAAGCCAAGTGCAAATGCGAGGGCAGAGAACACACATATGCAAAACACACTCAGACACACTCTCACACACACACAGGTTGGTGGATGCACTGACCAGCCACCCAGCTCCCCCATCATGGAAGGACTTGTTGCCCAGCTACTGGGAGTGTCAACAGTGAAGTGGACACCCTCCAGCTGTGGACACCCTCCGTCCCTTCAGAGATGGCCTCAGTGGCAGAGAGCACCTCGCCTGAGGGCACACCCCTTGCTGGGCGGCCCGTATCTGGTGGTGGATCGATACAGAATTTTTGGCCTTCTCAACCCATCTCTGAAGGACCATTGTAGCTCCCCAGCGCCCAGTGGACTTGACCAAGGCTGTCATCAGGTCCGCTTCACAGCAGCTTGTCAGCTCCACGTGCCCACTCTTGCTTCCTTCTCTTCTCATCCTTTCCCCAGATGCTGATCCCAAGGTCTCTCCTTAATTAACATACTGCCTGCTAAACTCAGTCTCCAAGTTTGCTTCCCGGGAAACCCAGCTGGTGACACTCATAGTCCCTCTCTCTCTCTCACTCTCACATACACACACACACACACACTCTCTCTCCCCCCCCCCCCCCCAATTTTCTTCTCTCCCTGATGCCTACAACATACCTTTCTCCTTGGAGCTCTCCCTTGTCATTTACTGAAGCCCTGTTCCCCAGGCAACTCATCACGCCTGTGTTTCTGGTCCCACAGCCCCGGCAGCTTGCTTTAGCCCTTGCAGTTGTCTCTCAGAAAGAACACCAGCTCAGGAGGGGAGAGGCCCAGCTTCAAGACTGACTGCATCGCTAACCACCTGTGGCACCTCGTGCAAATCATTCCCGAACCCTGTGCCTCAGTTTCCTTGTCTGTAGAAGGAGGTTCCCCTGAAGTCTCCCGCACAGGGTGAGAGATGGCCCTTGTGTTTGTGCTGTGCTGTGTTACATAATCCTTAGTTCTATTAAGTATATCAAGTGGGTCCTTGAGTTCATGTGACAATTTTTCCCTTTATTCTCTTTCTTAGTCTTTCACCTATTGGTTCTCTGATAGTTTACAGGCAATGGAACCCTCACCATAATGCCTGATTTGATTCCCGCAGCCATCCTATGAAGCTTGCTTTATTATCCTCTTCTACAGATGGGAGCATGGAAGTTCAAGAGGTTGAGAATCTATTTAAGGTCGCGTGGCAAGTGAACGCTGGTGTAAGATCTAAACCTGGGTTTGGTCGTGTCCAAAGCCCATGCCTTGCAAGAGGGAGATAAGTCCCCCCAGTGTCATGAACAACACCATGGGCTAGGATAGGACCAATCTGTGGATGTGAATCCCAGAAATCCTAGGGAAGAGATGATGACCTTGCTACTTTCTTGGAAACTTGGTTCTAGTCTATTTACTACCCGAGAGCCAGGGGTAAGCGAAAAAGGATCTCGGCTCAGGAACCCTGAGATCTAACCAAAGTTCTGCCTTTAACCAGTTGGAGATCTCTTAAATGCAGTGGGTTTCCATTTTGTCATGGGGTAAAGAGCTGTATGCTCTCTGAGAACCCACCCTTCCAGTTCTCAAATGCAGGTCTCTCACTGCAATGCCTGCTCTCTACTCCCTGGCTTTCCAAATCCCACCCATCCCTCAGCGAGTAGCCCCAATCTTATCATCCCAGAGTTGTTCCCATTGACTTCATTCTGCTCTGACCTCCTCCATTTCTGGCTACTTGGGAGCCCTAACTCTTCCCACATTCATTTAGATGCTTATTCCTGTGCCATGGGCAGAGTACAAGGAGCTCACCTTTGGACTCTGACCTACATTTAAATCTAGACTCTGGAATTTATCTGCTGTGTGACTTTGGGTGAGTCATCTAACCTCTCTGAACTTCAGTTTCCTCTTTGTAAAGTGATGACACTGCCTATTTCACGGGGTGATTGTGAGAAAATGAGATAATGCTGTTATGTATGGAAAACTTCAAGGTATTGTATCAACACCTCTGCCACTTACGAGCTGTGTGTCCTTGGGCAAGTTATTCAACCTCTCTGTGCCTCCATTTCTTATGTGAAAATGGGGGTAATAATAGTACCTATGTTAGGGGACAGCAGTGAGTATTGAATGAATTACTAAAATTAAAGCATTGGAAACAGTGTCAGGCACTTAGCAGGTGATAGTTTATGAGGTCCTTACAAAACACATGGAAGGCCAGTGGAGAGTGGGAGTCCTCTTTGAGAGCTGGGGAAGCTGAGGCCCCGGGAAGCTTGTACACACTGACTCACTGGCTATCGGCTGCTTCCTTCAACTCTACCCTCACCTCCTTCACAGCCCTTGGTCTCGCCCTGGTCTGTGCCAGCACAGGCTGGCTTCAGGGAGCTCATGTGTTACAGGCTCCGGCAGAGCTGGAAACACCAACGTGTGTGTGTGTGTGTGTGTGTGTGTGTGTGTGTGTGTGTGTGTGTGTATCTTCTGCACCCCACTGGTTTCGAATGGGAGGCGCTCAAGGAGAAAAAGGCGATGCTTCAGCATGAGTGCACACAGACAGCCCAGACAACCACGCAACCAGGAATTCTGGGCCCATTGGGTGGTCTAGTAGCAGGAGCTTTGGGAGGGTACACTCTGTGCCCTCCCCTCCCTTTGTCGCATTTTGCAGGTGCCCAGTTCACGCGCTCTCCCTGCACACAGATGGTGCCTCTCCCACCATACAGACAACGCAAACCCGGCTCTCTCCTGTCCGTGACAGCTTCTAGAGCCCCAGGGACACACAGGTGTGTTAATCCTGATCCCATTTGGTAGCATCTCTCTGTCCTTGGTTCCTTGTCCCTTAAAACCTGTGATAAGGGATAAGGGGATTGCAGTCTGAGAGAGTGGGAGAGAGAGAGGGAGAGACAGGAAGAAACGTCCCATAAAAGAATACGGAAAAAGGACATCGAAGTGTGGATCAAAAGGGAGGATCAAACTCCCCTGATCTAAAGTCAAGGTTGGGAAAGAGAGGAGACAATTATAATTTCTGCTTTTTGGTAAAAAGAAGACCCGACATCGATAGTGGGTTCCTACAGCCCCGAGTAAATCTGGCAGAGAGAGTGAGAGACTGGGGGCTTGTGTGTGGCTATAATGAGGACATTCATGTCGCTAGTGCCGAGGGAAGAAGGAAGCACAAAGTGGAACTCTCCGAGTGCGTTCTATTGATAGATCTAAATCGAACACAGGAAATGGCCCTCGCCACGGGGATACAGTAACTCGGAAGGCAGCCATGGGACTCAGAGTGTGTGCAGGAGAGCATGCTGTTAACTCAGGACCGCAGGACATCGCACTGGGTTTTCTGCCAGAAAGCGGAGGCTATCGTTGTGTACCTGTCTTTTTTTTTGGCCATGCTGCATGGCATGCAGGATCTTAGTCCCGGGACCAGACCATGGATCGAACCCAGGTCCCCTGCACTGGAAACGCAGAGTCCTAACCACTGGACCGCCAGGCAATTCCCTCTCCCTCTCTTTTTTAACACTGCATTTAGACCCCGGGAAAGCTTTATCCTCCCTCTTGGTGTATGCGTTCACTTGTCATTAATGCAACAGCTACTGAGGCCGCTGTGAGAGGCAGGCACTAGGGAAGCACAGATAAATAAGACACGAGCCACGGGCTCCAGGAGTCCCCGGTCAGGAGGGGAAAACAGAGACATCTTCAGATAAACTGCCTACATGACAGAGAGAGATGCAGAATGACATGGATGTGCTCGTGTGCCTACAACCTCAGGGACTCAACGCCAAAGAGCCAGAAACTCGGTGACAGTACTCGGCGTCACCTGTGTGCTTAGAAGGAACGCAAAGACGTTGACATGCTCGCACACACCAACAGCCCTCCGTGAAAGATGAGGTTCCCTTCGAGAGGCCTGGAGATGGGACGGACTTGTTCAAGGAAGCGGGTTGAGGCTTGTGTGCATTTACCCAGGGCTGCACATCGGTCTGGAATGAGCTGGTGGCCACCAGAGCTTTGGAGCTGGCCGTGCTGCCTGGGAGAGTGAGGCCGGGCCAGAGGTCATATGGAGTCAGAGGTTGTCCACCTGGGCAGGGGAAGTGGTGCCTTCTGGTGGGGTGATCTGAGGGCTACAGGACAGTCCCTAGATAGCTCCTCTCCTACACGCACCTCTGTGTTGTAATATCCAAAACGTCAACGAGAGAGAAATACTTCCCCTGAGCTTTTAAAAAAGAATATCTTTCTTCTGCAGAGGACTTCATGTCTTGAGCCCCAAGAGCATTTACTCTGGCTGCCTCTGACATCAGCTCCCTTGATGCCCAGGGCCTCTTAGGGCACTCAGTTTGTAGTGAAGGGGACTCCTGGGGGTAGGATGCGGTGAGGATAACCCACGGAGGCGTTAGCAGCTTCTTAGACCTCCTTTTTGAAGCCTCAAGGGGATCGGAAGAGGACAGAGTGGCAGCTAAAGTGGCAGGTTCTAGAAGTGCAGAGAAGGAGCTGCCCCATCGCCTTGAGCAACGCTGCCTCTGGGCTGTTGTGATTTAAGAGAGGGGCTTACGAATGCTCATCAGATGGACTGCTGTGGGCTCAGGATGTGCTATTTTTTTAGAGACAAGTTAGTTATGGTGTCAAAATGTTGAAAGGAAGTGGGGCATCAGCTCATGGTGGTTTCTTCCAGTGGAAACCCTTTTATTTTTATGTGTCAGTGTGGGGGTGAGTATGTGTGACAGATGCTGATAGGTGTTTAGACAAAGTCTGTCCCCTTTTTTGCCTTGCTAATAGAACCTTGGTTTGTTTGGTGGCAATGTGCTCAATCTCAGGGAATAAATCATGATTAGACCCAGACGACGAGAGCAATTCTGTTTTCTTTCACAATTGACTGGTACTTTATGACCAGGTAAGGCCAATAAGAGGTAAAAGGATCTGTGATGGAGGAATACTGGGAAACACTATTCCCTAAATAAACCAGTTGGCCACAGGAGAGTAAGGGCTTTTACCTCTTCCTTGCTTCCTGAGTTGTATGCTGACATGTAAGGACGATGCATGAGGCTGCAGCAGCCATTCTGAGGCCATGAGGCGGCAAACCTGAGGATAAAAGTATTGGGCTGAGGACTGTGCCATGGACGGGCTTTAGTGGTCTTGTTAAATTGCTGAACCAACCTTGCAACTGCCCACAGCCAGACTACTTGTTAAGTAAGCCACAGGTGTACTCATGGCAAAGGTCACCGTTAGGCAGATTTTTTTCTGTTGTACTGAAATATATCCCAATTGTTACTTCATACTGATGACGCAAATTGGGCACCAGAGTGATCAATAAGTTGAAAACGTGTACTGTGAGTTCTGTCAGATGTTCTCTGCTTAGGTGGCGTGCTGAGCTTTACTGACACCGAATCTATTTGTAGATCGATTGATATCTATTGCCTTCCATTGTGACACAGCCCAGGACAGTAGAAAGTTCAATGGAATGGTGTCAAGAGAGCCAAGTTTGGGTCCCAGGTCTGTCATCTTGGGCCTCAGTTCCCTCGTTTCATAGAAGAAACAAAAGGGGTTGAATTGATTCAGGGTCTCCTGACATTCAACCTGGCGGTGATCTGGGACAAATTTTCCAGACTGCAAATTTACCACTGAAAACCTTTACTTCTTCAAATCTATAAACTTCATCTTTAATGTCTTTAATGTGAATTAATGTTTTATTTCAGTGAGAAAAGAAATGAATGGGAAAGAGTTTAAATAGATTTCCACTGTTTATTGAAGAATTTAATAAATATACAACTATAGAATTTTAATTGATCCATGGTGGAGAATTTGGAGAGCTTGCCCCTCCTTTGTATAGTTTGTGTTGGGAAACACTGAACTAGATGGATCTTTAAGATTCCTTCCAGCACTAGCATTCTGGGTCTAATAGAAAAATGTGTCGGAGTTCTTTGCTGATACAGAGAGCCAAAATGGCAACCTCGGTGGTGTTCTAGTTTCAGAGGGCCAGGGCAAAAGCACTTAGGACAGGAACTGGCATGGCATCCCAGATTCCTGCCTCTCGTTCAAGCCCACATTGCCTTTCTAGGTCAGGGAGCTTTTTGCCAATATCATGTTTTACTCATGACCCCGAGTGAAAATCTGAACACATTGTTCTGTGGAAGTAAAGCAGAAAGCTCCAATTTCAGAAACTTGTCAGATCCTGGCCTGTGGAGAGCCATTGCTTAGGCCCTTCTAATTCTCATTTTAATAGGACAGGATCAATGGCTGAGGGTCAGATTGTCAAATACTGGAACACTGTTTCCTGAGCACTGCTATAGGCTCAGTGCTGTGTGAAGACATGAGCCTTCTGCTCTAGGCTGTCAGCATATACATACTCTAAAGAAGGTGATACTACGAGAAGCCCAATCCCATCTTTTCCGGACAAGAGGAAAGCAGTTGATGGTTCCATAAATGGACAGATATGATTATTTTGCTCTGGAGTGGCACTGTTCTCTGATTTGATTAAAGCAGACACGATGAGCATATCTCAGTGTGGCCTCAGAGAGCCTCTTGGACTGAGTTGTCTTGACTCAAAACCACTGCTGAGCTTTGGAAACAGAACCCAATATTCCCAGTGTCTTCCCATGACAGCCCAGGGGTATCTTATTTCATTGAGTCAAGGACTCAACACAACTTGATTTTTCATCACAGGACCTTCTGCAGCCAGCCAATCTGGAGTCCCGGTGAGTTCACTGCATTCTTTATCCCAGGGCCAGCTTCGTAGAAGATATTCTATCAGTTCTGCTGTATGTTGGTCTGACCCTCAACCATAAGGTGAAGCAAGAAGACGATGCTGGTTGAATACATGCGTGTCTGTTTCGGGGTGAGGGAACGGCTTAAGAGAAAAAGGAACTGGATCAGAAATTGAGTTAGACTCAAAGAATGTTGCAGGTAGAGAAGGTCAGCACACCATCTTTCCACGTGGGGAAAGCCTTCCTGAGAGTGAAACTAAGGCCAAGGAAAGCAGTGAGATGGAAAAAGGGAGATAGATTCTGAATTGGAACTCCCGTGTCCAGACAAAGCCTTTTATTTCTGAGGTCTGCAAAGCAATAACCCCCCTTTTCCGTTAAAGAAACAAGAAAAAGTCAAGTGAACCAGAGATGTGGTCCCAAAAGTTTAGCTTCTTTAGCAGGAAGACAGGTAACAAGGAAGGTCTCAGAATTTTCAAGAAGGTCAATTACAGCAAGGCCTCAGACTCAGGCTCAGAGACTGAGAAAAAATAATGATGATAATAAAAGTGCTCTGCAGGTACAGAGTGCTTCATAGTTTCTAAAACATCATCAGCTCTCAAGAGCACACAATATGTACTCCAAGTGTGGCCTCAACAGTGCAGAGTACTGTGGAACCATTAGGGCTTTGATTTGAGTATCGCATGTTTATGAATGCAGTCTAGGGTGGTGTTCCTTTGGGCATCTCACTCGATTGCCACAATATTCCTATGGGGTTGGTAGGTCAAGTATCGTTATTTATCATTGTTCCTATTTCTATTATAAAGAAATACTCAAAGTCACAAAGCTAGTAAGTAAGTGGCAGAATTGGGAACAAAACACAATACATGTGATTCCAAGCTCAGTGCTCTTTCCACCACAGTATCATCCAGTTATCGCTCCAATCATTCATATCCATTCAGTCATCCATCTCTCCATCCATCCTTCTGTTACGTTCATTCATCCACCCGTCTATTCGTCTATTCAACAAATACTCAGTGGGCTCTTATGTGACAGACATTGTTCTGGGTTCTGAAGATTAAAAGATGTAATCTTAGTACCTAGACTTCCCTAGGCTTTTAGGACAAATGAGGTCACACTAGAATTTATATCCGTATTAGTCAGAGTTCTCCAGAGAAACAGAACCAATAGGAGATATATATATATACACACATACATACAGAGACAGAGAGAGACAGAGAGAAACAGAGACAGAGAGAGACATAGAGAAACAGAGACAGAGAGATAAAGAGATGGAGACAGAGAGAAGTACAGAGAGAGACAGAGACAGAACAAAATGGATTTATTTTAAGAAACTGGCTCACATGATTATGGGGGCTGGCAAGTCCAAAATCTACAGGGTGGGCTGGCAGACTGGAGACCCAGGGAGGAGCTGCTGTTGCAGTTCAAGTTCCAAGGCCATCAAGCCGAGGACTCAGGTCCAAAGACTGTCGGCAGGCAGAATTTTCTCCTACTGGGGTAGACCAGTCTTTCGTTTTATTCAGGCCTTTGCCTGATTGGATAAGACCCATCCACATTATGGAGAGCAATCTGCTTTACTCAAAGTCCACCGATTTAAATGATAGTCTCATTCAAAAACATCTTCACAGAAACATCCAGATTACTGTTTGACCAAATACCTGGGCACCATCCTAGTTGACACATAAAATTAACCATCTCAGTATCTAAGTTGCAGTAGTGCATTATTTTCACCTACAAGGCTGCAGGACCACAAAATTTTCCCCAAATATTTCTGGGAATGCCCAGAAAGAGCCTTAAGTGTGTATGGGAACAAGTCCCTTCCTCAGGGACCCTGATTCAGGGCCTCCCAGAGGACACAACTCTTCTGGGGGCCACGGTCATACCCAAGGCTCCACCGCACAGCAGTTCTTTCTTGACGGTGCCAACCCTGAACTCCTAGGATGTCAAAGTTGCATTGAGATCTGGGCTGGAGAGAGATGGGGGAAGACTGACCTCCTTTCCTAACTTGGTTGGCTCTTTAAACCTTGGGTCCTGGAGAGCTCCACTCATCCTTGTCTGGCATGTTGACCTTTACTCAAATGGACTGATTGGTTTCACTTAAAACGTATGACCACAAACCTCAAAAAGGCACTCTATCCACACGACAAGCCTCCCTAGGCAGTTTGTTATTTGCCTTCTGATAAAACTATTTTATACCCTCTTCTTTTTCTTCAAACCCTCTATATTTCCCTCACTCCTTACTCACAAGCCTGTGAGCTTAAAAATAATCACCCAGGACCTCTATCTTTTTCAACATCAAACCAACAAATTTACCTGCTCTGATTTCCATGTTACCAAGTTACCAAATCCAGTAGACACACCTCTTTCATCATCTTTCTGGTTGTCTCAGAAGCATTTGGCACAGTTGGTTCCTCCCTGCTTCTTAAAATACTTCCATCTCTCAGCTTCCATGCCACAGTTTTTGCCCTTTGTCCTATACTCAACAGCTGTGAAGAGAACTCCAAGGTTCTGTCCTAGGTATTCTTCTCTTATATACACCCACACTCCTTAGGTCTTCTCAGCCAGTAACATGATTTTATATACTCAACCATCTATATATGCAAGATTTACATTTCCAGCCTAGACCTCTCCCCCTGCACTCCAGGCTCATATATCTTCCACCTGCCCACTTGTGGTAGTTTGGGTCCTCTAAGAAGCAGACTGGCTTGGACATGCAAGACATTTACTTGGGCGCGGGAGCAGCTGTGAAGCAAAGCAGGTAGGGAGCTGGAAGAGGAAGGAGGGGGCTCCAGACAGTGATATGCAGGTCTGACACCTGTGGAGGGAGAGGGGGAAGGAAGGATACTTGGGTAGGAAGAGTCTTGGACTGCGGCGCAATCCCAGAAAATGTTCAGTCAGGTCAATAGGGAGTCCTTGAGCCAAAGTCACCTGTCAGAGATGTCACCACATCCTGCCTTCATAACCGACTATATTTAGTCATTGCCTGAGAGTGGCCTGTGGGACATGTGGCCTCAGTGTGAAGTGTAGCAGCGGAGACCAGCAATCAATTTCCCTTCCTGCAACAAGAGATTTAAGAGATCTGTGGTGCATTTTTCATGGCCCCGATATTAGCTGAAGTTTCCGCTTGAATTTCTAATAAACATCTCAAACTTCACATAGAAAAAAATGGAACTCTTGGTTCTTTTCACCACATATGTGTTCCCCTTAGGTGTTCATCATCTTGGTAAATGGCCTTACTTTCCTCCAGATGCTAAAGCCAAAAACCTAGGACTCATCCTTGATTTTTTTTTAATCCCTCATTCTCTACATTCAATCCACAAGTAAGTCCTGATGGACTTACCCCACCCCCCGCCCCGAATCTTGAATCCATTATTTCTCTCCATCTCCACAGCTACCACCTTAGTCCAAGCCTCTGTCCTTTTTCACCTGGTCTCCTAAATCACCTCTCCACTGTCACCCTTGCCACCTTACAGCCGATTCTTCACAACACCCAAAATGATCCTTCACAAAGTAACTTAGAACATGCCACATGCCTTTGTTTCAGTAGCCTCCCATTTGAAATAATTATACTAAAATCCAAGCACATTTCCTTGCTCTACAAGGCCCTGTGTGATACGGTCCCCACCTACTGCCCCAGGCTCATTAGGATCTAGGCACACACACCTCCCCTCTATACCTCAGACACATTGCCACCCTCCCTAGAGCCTTTGCATACCCTACTCCTAGAGCTTCATATCACTCACTTCTCCTCATTCTTTAGAGATCACCTTGCTGTTGCCTTCTTAGCCTTACTCTGACCACCTTTTTAAAAGTAGACCCCCTTGCAAGTTACGCATTAGCAGAGAATCATAATTATTAATTTCATAGCCCGTATCACACTCTGCAATTACCTTGTCTATTCGTCTCGTTTATGTACTTATCTGTCACCCCCTCCATGTAAATCTAAGCTCTAAAGAACAGGAACCTTGTCTATCTGACTTAACGCTATTTCCCCAATGCCTAGCACAGATCTGGAAATAATAGTGGAAGCATGTTGACTCTTTGTTGACTGCTAAGTGAATGAACCTTTCTTTCGCAAGACCTCAAAATTGTCTTTCAGGTGCTATCCTTGGCTGTTTTAGTTAGAAATAGATTTTGCTGCATTAAACAGTGGCTTAGCCAAATTGTGATTTGTTTTTCTTTTTCATGGAACAAGAGGTTCAGAGGTAGTCAGTCAGTTCAGGACTGTCCCATGGTTCCACAATGCCACCAGGAGCATAGGCTGTTCTGAGTGTGTGGCTTTCTCCTAGTCTTCTTGTCTCATGGTCACAAGATGGCTGCTGTGCCGTCTGTGTAATATCTGTGTGCCAGGTAGGAAAAAGGGAGAGGCCAGAGCTATAAGTCCAAAGAATCTTCCTCTTTAAGGAGCTATCACGGGTTGCGTTCCCCAGGATTCAGACTCTTAGATGAAGATTCGCATGTAGGAGATTTATTAGGGAGAACTCTTAGGATCAACACATGGAGAAGGTGAGGAAGGAAAAAAGAGTGGAGAAGCTGGGCCATGATGCAGTCACAATGACGGTCTCAACCAATCCCATTGGGAGCTATGGAGCTTGATGGCCCTCTGGAGTTGACCCAAGTTGGGATGAAGGGGCCAGATATTAATCCTTCATGTTGAGAAGTCACTGGTGGCTAGCCTCCTGGGAATATGATTTCTTCAGCTGAGGCAATCTATGTAGCTGCTAACAGCCAAGGGATATCTGCCAAAATTGTTCCCAGTGGCTGAAGCAACAAGTTGTTTATTCCTGAAGGGAAGTCTAGGGGTGAACCAAAGTCTCCCACACAAGCTTTCCTGGAAGGCCCAGATAATGACTTCTATTTATATCTCAACGGCCAGAACTATGGCGTGTAGCTACCGTTAGCTGCATGGTAGCTGGGAAAGGTACACTTTTAGCTGGGCATATTGCCACCATGAACAAAATGAAGGTTCCGTTAATAAGAAATAGAGGAGCATATTTAAGGTATTTAGGTAGATCACCAGCAGCCTCTGCCATGGTAGAACACATGCCATATCCTCTCTTCCGCTTCCCTTTCTTCTCTCTATTCTCCTACTGCTTTGGCATTAAAAATAAGTAAACAAGCAAACCAGACAAATAAAACAAACAAATAGCCTTCCTCTTTCATTAGCCAAGACACAAAAGCTCCCACGCATATGAAATTTCAGCCATACAGATCTTGCAAGGAAGATGGTCGCCACCATGTTAAAGATATCTTCATCTTCACTGGGGTTAGTTAGGCCAAGATAAAGAGATGTAGACTCTGCCACCAGGAGACTCACAATACAATAAGGAAAGAGACAATCTGATATAAGACGATGACCTAAGTGGGAGGAGAGGAAAGTTCTAGAGACAAAGGGAACTGAAAAGAGTAACACCTTGGTCTGTGTCAAGGAGTCAGGGATCCAGAAACTAAGAGATACTGGACACATCATCTTAAGGAGAGAAGAGCAGATATTCTCCAGACACCAGAGTGACAGGCAGCTGGATGACCGGCAATATACAATCCAAGCTAGGGAGACTGAGCGGTGGGCATCCAGAATCTAAGCCTGGGGGAGACAGAGTGTGGGATAGGCTCAGGGAACTACAGCAAAAACAGTGTTGGCCAAGGAACCAGAGTCCCTTCTCTGGCTGCTCACTCTTCCGCTGCCCAGGTCCAGAGACGCTCTTCTGGGTAGGTCTGCAAGCTAAGGCAAGCGTAGCCTCTGGCAGGATTGCTGGAGAGGGAGGGGGAAAGGAGGCTTGTAGCCAATGGTGGGTGGGTAATGCCTATGAATTAATTAAATTTACACAAACAGCCCTTTCACAATTGTGTAGACAGGAAATAGAGAAGGGAGCTCAGTGGAAAACATCAATTGTGCCCACGCACCTAACTGTTCCAGTAACATGAAAGCAGCAGCAGTTGAAGGTACTTAAGGCAGCTGTGGTATGACAGAAAAAGCTCTGGGTTTGAATTAGAGCTGTAGCATTTCCTAAATGCATGGTCACAACTTCTTTGAGCCTTGTTTTCCCCCCCTTTCAAATGAGATGCAACGGACCCTGTTGGTTGCCTACCCCATGACTACCTTCTTTATCCTTTCTTACCAAACCTCAGTATCATTCAGGAATCCCCCTTGCTCAAGGAGGTCACGTGTTTCAAAGGAATCAGCCCTCAGCCCTGTCCTCAGAAGGCAGAGAACTCATGATTCAACAAAGTTAAATATGGCAGTCCTAGCCTCCTTGGTAGTGATTGGTTAGGCGTGAGCATGTGATTTAGTTCTGGCCAATGATCTATGAGGGGCAGTCTGCTGAAGGCTTCTGGGAAATATTTGGATAAGAAAGAGAGACATATGAACATGAAAATCTCTCTACTTCTATTAGACTTTGTGGTATCTGCAAATGACTTCCAGAGGCAATCTCATAACGCAATCTCGCCAAGGACAAGACGCTATGCCAAGAATGCAGAGGGAAAGATGGAAGAAACATGAGACCAACTCCAGAACATTCCCACCTTGGACCTCCTTATTACATGAGGTAATACATCCTCTGTTGTTTAAATCTGTCGCATCAAGACTTTGTTATTTGCAGCTGAAGGCCATCCAATTGACACAAAGGATATCTGCCACAATAAGGATATCTGGCACAATATCTGCCACACAATGACATGCGAAAGTACCAACCCAAAGCCAATACACTAGGTCCACTATGTATATATACATATATATATATATATTCATCTATTTCAATTCCATTTTGCTACACTCTCTCTCAAAATCCTCATTATTCATGTAAAAATGGGGGTTTTTTAATTTGAAAATTTTCTTGTCTTTGGTGCTGTCTGAGGCTCACCATCGTCCAGTCAATTCAGTATTTGACCTGCTTCTGTCCAAGTGCTGGTCCAGAAGTGGTCCCCAGAGTATGTCTCCCAGTCAAAACCCACAGCGTGGGACTCTGGGCATAATGAGCCTCTGATTTGGGGCTTACGGATAATTTCTCCTGGAAAGAATCAGGACATCTTAGAAGGCAGTGTACATTTTTAGAAAATATGAGTTAGGAAAATTGGAATTAACTTTATTTGGAAATTGGTCTCATAGAAGTTAGGAACCTCCAAAAGGATCCTTGGATTTATCATTTGAGGATTCTTGTGTTGCTTGTCCAATTTGGGAATTAGTGCATAGACTCCAGATGAAACCATTTGACAGCACAAAAGCAGTGTACAGCATAAATATTCTTATTTCCTAACTACTTGTCAGCTATTTCCAGTGAGTAAATATTTACACGTTTTCCTCTCCCCCTGCAGAAAGCAGTACTCACATATATGAACATAAATATTTTGGTGTATGTAAATATTTACTCACACGAGCAATATATTTCTTTTTCTAGTCTCCCTTGCAAGTTCTTTAATAACAGAACAATCCCTGCTTACAAATAAGTTCTGATCTTGCAACTGCCCTGGAACATTCTTCAGATGAGAGGCATTTTATGGTTGTGGTTAATTGCTGGTTAGCCAGAACAACAGGGGTCGAAACTGACCTCAGCATCCTGCTAGCTGTGTGACCTTGGGTAAGTTGTTTAGCCTTTCTGAGCCCTGAGTTTCCTGATCTATAATAAGGTGAGGGTGATAATAGTATCCACCTAATAGGACTGTTGAGAGTATTAAATGATTGAATGCATAGAAAGTGCTTCAAAGACTATCTTAAATATTAAATTTTATCATTGCCAGTCATTAAAAATAAATATTTCATCATTTTTAACTTATTACTATGGATATAAACATGTTTACAAACAATACTGTAATTCTGTATGTGTTACCTTTTCTCCAAAGAATTTTTAAATGTTAACAACAGATTTTGTGTAGGTAAATTGCTCCAGACTGGCTGTTGATTATTTCCCACAATCCACTGGGTTTGTGGCCATTATTTTTTAAAGCATTTGCTGTTGGCCTGGCATTGTGCTTTGTGCTTTAAAAGGCAGTATTGCATTTAATCATCGCAGCAACCTTCTGAGGGAGTTAATATTAGCGTCTCCACTTTCAAACTAAGAAACAGGGGCTCAGAGAGGTTAATTAACTCGCCTTAAGTTTAACTACTGGAAAGTGGTGAGGTTGAGACTCAAACCCAGATCTTCTTTTTCTTTTTTTTTTTTTGCGGTACGCGGGCCTCTCACTGTCATGGCCTCTCCCGTTGCGGAGCACAGGCTCCGGACGCGGAGGCTCAGCGGCCATGGCTCACGGGCCCAGCCGCTCCGCGGCACGTGGGATCTTCCCGGACCGGGGCACGAACCCGCGTCCCCTGCATCGTCAGGCGGACCCTCAACCACTGTGCCACCAGAGAAGCCCCCCAGATCTTCTTGATGTGAAAGTCCCTGCTCCAAACCCCGGGGCCATCTTGTCTTCAATATTTACATAGAGATGTCTCTTGCAGCAAGGGCTCAGGGGTCTTGTTATTGTTATGGAACTGAAGTAAATTCCATTCTACTTTCTGACCTCTGGGAAAATACACATCATCAACAAACCATCACTGCCCCCACTAAGAGCTTCATCAACATCACGCTGTAAAATGTGGTTGGCTATATAGCGCTCGAGGCTCATCCAACAATACCAGACTTTTTGAATTTTAGCCTGGATTCTTCCCAGTCCTTCTTGACCGGATCCAGAATCTCCCTGCCCCTGTTCCCGATATTGACTTTGTGTTGCCCACCTCCTCCAGATGGTGTGTGGAGACCTTGGCTTTGGGGCCTGTGCTCCCTATTCCTGTGAAGCCCCCAGAGGCATCCTCTGATTGGCCCTCCTTGTTACCCGAGGGAATCATGCCTCCCAGTCACGCCTCCCCTAATTTGGAAGCTTTTCCTACTCTTGGCCACCAGGCCTCTCAGCATTCAGTAGACCAGGGCCAATGATATTTTCCATTACCCCAGATCCTTACACTGCCTAGGGCTTAGCCAGCCAAGCCTCTCAGCTTTTCCCCGGAGCTGTCCCACCTCTTCCTCCACAGCTTCTCATATACAGGACATCTCTCTCCTTCTTCCCACTGATTGTTCCCAACCAGCATACTTGCATCGGGAGTCAGTGCAGGAAACAGAAACCAATGTGGGTATTTCAAGTGGAAAGGGATTTAATACAGGGTACTTTCAAAATCATTGGAAGTAAGGAGGGGAAAATGTATTCTGGCTTTCGTGTCACAGGACAGACACCCCTATAGCTCTGACCCAGAGGTCAAGAAACGTTCGCTCGCTTCCTTCAAGGCCACCCACATCCATAAAAAGCTGTTGACCAGACGGTGGACCATGGAGTCCCAGTCCAGCTGCTGCCAACACTCATGAGGGCAGAGCCCACCTGGCCACCGGAACTGCCTCAGAGAGGTGACCTCCTCCTCCCTTCTACTTTCCAAATCTCTCAGGACCGTATCAAATTGATAGAACCCTAGTTTCAAAGGAGTCTGCAAAATGTAGCTTTCCAACATCTCCAAATACAAGGAGGAGTTTGAGGAAAGTGAATCCAATTATCTAGAACCATTCTCTCCCGCCGGCCAGCTCTGAATTCCCTTTATGAATTTTTGGGTGAAAGACACCCCTTCTCATTCCCTTGGGCTCCCTCCCTTAGATTCAACCCATATTTCAGTTCACGGATGAATTAAAAAACAATGATTCCTACTTTTAAAGATGCATTTTTGAGTACCTATTATGTGCCACACACTGTAGTAGGCATAGGAGACCCAGAAAGGAATCAGATTTGGTCTAAGCCTTGAAAAAGTGCATAGCCCTTAAAGGTAAACGGACAAGAATGGAAATGATAAGGCACAGCGTGAGAAATGGTAAGAGAGGTGTGTGTACTGTAAAGGATTCTGTGCGAGTGGAGAAGAGTCTCAACGGGAAGGCTCTTAGCTCTGCTAAGGGACTGTTTGAGAAAGTAGTGGGAAGAAGAGGGGAATGCGTCTAAGGAGAGGCAAAGGCTGCCATGACCCTTGAAGGACATTGCCCCAGTCATCTACTGCTGCCTAACAAACAACCTCAAAACTTAGTGGCTTCAAACAGCATTTGATTTGCTCTTAGAAGAATTCTTTGACTGAGGTAATGACAGTTTTCCGTTCTATGAGACCAAATTTATATAGAGGAACATTTGGGACCCACTGCAGGTTGACTCATTGACACATTCCCATCTGAAATGGGATTTTACCCTCGGTCTCTTAAAGTATCTTTGACAACATGTATCCTTGGAAACGCTCCATATTTAACCTACTGACAGGTGAGCGATATACCTTTTTGGACAAGTTAATGAAAGGAACAGGATTTCATATAAACATAAAGGTAATTTCTATTTGATTCTCTGCTTTAATTTGATTGCCACAACAACCCTGCAAATTTGGATGGGACAATTATACTCCAATAAAGATATTTTTTTAAAAGCTGGATGGGCAAAATCTATTATTTTTTTTCTGGGTTGGGAAATTGAGGCTGAGGGTGAGCTGGCTAAGATCTCCTGGTTAAATGGAAGAAGGAACCATGTCTTCTGGTTCCAGGCCAGTTGTAAGCAAATTGTAGACCATGTGGATGCCCCACCTGCACCGTCTAGACCCACCTGAGTTCATTGTAGCTGAGGTGCACTGTTCTGGATCACAGGATATCTCCCCTGCCCCGAGACCTGCATCTCTCATCTGCTCTGTCTGAGGGCTTGCTCCAGCACCATGGGAGCTTGCTTTGCTTAGCACAGGTGCAACTGGGAAATGTGAGGGAGTTAAGGGCCCAGGGGGCAGCCTTCAAGCACTGGCGGCCAGGCGGTGGAGGATCCATGCGTCAACCTCCCCCTTCACTGGGGCCTGCTTCACGGGGCTTCTCAGTGGATCCCTACCAGGTGCCCACAGCTCATCGGCACACAATAAACTCCATTTCCTCCCTTCCCTGTCTCACCCTCCCTGCTTCCTCTCCCCCATTCTGTGGGATCAGATCTCAAGTCAGTCAGCTGCACCCACGTCTTGACTTAGCACTGGGTTTCGGGTGAACCCGGACCGAGGCAGCACACGTGCACCAGGGGAAGTCGCAAGTACTCAGAAGCATTTTTGTCATCCTCTCTGAACTGGACTCAGATAACCTCTCGTGGCAGCGCGCAAGGATAAAGGCCACGTGATCCCCTTATCAGACACCTCCTGTCAGAGTCTCGTCCCTGTCATAGGGGGTTAGTGGCACCTGCCAGTCTGGACTCTTTTGTATTGGTGACTTTGTGCTGCTGCCCGGCTGGCACAAGGCACTAGATCAGCAGCGTTGGGCCCAGGGGGCAGCACATGCTGTCAGCTCACCAGCTCCTGCCGGGGAATCCAGGGTAAGGACTGAACACGAGCAAGAGACCAAGGTTGCCCCGGGGGGAGAGGACAGTTGGATCACTTGCCGTGGTTGCCACGGTTCCCAGTCTCTTTCCTGTGTCTTCCAGTCATGACGGAGCCCTGGGGGATGGAGATGTCAGCTCAGCAGCGACTGACCTGTCGAGACAAGCTTAGCATGGTGTGGCGCCATGCGGAGTGGAAGAGGGTCTGCAACCAGGTGCCAAAGGACCTACAGGCCCAGGCCTGACACGCTGAACCGTGTCGGGCTGGGTGTGCAAAGATGTCCTTTGTGGGTTATCTCCCGGAACAGGTGTGTGCATTCATTCACTCTTTCATTCCTATAATACTTATTGATACTGCTTACTGTGCCTGGCATCGTGGTATGAACCAGGCCTACAACTGGAAACAAGGTAGATGTGATCTCCCTCTTTTTTGAACTTATAATATAGAATGGAGGCAGGTATTGATCAAGGGTCAACTATGCATCCTTATATGGCAGCCTGGGGTTTTCTTTCCCCCATATCTCATACCCACCCTCTATCTGGAGCCCTAGCCCTTATCAAGACAGGGCGTTTTAAAAGTGGAGAAAAGAGAGTTCTTTGGCATGATAAAATCTCCTCCGGAGTGGTGCCACGAGACAAGGCAGCCATGGCAGTCTAATGATGAACGGCACTTTTTCTCTGCAGGCCAAGGCAAGACAGGTCAGTGAGTGGCAAGTCCCAGAAGGGGTGGCAGGAGGCTTTATTTACAGGGAGGTGTAAGTGGGTGACATAAGCTTCCAGTGTGGCACCTCTCCTTCTCCATGTCCACCCCCATCAAGTTCCTGCATCTCAGGGGTCATTGGCATAAAGGCGCCGAGTTCTAAACGTGGAATTTTGATCTTTGCGGGGAGAGAGCTGGGGTGTGGGACAGTTTATCCTTCTGGATCTTCCTTGTGCTTCTCGCAGAGGCTGGCCTGGGTCTGAGGACGCTGAGATGGGGGCTTGGGCTTCCTGCTTGTCCAGAAAAGGGCCAAATCCCAGCTCCAGTCATGATGGCCTCCAGGGCTAGTGAAGCCCTGGCTCTTGTAGATGCTATTTGGAGCAGCTCCCAAGCTATTACACCCTCTGTCCTGGGGAACTCCACAGCTGTCAGAAGGGGATAGGGGTGGAACAGCCAGTTCAGATTCACTTCAAACCAGAAGTGGAACAATCCCTGTTACATTATTAATCCCGGGAGCCACGTAAAGTTTCATCTGTTTTCTCTCAACGATTTTTTACAAGCTACATTTCCCAAAAGCTGCAAGACCTACGACCAAGCAGTATCTTTGCCAGGCACGTGAAAATCCTAGGGTATCTTCTGCAAGCCTGAGAACAGGGGACACGGGTTCTAGACTTGCCTTGAACACAAGCCAGCTGGGCGACAAAGGGGAGTCCCTTTTCCTCCCTGGCCTCCAGCATCTGTATTGCTTAGCAAATCACCATGGAAAAATACCGATGGTCTCAGTGTCATACAACGACAAGCAATTAGTACCACAGACCTGGGGGGTGGCTGGGTTTGTTTAGCTGATCTAGGCTGGGCTTAGCTTGGCAGCAGTGCTGTAGGCTGCAGTGGCTCGGCTTCGTGTCACAGGACTGAGGGTTGGCTGAGCCAACTCTGCTCCATGTGTCTCTTCTCCTGGCCCAGTGGGCTAGGTGCACATGTTCTTTTCATACAATAGCAGAGGCACCAGGAGGATGTAGACGTACGTGGGGCCTCTTGAGGTCTAGGCTCCTAACTATCTTAAGGCCCATTTCATTGGCCAGAGCAAGTCACTTGGCTATGCCTCAGATCAAGGGACAGGGAAGTACACTCCACCTATGGCAATGCCGGGACAATGCCATGAAGCAAGGCAGAATGAAGCATTGGGACCATGCATTCAATCTACCACACTCTCCTCACCCATAACATGAGTGGATCGTCAGGTCATATGGTCCCTTGGATCCCTTACAGCCTAAACATTCTGTAAGTCTAAATAATGTTGTGGAAACAGTATCAAAGGATATCAACCAGTGAAAGTGAGCAAGAAATAAATCCGGTCTGTCTTACGAAAATTTCTCTGAACATGTGAGTAAATTACAACCAGGTACACAGACACGCTTCTCAAAAGCTGCCCACTTCACCCAAATCAGGCAATGGAATTTCACGAGCTCAGCACATCTGAACATGTGTATAAAAATGCAAGAGGACCCCACTCCAAATTCCTACACCTGTCCTCACTTCCCTAATGCCAATAAGGTGAGCTGCCCTGTAGCAGAGGTCAGAGCTGAGTTCCTCCCAATGTGTACGTGTTTTCTGCTTTGGGAGCAAAAGAAGCAGCTTCCTGCCAGAGAATACACAATTAAAAAAACAAATTATATCAGCAGGACTTTCTTTGCTGGAAGTGTGAACTTGATAGAAATCAGAAATGCAAATGGTATTGAAGTGCGGTTAAAACTTCCGCTTTCCAAAAGGGGGAAAAATTAATTGCTTTTATACTTACTGTAGTGATAAGCCGGAGGCACATGCTATACACAAGGAGCAGCATCCAGAATCCTTCCAAAAGGGGGAGGGAAAGGAGGCAATAAATCTCCCCTAGAAAGCCTCATGTTTCTTGCTGCAGATGTGCACAGCGTATAATTTTTTTGGCTGTGTGGTTCAGGGACCTGCCAAGAGTTTCAGCTTCAACCAACTTCCATGAAGGCTGGAGGAGATGTTGGGAGAATGCTCATAAACGATAAAAGAAGAGCTTAGCCAGAGGGTATGTGTCCAGAACCCATTATCTGCAGAGGGGAAGGTGTTAGTTTATGGATTTTTATCGCAAGGACATCTGCAGCTTCTCAGCTTTATGAAACACACACAGTTGCAAGAATGCCCCCTCAAGCCACAACCATCTTATTCCGAGGTGCACCCTGCCAAGAAGGCCCAGGGTGTGTGGATTGAGAGGCGACTGATCCAGTTTGCCCAGGACAGTCCCAGTTTATTCCTCTGGTTCTGGTACCTTAACCAGTTAGCAACCCATTCACTCTCAAAAGTGTCTCCATGATCTAGTAGCTTTGGAAAACTGTTTGCAAGTATCTACTAAAGCTGAAGAAACACACAGCTCTCGTCCGGCAATTCCACTCCTAGGTGTCTACCAACAGAGATGCATGCATATGCTCACTGAAAAGCCACCTTCAAGAATATTCCTAATAGTCAAAGACTGGAAACAACGCAAATGTCTGTCAACAGGAGAACAGATAAACAAAGCATGGTATATTCACACAGTGGAACACTATATAGCAGTGAGAATGAACAAAGGCAACTAAGTGCAACACTATGGATGAACCTCACAAACATAATCTTGAGTGAAAGAAGTCAGACGCAAAATGGTACATATTCACATGATTCTGTTTATACAGAGTTCAGAAACAAGCAAAATTCATCTATGCTGTTGGAAGTCAGGATAGCCTTCACTGGCATAGGTTGTGAAAGGAAGGGAATACAAGGGGCCTTCTAGGATGTTGGTCATGTTGCTTCTTGATCTGGGAGCTGGTTGTACAGATGTGTTGAATTTGTAAAAAAATCATTAAGCTTTACACCTGTGATTTGTGCACTTTTCTGCATGTCTATCTCAATTAGGTAAGAAGAAAAAATAATATGGCCTCTTACGCACGACTCACACACCATCCCTCGACCTCACCCGTTTTCCACCCGCATACTTGGTTCTGCTCAGGTTTGAGGCCCATAGCACCTCTTGGGCAGAAAGGAGTCTCAGTTTCCTTCCCTGGTGTGCATCTTTTTTCCTGTCCTAGAACAGCCTTGTTAGCATCTTCCAGTGATTCTGCCCCACCTCTCCTGGTTTGAGCTTGGTGGATACACCGCATTCACGCATTTATAGATGTTCATCTCGTTCCTTAGCTGGCTGCTATGGACTGAATGTTTTTTTTCTTTCAATTGTGATTATTGGATGTTTTTTTGTTTTTACATCTTTATTGGAGTATAATTGCTTTACAATGGTGTGTTAGTTTCTGCTTTATAACAAAGTGAATCAGTTATACATATACATATGTTCCCATATCTCTTCCCTCTTGCGTCTCCCTCCCTCCCTCCCTCCCTATCCCACCCCTCTAGGTGGTCACAAAGCTCCGAGCTGATCTCCCTGTGCTATGCAGCTGCTTCCCACTAGCTATCTACCTTATGTTTCGTAGTGTATATATGTCCAGCCTCTCTCTCGCTTTGTCACAGCTTACCCTTCCCCATCCCCATATCCTCAAGTCCATTCTCTAGTACATCTGTGTCTTTATTCCTGTCTTACCCCTGGGTTCTTCATGACATTTTTTCCCCTTAAATTCCATATATATGTGTTAGCATACGGTATTTGTCTTTTTCTTTCTGACTTACTTCACTCTGTATGACAGACTCTAGGTCTATCCATCTCATTACAAATAGCTCAATTTCATTTCTTTTTAAGGCTGAGTAATAGTGCATTGTGTATATGTGCCACATCTTCTTTATCCATTCATCCAATGATGGGCGCTTAGGTTGTTTCCATCTCCGGGCTATTGTAAATAGAGCTGCAATGAACATTTTGGTACATGACTCTTTTTGAATTTTGGTTTTCTCAGGGTATATGCCCAGTAGTGGGATTGCTGGGTCATATGGTAATTCTATTTGTAGCTTTTTAAGGAACCTCCATACTGTTCTCCATAGTGGCTGAACCATTTCACATTCCCACCAGCAGTGCAAGAGTGTCCCCTTTTCTCCACACCCTCTCCAGCATTTATTGTTTCTAGATTTTTTGATGATGGCCATTCTGACTGGTGTGAGATGATATCTCATTGTAGTTTTGATTTGCATTTCTCTAATGATTAATGACGTTGAGCATTCTTTCATGTGTTTGTTGGCAGTCTGTATATCTTCTTTGGAGAAATGTCTATTTAGGTCTTCTGCCCATTTTTGGATTGGGTTGTTTGGTTTTTGGTATTGAGCTGCATGAGCTGCTTATAAATTTTGGAGATTAATCCTTTGTCAGTTGCTTCATTTGCAAATATTTTCTCCCATTCTGAGGGCTGTCTTTTGCTCTTGTTTATGGTTTCCTTTGTTGTGCAAAAGCTTTGAAGTTTCATTAGGTCCTATTTGTTTATTTTGTTTTTATTTCCATTTCTCTAGGAGGTGGGTCAAAAAGGATCTTGCTGTGATTTATGTCATAGAGTGTTCTGCCTATGTTTTCCTCTGAGAGTTTGATAGTTTCTGGCCTTACATTTAGGTCTTTAACCCATTTTGAGCTTATTTTTGTGTATGGTGTTAGGGAGTGATCTAATCTCATACTTTTACATGTAGCTGTCCAGTTTTCCCAGCACCACTTATTGAAGAGGCTGTCCTTTCTCCACTGTACATTCCTGCCTCCTTTATCAAAGATAAGGTGACCATATGTGCGTGGGTTTATCTCTGGGTGTTCTATCCTGTTCCATTGATCTTTCTGTTTTTGTGCCAGTACCATACTGTCTTGATTACTGTAGCTTTGTAGTATAGTCTGAAGTCAGGGAGCCTGATTCCTCCAGGTCCATTTTTCGTTCTCAAGATTGCTTTGGCTATTCGGGGTCTTTTGTGTTTCCATACAAATTTTGAAGTTTTTTGTTTTAGTTCTGTGAAAAATGCCAGTGGTAGTTTGATAGGGATTGCATTGAATCTGTAGATTGCTTTGGGTAGTAGAGTCATTTTCACAATGTTGATTCTTCCAATCCAAGAACATGGTATATCTCATCTATTTGTATCATCTTTAATTTCTTTCATTGGTGTCTTATAATTTTCTGCATACAGGTCTTTTGTCTCCTTAGGTAGGTTTATTCCTAGATATTTTATTCTTTTTGTTGCAATGGTAAACGGGAGTGTTTTCTTGATTTCATTTTCAGATTTTTCATCATTAGTGTATAGGAATGTCAGAGATTTCTGTGCATTAATTTTGTATCCTGCTACTTTACCAAATTCATTGATTAGCTCTAGTAGTTTTCTGGTAGCATCTTTAGAATTCTCTATGTAGAGTATCATGTCATCTGCAAACAGTGACAGCTTTACTTCTTCTTTTCCAATTTGGATTCCTTTTATTTCCTTTTCGCCTCTGACTGCTGTGGCTAAAACTTCCAAAACTATGTTGAATGAGAGTGGTGAGAGTGGGCAACCTTGTCTTGTTCCTGACCTTAGTGGAAATGCTTTCAGTTTTTCACCATTGAGGATGATGTTGGCTGTGGGTTTGTCATATATGGCCTTTATTATGTTGAGGAAAGTTCCCTTTATGCCTACTTCCTGCAGGGTTTTTGTCATAAATGGGTGGTGGATTTTGTCGAAAGCTTTCTCTGCATCTTTTGAGACGATCATATGGTTTTTCTCCTTCAATTTGTTAATATGGTGTATCACGTTGATTGATTTGCGCATATTGAAGAATCCTTGCATTCCTGGAATAAACCCCACTTGATCATGGTGTGTTATCCTTTTAATGCGCTGTTGGATTCTGTTTGCTAGTATTTTGTTGAGGATTTTTGCATCTATGTTCATCAGTAATACTGGCCTGTAGTTTTCTTTCTTTGTGACATCCTTGTCTGGTTTTGGTGTCAGGGTGATGGTGGCCTCGTAGAATGAGTTTGGGAGTGTTCCTCCCTCTGCTATATTTTGGAAGAGTTTGAGAAGGATAGGTGTTAGCTCTTCTCTAAATGTTTGATAGAATTCGCCTGTGAAGCCATCTGGTCCTGGGCTTTTGTCTGTTGGAAGATTTTGAATCACAGTTTCAATTTCAGTGCTTGTGATTGATCTGTTCATATTTTCTATTTCTTCCTGATTCAGTCTTGGCAGGTTGTGCATTTCTAAGAATGTGTCCATTTCTTCCAGGTTGTTCATTTTATTGACATAGAGTTGCTTGTAGTAATCTCTCATGATCTTTTGTATTTCTGCAGTGTCAGTTGTTACTTCTCCTTTTTCATTTCTAATTCTATTGATTTGAGTCTTCTCTCTTTTTTTCTTGATGAGTCTGGCTAATGGTTTATCAATTTTGTTTATCTTCTCAAAGAACCAGCTTTTAGTTTTATTGATCTTTGCTATCGTTTCCTTCATTTCTTTTTCATTTATTTCTGATCTGATTTTTATGATTTCTTTCCTTCTGCTAACGTTGGGGTTTTTTTTGTTCTTCTTTCTCTAATTGCTTTAGGTGCAAGGTTAGGTTGTTTATTCACGATGTTTCCTGTTTCTTAAGGTAAGATTACATTGCTATAAACTTCCCTCTTAGAACTGCTTTTGCTGCATCCCATAGGTTTTGGGTCATCGTGTCGCCATTGTCATTTGTTTCTAGGTATTTTTAAATTCCCTCTTTGATTTCTTCAGTGATCACTTCGTTATCAGGTAGTGCATTGTTTAGCCTCCATGTGTTTGTATTTCTCAAAGATCTTTTCCTGTAATTGATATCTAGTCTCATAGCGTTGTGGTCGGAAAAGATACTTGATACAATTTCAATTTTCTTGAATTTACCAAGGCTTGATTTGTGACCCAAGATATGATCTATCCTGGAGAATGTTCCATGAGCACTTGAGGAAAATGTGTATTCTGTTGTTTTTGGATGGAATGTCCTATAAATATCAATTAAGTCCATCTTGTGTAATGTATCATTTAAAGCTTGTGTTTCCTTATTTATTTTCATTGTGGATGATCTGTCCATTGGTGAAAGTGGGGTGTTAAAGTCCCCTACTATGAATGTGTTACTGTCGATTTCCACTTTTATGGCTGTTAGTATTTGCCTTATGTATTGAGGTGCTCCTATGTTGGGTGCATAAATATTTACAATTTTTATATCTTCTTCTTGGATCGATCCCTTGATCATTATGTAGTGCCCTTCTTTGTCTCTTCTAAGAGTCTTTATTTTAAAGTCTATTTTGTCTGATATGAGAATTGCTACTCCAGCTTTCTTTTGGTTTCCATTTGCATGGAATATCTTTTTCCATCCTCTTACGTTCAGTCTGTATGTGTCTCTAGATCTGAAGTGCGTCTCTGTGGACAGCATATATATGGGTCTTGTTTTTGTATCCATTCAGCCAATCTGTGTCTTTTGGTGGGAGCATTTAGTCCATTTACATTTAAGGTAATTATCAATATGTATGTTCCTATTCCCATTTTCTTAATTGTTTTGGGTTCGTTATTGTAGGTCTTTTCCTTCTCTTGTGTTTCTTGCCTAGAGAAGTTCCTTTAGCATTTGTTGTAAAGCTGGTTTGGTGGTGCTGAACTCTCTCAGCTTTTGCTTGTCTGTAAAGGTTTTAAGTTCTCCATCAAATCTGAATGAGATCCTTGCTGGGTAGAGTAATCTTGGTTGCAGGTTTTTCTCCTTCATCACTTTAAATATGTCCTGCCAGTCCCTTATGGCTTGCAGAGTTTCTGCTGAAAGATCAGCTGTTAACCTGATGGGGATTCCCTTGTGTGTTATTTGTTGTTTTTCCCTTGCTGCTTTTAATATGTTTTCTTTGTATTTACTTTTTGACAGTTTGATTAATATGTGTCTTGGCGTATTTCTCCTTGGATTTATCCTGTATGGGACTCTCTGTGCTTCCTGGACTTGATTAACTATTTCCTTTCCCATATTAGGGAAGTTTTCAACTATAATCTCTTCAAATATTTTGTGAATCCCTTTCTTTTTCTCTTCTTCTTCTGGAACCCCTGTAATTCGAATGTTGGTGCGTTTAATGTTGTCCCAGAGGTCTCTGAGACAGTCCTCAGTTCTTTTCATTCTTTTTTCTTTCTTCTGCTCTGCAGAAGTTATTTTATCTTCCAGGTCACTTATCAATTCTTCTGCCTCAGTTATTCTGCTATTGATCCCATGTAGAGTATTTTAAGTTTCATTTATTGTGTTGTTCATCGTTGCTTGTTTCATCTGTAGTTCTTCTAGGTCCTTGTTAAATGCTTCTTGCATTTTGTCTATTCTATTTCCAAGATTTTGGATCATCTTTACTATCATTATTCTGAATTCTTCTTCAGGTAGACTGCCTATTTCCTCTTCATTTGTTAGGTCTGGTGGGTTTTTATCTTGCTCCTTCATCTGCTGTGTGTTTTTCTGTCTTCTCATTTTGCTTATCTTACTGTGTTTGGGGTCTCCTTTTTGCAGGCTGCAGGTTCGTGGTTCCCGTTGTTTTTGGTGTCTGTCCCCAGTGGCTAAAGTTGGTTCAGTGGGTTGTGTGGGCTTCCTGGTGGAGGGGACTAGTGCCTGTGTTCTGGTGGATGAGGCTGGATCTTGTCTTTCTGGTGGGCAGGTCCACGTCTGGGGGTGTGTTTTGGGGTGTCTGTGGGCTTATTATGATTTTAGGCAGCATCTCTGCTAACGGGTGTGGTTGTGTTCCTGTCGTGCTAGTTGTTTGGCATAGGGTGTCCAGCACTGCAGCTTCCTGGTCGATGAGTGAAGCTGGGTGCTGGTGTTGAGATGGAGATCTCTGGGAGATTTTTGCCATTTGATATTATGTGGAGCTGGGAGGTCTCTTGTGGACCAGTGTCCAGCATCTTTAATTTGGCAAGTATTTTAGTCAGTTCAAGCTGCTACAACAAGTTACCAGAGACTGGGTGGTTTAAACAACAAACATTGATTTCTCATGGTTCTGGAGGCTGGAAGCGTGAGATCAGGATGGCAGCATGGTCCGGTTCTTGGTAACCATTCTCCTCTTGGTACACAGACAGCAGGGATAGAGAGCTCTGGTCCCTTCATCTCCTTATAAAGGCACTAATCCCATCATGGGGCCCACCCTCATCTACACCTAATCACCTCCCAAAGGCTCCACTTCCAGATACCATCACATTGGGGTTTGGGACTTCAACATATGAATTTAATTTAACCTCTTTTCTTCCTTTCCCCCTCCCTTCCTCTCCCTATGCCCTTCCCTTGCCTCCTGCCCTTCCCCCTACCCCTTCGTGTCCCCTTCTTTCCTCCTCCTCTCCTCCCTCCCTCCCTCCTCCCCTCTAAACTCCCTCCCCTTCTTAAGGTTAATCCTTAAGAGTTATCAGCTTCTTTGTTTCTAGCAGAGGAGACTGAAAATCCCCAGGGAGCAGACCTTTTTGTTCATGAGGGACCCATCCCTGATGTTTCAGTTTTGTATCTGTAAAGCAAGTAGGCACCACTGTTATAGAGAAGGGTTGGAAAAGGCTGTCCCCCACAACTAAAGCTCAGGGAAGAGGAACCTGATATTCTCTAGGGAAGGTGCGGGTAAATTTACATAGGGAGCAAGAGCTCACTTAGGAGAAAGGGGGTTAAAACCTTGACCCCATCTCTGATGGACTGAGGGGGCGTGGCTAAAGTCAGCTGCCAAGCAAGGAGCCTGGTGTTTAGGAGGGGTGTGTGGGTGAAGAGGAAAGCAGAGGCTGCACTGCTGACCTGCACTCCACACCTTCAAAACCACAGGTGTGCCCTCGGAAAGCTGTGCATCTATATGAAGTGGATGATTTTTTTAAAAAAATGAGCCAAGGAGACCAGGTCTACTGTGATTTGGAACCACCAGAGCCAAGCACAACCCTTGAAATCATGTGTAGCATGAGACAGCAAAGTGGGTCTCCAACTAGGCAACACGGGCTATGTAAATTTTCCTTTTTCTTGGGTAATGGCATTATGGACTGCAAGCTTTTTTATTATAAAAATAAAAAACACACATGCAGAAAAACACACAGTCCCTGAATATCCAGCCCAATGAATGACCACAAAGCAGGTGTTACTGAACTGTGACTCAGGTCAAAACATAGAGCCTTCCCAGCACCCAAGAAGCCTCCTTCATTCCTCCTCCAGCCCTACCCCTTCCCTCTACTCTATTCATCCTAATTCCTAACATCACACTTTCCTTTTGCCCACCTTTGAAATATATTCATAAATGGACTTATACAGTCTGGAATCTTCAACGTGACTTCTTTTGCTCAGTATTGTGCTTGTGAGATTCATCTGTGTTGCTCCAAGTAACTGTTCATTTTCCTCCATGCATGAATATACCCTGATTTATCTATCCACTCCCCTGCTGATGGACATGGGGCTGCTGCTTCCGGTTTGGCTGTTTCAAACCATTTTACTGAGAATATTCTGGAACAAGATCCACATGAGGACCATTTGGTGAGTGATGGTAATGAGACTGTGGCCAGAAAAGATTTCCTAATTATTTTCCAGACGCCATAGACAACTGACATCAGGTGATGTCTGGACGTATTATGGGATGCAGAGAGAGAAAGAGGGTCGCAGCACGTGCTAGAGAAGAGACACGGGAAGATGGGGGTCTGCAATCAGAGTGAGTTGAACATGAAAAGAGACATACCTCAGACTGAAGAAGGTTTGTCAAGTCATCAATTTTTTTCTTCACCGTGCCGTAGTGTGAATGAGAAAAGGCCCCCAAGAACAGGACCAAGAATAATCACCAGCTCTGGCCCACTCAGTGAAATTTCCAGAATTCTGGCTTGAATCCTAGAGTTCTTGAAATTTCTAGAATTCCCTCTGGCTACTCCTGGATGGCCTAGGGTGAGCCTGCCCCAGCTGCACCCCGTGGTTTCTGTTCAGAGGCAACCATCCTTCATCCACTCACCCAGTTAGGCATGGTTGCCCCCTCTCAGCTCAGTCCCCACTCCCACAAAATCAGAGCCCCTTCTCTGGCAGGGACCCCACGTCTTTCCTCCTGAGATCAGTTACCAGCTATTATAGGGTAACACACTTGCTCTGCTGTGCTCCTAGCTGCCTTCTGCTCTCATTCAGCGTTCATCCATTCATTCATTCATTTAACAAATGTTTATTGGATACTTAGGCACAAGACAGGGGCCTATCTTCCATGGAAGAGCCACTGCTTGAAAGCCTAAGAGGAAACTCTGCCCTAGCCCGTCATCATCTTTCCCGTGATACAATATGTTCTTATACAAATAGCTCTTCTGCCCGGCCTCCCAGCCATGCCCTCACTCCACTCTAGGGCTCCTCTCTGCAAACCATGATGGTAGGATACAGTTCGGAGACATTCAACCCACCTGGACCACTGACGGACCCTCCCCTTGTGGTTGTCAGTGGCCCAGGAGTGGCAGAGCCTCCTACCTTCGCCCTTCATCATTCAGTGGAAGAGAGCATCTCTTCCAGTAGCTTGAAGAAGGAAGAGGGACCTTCTCCCCTTCTCACCCCTCTGCCACCCACAGGCCCCAGCATTGACCCAGAGGCTCAAATGTGGCCAAGGATGGGGGGGTCTTCACTGGTTTAAGCCAAGGGGAGCCCCCTCTAGGACCTGAGAAGTGGTCTCATGGCTGTGGCAGAGGCGTGGTGCTCTGAGGGCAAGTCAGAGATCCATTTTACCCAAAGAAGACAGATCAGCAAGAATGTCCACCCTGACACCATTTCCTTGCTTTTCCAGCTTCTAGAGGCCACCTACATTCCTTGGCTCGTGGCCCCTTCCTACACCTTCAAAGCTAGCCGTGTAGCATCTTCTCTCCTCTCTAACCTCTGTTTCCATCTTCATGTCTTCTTTCTGACTCTGAGCCTCTTGCCTCTCTCTAATAAGGCCCCTTGTGATTATACTGGGCCCATCCAGATAATTCAGGCTAATCTCCGCATCTCAGGATAGTTAAATTTAACCACACCGGCAAAGTCCCTTTTGTCAGATAAGGTAACATTTATAGGTTCTGGGGATTAGGACGTGGACATCTTTGGGGGCCATTATCCTGCCTACTACACTCACATGGATCAAACAAGGGAAGGCCTGAAAGCATCTCACACAGAGCCTGGCACATAATAGGGGTTCAGCTCACGCCACCCATGATTTTTTTTTTTTTTTTTTTTTTTTTGTGGTACGTGGGCCTCTCATTATTGTGGCCTCTCCCATTGCGGAGCACAGGCTCTGGACGCGCAGGCTCGGCGGCCATGGCTCACGGGCCCAGCCGCTCCGTGGCATGTGGGATCTTCCCGGACCGGGGCACGAGCCCGTGTCCCCTACATCGGCAGGCGGACTCTCAACCACTGCGCCACCAGGGAAGCCCCATCCCATGATTATTTTTTTTACGACGACCTTCTGAGAACAGAAATGGCTGGCGAAAGCTTTGTACAGAGCAGGCCCTCGAGCTTAAAGTTTCACTGACAGATTATAGTGGGGGCAGGGCAAAAGACAGCAGCTCTAACGTCTGCTGAGCTGCAAGAGTGAATGACATCCAGTCTGACTTGGACCACAATCTGGCCTTGCGCATGTTGCAGCTGAACCCCTGAATTCAGCCTTGCCCTCCTTGCTGGGCCATAGATGCTGACTGGGGCTCCGCTCAGCACAGGCACCCCTCCAGTGGGCTCCTGCTGGGGGAGGGGCCGGGTTAATGGCATGTGGCCTCAGCCCATCTGGTCAGGCACCAGGTTTGGGTCACAGTTGGGTCACTCTCCTCCCATCACTGCCTCCCCACCTCCCACCAGTGAGCCATCCAACTTTACAGAAAAGAGTGACATGCACTGAGAATTTCCAGCCACCAAGCAGAGGTGGGTACCCCTGGGCTACTGTACTTGGCCTCCAGCACGCCGGGCCTGTTCCCTGCTACCAAGATCGTGGGATGCAGAAAAGTTCTGGGCTCACCAGGAGAGCAGATTTCAAATCAACTTCCTGCTCCCCTCACACATGTGAGGAATGGCATATGTGAAATCCCAGGAACATGCATCTGAAGCCATTTTCTGGATCATTCTGATACAGAAGGTCCTTAGACCATACTTGGGTCTCGAACTTGCCCTGGCTCTGCCATCTGAGTGACCTTAGACAATGAACTTCACCTAGTGGAGTCTAATTTCTTCAGGAACAATCAGAGGGGTTAGAGGGGACCTCCAGGGCCCATCCAGGCTGGCAACTTATTTCTGTACCTTCAGTTCTTTTAGCAAACTCAACTTCTGGTTATTGTCCCAGAACTTCTGACTTTTGGTCTTCTACCTAAAATGTTTCTGGAATTTTCTGTCAGCTCCTTTGGGGAAGGAAGTGTGCAGGGGGAGGAATTGTTGAGATCTAGTATTTCTGTACATTAGGAGGGACATGGTGAAGGTTATAGACTAGAGAAGAAGAGGAATATATGAGCGTGTGCATGTGTGTGTATGTTTTGACTGCCTATGTACTCATGAGGAAAGTATACAAGTGTCTTGCCTGCTGCTAGGTCACAGAGTTGCAGAATATTAGGACTAATGAGATATATAGATTACAAAGTCTAGCTCCATTGTTTTGCTGGTGGGTAAGTTGAGGCTCAGGGAGGGAATGTGAGTTGCTGCTTGGAGTCACTTAAGTGGCTAGAGTAGTAGTTTCCCAACCTTGATTGTTACAAGTACCTGGAAGAGCTTTTAAGAAATATACATCTTTGGGCTCCATGCTTAAGAGGTTCTAATTCCATTGTTTCAGGGTGGGAACTGGGCCCAGAATTTTTTTTTAGCTTCCTGCTGACTCAAATGGGCAACCAGGGCTGAGAATCACTGACAAAGAGGATGGAGCCCATGCCCCTTACACTGAAGGGCCATCATGGCTCCTCCTGGGCCTGGTGGTGGAGGCATCTTAAACTCTTGAGCTGCATGTAGAGGCTTCCAATCCCCCCACCTCCACCCAGAAGAGCCTGGCTCCCAGGAGTCCAATGGGAATGTCAGGCTGCTCCAAGATGCCTGGAGAAAGGTAATTAAAATGCCTCACTGGCCAGTTTTCTGTTCACCTGGAAGGGGGTTTCAAAGGCCGATACCCATCTGGGAATGTGAACATAAGAGGCTCTGCCCTAATCAGAAGTGAGCTCCCCAGGGCCTGGGGGATGGAGGGAGGTGGGAACAAGGGGCCCATGAGCAGAGATGGGACAGTATTTGAAGGAGCCTTCCTCCCATTCTGGTGCCCCCAGGAGAGGTGCGGGGGTGCGGCGAGGGGATAATAACCTGTTTGCTAAGTCCCTATCCCAGGAATATTAATCCATCTCCTCTTCTTCCTTCTTTTGGGACAAACACATAGCCTGTGGCCTGTGCTTTTTCATTTATGTTAAACTTTTCAGTGGCAGAAAGAACTCTCAAAGCAACAGACCTTCCATTCTCTTGGGCTGTGCGTGAAATCAAACCTGGAACAGCCATCCCCTGTGTCCCTCTCTGCTGCCCTGCCCGTTGTCTTTCCCTTCTCTAATTTGTTTTGTTTCTTCTCACATCCCCACTCCTGGGCTCGTCTGGACAGCCGTACATGTTGTGCACGGCACAATTCCCCCCCGCACCGCAACCCCTACTATATTTTCTCTACCATCCCTTTTCAGTACCTCTCACTCCATAGATCCCTTCTTCTTCCTTCATTTCCTGCAAGTTCCTCTTTCCCAACTGCCTCAAGAGGGAAGCCTGGCCTTTCCAGGGCCTGACCCACATCCATCACACTTGGCAGAGTGGAGCAGGGCCAAGGCCAGGCGTCTACTGCTTAAGAGAGTCAAGGGGCCTCCTTTCCCAGGGGGCTGCCCCCAACAGCTGACAAAACCTAGACTCTCTTGCTCATCCCCAATTTGCTTTGCCAGATGTAAATTGTTCTCGAGGTTCACCAAAAGGCCATCGAAGCTGTTTCATAAATAAGCATCGCGCCTACCTTTGTGTTTTCCCTTTAACCTGGCAGCCTCCCCGCTCCCTAAGCACGGTTTTCCTGGAACTACATAAGTACATCCTTCCAGCACCCTGCACACTTCACCACCTCAAGCACTTTTTAAAAAGTTAACTTGTTTCATTTCCATAACAACGCCCTGATATAGGTACTGACCAATGTTACAAACCAAACCAAACCAAACCAACCCCCCAGGTTTGGGTCACGTGCCTGTGGCAGAGCTGGATTTGAACCAAAGGCTGCTGGTCCCAAAGCCTGTGTCCTTAGTCACTATACCCTAAGGTCCTTGCTCCCCCTGAGCTGCCCCAGCCTTTCCTCACACCTTCCCTGTGCCCCTTAATGCCTCATGGCTCGTTTTTCTGGCCTCACCCCTCAGATCTGGTTGGTCAACTGGGGTGCTTTGCTGTCTTCTTCACCCCATCTCACATTTGTCCTCCTAGACAAAAATATTGCTTCAAGTCACTCTCAATATAATACTCTGCCCAACCCAGCCCAGCCAGGGGGATTCGGCACTAAGACATATGCCCACGGCGCTGGCAATCTGGCTCGGTGTGCCCCACATCTCACAGGCAGGACCCAAACACATAACATTGCCCCCTCTCCCCCAGCCCCTGACCATCACCTTCACTGAGTTCTCCAGCACAGACTGGCCAGAGGCCCACAACGTCCCCTCTGGCTTGAGCCCTGCCCTAATGAAACAGGACAACAAAGGCATCATCATTAAAAACCATCGCGCAAGGCCCCAGCGGCTACCTGCGTCCTCTCCATCCCCAGCCTCAACCCTCCTCCCTCGCTTCCGCCAGCCCTCAGGGACCAAGGTGGGGAAATTGTCCCGTAATCGCATTTTGCATGCACGTGCACACGATCACGAGGCACTTCTCTCATCTGGTTATCTTTGGAAACACTGGGAGGGAAGGGGATATTAAAGAAATCCTCCTCTGCTTCCATCTTGAAGAAAAAAAAGGCTGAACATTTTGATTCACTACCTTATCTTTAAAGAAACCGGACATGGAAAAGGCAAGGGAGATAAGATCTATGACTTCTGATTCAGCTTGTTCTCTGAAGTTGTTTCAAGCCTTACCGTCCCCCCCGACTGGCCCCTTCATTTCCTGTTTTCAATATATAATGGCAAGGAATACGCAACAGCCCAGAGCTCTGTGAGCCTGGGGGTCAGCGCAGGAAGCCGGCCAGGGAGGAAGCTTTTAAAATCCAACCTGGAATCTGGCCGTAACTCAGGAGAACATCTTCTTAATTCGGATTTCATTCTTACTTAACTTTGCGGTCAGCAGCTCTGGATGGCTTGTGGTCTCAGAACAGCTGCTGGTTTGAAATAGCGTAAATGCAATTTGAAAACTCACAAGGTTTCACATGAAAATGAAAAGAAAAACTTTTGCATTTCGTAACAGGAATGCTTGACAACCTCTTTCAAGATGCTCCAAATGCCTCCCAGACGTTTTTGCGTCAGCTCTTGCCGCCTCCCACAGTGGAGGCCAAGGAACCGGTACCATCTGAATCATTGGATGGAGGGGAAAACAGAGACACCCACTAGTTTCTGCTTACACAGCAAGTCGGCCCAACATTGTGACAGGTGTTTTCCTGGGTCCCAGCCAGCTTAGGGTGGAGTGCGTGCGTGTGTGTGTGTGTGTGTGTGTGTGTGTGTAACATGGGTCACAATTACAACGTCAAGAGCGAGGAAAACCAACTACCTTTGGCTCTGGCCACCTGCCATAGAGGTGCACTCCCTGGAATCCTGGTCTCCACTTCCTCTCTTACATCACTAGAGCATCCTTGGGTGGGCTTTTGTTGGTTGCCATAGTAATACCGCCAGCCACTCTCTTGCCAGTCAGGGCAGGCGTCCCCCGAAGGGGGCAGCACACAGAGACGCTTCCATCTGCCAGGCTCCTCCACTATCTGAGGGGCTGAGCACACGGTGTTTCCACGGCACACTGAACTTCCTGGAGCACTAAGCTCAGCCTCTCTCAGCTGGGCTTTCCCTTCCTGATTCCTGTCCCTGCTACTTCCCAAAGGCCAGAGGCCTGACCACACGCGCGTGGACCTCGGGCTAGGGAGCAGACCTGCCACCTGCTGCTGAGAGGCGGCCCCTCTGGTGTGGGTCTGGAGCCCCCGCTCAGGGCCCCCTGCCTGCAGGCCAATCTGGGCAGGTGCTGCCTGTTTTGGGGGCTGTCAGAGTCTCGCCCGTATTGACTTTAGTGAATGCCACCCAACTTTCAAGCACCAACTCCTTCATTCCTTTATCTCAGGTCTTTCTGAAGCCTAGAAGTGTACTTTGCGTGCTGCAGCTGGCAGTCAGCGGTTCCAGAGAATTAACACCCCTCCCAATACCCCAGAGCAACCCTCAAGCATTGAACAACAGGACTGGGCGTATAAATGCCCCAGCTCCCTGCCCTCGGTGGGACAACTCTGGGGCACGTGTTCTACATGGACTCACAGTGTCCCCACAGTGGCAACTGGCTGAATGATGTGCTATCTCACTTCCCCACTCTCCCTACTAGTGTGTTTGGGGCTCATCTCCGAAATTAACTGTTTGCACTTGAATCCGTACCTCAGTTCTGCTTCTGGGGACCCAAACGGAGTCAGGGGAAGAACTTCTCTCTTACCCCAGCCACTGATGGGGCTGTCACTTCTAAACGGAACACAAAGGTTTCTGAAAACTCTCCATGCCCAGGGGCTAAGGCTGGGGGCTCCTCTGATGTCTTTCTAGGCCTTTTCCCTCTCCCTTTTCATGATTCCATGATTTTCAAAGACTTGTCCCCCTTCCTCCATCCTTAGCTGTAAGATACCATAGGCCTGATAAGATGGACTTGTTTTATATTTTACAGATGACAAAACTATAGATCAGAAGGGTGAGAGATTTACCCAAATTCACTTGATTCGTAAGTGACAAAGCAGGAACCCAAATCCAAGCATTTGGATTTACAGTCCGAGGCACTTTTCAAGTACACCTGTGCATGGAAACTTGGCTCACGGGCCTTTGTTCTGAACTCTCCTTCTTTCTCATTACAACAAAGAGTCGGGTCCCAAAAGTAGTGTCCTCAAAGGGGACTGGCAGGATGTGTCATTTAATCAGTGCATGGTGACTGCACTCTCTCACAGAGCCAGACACGTTTGTAGATGAACACCTCTGGGGACTGGAGCCCCAGTAGGGCGATCGCAAAGATCTAAGAACCTGCCTTTCTCAAGGCAGGGAGAAGTGGCTACATGGATAGGGCTCAGCTGCTAGTATGGCAGAGGATCTAGGGGCAGAGGGGACAGCCCCTGACCGGGCAGCACTGCTCCCTTGGCCTAGAACGCTGTTCCTCCAGACATCCACATGGCTCAGCCCCTCAAAGATTCCCACATTGCTTCAGGAATTTGTTCAAGTACCACCCTCAGACAGAGCTTCCCTGACCACTGTCTGAAATAGACCCTCCTGCCCATGAACACCTTTACCTTGCTTTCTTTTCCCGATGTCGTGTAATATGTTTGTTTCTTGCTGCCCCCTTTAGCCCCACCACTAGGATGTGAGTTCCATGAAGACAGAGACTTTTTTTCCTGTTTTGTCCGGCCCTCTATTCCCAGTACCTAGAACAGTGCCAGTGTATTCTAGAGGCCCAATACATCCTTGTTGAGATGAATTAATGAGTCACTGAAAGGAGATAGGACAGGTTAGTTACCTTGGCCTGGGGAACACATAAAGCCAAGTGGGGCAGAGGCAAGATGGGTCCCAAGCCAGTGCAACTCCATGGCCTCTGGCCCGTTTCTCTACCCCGCACCGGGTTCATTCAATCTCCAAGTAACACGGGACTCCTAAAGCAGTAAACAAGGAGAAGAGAGATGGCTTCTCGGTGGAGATAGGACACCCTGCCCTCGCTCCCTCCCTCCCTGGCCGCTTCTTCCCCCTGTCTTATCCCAAGGAGCTCCTTAGGAAAAAAGCCCTCCCTAGTCTCTCCCCAGAAACTGTGCTCCGAACACTCGGAAGCACAATCAACTATAATTAAACGTAAATCCAGCTCAAGCTCTTCAAAATAGGATCTAATTTAATTGGTGCATTTAATCTATCGCTGTCACTCCACGCCAGCCTGGGGAGAACGTCATCATAGCGGTAGGTGGTGAGAGACTTAAGCGGCCCCTCGGCAGGGTCTCCCTGCCGCCCCAGGCCTCACGAGCAGCTGGGAAGGGACAGGCAGTGGCAAGTCTGCAAAAGGGAGAGTCCACAAAAGCCGAGGACCACATGGCCGCCAACCGGAACTTGGGCGTGGTTGCCATGGGCCTCTGTCCTGTCACACTCCCCTATAGGCCTCGGTAGGGGGTCCAGGCGTGGGAGGGAGACTCTCCTTCCAGTACCTCTCCTCAGAAACAAGTCTTAGGGAGTTTGGTGAAGAAACCCGGGAGAATTAAGCTCATATTCAAAAGCCTGGCAATTGGGGTGTGAGCTGCTGCTGGCGGTCACTCTATCTCTAATTTGTGACAGCTTTAGTTCCCGACCTAATTCAGAAAGAAAATAAAAGTCTCATCTTTTTGGAATAACGTGACACAAAACGCATATTGCTCCGACAGTCATAAAGCCCTGTGGTTAAGAATATTGGCTTAAAAGTCATCTAGAAGTGAGTTCCTGTCCTGTATAAACCACTTACTTACTAGTGAATTTTGGAATGTTTTGGAATCCCCTGAGCCTTAGTTTCCTCATCTGCAAAGTGGGCGGAATAGTATCTACTTCCTATTTCTGTGCTGAGCTTAAGGGCCATGCCTGGGGCCAGCAGAAGCTCCACCCACATGCCTGGGGCCCACCCCGGAGGTGAACTGCAGTCAGCTCCTATCAGCTTGTGGCTTCCTGCATCTTTCTGCCTGAGCTTGTTCTTTGGCCCTGCAGGACCTCCACCAGTGAAAGATGGGAGTTGACGCATAAAAAACCCCAGCTTTGGCACCCAGGCATGCGCTACACAATCTCTCAGAGGCCTCCGGAGGTACTGAGCCCGGTCGCCTGCCCACGGTAACACACTCGTTCACCCACCCCGTCCCCACTGGCTTTCCTCCCTTGCCTCTCTCACTGCTCCACCCTTCACCATGCCTCCTAGATCACCTCCCAAATGAGTGATTGCACCCAAATCCTTGTCTCGGGGTCTGCTTGGGGGCAAATCCAAGCCCAGACGTTGGCATGACTCAAACACTTAATAAATGGTACCATGTTCCTCTCGTGGTTTCTGGAAATTTGAAATTCATTTGTGGATCTCTATGCCTACATTTTGTGTATGCTTAATTTTTAAAGAATTCCTTTGAGGCCCTCCAGGAAGGACTTCTATCCCTGTGGGCTCATGTCAGCCCTATCCTCTGTAGTCCTAGGGAGGATTGCCGAGTTGATGGTCTCAACGTCCCCAAGACTCCTTGGACCCGCATACGAAGATTGACTTGGGGAGAGGTGGTCACACCAACGCCATGTAAGCATGGTGGGCGGAGGGTTATGAATTGAACTGTGTCCCCTCCAAAAGGTACATCCTAACCCCCAGTACCTCAGAATGTGGTCTTATTTGGAAATGGGGCCTTTGCAGACAATGAAGTTAAGATGAGATCATTGAGGTGAGGTCCAATCCACGGTGACTGGTGTCCTTATAAAAAAGGAGAATTTGGACCCAGTGGTAGACACACCCAGGGAGAACACCATGTAAAGATTGGAATCACGCAGCCACCACCAAGGCACCATCAAGAACTGGGAGAGAGGCCTGGAGCACATACTTCCCTTGTGGCTCCAAAAGGAGCATGGCCCTGCCACACCTTGATTTTGGACTTCTCACCTCCAGAGCTCTGAGACAACACCTTCGTGGTGTTTAAGGCACTCGGTCTGTGGTGCTTTGTTACTGCAGCCCTACCAGACTAACACGGAGGGATTAACTCTGTGTACTGCCTGTGTGTGTGGCAGCAGGCATTGTGTGTGTCTAGCAGGTGGGTTTCCACGAAGCTGGCCTCTTTCTGTGTGATCCTACGGACTCCTAGATAACATCAGTCCTTGGCACTTGTAGCCTGGGCGAAGCTTTTCTCCAGGGCTCTCCCGTACTCTTTTTCCTCAGCCCTTTGTCCCCAGAGTTGTGCTGCCTCCTTTCCCTTCCTGTTACCCTATGGCTAACAGGACTCCAACCTGGCTCCATGGAGATCTATGGTGGCTCCTGTCTGCAAGGTTCTTTCTCTCAAAGATTCATTCAGGTTTTGCCCTCAACACTCCATCGAACACTAAAGTTAGGCAGATAACGGACAAAGCCTTACCCGTCTCAGGTGCCTATGCTCATTAGAAAGAGATCGGCACTCAAAAAATGACCCTCTAGTGGCAGGAATTTCAGCCCAGTGTCTTCAGATCGCTCCCCACCTCCACCAGAGTGCCATGGCGTCCTCAAACTCCATGGTCTCAACGCTGACACCACGTGCTGTCATCTCTGGCCTGGCCAATGGCAGGGACCTCCTGGGCTGGATGTCCTGTTTGCTTCTCCAGATCCACCCTTTGTGCTTCTCCACCCTGCTCTGAGCCCCGAAAGGCTGACCTTTGTGGGATGCATTAACCGGGCACCCTGCCACCTGGCTTCTGGTTGGATTTGACCAACGAGCGTCTCTGGCAGGAGTTAAGAGAGTGGGCGGGCAGAGAGGCTGGAGGATTTGTTCCCCTGGCTCCCTCATCCTTCCTGCCGCGATGAGGTTGGCCGTGGCTGCTTTCCTCTACCTAAGCCCCTAGCCCCTGTTGAGCGGCCCTCTTCTGAGCCATAGGACTCTCCGGTGTCTGGGAACTCTTCCCCTCCTTTTGAGAATGCCATCTGTTTCCTGGCCAGAGTCTGACTGACACGTGTCCTAATCATGATCCTTGGGCTCCAGTTTCACCTGTCACCATCTAACCCACCCTCCAAGCCGCTCTCTGAGTGAGCTTTCTTTTTTTTTTTTTAACATCTTTATTGTAGTATAATTGCTTTACAATGGTGTGTTAGTTTCTGCTTTATAACAAAATGAATCAGGTATACATATACATATGCTCCCATACCTCTTCCCTCTTGCATCTCCCTCCCTCCCACCCTCCCTATCCCACCCCTCTAGGTGGTCACAAAGCACCGAGCTGATCTCCCTGTGCCATGCGGCTGCTTCCCATTACATGTCTATTTTACGCTTGGTAGTGTAGATATGTCCATGCCACTCTCTCACTTTGTCACAGCTTACCCTTTCCCCTCCCCATATCCTCAAGTCCATTCTCTAGTAGGTCTGTGTCTTTATTCCTGTCTTACCCCTAGGTTCTTCATGACATTATTTTTTTTCTTAGATTCCATATATATGTGTTAGCATACGGTATTTGTCTTTCTCTTTCTGACTTACTTCACTCTGTATGACAGACTCTAGGTCCATCCACCTCACTACAAATAACTCAATTTCGTTTCTTTTTATGGCTGAGTAATATTCCATTGTATATATGGGCCACATCTTCTCAGAACCTGTCACTATTTAAACACTGATGGGCCCGCACTGCCTCCTGGGGGCTGCAATGCAAATGTCTCCGTCTGGCATATTCAAGCTCCTGCATGATCTGGCCCCAGCCTGCAGTCTGGCCAGATCGCATCCTGCTCCCTGTAAAGCAGCCAAAGCTTTGGCCACGCCAGGCGCTCTGAGCGTCACTGCACATCGCCTTGCACGCTCGGGGCTTTGCCCCCTGTGCTTCCTGAAGTTCATTGCTCCTCCTTCTGTGCCTGAGGGACAAGCATCCTTCAGGTCTCGGCCCAGAGATCACGTGCTCCTGGAAGATGTCACTCCTCTTCCACGTGTCCCAGCCCAGGGCAAATCACGTGCCCCCTTGCGGTTTGTGTAGAGCTCTGAGCCAGCTAATGGTTGGATTGTTGGCCTGTTTGCCTTTCCCATAAGGCGACGAGTTCTTTGAAGGCAGAGGTGCCCTGCCTAATGCATCTCTCCATCCGTAGCAGACGCCGTTGATGCCCTGTCCTGTATCGCCTTGACCCACCTGAGTTACCTGCAGCCGTGATGGGCAACTTCCAAGCACCCTGACAATTTCCTACCTCAAGAGCCTGCCTCTCTCGGCTTCTGGGCCGCAGGGATTCCCCAGCGCCTTAGAAGCTTGCTCTGCTGCAAGTAGGCACAAGCCGGAAGTGCAGGGGCGTTAATGCCCCTGGGGCCAACGGAGTTAACAGCCCTGGGGATAAGAGTTGGTGGATTGATGCCCCAGGCTTCCCGGCCTCCAGAGAGAGGATTCCCAGCAGGTTCTACATGGTGCCTCAGAGAGTCTTCAGGGAGGTTGTGCCCCAGTTGCCCACAGCAGCAACTTGCTCATTAAAGCACCCGTCATTGGCTCGTCTTCCTTTCCCATCTCACTTTTCTCATTGCCTCACTTGTGCCTCCTAGGTATTCTCCTGAAAAAACTATCTACATATTAAACCTTGTCTTAGGGTCTGCTCTGGGGGGAACCCCAACTAAGCAGGGACCTCAACAGCCACTCGGTGCCCTGCACGTAGTAAGTGCCCAATAAATGTCACAGGAATGAGTGATCAAGGACGCAGGACCCACTGGTCCAATTTGGCTGCGTGGGGACCACGCTGGGATTCAAGAACTGTGTTGTTCTGAGCTGTCAGGTGCCCTCCTAGCTGGGAAGATGCCACCCACATCTTTGGGGGCAGCCTGAGCCTTCTCCCAAGTGAGCTGCCTGCCGGGGAGACTAGTGCAGACAGGCAGTTCTGATTATGTATGCAAATGCAGGTCTGGCCCCGCAGCTTATGTAAGAGCCACATAGCTCAGCTAAGTCACCCTGGAGAAACAATCTTACAAAGAATACTAAAGAGCATCCAAGTGTGAAGAATGAAACACACGTGAGTTTTCTTTTTTAAAAAATGGAAATCAAGTTGTACTTTCATCTCGGCTTTCTCACAAGTCAGCAGCCCCCAAGTAAGCCTAAAAAGCAAAAGACTTTATCCAAGATTTCTGACCTGGGTTCAGACCAACCATCACCTTCATTAGAGCAAGCCTCACAGAATATTATAAGCCCCAAGGGCATGAGATGGAGGCAGGCTGGTGGAGTCTGGGTCTCGTCTTTACCTTCACAGAGCTCACATGAAACCCAGGCACGGTTTTAGCCAAGGAGACCGCCAAGACAACCACAGGCTTGGAAATGAGGACCACAGGGGCACGAGATGGCATTACAGGCAGTAAGAACAGCAGGTGCAAAATCACGCGGTGTAGTTGAAGGAACCGCAATTCACCTGGCTACTGTGGGTGGCGTAAGTGATGGAGGGAAAAGAAATAAGAGTGGGGGGAGTAAACGGGCCGATCATAAAAGGTCCTGTGTGTCTTGCAGGGAACGTCCCCAAGGGATCCATGAAGGTGGGAAAAGGAGGTCAGTTTGAAGATTTCTGCAGCAGTCCACGTGAGTGCTGAAACCAAGGAGGCTGCACAGGGATAAAATGGGCAGAGAAGGATTTAAGAGGTTTGAAGGAGGTATGATGGAAAGGACTGAATAGGAGCAGTTGGAAAAGTCAGGGGGCTCTGACTCCGAGGTTTTTACTTTGTGTGACTAGGTAGGAAATGAAGCCTTCCCCTGAGGCAGTATATCCAAGAGACAGAAATGTCAGAGGCTATTTTGGTGGTGGTGGGAAGATGGGCTGGTGGGCTCATTTGAGATTCAGTGGATTCAAAACACAGGTGGGGACCTCCAGATGGAGATATCCTGTGGGCAGTTGGCTGGATGATCTCAAAGAAGGCATGGATTTTGCAATCATCAGCTGGTAGATGGTAATTGAAGCCACGTGAGCAGGTGAATTCATCCAAGGCAAGTGAGCTGAGGGCGAAACAAAGGCGGTTGAAGACAAATTCCAGGAAAAAGAAGCATCAAGGGAGTGAGCCGCATAAGAGGAGTCTGCAGAGGAGATGGTGGAATAGTCAAAGATGCCAGAGGAGAACCGGAAATGATGGAAGGGAAGTCAAGGTTGCTTCCATAAGTTGGCCAATGGTATCAGATTCTGCAGAGAAGTCGAGAAAAGTGAAGACAATACTAGTCTCCGCACCTTCCTACCATCTCAGCGAGGTCTTGACTTGGTGCTTGGAGCTCCATGTGTACCTGTCAATTGTTGGGGAGAGGAGGGTTTATTGACCAGTTTACGGGCTACCCAGGCCCTTTGTCTGCTCTCCTTTGAGTCATTTCACAGTTTATCAGCCCTTCAACCAAAGGCTGGAAAAGGGAAATAAGCTTTCCCCAGTCAATTTTATGACATAATCTATCAGATCTTTGGAAAGATTTAGCAGAGGAATAATTTGAAATGATTAGTTGGTTTCTGTTTGTTGCTGTTTGTTGGATTATCTATGAATTTCATTGTTCAAGCTAGGGTTGGTGGTCTTTCTTCGAGCTAGCCGTCCCCTTTCACTAAATACACAAAAGAATATCACATGGGAAAAAGAAAGACTTTTTTTAATCTAGTAGAGAAAAGCAGAAGGAAATAGAAGTGTATATTTAGCCAGCCTCTAGGGGAAGGAGAACTTTCTACATGTTGAAATGACAGAACAAACCAGAAAGGAAAAAGATCGACCAGCTTAACTTCAGAGTTAAAAATATTTGTTTATATATAAATCACAAACATGCATACAACGTTTATAAAATACTTGTAGCAAGGTTCTTTCTTGTGGAGAGATCAGAAAATGTGGGACAAGGAAGATGCCCAGTTGCTAATATTTCAGTGGGCAAAGAGAATATTTCAGTGGGCAAAGAGCATGAGATAACTCACCAAAGAGAAAACACGACTAGTTCACCAACGTTTAGAAGAATGCCATGCCTCATTAGGAAGGAAATAATTGCAAATTAAAATAATGAGGTGCCATTTTCCTGCAATAAAATTACCTAAAATCTTACCTAGTGCTGTGGAGTGTGTAGGACGATTGTTGCTGATGACAACGTTGATTAATGCAACTGTGTTGGGAAGGTATTTGGTAAATATGAATTAAGAGCCATAAAAATGTTCATATGCCTAGACCCAGCAATTCCACTCCTACTCACAGGAATCTAGTCTAAGGAAATGATCATAAACACGATGTGTACGGGAAAAACACCGTATGCTCGGGAATGCTATAGCAGCAGAATCGCAAACACCAGTATCTAAACCTTCAGCTACAAGGGGCTGATAGAATAAATCGTGGTGCATTTACCAGATGAAACATTATGGATCCATTAAAAATGATGGCTGGGAAGACTGGCTAGCTCCATGGGCAAAGGAACGTCGCATAATGTTAACTGGAAAGAGGAGGAAATTTTGCTTAAAGCAGTATATGATAATTACATAGATTCCTACTCACACACACACACATAAATTAAAACATGTAAAAACGCAAGATGAAAATCCACCCAAACACTGTGTCACAGTGTTGCTTTGTGGATGATTTTTCTTCTTTTTCCAAGTTGTCCATGTACCGTAATGATTATAAGCGTGCATTTGGGGCATCAGGTAATCTTGGGTTCAAATCCTAGTTTTTTTGCTTACTGTGTCATCTTGGGAAAGTTATTAAAGCTTTAAGTTTCCTCCTCTGCAAATTGAGAATTTTAACATCTACCTCAGAGGAATGTTATGAGAATTAAACAGAATATAAGAAAAGTGCTTGTCATTGTACCCAGCACATAGAAAGCTATCAATAAGTGGCAGATTTTCTGATTGTAGTTACTATAATTTAATAAAGCAGAGGACTCAACATTTTAGAGACCTGCTGAATGCCCTAGACTGGGAAGTATCCCATGGATCCAAACAACACTGTTTTTTCTTTCCTGCCTTCCTTTCTTCACAGACAATCACCAAGAGAGATTGTCAAAGAGTTAATTTTAGAAGGAAAAAAAAAAGTTTGCTTTGCTTAATGAATGTGAACTTCCTCATTTTTCTGGTTTGTTTTTCTTTCAAGTTGTTTTTATATCAACACCACCCGGGCAGGATGTGCCAGGTGACGAGACTGTGGGAAATTTCACACACTGAGATACCAGATCTCAGGGGTGCTGAGGGGCTGGCTCACCCCCACCTGCTCAGGATTTCTGGGTGTCCCAGACCTGGGGGACCTCTTTACTCTCCTTCCCACTCTTGAAGGACAGGGGGACTTTCTCCCCCTGCTGAGTACTAGTAGCCATTAGAGATTTTTGGAGGATGCTCTAACCAGAAACCCCAGTTAACACAGGGCTCAGAGAACCTGAGTGTGTGTGTGTGTGTGTGTGTGTGTGTGTGTGTGTGTGTGTGTGTGTGTGTTTGGGAGGGTGGGCCTTCATGAGGAAGGTGAGTTAGGAAGTAGATGAAGGCAGAACCCTACAGGGTAGTCAAGAGCTGTAGTGAAGTATATTAAGTGGTCATCTTTTCTCTGACCAAGACCTGATGTACGTGGAAAGCCCTGAGCTCAGGAATCACCTTCCCTGACCACTGTTTCCTAGCCTCTCACTCTTTCATTCCCTTTATCTAATCCTCCTGGGTCCACCAGGCCTCCAGGCTACCCGCCTCCACGCCTCACTCCCTCGCATTCCTCAGTAAACACCCTCCCCTCCTTCCTCTCAGACTGGCCTGAGCTCCACCGGTGATCATTAGCTTGGGGGCCTTATCAGTAGTCTCAGGACCCTCCCCGCTGGTCTTCCCACTGGACCGGAGCACCTGGGTCAATCCAAACGACCACATCCCCCTCTCTGATACCAGTTGGGGAAAATCTCACCACAGTGTCCCAGAAGGAGATTACGCAGTGATCTTATCCCACCTCAGTGGAACTATTGACAAGGGCGGCCCTCTCTTACCCAGCCTAGGATCCCCCATATCCCCCGCCCCACGGTCCTTCCCCCCGCCCACTTCCATCCATTCAGTCTGCTGCTTCCTTTTCTACTCTTCTTAAGCTCACGACCCCACCTTCTGCTCTCCCAGTCTAGTTAGTTGCCCTGATACCCTAACTCAAAGAAAAAACAGAGGCAAGTTGAGGCATAAGTTCTCTAGATTCCATCCTCCTTGCCTTCAGATTTTACCTTTTCCTGTTTTTCATCGGTCTCTGAAGAAAAGTATCCCCTTTCCCCACCAAGAATAACCCCTTTTTCCTTGTGCAGGATAGCACCGCCCCGTCCTGATTCTTAGCTTTCTGGAGTTAATGAGCAGTGAGCAACTCGCTCTGTGCCAGCCGCAGTTGCAATATTTGAGCTTCTATTAATATTTATAACAACTCTGAAAGGTGTGCTCTATTACTACCTTCATTTTAAAGGTGAGGAAACTGAGGTGCAAAGAGGAGAAGTAATTTTCTCCAGGTCACCCAGGAATGATCAGCTGAGTGGGGATTTGAACCCAGGTTCGCTGACTCCAAGGCATTGTCTCAGCAACTGCACGGTGCCCTCTCTCTTGGTTTTCTCAGGGAACTTATTCCATCATCCAACTTATTCCTCTAATCTCTTCACTCTCTCCCTCTCTACACATTCAAGCTATCTCTCTGCCTGAAAGAAACATTTTCTTCCTCCTCTAGGCTCTCTGCGTCCTTCCAGTACCAAATTACCCACAAAATATGCAACACGCTCCGCTCTCCCCACTTCCCGATTGCTGCCTACTCTGTACCCTCTCAGTCTCCTCCTTCCCCCATCACGCCCAGAAACCTGAAGACCCCGTGGCAGGTTATCTTTCCGCCACAAGAGCTCCATCCCACGTGCTCTTCTTCTCATGTCACATTGACGCTCCTTTCATCAAGAGATGGGCTTCCTGTTCCCTCCCCTGGAATCCGAGCAGGTCTGTGACTATGGTAGACTGACTTTATGTGACTTTGGAAGCTAGGTTATAAAAGGGGATACAGCTTCCACCTAGTCCTCTTGAGATGTTCACTCTTGGGATCCAGCCACCATGCTGTGAGGAAGACCAGCAGCCACATGGAGAGGCCACGTGGAGGTGCTCTGGCTGATAGCCCCCCTAAGGTCCCAGCCAACTGCCAGCATCACCCACCAGACAGGTGAGTGGAGATGCATCCAGATGCTTGCAGCCCATAGCCTTAGAGTCTTCCTGGTGAGGCCCTGACACTGTGGGGCAGAGACAAGCCACCTCCTCTGAGCCTTGTTCTAAACAATGAGGGACAATGAAGTAATGGTTGTTTTAAGGCACTGTTTTGGGCTCATTTGTTATGCAGCAGTAGTCACTGGGATAGAGCCCCAACCACTAGCAAGACGAATGGTATCTGCACGGTAGTCTTCCCTCCAGATTTGTCTTTAGCGTGTGACCTGGGCCTTTCCTTTCTCCTCAAATGCCCCTCTTCAATGCCTAGCAGAGACTTAGAAGACACAACTAGATGCAGAGTGGGATCATAGACCGGATCCGGGGACAAGAAAAAAAAAATGACATGAGTGGAAAAACTGGTGAGCTTTGAATGAAGTCTGTAATTTAGTCAATAGTATCGTACCGACGTTAATTTTCTGATTTTTCTAAGTGTGCTATGGTTATGTAAGTCATTACAATTATGGAAAGCTCGGTGAAGGGAATATGACTTTCAGTAAGTCTAAAATTATTTCAAAATAGAAAGTTAAATAATAACAAGACTAGCACACAACATAATGACCATGTTTATGAAAAACTCGCCTCACTTGGCACCTGGGACTCCAGTTTCCTCGTTTTCCCCTTTCTCTGATTACTCTTTTTCATTCTCCATTGGCAAGTGTTCACTGTTGCACACGCTAGGGGCTGATGCTACCCAGCATTCTACTTTGTCCTCCTTCTCTTTCTACGCAGCCCTAATGCTCACAGCCACACCCACGACCCGAAAGGCACCTCTCCTCTGCTCTGAACTGAACACTCACTGCCTCTGGTATTCCAGGTCCACCTGGGCACCACTCAGGCAAGATACAGTCGATTACTTCTCTCCTCCTCTGGCTGTACCATCTGGTCCTTCCTGCTCATGTCCCCATCTCAGCAAGCGACCTCACCATCAGCTCTGTGGCTCCTGGTGGAAACCTCAACTCCACTAATGCAAATGACCCAACCACCTAAATTGTTTTCAAATTTTGTCATCTCCTCTCTACTCCCACAGCCCGATACCTGTCACCTCTTATCTAGAATAATGCAATCATCTTCTAACTGGTTTTCCTGCCTCTTGTCTCTTCCCTCTGTCTCAGCTTAATGACTGTCACCAGAGATTATTCTGTAGCACAAATCATGGTCCTGGCACTTTGATGACTTTGGCTTTGGGGAATGAAGTTTGACCTCCATAATATGAGATGCAAAGTCCTTCTCAACACTGGTCCCAGGGAGCCTCTCCAATCTCATCTACCAGCCTTTTCCCCATCCTCGCCCTCTTAAGTCCCAGATGCTTACAACCACTCCCCAAGCTTGAGGCTCCCTGCAAGCCTTTGATCAGATTAGTCCCTCCACCTGGAATGCATTGTGAAATCCAAGCTGTCTTCTAGACCCAATTCAAATGCCCTCTCTTCTGAGAATCCTTCTCTGATGCTACCGGGCAGCTTTAATCACGAAAATTCTTCCTGTTCTTTTTCTCTAGTAAAGCGTTTATCAAATGCTATTATTTTTGTATCTGAAAATGTGAAGGTCCAGAGGACATAAACTGGAACTTCCGTATGTTTTGATCCCAAGAGCACAACCTCATAACCTTCCTGCATGTTAATCTTCACGTCACAGTCAGCTCCCTGGGAAACTGAACCTTTGACACCCCACATTTACAAATCAAGAAACTGAAGTTCAGAGAGGTTATGCAGTTGTCTGAAGGCCACAGCATTAGCAGGTGATAAAACTGAGGCATGAGCCCAGGCAGTCTGGCTCCAGAATCCATACTTTTAACTACATAATCCTGTCTGGTGGATAGCTGAGTGCCAGCCCTTTCTAGGATGGAATGTGACCTCGAGAAGGTTGCAACCTGGACCCTCCCCTCCTGCCTCCCTGCAAGGCTGTTAGAGGGTGAGCAAAATGGATTTCCTCAGGGGTCCACCAGGGTTCTGTTTTCCTGAAAGGCAGCCTGCAGGACCACCTATGGATGCTCCCCCAACACCTGCAGCCCAAGTGGCTGTTTACAGGCCAGCAGTTATGAAGACAGCTTCCCTTCCTCTCAGCTGGCCCTCCCTGCTGCTGCCCAGCTCACGGAGAAACACGGTGTAATTGCTCGCCTTGTAGAAGCGACTTGAATCAGCGCCCCTCTGCTGACAGCGTTAGTGACAAGTGATCGCATCAGGACACTGGAACAGCAGCCAGGATCTGGGCGCCCGTGTTATTTACTGGTCCATCACGTATAATTTCAGAGTTTAATTTTATCTTCACAAACTTACAGGTGCAAAATGCAGGATAAAGTTCTTTAAGGGGCCCCCATGAGAAACCAGGCTACATTGGTCCTCCCTCCCCACCCCCACAAGATCTCTCAGGGTGGCTCATTCAAATTAAATCATTATTGAGGAGGAATAATCCTGGTAGGTTCAGAAAATCAGTTTTAAATTCAGCCTGCTAGCAAAATTCTGAATGTATTTACTTTCTAGATTTCATTTCTCCATCCATATTAAAGCTCCGTGGCATTATCAATTATGGGTTTATTGCAAAGCACAATAGGATTCAATCTGGAGGAACGCCTCAGGGTATGTCTTAGGAGGACGATAAAGCTAATAGTAATGGGTCTACAACTTCTAAGCCTCATTTCCACAGTTACAAATTTCATAAATAAATAGAAGCCATGTCAGTTTCCAGTCACCCAGCTTGAGGTCTCTCAGGCTGATAAAACAGGACCTTCCATCGCTTCCATTGAGGGGCTCCCGTTTGAGTCTTGGTAGGCTGGCCTGAAGATTCCCTGATTCTCCGAGGAAGGGAAATGATGGAGCCCTTCGGGATCTCCCTCTGCTGCTCTTCTAACCAGGTCAGGAGCTGGTTTGGATGAAAATCGGCACAAAAGCACAGCCAACCCTGGAATCTGGGAGAACGACCATATGGCTTCAGCCCAGAATCCAGCCAAACTCCATGACCGGGTGGGACGGGCTGTCATGCATTAGTGCTGTGGTGCTTGAGCCAGGCTTCAGGGCTCCAGGCAGGATGGAGCTGTGTCTGATACAGTCTGGGGCCTCTGTTGTCGTTCCGGAAAGAGCGGGCAGCAGAGAGAAGGAGCTGGTGGTGTAACGGGGCTATTCTCAGCCAAGTGCTTCCAATACACGGAGGGTAGGCCCTACTCGCCGCCTCCGTGATGCCTGCGCTCACACACCTCTCACCTGGTATCAGACACTCTCGTCCCCAGAGTCACATCCTCCAGCTAGCCGAAGCTACTGGCAGTCAGTTTCCTGTGAGCTCAAACTCACTTCCCCCTGGTAGCATCCTGCCTCAGGTATGGACCTCTCATCTTTCCACTTTCTGTCCTAGGGTTTCTCTGACACTGCAGCAGCCCCCTTGCCCAGTGCACAAGTATGATCCAGAAGTGCAAGGTTAACACCCGAAGAGGTGGTCTTCAACCAACTGGGGGACAAGAGCCAGGGCTAAATGCTCCTGCCTCCCTTCTTTCAGGTAGACGAGTCCAGAAGCATTCCACATACTTCTCAGGGTGTCCCAGCAGGGCCAAACCCTGCTCGCCTATGATAGCAACCTGACCACACACTTACCCTGGCTTCTCCCCCTTTCCAGTCTCCCTCTCCTTTCTCCCTCTTTCCTGATTCTTAGGATCACCTCTGAAATGAGTGCCCTATACCCAAGTCTTAGTCTCAGGTTATGTTTCCAGAAAAACCAAACTAAGACAGATGTGCATCATTGGATTCGCTCCTTTGAGTAGGATAAAGGCAGGGCATCTTCCAATAGCTCTCGTGAAAGTGCCCATGTATAACTTAGTGAGGGAGAAAAAGCCCTTTCCCTCTCTCCTATTCATGTGGAAGTTTCATCAGGGGAGTTATTTATCACCTGGGAAGGCAGGGCGAGAGGAAAACCAAGAGATGGAGATTATTGATGGGGGAGGGGTGGCAGGGAACAGGGCAAAAGAGGCCCTGGGGAAGCAGGACTCAACACGAGTGACACCAGCAGCCACGAGTGTGCCCCAGGTTGTGTGTGTGTGTGTGTGTGTGTGCGTGCGGATGTGTGCATGCCTGTGTGGAGGGGGCTGCACAGCTTCCAGGCAGCACGAAAGGGTACCTGTAGGTGAGGAAGGGCCTGAGTCCTAGGCCAGTGTGAGACCCAGTGGCAAATACCTCGTCTGGGACCCAGTTCTGACTGGACACAGCTTCTGTCCCCAACAGTGACCTCCAAATGCCAGGAGGGCCCATGAGGTGGTGCAGGTACAGCTGTCCCAGATGTGGTAGATAAACAGCAAAGCCAACATGGAAATCAGTCAATAGATGTCTCAGGAGCCTTTAAAAACCCAACCCAGTCGGAAAACAACACCGATTAATAAGTGGCTGGCATTTCTTAGGAGCTTTACTATGTGGCAGGAACTGTTGTCAATTATTTACCACGTGCTGGCTGTTCAATCCTCGTTACAACCTTAAGAGGTAGGTACCATTATTACCCCCATCTACAGATGAGGAAACTGAGGTACAGAGTGGCAAAGTAACTTGTCCAAAGTCATGCAACTAGTAAGGGGATGGCCTGGGGTTGGGATGTGAGCAAGGCAAGGTGTTTGGTGCTTCAGAGACTTAGATGTCATATGAGACATATTTCTGGCACTCAAGGACTCAAACATTTTTAGGGGAGACAGACATTTATACAAATAACAGAATATGAAGCAAAATGAAATAATCCCCACGATAGCCTCTAGGGTACCATCCTCTGTTAAATAGGCTCTGATTCTATTCTATTGCAATAGTCTCTCATTGCAACTTTTACAGGAGCCGGTGCTCAGAAGTTTTGGGGTAGAAGTGCTTAGGGTCCCAGGAGTGGATGAGTTTATGTTGATATGGCTCATTCAGATGAAGTCATGCCTCCTTGACACTGCTAGGAACAGGGCTGTGATCTGCCTTCAATGCTCCCTGCTGAATGACCCTCATCGTTTCAGGTTTCTCTCATGTGTGCCTTCTTTCATTCAATCATTCTGTAAATCCGTGTTGAGCCCCTCCAGATCCTACGTGCCTCCCGCCCGCTCCTTGTTTGGTCAAGCCCATTAGACCAGCCTCCCTGTGTCTGTACCCTGCTGAAAATGCAAGGGGATGTGGATTCGGGGCTGGGTGGCTCTGATAGGCTATGTGCAAAGTAAGTGAAGGAAGCCCTTTGAAGGGAGAGGGAGCCTGGGTGAGGCTCACAAAGAGAGTCCAGGATGAAAGAGACCACGTGACCCCTGAGAGAGTGAGATTTTCATTCACTCTGAATTTCCATTCCCAATCTCAGTTTATAGCACATTTGCTGTTCTCCATTTCCTGCTCTTGGGATTTTGTAAGATCTGTGTATTCACAAGTAAACCTTCTTCTGGGAGGTAGCTTGAGTGGGTTTCTTTTTCTTACAGTCAGAAGAATCTTTTTTATTATTTATTTTTTAGACTAAATAGAACGGTCACATTATGGTATACTAACAAATAATAAGAAAACAAAGAAGAAGGCAGTGGAATGTGCATTATAAATACGTGGATGAAATGCTTTCTTCTAAACATAGAAAGAATGGACGGAAACATAGAAAGTCAACATCCAGACTCCATGATACAATGGGTCAAGGGGGATTAATGAAAAATGTTCACACAAGGACATACTAACTGTAAGTCAATGCCTAGGAAAACACTAACTTCACAATTACAAAAAACTTTATGCATTCAGACATTAAAAAATTATTCATAATACACCCATTATCTGCCAGGAACTTTGTTAGATTTGAGGAATTTGGAGTTTAAGCTGTTATAGATGATGCCCGCAAAGTGCTTACGGTCTAGTTATAGGGAGAATAAACTAGGCAGACAATAACAATAGCACATAAATATTTGGAAAAGTGTAGGAATAAAATATTACAAAATTAGTTCCAGCTGGAAATGAAACTCCCAAGGTGCCAGGATGAAATACAAAGTTAAGCCAGCACAATAAGTGCATAGATTGATCCCGTGGCATCCAGGGAATCTATCAGAAAGAATACAGACTTTAGGAGCTAGGAGTCAGAGTTTGAACATGGATATGAAGTCAGAAAATATGGTTGTGGGCCCTCATAAAATGGGAGAGCTAAAGGTGAGGTCTTTGCACAAAGCTGATACCTTATGGGGATGAAGAAGGGAAGTAGACAACTTGGCCATGAGTCCAGGATAGTGGCAAATATCTTCTTCTCTTCTCCCAGAGCTCTAGGTAGTAAATTAAAAGCTCTCAATGAGAATGCAAAGCCCTATGGAGTCTGAATTTACCCTACATGCATGATATAGGAATTCCTCAAACCATAAAATCTGGGCCTAGAAAGCAAATGTAAAAATCCTCTGTGGCAATGCTGCCACATTCCAGAGTGAAAAAGACTCCCATCCAAACTCCTAAAAAAGCCCGTTGAAGATGACTTCACAATAAAACACATTACAAACCCTTTGAGGACGTAATTCACCATGAGAGAGAGGCGGCAGAAAAAACAAATAAGTGAATGAAAATTCCTATAAGCATCCTAAGAACTTGAGGTAATAGAACAACTGAGTGAGACTGTAAATATCTTCAAAATAATTAAATCAATAAAAGATGTAAAAGTCATAATGAAAAGATGTGGCACTGTGCTAACATAAAAAGCAGGCATATTCAAAAAAGAAGCAAATAAAATCTCTGGAAATAAAAAAAGGTGAAATTAAAAGTTCGACAGATGAGTTAAACAGAATAAGAGATGCAGCTAAAGAGAGAATTTGTGAACTTCAACATGGAATGGAAGAAATCACCTATAATGTATAGTGAGATAAAGTGATGGGAACCGTACAAGAGAGTTAGAGAACATGGAGGATATAATGAGAAGGTTCAACCTGTACCTAATGAAGTCTATAGGAATAGAGACTAGAGGGATGTGGCTAAATTAGAAACATTCATGACAAAGAACTTTTCAGAATTTCAAAAATTCTATACCCATCTCAACTATCATTCAAAAGTGAGGATGACAGTGATCAAACAGCATTACTAATAGTGGGTCCACATGTTCCTCCTGATATGATGCAATATGAAATAGGCAACATCGCCTATGAAGTTGGTAATGGATTTTGGATTTAAAGGGATTTAAGAGACACAACAACTAAATGCAGTGTGTGGTGCTCAGTTTGAGTTCTAAATTAAACAAATCAGCTATAAAAGACAATGTCTGGAACAACTGGAGGAATTTGAATATGGACTAGATATTAGGTGATATTAGGGAAGTACTATTAATTTTGTTTAGTTTGTATGTTTGTGGTATTATGTTTTAAAAGTCTCTTTTTTTTTAGAGATGCATATTGAAGGACTTAGGAGTGTGTATTAAAATCAAGTGGGATAATAGAAGAAAGGAACTATTCACAAAGGTATGGCCAGGATATAGGGAAACCAACAAAGCAAGTTAAAATACCCTGGAGCTACACGAGTTCTCAATCATAGGTCTAAAGGGAAAGAGGAGGGAGCAGTTACTCAGACCTGGAGAAAGGATTGTGGTTGTATCTCTAGAAGGTCCCCTGACAGAAGCTGTGGACTTTAGTGGAGAAACACAACCACTGCCAACTCTTGGCCCATCTTCTCATCTTCTCCTGAATCCTCCTATTAATCAAACCCAACCAAGAGCCAGCGGGCAAGAGGGTCTGGGGATCCAGTCCCTAGAAGTAATTTTATCTAGGACAGAGAAGGATAGAGAAAAGAATAGGGAAAATAAAAATCTTCTGCACAGGGTAAAAGTGAGGATGCCTGTTATCTACTCAAAAATAAGAAAAAATTAGATGAAGCAAATCTGGCATATGCTAACAATTGTTAAATCCAGATGAAGAATATGTGCGTTTACTATTTTTCGTACTTTTCTGTATATTTGAAATTTTCCATAACAAAAAGTAAAAAAGAAGTGAGGGTGAAATCGATATAGAAATTTAAAAACAAAGTGAGAGAATTTACACCTATGATTTTAGCTGAAAGAATTACTAGGGATTTACTTCAGAAAAAGAGCTCAGAAATTAAACCCAGAAGGAAGTGATAGGATGCAAAAAGCAATGACAAGAAGTGACCCTGGTAAACAGACAAGTCAATCTACATAAGCATTAACTAGAAAAAAACAGCTGGAAATTACAGATCAATGTGTAAGGTAATATTGAAGGTATAGGAACAGAGAAGAGGACGTCAAAGTAGACAGGAGAGAAGGAGAGTTGAGGAAAACTTCCTGGGAAAGGGAGGAGTGACGAATTGACCTGAGTTTTAAACGTCCAATAGGATTGACCAAAGAGGATCAGAGGGAAGGACAAATCCAGGGAGAGGGAACATCATGAGAAAGATGGTTCCAAGGGTACACTGCATCTGATAAACTTGGATGGAAGGATACCTTTGAGGATAGTAGGAAAAGTGAGTAGGTAAGAACCACATCCCAAAGGGTCTGTTAAAAGTTACACCTCAAGGGGCCTAAGCTAAAGCTCGGGGCAGTAATGGAAGAATTTTATGCAGAGAAACGACCTGATCGGATTTGCATTTTAGAAATGAAACTCACTTTTGGAGGTCTGATTGGAGAGTTCAGAGGGAAGGAAGAGAGCAATTAACAGACCACGGCAGAGATCAAGGTGAGGCGGGATGAAGGTCTGAACTAAGGCAGTGGCAGTGGTGATGGAGAGGAAACTGATTCAAGAGACAGTCAAGAGGTCAAATGAATAAGACTTGGTGACTGATAGGATGGGGGTTGGCAGGGAGTGGTAGCGAGGAAGAGCCAGGAAGAAAACCTGGCCCTTGGCTTTTGCCTGGGTGACTGATACATGCTGGTGAAATCAGGAGCTGTGAACCTTCAGAATGAGCAGGCTGGAAGGCAAATTGATGGCTCAGTTTTGCTCAAGTCCAAATACCTAGGTCAGAAACTACGAACTGGGGTAGTGGGGGGAACCACAGACATCAAGCCTAAATTTAAGACAAGGAGAGAGTGCCGGGGAGGGCCATGCAACCTTGTCTGTTCGTTTTTTCAGGAAGACAGCGTTTCCCAGAGTATATCCCCCGACCACTGCATGCACACACCCAGACACACACTCACACACAGAGTCTTACTGACCAGATGAATTGGGTCATGTGATATCCCTGGCTTCCCCGGAGAAGAAAATTGTCATAATTAGCTTAGACAAATCACGATCCTGTGCCTGGGGATTACGTATTGCTCCCAAACAAAATTGAATTTCTGTTAGCAAGGAAGAAAGGGGGATGGGTGTTAAGCAGACCACTAAGAGTGTTGGCCCCATACAATCTTACAAACTGGGCTGGGGTTTGGGAGCTCAGAAAGATGGACTGCAGAGAGAGGGAGGCAAGCTTCCACCAGATGCCCAACAAGAGATGGAGACCAGGAGAGTCCCTGTTTCCTGGTCAGCATGTTGTGTGGGGGAGATGGGCTCCAGGTCAGGGCCTGCCTAATGGAGGCATAGAAGCGAAGGGTGATCGAAAGCGTCCTGCCGCAATAGATTGTTCGAGGACCCAGGACAGTGCCGAATACGCAGCTGGGAAGTTTGATGAGCCCAGCTGTAGGGATTCAGGGAGGCAGAGGGGGTCAACAAAAGAAAACCAAGTCAATGTGAGATTTTCTCTTAGCTGCCACTAAACAATCACTCCTAACTGATGCAGTGCCTTACAGCTTTAGTCTCGATCTGAATTCTAACGTCAATAACTCATCCTATCCCGGGTTCTCACCCTTATCCCCTCAAGGCTTTGGGTCTTCCTTGTTTTTGCTCATATACAACGGGAATCCTGTCCCCAACCTGAGCCAGATGTCTGCAGCCTCTCTTTCTGGGAACCACTTTCATGGATGTTACTTGTCTGCCTCGACTGCCCTGAGTTGCTGTTCCCAAACCCCTCATAGTGTGTGCCTGGCTGGTCTTCATTATAGTAGAAATTCCTTGAGGAAGAGTAAAGATGGTACCTCTCATCCATCTTTCCAACTTCCTTAGTGCTTCATACAAAATTCCCCCGAAAGTGTTTGTTAGATCCAATTCTATTAAGTTGAGGAGGAATATTATTTAGTGGTTAAGGGACCTGCCTCCATAGCTAGCCTTCCTGGGTTCAAATCCCAGCTTGGCCACTTACTGGCTACACGATCTTGGGCAATTGGTGGTGCTCCTTTGAAGAGATAATAATGGTACTTACCCGCAAAGATTGTTTTCAGGACATAAAGCACTTTCTATGTGTGCCTGCCGCATAGAAAACATTAGGTGACAAGGCAGGGCGGGCACTGCCAAGTGCCACTTCCCCTCGGCAAGAATGGTTTCTGCTCTCGACCAGGCCTGGATCCCCAGAAATGTCCCCATTGGCAGACACTTCCAGTGCCAGAGGACCAGAGGATGCCAGTGACTGAAAGTTCAGGTCAGAAGACCGGGGAAGGGAAACTCTGAGACTCCTGCCAGACTGTCTTGGAGGGGGATAGTACCCCTCTTTCCCATCCCACATTCTTGCCTTCCTCCCGAGGGGGATGCATCTGCCACTCAAGGAGGTACAATACAAGGGCACCCAGAACTCCAAATAATGCCAGAGCACTACCAGGAGTAAGAGTAAGGACCGCGGGTAAGGTTTGAAGGCTTGGAGAAAATGATATCATCCGTAACAGAACTTCACATTTTTTAGAGTGCTTTTAGGCTTTTAAAACACTTTCACTTGCGTTTTCATATTTATTTTCATAATAACTCTGTAAGGTAGGTAGAGGAGGGGAAAGCTGAGGGAAGACATAGGCTGTCTTAGTCGGCTTAGTTGCCTTAACAAATAATCCCACGATTTCAGCGCCTTACAAAAATAAAGTGTGTTTCTCACCCGTGGAGCAGTGCAGTGTGAGTGTTCCTGGCCAGGTAGCTCTCCCACAAGCAGTGACTCAAGGACCCGGGGTCCTTCCATATTGTAGCTCTGCCACCTCTGAGGGCCTCAGACCCTTCACTTCATCCCTTCAAGTGGTCAAGAAGCAAGGGAAGAAAGAGCATGGACGAGTGCATGGGAGGTCTTCTGAGCCAGGCCCAAAGGTTGTGTACTTATACTCCCATCCCCTTGACTTAAACTCAGCCCCACGGTCACACCAAACTGGAAGAGAAATACACATTCTGCTTCCAGGACAATATTGAGAGTTACATAGATTAGCTCTACTTTTCCCAACAGCACTGGTGGGTATCATAAAAGATGAATCTGAGCTGGGAGAAGTTAAGGAACTTGTCCAGGAAATCCACAGCCAGATACTGGTAGAGCCGGAAACCAAGCCAAGTCTGTTTGATGCCGAAATGTGCTCTCCCCACTCGCCAGCATTCCACTGCCGGCAGGACCAGAGAATTAGAATCCAGGCTGAGACCACATGGTGTTCCCTTTTGGGTGGAGTCAGAGTGCTTTCTTATTTCACTAGTCTTGCTTCTGCACTCCGGGCTGAGAACCCAAACTCCCTGGAAGCTGAAGTGCTTCCTGGGAAAGATTTCTGCTCCCCGTTGTGAGGGGACATCTGTGTCCCTGTGAGGCACCATGACTGACATTTTCTGCTAAAGTCGGTGGTGGTAAAACTCTTGTTTGGTCTTCTGGCTTGGCCAGGGTGTGCAGTCCCCTGGCCTGGCTCTCTTGACCTCACTGTTTTCTCACTGCTGCCACAGACCCTCTCAGCCCTCAGCTACACCCTTCATCTGCCTCTGGTTTTTTCTTCCTCCACTCCTGAGCCACTACTGTGAGGGTCACCTTGTCACCCATGGAGGCCCAACGTATGGCTACTGCCCTCAACCCTGCTACACTCTGTGACCACACTGGACGAGTTGGGAACTTCCGAATCCCTGCCACACCACACAGGAGCTGAGATGGCTCCAAAGCCACCTTTCTGCCTACTCACGTGACAGCTTTGTCTTCTGCTGTGACATCCCCATGATGGTGCAGGGCCCCCAGTGAGGTGGCCTCCTCCCAGAGGGCCAATAAGAAGTGAAGCAAAAGTCCTCTATTTTTGGCTTCCTTATTCCACTATATTTGGGGTCTCACTCTCTCCCCGCCCACTGGGAAGCCAGGCCCTGGCATCTCACTGCTTTGTCCAGCTCTTCCTGACTCCCTTCTCCCTACCTTGTCACCTGCTCTCAGAAGAAGATGTGGAATTATTTCTTCTAGGTGGAGCTCATCTTGGCATCAACAATGAACAGGGTGTAGTCAAAGGGATTGACTCACGAGGAAGGGAGGTCTGCTAGGAAGCACTTCTAAAATCTCACCCTGTGATGTGTGACATGTCTGCCCACCATCTGGAGGCCCGTTCTGAAGGGCCCTGCCACTGTGTAATGACAACCAGGTACAAGACATTCCCAAGCTGAAGACGCCACAGTCAATTGAACATCAGGCCTACTCCCTTCTCTCCAAATCGCACAGTCAGCAGAGTCTTACAGGTTTGTCAAACTGGGATCCAAAGCAACAAAAGGAGATTTACATGTATAGCATGCCTATCAACTCCCCTTCCTCACTGTTCCCCAGTTGTGTTTTGTATCACAGGGAACTACATTTCCCAGGCTCCCTTGCCCTCCGGCTTCCAGCTCAGTTTGGCTATTGAGAGTCACCAGGGGCAGGAGGAAGGGAGAAGCCAGGGTATTTTACCCCCTCATTCTCCGCTTCCTGTAGCACCTCTGGCAGCGGAGATAACCCAGCTCCTCCCTCTGTGGCTACAGCTCCCTGGGATGCTTCCACTATGGTTCAAGGTTCCCTGGATGGCCTCTGCTCCTGGTCTCCATAAAACCCCCTCTTCCTCGTGTCCCCTGAGCCCTCGAAGTGGTAGCCACTTCCTGCTGTTGCTAACCCCTGGGCTGAATGATCATTCTGTTTGGCTTTTTCACTCTTCCATTTCCTATAACCAGCTCCCTGAATTCATTTGAAAGACGTGCTGAAGTTTCTGTTTTCTTGTCCTAACCCTGACAGATATACACATATTATACCCATCAAACATATATATACTTTCAGAAAAAATATGGACATGACATGGCTGCATATCTTTTTAAAATTCAGAATGTTACACGTGAAACTTGTTCGTGGTTTTTGGCGTTTGTTTCCCTCTGTGGCTTCCGGGAAAAGAACCACCACCTCCAGTGTTGCAGCTTGCCACTGGAGGTGACGCTCAGGTCACCCTCTGATCCCACAAGTGAAAACAGTGCCCTGTATAAAAGACCACAATTAATTTTTATTGCACATACATGTGGCGAGATACCTGCTCGGCCTCCGTGTGAGAGCCATAACTCTCTTAAATTGATGTGTCAGCGAACTAAAACTCAATATTTTTTTTCACGCAGTATATTTTACAGTCAGAGGCCCTTCCCCGATCGGACTAAAGCAATTTGGCTCCCTGTCATCGCTCACTGAAAACATATGAGCTGGTTGGCATTTCTAGCAGTACAAATCTTTCTGAAGACTCCGGGCTGCCCTCTTCAGCAACATGGCATTCTGGAAGTTCAAGCTCTGAAATGCTAAGTCTCCTGCATGGCGGCTATCTGCGGCATTAGAGTAGGCCAAAGACGGGACTTTTGGAGCCCTGGGGCCAAGGCTTTGCCCACCAGACCTTGTAAATCTGTAGCAAAACAGAGAAAACCCACACACGAGTATGACTGCCATCCTCTTAGTGACTGTAGCAGACAGCGACAGTGTCCCCTTGGATTCCTCGTACTGTTGTCTCTGGACACCCCTCTGGCTTCACTGTGCCTTTGCTCCTGGCTGCCTACACCTGCTCTCCTCAGACGACTGTCCTCAGGCCACTGCAACTACTCTGCCCATACGCATGGAGAGCTAAATATGCCTAGAACTTTACGTCCTCCTGGGATGGCCCTTAGCTAATGACTGATGGGTGAGGGAATATGAAAACCCAGCTCCCTTGCTTAGAGTCCCACAGAATCTGAGGTGTAGCACATACCGCAGAGCTCCCCCGTGGGATCAGGCTGAGGCTGGGACCTTCCCCAACACGGAACCCTTGCTTGGCTTCCTTCCCCTCTCATCCTGCTTCTCCCACTCCCTTCCTGCCCTCCCCAGGGAGCAGTTCCTTAAGGAATCACTCACACCTGAATCCTCATCGCAGGGTCTGTTTCCCAGGAACTCAGCCTTAGACAGTAAGTGTGTTAAAAGTTCCTCATTCCAATCGCATATCTGACGCTACAACATTCTCTCCAAGTGCTTATCAAGTGTCTGCTTGGTTACTTCTAGAGATGGGCAACTGCCCATCACCTAGGGTAGAAAACCCATGGTGCAGGCAACTCCATACATCAGAGAATCATTGAATATAATAGCTGGGAGGAGCTCTGGAGGTCACCTAGCCTAACTAGTCTCAGTCTTGATATGAGCATGGTGTTGATGCCCCAGCCCATGTTCCTGAAGTCTTGGACAATCTTGGGCACACTAACAGCTTCCCACCTCAAGAGTACTGAGCAAACTCACATCATGGGCACAACCAACCCAGAAGGGCAGGTAAGTTGATGCCCAAGGGGAGAACCCTCGATAGTGGGAGGTGGGAGTTGGTGCATCAGTGCCCCAGCCTTCCCGTCCTCCAGGGAGGAGATTCCGAGATGTGAACCACGTGTCATCTCGCGTGGCCCACCACAGGATCGAACCCTAGTTGCCCTGAGTGGTAATCTGCTCACGAACTCACATCTATTAACTTCCCACCCTCGCCTTTACCACTCTCCGCATCCCCTCACTTGTGCTTCTTGACACCACCTCACAAATAAATGACCTACACCCAAGTCCTCCACTCAGCATCTGTTTGGAGGGAATTCAGACTGAGACAGGGGCCCAGAGAAGCTAAAGGATTTCTGCTTCTTTCCCCTGGAACGTCCTTCTTCCCACTAAGTGAACTTCCCATCCCTGAAGATCCACTGAATTGGCAGATCCGATTCAGTAAATGATCATGAGTCCCAGCCCTTTGAGCTCCAGGCCATGGACTGGATTCCATGACACGTGCATTCATTCTGGTTAAAGTATATATATATATATATATATATATACACACACACACACACACATATAAGAGTTCTATTTTGCTAGGTAATACATTACTTGCAACCTTACTCAATATATACTTTTTATAACTCATTTGCGTAAATACACAGTATTGTATTTATGTTTATGTCATTTTTTTTCCCTCCGGGCACATTTTCTACACTGTGAGTTGAATTGCTGTGTTGGTTCGGGTTACTTGTGTTACTAATGAAGGGGTGAGTCAGGTCTCCTGGTTGTCAAGTCCACAAACATTAGCCCACTGTGGCCACGGACGGCCCTACTAGGCTCCCCTAAGAGCTCAGTGGAGAGACTTCCAGGCAAAGTCTCTCTGCTTGATGCCATATGGCTTTGACCCTCAACCCCCATTCAGCCCTGTGTTGAACCCCTGGATGTAGAGAGCGGGGCTGGGTCGTGGTAACTCATAGGACTCCATTGCTTCCCTAGATTACAGCCCAGACTAACACATGTCCATGTGTCATCCTTTCCTCTGCCCCGTCCACTTCCTGCCGTGGTTCCTTGGGTGTGGAAAGGGCCCCTTTTATGATGTCAGCCATATGCGAGAATTTTCAAAAGGTTGCATCCCGAGGGAAGGTCAAAAGACCCTCATTATGCACATACAATGCCCCCTAACCTCCAGGCAAGGCACAGTCAAAGGCTACCTGCCCACACTTGGGCCCAGTAATGTCCTTGCCTTCACCCATCTCACCCACTCACGCATCTCTTCAGTCCTCACCCTTCCCAGAAGATAGACGGAAGAGAGAGAGAAGTCTTGAGCTCCCCCTAGAGGCTACATGCGTTGACTTAATGTTTCTTCATCAAGTGTTGGGGGATCCTGAAGAATAAAGATATTTATCTATCGGAGAACAGAATTATGTAGGGGCTACAGATTGGTAATACAATATAATATATACCTCAGAATTACATACCTGAAACTAACATGATTAAAAACAAAGTATGAACTGTAGTATCTGTGTGATGCTTAGAATAACACTTATCAAGAGTTTCTCAGTAAATACTACCATAGTTTCATTCTTGAATAGCAAAAACAAGCATGATCATAAATTGGAAATAAAATAATCTGGATGACTACTTAGTAAAGAACTAAAGAACAACACTGCATACCTTATCTCCTACTGCTTGGGATACGTGTAAATGCGGTGTGGCCATCTTTACTCAGGCACTATTTTGAGTTCAAGAAGAAGGAAAACAGGTAAGTGTGGACTTTACTACTCCCTGTGGTCAGCACAAGGCCAACAAGTACTTCTGTGCAGGTAATACAGCTACAGAAACAAACCTTAGATACGCCTATTATGTTTTACGAGGTACTGGGAAAGTAAGAATCTTTATGGCCTATAAGACCTGTAAAACCATCCAATGTGAATTTAGAATCCTGGTCTTCAACTATCAGCTCAACGACTGAGGTCCTGACTGACCTCAGGAAACTTGCTTAACGTCTCTGAGCCAGAAATTCTTTAATGATGATGTGGAGCTAATTGTAATGGCCCTATAGCTCACAAGGTGGCTATTGTTGTAGATGCAAGAATGCATAGAACTGGAAATCATGACCCACTTGAGCTCATGGACAAACGGGCTGTTTCTACTGAGGGAGTACAATAGACAAGCAAGTGTGAAAGCTGGTTTGGGGTCTGAAGGGAGGGCACCCGATCATAGAACATGTTTTCCTTCACTTAGCTTGTACTGCTCTTTGTGAGAAAATTATATTATTGGCTTCGACAGACAGATAGATAAGATATATGATTGCTAGAGAGACAGATGATAGGTAGATAGATAAACATTTGATGCAATATCCATATGGATGGGAATTCGCTTGTTTCACTCACTGCTGTGAACATGCGCCTAACATGGAGGAGTTGATTAACAAACATTTATTAAATCTGTTGCTTTGCTATTTCTTATGTACTTGTCTCTCCACTTCCCATGCCTGGGAAGACCCGCAAAGGAGAGCTCGCATGTTTTCTAAAAGAGAAGTGAAGTTGGGGAGTGTAAAAGCGTGTACCACACCCAGGTCCAGGCAGAACAGATGTTCATCTTTGGCCATGGGGTGGTGGGTAGGTCCTGGAACTGTGAACACAGAGGGGCCCTCGGAGGGACCCATTTTTCTTTACTGCTGGAGTGAAGGGCGGAGTGTGAAAACTGTGAGCACAGGAATGTCCAGGGTAAGATGGGGACTCAGAATGGCTTCTCCATGTGAGTCTAAGTGCTGTTCCATCAAGTTCATACATCTATACACACCCTGGGTGCCCTACCAAAGGGTCCTGGGAGGAGACGAGCCTGGGTCAACCCAGCCCCAGACCAAGCAGGTGCTAGAATCTGGGGGTTCCCTACCCAGGAGGAGCCTCCTGAGGACAGGATGACCTACTGCGAGAAGAGCATCAGAGGCAGGAAAGTAGGCTGACACTGTGAAATGTTTGCTGCAGATCAAACAGTGGGGCTGGAAAAATGGTTCTCATTTCCTTGACACCAGACTAGAGGGGGTTCAAGAGTCATGGGAGGGGCTTCCCTGGTGGCGCAGTGGTTGAGAGTCCACCTGCCGATGCAGGGGACATGCGTTCGTGCCCCGGTCCGGGAAGATCCCACATGCCGCGGACCGGCTGGGCCCGTGAGCCATGGCCGCTGAGCCTGCGCGTCCGGAGCCTGTGCTCCGCAATGGGAGAGGCCGCAGCGGTGGGAGGCCCGCGTACCGGGAAAAAAAAAAAAAAAAAAGAGTCATGTGAGGAGAGGAAGCGAAGATGGCAAGTATAGACAACTTTGTAAAGGAGTTGTACTATAAAGGGGAGGGGGGGAAACGAGTGGTAGTTGGAAAGGTGTGTGCATCAGGGAGGTCTTATTTATTTATTTATTTATTTATTTTTGATAGCGGGTGTTTTTACGCTGATGGAAATGATTCAGGAGGGAGAGAAATATGGAAGAGAGAGAGATGACATAATTGCAGGAGCAAAACCTTGACTGAGCAACAGGGGATGGGATCCAGTTCACACGTGGAGGTGTTGGCCTTGGGTAGAAGAACACAGTTTGTCCGTGTATCAGGGGAAAAAGTCAGAATCGTGAGTACAAATGCAGGAAGGCAGACAGATATGGTGGCGGGCAGTAGGAAAGTTCTCTCCTGATTGCTTCTCTCTCGGGGTACTAAGAAACAAGGTCACCAGCTGAGAAGGAGGATGGGGGGTGGAATTTCTGGGGTTTTGAGGAAAGATGAGAAAGCATGAAATAGTCATCTCAGGGCGAGGGGAGAGCAAATTGATTGGGGAAATGGGGTACGATTGCCCTGCACTGAAGCCGCACTTGAGGTCTGCCGTGGTAAACTTCAAGTCAGACCAGTCAGCAATGGTTGAGTGTTTTTCGCCAGCCACCTTCAGCTCTTTAGGAGCTGGGCTGGAAGATGGCAGCTGGAATTAAACAAGGCTGAGCTGGCTTAGCAAAGGCAAGCAAAATGATGGAGTTGAGAGAATGTACAAGGAGTTGACACTGTGTACAAGGAGTGGTACGTACTTCAGGTGAAGACTGTGGACTCTAACAAAAAAGGTGGAGATGGAGGAAATGAAGGGGGCAATGGGTGGTGAAAAGTTGGCACAGTAACAGGGCTGGGGGACCTAAGGGGGCCCAAGGTTGGTTGAAGTCACAACGCTAGAGAGAGTGAGAGGGGATGATATGAGGTAGGAACGTGGCAGGCTTGAAACGAACGTTAGGGAACGGAGCAATCCTTGGTAATGAGACCTTGGCAATGGCTCATTGATGAAGGTGGTGAAGACCACAGGAAGTGAGGGTGTCAAGGAAATGAGAGGCCAGAATGTTGGAAGGACTCCCCATGTGTATGTTGAAATGACCAAGAATTAAAGTCGTAGCGGTGGAAAGTAAGACACTGACCTTGGTGGTAAAGTCTTCAGTGAAAGTGTGGGGTGAAGGTGGGGTGTGTCTGGTCAGAGGACAGAAGGTGACTACAACGAGGAGACTGCAGCGGCCATGAGAATGCCCCTCTCAGACCTCTGACTGTGGCCAGTGCCACTGACCTATGGCCCCAGCTGCTGTGCTCTGAAATCCATCACCCTGCTGAAGCTCCGCCTCTCACTGGCTGCTCCCAGCCAGAAAGTGAGCACTGCAGGGGTATGAAAGCAGAAACACTCCTGGGAGATGCAGCTTTGGCTCCAGAGTTCCCCATCAGCTTCACCAAAACGTTTTCAGGCATGCAATAAAATCGAAGGCTTTTCCTACCCAACCTTCCTTTTTTTTGCAGGGTTAGACCCGCATGCTCTGGCTCCTCCAGCCCTCTCTCCATTTTTTCCCTCCAAGTTGGTTCCTCCAATAAATCTCTCATACATCTAATCTTGTCTTGGTGTTAGCTTCTCAGAGGACCTGAACTAGCACAGAGAAGCAATGGGGAATGTGGTCTACGATTGCTTCCAAGAGTCGGGGTGGTTAAGGGAAGAGGGAGGGACAAAATAACCTAGAAGTAGCAGTAAGGAGTAGGAAAATATTTATCCCTTCCCCAGCCCCAAGGATTCATGAAGGTTCGGTGAGGCAGGATGGTGAGAAAATGCCACCCGCTTTAAGGGCTCGGGATTCAGACAGAATTCAATTCAGGTAGGCAAAAAATGAGGGGAAACTTCTAATAATCCCTGACCTGGCCACCTAGCCTGATGACACCAATGCTGTCCTGTCTAGGTGCCAGGATCCTAACTCAGGCCTGTGGCCTACATGGTGGAGGGCAGACCTGGGGCCCAGATTAGCCCCAGACCTTGTGAAACCTCTGGGTCATCGTGCTGACTCTTCCTTCCTCTTCCAGGCACTTGAATTAGCCAGCAGGATTCAAATCCTACCCAGGGCCCCACTCTTATTTTTGGTTAGTTATTTTCCTGTTTCTTCTCCCTTCACCCAGAACAAAGCCCTATCTTAAAGCCAGAGTTATCAGTTTGGGACCTGAGCATCCTGTCTGCCTTTTGCTATTCCCTGTTCTCTCCAGGGATGGAGTCTGTCTCTGTGCCTTCAAATGGCTGGGGTTTTCACCAGTGACAGATGTTCAGGAAACACCTTCCCAAACCCTAAGGATTTGGCCAACTTCTGAAGTCCTTGCTGAGACCCACCTAAAAAGTTCTTGAAGTAAGGCAAGGCTGCAGGACCTAATGGACACCACCTGAGCCTTTGGATGGCTTTTCCAGGGAAGCTGGGCAGTTCCTCAAGTAAACATTCCAGCACTTCCTGGGGGCCTAGTACTGCTCAGGGACTCATAGGGATGGCATGCTTGAGTCTGCACAAGTCCTGCTGCTGTGCTGGGATCTTAGTCTCGTGCTGCTCTCTCCAGCCCTGCCCAGCCTTCCCACATCGTCTGCATCCATTCACACCAACTGACCTGGCAGTCACCTCATCCAGGGTATTTGTTTTGTTTGGCCTTGTAGCGGTCACTACTGATGCCTCACATCCCCCTGGTTCACTTCTTAGGTCCCCTGCAACTGGGCTTGTCAGTTCCCATGTGTTCTTGTTGCTTCCCACCTCAAGCACCTGCCTCTCTCTGCTTCTCTGTCTTGGGAATTTCAGTAGCATCAAAGGAGACTTCTCAGCCCTAAGCAAAGACAGCCCAGAAGGGCAGGAGATTTGACGCCCTCATAGGCGCTTTTTTTTTTTTTTTTTTTTTTTTTTGCCACACCACACGGCATGTGGGACCTTCATTCCCTGACCAGGAACTGAACCCACAGCCCCTGCATTGGAAGCACAGAGTCTTAAACGTTTTTTGGTTTCTTTCTTTTTTTTTTTCCATAGGGGCAATATCTAACCAATAGGAGATCAGAGTCAGTGGACTACATATTCCAGCTTCCTCAGTGGGATAATTCTAAGGTACCCTGTAATAAGGTGAATGGTGGCCACCCCCCAAAAGAGATGTCCAAGTGGAACCTGTGAGTGTGTCCTTAGGTGGAAAAAGGGTCTTTGCAGACATGGTTAAGGATTTTGAGATGAAATCATCCTGGATTAGTGTGGGTCTTAAATCTAATGACAAGTACCTTACAAAGGAAGAAATGAGAAGACAGAGAAGGTGACATGAAGACAGAGGCAGAAATTGGAGTGATGCATCTACAAGCCAAGGAGTGCTGGCAAACCACCAGGAGCTAGGAGGGACTCAGGGAACAGATTCTTCCTCAGAGACTCAAGAAGGAACCGATCCTGCTGATACCTTGATTTCAGACTTGTGGTCTCCAGAACTATGAGAGAATAAGTCTCATTGTTTTAACCCACAAAGTTTGCGATTATTTATTACAGCAGCCTTAGGAAACTGACATAGGTTTCTACACAGTTTCTCAGAGAGTTCCTAGGGATTTGAGCTCCAGTTGCCCACAAGGATAACCCACACCTTAATGTATCTTTCATTGGGCTCTTTTTCCTGTCTCACTTTTCCCACTCCCTCATTTGAGCTTCGTGGGATCTGCATCCAAGTCTTCATCTCAAGGTCTGCTTTTGGGACAAGCAAAAATAAGACATGCATATTGAAGAGAATGCTTCTGCCAATAACTCCAGATCTGACCAGTGATATTATTACCAGGGTTTGCTGCCCTCTCTTTTTCCTTCTTCTTTCATGTCTGTTTGGTTTCTTTCAGTCAGTGGTGTTTGATTCATTCACTCTCTCTATACAGCTGGAAGGAGGATTTGTCTGTCCCTTAGAAAACCAAAAAACTGAGACAGGATAGGTTTGGCTTCTAGGAATGCTCTGAGAAATACCATTTCCTCAGGAAGCAAACAACCTTGCCTCCTTGCCATGGTACCACCAGTGCCTTTACCACCAAAGCATCTCAAAGCTATAATGGTTCAAAAGCAATCCATGATCTCAGGCTTTTAAGCCTGAACTGCTTATTCTATCTATTCCATCAAGGTCACACTGGGACCTCCCCAAATTGTGTGTCCTTCCCTCTGGGTCTATATGACCTTTGGATTCCAGCCATGTCCACCACTGGACAAGCCTGCTACTGACAGGGTCATGGGTGGGACAAATGTGTTTGTTCCTCTTCATGTATTTGATGCTGTCTTTGAGCACATTCTAAAGCAGTGGGATTTGGGCATTAGTTACTGACCTTCATTATCTGAGCTGCCTGCTCTTCTCTGTTAGAACTCACAGATATTTAAAGTGAACTGTTAGTTTCACATAAAAGTTTAGGAAAGTTTACAGTCAGAGAGTAGTCCAAAGTCTATTCATTTATCACCTGCCATCTATTTTCTAGTTCAGGTGAGAAAGATGTATTTTTCCTGCTTTTATTTTGCTTCCATTCTAATTCAAAAGTTTTGACTCATTCATCTACTCTGATGCCATTTTGCTTTCCCACATGTAGAATTCTTGACTCTTGGATAGAGTGAGAAAAAAAACCTGGGTATAAGGGCTTCCCTGGTGGCGCAGTGGTTGAGAGTCCGCCTGCCGATGCAGGGGACACGGGTTCGTGCCCCGGTCCGGGAAGATCCCACATGCCACGGAGCGGCTGGGCCCGTGAGCCATGGCCACTGAGCCTGCGCGTCTGGAGCCTGTGCTCCGCAACGGGAGAGGCCACAGCAGTGAGAGGCCCGCGTACCGCAAAACAAAAAACAAAAACAAAACAAAACAAAAAACCTGGGTATGAAAGTAGAGAAAGATTGTTGGTTACTTAAAAGTTAAAACTGGAAGGGATCTAAAAGATAACATAATCCAGCTGCTTTGCTTTATAGGTGGGGAAACTGACACTCAGAGAGGTGAAATGACTTCCCCAAGCTCAAATGACTAACCGCAAAGTGAGCTGCAGAACTTGGCAGAGAAATGCGACCCTACAGGCCACAGTGCTTCCATGACTAAGTGGGTTGGAAATTGAAAACCAATGCTTTCCCAGTATCTCCAACTGCCCAGGCTGAGGCTGCTGTCTGTTGTCTAAGTCAGGTTTATTACTTCCTTCTTTCAACTGTGCTTTACACATCTCTTCTTGTATTCTCATCTCTTAATGGAGACATTATTCAATTCAATAGGGAGCTCACTTTCTGTTGTCTGCAAGTTCCCTTTGTAAAACATGAAGCAGTCAATATTTTCTAAAAATCCCGTATTAGATAAACCTACCATTAACTGAACATATTCCCTTAGAATTTCCCCAGAATGTTTATCTTTGCCCAGCGTGGGGACAATGGCTCACACTGGATATTCCATCACCAGTGTTCCTCATCACACTGAGGCCAGAACAGAGGTTTTCTTCCAGCCTAAAACAGGGAGGTGCCATCCATTTGTTAAAATGAAATACATGTTCTCTGCAGCTTGGGCTCCCGGGCAGTAGACAAGCCAAATAAATGCAGAATCGCTCTTTTTTTACTCCAAGTCTATGGTTTCAGACAGAATACAATATCTATCCATTGTCTAACACAGCCCGTCAGCCAACTGGCTGACAAAAAATAATCTTAAATGGACACTTTGAAGATGGGTCAGCCCATGGCTTTTTTCTCATAGGTTTCAATCTTAATAGAAAACTATACTTAGCATTTATGGAACCTTGTCAGTCAAAAATCAGGGGTCGTACTGAGTCATAATCCCTTTTTGCTAAGAGCAAAAGTAGCACTTGGATGCTGTTATTTTTACTATCATTATTAATATTATTTTTGAGAACACAGTATGATGAGCAACCTAATTTTTTTTAGCATTGACTCATTTTTTTTAATCAAAAGCCTATGAAAATTACCAGCTGTGCAGGCTTTGAGCCTCACTTCTCTCATCTATAAAAAGTGGACAAAAAAAAAAAAAAAGTGGACAATAATATCCACCTGGCAGAGTTATGAGGGTTAAACAAGAGAGCATTTGTAAAATGATTACCTGATACAGAATCAGTGTTTCTCAAAGATAAGGAGATCTTTCTTTCCTCCTAAGCATATAATCATTCTGGTAGTCAGGTTTTCCTTCCTCCCACAAAAATTCAAGGATGGTCCCTAGACAACCACAGCAAGCAACCCAAGGTTTTCCTCATAACAGGAGGACGATAAATTTTGTTGAATAAATTAAAATGAAGCTTGATGTAACACCTTTCCCTAGATTGGGCTATAGAACTGTCTCATTATTGAAGGTCACTGACCCCCAAAAATCAATCAAGGGCTCTGAACTACAATGTAAATTAGCATTCTTTTAAAGAAAGACACAGGAAAGGCTGAACTCATATCATTTCAAAAATCAAGAAAAGGTGTCTCTGCTCCCAGTATGGTTGAGTAAGCTCCTACTGGACTAACTTTCCCATAGATAACAGCTATAAACTCTGGGGGAAAAAAAACACACACAAAGAAACCCCAGCTACCTGAAGGCTCTGGAGAGTGAGCAAAAATAAGAAAATTCCACTGGGGAAATCAACCTTGGGAAGCAGGGAAAACATGGAATGAGCTTCTGCTGTTTATAGCTCTTAGCCTGAGATTAGGCTGTAGTCAACACTGCAGAGGGCTGTTAAAACTCCCATAGAAAATCCACTTTGGGAATTCCCTGGTAGTCCAGTGGTTAGGACTTGGCGCTTTCACTGCCATGACCCAAGTTCGATCCCTGGTCAGGGAACTAAAATCCTGCAAGCTGTGTGTTGCAGCACAGCCCAAAAAAGAAAAAAAAGAAAGAAAGAAAGAAAGAAAATCCAGTGTTTCTAGCCTGAAATGTTCAGGGCAACTCATGCCCACAGTCACTAGAGTGTGAGAGAAAAATCCTAGAATGAAGTTATCCAGAGAATAGAAAGTCTAAATTCTATGTGTATCCTTTGCCCAAACCTCCAGCTGACCCCTGAGCCACGGACACAGGGAAGACACAAAGTATCCCAGCTAAGGACAAAATAATTATATTGAGATCTGAGATACTACCTAAGAGATAGAGTTTGCAGTTTAAGTCCAACCAATTTAATTGCCTGCTTAAAAAGAGAAACAATCTTTGGAGGAATATAACAGAATTCAGAGTCCCCATAACATTCAGAATGTCCAAGATATAATACAAAATTACTTGAGTTGTGAAGAATTAAAAACATCACCCAGGACTTCCCTGGTGGCGCAGTGGTTGAGAGTCCGCCTGCCGATGCAGGGGACACGGGTTCGTGCCCCGGTCCGGGAATATCCCACATGCCGCGGAGCGGCTGGGCTCGTGAGCCATGGCCACTGAGCCTGCGCGTCCGGAGCCTGTGCTCCGCGACGGGAGAGGCCACAACGGTGAGAGGCCCGTGTACCGCAAAAACAAAAACCAAACCAAACAAACAAAAAAAAAAACCACGTCACCCATTTTCAAGAGGAAAGACAATCAAAGAAGACTAACCTCAAGGCAACCCAGATATTAGAACTAGCAAACAGGAAGTTTAAACTCTCCATTATAACTATGCTCAATGACTTAAAGGAAAATATACTTGCAATAAACAAATAGAAAATCTTAGCATAGAATCTATGGGGAAAAAGCAAATAAAAATTCTAGAACTAAAAGATACAATATCTAAAACAAAAGTTAAGAAAAAAATTTAAAAGTTAATAAAAAGAAGTTAACAAAAGTTAATAAAAAACAACTATTTCTAAACACATATGCTTCATACTATGTTATTTAAGGCAAAGGTAGAATGAGCAGAAGAAAGAAAAAAGAGGAAGAGGGAGGAAAAGCTAGGAGGATAGTTGGAGAAGAAAGTAATAAAAGAGTTATAACCAGGGCAGCCTCCAGAAGAAAGAAAATATGCATAAAGCATGGAGAGAGGGGATAGATTGAAGCTGAGTGAGGGAACTATAGGAAGAGAGACTAGAGAAGAATCATAAAATCCTAAGGCTTATAAACTGTTTTTGTTTAAGTTCTCTTCATTTGGCATGAGATGAAGAAGTTTATGAAAGGCCTGAATATATGGCTTTTAATTACCTTTAAAATGATCTTTAAAATACCAATTATTGTTTAATAAATTGCTACTCAAACTTACAGATATGCCACTCTTAATCATTTCCTTGGCTTCAGTGGTGGACCCTTAAGACACAGTCACCCAAGTGGAGGTTAGATCCTTTATCTTCACTTTATACAAACCACAGAGCACTCAGGTCACATCTATCACCCGTCTAACTGAGGAAATTCCAGCAAAATGGGTCCTCAGAAATAACTCCCTCTCACTATTGTGGGTGGGACTGGAAAAGGGCTGCATATCTAAGGGCTGTCAGGGTAGCTTGGGAGTCTGAGAAGAAGTCCTGTCTAATGCAAAATCAACTGGGTCTTGTATATTTTCTGAGCTCCAATTCTCTTGGCACAGACTGCCAACTGAGGCCACGATAGGGCAATTTTTAGTTTAATAGGGGGCTCTACTAAGTAGAAGAACCCTTAAAGACTTAAAGATACTAATTTTTAATGGTAGAATTCCAGAAAAGATAATTTTGATTGAGAGAGGAAAGACTTCTTGAGAAGACAGCCCCTGTCTCCTGCGGCTGGAGATCAAGTTGGAAAATGACCAAGTGATCCAAAGCTATTGATAAACCACTGTCTGGCTGTGGGCTGTACTTTGGTTTTATAAGTCCACTAAGGCCACGTGTAATGAAAACCAACCGAACAATTTCTAACTCTTCTATCCTAGTATCATTTTTCAGATTCAGGAGCAGACATTAAACTGACATTGCTATATCTTTTCTTTTCTATTGTATATTAAGCCTTTAACCTCCCCCCGCCAAATATGAATGTTTTCATGCTTCCATCCATATATGGCAATATTGTTCTTTTTTCTGAATTGGTTGTGTAATTTCTATAAAATGTTTTTGATCACAAGCCATTTCTTATTTGCTTTCGAGAAGTGACAGGAATTAGTCTGTAATATCACGGATGGGAGAAAGAGTTAATGGGAATTTCAGTACCATACAAGATCAACAAAAATAAAGGGAGTTGCTGATCTACATTTATGCACTAAACTGTGTTTGCTCAGAGCCATGAATTCAGGAAAGGTTCCATGATAAAGAAAGAAAACAATAATAGTTGGCCTTGGTATAAAAGCTCTTTGTGTATGAAGCAGATACAGATCGGTAAACAATGCAAGCCTCTTTCAATGGATGTCCTAAATAAATTTAGACCATGCTTTGCTTTGTTTTTCAACAAAACAATTTTAGCATTTTGAGGGAATTCATCATTTTCATCCATAAGAGTAGACTGAGTTATGGGGTACATGAAATTGTGCTGGATACTCAAAGTATTGAATATTTTTGATGGAAAATAAAGAAAAGTAGATATGTATACATATAGCTGATTCACTTTGTTGTACAGCAGAAACTAACACAACATTGTAAAGCAATTATACTCCAGTAACTATGTTAAAAAAAAAAAAAGAATGAGTTGTTAGAGAAACCCCTAAAAAAAAAAAAAAAGAAAATTAGGAATTTCTCTTATCAGATCAATAAATCAAAACCTTTTCAGTATAATTCACTGTGTTCCAAGCTGTGTGGGGATATAAATAAATACAGTGTGACTTTTATTGTTAGACAAGTCGTTCCAGTGCTGCACACTGCTGTCAAAGGATAACACTGTAGGTATGGTAGCATGTTCTGAATGTGGAGCCAACTCTTTTTTCTGGGACCAATCTGAGCACTCCCCGCCCCAACTTTTTTAACAGATTCGTTGAGATATAATTTACATATCTTTACATATATCATCATATATTTACATTTGTGTAACTACCACCACTATCTAATTTTAGAATGTTTTTATCACTCAAGAAGAAGCCCCATACCCACTAGCAGTCACTGCCCATGACCCCCTCTCTTCAGCATCTGGCAATCACTATTCTTTCCGTCTCTCTACACTTGACTATTTTGGACATTTCATATAAATGCAATCATACAACATGTAGCCTCTTGTGACTGGTTTCTATCACTTAGCATAACGTTTTTGCAGTTCATCCACATTGTAGCATTCCTTTTTGCTGCTGAATAATACTCCAGTGTATGGATATACCACATTTTGTTTGCCCATTCAGCATTTGACGAATATTTGGGTTGTTTCTATTTTTGGCTCTTATGAATAATGGTGCTATGAGTGTTTGTGTGCAGGTTTTTGTGTGAACATGTGTTTTTATGTCTCTTGAGTATATACCTAGGAGCGGAATGACTGGGTCATATGGTAACTCTGTGTTTAAATTTTTGAGGAATTTTCAAACTACTCTCCAAAATGACTACATACCAACAATGTATGAGGGTTCCAATTTCTACACACTCTTGACAACTTTTGCTATTATCTGTGTTTTTTATTAGAGCCATCCTAGTGGATGTGACGTGGTATCTCATTGTGGTCTCCCTCCACTTTTAAGTGTTGTTGTTAGAGAACAACACTTAACCTCTACTATGAAGATTCCTGGGCCATCAGCCCCCTAAAGGATTTTAACTGTGCCCCTGAGTTCACCTCTTCTCTTGTATCTGGTAGCAAATCTGAGGAAGAAACCACTGATTTATTCATTCATCTAATGTTTCCCGAACATCAACCGTGCCAGACACTGGAGACAAAATGAGGAAAACACAGTTCCAGTCCTCATAAAGCTCACAGTCAGCAGGGCATATGGCTGTCTGCACAAGGGGTACATGGTAGTGTGGAGAGTATGGTGGAGGAAAAATCCAGAGTCCCTATTGTGGACCAATAGAGGATGGTGGGAATGAGAATAGAGGAACAGAGGGGGTAGGAAGGTCATACAAGGTCCCATGAGCCAGGTTAAGAAGTTTGGACTTTATCTAAGAACATATATAAAAATACAGGTTCTTCTAAAAAGGCGAGTGGCTTGATCGTATTTGAGTTTTAGGTTATCACTCTAATCGAAGCAGAAACCTAGAGGAGAGAGAACCCCATGATGGTAAGGGTGACTAGCCCCTATGAAAACCCAATTCCTAGAGTGGTAGGGATCCTTCCCGTCTCTGGGAGGACCTCTGGGGAGCTCACCCTGTGTTCTTGGCCTCATGGCTGAGACTCCTAATTCCCACACAAATCCCTTCTATAACCTCTTCCCCTTTGCTTAAAGCAGTGGCTCTCCAAGTATGGTCTTTGGACTCGAATGACCTGTGAACTTGTTAGAAATTCAAATTCTTGCGCCTTACTCCAAATCTATTCAGTCAGAAATTATGGGAGTGGGCCCAGCAATCTGTGTTTCACCAAACCCTCCAAGGGATTCAGATAAACATTCAAGTCTGAGAACCAGAGGTAACTCAAGTGGGTTTCCATTGCTTGCAACTAATCCACTAACAGAAGGCAGAGTATCTCAATATAAGGAGCTGTTACAAGGCGGTATATGTTTAATCGCCTAATGGCTTAGACTAGGAGTCAGCAAACTGTGGCCCACAGGCCAAATCCTACCAGCCCCCTGTTTTTGTAAATGAAGTTCTATTGGAACACAACTATGTCCATTTGTTTAAGTGTTGTCTATGGCTGCTTTGGCGCTGCAGTAGCAGAGCTGAGTAGTTGTGACAGAGACTATATAGCCCACAATGTGGAAAATATTTACAATATGACCCTTTACAGAAGAAGTCTGTCAATCCCTGATCTAGACTAATTGCATGATACGGGACATGCTGAAGAAGGAGACGTCATAAGGAAATGTCAGAGTCCAGGTGATAAAATAAAACGCAAATCTAGGTGATAGTAAAAGCTAGCAACTCCAAGTATGACACTGGAAGACCCATTTCTTGGTGAGCAGGAGTAGTTGCACCATATTAAATCTATAGGCTTAAGTCGTCACAAAAGACCCCACTGACCACAAGATTTCAAACTTAAGGGGCTTACCAAAATGCAAATTATATGTACGGTATAACTGAATCACTTTGCTGGACACCTGAAACTAACATTGTAAATCAACTATACTTCAATAGATAAAAAAAGAAAAAGACTATACTTCAATAAAAAAATTTTTTTAATGCAAATTCTATCTCCCTTTCCATTCTGATTCAGAGGCCTGGATCTGAGAAGGAGTCCAGGAATCTGCATGCTGACCCACTGTCCCAGGGGAACCTACTGCAGGTGCTTCCTGACCAGCCTTGGATGGGCACTGGGCTGGAGGCTGGTCCAGGGGCTTTAATACCATGAAGCTGCAAAATCTGGCCTGCAAAACACATGCTGCTTTCTAAACCTTGCTTGTCTTTTCCCATCCATCTGGGATCCAGGAAGAAGAAATCTTCCTTGGATCGCTCTTCTTTTGGGTTTCTTGCTTTTCTGTGACTTCTAAATCCCTCTTCCTAGCATCATACCTCAGATGTCTAGATGCTTCCAAGCATAAGGCAAGGGAGAGGCTGAGCTTTTTCCCATATGTCTGAGGCACCTCCTGAAGTTCTGGGTCCCTGTCCAAGGATTCACCCTTCTCGGGGTATCTGCTCTAGGAATGGCCTCAGGTTTCAGAAGAGAATATTTCTCTTGCCCATGGGGATGCCTTACTTTGCAGAACTCAAGAGGTGAGGCTTAACAGAATACAACATAATTACTGAAATGTCCATGCAAGGGAAATTGACATATGGCGTGAGGGTCATCTGCTTATGAGGTCATGACATCTGGACAATGTTATCGGAGGATTGATGGGATTACAGCCAAGTCAGTCATACCACAGGAAGACCAGACAATTTAGCATGGCCTCCTTTGTCATTGATCTGTACAAGCTCCTCAGATCTGGTGTCGTAATTCCCTTTACTTGTCTGTATTCCTCACTAGACAGTAAGTTTCTTGTAGGCAACAGTGTCTCATTCACCCTCATATCCCCAGCATCATGCTTATATTATAGGAGCCTTTCAATAAATGTCTAATGAATGAGAACAAATGACTATATGGATGGTTCATTGAGTCATGCTGACCTGTTGAACCCAATAGTGAATACGATAGTGTCCTCATTCTCCTATTCAAAAATCCCATTGCATTGGCTGCAGCAATCCAGCTATATGAATGAATTTGTCAATGTGATTGCTATATCAGGATTTTCTTAGAGTTTCTTTTCTAGTGAGCAAGTTTTGGAAAAACCATAAGTCACGTAGACTTCTAAATCTAAATGCAAGCCCAGCCTACTGAAAGCGATTACCTGAAGTTCTAAGTCTGGATGACCCCAAAGTGATATTCTAATATCTTCAACCAAAGAGAAATAAAGGGTGAAATATTTCAATTGACAACTTACCTACATTCTAGCTGGCCTCACCAGCTCAGAATTCAGTTCATCTATCAAGTTTTCTCATTTGAGATTTACTGTGTAATTCCCCTTTTCTGAATGAATCTTACTTGGCAACCAAGACACTTCACTGTCAATCTTAGTTTGAATTTAGTGATGTTGAAATCATTGGCACGAAGACCAGATGTGAATTCTAATAAGAACAAACGCTATTAAAGGGAGCTCATTTTAAATACCTTTCTCTTAAGCACCATTCTGCCACTCGTCTGGGTCCTATATCAGATGCCTAAGCAGGAGGTGGGGAGAAGGAAGGAAGCAGAAAAGAGAAGACCATCTGTCTCTCAACTGCAAGCACAATAGGTGAGTAAGAAGACACCCATGCGTGGTAACACTCCTACCACACAAACTTCCGTAGCAGATGACACAGTTTAGTGTGAAAATGGCCTCTGTAGACTGTAGGAGAACTGGGGTCTCCTCCTACCATCACCACTTCTCAGTTATGTGTGTAATCTTAGGTGAGTCTCATCGGCTATTGGGTTACCAATTTTCCCATATGATGAACTAGAGTCCAAAGTTTCCTTTCAGGTGTGTACCATATATTCCAGTTACAGTGGTTGCCTGTGCCTCTGGCTGATTCAAAGAGAGAAAGGATCCATTTGCAAAGGGAGCTAAAGCTGAATGATCATTATTCCGAGAGAAGTCACAGAGGACAAGATGGGCCCCATGCAAGTCAACATTATGAAGGAGAAGGAAATGTGAGTAAGCGGAAGATGTAAGGTAAGCATTAGTGGACGACAAGAGGGTCCGTAAAAAGAGGGAAATGGAACTGAGATGGGAGTTTGTTGGGCCCACAAACCCCTGTTCCTAGGGGTTATATTCTCACTGGCTTTGGAGCCTTCTGTCAACTCTCAGTACTTCTCAGGGCCTAGCCATACAGCACTTCCTGGTCACAAGTATCCTTATCCCATTGAGGTAATCGTGAAGTAAACTTATCCAATTGCTGCTTCTTGAAACTCAAAAGAACCTAACTAGAACAGGAGCTTGAAATCTATGATTCTATGAAGTTTTACAAAGCTGTATGGTACAAGCAGTGTGACAGGCACAAAAAGAATAAGATATATTCATTTCAATCATGAGTTTCCAAACACCAACACCAATAGCTAGTTAAAACCCAGACCAAAACAGATGCTGACTGTTCGGATGTTTGCTCCTGTGGACGTGGACAAGATCCCAGCGCTCCAGGCCTCTCGAATCAGATAGGACATGGTTGCTTCACACACCAGGACAGAACATGCACACCTGAATCAGCCACCAGAGGGAGTATAAACAAATGTGCAAACAGGCGAGGGGGAGCCTCCCTTCTCACCTTGCTCCTGGGTGCTAGAATTTCCACCAAGGATGTCCTTTCATCTGTTGTTCATCTCAAACTGCAGCTAGCTGGAGACCAGCGTGGGTCCCAAACAGGGAAGCACTTGTTCAGACCGTGAAGCATCCAATGTCGAGTGTACCGTCGTTTCGTAATTTCACACCACGTATTGTTTAGGTAGGCGATGGTCTCTTTCTGCACAACACAGGCAGTATGCATCCAAAGAACTCTGTGTTCTAAAGATTGTTTCCAAGTTGTTTAGAACATAGAATACCTTGTCCCACAGAAATGACATAAGGAATCCTTGAGTTTGCAGGCTGGCCCCCCATTGTTAACGACCTCTTGATCAGACTGAACCGCAGAGCCACTACTATGCTTCTGGAAGATTGAACAACCATTTAAAATGTTGCTGACATAATGCTTTTCAGCTCAAAGACCAAGCACCACCTTTTCCAGGCAGTGGTTCTTGATACCCCACACCCTGGGTGAGGTTAACTGCTTCCCCCTCTGTGTCCTCTCACATCCTCACCACCACCTGGTTTTACACATCTTTCCTTCAGAGCATCTACAATACTTCATGAAAACCAGGTTCACAGAGGTCTCACCGTACTCTTCCCTGAACCCAAGATCTCATCGCAAGGAGAATGGGCGTCTGTTCTTTATCACCTGGGTGCTGGGCACAGAACGCACACTTGTGATGTGTTTGGTCAAAGGGTGTAGTGGTGGGATCCCGCCACCTCCTCTCTCATCCCTGCTTTCAGGTCTCTTCCGACCATCACTCCACTGCTCATCCTTCCTCCTATAAGGAGAGCCTGGGTCTGGGAGGTTGAGCTTAAGGCAGGGAGTAAGAAGACTCCAGAGATTTCTCCCTTAAAAAACAGGAGGGTCTTTTCTAGTCCGTAGGACTGGCAGGGGGTGGGAGGGAGAGGACTGGACGCGAAGAGGACCCAGGAGCTTTCCTGCTGATCCCCCCATTCGGTCTTACTGGGGGTGGGGCAGTGGGCAGTGGTCTTGACTCCCACAGACGTACAATTCTGGGTCCCCACCTTGGCTCCATTGGAAGGGAAGGCCAATATTCTGAAAAAAAAAAAAAAAGAATAGCCTTTTCTATGTTCAGGCAGAGCAGAATCTCCGAATCTTTGAACTATCTGTGCTCACTGGGGAGAATCTTAATTCGGGAAATAGAAAAATCTCGCGTGTTTGGCCATGAAATTCATGAAATAACCATTGGAGTCTCGGGTGCTAGGCTTGGGTCTGCCATTCATCAGTTCTGAGGCCACACACCATCCTGTCCAGGAAATGGGTCTTTTGGACTATCGATTTCAATATTGTATCTTTGCAGCAAACTTATCTTCCCATTTGTTTTGATGACTTTGCTACCTCATTTTACAGTTGAAAAACCTAGGAGGTCCCAGGAGGTAAAGACGTGTACTCAAGGTCACGCAGCTAATCAGGAACTGTGTCAAGAGCAAAAGCAGGGTCGTCAGGCCCTCGGCTGGGCACGTTTCCACCTCATCTCCCCGCACCCCCGAGCCAGCACCCGCAGAGGGGGCCAAGGGTGTGCTGCAAGTTCGAAGGAAGTAAGTTTGAGTTTTCAAATTAGCTGTGGATAAGTCACACATGGATAATCAAGAGCTGACTGCAGCCGGGGCTCTAACTGAGCTTTAAGTCAATATTATAAGCTTGAATATTTATGGGTATTTTGGTTTGTTTCCAAAAGCAGATGGAAAACTCCAGAAAGGCAGGATTTACAATGCTTTCCCAGCATTTGTGCATTTTGATGTTGATGTGAGTGGACTGAAATCTGAAGGGAAACACAGAAAGAAGAGGGCACCACTGGCTTCTCAGTTTTAGGGGAGTGAGGGGTGATTAGGGGACTCTGAGGTTGCAGAGCAAAAGGTGCTATTTGGCTGAGTGATTAACTCTCAACTTTGAAAAGCATTATGGGACATTTTCCAGGAATGCCTTTGAGCTCTTTGGAGGAGAGTCATAACTTCAGGTCTCCTCTCGCACATGGCAGTCACCTTCCCGCCCTGGCTCTGACATTCCTTGGCTATTGGAAATCTGACCTCCTTCCTTTCTCCTCATTTCTAGGGCACTCTTCAAATTAATTAAATTCTAATTAAATTGTATTTTTCCTTTGATAACTTAGCCGTGCCCTTGAGATTATCATAGAAGATAAGAGCAAGGGCTTTAGACAGGAACTCTGGGATGGTGGCCTTGCTCTGTAATTTACTAGCTATGTGACCCTGAGTGAGTCACATCTTGATAAGCCTCATCTGTAAAATGGGAGTCCTGGGTGCCCCACAGACCTGTCTGGAGGATTAAATGAAGGATGAATATGGAAGGGCTTTGTAAACTGTAAAGTGCTATCACCTAATGCACAGCGTCTATAGTTCTTGTTACTGCTAGTGACTTCTGGGCTGTTATACAGCCTGGTATGGGAATTGCGTGATTAACCTCCTCACTAAGATGAGCCTAAAAAAGGCGTCATAGGTGAAGCTTGTCCTGAGCAATCGCCTCCTTGGGTCTCAGTTAAAGGTGACATTGTGCACTTAGAGTGTATCAGGCATTCTGCTAACACCATGCACGGCTCACTTTGTTAAATTCTTATAACAACCCTATGACGACAGGATCATTATTCCAGTTTCACTCATGTGGAAGCTGAGGCACAGAGTGGTTAAGACACTTGCCTGAAGTCACATAGCTAATATGTGTCAGAGCCAGGAAATGAAACCAGGTGGGTCTTACTCCAGAGTCCTAGCTGCTATCTATAGTGGAAGATGGTATTTTCCAAAGCAGGCTGCAACAAAAGCTCCCATCCCCACAAATAGTTCTACACTAGGACCCATCGAGGTGGAATCGAATTCCCCTCCCCTTGAATGTGGGCCAACCTTAGTGATTCACAGGTAACCAGCAGAATGCATTGGAAATGATGCCATGTGACTTCTGAGCTAGGTCAGAAAGAGAGAAAGAGCCTGCTCTCTAGATACTCTCATTGGGGATGTTCTTTTTCAAAATTCAGCCTCTGTGCCTGCAGCTTCCGCCTGGGGCTCTTGGGGCTCTTGTTCTCTAGATACTCTCTTTGGGGATGTTCCTTTTCGAAATTCAGCCTCTGTGCTATGAAAAGCCCAGACCACATGGAAAAGCTGCGTGTAGACCCCCTGTCTACAGTCCCAGGCTACACAGCATCCTCGCCCAGGTGCCAGGCATGTAGTGAAGAAGCTTCCAGACAATCAAGCATTCCGCCAGCAAGTCTTCCCAGCTGAGGCAGAGACAAGCGCCCCTGCTGTGCCCTGTCTGAATTTCTGACCCACAGCTTCCCTAAACATATAAAATGGTTGTCGTTTCACTTCACTAAGTTTGGAGAGGTTTGTGATGCAGCGATAGATAACTGGAACAGCTACTCTGCTATTTATTCTCTGTGAGTTCTTTCCGGGCAACGCCCGCCTGCCTCCTCGATTGGTCAGAACTCCCCACTGTGATGTCCTGGATGGTCCTGGCAAAATCGACCTCTTCTGTTTCCCGTTCTCTTAAGACCCTGAACTCTCTGGATGAGAGAGGGAAATTCTGAGAGGGTTAACTACACTCATCCCTGCTAAGCTATTTCCTGGTTAATCGTCAGCCTTACAAGATATCAGAGGGCCTTCTTTTGCTAATATGCCTGTCTTTGTAAGAGATCTCAGGAGCCAGGCTGGCCAAGGACGAGAAATCCTGGCCCTTCACTGGACACGTTTCTGGATGGGGGCTTGCTCAGACCCACAGAAAGGCTGCCCTGCTCTGCCTGATGCTGGCTCTGGTGTGAAGCGGCCAAGAATGCTTTCCTTTTGAGAAAGTCAAAGGAGTCTCAAGGGGAGCCACACAGACACCAGGGACAAGACCACTGTGGTAATGATCCAGACATTTCCCAATCATGCCTGACCTTGTCACATCTCCCAACCTTGCTCCCTGAGCTTCTCTTGTCCGGGGACTAGCGCCCAGCTGGGAAACCTGAGGGTGGGACTCAGAGTCAGGAAGCTGATTACCTATTGGTGGATGGTAGTGACTGGAGGGGAGCATGGGCAGGAGGGGGGCTTCTGAGGGCCGGTCATGTTCCCTTTCTCTCGATCTGGGTGCTGCTTGCACAGTGTGTTCACTCTGTGATGACTCACTGAGCTGTGCACTTATGCCTCGTGCGTGTCTTCTGCGTGTATGTTACATATCAGTAACGAGAAAAAAAAAAGCAGACCAGCAATTCAGCTGCGGGGTTGAAACCGAAAATAAATGCTCGAGGAGCAATAACAGAGGAAACGTGCCTAGCAGTTGGAGCAGTGCCCCTCAGCAGTGAAGTCCTTCAGAGAACAGGCCATAGCTTTCATGTTTGTGTCACCAGTACCAACATGAAATCTGGCATACAGAAGGCGTCCAAGGAGTGTTCACTGACCGCCCCCACCCCCAACCCTTAGCCTCCCTTTCCTCCTTCCTACTCCTTGCCTCGACTGACAGGAAAAGCCTTTCCAGAAGGTCTCTTAGCTAATAATACCCATCCCCATAGCAAGATCTATATTTTCTCAGACCTGCTCCCTGTCACTGTTGATACCTGAGATGATGCAGGACAGGTAAGGCGAAAACAACTGAAGATCCTAAAATTCTCCAGGGGAACTTTAATCAAGATCTTCGCCTTCTTCTCCCAGCAACCCGTCCACAGAGCTGTGAAGAAACAGCGCTATATAGCGGATTGATGCTGTGCTGGGTGATTTACATGTACGAACTCTTTTCATCTTCATGACAACCCTGTGAGGTGGGGACTGCTATTAATCCCATTTATAGGCAGCTAAACCGAGGCACAGAGAAGTTAAGCAACTTGCCCAAAGTCACACAGCTCGTAAGTGACAGAGCCTGGATTAAAGCCAGCAATCTGGCTCCAGAGTCTGTACTCTCAAGCCCTATGGAATCCTGTCCTTATGGAGATGACAATAACATATACTTGGGAGACATTTCCAAAATATTTGTTTGATAAATGCTGAATAACTGAATAGAGAATAGTTTATTCTACAACATAAAAAAAACCCCAGTGTTAGAGCCGGTGGTATTTTCAGCAACTCGGGGTGAAGGTGGGGAGAGGCTAGACGGGGGTTTGCTAGACCTCCGGGCCTCGCAAATAAGTGCTCCTTGGATCAGAGAAAACAAAATCTTACTCACAGAAGAAAGATCCCTTGCTTTTCCTCCACCCCCCTCAGGATCTGAACAGATAATCAGAGCGTGCAGACATTCAGCAGTAATCAATTAGTACCTACTTTAGATTAAATTGAGAATATGTAAATTGGGTGCCTCATCAAGGCTGCACACAGCCAGTGATTTGAGATGCAGGCGCCCCGACGATGTGCTGCAAACATACCGAGTCTCTGCGACACAGAAGGGCATGCAAATCTCGTCCCACAGCCGAAAAATTTCTTAGACTGGGAAACCTGCTGTTCTTCTTTACACACACACACACACACCCCTACACACACCTACACATACACACACAGAAACACATTCGCGCGCGTGCACTTTCCTTATCCACTCTTCCCCATCTTTCCAGAGGCACGTATTTTCTTATATCATCAGAAAGAGGCCTCAGTGTAAAAACCCAGTGTCAGGATCAAAAACAGCACAGCATCCTTGAGCTTGATCCGTCATTCCACGTCACCCCAAAGGTCTAGAAGTTAAGCCTTGTTTTGATGTTTGGAGACTTTTTATTTTTGACAGCGGTATAAATAAAATCAGTGGCTACATATGACTGGGCTTCCTGGATTCCTTTCCAAATTCTCAGAAAGGGAAATGCGAGAAGGGACACCGATCAGATTTCAGAAGGTATTTCTGAGAGTTGGCCTGACGTGCAACCCAAGGGACAAGCAACATACTCTAGGATCAAACAAATTAGGAAAATAGGGCCCTGGATCAGCAAGCCTGGGAGGCAGAGGGGGTCTAAGCAAGGAAAGATCTGACTGGAGCAGAGGCATTCATAAGGCAGGTTCTATGCCAACCTGTCTATGGAGGGTCCCTGGGAACACAAACAATAAAGCCCTAACTGTCTGAGCAGGAACCCAGGGAAAATTAGAGCCTGTAGGCAGAGGGTATTTTCAGACTGTGGTCCCTAAACTGTTCTGTTGAGGCCTGGAAGATTGGTATTTGTCATGGAATTCTCTCAACAGGCAAATCAAGAGCAAGAAAGATGCTGATCGCCATCCATGGAGTATGGCGCTGAGCTTACAGAACGACTGCTCAGAGTGGTCGCGTGGCCAGGGCATTGAAGAAAACTGGCTGAGGAGGCCCACAAGTTTCACTGAGCCCAAGGTTAGGAGAGGCATTCCAACTGGAGCTGTGATTCTCACCTAGTCAGAAAGCTGAAATCTTTACATCATCTGAGCTTTCCCTGCCACCTTCTTCAGAGTGCTAAGGGCATACGTTTATTTATTTTTTTTAACTAAAATGAATTTCAGAGCAAAATGGCTTTGAGGAGAATTCTGAGCTATTCCTTGATAGCAGATAACAAACAAGTATTATTTGGCACCTCCCAGATCCTGTACCCTGTACTAGACATGAAAGTCAAGATATATGAAAGCTATAAATATATATTTCATAAATAAAGATATGCAAAGCAATCCTTGGTTAATTTTCATTCCAATCCAGAAGAAAGACATGAGTTCAAGAAAATGACCAAAAAGTAAGGGAGGGGCCAGAGACCAGAAATGGTGAAGAGCTGGTTATTTGGGAATCCTTAGAGCAGAGTTCAGAGATTTGTCCCTAACCTATGGGAAGAAGAATTTGAATTAAGGGAAAAGAGCAGAGGGGGAGGATATTCCCGTGACAGAATGGACAAGAAGAGAATACTAATGAGGCCCACTCCCAGTTCATGCTGAATGTGGTAGATTAGAAAAATGCTTACAAATTATTCGCCTCTCTGCATTCATTTCCCTGCAATGTGACACTGCAGCTCCTCCCATCAGAAGATGGGGTCTGTTTCCTTTCTCCTTGAATCTTGGTTGTCTACATGACTGGCTTTAGCCAATGGGACATTAACCAATGAGACATAGGCAGAGGTTTCAACAGGACTGACACCTTGGGGTTTGTCCTCTTGCTGCACTTGGGACCATTAGACCACCATGTGAATGAGCCTGAAATAACCTATTGGAGAGGCTACATGGAGGAGAACTCAGAGGTTCTTTGGCAGAGGGATACGTTGATGAGAGCAGTGTTTTAAGAAGAAATGAATGAGAGATTGGAAGGGTAGAGCTTAGAGTGGAGAAGCCCGGCTTGAAGGTGATCAGAGCTTGGACAAAGGAGGATCTAAAATCTCAAAGGTATTTCAGAGGAAGGAATAGAAAGTCATTAAGACTGATCAGGTATAAAGGAGTAAAGGATGGCTTCAAAGATGTCTCCAAAGTTTATCCTTTTTAAGCCTGGGAAAACAATGGTTTCAAAGATATAGAATGGAAAGTTGGGAAGGGCAAGCAAATCAAGTGTGATTCAGTCAGAAATTTCATGGCTGTCCAAACATTGTTAGAACCCACTTAAAATTGTAATTTGTTGGAAGAATCAGTGTATCCTACAGAATGCAAGGGAAAGCTGACAACCCAAGCCTTAGGAAGGGCAAGAAAGAGGCTAAGCTTGGAGATCTCAGTAGCTTCTCAACTGAGTTTGAATTCTTGAGAGTGAGGCTGTACGCCACCCAACAGATGAGCTCCTGGGTCAGGTATTTGTGGATCCTGATCCAACCAGCTGTGGAGGAGGATGAGAGTAATAAGTGTATAGGATGTACTCTCCAGAGCTATAAAGAGGCAGATGAGGGTCAGGGAGGAAATAATGGGCATCTCCCTAAAATAGGAGAGGATAATGGATGCGGGTGTGGGAAGGCTGAATTGGAAATGAAAATAGGAACTCCAAATGTGGATGTCCTGCTGGAAGTTTGAAACACAGGGCTAAATGGTTAGGCCAAGGTTTCAGATTTGAGTGACACTAGCCTATAAGTGATGGTGGACACCAGCAAATTATGATTAATTCATCTTCCAAGAGAATAGTAAGAGAAGACCTTAGGATAGAGGCCAGGAGTCCTGGGCAATGCCTGTAGATGAGAAAGTGGACCCACTAAAAGAGAAAGGGCAGAGTGAAAGCCTCAGAGAACGCGGTATGGAAATCGAGGCAGGGGAGACTGGTCAACTAAGTCTAATGAAATGGAGGTAGAAGAGACTGAGGACCATGAAAAAAATCCTTTGTATGTTTAAGTGATCATTGGTGACTTTTAGGAGAAGAAAATAGAGGATCATGGTTTACCCCTTTCCCCAAGGGAAGGCAAGAAGTAAATCCATGGGAGGAGTCTACAATGAAACTCACACCAGTTGGTTTGGCACTATTCTAAAAGCAAAGGGCCTAATTTTCTTTGAGAGCGTAAAGATGGCGAGAGAAAGAATTGGAGGCATCTTCAAATGTCCACAAATCAGCCTTAGGAATGTCTTCTTTTGGGGAAAATAGTACCCAAATTCAAAGACTATACAAAGAGACTTCAGCTTTCCATATATCACCCATGGAGGTGTCATCCGACAGTTCTGGAACCATTGCCAAAAAGACTGGCTGAGACCCGTGTGATTTGCAGAGTCTAAGTTTCTGTAAAACATTTAGTCAAGCAGTTGGGTAACAGTCGAGTCAGTGGACTTGCCCTTATTACTCACGGGGATGCCCCTGGGGCTTTCTTCACTGCAGTTAATTTCCAGGACATGGCGCCACTAAATATTAGCATGTCCCTTCATGTTAATGGCAAATGGCAAGAGGCTCTCATAATTTAGATATTTTTATGGCTGTTCTGTGGGAGCTAATTTTGTCTAACAAAACCCCATTAAGTTTTAGCTCTATCCTTTTCCCTTCCTCCAACTCCCAGAACTGGGACTTATATGTTAATTGCAGCCAGTCTATGCTAATCAGGTTTCATTTCTGTTTCTTAAAGAGACACATGCCACGGGGCCCTGCCCCAGTCATCACTCCCTCCCACCTCCACAGCCAGCTTTTCAGAGGTTAAACTCCAGACTGGGTGAAGAATACACGTAAGGCTCACACTTGAATTTGGAAGGCAGAGGGGTGGGTATTTCTGTATTTCCCACAACTTCCTTTGAAGAAGAAATGCTTCTTTTCCATGAAATTCTATGTGTAGCATTTCTAATTGAGAAACAATTCAAAACACTATTAGATTCCTTAACTACACACAAAACTCAGCAAAATACCCCCAAGGCCTACTATAACCACTGCTTTGAACAGAACACCCTCAATCCTGAAGCTTTCATCTATCTGCTGTGACAAGCTCAGGCTCGTCACTAAAGGCTGAGTAAGGATTTGCAGGGCAAGAACTGCCCAAGCAAAAGAGCAACTTTCTGTATTAATGCTTGATTCTATTCACTGAATGAGTGCTTTCTAGGAGCCCAATGCACGTTTGGGAGGAGAAAAAGATGGGTAAGACAAAGATCCTCCTGTAAAAAAGTCTCCAGTTTAGTGGGAAGACATAATAATACTATTAACATTAAATACCTAGTATTTATAAATACCTAGTATTTATCAGGCACTACTGTGAACTCAGTTTACATATATTACCACATTTCAATCATCACAACGATAAAATGAGGTAGATATTTATCTGCCCATTACACAGATGGGAAAATTGAGGTTTGGAGAGGCATAGTATATCAGTTACCTAGTGCTACAAATTCTGCTGTGCAACCCACCACAAAACTCAGTGACACATCATAATAAGGCTTATTTTTATTGAGCATGGGTCCATGGGTCCGCTTGGGAAGTTCTGCTTCAAGATGTGGGTCATCCTGGCTTGGCTGCAGGTTGAGTTCAAGTCTGTTCCTGTGTATCTCATCCTCTTTGGACCCAACAGCTAACCTGGGGTGTGTTCTACTCATGATGATGGTAGAATCACAGGGCGACAACTGGAAACACACAGTAGGCCCAGAACTCACTCACTGTCACTTTCACTCATATTCTATTAACCAATACAAATCACATGGCAAGACTAACATCAGTGGACAGGGAAGTATTTTATGCCCAACCAAGGGGGAGAAATTGTAAAGTCACACAGAAAAGGCTATGGGTGTGTAATTCTAATAGAGGGAGGGTGCAAAAAATTAAAAACAGTGATCTAATCTGCACACACAGATCAAAATGGGTAGAACTGGGATTTGGACTCAGAATGATCAGGCTCTAACGCCCATCCTTCTAACCACCGTTAGGCTGCATGCAAACATCTAAGAACAAGGAAGTCAGGCAGCAGCAGATGAATAGTAATGACATTCTGATTGGGGGGTTGGGTCAGGCGTCACAGAGGGGATACCTGGGCATGAAGATGAAGAGCATTTTTGATAGGCAGAGACAAAAGTCAGGGCATTGCTGCTGCAGGAAACAGCGTGAGGATGGATGGAAGGATGTGATGTGATCATGAGACTGGAGTGGAGAGTTCCAAGGGATGCTAAGGAGTGGTGAGAGCTGAGGATGGGAAGTCAGGATGAGATCAGAATGGAGTTGTGAGCACGGATGTGACATGATCAGATTTGGAATCTCTTGGGCCAGCTCTTCTCAAACTTTATCGTGCGTACAAATCCCCTGGGGATCTTGTTGAAATTCAGATTCTGATCCAGGAAGTCTTGTAGAGGAGCCTGGGATTCTGCATTTCAACAAGCTCTCTGGTGATGGTGATGCTGCCGTTTCACACTTGGAGTTGCAAGGCTCTGAGCAAACAGCCTGCTAGCCATTCAGGGTCAGGGATTATGTTTTCCTTCTCTTTGTTTCCACACAATGTCTCGCACATTAGCTGATACGTAACAGACCCACCATCGGGGTTGGAAGTTTCTGCTGCTGCTCCTGTCTTCCCTTCCTCCTAATCAGCCTCCTCTCCCTTCCCCAAGGCTTCCCGACTCAGCAAAAAGCCAAGGTTCTCCGACACCTTGTTGCATTAGCTACCTGCATACCTATGCTCTGGCCCATTTTCTGGTTAGGAAAGGAGAAAGACCAAGGGCTGCAAAAAGCAATCTTGTGTTACTGGAGGTCTACGCAGATTCATTAGAGCTTTGGGGAAGCCATCAGAAGTTGATTGTGCTTGAAGGGGTTGCTCGTCCCCTCCCACTTCCTAATTTGATTTCACGGCTCTGCAACAAAGTCAGAATTAGAGCCACATTAAAGCTGGGAAGAGACAGAAAAAATTCTACCACCAATCAAGTTCTGAAACTTGCAAGGTGCCTTCTCCCAGTATCCCCAAGGAATCACCCATTTTACTAGCGTGAAAGTGACCTCAAGAGGGACCACGGGCTGAAAAATCCCATTGGATGCATTACAGCGAAGTCTCACATTTGTGGGTAAGGGGTTCTGGAAAAAGGAGGGAGTGAAATGCTGGAAGTCCTACTTCGGTTAGGACACACCTGAGGAATAGGTGGCTTTGAGGGTACTAGGTGAATGGCACTGGGGCTCATGCCTCAGGATGTCCTGACCCGACTGCCTGTCCTTGAGTTTAGAGATGTTCCTGAGTTTCATGGAGAGAGTCCTGTAAGTTCAGGTGATGTTCAGGTGCCTGTCACAGATGTGGTGATCAGATTTGGAATCTCTTGGGCCAGCTCTTCTCAAAGAGGTCCCCTTGGCACTCACTCCTATATCCTGCAGGCATTTACAGCGAATACCTGCCAAGGATTCCGGCCATGGGAGCACATTCAGGGCTCTGAGAAGGCAAACTGGAGTCTATACCCTGGAAGCTGTCCTCAGCCAATGAGTTGGTGGATATATACACTGGCTCCCTCACTTCTTGGTTGGGATAACTCTGGGGCATATTCTACTGTCGCCCAGAGGTCCCCAGCTGGACTGAGCTCCAATGGGGAGCCCACAGAGGTCACTTGCTCGATAACACACCTTGTATCGGTGTCCTTTCTTTCCCCGCCTCACTTCTTCATTCCTCTATCAGAGCTTCTTAGGATTAACTTCTAAATAAACACCTCGCACTCAAATCTTTGTCTTAGGATCTGCTTCTGGGGGACCCCAAGCTAAGACAGTGCCCCAAACGTCCTCCATTAAAATGCTACCACTCCAGCGTGGCACAGATTCAGGGGTTCAGGAATGAGTGGGGCTTTCTGAGTGAACACATTATGAGGGAAATGTGGCAGAGGAACTCAGGATAATCCCCTGGGCAAGGATGGGAGTAGAGGGCGTGTTGCGGGGCTGTGGAAACTAGGTGCAGGATGTGTGACACAGGTCGCTGATTGCCAGGTGGAAAGATGCCAGCTCATCTGTCATTGCAGTTCTGCTTGAAGCTTATCCTATTCTTGGGTTTTCATTGCTAAATGGGAAAGATGAATGGGTTCCCTTAAGACATAGAGTTTGAGTTTTGCCTTGCCTTTCCCTGGGTGTATATCCTAGTCATTTTGTTTTTCAGTGATGTCCTCGGATGTAATTGGAGATAATAATAATGCACATTGAACCGAGCTGTAAGGAGCCTGGGGTAAACAAGAACCCCCAGGCTCTGCAGGCCTGGCTCTTAACCTCTGTTTTGCCTTTTCGTTGCTGGCTGACCTTGTGCCAATTACCTAATATCTCTGAGACCGTGTCTTTATAAAATAGAGAAATAACATTAATTTGAGTCACATGACATCGCCTATATTTGATATTTTGATCTACAGAAACGGCAATTTCATGTGGTTCAACCTAAGACCTATCTTGCAAAGGTTGATGTGAGGATTTAAATTAATAACTGAAAAGCATCTAGTATACTGACACGCACATTGTAGGCACCCAATGTACCACTGTAGCTGCTATGACTATTATTATTGAGATAACATCTTACGGAGATCACACTGTAAAAAGTATAAAACCCTACTCAGATTTTGAGTAAATACTGATAATAACATCCCACTGCCCAAGGACCCTGTTTACTTGTCTAAACACCAACCAAGATCAAAACAAAGCAGCGATCACTGGACATCCAGATGCTGGGAGAACATACCAGGCTTTGCGTGTTTCCCAGCTCCCTGCAGAATACAATTTTTTTTTGTTTGTATTTCCAAATGCCATAATGAAACCATTGTGAATAAAAGAATAAGAGGTGATTTCAGCTTCTATCTTTTGTGAGGCTCAGATTTAAAACATAAAGAAGGGCCCAGCAAAATGAACTTTATCATTTTAAGAAACAACCATTGAAACAGCCATTGTGAATATATTCGTTATTATACAATGCCGAGCGCTGTGCACCAGTGCGCGCAGCATCTGTCTGCTCACTAATTCTCCCGTTATTATCACCCACTGAAAGGGCAGGCGGGAGAGAATTCCAGGCAATCTCCCTCAGCAGAGGTTTGTGGGTTTCACGGAGCACTCAAAACTCCCCCAAATGTGCTCCTTGAGCATTTGGCTTGCTAATCTTGTTGACAGGACAGAAAAAAATCGAAAATAGCTAATGGCCTTAATTTTCTTATACCTGACAGCTAAGCAATTCATCCCATCCCAAACAGTTACTCATCTGATTCCCCCCTTCTCCCTCTCCCTCTCCCTCTCTCTCTATCTCTTTCTCTCTCAAAAACACAAACACACACCACTCCTCTTTTCCAAACCAGTCAGTCACAGCCACGTATTTGTGCATGTACACATGTGCGTGAGTGAGTGTGTGTGTGTGTGTGTGTGTGTGTGTGTGCGTGAGAGAGAGAGAGAGAGAGGGAGAGATGGGGCTTAATTGTATTTCTTTGCCTCTCAGGAAGGTTACAAATCACAGACGCAAAGAGGCTACTAAGATTCCAAGCTGGGAAGGACAGACAGAATGGTCTCATCAAAGTCCTAGGGCAACTAGGCACAATCAGGACAACACGTGGTATATAGATCACTCAAGGTGACCATGGGGAATAAGACAGAGAAACAGAAGAGTCGGACCTGCAAGGAGATCTGGTGAATGTCTGGTGGGCTGTGGGGCCTGGTGGTGACAGCTGCCCTTGCAGATTGTTTCCAGGAAAGCGAGAAGCTCAGGCAGGGCAGGAGGTTCTGGAAAGGGCACCAGTTACTGCTGTGTCAGGATCCAGGATCACGGGGAGCACCCAGAGAGGAATTTGGTGAAAAGGCATTTAGAATTTGTGGCTACTCCTTCATTCCCCTTCCTTGGTTCCCATTGCTGGCTTAAACTCTTTCAACTGGACCCAGGGCTGTATGTGTGAACCTGAAAAGTGCAAGAGCTACGGCAGCTGTAGCTGCGCTGAATGAAATGGAACTATCCTTTGTGTGTGTACGCACGCGCGCGCGCGCACACACGTGTGCCTGCATGGGTGTGTGTGTGTGTGTGTGTGTTGGGGTGGGCTGGTTCTGCATTTTAAAGGGATGGATTAATGGCTAAATGTCTGTTCTATGCTTTAAAGGGCCAGCTGTTCAGTGGTTAGTATTACAAGATTTATCTCTTGGAATGGTTTTTTTTAAATCACCCCCTCCCCTTCCCCAGCTGTAGGCTTGTTGTTATGGGAGAAGAAAAACATTGTCTGGGTGGAGGAGAAGCACCCGAGTGTGTAACTTAGACGCTTCCTGTACAGCTGATGCCTGGACAATGTCTCCCTCCAAGGGGTTCCTCTACATTTCTTCAATTTCCTGCATTTCCTGGATAACATGGATTCTCCTCAAAAACATCAGAGACTCACTGGTGAGCTCCTGGAAGACAGGGATCCTATTTTCATTTATATTTGTGTTCTCTCCTCCCTTCTGCCCCAGGCTTGAAGCGGTCCCTATCTAACTTCCCCACCCCCATCTCCTCTCCTCAATTCTGTCCTCTGCTTCCCACTTCCTTCTCCGCCCAGAACCTTCCGCCGCTACCCCTCCACAGGCTGTTCCTTCAGCTCCAGTGCTTTCCGCCTTCCTCTCAAGATGCCTATGTATGCCCTTTGAATAGTCAGGAAGCCCCCTTCCTCCAAAAAGGCTTCCCTCCCTCCCTCCCTCCACTGAGCTCCGAGGGCTCTAAGCACAAGGGCTCCCCGGAGACGCCCTGCCACTGCGCAGGTCCCCGTTCTGTCCTTGCGCCCTCCTTCCGGAAGACGGGGGTCCTCATCCTTGTTTTATTTCTTGCCCTCTTCTTCCTACAGCCTGACTCCAGCTGGGGAGCTGTGTGCCCAGGGACTCCCCGCGATCGATGACAACAGACTGAGGGGCAGCTGCGAAACAACTGGAACAAATCAAACCAAGGCCAAACGTTAACTGCCCCTGGCAACTTCTCCTCTTGGGCCTCTCTCACAGGCCCCAGAAAGGCTAAAGGTTCAGGTCATAAAATCCGAACTCCCAGACCCACAAATCATCGTGTTTCCAGCCTGAAGGAGACACCCAACCCAGCCAAGGTCTTCCTGGACACACATTAGTCATCGGAGTGGCCCTCCCCACCGCAGGGTCCTGTCACTTCCACTCTCCTCTGACTGTCCCAGGACTGGTGGTCACATAAATGGTCCGGGAGGTTCTAAGGGAGACCTGGGTCCTCCCTGGAATTGTCGGTTCCAGGCAGCTAACTCTAGTCTCCTGAGCCACCAACCACAGGTTAGTTTCAGCTCCTGAGGTGGAGGCCAGAAGACCTCACACACCCACACACTCTCACAGGCCAGAGTTCCCTGCTGTGAGCAGATGCAGCCTGAGCCACGACCTACCCACATGTGTCCGGATGGGATTTGTCCTCCCAGAAGAGGCCATCTAGAGCCTGCTCTTTTAAAAGGCTTGCCTTTCCCTCTTTAATAAAAACCCATATTCAAACACGGGACATGATGTCACAGACACATTATGAAGGAATCCTCAGCTTTGCAAAATATCCACTAAAGGGCTCCCTGGGGTTATGAGATACCCCACTCGAGCAGTGAGAAGGCAACAGAGGGTAGAAGTTGAGACCATTGACAGGAGGGACTGTCATTTAGGCTCATTCTTAACACGGCCACTGACTAGCTGTGTAACCATAAGCAAGTCACCTTTCCGCTCTGTGCCTCAGTTTCTGCATCTGTTATATGGGGGCAATAATTGCAGCAACCTCATAAAGTTGATTTGATTTCTTCGATCTCCAAACTTCCTATTGACTTTGATTATTAAAAGCAACCACAATAGCAAGCAAAATACTAGTCCCTTAAATATTGTCCATTTGTGGGGAAAGAAAATAAAGGAATTAGATTGGAAATCCGGTGGGGTTTTACTGGTCTATTTAGTTTCTATTTCCTGATTTCCCCCAGGGCACCACCCTTCCCCCACTCTTAGTCCTGTGATTTGGGCAGGATTATGTAGTGGCGTGCTGGCGACCACTTCTACTAGCTCTGCTTGTGATCGTGCCATCTCTTCCAAACTCCGTGTTCAATGTGCATCATGATGGCAACTTGAACTCAGCCATGGTGACAGTATTTATACCACTGACCTCGGCGAAGCCTACAAATAAGCATCTTCCTCCTCTCACCCCAGAGCTGGCTGTTAAATGTTTACCAGCACAGCCCTGGGCTTATACCCCATTCCATAGACATATGATCCAAGAATGGCCAATCAGCATATTTCAACTTCCTAGCTTTAGTGACAGGCTCAGAGACGGATGCATGTCCAGAGCCAAGCCAATGACAGGCAATCCTGAGACGTTTGTTGGAAAAATTTGGAGAAAAGGTTCTTTTTAGTGGGAATGTATGGATGAAACTGGTAATGTCGAATTTACCAATATATGGAGGTGGTCCCACCTGAAAGAAGGAAAGGACAAGATACCAAGTGCTGGTGACTAGGCTGGACTAACCCTTGGATTTAAAAGGAAAGTGACACAATAAATTCTCCCCTCCTTTTCCTTGATAAGCCAGTTGGAGTTAGAGTTCTGTCATGTGCAACCCAGGGTCCACAATAATAGAGCTGCGTTACATGTTATCTCACATCCGGTTTTATCCATTTGTGGTAGATAGTTTAATGGCAACAAATTCCTCCTCTCCCAGTAGGCATACTCCTTTGCAATGTGATTTTGCAGCTTCTTCCTTCAAGAAGTAGACTCTATGTCCCCCTCCCTGCAATCTGAGCTGGGCTTGTGACTTGTTTTGGCTGACAGAATGCACCAGGAGTGATCCTCTACAACTTCTGAAATAGGCTTCTGGAGATCTTGTGGCTTCCACCTCTGCTCTCTTGGAACCCTGAGATCACTATGATCTGACACCACCATCCAAGTGGGATGAAGGACCACAAAGAAAGGGATGCTCAGCTGACCCAGGTATCCCTACTGAGCCCAACAGCCAGCCAACTCTCGAGCTGAACACAGCCCACGGATTGAGCCTAGTCAAGACCAACAAAGAACCTGCAGCCACAGCACAGAATCAAGAGAAATAATAAATCATTGGAGGGACCTTCAAGACGGCAGAGGAGTAAGACGTGGAGATCACCCACCTCCTCACAAATACATCAGAAATACATCTACATGTGGAACAACTCCTACAGAACATCTACCGAATGCTGGCAGAAGACCTCAGACTTCCCAAAAGACAAGAAACTCCCCACATACCTGGCTGGCCGTGTGGCTGACAGGGTCTCGGTGCTAGAGCTGAGGATCAGGCCTGAGCCTATGAGGTGGGAGAGCTGAGTTCAGGACATAGTTCCACCAGAGACCTCCCAGCTCCAAGCAATATCAGACGGTGAAAGCTCTCCCAGAGATCTCCATCTCAACACTAAGACCCAGCTCCATTCAACGACCAGCAAGCTACAGTGCTGGACACCCTATGCCAAACAACTAGCACGACAGGAGCACAACCCCACCCATTAGCAGAGAGGCTGCCTAAAATCATAATAAGTCCACAGACACCCCAAAACACACCACCAGATGTGGACCTGCCCACCAGAAAGATCCAGCCTCATCCACCAGAACACAGGCACCAGTCCCCTCCACCAGGAAGCCTACACAACCCACTGAACCAACCTTAGCCACTGGGGACAGACACCAAAAACAATGGGAACTATGAACCTGCAGCCTGTGAAAAGGAGACCCCAAACACAGTAAGATAAGCAAAATGAGGAGACAGAAAAACACACAGCAGATGAAGGGGCACGATAAAAACCCACCAGACCTAACAAATAAAGAGGAAATAGGCAGTCTACCTGAAAAAGAATTCAGAATAATGGTAGTAAAGATGATCCAAAATCTTGGAAATAGAATAGAGAAAATTCAAGAAACATTTAACTAGGACCTAGAAGAACTAAAGAGGAAACAAGCAACGATGAACAACACAATAAATGAAATGAAAAACACTCTTGAAGGGATCAATAGCCAAAAGCCAAGCAACACCTGGAACCACCAGAAGCTCAACGAGGTGAGGAAGGATCCTTCCCTGGAGCCTTTGGAGGGAGCATGGCCCTGCTAACACCCTGATTTCGGACAGCTAGCCTCCACATTACGGCACTTGGTTACAGCAACCCTAGGAAATTAATACAGTGACGGAGCCACTCACAGAGCTGCCCTTAGGGATTTGAACCGAGCAGCCTGAGAGGATGGTCGCAGGGGACCCCTCTGTCCTGGGTCAAGAGTGTGATCACCCAGCTCAGACTGCCGTGGGTGGGTGGAATGGAGTAGAGAGGGTTAGGGTGGAAGCTGAGGGACAATTAGGAGGCCTCTGTAGCAGTCGTGCACTCATGAGACACTAAGGAGGAAAAACGGACAGAATTTAATGATTTATACGGCAGAGGAAGAAGATGAAGCTTTCAAGGGTGACCCCCGGTTTCAGACTTGAGGACCTGGTGATAGCACAGGTAAAGAGGGCCACGTGAGGTTTTGTTTCTGCTTAATCTCACCAAAGAAATTAATTGTATTCTCCAAACTCTTTGGGCTTTCCTCTCTCATTGATGGCTAATTTAAAATTAAAAATGAAAAATGTTTGCTCATTAGAGAAGGCATTACTCATAGAGAATGACAAGTGGAGAAAACAACTAAGGTCAGATCAGCTTCCTCCTCTTTCTGCTGTGGACTTTGAGGTCGCCAAGGTCAAATAGGCAAGCTTCATTAAAGCACCAGTGGGCCCGAGGGTCTGGCATGACTGCATGGGTGAGGCACTGCTCCACGTGCAGAGCCCAGATTTGGGTCTCTGTCAGTCTGAAACAGACTGCAGGTAGTTTATTTGAGAGGTCATCCCAGGAATCAGGAGTGAAGAAGTAGAAAGAGTGAGACAGGAAAGGAAAGCAAGCGAGTATAGAAGAGTGTGTTATCGACGGGATATCATCATCGGGATTTTGACTGTGCAGGCACTTCTGTGAAGTCTACAGAATGCCTTCTGGGAGAAGAGCAGGCTGGGGCCAGATCCAGAAGGATTTTGCATGCAAGCTAAAAAGTTATGATGGTTTTCCTATCCATAACAGGAAGCAATGTCAATTTTTAAGCAGGAGTGTTTCACGATTAGGTGTTCATTTTATCAAGCTGAGGCAGAGACACCAGGTTCAAGGCTGCTGCAGAAGTCTTGGTCAGTTGGTTTCAAAGCGTATCGTTAGAACCCAAGATTGACAGTGAGTTTACCACAGGTGGGTGTGTGGGACATCATCATCTTTATCCAGAGCAACGGCTTTCAGCAGTTTGACATCTGTAAAATTTCATTTGATGGGAGTGTTTTGCTCTAAGACTGATTAGATCCCACTGTCATAGGAGAGATGGGATGAAGGTCTTGGCTAAAGTGGCTAGTGAGGTTGACAAGTAAGCAGAGGCCAGATCTGAGTCCCTCTTCTGAGGTTGGCGGGTGGCAGACGGGACATGGGAGAAAGAAAGCGAGAAGGCGAGCATGACGGGAGTCTCTGGCCCTGGTTAGTTCGGTCTGGCTTTGGGGCCAGGGGTTTGTTTAATCTGGCATTGAGACCCCTGTTCCCATAGGCGTGGATATTGTGAAATACATCCCGTGCATTTGGTTCCTTGAAGGTCAAAGGGCCTGTTGCCTCTGGGAAATGCCTCGGTGTTATGGAAATTAGATCTTTCGTTCATTCATTCATTTGATAAGCATACTTTGAGCAGTGCTACGGGGCTGACTCAGAAATAGGTCAGACACAGTCCCCGCTCTAAGGGAATTCACAGCCTGGGGTATTAAGGTCTGTAGCAAGGAAGCAAGCAGGGGAGGGAGGCTGTGAGTACCCCTGAAAGGAACTGCAGCCACAGAGAGCCTGGTTGCTAGGGGCGAGGCCACCCACTCCCCGTTGCGTGGGGCACCCCTCTTCCCCACTCCTCCCACTGCAACAGTGGCAGGGCTCAGCTTCCCATCACAATGAGCGGGGCTGGGAAGAAGCCAGGCCCTGTCTTTGCCCCAGGCCGGGAATGTGCTCGCTCAGCTGAGACTCAAACCCAAGACAATCGTGGGCTTGTGGGGAGCTTGGCGAGGAGTCTCAAGAAGGGGTTCTTTTCTTTCCTTTTAGCCTTTGAGAGCCACTCTAAAAAATGTTGTTTTCTACTTAATGAGAGTTCTCAAACTAGTCTGTATTTGAGAAAGTAGAAAAGAGGAAGAATCACATGTGTAGATTTTTGTTATGGTCCCAGACGACCCATGATCATGGCCTCAAATTTTAACATAGCACAATCTAAATTGCTGGTGTTCATTCAGATGGAAGATCCCGGGCCAAGTGAGAAGGGCTATTTAGCAAACCAAGCAAAGGTCTTCTAAGCTGCAGGCCAAGAGTCTTACAAAGAACCCACAAAAATTGCACAATTAAGCCCCATCCCCCATTTTTCACCACACATCTCTTTACACCATGAATGATTTGAAGGCTGCATGCTTTTGGATTGCCCTCATGAAGATTTAGTTTCTGCCTCAAGAAAAACCATGTCAGAAAATCGTCCTTCAGCATTCTCAGAGAATACATTTAAAAGATTGCTACCTAAAGAGCCCAATTTTGGTTTTTCAAAATATATGTGCAAACGGACATCAAAAAAAAAAAAGATGGAATGATATCATCAAAATACGATAAATTGTAATCTATGGATTGAGGAATTATAGGGATTTCTATTTCCTTCATTGAACTTTTAAATTTACTTACCAATTAACTTTTTTTGTGATTATAAAAAATGGTGGTTTTTCTTAAGAATCCCTATGAAAATCAGTTTTCTTATCTGTAAGAAGGGGATAATCACGCCTCACTAAGGTTCATGAGGATTTGATGACATAATGTATACACTGATCTTGGCATAGACCCTAAAACAGAGGTGACACCCCATAGATTGGCATTGACGCTGTGGAGGCATCAATCTATGTTACGTGTTTTTAAATTACCTTTTTTCTAAAAAAAAAAAACAAAAGCACAGCACACAAGTTTTACATAGAAGTGGCAGGATAATTTATTACGATATTAACTTGTAGTTGGATCTTGCTGCTTTAGGTATTTTTCCTTTTCCAGGGTCCCCCACAGGAAGATGAGTTGGGGGCTCCTTCGCCCCAGGGGCTGTGTGTGGAATGGCTGAAAACTAGAGTATGCTGGTCCCAGGACGTGGGATAGGAATTATAACTCCAGTCTGTTGTTTTACGGAAACCTCGAGCCACTGAAAAGAACTGCCCTGACAAAGTATGTATCTCCACATGAGTGCTGGGGGAAGGGGGAGGGCAGATGGACGGGAGGAAATGGAGGAGAATATTAGAGTTCAAAGATTTTAAGAAGGCAAAATCCCCCTTAAGAGGGAGGAGGGTTAGAGACTGTCTGGGACTCTTTGATGAAAGGGATTGGTTTCTGGCAGGTCCTGCTAGCAGTAGGGCACCCAAGCCCTGTTCCCGTACCCGGTAACTGAGTAGGGTGAGGTCCTCTGATTAAAGGGCTCTGGGATGGCAAGTATGATGATGTCTGTCACTCACTCTAAGTGATTCCAGAATAGACCATGTGATTGGATGTATGTGAGAGTTTAAGCTTCAGCTCTAGGGGCCATCAGTTGTTTGTTGGAGACTCCCCACGCCAGGAGTACTCGGCTGACATTTGATCAAAAAGGCCACCTTCCAAAGGTGGCTCCTTCAAGCACGCCATCCACAGTGTTCCAATCAACACTGGAGGCTTTCCTGGTTAGTACACAGTGAGTATCAGCAATGGGTTTTCATTGGTGGAATTAGTGACTTGTTAGCTAGCAGGAGGAATGCCAGAAATGGGCTCTCTTCCCACCTGTAGCAGATGCTGTTGGCATGCCACCTGTGGTCCCCTCACCTGTACACTCTGGGCATACCAGCCCACTGCCCAGTGCCAACAGCCGCATTGCCCAGCCTATGGGCTTTCTTTTGTCACTGCAGTCCACTTTGCCCGGAAATTAATTCTTGCGTAGCCTTCAATCAATCATTAACCAGAGCTGGTGCATAAATACCCCAGCTCTCTTGGCCCTCAGATGGGATAACTCTGAGGCCTGTGCTCTACACTGGCTCCATGTATTTTTCCTACAGAATTAACCTCTAGTAACTTACAGTGGTAATGAGCTTGACAACATACGAGGCTCACTAATCCATTCTCCTACTGGTGGTTCCTTTACCTCCTAAATGGACTACCTGGCTTATGGGAGAACTCAAATGGAAGCCTGAACAGGCCATAAGAGGCTAGCAAGGCCTAGAGCCCACGTTCACTGTCAGCTCTAAACTCACGCTTGAAATGATCTTGTACCTAACCTTGAACAGGAGAGATTCAATTGCATCATTCAAGAATCCTGCCTCTGGAGTTTTGAGATTTGCCTCTAGTAAACCTTTCAAGCAAGGCGGTGGTTGGAGCACCAGAAAGGACAGAGACCCAGGGCTTCCAAGCCTGCAGGTTGTATGAATTGTTCCTGTGCTTTCCTTTAAAAAAAAGTTAATAAATGTCCATGTAAATGGCAGAATTTGCTTAAAGACTTGCATTCTTTTGGCAAGGTTATAGGAAGGGTAGTTAATGCTTCCTCATCTCAAAGTTTCTCTTGGCTACAATGGCCAAGAGAACCAAAAAGAACCAAAGAGCTGTGCATGTTGGCATAGATTGCTTTGAAATTACAGGGAAACAAGCTACTGAACACCGATATATAGATAGATAGATAGATAGATAGATAGATAGATATGTAAGCGGCGACTGCTGAGCACTAAACACACCCCAGGGTCCTTCCTCAAATGTCATCTGTATAAAGTACTCAGACCTTTCACAGAGCCTTGGGAAGGCAGGAAGGAAGAATTAGTAGTAACTGAGATTGAATTCCCCCCCAGCTCAGAATAGATTAAGCTGAATTCAGTAAAATATAAATTTCACTCCTTGCACCCAGATCTCTAAATTAAAACTCATACTTACACACATGAAAATTTTACATTGTCCATGTTTTTCTATAATTAACCAAACCTACACTGTGTCCCGAGTCACTGGACTTTCTAACAGGTCCGTTGATTTAAGTTATTCTCAAATCCTCCCTCCCTCCATCACCTCTAGACCAAGCAGTCTAGCATCCCTGTCTGGATCCTGCCACACCTTCTAACTGGGATGGCTTGTTCTGGCCCTACAATGTCCCTATTCCGCAACGTGCCGCAGGTAAGATGACTTGAAAGCCTGGGTGAATCCATGGCTGGGGTCTAGAATCATCTGGAGGCTTCTTCACTTATATGCAAGGTGTCGGAGGCTGGGCTTCTCTGGGATGGTTGACCAAAGCATCTACATATGGTCTCTCCTTGTAGCTTGGATTCTCTCAGCATAAGAGCTGGGTTCGGAAAGGGAGCATGCAGAGAGAGACAGCATTCAGAGAACAAGCGTTTCAAGAGCCACAGAGGAAGCTGCATGGCACTTTATGACCAAATCTCAGAAGTCACACACATAACATACTCTACTGGGCAAAGCAGTCCCAAGCCTGCCTAGATTCGAGGGGAAGGGTCCTAGACTCCCATCTCTAAATAAGAGGAGTGCCAAAGAATTTTAAGCTTTTTTTTTAAAAAAACCACCACAGCCAGGATGGGGTAAGAGGTGTCAAAGGTAAATCATCCATGTATTTGAAATCCTATAGGAACTTCCCTTGAATGAGCTGAACCTTCATCGAATGCAGATGAAGCTCTGGGTGTTTGATATCGACTCAGTTCAGGAATGATTCATGTGATTGTTGCTGCCACATCCGGAGGATGAAATGGAAGGGAAGATAGCTGAAATATTAATCTATGGAGGCCTGTCTTTTCATGAGGTCTTATAAATTATACAAAGCAAGTCACTGGTTCTAAGTGGATTAGCTGCCCATCATGTAGGCAAGGTCATGGCCCATGCTCTAGTTAAGGAAGATTGTTTCCCTCCAGTTTAAATGATAATATATCTAGAGAAACTCTGAACTCAAATGCAAGCAGGCAAGCTAAGCTGAAACTTCTTATCGTGAAACCAAATAAATTACCTCTCTTTGAGGCAGAGCTGTAGTTTCTTAAATTCCAAAGGAAGGAGGAAGTGAAAAATAAACCAAAATTTTAGTGAGTTGCCATCCATAGAATTTAAACTTAAATAGCTTTCCCAATCCTTCTAGGAGCCTGGATTCCATGACTTCACAGTGGTCCATCGAGGTCTTTGAAAGTTATTAGGTGATTAGCCTAATGTTATTAGCATAATGATGATTTCCATAATTATGGGATCATCTGTATCTGAAGAGTTCCTTTAAATTTTTTGAGGGATCTTAACAGCTATTAACTCATTTTATCTTCATAATCACACCATAAGATGGGCAGGACTAATAAGTCCATCTTACAGATAAAGAAAATGAGGCACTCAGGAGGGTTAATATAGTGTCCTAGTTAGCCAACAACATCTTGGCAGGCCTGCCCCTAGAATCAACTCTCCCAGCCTAATTCCTAGTTAACCAGATAATATTAATCCTGCAATTGTTTCTATGGCGCTTGAGTGAACACCAGCTTTATACTAGGGATGTTCATGGTTCCTCCCCAGACACAAAATCATAGACCAAGGCATGAGAACAAGGAGGCTTGAATTTCTTCCTAGGCAGCCTGTCCCTTGGCATCCTCTAGCATACCCTAAATCTTTCAGGGCCTGTGACTCTTCAGAACTGCTTTGAACTGTAATAAAAGGCACCATAGAAATATTCCTTCCAGCTGCTGAGCTTACGAGACTAAGGGTGACTTCAGATGCCTCCCTGTATACTACCCTTTGCAACTAACAATTAACCTGGGGCCAATTCCCTCTCCTTAGAGTTCAGAATTTACTGGCTGACACCATACAGTCATCTTGTGAGTCACTTTAGTCCTTCTCTCCCTCTACCTTCCATGTCTAACTCATCACCAAATCCTTTCTAACGCTCATAAACACACCTCTCCGCCATGGGTGTACTGGTGAATGTTTAACAACCGACTCTACCAAAAAAAAGAAAAAAAAAAGGAAACAAAACAAAACAAAACAAAAACCAGGCACCTATGATTTGTAGTGCTGGCCAATTTCTTCGGTGTAAATACCTTCACCGCTGCTGATTTCAAACTACCAATCTGAACACGTCTCCCTGCTGCTTGAGACCCAAGCCTGGTTCCTTTGCCCAGTACAATCCCAAGGTCTACGGGAAGGTACACAAGTTCCTTCAGGGTCTGGAACGGTGGCTCTCAATGCTGGCTGCCCATTAGAACCACCTGAGGATTCTACCTTTATTTAAAATTTTTATATTTTGTTCATGGAGTTTTTGCATTAATTTTTATTTTTTAAACTACTGCATTCACATATTACTTATCTTGATGACTGGGTTTGTTGCTGTCCCATTAAATTTTTTAGCCAAGGCAAGTACCTCATCTGTTTTACTCTAGTCCCTCCCCTGCTACCTGGAGAACTTTTTGAAGTCCCTGTGTCAACACAGCAACCCACACTTATTACAACAGAATCTCTGGAGGTGGGAACCAGGCATTAGTATTTTGGAAGCTTCCTGGTTGATTCTAATTCCACTTTGAGAATCACAGTCTAAGTTTCCTGACTTCTTGACTTCATTTCTTGCCCTGGGTGTACTCTACATTTTGCAATCTAGCAATACTAAATGCTCGTAGGTCCTGGAACACACCAGGCAGCTTCACACCTCCGATCACGTGTATTTACTGTTCTCTCTACTTGCAATATTCCTGCTCCCTGTGCTATCTACTGAAGCATTATTCTTTATTCCAAACATTCGCTAAGATGCTTTCCTGGGCTTCTCTCACCCCACGTTGTCAATCACCCACTGTATTAGTTATCTATTGCGTCATAACAAATTGCCACAAAACTAGCAGCGTAAAGCAACGTTGCATTTCGCATCTCCCAATGTGTGGAGATTGAGAGTCTGCGTGTGGCTTAGCCGGGTCCTCCGCTTCAGAGTTTCTCATGAGGCTGCAATCAAGATGTCAGCCAGGCCTGGGGGCTCATCTGAAAACTCATCCCTCCCCCTTCCCCTTCAGTCCTTCCTGAGATGGGGGTTTACTGCCAGTTATTTGCCTCTTTTTCTCTCAGCTCCATTTCTGCCCTGTGCTCTGCTCTGTGTCACTCAGGGTTGGAATCCTGCAAAACCAATTTCCCAGACTCCTTCGCCAGCTGGCTCCCAGGCAGGTTCTTCTAACGGGAAGAAGTGGTGGGTGACTGGGAAGGTGAGAAGGAGATAGAAGACATTTTTCTCCTGAGTGTGGCATCTTTATCAGCGGGGGGAGGGGCTGGCTCCAGGCTCTAGGGACTTTGGCGATTCCAGAGGGGCTTCTGGAGTTTCAGCAGTGGCTCTCTTCCAGCAAATTCTCCAGCTGTGTCAGTGGAGAGCAGGTCTCCGGGCTCTGATGATGTGCCTCCTGCCGACTGTCGCTCAGCCTAAGAGTGTCTGTGACTTTCCACAGTGAGTTGCTAATCTCTAGCTTACCTCATGTCATAGGTTGCGTTGTCTGGAAGCCAATGCTGATGTGGAGTTTGGGGGGCAGGATATTTATTAAGGATCAACATCTGTGGGAGAGAGCAAGAGGCAGCAGGATCGGGTAGAGGGAGAAGACAAACTGCGACTCTGGTCATTATTCAAGGGCAGTTACTACCAGACAAGAGGAGCAAACGAAAGCTCATGTGGTGATGGAAGTTGGAGTCTCGGAAAGAGAGAAAAGCTGGCCAGAGGTCAGCTGCTAGCATGCTCACTCCCCTCACACACATACCGGGGTCAAACATGAGGAGGGCAGCAATGGAAGGAACTAGAAACACCAAGAGAGATGTGGAGGGTTCTAAGCCCGGGGCGGGCGCGTTGCTCCTTGCTTCCTATGGAAAGTTGCAAGCCCCTCAGAGCGAGCCCCGTGTTCAACCTGATGCTTGTACATGTGGTCTCACAAAGGTCGTGATTTTAAATCGGAAGAAGGAACCAGAGACGAAGGGGGAAAATGCATGCCGATCAGTCAGCCCCCTTTAAGCGCTGTCCCAGACGTTCTACCCAGTGACCAATATGGGCTGGACAATGTGGTTTTGATGTGACCATATTGCTGCCCCAAATAAAATAGTGTTTTGTTTATCAGGCAGGAGAGGAAAATGGATACTCGGTAGGCAATTAGCAGTCCTCACCACAGATGGTGATAGTGAATTGGCAAATTCTGAGTATATTCTTTCTTGCCAAAATTAAAAGTTGACATCATTATGGCAGTCTCCTTGATTTTTAAAACATTATATTGGTCTGTGAAATACAAAACCCAGACCCAGCGCTCTTAATTATTTTGCCTTTCAAGCTTGGACTAGGATACACGATTCTTTGATAGAAATTAGCAAATGTGGGCTTCCCTGGTGGCGCAGTGGTTGAGAGTCCGCCTGCCGATGCAGGGGACACGGGTTCGTGCCCCGGTCCGGGAGGATCCCGCGTGCCGCGGAGCGGCTGGGCCCGTGAGCCATGGCCGCTGAGCCTGCGCGTCCGAAGCCTGTGCTCCGCAATGGGAGAGGCCACAACAGTGAGAGGCCCGCGTAGCACCAAAAAAAAAAAAAGAAAAAAAAATTAGCAAATGTGACAAACTCATCTAGGCTGAATGGCTGATGGGAAAAGAGTCTAGGAGACCTGCGCCCCATGCACGCAGCCTTTTCGTCCTGCTTCTCTCGAGTGACCAGGTGTTAACTGTGGCCTTTGGAGACACTTCTGCTTTCCCATGTCCATGTGGTGGGCCATGTGGGAGACGACAGTGGTGCAGCCTCTGGAGCCCCCAGCCTTCTGGCCCATCTCCTGGTCCTGCTTGCTCTGCCCTGTTCTCCCGTCAGCCTGAGTGGCCTGCCCTTCCTGGCATTTATCCAACATCTTGCCTCCACGGCCTTCCTTGAACTGCTGCCAGTTGTATTCTTGCCAATCCCCTGTGGCCGTGTGGGAAAATTCCTTCCATCTCTCCAGGCTCAACGCAGATGCCGCCCCCTCTACGAAGTCTCTGAGCTCCCTCCAGCTTGATGCAGCCCTTCTTGTCTGAGCTCCCAGAGAACTTCACTGGTACCTCTATTAGGACAAGTATTATGCTTCATCCATATTATGGTTATTTGGGCATGTGTTTGATTCCTTTAAGTGAGCATCTTTGTCTTATTTATCTTTTTTAAGTCTTTTTTAAAAAATTGATGTATAGTTGATTTACAATATTGTGTTAGTTTCAGATCAATGTAAGTCCAGAACCTAGAATAGTACCTGGTACACAGAAGGTACTCAATACATGTTTGTTGAAAGAACAGATATATAAAAAACGCAGAATGAATAGCTATTATAGTTGAAGAATGCAGAGTGAATGGACGAACATATAAAAGAATGGAGAATGAATGAATGAAGAGAGAAGAAATGAGAAAGAAAGAAAGGAAGGAAGGAAGGAAGGGAAAGAAAGAGAAAAGGATGAACAAATGAATGAATGAATAAATAAATGATCGTGCTACTCCTTCTGGGTGAGCATCTTCCGGCCTCAGCCTTGACAGCCTCCAGGGTGGATAGCTCACAGACTCAGCAGCACTCACACCTTCTCTTTGTCAGGTTTCCCCTGACAGGAGCCCTCTCTTGTCATTGCTCGTTATCTTTGCTATCCCCGAGCTGCCTTGTGTCCTCTCCCCTACAGATCAGGAAGGGAATCCAACTTAGCAGGCTCAGCATCACCAACGGGGAAGAGCAAACCTCAGCTGCCCGCAACCAGAGGGCAGCTGGAGTGACAGCCAAGCACACGTCTTTCCAAGAGGAACAAAGACAGGCACAGAGTCCAGGGGTGTCCAGGCACACTGGACCTGCCATTAACATGAGGGAAGGCCTGTGTCTTCCCACAGCTGGGGCGGGTAATCAGGCCGCATTTCAGGCCAAAAGAAAGAACCACCTTGGCAAAATTCAAACGCGTCCTATTTTGTCGGATGCTAAACTGAAACGACAAAATGCAGCCAACCAAGCAACTTACTAACCAAATAAGTAAACAGATAAAGAAAAGCCAACTAAAACAAGCCCTGACACCTTAACTTAGAAAAGCAGCTTTTCTTTTTAAGGGTAAACCTTATCTTTTCCAAGACTGCGTTTGTTTTCAGCAGGTTCCACAGAAATATAAGGGAAAGCTACAACTCTCTGATCCTGCTAATAATCGGAATTCTCCCTAACCGCCCCCCCTCCCTCTCCTCTCCACCCCACGCTCTGCCCCCCTCTTCTCTGAGTCTTGCCCCTGTGTCTCTTTCTCTCTCTCTGCCCCTCCCTTCCCATCACTCACCATTGGGCAAGGCCCTAATGCCTTTCCCTTTTCCCACATGTCTGCCTAGAACTACATTTCCCTGCCCATGACATCAGACCTAGGGCTATGATCAGACTGAGTATTTGGGTACAGGAGATATTTCATTTTAAAGTATTTAACAGGCATTAACTAACCCATCTTCACTGGTGAGGGAGGCGGCTTCCCCGCCCTCACAGAGGGGCTGGGTTCTCAGCCCCTTAGCATATCCTGTGCTTTGCTTTGTGAAAAGGGGGGAAACAGGAAAGGAAAAATGCGTCTGCCACATCAAATTGGTATTCCTTGCACAAGTCCCGTTTCCTAGAAAGGCACCTCCTTATCAGATTCCAGAGCTGAGTCACAGCTTCTGTTTGAGGCTTGACCCACACAGAGGTAATTCTTTCCACCCATTTCTCCTTCCAGCTAATGGCAATGTGAAGGGTAGGAGGGTGTTTCTACACCGAGAATAATGAAAAAAAAACCCCAAATCTCCACCAATGCTGGAATGAGGCAGTGACATGCAAATGACGCAAGGCAGGGAGCCGGCTGATGGGGGCTGCTCTCCAGATGTGCTGATGTCAGTAGCACACTGAGCTCTGAGTGGCTGGGAGAAAGCATGGCGAGGAATGATTGAGACCAAGACTCGGGAGAACACGCGCGTGCGTGCGTGCACGCGTGCGTGCGTGTGTGCAGGATGGAAAAGTGGGAGGGTGGGTGCACGAGACCAACACTGCCTGTGGGTGCGCCCCAGCCCATGATTTGAAAAGCCACTCTGGTCATCCCAAGAACCTTCTGCAGGAAGACAGCACAGGCTTGGGGGTAAAATTGGCTTTCTATTTTTAAAATGTTCTGCTTTGTCAATTGTCCAGGTAGCTTTTGACTACATAAGGCGCAAGGCCACTGAGCTGCTTATAAACCTCTGTGTATCTGTGTCTTTGCCCCAAACACAACTTTTGTTACAAAAGCTTTGTTTTGTGGTTTGATTGTTCTTAAGGCCGATCTCTGTGTTGTCCTCACTCGCCCTTTCCCTGTGCTGAGCACCTTCCCCGCATGCCAGAGACCTAGGCCATGTGGTCGTACGATGCCAGGCACCACAATTCCATGAGTGTGTCTGGAGATGCCACCTCTGCTTTCTCTTTCTCTTAGAGACACAGAACTTCAAAGCTGGCAGGGCCATTAGAGATCATCTGGGGTCAACTTGCTCATCTTACAGATGAGGAAACTAAAGCCCAGGGAAGAGTGCTGGCTCCTGAGAAGCCAGCCAAGTGGACCCTGGAATACGGTTCTCTTACCAGACTCGCTCAACATCCATTGCAAGCTTCTTGAGGGCAGTTCAACTAATTGGTTGCCTACTTTGCCTGCATCTCCCATACCTTCTTCTCGAAGGTCCCTTCTGTGTGGGCAGCCAGCCCCATAACCCCATCTGCTAGCCTCCATTGGTGGGAACCAAAAATGGATGGCTGATCTGAGTTGTACTATTTGATAAGTCTCTTCCAGGAACTGGGAATTTAAGTAAGTATCTGTCGTGCCTGAATGGAGAGAACGTGTCAGGGCCTCGAGGTAGGTCCGATTTTTCCCATGTACAAGAAGAAATAGAAAATGCCAGTTGCTGGGACCCAAGGATTTAAGGGCCTCATAGAGAGGGCCAGGGGAAAATGGCTCACTCACCTGTTTCCCAGTAGATTTTAAGCCCTGGTTCCATTCCTTATGGGTCCTGCTGCTCTCCCTGCCCTCGAGTTCTGGGAGAGAACCACAAACCCTTCCAATACGTGCTCCTTTTTGCTTAAGACAGTTTGAATAGATTTCTGTCACTTGCTCCCAAGTCCATATACTACTCATGCTTTCACTGCCAGCTTCTAATGCAATGCCTTCTGTATTAGTTATCTATTGCTGTGCAACAAATTACTCCAAAAAAAAGCAGCTAAACAGAGACAGGAAAAAAAAACCCAATTAACTCACAGTCTCTGACGGTCAGGAATCTGCATGTGGCTTAGCCGGGTCCTCTGGCTCAGCGTCCCTCACAAGGCTGCAATCAAAGTATTGCTAGGGTTCCAGTCCCATCTCAAGGCTCGACTGGTGGAGGACCTGCTCCCAAGCCCACTGGCCTGGCTGCTGGCAGGCCTCAGAAGATATGCCTCCGGCTCACGCACGTGGGCCTCTTTGCAGGGTTGCCTTAGGACGTGGTGGCTGGCTACTCCTAGAGCAAGAAACGCAAGAGAGAGTGAGGGAAAGGACCCAGAACAGGAGCCAGTCTTTTCACAGCTTAATCTTGGAAGTGACATCCCAGCGCTTCTGCCATATTCTATCTGTTAGAAGTGAGTCACTGGGTCCAGCCCACCCTTGACGGGGAGAGGATTTCACAAAGGCATCAATGCCCAAAGGCAGGCATCATGGGGCCGCTTTCTTGAAGTTCTACACCTGAGCTCAGATTAATACTCAAAGTTTTCTGAATGCATATTTACCACGGTTACTCTGTATTTTCTGGGCCCCTTTTGTCTCTTCCTTATGTTTCTGGAGCACCGTCTGATTGAATAGGGTACATAAGCCAGTCTCCTTCCTAACAAGTACACATGATGACCAAAGACCAAACTTCTCTCATCATCTAGGTTGCAAATTCCTTGAAAGCAGGAATTCTGTCTTATACTTTGTAATGCTCTGAAAACCATATGCAGTGAATAAATGTATAATTGTTGTTGAATGGATCAGTGTGATACACCAGAAAGAGCTCTACATGGGTCTCTGGCATCCAAGTTCTACTTATGGCTCAGCATTCTACTATTTTGACCTTGGGTACGTCGCGACTTCTTAGGGCCTTGGTTTTCCCCCCTTTAAAACAAGGAGATTAGACCAGAAGTTCTTTAAGGCTACTGTAATCAGTAATATGTTCTAAAAAATTCCTCCTCATTTAAATTCCCTTTGAGGAAGTGTATCAGACACATCTGGTGACCCTCATCATCGCCTTGGCCCACGTGTCATTTCAGCCGCGTCTGCAGTGGGTACACTCATCTCAAGCCGAGAGTGTTCATCTTCTTTCTGCCCCCGGGCCTTCTCCACCCATATGGGAGTTTGCCTGCGCTCTCTCTCTCTCTCTCTCTCTCTCTCTCTCTCTCTCTCTCTCTCTCTCTCTCTCTGTGTGTGTGTGTGTGTGTGTGTGTGTGCGCGCAGTTCAGAAGTTGGATGGAGTTAGCACCCCCAGCGGCAATCCTCAGCCAGGGTCAGATGGCAGCTAGTGGCTAAATGCCTCAGCCTTCTGTCCTTCCAGTGGATAATTCTGCAAGGCATTCCCTACACTTCTTGTGAAATCAGCCCCTGTTGCCCTCTGTTATATTCGTGTTTCTTTCCTCCCTAAATCACTCTCTCCTTTTCTTCACTCTTAATTGCTGGGATCACCTCTTAAATAAACTACCTTCACCCAGGACCTTGTGTCATGCTCTCCTTTCAAGAGAACCCAGGCTAAGAAAGAAGCCATTTCTTTCTCTGCCCACCTTTCACCATTAAAGCTACACCATGCAGAAGCTTGGGTCATGAAGACAAAAATGTGACATGAGTGGAGGAGTCCTAACCAGACCGGAAAAGTCTGCTCCTTCGGGCCCTCTCTGTACCAAAGTTTCAGAGCAGAGAGTTGTCTGATGGGAGTGAAAGTGAAAGCCAAGAGCAGAAGTGCAGTCATCCACTCTGCCTGGGACTCCAGGAGGAGCCCACCCAGCACGGTACACCTTCAATCACCTAGGGCAGGGAGTGGTTAGGCAGACAGCAAGCCCCAGTTAGCATCCCTGAGATATCCTGGGAAATACTTGGCATGCGAGAAATCCCACACATGCCTACAAGCCCCCTAGGAGAACACAGATGTTGGCAAGATGCTAGCTGAAGAGCTCACCAGAGGGGTCACCACCATGGACTGAAAGAGATCCTAGAGTCAAGGGAATTGGTTGGGCTACCTGAGCGGGAGACTAAATAAGATCATGGCCATGCCTCACGGGGTCTTCAATAGCAGCCAGGGCTGAGGAGGACCCTAGCCACCAGGGAGGGCCACAAGGCCCTGGGAGAGGATACTGCAAGATCACTAACCACTGACTTCAGCAGTTGCTGGCACTGTGAACATCTATTGCTGTGGCGGCATGAAGGACCCAGAGAGTGGAACAGTGGCGCCGAATGGATCCTGACCCCCCCCAACCGTAAGGATGTGACATACTCCCTCCCCATACCCAGGTGTGATCTTGGAGAGGATCAAGAGGGGGAGAACAAAATGGAAAGAGTAACTATTTCAAGCAAAGGAGTCTGGATTTCCAAAAGAGACTGTTTAACTGACTGGAGTAAAACAGGCTTACCAGGTCAGAGCCAAGTTTAATACTGACTTCCAGTTCTGTGGCCCACTTCCATGTGTGTGCGTGTGCCCTCCCATGGACACACACGCACGTGCAAAGGCACGTTGGGCTCATGAGAAGGCTCCAGTCTGCTATAGAAAATTCCTTTGCAGATCTGAGTGGAGCATGGAGAAATCTTCCTGGGTGCTAGTGGGGCAGGGAATTTGGAGGGACTCGTCCACAGAGACAGGGTCTCCCAGCTGGGGCAGCTTTCCATGCTTGCGCCAGGCTCACTGGGGCCGGAAAAGGCACATCAGCTGCAAACTCATCTCCAAGTGCCTGGTTTTACCTGGGAGGCAGAAGTCAGGGCTCTTAACACACTCAGCAAGAGCTGTGAAGGAAGGGCAGGGGTGGTGGGAATCCCGGCATTTGCCCCTTTCATCTCCGTGGGCAGTCCCGATTTCCCTGGCCCCCGTCTCGGCTTTATCAAGGCTATCTGAGTCCCTCCCTGTCTTTTCTGGCCTCCTCTGGGATGCTTCCTCCGCCATGACAGTTGCTGAGGGTTCCCCAGGGCAGGTGGAAGCATGATTTGCTTTTCAAGCTCTGCCCACTTATTGATCTCCTGTCTGAGAAATGTCAGCCGCAGCCAGGAGCTTTCCCCGCTAAGGCACTTAGCTTGGAAGCCTGTGGTATCTGCCTGTATAAACCCTCCACCTCCTGCCTCTCTGGTTTCAGAACTCTCCCCACCTCCACCTTGGGAAAAGTCTTCTAAGATGAGATGGCAAGAATCAAACAGCGACGTGCTTTGAACACTGGGACGGGAACCAGATTTAAATTGGGCAAAAGCCGTGAGCTCAGAGCGGGCACATTTCACTTCCTGCCATCCCTCCCCCGTCTCTGCATCTTGTCGCGGGGAGCAGGTAAGGCAATCTCCCCGAGGAGGCTGGCCAGTGGGGCTCTGGTCCGGGAAGGGGGCAGATAAAGGCAACCCATTATTCCAGCTGCTGTCCCCTCTCCCCACACCCCAGCTCTGATAACAATTTAAATGCAGGACTGGGAGAAGAGAAAGGGAAGAGAAGACTGTGTGTTTAGTGGTTAAACCTTTTAAAGTTTAAGTGCATAAACAGGGCCTTCTCCGTATCTGTCTATAGCAATTCCCATGACAGTTACAGCAAAATTATAGAAACTGGGTCGTTTATATAACCCTTTGTATTGTCAAAGCACATTAAATGTCTGCCTTCCTGCACCCTGCCGAGCTGTCTTCAGCTGTCAGATCCCCATACTGCAGCTCGGCACACTGAGTATAAAGGACTTTGGCAATGCCTACGCGGGGAATGCCGGACCCTCAAGTGCAGCTAAGGTTTAGAAAGGGAGATTTCAATTTCCTCTAAGCATGAGTCCCAAGGTTTCAAATATATTGAACCCTCTGCTTTCCAGCCAAATGCTTTGTCACCTGGCTAGTGAGTTTATTTCCCAAATGGGCAAACATGACATTTGTCTTTTATTCTGGACAGGGTTGAGAGAGCTCCTTCATCTATCTATTCATCTGATAAAGAAGGATTTATTGAAAGTTTTCTAAAATGCTAGTACCAGGAATAATATGCACCAGCCACTGTTTAAACGACTTTGTATCTATTAACTCTTTTTACCCTCATTTTAATCCAGTGAGGTAGACACTATTAGTATCCCCATTTTACAGATGAGGAAACTGAGGTGGGGCAAGGTATGTTGTGGTGTGCTGTCCAGACGGCCCTTCATGACTGAGGCAGTCATTCCCCCAGCTGCTGGGAGTATGGACAGCAGACAGTTCACATATAAAAAATTTTAAATGAAGACTGTATGTATTTAAGGTGTACAACACTTAATGCCCCTCTAGAAACTGTCATTAAGGTCATACCCCCTTCCTGGGGGCGACCCATATTCAATGACAGGCTCACGCAGGGGTATAAAGGCCCGCCATCTTGCCTCAATTCCTCAGACCAGCTCCACAGAGCCACCCCAGATCCTCTGCTCCCTGGGGGTCCACCGAGGTCTCCTTTGCGACTGCATTGCAGCTCAACCCCTCCCTTAGCCCAGTCCTGCCTCTTTTACCCCGCCCCGCCTCCATTGCTGTGTATCCCAAGGGCCCTCCTCAATGAACCTCTTTGCACTCACATCTCCATCTCCATTTCAGAGTGTGTCTCCCAGGGCTCACACCTGAGGTAGGAGGAGAAGTAACCTCTAGCCTGTCAAGGACATGTGGCTAGTGTGCTGTGAAGGTAGTTTCTACCTTCTTATCCAGTGGCCACTAATGTGTGGGAAGCTCTTCTCTGCTCAACCCTGGGCCTGGTACTTCATCCATATTCTTTGACTCATGTATTTATTTTGGCCGTGCTGTGAAGCATGCGGGATGTTAGTTCCCGGACCAGGGATTGAACCCGTGCCCCCTGCAGTGGAAGTGCAGAGTCCTAACCACTGGACCACCAGGGAATTCCCTCTTTGACTCATTTAATCCTTCAACCTTCGGGATATCACTACCCCATTCTGCATACAGGGGCCTGAGGCTCGAGATGTTAAGCAAGGGGGTGGGGGATTCAGCAGACTTTGAGTCTGGGTCTCTTGGCTTGCTTGGCAGCCCCAGGCCCAGCCCTGCAACCTGCTCACACCCCGTCCAAGACTTTAGGTTGGGAGCAGGGCAGGATGCTCTTCTATATAAGAGTTTGCTCCTGCCCAGGAAGTGATGCCATCTGCAGCTTCACTCCGCCTCTCTGCCTGAACCCCAAAGCTCTAGAATTCTGAGAGTCTGAGCAGTTGTACGGGCGCCATCAATGCCATCAGAATCCTGCCCTTGGTAAAGCTTCTGCACATGTGGCCCCTCTGTCAGGCTTAGACCTCCCTGTCATCCTGTGAATCAGGCAGCGTGGGCCTTGTGATCCCTATTCCACAGATGGGAACACTGAGACACAGGGCAAGGGTCAAATCACTAGCCGGTCCATGGCAGAACTGGGACTTGAACTTAGGTTTTTTTGTTATAAGTCCCGTGCTCTTTCCACCTTGCCCTGCCCTACTCAGTCTCCATACGACCACTTCCTTTCCTTGGCTCCTTTCCTGTTGTGCACATATGTATCAGGAAGTTCATTCCTGGAGGAATCAGGGACAGCAACTGGTGTGATTTGTGGGGTTCTGATAAACTCCCTAAACTCTAAATGCTCCCTTCCACCACTGAAACCTGAATTTCCACCACTACAGTCAGCCCTGAGAGCTAATGTTTACCTTTTCCTTGAAATCTTTTGACGTGCAAAAAGCAACTGGAACTCTTCTACAATGCTAATGGGAATGTAAAATGGTTTTTAAAAAAACTTCGGAAAATTTGCAAAAGTTGAACAGTTTCCTAAAGACTTAAACATACGCTTTCATTCCCACTCCTGGGTATTTACCCAAGGGGAAAAAAATCATACATCCAAAGACTTGTCCATGAATGCTCAGAGAAGCTTTATTTGCAATGCCCCAGACCTGGAAATAACCCAAATGCCCATCAACTGGTGAACAGATAAACTATTTGTGGTATATCTATATTTTTCAGCAATAAAAAGGAACAAACTATAGATCCATGCAACAACATGGATGAATCTCAAAAACATGGTAAGTGAAAGGAGCCAGATACATAAAAACACAAACTGTGTGATTCCATTTACATAAAGTTCTAGAACAGGCGAAACACATCTATGTTGATGGAGGTCAGAATAGTGATTACCTTCGCTGGTGGATGTTTTGACTGGAGAGGGGCACGGGGAATTTTCTAGGGAGACGGAAATTTCCTTTATCTTAGTGGGGTAGTGTTCACATAGGTGCACACATTTGTCAAAACTCATCAAACTGTACACTTCAAATGTGTGCATTTTGTATGTTAATTATACATCTGTAAAGCTGATTTAAAAAATAAATCACTGACCCAGTGGACGTGGTATTCTTGACCTGTGTTCTCTGGAGTCTCTGGGATCCATAAAACAATACATGCAATTGTGAGCGTAGGTGTATACTACAGGAAAAGGGCTCTCGTTTTCCTCAGGTTCTACTGACAAGCGTGTCTGCAACTCAGTGTTAACATAGACACACGAGAAACAAAGCACCTAAAGTAACCATTCTGCGTGACAAACCCAGCCGATGATATCCTTCACAGAACTTGGTAGTCTTTGGAGACTAGATTCCTGCAGACGCAGGGCCATGGCAGAAAGGGAGAGGTTCCAAAACGGGGTACAAGGCCAATCTCCCACTGTGGAGGGGAGGAAGGGCTGAGGGTCAGGTCTAGACCCTAAGAATCACCAGGCTGCAGGTCCATCCACCTCACTACAAATAACTCAATTTCGTTTCTTTTTATGGCTGAGTAATATTCCATTGTATATATGTGCCACATCTTCTTTATCCATTCATCTGTTGACGGACACTCAGGTTGTTTCCATGTCCTGGCTATTGTAAATAGAGCTGCAATGAACATTTTGGTACATGACCCTTTTTGAATTATGGGTTTCTCAGGGTATATGCCCAGTAGTGGGACTGCTGGGTCGTATGGTAGTTCTATTTGTAGTTTTTTAAGGAACCGCCATACTGTTCTCCATAGTGGCTGTATCCATTTACATTCCCACCAACAGTACAAGAGGGTTCCCTTTTCTCCACACCCTCTCCAGCATTTATTGTTTCTAAATTTTTTTTTTTTTTTTTTTTTTATAAATTTATTTATTTATTTTTGGCTGCGTTGGGTCTTCGTTGCTGCACGCGGGCTTTCTCTAGTTGCGATGAGTGGGGGCTACTGTTCGTTGCGGTGCGCGGGCTTCTCATTGCAGTGGCTTCTCTTGTTGCGGAGCACGGGCTCTAGGCACACAGGCGTCATTAGTTGTGGCTCGCGGGCTCTAGAGCGCAAGCTCAGTAGTTGTGGTGCACGGGCTTAGCTGCTCCGCGGCATGTGGGATCTTCCCGGACCAGGGCTCGAACCCGTGTCCCCTGCGCTGGCAGGCAGATTCTTAACCACTGCGCCACCAGGGAAGCCCCTAAATTTTTTGATGATGGTCATTCTGACCGGTGTGAGATGATACCTCATTGTAGCTTTGATTTGCATTTCTCTAATGATTAATGATGTTGAGCATCCTTTCATGTGTTTGTTGGCAGTCTGTATATCTTCTTTGGAGAAATGTCTATTTAGGTCTTCGGCCCATTTTTGGATTGGGTTGTTTGTGTTTTTGTTATTGAGCTGCATGAGCTGCTTGTAAATTTTGGAGATTAATCCTTTGTCAGTTGCTTCTGTCATACAGAGTGAAGTAAGTCAGAAAGAGAAAGACAAATACTGTATGCTAATACAAATATATGGAATCTAAGAAAAAAAATGTCATGAAAAGCCTAGGGGTAGGACGGGAATAAAGACACAGACCTACTACAGAATGGACTTGAGGACACGGGGAGGGGGAAGGGTAAGCTGTGACAAAGTGAGAGGGTGGCATGGACATATATACACTACCAAACGTAAAGTAGATAGCTAGTGGGAAGCGGCCGCATGGCACAGGGAGATCAGCTCGGTGCTTTGTGACCACCTAGAGGGGTGGGATAGGGAGGGTGGGAGGGAGACGCAAGAGGGAAGAGATATGGGAACATATGTATATGTATAACTGATTCACTTTGTTGTAAAACAGAAACTAACACACCATTGTAAAGCAATTATACTCCAATAAAGATGTTAAAAAAGAAACAAAAAACTTGTGGATGGGTCCAAAGCAGCATTATTTGTAATAGCCAAAGAGTGGGAAAAATCCAAATGTCCATCAACTGATGAATGAAAAACTAAATGTGGTATATCTATGTAATGAAGTATTATTTAACAGTAAAAAGGAATGATGTACTGGTGTATACTATAATGGTAATGAATTTTAGAAACAGGCTCAGTGAAAGAAGTCACAGACCATATATTGCATGGTTCTCCATTTATGTGAAATCTCCAGAATAGGTAACCCTATAGAGACAGAAGGTAGATTAGTGTTTGCCTAGGGCTGGGAATGAGATGTTGGGGAGAAATAGGAACTGGCTGCTAATTGGTACATCCATTCTGTGGATGAAGATGTGTTCTAAAATTGATTGTGGTGATAGCTGCACAACTCTGAAAATACTAAAATCTGTCGAATTTTACAATTTAAATTGGTAAATTGTATAGCATGCAAACTATATCTCAATAAACTTGTTAAAAAACTAAAGCTCTAACCTACAAAAAAAAAAAAAAAAAAAAGAATCACCAGGCTGTTTCACCTTGCCTGCCAGTAAGATGGAGGAGAAGCCACAATCGCTTAGGTGTCTACAACGTATACAGGTTTGAAATCACAATCTTGTCATGCCTGTTTAAACCACCACAATGCAGTGAAATCCTATTATCTGCCATATATTACTGTACTGACAGATGTGGGAGGGAACTGCGGACACCATCAGACACACCTCATTCCCTCGGGAACCGGGGAGCTTGGGAAATTCTGTCCTGGCAGAAGCCCCTTTGAACAGTCATCTGAACACTCCAGACTTCAGCTGGGATGGGGAATAGGTTATGTCAGAGCAGCACCTGGGGTAAGGCAGCACGTGTGTGCCTGTGTGAGCATGTGCACACGCTCGCAAGCGCTGTGCTGGTGCTTCGTGAGATATTTCAGAAACTAGCAGCAGCAGCAGTGCTTGGGAAGTTGAAAAGCTGAAACCTGTGAATCAATCCAAGTACAAAGCTCTCAGTTTCTAATTTGGTACCTGTTTCCAACACCTTGCAAAGAGTCAATCTGTGCAGAACCTCACACTCTTGGCATTTCTGGTACTCAGTTCTAGGAGGATGCAGTAACAGCAGGTGTCTAAACCATTGATTTCTTTTAGAAGATCCTACACCATCAATGACATCCAATCTGCTCTTGTAAATACTCAGGAACTTTTCAATGGCCAGACTCAAAACACTCGATAAGAAGCTAAAGCTTCTGTCTTCTACGGGCTACAGTTGAAGCAGACCCCGGGGATATTTTAACTCATTCTTTCAACGTATATTTACCAAACATCTACTATGGGTCAGGCCATGAATGTACAGGAGGAAACAGGCCAAAAAAACCCCTGCCTTCATGGAGCTCACATTCTAGAGGATTAATGAATACATTATATATTATGTTAGATAATATAGTAGGAGAAAAATAAAGCAGAAAATGGCAAAAGTGGGGCTGCAATTTCAGAGAGGGTGGTCATGAAAGATCTCATTGAAAAGAGGACAGTTACGCAAAGACTTTTAGAGGTGAGGGAGTCAGCCCTGTGGGCAGCTGGAAAGACTGTCCTAGGGAACAAGACCAGCCAGTGCAAAGGCTAGGAAGCAGAAGCATGCTGGAATATTAGAGGAACAGCAAAGAGGCCAATGTGGCCAGAATCAAATGAGCAAGGGAGGCTAGAACTGTGAGATGAAACTAGGGAGGCAGTAAGGGCCAGATTGTGTAGGTCCCTGTAGGCCACTGTAAAACCTGGACTCTGTAAGGACATTGTGAGGGAGATGGAGGGTTCCAAACAGAGGAAGGAATTGCTCCAACTTCAGCTTTAAATGGATCATTCTGGCTGCTGTACTTAGAACAGACTATAGCAGAGGTTGGGCAAAAAGAGCCTGTGAATGTAAAGAGAGATCAATGGAAACTATCCAATCTGAAAAACAGACAGAAAAAATACTGGAAAAAAATGAATAGAGCCTCAGGGAGCTGTGTGGTCTAGCATTTACATCATCAGAGACCCAGAGGAGAGGAGAAAGAGTGCAACACTGAGAAAATATTTGAAGAAATAATGGTTGAAAGCTTCCCAAGTTTGGCAAAGGACATAAACCTATGTATTCAAGAAGCTGAGTGAATCCAAAATAGGACCAACCCAAAGAAATCCATGACTAGACACCTCATAAACTGGTGAAAACTAAAAATGAAAAACTCTTGAAAGCTGCCTGAGAAAAACAAAGCATTACCTATAGGGAAACAACAATTTAACAGTTTGAATGACTGCAGATAGCTCACACAAATGATGGAGGCCAAAAGGAAGTGGCACAACATTTTTAAAGTGCTAAAAACAACAACAACAAAACCTGTGAACACAGTTCTAAATTGAGCAAAAGTATACTTCAGAAATAAATGAAGGTGAAATTAAGATATTCTCAGATGATAGAAAATTAAGGGAATTTGTAACCACAGAGCTCTCAAAGAACTGCTAAAGGAAGTTTCTCAAACCAAAAGGAAATGATAACAGAAGAAAACTTGGAATATCAGAAATAAAGGAAGAGCAACAGAAATGGTCAACAACTGAGTAAATGCAATAGATTATTCTTCTATTTTGAGATATTTAAAATATGTTTGACCGTTGAAAGCAAAAATTATAACGTTATCTTCTGGGGGTTTTGATACACATTGATATAATATACAAGATGGATATAGCACAAGAAGAGGGAAGGTAAAAGATTTTAAACAGTGGTAGATTTTGTACATCCCAATTAAAGTGGCAAATCATTCATTCCAAATTGATGGTGAAGAGTTATGTATATATTTTATAATACCCAGAGCAACCACTAAAATAACTACATGAGATACAGTCAAAATCACAATAGATAAATTAAAATTGAATACCAAAAAGTTCAAATAACACTATGACTCGATGCAATGTGGTATTCTGGATTGACTCTCAGAATAGAAAAACAGGATGAGTAGAAAAATTGGTGAAATCTAAATAAATTCTGGAGTTTAATTAATAAAGGTGTGCCGATTTTTGGCTTCTTGATTTTGACAAACATCATAGTAATGTAAGCTGTTGGCATTAGAGGAAACTGGGTGAGGGATATGAGAACTCTCTCTGTATTATCATTGCAACTTTTCTGTCAATCTAAAAGTTTTCTAAAATAAAGGCTTTACTTAGAAAATGTTCAAATAACCCCCAGTTAGGCAAGAAAGGGCAAACAGAAGAACAAAAGCCAGAGGGAACCAATAGGAACCAAATAATAAAATGGTAGAGTTAATCAAACATATCAAAAATTACATTAATATAGATGGTCTAAAAATACTGATTAAAAGAAAGATGGTCAGAATTGATAAATAAAAGAAGAACATGACCCAACTATACACTGTCTACAAGAAACTCATTTCAAATATAATGATACAGGTAGGGTAAAAATTAAAGGAGAAAAAAGATGTACCATGCAAACACTAATCAAAAGAAAGCTGGAGTGGCTCTATTAATATCAGACAAAAGAGATTTCAGAGAAGAGAAAATTACCGAAGATCAAGAGGGACATTACATAACAATAAAAGGATCAATTCTCCAAGGAGACAGAACAGTGCTAAATGTGCATGCACCTAACAAAAGAGTTTCTACTACACGAAGCAAAAACTGACAAAACTAAAAAGAGAAACAGACAACTCCACAATTATAGTTAGAAACTTTTCAACACTTAATAGATAGAACTGGTAGGCAGAAAACCAGCAAGCACATAGATTAAACAATGATGTCAAACAACTGGATCGAACCAACATTTATAGAACATTCCATGCAACAACAGGAGAATACAGAGTTCTTTCAAGTGAACATGAAACATTCACCAAGATAGGCAGTATGCTACAAGTCTTAACAAATTTAAAAGAATTGAAATTATACAAAGTGTGCTCTCATACCATAATGGAATTAAACGAAACCTCAGTAATAGAAAGGTAATAGGAAAAGCATCAAACACTGGGAAAGTTAACAGCATACTTCTAAATAATCTTTGGATCAAAAAGGAAATATCAGGGGAAATTTAAATATATTTCGAACTGCATGAAAATAAAAAGGCAACATATTGAAATTTGTGTGATATATCTATGGCAGTGCTTAGAGGGAAAGTTATAGCTTTAAATGCTTACATTAGAAAAGGAGAGTTCTCAAGTAATAACCAATAGCTTCCATCTTAGAAAAAGAAAAACAATCTAAATCCAAATCAAGCAGAAGGAAGGAAATAATAAAGAGTAGAAATCAATAAAATGGAAAACAAATAAGCAATAGATAAAACCAATCAAACCGAAAACTAGTTCTTTGAAAAGATCAAAACAATTGATAAATCTCTAGCAGGACTGACAAAAAGAGAAAAAGAGAGAGAAAACACAAATTTCCAATCCCAGGGAAGAAAGAGGGAATATCACTACAGACTCTGCAAATATTAAAAAGATAATAAGGGAATAATATGGGCCGCTCTATGCATATGAATTTGATAACTTAGATAAAATGGACCAAACAATTCCTTGCAAATCACAAATTAGCAAAACTCACCCAAGATGAAATAGATCAATTAACTATTTAAGAAATTAAAGCTGTCATTAAAAACCTTCCAAAAGAGAAATCTCTAGGATCAGATGGTAAATTCTACCAAACATTTAAAGAAGAAATAACATCAATTCTATAAAATACCTTCCAGAGAATAGCAGAGCATGGAACACTTCCCAACACATTTTGTGTGGCCAACACTACTCTGATACCAAAGACAAAGAGGGTAGAAAACTACACACTAATATTTCTCATAAACATAGACACAAAAATCCTCAATGAAATATTAGCAAATTGAACCCATCAATATATAAAACCATAGCACAACCAAGTGGGATTTAGCTCAGAAGCTCAATGTTAAAAAATGGATAAATGTAATTCACAATATTGACAGTCTAAAGAAGAAAAAGCACAAGATCCTATCAATTGATGCAGAAAAAGTACTTGATAAAATTCAATATCTATTCATGATTTTTTAAAAAATCTCAGCAAACAAGAAATAGAAGGGCTCTTCTTCAACCTGATAAAGAGGCATCTGCAAAAACCCTGCAGTTAACATCATACTTAATGATGAAAGATGGATTGCTTTCTCCCTATGATCAGGAACAAGGCAAGGATGTCCACAATTACCCCTCCAATTCAACACCAGTGGATTAAGCAGTGCAATAAGGCAAGAAAAAGAAATAAAGGTTTATGTATTGGAAAGGAAGAAATAAAATTGTCCCTATTTACAGGTAACATGATTGCCTACATAGAAAATCCCAAGGAATCTGCAAAACAAAACCAAACCTCCTAGAACAAATAATAGCAAGGGTGCAGATATAAGGTCAATATAGAAAAATAAACTGTAATTCTATGCACTAGCAATGTAAAATTGTAAACGAAACTTTAAAAAGCAGTATAATTTATAATCATTCCAAAAGAATGAACTTTTTAGGCATAAATATAACAAATTAGGTACAGGATCTGTATGCTGAAAAATACAAAGGAGTGATAAAAGAAAGCAAAGGAAACCTAAAAGAATTGGAGAAACAGAATGATAGACCATGCCTATGGATTGTTAAAGTTCAACATAATAAATACATCAATTCTCACTGAAATGATTTATAGATTTAATGCAACACCAGTCAAAACCCCAGCAGGATTTTTGTACATACAAACAAGCTGATTCTAAAACTCATATAGAAAGACAAAGGAACTAGAGGAGCTAAAACAAATTTGAAAAAGAATAAAGGTGTCAAGTATGATAATTCTCCATTTTCAGTCTCACTTGACAGCTATAATAATCAAGACAGTATGGTATTGGCAAAGGATAGACACATAGATCAACGAAACCGAATGGAGCATCTAGAAATAAACTCATAGCAGCATGATTTTTAATGAAGTTGCAAGAAGCATGCACTGGCCCTTTTTGGCATTCTGTGGGCAGGGCAGAGGTGGGCACAGGGAATCCTGAACTGAAGGGACTTTAACTCTCCCCTTGGCTCCTGAGAAGACAGCTGGAGACCCTTCCCACCGACCATAGCCTTTTCAGAAACAACCAACAAAGCGGAGAAAAGGGTCCTCAGCAGAGGAATCAGGAAGGCCCTGGCATGTGTGAGGAACGAGGAGGTCAGTATGGCTGGAGCACGGGGAGTGAGGGCAAGAAGAGGAGGCGAGGACAGAGGTGGCAAGGGACCTGGTCAGTTCCTGGGAGGACTTGGACTTTCCTCTGAGTTGTGCCATGAGAGGGTTTTGAGCCAGGGAGTGACACAGTCTGACTTAACCTTTTAATAGACTCATTCTTACTACTGGGTTGAGAAATGACTGAACCGGGTAATGGAGTGCGGGGAGGATGAAGCAGAGAAACCAGTTAGGAGGCTTCTCAGATAAACCTGGTGACAGATGATGGTGGCCTGGACCAAAGTGGAAGCGGTGATGGTGGGGAAAAGTGGTCGGTTCTGGACATAATTTGAAGGTACAGGTTGTGGTGTGTGTGTGTGTGTGTGTGTGTGTGTATGTGTGTGTTAGGGGTTGTGATGAGAATTTCTTACTGTTGCAGTAAAAAAAAGAAAGTTCAAGAAGACTGCTCTTGGCGCGATTATATTTCTCCTCCATTCTGCTCACTGGAAGGCTGACTCAGAGGTCTCACAACTGCTTTGAGCCCCTGGATGCCCAAGACTCGGGAGTGTATGCCTGTAATGGGTGAGGCAAGCAGAGGGTCACTGTCTTGGCTTCATCGGAACGTCTGGCCTTTTCCCCTGAGGTCTGTGGAAGAAGAACCACCCTCACGTCAGGTGACCCACTGGATGGCTGGACCTCATGAAGCCAGCCAGACTCTTGTAGGCTGGACCCACTCAGTAGGGTTTCAGATCACAAATGGACAGATTTCCTTTTCTTCATTTTATAGATTAAAAAAATTAGGTGTGGAGAACTACGGTGACGCACCCAGTATCCCAGCTCAAGTTGGTGCCAGTTTCTGTCTGTTGCTCCGACCATGCATGGGAGGTGCTCCAGGCTGATAGTCACCTTCCGGTTCTTGCTATCCCTACTGATCTGATCTTTCTAGACAGCCAAGAGGGCTTCCGTCATGAACCAGGCCCACTGTGCAGTGGGCAGGGTGGCAGTGCAGGGAGTTGATGCCCTCAAGTATCCTGCTTTGCAAGTAGCCCCTTGGCTGTCTGCCTGCAAGGTCTGGGCCTCCACTGATCCAGGTGGGGAAGGTGGACAAACAGCAGAGGTGACAGGCCAAAGCGGGGTGATGAATGGTGTGGGGTGTCCATCAAGCAGCGTGCTGTGCCTAGACTGCTGCTCTGAAACACAGCTGAGGGCCATCGCCGATTGTAACTTTTCTTTCTAGGCTACAGAGTTGTTATGGGCTGAATTGTGTCCTCTGCAAATTCATATGTTGAAGCCCTAACCCTCAGGACATCAGAAAGTGACTACATTTGGAGACAGAGTCTTTATAGAAGTGATGAAGATAAAATGAGGTCCTTAGGGTGGGCCCAAATCCAATACAACTGCCCTTAGAAGATGAGGAAGTTGGGACATAGATGGTACAGCGGGAAGACCATGTGAAGACACAGGGAGGAGGCAGCCATCTACAGGCCAAGGAGAGAGGCCTGGAACAGATCCCTCCCTCAGAAGGAACCAAGCCTGCCCACACCTTGATCTCAGACTTCCTGCCTCTGGAATAGTGAGACAGTACATTTCTGTGGTTTAAGCCCCCTAGTGTGGGTTACTTTGTTACAGCAGCCAGAGCAAACTAATATTGGGTTGGCCAAAAAGTTCGTTCAGGTTTTCCCAGAACATCTTGTGGAAAAACCCAAACGAACTTTTTGGCCAACCCAATACATGAATCATCCGATTTTCTAAAGTTTCAGGTCAAGGCATGACAAGTGCGGTCCCTCCCAGTCCAGGCCTCATGCCCCCAATTAAGGGGCAACCACAGAGACAGCAGCAGCCACGGAGTGGGGACTGGAGAGGTGCCATGTAGAACACTTCCCGAAGCATCTGCTCTTAGCATCCCTCCCCTCTCCTCCCAGAGGGCCTCAGAGGGCCAGTCACGGGCAGTCCACGAGCGGCTGCAGGAGAACTTTCCAGGCCCTCTGCACTGCCTGGAGAGACCTCACAGCTAGAAGTTGCTCCCCTGGCCACCTGAAAGCAGCTGCAAGTAGAGGCCCAGGGAGGGGCTGGTTCTGAGGAAGAGCCTTCTTCCTGGGCCTCAGAAGTCAGGTTCCCGCGGAGCTGGTCAGGGACCGTCCACGATGCTCATCAAGGAGCCAGAAGCGTTAGCCTGTGGGCGCACCTGCTTGGCACCTCCAGGAGAGGAACGAGGGGCTGTTTTTAGCACATGCGCCCTTTCCTCTCTGGCTGGTTTTTTTTTTTTTTTTTTCTAAATAAAAGAAGCCAGTTCCTTTGGTACCAGGAGCGAAAAAGAGGGAGGGGGCCAAGAAATGAAAGACTCGGAGAGTGTTACACATAACAGTGGGCGTATTTTATGGAAAGCAGCCGACAATCAGTGTTTGCAGACGCCTTTTATTTTATATTATTTCCTCATCTGTTCAGCTTTCTTGGGCGGGAGCCAGAAAGTTAATATTCTCAGTCAAAGTCGGCCTTTTATCTGTCAGGTTCAAAATGAAACCAAGTCGCTGGGGTTTTAAAGCATCTCAGCCAAAAGGCAAACACACCTTCTCAGCAGCTCTGGCCCAGGGGCTTTTGATGATGGGTCGCTGTGGTTCCTTAACCACGACACAGGTCGCCCCTGGGAGCCTGGCCCGGCTGTGCCTTTTGACATTATCAACACACAAGCAGACAGTGTCCGGGTGGCCTCATCAGATCATGCTGGAGCCGAAGGCAGTTTGGCCGGTTTGGAGGCAGGTGGGAGGAAAGCTTGGGAGGTGGGCGGTTAATCCCTGCCTGAATCCTGCTTGGGGGTCCTGAAAGGAGCCTCAAGGAGCAGTGGTCTGAACAAAACTGTGGTGCTTTTAAAAGAGGCCTCCAAATTCTGCAACAGTCCCCCCAGGACAGGGTGGAGCCTCACGCCCTCCCCTTGAGGGTGGGCTGGCTTTCATGACTCACGTCTAACAAAGAGTTCGAAAAGTAACCAAAAGTGATGCTCCGTGATTTCCAAGGCTAGAGGATAAAAGGCCATACACCTTCCACCTGGCTCTCTCTTGAAGGACAGCCACCTTGGGTACCCTGAGCGGCCACGGAAGAGATCCAGCTGTCCCGAAGTCGTCATGCTGGAGGGACCATGTGGAGAGACCACACAGAAAGAGCAGGAGCCCGGCTGTGCCAGCCCCCAGCTGTTGGAATCTTCCCAACCCAAGCAGCAGACATCTGAGAGAAGAAGCCTTCAAGACGTCCCCTCCTCCAGCCATCTGACTGCAGCGGCTGGAGAGGCTGCCTCGCCAAGCCCAGTCACCCCAGAACCACGAGGGGTAATGATAAAATGGCTGCTGCTGTGTTACCCCATTAAGTTTGGGGTGGTTTGTTACACAGTGATAGATAACCAGTACCTTGGACCTCTGTCTTCTGATTTTGTCTCCTCCAAAGCAAAATCGTGGAAAAATTTTGCTGTACAATCCTCCCTTGACAGGACAGCCCGAACGAATGGGCTGCTGACCTCAGGTCAAAATTCCTGAATTCCAGTTCTGACTCTTCCTGACATAACACCTTGGTCCACTCACTCAACCCTTCCGGACCTCAGTTTCCATATCTGTAAAATGGGGGTGATAGTTAAGGCTGGCTTCACAGAGATGTTAGAAAGGTCAAATGAAATGGTGGATGTAACTCTTAGATTTCCCAACACCCTGAGACACGAGATCTATAAATAACAGGTTTCTCCACATCACAAGTATATGGCCAGAAGATCTATACAACCTGAAGCAAGTGTAACATAGATGCAACTCTAAGAGGAAAGGGGCCCATTGTAAAATACAAGAACCATTCAGAAGCTCCTTCTTACTTTTAGGCTCGATCATAGGTTACGTGGGGGCAACCAATGAAGCCATCCAGCCATGGAGATTAATTTCATTCTGGGAAGTCCATGGCTTTGTGGCCCTCTCCATTACACCCCAATCAAAGTGAGGGCCTCAGCTGTCAATTTGGGGCCTCCCCTCAGTTTGGAGGCCACTTAAAATGCAGTAGGGTGTCCCTGGGGCTAGAATTCCAGAAGCCCCCCTGTATCGATTACACACCACGCAGTACCCCATTTAGCTGGACTCAACAGCCTATTTGAGGATCAGCTGAAATTGAAAATCGGCTCTGTGGGTGGAGACGGGGAACGACAATTTTACCTCGTGCTACACGGCCCCGCACTTAGCTTGGACGCAGAATTCTGCTTGCCTTTCTGAGTGTTCCGCCTTCCTCTCCAACCCTTTGGCTAACTTCTGGGGGCCTCTCCCTTCCTTACAATATGGCCGCTGCTAATAAAAGTGTAAATGCTGCAAGGCACTTATTACAGGAATATTATCTTTATATTACCCCAGCATTACCAGGCCGTGTGCAGGGGCTGGGGAGTTGGGAGAACCTCTTTGGTGCTGTCAGTAATCAGAGGCAGGCAGTTTAGTTTAATGATAATGACTTACACTTACATAGCTGCCCTCATCCCAGAGGACCCTGGGGCACTTTACAAATACACTCTCATTCTGAGCCTTTCTAACAAACCTGAGACGCAGCAATGCTTATAAATAATATATATTCTGAGTGCTTCTATATGCTGCAAATGTATGATATAAATATGTATAAGTGTAACAAATATGATTTTTGCATGTTACATTTATAATCTTAAAAAAAGAGAAAAAGGTGACCCATCACGGGTGTGCAGGCACAAAACCGACTCACAGGGTGCAAAATCCAATAAATATCGATACTGCACAACCATTTACAACAGGTACCAGCCCAGGCTTTTAAAAGCTAAGGAAATCATTCAGGGTACATTCACTGGGTTCCTCTTTCACTGGGAAGATCATTCTCAGGTCAGGTTTATTCAACCAGTTCCAGCTCTGGGTGTGGCAAACACACATTTGGATAGTCCTAGATGCCCACCAGGGCTGGCTCTGAAGCCTTGATGCTGATGCCGTGTGATTATGAACAAAGCACAAACCTTCTCTGGGCCTCAGCTGAATCCTTAATATAATTGGATACAAGGCTGTCTCATAGATCATGGTACTGCTCCCAAACCTTCAGGCCCTTGCTATTTGAAAATTATACATGTATGCCCTTTGCCATGTGAATCTGCACGTTGGAGTAGGCAAAGTTTCCTTTCCCACCCCATGGATTTGGGGTTTGGCCTGTTTTCTGATTGTTAGTATTATGTAACAAACAGCCCCCAAACTTATTAATGTAAAACAACAACAATTTTCTTACCTTCATGGATTCAGTGGGTGACGAATTTGGTTACGGCACAGTGGGGATAGCTTGTCTCTGCTCCTTGATATCTAGAACCTCAGTTGGAAAGACTAGAGGGCTAGGAGTGAGTCAATGGCTGGAGGCTGGGGTCGCTGGAAACTTTGTTCTCTCACACGTGTAGAGCCTAGGCTTCCTCACAACATGGCGGCCTCAGCACAGTCAGACATCTTACATGGCAGCTCAGGGCTCCAAGAGCAAGTGATCCAGTGACAAGGTGAATGCTGCATCGCCTTTTATGACCCAGTCTTGAAAATCAATGTCACTTCCATGGGCCTCTGTTGTCAAAGTAGTCACAAACCCATCTGGACTCAGGGTAAGGGGAATTAGACTCCGCCTATTGATGGGAGACATGTTAAAGTCACAGTTGTAGGGGAGAGTGTGGGATGGGATATATTGTTTGGCCATTTAGACGAATTTTCCACACACTTAGTGCCTCGCCATCATGTACAATTTTACCATTCCTGTGGGTCAGGAGCTAGAGCACAGCTTGGCGAGGTCCTCTGCTGAATCTTGTAAGGCTGCAGTCAGGGGTGTCGGCCAGATTGCCTTCCTATCTGGGGTTTGGGATCCTCTTCCAAGCTCATGTGGTTGTTGGCAGAATTCAGTCTCCTCATCTGTGAAGGGATCATGCCAAACATGATAAGAATTAATGGTACAAATAGGGGAAGTTGCTTGGGATACCAAAAAGATCTACACAAGTGGTTCTTATTATTCTCCAACTAGATGGTAGAATTCCCAAGGTCAGGGACACTGTGTTATATTCATTTTGGATGCACCATGGGACCTAGAACAGAACTAAGCACATGGCTGCGTGTCAAGGAAGGCTGGCTGGATGCATTGAAGGATGGATAGATGGACGAGGGATGAAGACTTCAGTTCCAAGGAAATTCTGAGAGCCTACCAAGGAATAGGAGGGGGAAGACAGCCAGCATGTCTCTGTGCTATCACAGGCATGAAAGCCGGCCATTAGAATGAAATATAACAAACTTATTTTGTCTCCTTCCTCTTGAAGAGGGTCTGAATGCCTCTGGGGAAAGGTGCAGTATCGTGGTAACAGCAGGGCCTTTGAAGTCAGACAGATTAGAGTTTGAACCCTGGTTCATCCCTTTTCGAGTTGAGTGACCTTGGGCAAGTTATGGAACCTCTGAGCCTTCAGGTTTCTCAGTGGTGAAATGAGGGTTGTGGAAGGATAGAGACAAGGTATGTGAGATGGCTCACAGGGTCCATGTGGATGCCTGTTGAGCAGCAGCTGGTATTGTGAGGGGCATGAAGGTATAGGGTGTTCAAGCTCAGGCTCCAGAAGCTGCATTGCCTGGTTCAAAGCCTGGCTGCACCAATTCCTGGCTGTGTGACCTCAGGCAAGTTACATAACCTCTCTGGTCCTCTTTTCCTTGCATGTAAAATGAGGATAATAATTTTATAGCCTTCACAGAATAGCTGTCAAGAATAGTAAGATAGGGCTTCCCTGGTGGCGCAGTGGTTGAGAGTCCAGCTGCCGATGCAGGGGACACGGGTTCGTGCCCCGGTCTGGGAAGATCCCACATGCCGCGGAGCGGCTGGGCCCGTGAGCCATGGCCGCTGAGCCTGCGTGTCCGGAGCCTGTGCTCCGCAGCGGGAGAGGCCACAACAGTGAGAGGCCCGCGTACCGCCAAAAAAAAAAAAAAAAAAAGAAAAAGAAAAAAGAATAGTAAGATAATAAAGTGTTTAGAATAACACATAGCCGGTGGCAAGTACTCAATGAATATTAGCTGTTGATGATTTGCTACATCATCTGCTTTTCTTCCTCTTCTTCTTCCTCCTCCTTCTTCTTCTCCTTTTCCTTCTCACTGTGCATTAGTGGGCTCCTTCCTGTTAGCCATCCGAATTCCATGCTGCCTGTATTGCAACAGCCCCTGAGTTGCCTCAGAACCTCCTCGATTCAGTTCAACAGACATTTAGCCTCTGCTCAGCCGCTCGAGCCAGAAACCAAGGAACCGGAGCTGACATCTTCCTCTCCTTCACCCCTCACTTCCAAACCACCACCAAGTCCCATCAGCGCTCCCTCCAGAGTGTGTCTAGAACCTGCCCACAGCTCTCCACCTCCATGATACCACCCAGTCCCAGCCACCATCATCTCACCAGGACTTAGCCATTGTCCCTAACTGTTCTCACTCTTGCCTCTATGATCTGCTCTCCACATAGCAGCCAGAGCAGTCATTGTCATTGTCGCTCCCCTACTTAAACCTTCCCGATGGCTTCCTGCTTCACTAGGCAGAAAACCCAAACTCCTTAGCACAGCCCTCAGGGCTCTGCATCCAGCTCCTTCTATCCTTGCCCTCGCTCCTTAACAAGCCAAGCCCCTTCCTGCCTCGGGCCCTTTGCATCTGCTGTTCCTTTGGCTCGAAATGACCTCCACACCCTCCACCCCTAGAAAACTCCTCATCCTTCATTCTTCCACTAAATGTAGCATCTGGAGAGAGCACCACCTCACCATCCCCCATCTAAATTAGGTCCCTTTGTATCTTCTTTGACAGCCTGTTCTGTTCCAAAGTGTGGTAACACCACAATTTGTAGTCAAATATTTGTGTGTTTATGGACTTCTGATCCGCCCCCCTCCGTGAGATTCTCAATTCTATAAGGCCAGGGAGGAGGGCATTCCTAGCCTGACATATAATTGGCCCTCAAGAAATATTTATTGAATGAATGAAAGCATTTACAATTTCCTAGGTCCTTTCTGAATAGCTACATCTAATACTCAGCAATTCCTACTGAGAAACGGGCTCAGAGAGGCAGAGAGAAATTTGGCCATGGTCGCCCAGCTGGTCAGTGGTGGAACCTTCAGGGACAGCCTCAGCCTAGGCCAAGAGCACACCCCTCCCAGAGCAACCCACACTCAGTGACTGTCTGACATGGGGTATAAAGGTCTAGCCATCTTACTTCAGCTCATTGCATCACTGGCGGGCCATCCAAGCTCCTGAGCTCCCCCTGGGACCATTAAGGCTGTCCCCAGGCATGGATCACAACTCAACTTCTCTTCCTGCCCTCTCCCGCTTCCTCCCCCACCCTCCCATCCCCACCATAGGTACTGATCTCAAGGGCATTCCCTAGTAGAATGTAAATTGGTACAGCCACTATGTAGAACAGTATGGAGGTTCCTTAAAAAACTAAAAATAGAGCTACCATATGACCCTGCAGTCCCACTTCTGGGCATATATCTGGAGAAAAACATGGTCCAAAAGGATACATGCACCCCAATGTTCATTGAAGCGCTGTTAACAATAGCCATGACATGGAAGCAACCCAAATGTCCATCGACAGAGGAATGGATGAAGAAGATGTGGTATATATATATATATATATATATATATATATATATATATATATATATGCAACGGACTATTACTCAGCCATAAAAAGGAACAAAACTGTGTCATTTGCAGCAACATGGATGGACCTAGAGACTGTCATACTGAGTGAAGTAAGTCAGACAGAGAAAAGATAGCTATCATATGATACTGCTCATATGTGGAATCTAAAAAAAACGGGGGGTACAAATGAACTTATTTACAAAACAGAAGTAGAGTCACAGATGTAGAAAACAAACTTATGGTTACCCGGGGGAAGGGTGGGGAGAAGGGATAGTTAGGGAGCTTGGGATTGACATGTACACACTGCTATATTTAAGATGGATAACCAACAAGGACCCACTACTGTGTAGCACAGAGAACTCTGCTCAGTGTTATGTGGCAGCCTAGATGGGAGGGGAGTTTGGGGGAGAATGGATGTTAATGGATGTTAATGGGCTATACCCCAATATAAAATAAAAAGTTTTTTTAAAAAACGGGCATTCCCTAGTAGACATTCCACTTGTTAAACTCCATCTCAGAGTCAGCTTTGTGGGACATCCAACCTGTGACATTCAGTCTCCAGACCTTCCTATCACTTACTTGGCTTTTGCACATAGTTAATGCACTTTTACCAAGGACACCGCCCAGCCCATCCCTTTTTTTCCTTCCTTGGAGCAGAACTCATTCCCGAGTCCGGGTTCTCCAACTTGAGTGTGTTGAAGGACTTGTTAAAACACAGATTGCTGGGCCTCACACCCAGAATTTCTGATTCACTGGGTCTGGGGTGGAGGCTAGGGATGTGCATTTCTGACAAGTTCCGGGTGATGCTGAGGCTGCTGCCTGGGGACTGTGTGGTGAGAACCGCTGGTATAGGGAAGCGAGAAGTAGAAATTGTGATGGTCTCATCTTCATTCTGGTCTCTGTAGTCCCTTGCCAAGGTAGCCCCACAAAGTTCCCTTCCAACTGAGAACTTATATTTAATGATGCTTGAATCTTTAAGAAGAAGTCTGGCCTGAGTGGACCCTTGGGCAGGGCGGCCAGGAGACTGAACACACGTAAGTTGCTCTTTCCCCAAGTTTCCATGCAGCCAGAACCCTGACTTCTATTTCTGTTTTGCATTCAATTCCCTTCCATCCCAGCCCCCAGCCCTCCTGAGCCCCACTTGCTCAGAAAGCCATCTCTCCAGGCACGTGTGCACCAGACACTCCGGGCAAAGCCACTGACTGTTCTAATCTACACTCCGCGTCCCTTAAGCTGGAAGTCTCCAGAAGAGTAACAAGGTGGGCAGAGGCTCAGGAAACTAACTGAAGAACGACTCCTCTGCGAGGCGTTAGTACCTTGCAAAGAAGTGAATCTACTGGCGTTTTTTTTAGAGTTTAATAAAAATATATATGCATCATGAGAAAACCACAGCAATAATTCCTTGTACCTTTGTTCCAAGAAGCCCAAAGCACTCCCCATATATTATCATATTCATTATCCTATTTTCTTCACGTCTCTCATTAATTTTTTTCTGAGGTGATATATTAATATGAAATTCTAAGTCACATTAAGGAGACCACGAGCCCAACTCATTCTCCTCGCCCCGACTCCACCTTTCTCTTCTCCCCTTTCCATCCACCATCCTCACTGCCCCTCTCCTTCTCCCACCCAGGAGACGGTAATTCGGAAGCTGGTTAGCAGCTGATGGGGGCAGTTAGAAGACTGGAGGAGGGCGGGCATCAAAGTGCTGCTTTGCCAGTGGGCTGCTCTCCCAGGCCCCCTCCCCAGGACCACTTGATCAGACCAGGACTCCCGTGCCCCTTGGGGAAGAAGCTGCCTTGCAGCCCAACTCCCCCAATGGGTGTTAAACCTACTCCCTTGCCTTGCATGCAAGAGGGAAAGAATCAGGCTCATTACAGATATTATCATGCAGCACTTCACATCTCAAAGAGCTTTATAATCGCTAATTAGTTATTGCCAGAGAATATGGAAATGGCACCTTGCTGGAATCCCGCAGACTGGAGGCCAGACTTCCGCAGCACTGCCTGGCCTGGCTGGGCCTGCCCGGGGTCTCAGGAAATGGGGCCGACTCCAGGGCAGAAGGCACTAGGCTTTTAGTCCTGGCCAGTGTGCTTCTGCATGGATGCTCCCGGGGTCATCAGACTGCATTCTGTCTGCTTAGGAAGAACCCAGAGATCGGCTACTGCTTCAGGTGGTAAAAGAAAACATGCAGCTGAAAATTAAAACAGCAGTCTGAGCCAGCAGAGGTCATGAAGCACATGCCCTTCCCACTGTGCTGAGTTCAATTCCCGATCTGATGACTGGAATGGGCCTGGGGTTCACACCCAGCCTATGCCTGCGTGCACAGCAATGGTGAGCTCGCTCCAGAAGCCTCCTGAAGATCTCAAGGGCACACAGGTGTTCAGATGAGGGTCGGAAGTGCCCCGTTCCTATTCTTTTTAGCTAAGGAATTGCAACCACAGGGCTTGAATTGGACCACAAGCGCCTCTCCCCCTCCTACCCTGGCCTGTATCTACTCCATCCTGTCTAACTCTGCTTTCAAACACAATTCTTGGGGCTTCCCTGGTGGCGCAGTGGTTGAGAGTCCGCCTGCCGGTGCAGGGGACACGGGTTCGTGCCCCGGTCCGGGGAGATCCCACATGCCGCGGAGCGGCTGGGCCCGTGAGCCATGGCCACTGAGCCTGCGCGTCCGGAGCCTGTGCTCCGCAACGGGAGAGGCCACAACAGTGAGAGGCCCGCGTACCGCAAGAAAAAAAAAAACAAAAAACAATTCTTGAAGAAGGTTAAGATCTACGGTCTGCAGCCCCCTCCAGAGAAAGGAGGGATGAGGAGAAGCCTCATTCACCCTGGATAACCTCAATCTCATTTGAATTTCAATATAAATCCACTCAGAAGCTGTAGTCAGCAGGGGCCTCGAGGAGGCGGGCCTTGACCAGGCTGACTCAGCCTTCTCGGAGGGAAACTGTCTTGGATGAGAGGGGAGGATGGGTGCTGGGAGCACTTTTCTCTAAGACTCCATCCCTCATCCTTCCTGTAAATGGGGGTGGGGAGGCACTGCCTGAAAGAAAACTCTGAGTGGGGGGCAGCAAATCTTTCCTTCTAGGAAATCTTGCCCACACAGGTCAGATCGGGATGGGACAAAGAGTCGGGAAGCGCTCTGGTTTCCAGAAATTCTGCTGGGCCCCGGGCATGGGAAGCTCCAGGGTCACTCCAGCTCCCAGGGTGTGTTGAGAAATCTGAAACACGGATGTCCCCAGCTTTCCTCTCTTCCTGGCCATGGGACACACAGAGGCCACTCGGTGGCCTTATCATTATATTGACACTTCTCCTAATAACTCCAGTGTGTGTGCCAGAGCAGAGCGACGATGAAGGGATGGAGACGCATGTCTGCTGGGATTAGGCCTCGGTCTCTGCCTTCTGGAAGCATGTGTCTACAATACCCAAGACTGCATCCGAGAGAGGTGTTTTGCCACTTGCTGGTGGGTTCCCTATCAGGAGCTGTCCGTTCTTAGCACATAACTGTGCTGTGAAAGAGATTGATGTGCCCCTGGACCTAATTTCTCAGCACACCAGCGGGAGAGGAGGCGCCTCGCCCTTGTCTGCATTGCAGATGGCAGCCCTTGTAATGAGAATGCAGCGAGGTCCAGCTCGGTTGGCAGGGACAGGGGTGGGGGGGTGGGGGTGGGGGTGAGGCGTTGGACCACACAGAGAGGTTTCCCAAGGCCTTTGGGAACAAGCGCTTAGGCAATCTGGGTCCTCCTACAACAAGATAACCAGCCACTCCTGCCTCTCCTTCCTCCCTTAGTTCCAGGCTGAGGCAACTGGTTGGGAGGTCCCAGCCAAAGTCTTCCTGCAGAGCTTAAGCTGCCGCTGCACATCCTCTCCACACACTTCCCCACCACTGAGGTCCCGGAAGTCAAAGGCATCCGCCCTGGTTAGGGGTGCAGAGGTCTCATCTTCTTCAGGATTCCTCCCTCTCCCTCCTCCTACCCAGAACTGCCATGAGGTTTCCCAGTCCCAGCCTTCCTTTCTGGCTTGGGCCCCTTCGGACACTCCAAGCAAACAAGATACAATTCCATTGTAAAGGCAACCCAGAGCCTTGCTTCTCAGCTCTGCGGGCAGCTGGAAGGTGGGCCCCATGAAGCTGGGGTGTGCACAGCCCTCAGCCACCCAGCTCTCCGGCTCCAGCTTCCAGCTACCTGCATCACCATGAAAACAGAGTGCCGGACGAGCCTGCAGGAAAAGTCCTTTCCTGATCTGCTCAGATCTACTCTGCTCCCTGTTACAGATACTGCTGGGCGTGCAGGCACACACCCACTCCAGACACGCTCTCCCGTGCACTCAGACAGGCACACTCCCTCTCATGCATGTTCTGGTGGTGCCCTCAGCCCTGTGATACCTCCAGCTTTAGATGCAAATCCTATTCCAACTGTCAGGACTGACAGTGATGATGGAGGGGGAGGGATGGGACCATTCCCTCCGCCATTCCAATTGCTCCCCCTTTGAGCAGAGGGAATGGTCCCATTCCTGTCCTTAGTTGGGCGCCCCAACTAAGGGCAGGTGGAAATTGAACTTTTGGAAAATCAGAAGAAAGGAAGGAGAGGGGGAGCGGGAGAGGCGGGAGGAGTGGGGAGGAGGGCTGTGGGAGACAGTGGCCCTGCCGAGGGTTGACAAATTGCAGTGGGAGGTGCTCAGAGGCTTAACCTCTCCAAGTCTCAGTTCTCCTACCTCTAAAGCGGGGATAATGACACTTGTCTTTTAGAGGTGCTGGGAGGAGGAGCCTGGAACAGAGGGAAGCCTCAACAAACGGCTGCTATTATCACGGCGCCTAAATGAGAAGGAAGCTTGGAGGGTGTCAGTTCTGGGCCCCATTCACAGGGGGCCATGTAAGACACATGGTGATGTGCTGCCTTCCTTTATGGCAAAGCCGTGCCCCTCGTGACTCATTCCAGATGTCCAGTCACCCCAGCGACGGTGGGAAGAGTGGCAGGGGTTGTAGGTTACACTGTCACCCACAGGGATGGAGCGCTGGGGAGGGCAGCGTATAAGGTTAAGGCAGTGGTGTGAGGGGGTCCCAAGACAAGCTCCAAGGAGAGAAGAAATGCACAGTTCTTCCCTGCCCCTGGGGAAATAGTTTTCCGATGGCTTGAGGTTTGGCCAGAACCATCAGTAGGACCAGAGACGCAGGGAGCCACAGGCATGCAGCCCATCCACACAGGGAAAGGGTAGAGAGAAACTCCCAGGTTTGTGGCCACCTTCCTTAGAGAAATGGGACTGCCTCTCTGGCTGCTGTCTTGGGAAAGTGTTTCTAGATCATTCCCTCATCCATTCTCTGAGCCTCTGGGGCATCTTGATTGAGCACAGGGAGGCTGTCAGTGCTGTCCTTAGGGATCCAGATTCTGGAGGCAGACCTCCTGTGTTTGAATTCTACAACTTACCGTCTGTGTGACTTAATTTCAATATGCTTCCGTTTCCTTATCTGTAAAATGGGACGACTTAGCACAATTGCAGACACATGGTAAGCGCTCTTTCAATATTGGCTTTAATGATTACACTCATTGGCCAGCTGCCCAGCATTGGGAACACCTCTCGGGAGGAGGGCGGGTCAACTCGGGCTTTGCTGCTGATGCAAAGGGCGGGGAGCGTGGGGCCCATGCGCGGAGCACCCACCGTCACGGTTTACTTTTAGCTTCTTGCAGCCACGAGGATTCGCAGCGTGCTCCTCGCTTGTCCATTCTCTGGGGGGGTGGGGGGGCGCTGCCTGGCAGCAGGCTGCTCCCCGAGTCACGATACAGTGATCCCCTCCAGCCGAGCTTTCACTCAGTTCCCCGCCTGCGCCCTCTCTCGAGCTAGACTGCCATGCGGAGGCGGATCCAGCTACCGTCTCCAAGTCGGCCCCGGGCTGCTCGAAACCCCTGCGTGCCCGGCGAGCCAAGAGCCGGCCCGGACTCAGGGAGGCCCAGGGCCTCCCTTCCCGCTCCCTTCCCCCAGCGGGCGGGGAGAGGGCGGGAGCGCCCAGAGCTGAGATGCTGCCTTCAGTGCAGAGCGTGCCTCGCACCCTAGTCTGGATAATCCGTCCTGGGCTGAGACGGACAGACTTTGGCTCATCTAGGGGCAAGGGCTGGGGAGGGGGTGTCGGCCCTCTGGGAGGCAGGGGGGCGGGGAGGGGGTGAGGGAGTGAAGGCGTGGTAAGGAAGGAAGGGAATAGGAAGATGATGGAAAGAAAGGGGAAGGGAGGTGATGGGGGTGGAAATGGGGGGAGGGGAAGAAAAAGGAGGGGGAAATAAGAGAGGGTGGAAAGGAACGGGGAAGGGGATGGATGCATGGGAGGGAAAGGACGAGGGGAAAGGGGAGGTGGAAAGGGAAGGGAAAGGAAGGGAGGGATGGCAAGGGAGAGTGGGGGAGGAGGAGGGGGAGGAGAAAGGCAGGCAAAGGGGGGTGAAGTGGAAGGGGGGAGGGGGAGGCAAAACTGGAGGGAAGGGAGTGAAAGGGGAGAAAGGAGGAGGAAACAAAGGTGGGGTAAGGGGTCCAAGAGGGGAAGGAAGGGAGGAGAAGGGGTGACAGGGGAAGGGGAAATGGGACCACGGGATCTAGAAGGAGAGGAAGGGGGATGGGAAAGCTTGGCTATGACCTCAGTACCCCCGACACACCCCTAACCACATTTCCAGGAAGGATTCCGTAAAAAGGAGCCAGAGGGAAAGAGGGCTCTTGAGAAAACGCTAGGTGTGTAAGAGCTCTGAAGTGGCACATACTGACCTTGGACATCTGAGGGGCTGGATACAAAGGTCCTGGCCCACGGCCAGGCCAGACAGGCCCCCCCAGGGAAAGTCAGTGAGTCCACGTTCAAATCCCTCTTCTGTCTAGGAGGTTCACTGGGCATATGACCTTGGAAGAAGGTGGCAACTTGCCCTGAGCACTAGTTATCGTATTTATAAAACGGGGATGATTTAAATGCCTGCTTTACAGGGATGTTAAATTAGGTTAAACAAACAAAGAAATGGAAAGGCCTTGATCTCAGTGGTCACAACCTAGCATTTCATTTGGTGCTTGTAGAGATGCACATTGGTGCCCGACCTGGGCTGGCACACCCATCCCCCAACTGCTGTGTGTTGACCCCTTCTCAGATGGGAGCCCCCTTGCCCCCAAATGCCTGGGAGATTACCATCTCTGCCCCCTGGGGCTACTGGCAGCCAAGGCCTCTCTAAGCAGGGGCTGGAAGTGGTACAAACCCACCCCCTTGCCTCAAGGTGGGCAACTCCAGAGCTCCCCAAGGGATCAGGCTAAGTCAAGACTTATCTGAACCCACATCCGTTCAGCTTTCCCCTGCCCCATCCTGCTTCCCTCACTCCCTCACAGGCTTCTCCTGAGAACCCTCTTCCAACAAGCCACTCACACCTCAATCCCTACCTCAGGCTCTGCTTGCTTCTAGGGAACCCCACTTAAGACAGCACCTTCCTGAGGACTAGTTGTCAATGTGCTGGGACCAAAAATGGGCCCAACATTGGCGACAGGGTCCCCTGGAGATAGAAGGGCCCCACACAGCCCTGCTCTTACCCAAAGCGGCCACATCAGGTCAGCTCTGTGAACCTCTGGCAGGTTCCAGGCTGCCCTGGGCTGGTCTCACCTGTCCTGGGAAAATTGGAAAAGGAAGCTGGGTGGGATTCAAATGACTGACTTAAAGTAAAAACAAGCTGGGAGGGGTATCCCGCAAGGCTATGGTTTCCTGGGACACCAGGCAGCCACCAGCCCTTGCAAACAGGGCTGACACAGTACCTCAAATATTCCAAACTGGCTGCTCAGGAGCCCGCAGGTGGGGAGGCTGGTGGAAGGGGAGGCTGTTGATCTTGGGGGCTTGTGGAGCTGGGGGAGTTTAGGAGTGATTTAAAGGATGAGAAGGAGTCAGGGCACACTTGCATGGGGGAGGTGCCCACAAAGCTTCCGTTCTGTATGCAATTAGTCTAGGGATGCCCTCATTTGCATAAGGTTCATTAATTTGCATAAAATTGCTTGAGGCCCTAACCACCGCTACAGAAAATAAAATAACATGAATCAATTAGCGGGACTGACTGCAATTGGAACAAGCCTGGTGTTCGGGAATCCTCCTAACTCAGGAGCACTGGGTGGGCAGGAAGGCTGCTGGAAGGCGACCCCTCCAGACCAGCTCAGCTGCCCCAGGGAGGAAAGCTCTGCTCTCACCCTGCCCCAAGGAGGGATGGGGCCATTCCCAAAAGTAGGGACTAGCAGCTGGGCACAGTCGGTATGAAATCAGGGCCTGAGCAGATGCGGGCAGCAGACCCTAGCTAGTGGAAGAGGCGTGAGAGGACCACACGGATGAAAGGATGTGAAGAGACAGGTCTGGTGTGGGAAAGGAGGGATGCTCGTCATCTCAGTCCCCATGTTTATCGAGGGCCTTTTCTGCCTCTGGCCTGAGCTGCACATAGTCTCATTTGGTTCTCATAACAATCACAGGAAACTGGTACAATTACCCCACTGTAGAGATTCAAAAACGTAAGTTCGGAGGGGTTACAGACTTGCAGCAGCAAATGGCAAACCTGGGCCTGCCCAGCTCCAGAGGCCCATAACAAGCTCCCAGTGAGAACAGCGCCTGGCAGCCGGCAGGAGAGCAATGAGTATTTGTTGAATAAATGACTGATGTATGTGGGGATGAGCTTTGAGGGGAGGTGAAAGTCAAACCGAGGATGCTGTGTGGCAGTTCTTAAGGGAAAACAGGTTAAAAGTGAACCACAGGATGCGATTTCCTTAAAAAAAAAAAAAAAATCAAGCCCTATCAATCATCTTGGGAGTCTGGGAGGATGCAGCTAAATCACATTTCTCCTGTCATAATTTCCATAAGCTGGCCTTTTGGTTCCTCTTTGGCGTCACCCCATCTTATGCTCTCTGCGTGCCCATGTTCTCAGCCGTGCCTGGCACTCCCTGACATGCTGCACTGTCAATTCTGGTCTGGAACCTATAGGTCCTCGGTGAGAGAGCCGAAGCCATAGCTAACAACAGCTAAGAAGCTGAGGTCATGGAGCCCAAGCCCATTTCCCACTGCTAAAACTATATGGGCTCTTATCTTTCATTCCCATCCACGAGTAAGCCTTCGCTGATGGATCACCAATTTCTCTCTCCATCTTTCCCTTTCTCTCTTGCACTGACCCTGCTGCTTTATAAGAACTCTCAGGGGTTTTTTTTTTTTGTGCCTCTGCTCTCTTTCTGAACCTCTTCGTCTCCCAGAGCCACTGTTAATGAATCAAATTGCCCTTCGACTTGAATTACGGGGAAAGCAGCCTCACCCACTACTCGTAGTAGATGGGGTGACTGCCCCCAGATCCACACTGGCCTCATTGCAACGGCTCAAAGCGGATGTTTATTTTTGAATCTTGCATCCTTTATCTGAGAAAATTGACTACCGATGGGAAACAATTACCTACCACTTACCCCACAGGGCTTATGGGAGCAGATGGCACGTGTGATGGAGAAGCAGCACAGTGCGTTAATGTCATCAGCAACCATCACAGCCATAATGAGCCCACATCACGGGGACTGGGAACCAGAGAGAGGAAAGAGTAACAGCTGGGCACTTCAGCCAGATGTGGTTGCAACCACCCAAATGGCTTGTTCCAGTTTCACTTAATGGGCAGAGAGCGATATGAAGCTATGAGGGGACCCACAGTGCCTCTGCTAATTCTGCCCAGAAGGAAATGCAGGAGACAGTCCTAGTAATGTCTGTAAAGCTAGGAGTGACGTTCAAAGATAATACACAGTGGATGTGAGAAAGACCTGCAGGACACTTCATGATTTGCTGAATTTGGACGCTGTGATATCAGGGACTGTAAAGAAAGAATGACAGGTCAATTTCTTAGCTACAGAAAGGACAAGGATGAGGACCAATGATCCAGCCAGAGTCCCCGACACCTCAGAGGGGTTTGGGCAGAAAAGGAAAAATCGCCCCACTGCAGAGTCTCCCCGACCCCTGCCCAGCTTGCATCACATCCATGACTTTGCTCCCCACTCCCACTCTCCCACCACCTTTGCTCTGGGTTTTCTCAAAGCTCAGAGCAGTTCAAGGATGCTTTCGGATTCTTTCTTCTCCTTCCCAGCTAAACCCTGAAGTGGGTTCTACACCAACAGCGTGAACATGTAGGATCTTAGCACGTACTCTGGTTGCTAATGTTTGGGGGACAGGTTCGTCTTACTAGTCGTAACCAAGTGAGAAAGTTTTGGCTGGCTGGCACCTGGCTGCAGGCAATGGATGAGCTCTTGAAGATGCACAGCCAGATTCAATGGAACTCAGTGACTCCCCCGAGATTGTACCATTTTGAGAAGCATCAATATTTACAGTGATTATATAACACTAAAATCATAGAATGCAAAAGTGGGAAGCAAACACAGAGAAGGGATCTTGCACAATCCCCTCATTTGGCAGAGAAGGAAACTGAGGACCAGAGTGGGGTGAATGACTTACCCAAGGTCACACAGCTTACGACTGCCTGGCTCCACTAGATAATCTAGGTCCACAGACTCTTAAAAAACTGATACATTTTCTACTCCATGATGCACTTTATCTGGTTACTATCTGTCCTTACTCCTTGTCACAACATAGATTTTTTGGTTAACTAAGCATTTAATGTTTTAGTTCATCTTCGCTTCCACTCTTTTTAGTCGCTGCGAATGCTGCTGAACTCTTCAACCACTCCAGTGAAAGTGCTCTTTGCAACTATGCATCTGTTGCTACATTCGAAGGATTACCAAACTGCATTTTACTTACCGCCTTGGCAGCATTTGACACTGCCAACCCCATCTCCTTCCCAGAATGCTCTGGCTCAGCACTGCTCAAACAGCAAGTTTTGTGGACCCGTACCAGAAGGCAAACTGCTGCTGGTCTGCAACGAGATAAGTACAGAAATTAAGAATAATCAAAACTTTTATAGCAATTCGACAATAATTTTTGTCTGCTGAATCTAATAATAAAAATGGAGTTTGTATTTTGAATGTCTGTTAATTTTGTGTTAATCCGTTTTTTCTTGCATCTGATTACAAAAATATTGCCTGTGACCCACCGGAGGGGAAAAAGCCTAGTCCTTCTCCAAAGATAATAGAAGAAGCACTGCTATAGGCCTTTATTTTTTCTGAATCTGGCTCTCCTGGTTTCCCTCCCACTCCACGCCTCTCGAACATTTGCACGTTGCCTGCATCTCTCCCACCCCAAAGATTTGCCCTTTCCTGACAAAATCCTGTGCATCTATCGGATCTCAGCAGAGAGGCCACCCCTCCAGGAAGCCTCTCCTCTGTGCTGCTGTAGAACCTTGTACTGTCCATACAATCCACACAACAGGACACGTCAGACTCCGTTGCAGCTGCCAAACCCCAGCCCCTAGCCCAGCTCCCAGCATGCAATCGACCTTTGTGGTAGGAATGAGTTTCAAGGGAGGTGGCCTTGGGAGCACACCTTTCACCAAGTTAGAAGGCATTTTCTGTCCACTCACTTCCCCCTGTTTTCTTCGTCTTCCTTAACTCTTGCAGTAGGCATCCTGATAGTCAAATTCTAACGGTGAATTAACAAGTGGTACAATCCCTTCTGAGGCTCAAGTTAAAGTCAGAAAACCCCAGGTTGCAAACCTTCCTATATATTATATGATTTCCCTTTTGGGGGGAGGGGGAAGGGAAAGCATGGAGTTTCATCCAGAGAACTCATCCCCACCAGCTGAGTGCATCCTGGGACTCTACCAGTCTCTGTGGAGGAAACTGCCTCACCTTGATTTAAGCACAGATGGGGAGCTTGGATTTAAGTCCTGGCCGGGTAGAGTGTTACCCACAAAGTGGAATGCCACACCTTTCTCTGTCCTGTGCCTCAGTGGCCTGTAGTGTGAACGAATGGCGGCCAGGGTGACCCTCGGGGCTAAGTTGAAGGGGAGACTAATTAGTCATCCTATAGCACACTGAAAATAGAAATGTCAAGTGTTACTATTAATAGTCATGTTTCCTCTGCTCTGGTTTCCAAGGTCCCTTATGCTTTCATTCCAGAACCTCTGGAAAGTAACGAGAAACGTGATTTGGAGGGAAAAGAGAGCTGTAACTGTCGTGTACCTCAGTACGACTGGAAAAATAAAATGCAGATAAATATGTTGCCTTTCTAGAGTGACCCTGAAGACTGAAATTCTAAGAAAAATGTTCACTGCTTTAATACATAAAAATGTAAAAACTTCAGCATTGTAAAAACTATAAAAAGCCATAAACAATGAAAGGACAAATGAAAAACTGGGAAAAATGTTTTACATAGATGGCAATTGAAAGAAGAGGACCCTTAATATGTAAAGTGCTCTTACAATCAATAAGAAAGTGAGGAATATCCAAATAGAAAAATGGGCAAAAGGCATAAGTAGGTAATCCAGAAAAGAAGAAATACCAGTTGACTACATATGTAAAGATGTGCTGTTTTATTTGGCATCTCTTTGATTACCAGTGAGGCTGAATGAATATAATTCTTCATTTATCAGATTGGCAAAGATAAAACATATAGATCATCACCAGGCCAAGTGAACGGGAATGGGTATTTACATTTGCCACTAATGGGACTGTAAATAGGCACAGTCTTTCTGGAGAGCAATTTGGCAATGAATAACGGAAGCCTTGTCCTTTGAGTTAGAGATTCCACCTCTGGGAATGAATCCTAAGGAATAATCAAACAAGTACACAAAGATGTGTACGATAAGATTGGTTACCTCAGCGGGGTTTATAGTAGCGAAACTGGAAGCTCTCTAAATGTGTATCAGCGACTGATTGGTTAAGCACACAGTTGGATACTATGCGGTCACTTTAAAAAGGTCAATAGCTTTATACCTATTGATATGGAAAGGTATCCATGGCATGTAGGTGTCACTAAAGGAAACAAAGAAAGTTGGAGACTGGAGGTGTAGAATGATTTGTTTCTTTTGAGCATTTTTTAAAGTGTGCGCGTGTAGAAAAAGTCTCAGTAAAAGTGCTCTAAAATCATGCTTTTTGAAGGATGAGGTTACAGGTGATTTTTACTTTCTTCTTTTATACTTTCCCATAACGTATCGACTTTTCACAATGAAAATTTATAGTTCCCTCCATTGAAAAATGTGTTTTAGGAGCACTCGGTCTGGTTACTCTGGCTGTTTTACGGAGGTGGGAGAAGCAACAAATAAAGACGTAAGTACATAAATAAACATAAGGAAGTAAAATTTGATTGCTCCTCTCTGGAAGTACTGTTTCATTACTCATTTTGGAATGCACTCACATGGAAGCTTCCCTACCCTCAGCAGCCCCATCTTTTTCTTTTGAAAATATCCTGGAATATTCTATTACATGAGTTGCTCCTGAAATCATTCTTGGGTATAATACTTGTATTTTTAATTTTTAAAATCTCTAATAAAAAATAATTGCCAATAAACTCTGCTAAAAAGCATCTCTCCCCAGGGACATATACTATGATCTCAATCCTCTGAGTGAAGCTGTGCAAAGAGGTCCCGCTGGGCCAACTCCACTGGGATCGCTGTCCCCAGGTGTGCAGGGCACCCTTTCCCTTCGCTGGGAGCCAGCAGCCCTGCTAGTGCCTCTGAGTGATCTTCCCAACGTATTAGCTTCTCGTTCCACTCTTATAGGACCAAATCGGGGACTGTCCCCATGTTTAGAAATGTAACCTGGGATGCTAAAGAAGTGTCTTCTGTTAGTAAGTCTTATGTCGTCTTAGTATGAGGACAGGAATATGAACGGCGTACCAATCTTTCACTGCGAAAATATTTGCTAGAGAAATAAGAATACAGAAGAATCACACTCCTCTCAGCTGTATTATATGTCATAAAGCAGATATATTAATACATACATACACCATATATATATATATATATATATATATATATATATTTGTTTGAACCGTATGAAATTTCTTATATTCAACTCTTTTTGACCTTTAGAAATGGCAATTTCATATGGTTCAACCTTACATATTATTCTTCTATTGGTAGTATCTGGACAGTTTTATACAATTAGAAGAATTAAGTAGAAACTAATACTACAATGTTGTTATTGTTGCTTTTGTAGCGCAATAAAAATCTCTTTCCGGGGAAGCAGAAAAGTGACCATTTTAAGTGGATTTCCCTATGATCAAAGTATACCTATGTGTGTATGCACGTGTGCGTGTCCTTAGAAACGAAACAGAAAACATCCCATACGTTAAAAAGAAAAATTAGTCTTAATCTAACTTTCTCCTGTGCCCCATCTAATAACTGCTTTGTTGAAGTTGCTTTTTGAGTCTGTTTCTATTTTTCAGAACTTTTATCTTTAAAAAAAAAAGGAAAACATATCTTCCCAGGTGATATTACTACATTGCTGTTCATTTTTCACATTATAGCTCCACTCATCCCCCTGAGAGACCATGCCGTCCTTTGACAGCTGGCCAGAGATGTTAAACAACTTGCCCAAGGTCACACAGCTAATTAGGGCAGAGCTGGGACTAGAACCCTGGGCTTTTGGGCTTTTCCACCCTGCAGAGGGAGTAAGGGCTGTTATCATCAGCTCCCCTCTTGAAGGAGGATCGGCTAAGTTAAATAGCCAGGCTGGGAACCAAGAGCCTGGAAGGTCTGAGGGAAAAGATCATCAGTTGACAAATTATAGTGATCATTATTAATGTTATTATTCATATGCTATGTCTGCGGCAGAAAACAAAGGTTTATTTAAAATGCACATAATAATTTGAGTTTCCTGCAACATTTATTTTCTGTCTAAATTATTTTTTAACTGATATGAATGCGAAGACTTCTGAGGACAAAAAGCAAGGCTTCTAAAAAAATCCATAACCTTAAAATTAAGACCACATTTATTCACACTGCTGCTCACGGCCCAGAACTTTCTCCCTTTTAACCCTTCAGTGACATCAGCAAGCCACGTTTCCACCTCATCTTGGCCCAATTTTTCTTTTTGCCTGTAGCAACTGCATTGGAAGACCAAAGTATAATGCATTTCACAGTAAGAATCCTAATGGGATTTTTAGTAAACGGGCCCTACCAACCCACTTCCCCAGTGAAAACATGCCTCTAATTGATCTCTATGTAGAAACAGCAGCTGGTGATCAGAACCACTGTGCTCTGGTGGGTAATTATTTTATCAGGACAAGCACTTCCGTCATGATAAGAGAGAAACAGCAGGACCTGGGGAGAGGCACACAGAGAGGGCCAAACAGACAGACAGACACAGATAAGACCCAGCAAAAACCTGCCTGCAGAATCCACGGCCACGCAGCCTTAAATGGAAAGTTTCTGATAACCCATGATGGATTGCAGCCAGGTGGACGCGGGGAGGGGCTTGGGAAGCCACCGGGAGTGCGGAGGGTCAGGAGAGGCCGGCTCCCCGCAGCGCCTGCGCTGGCCCGGAGCTCTGTTAGGGGGCGCTGTGGTGCCGCAAGTGCCGATTCCCCACCCTCCAGAACCCGCAGCTTCCTCCGGCCCGCCTGCCGTGGTTGAAACCCCCATAGCTCTTTTGGCAAAGAGTAGGTGTGTCCTGGCCAGGTTCCAGTTTGGGTAATTACAGCCTGTCAACCTAAACTCCCCCCAGGATTGCAGTTAAATATGGTACCCGTCTTCACAATTAAATTTTTGCTCTAATAGGACACTCGATTGTCATGTTACGTGACAGTTAAATAGCGGCTGCATCGTACCCCAGAGGTAGCTGCACTTTTGTAGTGACTACAAAGATTTCTCTGGGTGCAATAAATGACCTGTATGGACAGAATCGGGGGGCTCTTTCTGCTAAATGAGAGTTGTTAACTATAGGATTTTGCTCATTATTCAAATTTTTTTTCTCTAACTCTTTCAGTGGGAAAATACGGGGAACACTTACTACTCCGATATCGTTTCCAGTTCTTTCTCCTGGAAATAAAAATCAGGATGCCAGGTTGCTGCAGGACAGGGGAGGCCTCCAACTACCCTTCCAGCCCCAGGTCCCCTCCATTCCTTCGTCTCAACATCACGGGATCCTTGCCTTTCTCTAAAGGTGCCATGGACTCCTCCCTTGCCCGTGTCCCTGGTTATCCCACAGCCTGGAACATCTTTCTTTTGTTTTCTGCTTACAGAGACCTTTTATCCTGCCAAGATCCAGCTTAAATGCCACCTCCTTCATGACGCCATCCTCCACCTTCTCCTCCAATTAAGTGTTTCTCCTCTTATAGCCCCCATTCGACATTCCTATTACCCTCACTCAGCACCTCCTCCAATTTGTCGTGTATTTTAGTAAGTTGTTTACACATCGGGCACATGCCCTGAACTATGAGCTCCTTGAGGGCAGGGGCCTTAGTTACTTTTCCTTATACCCGACCACAATGCTTAACAAATATTTTTGATGGAGAGAAAGAAGGCATCCCCTCTTCCTTTTCCAAGAGCATAAGTAAGAATATCTACTATTTACTATAGGCTGATCATTGTTCTAAGCATTTTACCTGTACTAACTCATTCAGCCCTCACCATCTCATAAAGTATCATCATCATTGTCTCATCCCTATAGATTAAAATACTGAGGCCCAGAGAGGTTAGATAATTTGCCCAAGGCCACACAGCCAGTAAGAAGTGGGGCTAAGAATGAATCCCTTGGGGCTTACCCCCCCACCCCACCCCAGAACCTCATACCTTTACACTGCTGGATAGTACAGGTTTTTAATTAAACATATCAGCATCCCCACCGTCTTCAAAATTTTAAATCAATCCAGGTCTGCGAAAGCACAACTCATTTTCTAAAGGGGTGAGCATGAGGTGGGAGCAGTTGAGACAGCATGCACCTGTCTCCATTCCGCTTAGGCTATCCCAAATAACAAGTGGGCTGCTTTCCGAAATCCACATGCTTGTTTGTCAGCTTCCATCCTTGGGCAATTATTTCACACTGAAAATGAGAAGGTGATAATCTAAAGTATTCGCAGCCAGTCTTGCCTACAGAGGTGTGAGCAAAGAGGAAGATCGCATGTTGTGATTAGAGAGAGAAGAAACAAACCCCAGTGATTGCGGTACGTGAGGAAGGGGTCAGCCTCATTATTCTAAAGCATAGTTTTCTGAACCCATAGAAATATTTTATTCCAACAAGTTAATTCCTTTAAGTGGTGAGCGCTGAGCATGGCAGACACGATTATCTTTCTTAGGTTTCTGGCCGCTTTCTCCCCACCCAGCTGGGGGAAGGATTTCTGCAGCTCACCTCTGCAATTAGAAACAGCCCCACAGGGCAGAGGTGCAGCCTGCGTTCTGAGATACTCTTCTGCTGCTGAAATAAAAACAGCCTTTGAGAATATTCTCCTGCCAAAATCATTTTAGCATTTCACTGTCACACAGCAGGAGGCAGAGAGAGGGAGGGAGGGAGAGAGGGAGAGAGAGCATCCTTTCCGCGCAAACCCAAGCAAGACCTCATGAGTCTTTCCCGTGTACAAGGAAATTAATTAATTTCCTTTCTTATTTTTCAAAAAGGGGGCCATAAAAACATAGTTCAAGGTGTTACGTTTTCATAAGGAAGAAGTCTCCATTGGAAGTGAGTACCTCTTTTAAGACAAGGTTGTAATTAGATTGCCCGTGGTGATGATGAATGGGGAGGGTGAAGGGTCCTCGGCTTCTTTCTGGGGGCAGAAACATCCTCGAAGGCAGAGGCGAGGGCTGCCTCGGGCAGCCACGCTGGTGCCAGCGCCAAAGACTGTTCTCTCCCAAGAAGCTCAAAGAAGAAAGGCTGTTTCTAAACCGAGGAGGAATAACAGGAATAACAGCAGAAAAGGCAATTGAGAGGGTGAGCCGAGGTGTTTGTCTCTCCCCAGTGCTTTCTGCACAACCTCTTTCAACCTGGGTAGATTTTCTCTCTTGCAGTTGCTGGAAAGAATGGAGAACTTGGTTTCTGCTGCCCCTGCCTTTATGAATGCCTTTTTGTTTTTGTTGTTTCTACATGCCTGTTAGGGACTGGACTGTGCCCCCTCCCCCCAGATTGATATGTTGAAGCCCTAACCCCCAGAACGTGACTGCATTTGGAGCTGCCACATAAATGATTAAGTTAAAATAAGGCCCTTAGGGTGGGCCTTAATCCCATCTGCCTGGTGTCCATATAAGAGGAAATTTGAACATGCCAAGAGACCCCAGGAGTGTGCACAGACAGAGCAAATACCACGTGGGGACACAGTGAGAAGGCGGCCGTCTGCAGGCTAGAGAGAGAGGTCTCGGGAGAAACCAACCCTGCTGACACCCTGATCTTGGACTTCTAACCTCCAGAACTGTGACAAAAGAAATTTCTGTTGTTTAAACCACCCAGTCTGTGGTCCTCTGTTATGACAGCCCGAGGAAACTGATACCCAAGTATTTTTCACAATATGGTCCATGGACCACTTTCATCAGAAAGTGATGAGTGGATTAAAATTTAGATGCCTGGGCCCCATTCAGACCTACTTAATCAAATCTCTAGGGCTCAGGAATCCGTAGTCTGTCTCAAGCACCCCAGGCCATCCCAGTGCACACTCAAGTTGGGAAATCCCTGCAGCTGGAATTTGCGGAGAGAAAGGATCACCTTGGTGGTGATCTGAAGGGGGCTGCCCGAAGGCCACACTGCCTAACTCCCCCCAGCCCCCTTAGAAAGGCGTGCTTTGCAGTTAAACATCACCCTCTCCCTTGTGGATCTCTTTTCAGTGCAAATAGCTCCTGGATGGGGGTGACAAATTAAGTCAATAACCTTTGAGTATGAATTCATTTATCAGCTGAATTCCTGTGGGATTGGAAGGATGCCAAACCTAAGAAAAACCGAAGAGCGGGAAGAAGTAGGGGGTGTTGAGAAATGTCAGCATGGTCCACACAGGGGAAAAAGCGCCACCTTGACAACCTGGCTCCAGGCTGCACCCACCCACCCACCCACCGGGGACAAGGCAGTCCCAGAGATGGGCAGCAGCGAGCTCACAGGGCACTGCTCTCCCACAGGAAGGTGGACAGAGCGATGGTGGCGGGGCCTTTGGGAAAAGACGGCTGCCTCCTGTTTTCTCTTTTGCTGCTTGGAAGCTGAGGGCAAAGCCAAGCCTGCTTCCCTCTCTCTCTAGGAGTGAGGTGGGCAGGGGCCATGGGGGACTGCGACCAGGAGTGCATATAAGCAGGAGCGGGACGCAAAATATAGAACAAGCCGTATGGCTTAGACACGGACCTGTCAGAACAGAAGGCAGCCAGAGGAGGCTGGAGCAGGATCCCCGACCAAGCCCTCTGTTTCAGGAGTTAACCTTTCAGAGGCCCTGGCCCTGTGCTTTGCCCAGCACTCACAGCGCAGGCCTGAATAAGTGGGAAGGTCTGAGGAGGTGGCTCTTTAGCCTGGCTTTGTATTCCTGTGGCTCTCATGGTTATTTCTTTGCGAGGAAGGAGGAGGCATCCTCCCTGCCAGGAGCCTGGCTTAATTCACTTTGGATTTGAGCTCAGTGTGGTCCAGGCCAACACAATTCACATGTGGTTGCGGCGCGCCTGTATCCTCCGTTTCCTGAATCTTCCAGCAAGTTCTAACGGGCTAGGAGCATCAGCCAGGGGGCCGGGGCCAGTCTCTGACGGCTGACAAGTGGCTGCCTTAGAGAGGGCTGCCAGGGGGCCGAGGCACTCATGGCCATCTCAGAAGCCACGGCACTGGGCTTGATAATCAGCTGGAACCCAGAGCCCTCTGCAGGGCTGGGTGGATGCCTCCCCCCATGCCAGAGCATCAGGGCACATCGCAGCCCATTAGGTGCTTGGCATCGAGAAATGCTCTTTCTGGCTCCCCGATGTCTATGGAGAAGGGTGAATCTGAGGTGAAATAGCAAAACAGACACTGGCCCAGGATTCCAAACTCGATTCCTTGAAGCAGCAGATGGCTGGAGGAGGGCGAGGATCAGCGCGGCTAGGACACTCGCTGGCGCCACTGGTTCTTTCTCAAGACAGTGCTCTCGTGCCAGCAGACAGTGTTGGTGTCCCACCCTGATCCCCTTGGATCCCTTTTGACCCTTTGTGTGAGCACCCGGCTCGCTCACTGTGCTTCTACTTCTAACACCCAGCACCCACGCTGTGCTTTAGGAGGACAGCCCTCAGACTAGGAGACGAGAGCCACTGTGCACACCTGTGCAGGTAGCTGCACGTGCCTGGAGTTGCCCTACCCCCTTGGTGGCTCTTGGACTGATGAGGGCAGGAGTGTGGAAGCCCAGCTCGCTTAGACTGGGAGGCACGGCTCCCGTGAAGAGCCGCCGTGTGGGTCAGGCCAGGAGGGGACTTGCTTGAGTGCCTGCCCTGCTTGGTTCCTTCCCTTGTCTTTTCCTTTTCCTGCTTCCCCTTCTCCCTTGCGGGTCTGCCCCCGGAAGCACTTCCTTACTAAATCACTTGCACACAAATCCTCATCTCATGGTTTCCTTCTGGGAGACACAACCTAGGTTACGCATAAGAAATTCTGAATTTTCCTCCCATTAATATCTCACAACCAAAGGAAATGCTCTGTTCCCCTCCCTCTTGCTCTCTCACTCCAGCTCCCTTCCACACCCACCAGCTCCTCCTCTAGACCCCATTGCTGTTAGAGGGACCCGGCATTCTCTTCATCACCAAGTTCAGAAACGCGGGTGCCTTGCATTGTCTCTCATACCCAGTCCCTCTCCCTACCAAACCCTCCCCCAGCTCAGGCCCCCTCCCTCACCTCCTTGCCTGAGATGATCAGCCCTCAGTACTACGCGCCCACCTCCGGCCTCCCACTGTTCCAGAACATCTAGCGTACTGCTAGCAAATGGACCCTGCTGAAGCCCAGGTTTGATCTCTCCAGCACTCCCCAGGCCCCCAAATCTTCAGACACTTCCCAGTGTTTGCCAAAGCAAGTGCACCTTCCTTGTCTGGCAGGCACGGCCCTCGCCAACCTGCCTCCAGCCTGCATCTCCAAATTCCTAACGGGACGGAGCTGGGAAGCCACTGCCCCCTCCTCCCACTCAGCACATTCGCCCCAAGTGGGCTGTTTTAGTATGTTGAGATCACTGCTGTGCTTAAGATCATGATGCACAGACAACAGACGAAGGAAACACATTGAACAGGGAGTCAGAGAGTGTCTGGGGCCATTTGTATGGTCTTTCTTGCCGATTTAAAAATGTGGTCTCACTTTTCCTTACAGGTATCTCAGGGGGGCCATAGAAAGTTTTTGGATTCTCTCTCATGACACCTATTTAATTGAGTCTTTACCTTATCAGGCCTAGGTCCAGGCTTAAGGCCTTCAGGCTCCCCACTGTGCCAGGCGGCTGACACCCATCCGTGGCTCGCAGGTAGGTCAGGACATGAGGCCTGCTTGCCCTGGCTTTTTCTTCTCCCAGGCCCCCTGGTCCCCCAGGTTTCTGACCTTGGGCTTAACTTCCCTCCGTAGGTCTTCAGTGTGCCACTCCAACCGGGCATAGGGCACAGATCTACTTTTCCACTGGTTCTCTATGAGAACCTGAGTTCTCCCTGTAGCAAGGCTGTCTTTGGCTCAGCCAAGCTCTGGGAAACTTTCCCTGGTCAACCCTGTCATTGGTTTCTCCCCTCCCTGTGCCCTCTGCCGTTTATAAACTCCTTGAGCGTGGTCAATACTCCAGCACACTGCTCAGATCCCCGTTCAAGGGCGGACTTGCTGTCCAGCCCCGCACACAGCCCTTCAGGGTCTGCCCGAGCTGCCTCACCCAGGGTCATGGCCTTTCCAGGGTGGCCCTCCTCTGCTGAGTGGGTGAGGCAGGGATATGAAGGTCTTGCCGTTCCGGTCCAACGTGGGACACTCTTAGGGACAACACTCGTTCCAGAGCTCCCTGCTGGGCTGGCTGAGGTTTCTTCAGGCCTGCATCACCTTTCCAGTTCTTCCTCTGTACGGTCTTGTTTTCAACTCCTCCTTTTCATAGGTGTTGATCCCCGACAGATACCTCATACCCCAGACTCTGCCTTAGCGTCCATTTCTAGTGAGCACAACCGGCTACTCTGGGATAAGGGGCCACGGCTGTGTCTCTCTGCGTCCCCCCAGCACAGGCCTGCAGGGCTGGCTCTTAGGAGGCACTCAGCAAACGTGTGCCGACTTAAGCCTAACTGCTGCTAGGAATAGCTAACTTTTAAGGAGTAGGTCCATGTGCCTGGCACCAAAGGAAGAAGGCTGAGCATTTCACATGAATATTTCCTTTAGTCCTCAGACAACCCCACAAGGAAAGCACCAGGATTATTCCCATTTTGCAGGTGAGGAAACCGAGGCACAGAGAGTTAATAAGCAAGGGCGTGAGAATGTGAGCCCGAGGCCCTCACCACCCTGCTGGAGCAAAGCACTGGACACAGCTGACAGCTGATGGCTCACAGTGAAGAGGAACCGTATGGTGACACAAGGCAGCGTCAGAAAGCCAGAGGAGAACGGACACAACATTGGAGGGCAAGCACCCAGGTGGGGCCGGTAGGCTCAGACACTTGCCTAGCCTGTGTTATCTGGGACAGCCGTCTCTGTTTGCCTCTCTTACAATCAGTGCGTCATAGGCTGCCTGAACCAGCAACACACATAGCCTAACCTCCCCATGGTGCAAAACAGGGAAGCCCAGAGAGGTTAAGGAACTTCCCCAAGGTCGCAGAGCTGGCTGGTGTCTAGCTCTCTAGACCAGCAGGAGTTCCCAGCCCATCCCCTTCCTCTTCCCTCCATGACACAACCTTAAGGCAGGAATGGCATCCCCTACTTGGCTGGACCAACTTGGGAATCAGGAGTCTGCTGCCTTCCTAGGCATACCATCCTTGCTCATTCAGCCCCATCAGTGTTCTGAGCACCTCTGGAGTATGAGGGGATTGAAAGAGGGTAGTTGTAAGAGTGATGCAACAGCGCTACCTCATTGTTACTGCCACCTTGCCCAAGTTCTATTATTAAATTTCTCACTTCCCCTTAACATTAAAACATAACAGCACGATGGCAAGTGGTTAAGTGCCATGAAATCAAACAAGCCTTGGTGTGAAACCTGCCTTACCTCTTTCTAACAGTGTGACCTTGAGAAATTTACTGAAACTCTTTGAGCCTCAGTTCCTTCCTCTATGCGGTGAGGGAAATAATGCCCAAGAGTTGCCTCATAGGGTGGTGCAAGGGTTAAATGGAATCATGAATGTGAAGGGCTTGGCCCAGGGCTCCCGAACACAGCGAGGGGACTGCAAATTGTAGCCATTGTTAATTTTATTAAAGATACATAAGAGATAACACATGTGGCACCCAGTAATCATTCATCTGAAATCCTCAGCAGGGAAGAACAAATCAGCTCATGCATTAATTAGGGCTCCTCGTAACAGAAAGGATTTATCTGATAGACGCAACGCCTCTCGGGATAGAGGCAGGACCAGGCTTACCAACGCCGGACCACAATCTATCCCTGGGCAGTCCCAAGCCCTGCAAACCCCGCTTCTCCAAACTCACCCCCTGATATCACAACTGGAACCCCGATGACCCAGCTTTCCTTAAACTCAGAATGAAGGCAGTCCGAGTGAACCCATAACCTGGTGGGAGGTAGGGGTGCGAAAGATCTGCGGTGTTTCAATAACTTGGTGGGCAGAGCAAGCCAGGAAGGCACTCACCATGCTCCCACTGCAGACACACAGAGATATCTGATCAAACATAATGAAAAAATAAATAAGTACACAGATAGGAAGGAAGGAAGGAAGGAAGGAAGGAAGGAAGGAAGGAAGGAAGGAAGGAAGGGAGAGAGGGAGGGAGGGAGGGAGGGAGGGAGGGAGGGAGGAGAAAGGGAAGAATGAACAAAACAAGAAAGAAATCCCCAGGTTCCAAAAGGAACCCTTCATTTCTAATCAGCGGTATTTGTTGACCTATGCCAGAAATAATTGAGCAAATAATTAGAGAAAGGAATTTTAAGTTTTGCTAGCTCAGTCATGAAAGTTACAGAGCCTAGACTTCCAAAGCCCTTAGACATGAGACAGCGTAATGCTGTGAGATCAGGCCTCCCAGCACTAGGCTAGGGGGAGAAAGTCAGAAAAGAAAAAGAGAACTTAGATGGTGAAGGCATCCCTGAGTAAGGGGATTTTTGCTGTGCTCCTTCTACCCTCTTCCCACCTACCAGGTGGTCAAACACTAGATAAGTTTGGGGAACCCAAGTGCTAAAGGCTTTTTCTTGTTTCATTATCCCATTTGAATTCATATTGAATATCAGCTTAGGAACAAAATATATCAAATCCTGGCTTTGTCGCTTTCTATCTGTGTGATATTGGAAGGATTATTTAATCGCTGTGTCTTCATTTCTTCATTTATTAAAACAAGAACAATAAACACCTAACTACCAATTACATAGAAATCCAATTCTCAATCATTCTGTTTCTGCTGGGATCACACACACGCTTTCTCTCTCTTTCTCTCTCTGTCTCTCTCAATGTATGAGTCAAGAATCTTCTGGTTGCAAGTGACAGAGACCCATTTTAAACCAGAAACCGGGCAAACAACAAGCCAAAGGGGATTTGTTAGCTCAAGTAACTGAGCTTATTGGGCTCTCATCTCTGGCCTTTGCTTGGCTTGTCCTTGCTTTCTCTTCCTAAACCTCATTCTCTCCTACTAAAAACAGCTGGGAAATATTGCTTCAAGCCGCTCCAGTTTTTCTGTCCTTACAACTTATAATCTCAAAAAACAAACACTACATTGATTGTTTCAGTAGAAATATCCCAGGGAAGACTCACTGGTCTGTTTTGGGACACGTCCTGCTCTGAACCAATCACTCTGGCCAAGAGGATGCAATGCTCTGACTGTTGCTCCATAATGTCAATGGACCTTTCTGCTCTATGTCCTCTCTTGTCTGCAATGGATGCAATTTGGGGCTCTCCCGGGCTGATATCAAGCCATGCAGGAGAAGGGATGGACATTCCTTGCACAAATGGGACTACTCTTCTCTATTAGCCCATGGACCCCTCGCCTATCTCCCTACTGGTGGTGATGTGTGAAAAGCAGGGGCGAGGTCAACATCAAAAGAGATCACATTCTAGGAACGCAATGATGGCAGCCTAAAGAAATCAAGGGAAGGTAGGAGTGGAAGATGTGTTGTTCTATGTTTAAACTATAAAATTCTAAACAGTAGATTTAATCTGACCAGACAATGAATCATCATTTACATTTTCTTGCATAGACTCAGTAAGACTTGCATTTGTGATGATCCTCAATGAAACACAGTAATGACCTTTGAGAGAGTCACTGGAAGCCGTGGTCCATGGGTGGCACTGTGGATGATGCAGTGTCCTGGGTAATGTAACCAGGTTTGAATAAATGGAACTGAAGAGGCAAGAAGATCTATATAGTTTCAATACAAACAGGTTCCAAAGAGCTGTGGCATTGTGAGTAATGACAGCATTGCTAACGTTTTCTTATAGTGAGAGATAAAAAATTGTCCAGGAATGACACATTCGGCAATAAAGAACACAAAGAATGGTTCCTGGACCTGAAACAGGAAGAGATGGTGCCAGGATACTATGAAGACTCTTCACAAGCACTGATTGGACAGTGAACAAATATGTAAGTACCTCTTCTATACCCATCACTCTATATCTTCATCAATAAATCACTACACCTCACATGAGCCCATGAATTGTGTAGCACATTAAAAAGTTAAATTGTTTATATGGACAGCTCCCATCCCCCTCCAAAACAATATAGTAAGTCCCCTACATACAAACAAGTTCCATTCCGAGAGTGCATTCGTAAGTCCAATTTGTTCGTAAATCCAACAAAGTTAGCCTAGGTACCCAACCAGCACAATCGGCTATATAGTACTGTACTGTAATAGGTTTATAATACTTTTCACACAAAATAATACATAAGAAACAAACACAAAAAATAAAGGAAACCTTTTTAATCTCACAGTACAGCACCTTGAAAAGTACAGTAGTACAGCACAACAGCTGGCATCCAGGGGCTGGCGTCGAGTGAACAGGGAAGAAGAGTTACTGACTGGAGGAGGGAGAGGAGGTGGGAGATGGTAGAGCTGAAGGATCGTCAGCAACAGGACACGGAGGGTAAGCTGCAATTTCACTCACGCCTGACAGTGATGGAACACACATTCGCATCTTTGAAAGTTCGCAACTTGAAGGTTCGTATGTAGGGGATTTACTGCACTTGAGTGGGTGCCCCTGCACAACCTAGGAGTGGCTCTAATCAAGGCTGAAGGCCTTGTTGAGTTTCAGTTCTTGAACCTGTACCCGGGCCTTGCGGCTTCTTTTTTTTCATAATTGGTCTCAATGTGCAGCAGGTAACCCCTCATTCTTAGTCTAACAGCTTCCATTTTGGCCTCGGTATTTGGGCAATAAAAACAACAGGCTGGTTGCAAAGCCCAGTTAATCTGCCCCTTGCTTCCAAGTTCAAAGCTCCAATTCAATTTGAGTGAATGACTCATTACAATGAGGGTAATTATTACCTTTGTCAGGCAAAGAGTACTCATCTGGAGATATTTGGAAGTAGTCAAAGATTTCCAATTTTCCACAAAGCTCTTCCTGGGACCAATTTTATCCCCCATTGTGCTTCCCTCCCCACTGCCTTAGGAGCTCTAACTTTAGCTTGGGGCATAAAATAGGGCCTTTTCAGTTCTCCCAATGGTCTGGATCATGTTTCTCAGCCATTTGGGGTTGCTGTCCACATTAGGCAGAGTCTCTTAGCAGAGGCATATGCTACTCCTTTCAAGCTTTCAGATGGAATAGGCTTTCTTGTAGGACCTTGGGGAAAGCTACAAGAAGTAGCCCCCACACTACAACACCCTGATATTTTCCTACTAGGCCCAGTAGTTGGTGTGGATAGGCATATTGCTTGTCTCTGAAGATACAGGGGGTGGCAATTTGACCAGCTGTTTTGCCACTTCTAAATGAGGACTTATTTGGTTGGCAAGTTATAGACATTGACAAGAGAAGGAAGATGGTATTTGTCTCTCTGCTCAGGCTACCATAATAAAATACCATAGACTGGGGGGCTTAAACAACAGAAATTTCTTTCTCACAGTTCTGAAGGCTATAAGTCTGAGATCAGGGTGCCAACATGGTCGATTCTGGTGGGGACCCTCTTCCTGGCTTATAGACAGCCACCTTCTCACTGTGTGCTCAAATAGTCTTTCCTCAGGGATTGTGTGTGGAGAGAGAGATGGCTCCCTCTCTCCTACTTAGAAGGTCACCAATCCTATTTGATTAGGCCCCACCCTTATGACCTCATTTAACGTTAATTACCACCTAAAAGCCCTGTCTCCAAGTATAGTCATGGTGGAGGTTAAAGTTTCAACATATGAATTTTGGGGAGATACAATTCAATCCGTAGCAGTTTTATTAGAGAAATTCTAGAATGCTCACAGAGCTAAATAATCAAGACAATCAGAATTTGGGACTGATGGAAACCATGTCAGCTCTGGATATAAATAAAAAGAATGCATAAAGTATATTTTCCAGGCACCAGCCTTATAAAGATTTAGCTGTGGTTCCTTTGACACTTGTTCATTCAACTCAAGGTTCAAATTTTCAGGAAAGAGTAGATGATTGGCTAAGCTTGCATCATGTACCCAACCTAGAAATAATCACTATTTCCAAAGGAAGGGATAATGTTTTCTGATTGGTGAAGCTGGCTCATGCACGTGTGTGTGTGTGTGTGTGTGTGTGTGTGTGTGTGTGTGTGTGTGTGTAGATGAGGTCAGTTTCATCCAAATCACACAGAATAGGTTTCTCATAGGAAACAGAAGTTCTGTTAGGTGGAAAAGAGGGAAAGGTAGGTGGGTAGGCAGAAACAATAGGTGTCCACCACAAAGTGCCAAGGTTCTGCACAAAAACTGTTGAAGTATATTTTTGAAGGAAAATATATTGCTTGGCCCAAGGAAGGAAAAGTTGCTGTGCTTTGTCAACTTTCAAGGTGATAATGATGTGAAGAATTGAGCTTAGCCCTCCCAAGTCCTTACAGGCCATTGGAGTTTGTTATCCAGGTAGATTAATTTCCAAAAAAGAGGAGGCAAGACAAGCTTTCATTGCAAATCATTGGTCACCTCATAGTTCCCAAACTTATCTTTTTAGGGAATGGTTAGAGGCCAGATATTAGTTGCCTTATCATGAAACACCACAACTGACTGTTTAAAAAGAAACCTGATGCTTGCAAAAATAGCATAGTAGAGCTGGCAATGATTGAGAATCTACTCTCTGCCAGCTGTGGTCACCACTGCTGAATGCGTTCACCAAATCTATTTCCCCCTTTCTCTTTTCTAAAAAGATCTTGATCTTGTTCAAGTAATCATACCTTCTCCACCCAAACCATGTAACTTAGGCAAAGGCGACTCCTACCTCTAGCCACAAAGATGAATCCTGATTCATGTGAATCCATCACCATAATCCATTCCTCTTCTCCCCTGATTGGTTCACACACCCAGGCTATAGCCCATTGCCATGGGGCGCTCCTCTGGTAACTGATATTGATTCAAGAAGATGGCGGTAACCTAGGTTGGCCCAATGAGATTGAAGGGAAGGCATTTCCTTCCATATTTGGGAGTGGTTTGCTCTTTCTCTTCCACTGGGGATAGACAAGCAATTCCACTGCCCTGGTTGTTGCCAACAGCTATCTTGCTTCAAGGAGGGCGACAGCCAAGTCAAGAAAATGGCTGACAGATCAGGACCAGAGCCCCGCTTGGATTGCACCTGGAGGTCTCTTCCCTCACTGGACTATGTGATATAATACATTTCCTAATTGTTTAAGCCACTTCCACGCAGGATCTCTGTCACTTACAACCCGAAGCATCTTAAAGCCAGACACTGTGTTAAGTAAGTACTTTATATGCATTATCTCATTTTATCCACATACCACCCTAGAGGAGGTAGTATTATTATCTCCATCTTATAGGTGAAAAAACAGGGACAAGCAAGTTAAGTAACTTGCTCAGAGTCAGTTACTGAATTCCATCATCTGTCTCCAAAATCCACATTCTGGGAGAAAATACTTGCAAACGAAGCAACTGACAAAGGATTAATCTCCAAAATATACAAGCAGCTCATGCAGCTCAATATCAAAAAAAAAAAAAAACCACACAAACAACCCAATCCAAAAGTGGGCGGAAGACCTAAATAGACATTTCTCCAAAGAAGACATACAGATTGCCAACAAACACACGAAAAGATGCTCAACATCACTAATCATTAGAGAAATGCAAATCAAAACCACAATGAGGTATCACCTCACACCAGTCAGAATGGCCATCATCAAAAAATCTAGAAACAATAAATGTCGGAGAGGGTGTGGAGAAAAGGGAACCCTCCTGCACTTTTGGTGGGAATGTAAATTGATACAGCCACTATGGAGAACAGTATGGAGGTTCCTTAAAAAACTGAAAATAGAACTACCATATGACCCAGCAATCCCACTAGTGGGCATATTCCCTGAGAAAACCATAATTCAAAAAGATACATGTACCGCAATGTCCATTGCAGCACTATTTACAATAGCCAGGTCATGGAAGCAACCTAAGTGTCCATCAACAGATGAATGGATAAAGAAGATGTGGCACATATATACAATGGAATATTACTCAGCCATAAAAAGGAATGAAATCGAGTTATTTGTAATGAGGTGGATGGACCTAGAGTCCATCATACAGAGTGAAGTAAGTCAGAAAGAGAAAACCAAATGCCGTATGCTAACGCACATATATGGAATCTAAAAAGACAGTACTGATGAACCCAGTGGCAGGGCAAGAATAAAGACACAGACGTAGAGAACGGACTTGTGGACACAGTAGCAGAAGGGTAAGCTGGGACGAAGTGAGAGAGTGGCATGGACATATATACATTACTAGATGTAAAATAGATAGCTAGTGGGAAGCAGCCGCATAGCACAGGGAGATCAGCTCGGTGCTTTGTGACCGCCTGGAGGGGTGGTATAGGGAGGGTGGGAGGGAGGGAGACGCAAGAGGGAAGAGATATGGGAACATATGTATATGTATAGCTGATTCACTTTGTTATACAGCAGAAACTAACACACCATTGTAAAGGAATTATACTCCAATAAAGTTATTTTTAAAAATCCACATTCTAAGCCAGTAAAAGTAAAGGCAAGTGGGTTTATATATACCAATATACCTAGAAAATTACAGTGAAATGGATATGTTATTTTAAAAATCCTGGTTTTCCACAGATTTGGATTAAGGCTTCCGAGCTTCTTTGTCATCACTCCAGATTGACCTTCAACTGCCAGGGGGTATACCCCCTGCATCCCTTGGCAAGTAAATGGCTAATGGTCTGCGAGAAAACACATCACCAGGGAATCTCCCCAAACTTTGAAAAGTCAATGACACTGTAAGCTCTAGTTTTCTTAAGAACAAGACCCATCTTCTGGGCAGAATAGGGAAAAGAAGTTCAGAATCTCAAGGTCTCAAATTGTCCAGTGATGCAAAAACAGGAAGTCAGTTGGCTGGCAATTAAGCTATGCAGGAAATGAAGCAGGTAGCTGGTCTCTCCTTGCCCTACACCCCGTGGGTTTGCACTCTACGAAGAAGACATAGTTGCTAAGAGCTCAAGCCTTGGAATCCCACACATCTGTTTGAATTGCCACTCTGACATTTCCTACCAATGTGGACCTGAGCAAATTAATTAACCTCTCTAAGAATCAGTTTATACATCTTTAAAATGGGAATAATAGTAGTAGTGCCCACATATAGCATCATTGAGTTAAATGAAAAAATACCTAAGAGTTCTGGGACATTCAGCTATCACAACACATCCTCAAACTCAATGGCAAACAAAAATCACCATTTAATCTCACATTTATGGATCTGCAGGTGTGCGTGTATCAGTGGACCCAGGTGAGGCTCTGCTGGGCAGGTCCACTTCAAGCTGCAGGTTCAGCTGGGCTTGAATCTAAGCTAGCAGGGGGCAAGCAGGTCTGCTGCTCCACTTGTTTTCAAGTGGAGGCCAAGACAAAGGGCAGCAGGCACCACGTGAGAGGGCAAGGCCATTTCAAGTCTCTGTTGGCATCACATCTGCCATTATCTCATTGGCCACAGCAAGTCACGTGGTCAACTCCAATCTCAGTGGAGAGGGGAGGCACTGCAAAGTGGCACGGCAAAAGGTATGGCTAGAGGGAGGGCTGAAGAATTGGGACCAGCTATCACAAGCTCTTAGGCCCGTGACCTACTCAGAAAATATAAGTGGCTGTTCTAGATTGCTCCACTAATCATACTGGAGACCCAGAGGCTGCCCTCCTCCATGGGGGCTGATAGAGCAGTGATGGACAAACTCTTGCCAATTCAGGTTTAAAAAAAAGAAGAAATGCTTCTTGATAGCATTTATTTAAATGAAAAATGGCTCCATTTATTCCCACGTGGGAAAATAAAAATGTATTTTCTTACAACTTAGTTTATCTACTAATCATTGAGTAAATCATAGAAGAGTGTCAGTGAGAAAACTGACGCTGACTCCCGGCCACTGGGAGGTTCATATCTTGACATACGTGAGAAGTATCAACTGTGAAATGGCTTTCTATCCTTTCCTCCTGATATTAGGTGGTGGGCCTGTCTCCAGCTTGGTGGGCAGTGCTCAGTCTGTAGGCTGAAGTTTTGACCCGTTTGTCAGTTCTCCACCTTATCATATTGGCCACAGTATGGCAACGGCCCTCAATCATTCCCTCCTGTCAAGGGAGGCTCCCTGTGTAGCCACCACATCTGCACAGATTTGAGACAAGCCACAGATAAGCGAGGTGGTTCCTCCCTTCCTCAGTCTACCCCCTCCACAATTCCCTCAGGGCTCTGCACCTTAAGCCCAGCCCACAAACTGTCCTCCCAATCCTGTCCTCCCTGAAGGGGCCACTACTACACAGCTTCACATCAAACTCAATTATTCTCTCACCTTTGGAAGAAAAATACAAGGACATAATGCTTGGGGGAAATTCTACCTAAATAAGTAAGTCACAGAGACCAGCTGTTTCCAGACAGGAAAGCTAAAGCTAAGGGAAATGGCAGAAAGAGTCTAACTCTATGGTCTGGCATTGGTTCGTTGGGCCTGTTGAGGAAAGTCTTTATTCCACTTACCTTAAGGCTTGGCAGTCCTCATTAGTCAGCCCTGTGGATGGGTGTGGATGGTTCTGAGATCCCCTTTACACATGTAAGTTTCTTTGTAAATGTTTAATAAAAAGTCCTTATAGGGCCAGGTTATGATATATTTATTTATAATCTCTACCATACCAAATGCACTGGGACATTCAATAAATGGCAAATATCAAGAACCTGACTCACTCGAGGCCAGTTTTGGAAACACAGGTTCAAAACTGAGAGCTGGTAGGCGAGTGCCCTTCCTTGTCTATCAGTTCTGAGAGGAGACACTTGGAGATGGAGGAAAAGCTGGACCAAGAAGCCAGCACTCTTTAACCATGGATTACACTCATGGCCCCACTGTGGTGGCTCCTCTTTAAATCTCCAACCCAAGTCTGGACGGTGTGCAGACAGACTGGCTTCTTCAAAAAGACTTTAGAGGACACTTGAGGGGGCAACACGTGAGCAAGCCCAGAACTCACTAAGACCATAGTCCATTACAGCTCATGCAGGTGGGCTTCTGGTCCCAGGCTGAGACTCATTCCACTCTCACCTGCTCCCTCAAGGATGCCCATCCGCTCAGCTCCCTGTCCCCCTCTCACATCACCAGGGGTTGGCAGGACAAGGGTTGAAGTGAAGGTGACTGACCCTGCCCCCCAAACCCATATCTCTTCCAGGATGCCATTTTGTTTCCTTGTTATAATAGACTCAAACTTGCTACGTCCTGCCTCGTTCTAGACAGATAGTGAGGGCAGGAGGAAAGAAAGGGGCCAGTCCCAATCTCCAGTGTGAGAGACCCAATTCCTCCCCTAAGTGAAAGGCCTGGCTGTGGCAATTTGAACAGGGAATGGCTGCCTCCTCGCACCCACCCATGATGCTCAGGAATTGCTTTATCTCCATTAAAGATCTGATGCCCTAACATAACTTCACCATGAAATGCATTTAACAGTCATACAATGAGAAAGACGCCCAGAGAGCCAAGCTGGGGGGATGGCTTTGTTAGAAGTAGATTTGCATGCAATACAGACCCTATCAATTTGTTACGGCAAGCATCTTGCTCTGCGACTTCGTGTTTGTTCCAGCTGTGATTTTAAGGCATAAACAAAATAATCACACAGTCAACAAACAGGCATGGATTCTTCTGCAGCATGTGTTCAGAGGCAGTTCAAAGTTGCTGCAAGAGAAATTCTTCCGTAAGAGGGTGATAAATGGGGAAACACTGTTTTCCTATAGATCAAGACATCTGATGGTAAGGAAGGAATTTTGAGATGCTAGTAATGGTAATGGAAGATGATGGTAATGGAAGATGAAAAGACCAGGAAGTGCCCAAGATGATCAAAGAAGGGATGGGAAGCTGGAATAAAAAACAAAAGGAAGCCAATTAAAAACATGATGTGATGTCAATACACACCCATCAGAACAGCTAGAATGAAAAAGAAAGACAATACCAAGTGTTGGAGGGGAGCGAGCAGAACTCTCAGATGTTGCTGGTGGAAGGGTAAATTGGTCAAATCCCTTTGGAATACTGTTTGCCATTCTCCACGAGGGCTGACCAAATGTCCACCTTGCGACCCAGCAATTCCTCTCCCACATATGCACCAACAGAGATGTACACTAGGTGCTAGTTATCCATACTAGCACCAAACAGGAAACTACACGCATGCCATCAACAGAACAATGGATAACTAAATGATGGTATGTTCACAAAAGGGAATACTATGCCACAGTGAGATTGAACTAACTACATGTTACAATATGAAGGAATCTCACAAACACTGCATTGAGTGAAAGAAGCCAACCACAAAAGAGTTCGTAGTATATGATTTCATTTTCCATTTGGAAGGTGTTATGAGTTGACCTGTGTCCCTCAAAAAGATATGTTGAAGTTCTAACCCTGGCCACATTTGCCACTAGAAAGGCAAGGCCACCAGTCAGCATACCAGTCAGTTCGTGTGAAAAATAAACAAATAAGATCAAGCATTCCTGTCATCTCTGCTGTATCCATGAACAGAATAGCCTGTTGGTGGATAATGCCTGGGGCTGGTCAGTCCTCGTGGTTGGGGGGTTGGGGGGCCTACAGGGGTCAGGTCCCCACCAGCAGGACCAGGCCAGTGAAGATTTGAGGAAGGCACTGCCCAGGAGTGTGTATCTGCAAGTCTGAGAATGTGAGTGATTCAAAATTGCAGAGACAAATATCAATCCATATCAATCAATATTTATTGCTGAGTAAATACCTACAGTATGCAAGGTGTTCCCAGGGGGTCCAGGAGGGGAGTAGACCAAGACTGAAAGATTTACTCTTCTTGATTTTGCATTATCTGTGCCTCCAGCCCCTTCCATTAGCATGAATAATTAACAGCTGACAGAGCTATCAGCCACAATAAGAGTATGCTTAGGATTCAGGGTTTGTCATGTGCCAAGGAAGAGAAAAGGCTCAGAGGTTTGAAAGTGATGATCAGGGCGATGACGGGTGAAGAGGAAGAAGATGAAGGCTATTAAATTCAAATGCCACGTAGTCCCTTATTTTCTGTTTTTCTTATAAAATGACCTTTAAATGCACATATAATACATGAATGCTAAATATATATATTATATAATATGGCATATCTATATGCTAAATATATATTATATATATTAGAAGTATATAGAGAAAAACCTTGCAAACCACCCTTCCCTCTTCCTAGTCCCCTCTCCAGGGAGTAGCTGGAGTTAGCAGTTGAAGTGTGTCCTCTCAGGCCTTCTAGAAAAGAATTTACACACATAAATGAACATATATAAATTTTTTATATTAATGTGATTTTATCCTACGTATTATCCAGAGTTTGCCTTTGTTTCATGATAGCATATCTTGAACATCTTCCCCTGTCAGTACATACCAAGGACTTCACAGTACAGGCATGCCATGCTTTATTTAATCTCTCCCCTATGGATGGGAATTTAGATCAAATCGTATTTTTCACTATGTGTGTGTGTGTGTGTGTGTGTGTGGATATCTGGGTACACATGCAATTATATCTATGGGAGAGAGTTCCCAGTGGCTGGCTTGGAAGAGGGCTTGCTGGGCCAAAGACTATGACCATTTTAAATGTTGCTAGAAGCTGCCAAATTGCCCTCCAAAATGTCTTTGCCAATTAAAACTCCCACCAAGCACATAACACAGTGCCCATTTCCCCCCCCTCACTGTCCCCGGGACTAGGTATTATCCATCCTTTTAATGTTTGCCAACCCGGTGGATGAAAAATGGCCCCTCATTCCTGTTTATAATTGCATAGGTCTGCTTTCTAGTGAGGCTGAATATCTCTTCATATTTTTTCTATCCCTCATCAAATCTATAGGTAGGAAAACTGATTGTATTGTCGTGTTCTTTTTTTAACAGAAGGAAGCAGGTAAGTAAGAAATGCCCCTCCTGGCCCAGTCATCTGGTTCTTGGTGTGTGGTACTGAAATCCAGCCAGAATGAAGTTGCTAAAACCTCTGGCAGTGACTTGGGAAGGTGGATTTGTTCAGCTGTGTTCAGACCCAAGTAATTAGTTGATTGTCTGGGCATTTAGCTAGAACATCCTGCCAAGATGCTGTTCTCTCTAAGCTCCCAACAAGCAAAGGCTGTATTTTGGTCCAGCTTATTTTCTGAGTACCTCTTGGTCCTTGAAGGAGCTTCCTATTCTGTAGGGGCCATACTCTGAGTGTTCTTCCCTAATGGTCATGAAGATGGGTGATGACCATCAACTCAACTGCTGGCTCCAAAACCGGACCCGAAGGGTTGTTCAGGAAACACTTGTGAAAAGGAAAAATTACAAAGTTAACTAGACTGTCTAAATAACTCGAAACTGAAACTCCACTGACACTACCCCAAGCCGGGCGGCCACCCCTCTCACTGGTCTCTAATCCCCCCATCTTTCTTCTGCAATGAACGGGAACTTTGCAAACCTCCAATCTAATCACAGTACTCCAATGCCAGTAATCGTTTGTCGAAATTGAGCACTTAACGCTGCACCTGGCACCGTGTGAAGCATTTTACTAGCATTACAGTCGAATTTAAATCCATTGCTTGAAGCTCCAAACACTGCCCTCCTGCTCACACACACCCAACGTGCTCCCACCCCGGAGCCTTGCCGTTCCCCGTGCCTGGCATGTTCTTACCCAGGCCCAGTACCTGGCTCACCCCCTCACTTCATTCAGGCCTCCCATCAAATACCATCCCTCAGAGAGGTGACTCCCTGTCACTCTCTGTCCCCTGCCCTGCCTCATTTTCTTCATGGCTCTATTCATTACGTGCTAATTCTTAGTTCATTGCCATCTCCCGCGTTCGACCCTAAGCTCATCGAGAGCAGGGACTTTTTGTTCACGGCTCAATCCCATGTGGCAAGAACAGTGCCTGGCATGTGATTGGTGCTCAGTGAATCTTTGCAGAGGGTGTACATTCTGAAAGCAATTTGGCAATACCTTGTAAAATTAAGTATGTAGATGGCCCATGACCGAGCAATGTTGCCAAGAAACAGTCATGCACAGGTCTATCTGTAAGAGGACATATATGAGGAGGTTCTCTATGGGAGGAGAGAGTTATAAGCAACCTAGGTGTCCATTATTGAAGGAGATGATGAGAGAAAAATGAGGTGTGTGCATACCATACAACACGATGCTGCAACTGGAAGAAAAAACAAAGTGCTCATACAGCAACATGCATAGATCTTTAAAAGGAGTGCTGAGTGAACGGTGTAGGAAAGAGGATGACACAGCACACAACACCTTTTATGGAAATTAAAAACATATGCACAAAATGACACTATGCATTATGCAAATACAAAAGAATATTCAAGGGTACTATTATACACCTTCAAGAGGGTGCCTCTGAGGAAGGGAATGGAAGCGGAGGACTGAAGATTTAAAGGAAAAGAGAGGGAAAGAAAAAGGGAGAAGTTCAGTGGGCCAACGAAGATAGGACTGGCAAACAGATCTCGGGTTTAAAAGGAGAAAAAGAAATAAAATGCCCTTTCCCCTTTCTCCATCTGCCATGTTCCCGCTCATCCTTCCAGCTTAGCTCAGACATAATCTCCATTTTGAAGCTTTCTTTGACTTTCTCCCATAGGATTAATTCTTCCTTTATTGACATTCCCATAGCATTTTAATGATAGTTTTATTTTAGCGTTTATAACCTCGTATAATAGCTATTTGCTTACACATCTGCCTTCTCCATCAGGAGATAACGGATGTGACTTATTAATTTTTGTACCTCGGGCACCTAGAATTGGTGATGAAAAAAATTAATGGTGAATTTAAACAGACATATGTTGTAGGGCCTCAAGAATTACTCTAGTTTGGGGCTTCCCTGGTGGCACAGTGGTTAAGAATCTGCCTGCCAATGCAAGGGACACGGGTTCGAGCCCTGGCCCGGGAAGATCCCACATGCCGCGGAGCAACTAAGCCCGTGCGCCACGACTACTGAGCCTGCACGCTAGAGCCCACAAGCCACAACTACTGAGCCTGCGTGCCACAACTACTGAAGCCTGTGCGCCTAGAGCCCGTGCTCCACAACAAGCAAAGCCACCCCCGTGAGAAGCCCACGCACTGCAACGAAGAGTAGCCCCCGCTCACAGCAACTAGAGAAAGCTGGCGCACAGCAATGACAACCCAACACAGCCAAAAATGAAAACAAACAAATAAATAAATAAATTAGTTTTGTTAAAAAAAGAAAAAGTTTTTTTAAAAAAAGAAAAAGTTTTTTTAAAAAAAGAATTACTCTAGTTTGAATTTAATTTATAAATACAGCGGTTTTAGCCAGTGTCTGATTGGGTGGAATAGAGGTTCTGACTCTGGAACTCTGAGGCATTTCATTTCTTATTTGGGGACAAGAAATGAGTAGGATGCAGCCAGTGTGGCCTGATGTGCCTGCTAGACCAGAAGCTCTATCACCAAATAGAATGGAGAGGTGAGGAGGAATCGGGGATGGGCTGCAGACCCAGCCACTGGACTGGGGCACTTCTGGGGGTGCTGCCCCAGCTGCAGGTGCTGCTGGAAGAGGTTTATCCTGGAAGCTGAGTCTGGCATCAGAAGTCACAGCCACTTCTGGCCTCTATCCAGGCAAACAGCCAATAATCAGGACAAGGGAACTAAGAGCATGGGGCCCAGGAACCCATGGCGGGTTGGGCATAGAAGTTCAAGAAAACAGGGTATGACACCAAGGGCCCAGAAATGGAGAGCAGTCTCCTGTGACCGGCAGGACTTTAGTTCCAGGTAGGCATCATGGTACTGCTCCTTGTACTTAGACCTTAGGCAAAGACTAGTGCAACCAACGCCCCCTGCCCAAGGACCTACCTGGTGCCAGGCATGGTGCTCAATGCACAAAGGAAAGGGAACAGGGCCCATGGGACAAGCTGAGGCATGGGAATTGGGGCACAGGGCTGTGAAGCTGGGACTGGGGAGCAAGGGGAGAGTCGGGTTTGGGACATCTGATCAGAATTTCAGCTGTAGGGAAGTCAATGCTGAAATCCAGCTCTATGTCTGGAGCTGTTATAAGGATTGGGGTGAGCCACGAGAATCGGGATGACAGGTGACTCCAAATGTGTGTGGAAGGAGGGCTAGGGGTTGGGCAGGGACTGCCAAGCACATTTCTTTTCTGCTGTAAATCCAGCTTGCCTTTTGACCTTGGGTGCATCTCCCCACTTCCAGGGTTTTCATTTTCTCATAGGCAGAATAAAAAAAAAAAGTCAACATTTGCCAAGCATTGGCTAGGTGCTCTTAGAATGTTCTAGCTGTTCTCTATAACTTTATCCTCATGCCAGTCCTCTGAGGTGGTATTAGGAGAGTGAAACTGGGGCACAGAGAGATTTTAGTGACTTGCATGGGTAGCAAACCTGGCATTTGAAGCCAGATAGTTTAACCCCAGAGTGTGTACACACACACACACACACACACACACACACACTCTCTCTCTTAATCACTGCACTTCACTGCTTTACTAAAGTGTGTGTGTGGGAGCAGGGCAAGAGAGGACAAGAAGGACCCAGATCCCCACTGTCATTTCACAAGGATGTCATGACAGTTGAGAAACATCTGCCGAGAGCCCAGTGACCCACTTTCTTGGGCCACTGAGTTTCCTCCAGATTAGAGACTGATCTGACCACTGTGGTCGGAGGCTCTGATTTGTCGGTGATCTCCGCCGGGCGTATGGATGCAGACAACCAAGTCCTCAACAGGGCAATGCAGGCTCCTCCCACCTGAGCCTTTCTCTGGGTGGATCACCAATGATGCTATCAGAACGGCCAACAGCACAGGCGGCACCTGTGGTGGCTACAAGTTCCACATTGCTCTGAGCCAGAAGTCAGTGGTTCCCGGGCCCATGCTCTGAGAACCAGTGGTTGGTAGAGATTTAGTTCTGTGATTTTTCCGAGAGGGGGCAGAGGCTGTCCAGAACACAGGAAGACCCGAGCCGGGTGTACCAGAGGTCCCTGGCGCCCACCCATATCCTCCTCTATTACTGCATCAGGGCTCACAGGCCCAACTCGCAATCGCCAGCACCTGCACCCCTTTCCCCAGCGCTTTCTCTATCCTCAGGCCCTACTTCGCCCACCTGGATAATAGGCCCAGAAGGCTGGCGAATGAATTGCCCCTGAGAGTAGTGCTCAACCAATGGGGAGCTAGTGGAGAACTTCCTCGCCCCTCAGTGGGGACGGTTCTGAGATGTGTACCCTGCACTGTGTCCCGGACATCACCAGCAACAGCTCCTGTTGCCCCAAGTAGTAACTTGCTTGATAACACACCCTTTCTTCACTTCCTTCCTTCTCTTCCCTGCCTCACTTCCTTATACCCCTTCCTGGGCTCTGCAAATAAACAACTTGCAGTCAATTCATTGTCTCACAGCCTGCTTCTGGGGAACTCAAACTAAGACACCGGAAAGGACTCTTGGTGGCAAATTATATCCTGAGAAACATTCTTCACCTGTGCAATCTCTAGATTCTGGGAAGGAAGACTGTTCTAACGTTCTCCAAAGATAGGTAGGTCATAGAAGGAAGCCAAGCTTAGAAAAGCCTAGTAAGGGGCTTTTGCAATCTGACTGAAGGCAGGCCTAAGAGACTCTGAATTTCCACACTCCTCCAATACCTCCCAGGTGGCTCCCTCAGCCCCGGAGTTACTCCTGGACTAGGTTTTTGCCTTTGAAAATGGAGGCGCAGGTGAACCTGTCTCTTTTGTATGAGGGTTCCTTTTCTTGATGCTCTGGTCTTCTTTTGCCACATCCGAATGGAAATTACTTTTCTGCTCCAGTTAGCAACAGTTTCTGCTTTGCAGGTGAATAAACGTAATTCTCTGCAGGGGTAAGGGAAGCATCCAAGTCAATTCCCACAGTTGTGCTGGCAGCCCTCGCGTCTACTCGGGCCACCCTCTCCTAGCTGGCCAGCCCCATGCCCTTTGGTTTCATAAAGCCCCAAATCTGTCAACAGCAGGAGTTCCCCCACCATTCTCACCTCTGCGAGGCCCAGGTCCTCATGAAGAAATACAGAAAAGGTCAAAAAATAGAGCATTTCTTTAGGGCAATGCTTGCTAGCCTCTTTCACATCATGGCACTCAAAGAAGATTTATACTATTTGTTTGACACACTGGGGCAAATGGACGAGGATGCTCTTGGCCAGAGGCAACTGACAGAGGATTTTCTGTGCCCCAAGCCCCAGGCAGCCTTCCCAAGGGCTGTGAGGATCAGTAATGTCCCAGCATATCTGTAACCCATTTGTCACGTGTCAATTGTATTAACAGGGTATTAACAACTCTTTTGAGTTTATACCATAGAAAGTCACAGTGTGAGGCCAAAGCACAGGTGGCTCTTCTCAGAAGCCTCAGGTTCCCTGTAGATCTCAGTTCTGCTACTTACTAAGGTCTCTTTAAGAATAACTCCATTTTTAAAAAATAGCTTGATTGAGGGATAATTTACATAGCATAAATTCACTCGTTTTATGTAAGCAATTCAACCAAATTTAGTATATTTACAGAGTTGTGCAACCAACACCACAATCTAATTATAGAATATTTCTATCACCCCTTCCCCCCCACCCCCCACAAAACTCCATTTTAACCCACTCCTGCTCCTGCGGTACCTCAGCTGCTAACAAATTACCATCCTTATGCCTCCCCGTCCCGGGCCTTTGTAGAAGTGCACAGGGGGTGTCTCCCAGGTGTATGTGAACATGTCTGCTCCTCTCAAAGTCTGAAATCTTTGCCGGGTGTTGTCACCGATGCGTAAGGTCCTTGAAGCGCCAAAGTTAGGCTGTGGTCTGTAGCAAAGCTGGAGGGGGGCTCTGTATCATTTTAAGGGGTTCCCAGGCTGCATTACTCATTAGCTATTTATTTAGCACCTGCTATGTGCCAGGTTCTGTGCCAGCACTAAGACTTGAGGCCCAGGTGGATTTTACACCCAGAAAGCTCCCCGGTTCCTACTGCAAATCCAGTTTGGGGATTCCCCCTCACCTCTTCACCAACCACGCCTGGGTGTGTTTGATGCCCAGTGTAAGCACACATAAGGACACTGGTTTCACCAATCTTTCTACCACCCGGAATTGGCTATTATTCATATTTGTTGTCTTCACCTTTTAAAAAAATTAATTAAATAAAACATTACAGATAGATAAGGTCCCATTATCTTTCCTACCTCTCAATGAAAGTCGTGAATTTATCACATATGGTTCCAGCGTATTTTTGCACCTATAATCTATGCCCTCAGTCCTCCATCCAGATCTTCCAGGGCCTTTTTTCACCAGTTCTATTGCCCCTTTCCAGCTTCTGTGGGCTTTTGCTTCTAACAGCCCACAATGAAGACTCTTTGGAGATTCGCCATGAGTTTCTGGAGCCACTTTGCCTGAAGTCACAGAAAGTCACAAGTGTCTGGGCACTTATATCCTCCAAGGGGGCCCTTAGCCAATGACTGGTGTGAGGAAATGAAAGCCCAGAGTTCCCCTTCTTGGGCCAGCTGAGGCTGCAGGGACCTGACCTGAAAACACCCTTGCTTGGCTTCAGTCTCTCCTTTACGCTGTTCCCCTCTTCCCTCACTGGCTTCTGGTGGGGGGAGGTACTTCTTACGCAAATCACTACCACACACACTCTGAGAGCACAGCGACTTAGCCCCGGATCACATGTGTGGGCCTCCCTTCCTGCAGGGAAGAGGCATTCTTTCGAAGGTATATACTTAGGGCAATTTGGGGCTCCTGGAACATGGACAGACAGTTTCCATCTTACCAGGTGCTCTCCAAAGTACTTGCACTCATTCACAGTTCCACCAGCAGTGACTGACAGTCCCTGGTTCCCTGCATTCTTGAAAATCTGTGACACTGTCAGACTTAAAGTTTGCCAATCTAGTGGCTGAGAAGTGGTAACCCATTATGTGACTTTGACACCTTGACATACGTTTGTGGTCCTTTCAGTTTTCCTATTCTGTGAATAACCTGTTTGCCCTTTCTTCTGTTGGGCTGTTTTCCTTTTTCTGTTTGATTTGCAGGAATTCTAGTATATTCTACGTGGCTTGGTCTGTTATAAAAATTGAAAACCACACATTGTTTCAAAATAGAAATACCATTTAAAAATAACACACGTTTATCTAAATTTTAAATAATGCAAAAGAAAAAAAATAGAAAGTAAGAGTTGTTTCTAATAATCTCCACCCAATGATGATAAAAATAACCATGGTTAACAGGCGCATATCCTTCCAGAATGTATAATGCATATACAAATATATAAAAATAGATTTACACGAATTAATTCACTAAATATTATTAAGCATCTGTCATGAGTCAAGTATAAGTGATAGCAAAATATACAGGATATACAAAAAAACTCTCCCTAACTAGCTTTTATCAATACCCAGTTTATTGTAGATATCTTTTTGTTAAAACATATAAATCCCCCTGACCCAGTATAATATTCCACTGGAAAGCTCCATCATATTTTATTAAACCAATCCTCTACCAACAGACCTTTTGGCTATTTCCACTTTTTATATTTTATAAAGACTCCTTCAGTGAACATCCTTGGACATCTCTTTTGCAGTTGCCTGGTTCTTTCCTTAGGATAAACTCCTACAAGTTGAATTTCTGGATCAAGAAGTGCCCATTTAAAATTTTAATACGCATTGCCAGGTTACCCTCCATAAATCTTGCGCCAATTTACACTCACCAACAGTGTATAAGTATGTCCACTTCCTCACATTATCAGGGTATTCTTTAAAATAAAACCCTTGATAACTATTTCCAGAATCCAACTATAGTCCATATAATTTTCCCTTCTCTACAGATTGAAAAAATATAGACAAGAGTAAATTGATGAGTTTTAACAATTCTAGCTTAGCAAGATATTTTAGTCCTTTTATTAATTCACTGAGTCATCTCTATGGAGCTATTTATTACAAAGTGAAATAAGTTTGAAGGAAGAGGTCTGATAAAAAACCCAACCCAAGGCATTTAGGTTTCAAATATCCAAATGACTTCCTCCTAAAGTATCTCACCACTGGTGTATTCCCACCATGAAGCCCCTTTCACTCATAACAAGGCTTCTTGGCCCACCTACCTCTCCTGTTGCTCTTTTAGCTACATCCATTTCTGTGTCATGTAGAAATACAACACTCGCCTTGATGGAATCTGCTTCTTAAATGTATATTCTGAGTTTCACTTATTTACTGAAATCTGGAGCTAGAGAGGGAAAAAAAAAAAAAGCCCTCACAGGTGGCAGTAGAAAGTGAACCTTTGGCTTTTCACACCACAATTCAGGAGTCACTTAGCATCTCCAAACCAAAGCATTGGCCCATATCCACCTGACCTCTTGAGTTAAGTTCTAGGGAGACTTTGCTTAACCAGCAGTCAGAAAAACTTTGGAAAAGAAAATAATGTAAGAAGGTGAGGGTGCTTATTTCCTAATGTGGCAACAAATTCTAATCCATAAAACCTTTCACGGTCAAGATCTTTGTTTTAGAGCCCTCCTTTCTGGAGACCCAGGAAGAACTAGCCACATGGGAGATTCCTGTTTGCCTCTCTATGTAGTCCTCCCATTATACCTCCAGGTCTGCTTGAGTAAAGATGCCACAAGGATTGCAGGGTAAAGATGGATAAGAATATAGCTACGATATCAGAAAGCAGAGTAGGGAAATGCCTGGGTAGTGCTGACATCCAAAGAGACCCTTGTTTACTTGGGCATAAGCATGTACGTTTAATTGCTAGGTGTTTTAGAAGAAGAAACAGTCCAGTTCATTGCAGGAAGCAGAAACCCCTATTTGTGTTATGCAAAGGAAGGAACTGAATATAGGGAATTTGCAGCTTATGATATCACTGGAAGGCCTGAAGGAGTAATTTCTAAGCTGCACCCCCATGAATGTTTTGTGGAATAATACAGCACCGACCCACCAGAGTAGAAGTGCCTCTGAGTTCACCACTGGAATACTGAGTTCAAGAACAGAGCATTATAGCTGTGATCCAGGGATTGGAAAACCAGAATCAAGAAGGAACCATTGCCCCTGAACCCATTGCCACCAGTGCCTCTCAACACCCATCAGCCTGGAGAATGGACATGGGAACCTTGTATTTCACATTTCTCCAAAGAAGATATACAAATGGCCAACGGGCATATGAAAAGATGTTCAATATCACTATTCGTCAGGGAAATATAAATCAAAACCACAATGAGATATCTCCTCACATGCATTAGGATGACAACTAGCGAAAAAACAGAAAATAGCAAGCGTTGGTGAGGATGTCGAGAATCTTTGTGCACTGTTGGTGGGAATTTTAAAATGGTGCTCACACAGTCCTGGTGTTGGCTGTCACGCATAGTTGGGTTGGATAGGACACATGCTTTTTTGTGGTGTTCAGATGGTGTAGGGCTCATGTGTCAAAAGGGTTTTGTTCTGCAAGGGTTTCCACTCTCCCAGTCCTTTGTGTAGAGAAAGAAGACTTATCTTGTTTTATGGTTTTGTTTTGATTTGATTTTTCTGTGCTTGGTGTTTCTGGCTTATGAGTTTCTATGGCATCCAGGCCAGGATAGAGGAGGCAAAATGGTTGCTCTTCAGATTCCAAGGTTCTTAGACAGACCACATTTTTTTCTCTAATTTTCAGTGGCTTCTGACATTTGCTTTATATAGTTTTTCCAGGGCTTTTAGGGGAAAAAAGGTGAATTGTGTTTATTCTGTCTGGAGTTCCATGCCATAAGTTCCATTTATTTTAATGAGGAAAATTATGATGTGTTCCATCTCAACCTAAGATACAGAAGAAATACCCATAGAGAGACAATATGTATCAATTAAATGATAAAACAAGTTTCTATAAATAACTTGAAAGTAAATAAATCCAGTTGGTACATAAAATATCATGTCACGAAGGTTTAGTGTTCTTGTCAAAGGAAGAAGAGAAGATTTAATAGTAGTGGTGGGTGATGGAGGAAGGGTATAAGAGAGTCAAAGAAAGACTGAGCAAAAGAGTGCTTTGGAAGCATGGAAGTAGCTCACATGAACCACAGAGAACAGTTGCAGAAGACGCTACGTCTTCATACTTCCTGCTAGGTCTGCATATGCGAGGCAGAACATTTTGGGTTCATCTGAACATGGTGTGCAATACAAATTTGTTCCAAATGATGTACTCAGACTAAAAGCTGATGTGTCAGTTAATTTGGTGAATGTGTCTTTTCCTGGAATTTCAATGTCAAAATATAACTTCTCAGAGCATATTTATTTAGTGTGTTTGGGGTGAGAAAATAATTATACCAAAATAAAATAAGTTAAATAGAGGAATAATAAAAAGAAGAAACCATTGCTCTAAAAGTGATATTAGGTGTCTAACTGCTGTTATGACAAAAGGTCATTAATCGAACAGTCATTATGATAAGTCAATTTATATATTTTAAGCCCGAGTCACGCTGAAATAGCTGAAGTTCTTTTAATGAAGCAGGGATATTAGGTACAACCTCACTGGTATTCTCTGAGATCATCTAGGGAAGGAAAGAAGATAGGCTCCAGTTTGATGACATTTTTGGAGGAAATTAGTGATTCTGAGTATACTTAATGGCTCTCACTTAAATTCATCCCTATCCCAACTCTAATGCTGATACTGTTCCTAGAGAGAAGAGGGCCATAAGTAAAGACCATTTCATTAAGTTTTCTGAAAGACTCAGGGTTACAAACATCCATCTCTCAAACTGTAACAGAGAGGAGGAGGCACTCCATTTCTCTTTCCTTCCCCACACCTTGGGCCCTGCCACGAGTCTGGCGCCACCACATCGGGCCTGGGCCCGACCATGGTGTAGAGCAGTGGTAGGAGATTCTGGTGAAAGAGGGAAAGCGGTATCTCTTGGCAACTGTGGTGCATGGCAGTAATGAACACAACACTTCATTATTCCTTGTATCTGTACCTTTTGCCATCAAGAGGCAGAGTGTACTTCTTGATTCTGGGTTCAGCCGTGTTATTGTTTTGTCCAATAGAGTGAGGCAGAAGTGATGATGTGCCATTGCCATGAGACAAAACGTGCCCAGGATAGCCATTGGCCTCACATGGAGTGTAGTTGAGTCACCCCCACTGGACCCAGCTTAGATTAGCCAATCTCTAGCCAAGAAGTGTGAGAATCCCAGCCTAGATCAGCCAATACTCATCATACCCCAAGCTGAATAAGGTGTTTAATATGTTATGAAGAAATATTATGGAAATAGGTAGCTGATTCAGCTTATGAGCACATAAAGAACATCTCTTGAAGGACCACTTGTAGAGGAGCCCTCTATCGGTGATGGGGTAAGAGCTAGTGGAATTTGATTCATCACCATGAACGTGACTTCCATTAGTATATCCACTGTGCTATGAGTATTGAAGATATTCTGTCTATAGGGGTTGATAGATTCAAAAGCCTATGGCAGGTTATATACATGTAAAAATCCGTCAAACTTGAGATTCACTTATTTTATTGTATGTAAGTTGTATCTCATTTTAAAAAGTAAATAAAACAGGAAAAGAAAGAAGCCTATGCCAGTATAACCCAGGATCTTCTTTTAAACCAAAATCCAGCAAGAAGAAATAAAGGGGCCCTGTGTACATCTCAAATGTGCCAGGCCCTGCTGAGATGAGCCCCTCACCGGTCCTTGGCACTGTATTCCAGGAGGGTCATGCCCAGTGCTACAGCATGCTCGTTTCTGAGTGTGTGGCATGCCACAAAGGAAGAGAATGGGGCTAACTCAGAAATCCACCAACATCAGAGATGGAACCACGTCTGGACAACCAGTCAGCATGCAGGCTGTGAGAGCCGAGCCTGCAACACGAGGACTCCGTGATGCAAATAAATAATCACCAGGCTCCTTCGACAGAGGCACTGCTCAGCAGTCCACCTGAACAGCTGTGACTTGCTCCTGACAGGAAGCATTAGCAGCATCCTTGTGATTCCCTTATTATAGTAAGCATTCCCTAGCAGACCACCGAAGGCATTTAGAAATTCCCCTCCTCCAACCTACATTCTCTTCTACTGTCCATGAATTCCCTTTCCTAAGCCTGTTCATTTCTTCCTCCTCTCCTTTCTCCTCCAAAGGCCCGCACCAATGTCTACAGCTGGCTTATCAGTATCAACACATTTTTAAAAGTTCAATCTTGAAGCACGATGTGCCTGTGGTTAAATCGACTGGGGGTTAGACTGCTACTCATCGCCAGGGCAACTAGTGGCGCAGGGCGCTGACTGTGAGAAAGGGTGCTTTCTGTTTTCTGCAGCACAGCACTGCACTCTGGAACTGGCAGCCTGTAATTAACTGACCTGTCGCCTTCTATCAAACTGAAGTAGGAGGAAAAAAATCTCTGGAGATAGAAATGGTGGAACAGAAAGAACACTGGGCTCTGTCTCTGATGATCAGAACGTGGCTCTTGGTCTTGACTTACTAGGTGTGGAACATTGGGCTCGGGCTACTTAAAATGTAGTCCATGGACCAGCGGTATGGGCATTCCATGGAGAAGCTCAGGACTCATCTGACACTACCGTATTTGAATCTGCATTTTAACAAGATCCCCAGGTGAAGCTGAGAAACACTGACTTAGGCAAATCATTGGGTCTTATTTTCCACATGTGAGTTAATACATGGAGAGAACTTAGAACACTGTCTAGGACAGAGCAAGTGCTGTGTAAGTGGTGCTGATACCACATTAATAATTAGTATATTGTTCTTTTTAAATTTTATGTTTTAGATTAACATAAAGGGAAATTGATTTGGGGGGAGGACATACATTTCTATGAATTTTAACGCATACATTGATTCATGTAACCACCAGCAATATCAGGATACAGAACATTTCCATTACTCCAAGAAACTCTCTCACAAAATCCCTTTGTAGCTGCTCCTGCCCCGACCTCTAACCCCCGGCAGTCACTGATCTGTTCTCTGTCAACTATAGTTTCGTATTTTAGAGGATGTCATATAAATGAGATCGTGCAGTAGGTTGTCTTTTGAGACTGGCTTCTTTCACTCACCCTCTGAGAGTTATACAAGTTGCGCTTATCAACAGTTCACTTCTTTTTATTGCTGAATAATATTCCATTGTATGAATGTAGCAGAATTTATCTCTTCACCTGCCTTTTTTCAGCTTTCTTGAGGTATAATTGACAAATAAAAGTGTAGTGTATTTAAAGCGTACAATGTGATGATTTGATATACGTGCACATTATGAAAAGATTCCTGCCATCGAGATAATTAACACATTCATCACCTCACATATTTCTTTTTCTTTTTTTTTCTGTTGGTGACAATCCCTTTAGCAAATTTCAATACAGTGTTATCAACAATGGTCACCATGCTTTACATCAGATCCTCAGACCTTATTCATCTTATAACTGAAAGTTTGTACCCTTTTACCAACCTCTCTCTATTTCCCCCACCCCCCAGCCCCTGGCATCCACTTTTCTACTCTCTGTTTCTATGAGCTTGACATTTTGTTTTAGATTCCACATATAAGTGATATTATGCAGTATTTGTCTTTCTGTGTCTGGCTTATTTCACGCAGCACAGTGCCCTCCAGGTTCATCCATGTTGTCACAAATGGCAGGATTTCCTTCTTTTTTAAGGCTGAATAGTATTCCACCGAATATATATACAACATTTTCTTTATCAGTTCATCTGTCCATGGATTACTGAGGTTGTTTCCATTCCTTAACTATTTCTATTGTGCTATAATGCGTATATTGCTCCACTTGATGGTGTCCCATAAGTGCATTAGGTTATCTTCACACTTTCATTCTTTTCTCTCCTCTGTTTGGATGAATTCCACTGCCCTATTTTTGAGTTTGCTGATCCTTTCTTTTGTTGGATCCCGTCTTTTGTTGAACCTCTCTATTGAGTTTTTCGTCTCAGTTATTGTACTCTTCAGCTCTGTAATTTCTGTTTGGAACTTTTAAAGTACTTTCTCTGTATCTTTGTTGAAATCCTCACTTTGTTCATGCATTTCTCTCCTGACCTCAGGAAGCATCTTAATGACTGCTGTTTTGAACTCTCTGTTGGGTAAATCACTCATCTCCATTTCATTAAGATCAGTTTCTGGAGATTTATCTTATTCTTTTGCTTGGAACATATTCCCTTGTTTCTTCATTTTTCTTGATTCTCTATGTTGGTTTCTGCACATTAGCTAAAACAGCCACCTCTCTCCCAGTCTTGACGCAGACTGGTCTCGTGCAGGAGATGAACCTCATCAACCTTCCTGGCCCAAGCTCCAGGCTGCCTATCAAACCTTTGTGATTGTCCAAGCTGCTATCTTTGTTCTTAGTGGCTTCCAGTAGTTGAGGGTGTGCCAAGACCCACCAGTGTCCCAAAGGAGAGGGTCACAATCGGCACCTAGATGTGTGGCAATTAGAAGCTGGACCCTCAGGCCACAGCTGGAGATGGGCATATTTGCTTGCTCCCTCTGTGCTGAGTCCAGGTATATAGCCACAGAGGGTGTTCCTGTGCCCATTTGAAAACTACTTTTCTGTTTGTTATAGTCCTGTGGGGCTCATGAATGCAAGCCCCATTGGCTATCGAGCTAGATGATTTGGGGGCCCATCGCTTGGGTGACAGCCATAAAATTGGGGTCACTAGATGTGTGGACAAGCTCCTTCCAGGGAAACGCTGTCAACTTGGTTTTATTGTTGGAGAGAGCCAGAGGGGTAATGTGGGGAATGCGCCCACTGGTTCTATAGGACTCTGGGGAGGACTGCAATTAACATTACTGGATTCAATTTTCTAGTATTTTGTTGAGGATGCTTGGGCCTTTGCTTATGAAAGATATTTGTCTGTAATTTTCTATTCTTATACTGGCTTTGTCTGATTTTGGTATCAGGTAATTCTGGCCTTACAATATGAATATGGAAGTGTTCCATACTCTTCTGGATTCTAGAAGAGATTGCATAGAATTGGTATTATTTCTTATTTAGTGTTTGGTATCTCCAGTGAAACCATCTAGGCCTGGAGATTTCTTTTTTGACAAGCTTTCAACTAAATTTATAATTTATTTAATTGTTAAAGGACTACACAAGTTACTTATTTCATCTTAGGTGAATTTGGTCATTTGTAGTTTGCAAGAAATTGATCCATTTCATCTAAACTGTCAAATCCATGTGGGTAGAGCTGTTCATAATATCTCCTTATTATCTGTTTAATGACTTGTTTGTTGTAATATACTTTTGTTCACTCCTGACGTTGGTGATTTGGATTCTTTTTACCTTCTTTGTCAATATGGGTAGACATTTGTCAATTTTATAAATCTTTTTAAAGAACAGCTTTTGGTTTCATTGATTTTCTCTATTTTTCTGTTCTCAATTTCATTATTTTGTCTTATCCTTATTATTTTCTTCTGTCCAAATTGCAATTATTTTAGAACAGTTTTTCTGGCAATGAATTCTCTTACTTTTTCTTCATCTGAGAATATCTTTAGTTCACCTTCACTCCTGAAGAACACTTTCACTGGATATGGAATTCGAGGTTAACTGATCTTTCTTCCAGCACTTCAAAAATATTGTGCCACTTTCTGCTGGCCTCCATGGTTTCTGAGGAGAAATTCACAGTCATTGAAACAATTGTTCTCTTATAAATGAAGCATAGATTTTTCTCTGATTTTGAGATTCTTTTTCTTTGTTTTTAGTTTTTAGTAGTTTGATGATGTTGTGTCTGGTTATGGATATTTTTTTGAGTTTATCTTATTTGGAGTTTACTTATCTTCTTGAATCTAAAGATTTATCTATTTTACCAAACTGGGGAAATTTCCAACCATTATTTCTTCAAATATTTTTTCAACATAGAGTTCTTTCTCCTCCTCCTCTGAGACTCTGGTGACACAATTATTAGGCCTCTTAGTACTGTCCCAGAGGTTCCTGCAGCTGTTTATTTTTTTCAATATTCAAGTTGGTTAATTTCTGTTGATCATTTCCTCCATCATCTACATTCTACTATTGAGCCTATCAAGTGAGGGTTTTTTTTAAAAAAAATATGAGTTATTATATTTTCTGTTCTATAATTTCTACTAGTTTTCTATATACCTTTTATTTGTTGTTGTTGTTTAGACTTTCTATCCTTTCATCCTTTCATTCATTCCAAGAGTGTTCATCGTTATTTCTTAGAGTATTTCTATAATAGCCATCTTAAAATCTTAGCTTGACAATTCCAGCATCTGTGTCATCTTACCATTAAATCCTGGTTTTGTGTATACTGAGTAATTTTGCATTGTATCCTAGATGTTTTGAATATTATGTTATTATATTCTGGGTCTTTAAATCTTATGGAGAGTGTTGCCATTTTTTGTTTTAGCAGGCAATCAACCTGGTTGCATTCAGGCTGCAAATTCTGACCAGCCTTCTGTGAGTTGTGCTTTCAACGTCAGTTCTGTTTTCAAAGCCTTTTCAGTACAATTTGGATCTGTCTCATGTGTGCGCAACTCAGGGGCCAGTCTTTGACCTTTACATTGTTCAGTTTTCAAAATCTTTGGTATGATGTTTAGGATCACATCCATGAATGCACAGCTTTGGAATGATTCCAGGAATTCATAAACAACTTTATGGGGTCATTTGCACAAGCTTCTTCTCTGTGAGCTCCCCAGTTTTTTCCCACTTCCCTAGGGTTCCCCTTTTCAGTCCTCTAGCCAGACATAACCATAATGCATCTAGAGCACACTAATGGGTACGCTCTAACACAGAATACCTCATTACAGGGCAGTTCTTCCAGATTAACATTTACCAAGTACCTACCATGTGCTAGGTTCTAGTCTAAGCACTGTACATGTATTATCTCATTTAACTCTCACAAAACCCTATGAAGAAGGTATCATTATTGCCATTCCCGTTTTACAGATTGGGAAACTGAGGCCCAGAAAGGTGAGGCAACTTACTTAAGGATGCACAGGTATATATGGCGGAGTAAGTAGTGGGCCAGCATTTGAACACAAGAAGTTCTCTTAACTATTATACAGTTCTGTAACTATAATGTGACCCCACTGTATGAGCCATTCTTCTTTGCTCCCACCCTACTTTGCACACACTTCCATTAAATCAATTATGTATGATTATTTAAAATAAATAATAATTTTAATCCACTATCTCCAAAGCAATGAGTCTCTCTTTTCAAATCTGAATTATTGTCAAACACCAAGTGTATTAGCTCCCTAGGGCTTCCATAACAAATTACCACAAACTAGGTGGCTTAAAATAAAAGAAATTTATTCTCTTACAGTTCTCGAGCTCAGAAGTCTGAAATCAAGGTGTCAGCAGGTCTGTACTCGCTCTGGAGGCTCTAGGGGACAATCTTTCCTTGCCTCTTCTAGTGTGTGGTGGCTGTCAGCATTCTCTGTGGATATATCACTCCTGTCTCTGCCTCCGTCTTCATATGGTTTTCTCCTCTATGTGTCCATATCTTCTCCCCTTGTGTCTGTGTGTCTCTGATCTGTGTGTTTCTAATAAGGACACTCATCATTAGATTTAGGGTCTGTCTCAATAATCCAGGAGATCTCATCTTGAGGTTCTTAATATAATTATGTCTGCAAAAACCCTTGATCCAAATAAGTCACATTCACAGCTTCTGGGACATGGACATATCTTTAACCCACTATACCTAGCATAGGCCATATTATATGCTCTGTAAATACTGTATTAGTCAGACATTTCTCCATTGCAAATGACATAAATTCAAATCAGACTAGCTTAAGCAAAAAGGGAATTTACTTGTTCACATAACTGGCAAGTTGGAGGGTACTTCTGGCATCAGACATGCTTGCATCCAAGGACTCAACAGTATCTTTCAGTCTCTCCATCTTTCAACTTATCTACCTTCTGGGTACCACTTTATTTTCAAGAAGATCCACCATCAAAAAGATGAGAGACCTTCATTCTGCCAGCATCCATTTATCAAATCTCAGTGAAGACTTCGATTATTCCTGTTTAATTCACACCCCATCCTTGAATGAATCACTGTAACCAGAGGAATGGAGATATTTGGTTGGCCAATCCCTTGCATGACCCCTCTGTAGCGAGGGTATGTGGTGGTGGAGGTGGGCGAGGAACAAGACATTGTGACTAATATCCTATCAGAACCATATAGAATGGAGACGAGTCAGTTCTCCAGAGGAGAAGACATTGAGAAGGCCAATAACATATGGCCGCTATAACTTCCAAGACTATGGTATTTGGAGGCACAGGTGCACTGCTGATGAATGACTTAATAGGTCTCTCCTATGTGTATCTTTTAAGATCCTTTCATATGCTTAATTAGCTCAATCCAACAGACTTTATCCTACTCATCTCTGAGGCTTGTCATCTTCAGACTCTCTCTATAAGTTAAGTATTTAGAAAATAGATGCAAGGGGGAGGTTTCCTTTCTTTTCTTTTTTTTTAACATCTTTACTGGAGTATAATTGCTTTACAATGGTGTGTTAGTTTCTGCTTTATAACAAAGTGAATCAGCTATACATATACATATATCCACACATCTCCTCCCTCTTGCGTCTCCCTCCCACCCTCCCTATCGCAGCCCTCTAGGTGGTCACAAAGCACTGAGCTGCTCTACCTGTGCCATGCGGCTGCTTCCCACTAGCTATCTATTTTACATTTGGCAGTGTATACATGTCCATGTCACTCTCTCACTTCGTCCCAGCTTACCCTTCCCCCTCCCCGTGTCCTCAAGTCCATTCTCTACGTCTGCGTCTTTATTCCTGTCCTGCCCCTAGGTTTTCAGAACTTTTTTTTTTTTAGATTCCATATATATGTGTTAGTATACAGTATTTGTTTTTCTCTTTCTGACTTACTTCACTCTGTATGACAGACTCTAGGTCCATCCACCTCACTACAAATAACTCAATATCATTTCTTTTTATGGTTGAGTAATACTCCATTGTATGTATATATGTGCCACATCTTCTTTACCCATTCATCTGCTGACGGACACATAGGTTGCTTCCATGTCCTGGCTATTGTAAATAGAGCTGCAGTGAACATTGTGATACATGACTCTTTTTGAATTATGGTTTTCTCAGGGTATATGCCCAGGAGTGGGATTGCTAGGTCGTATGGTAGTTCTATTTTTAGTTTTTTAAGGAACCTCCATACTGTTCTCCATAGTGGCTGTATCAATTTACATTCCCACCAACAGTGTATGAGGGTTCCGTTTTCTCCACACCCTCTCCAGCGTGTATTCTTTGTAGATTTTTTGATGATGGCCATTCTGACTGGTGTGAGGTGATACCTCATTGTGGTTTTGATTTACATTTCTCTAATCATTAGTGACGTTGAGCATCCTTTCATGTGTTTGTTGGCAATCTGGATATCTTCTTTGGAGAAATGTCTATTTAGGTCTTCTGTCCATTTTTGGATGGGGTTGTTTGTTTTTTTGATATTGAGCTGCATGAGCTGCTTGTATATTTTGGAGATGAATCCTTTGTCAGTTGCTTCATTTGCAAATATTTTCTCCCATTCTGAGGGTTGCCTTTTTGTCTTGTTTATGGTTTCCTTTGCTGTGCAAAAGCTTTGAAGTTTCATTAGGTCCCATTTGTTTATTTCTGTTTTTATTTCCATTTCTCTAGGAGGTTGGTCAAAAAGGATCTTGCTGTGATTTATGTCATAGAGTGTTCTGCCTATGTTTTCCTCTAAGAGCTTCATAGTGTCTGGCCTTACATTTAGGTCTTTAATCCATTTTGAGTTTATTTTTGTGTATGGTGTTAGGGAGTGTTCTAATTTCATTCTTTTACATGTAGCTGTCCAGTTTTCCCAGCACCACTTATTGAAAAGGCTGTCTTTTCTCCACTGTATATTCTTGCCTCTTTTATCAAAGATAAGGTGACCATATGTGCATGGGTTTATCTCTGGGCTTTCTATCCTGTTCCATTGATCTATATTTCTGTTGTTGTGCCATTACCATACTGTCTTGATTACTGCAGCTTTGTAGTGTAGTCAAAAGTCAGGGAGCCTGGTCCCTCCAGCTCCGTTTTTCCTTCTCAAGATTGCTTTGGCTCTTTGGGGCCTTTTGTGTTTCCATACAAATTGTGAAAATTTTTGTTCTAGTTTTCTGAAAAATGCCGTTGGTAGTTTGATACGGATTGCATTGAATGTGTAGACTGTTTCGGGTAGTAGAGTCATTTTCACAATGCTGACTCTTCCGATCCAAGAACATGGTATATCTCTCCACCTGTTTGAATCATCTTTAATTTCTTTCATCAGTGTCTTATAGTTTTCTGCATACAGGTCTTTCGTCTCCTTAAGTAGGTTTGTTCCTAGGTATTTTATTCTTTTTGTTGCAATGGTAAATGGGAGTGTTTCCTTAATTTCCCTTTCACTTTTGTCATTGTTAGTGTATAGGAATGCAAGAGATTTCTGTGCATTAATTTTGTATCCTGCTACTTTACCAAATTCATTGATTAGCTCTAGTAGTTTTCTGGTAGCATCTTTAGGATTCTCTATGTATGGTGTCATGTCATCTGCTAACAGTGACAACTTTACTTCTTCTTTTCTGATTTGGATTCCTTTTATTTGTTTTTCTTCTCTGATTGCTGTGGCTAAAACTTCCAAAACTACGTTGAATAACAGTGGTGAGAGTGGGCAACTTTGTCTTATTTCTGATCTTAGTGGAAATGGTTTCAATATTTCACCATTGAGAACGATGTTGGCTGTGGGTTTGTCATATATGGCCTTTATTATGTTGAGGTAAGTTCCCTCTATGCCTACTTTCTGGAGGGTTTTTATCATAAATGGGTATTGAATTTTGTTGAAAGCTTTTTCTACATCTATTGGGATGATCATATGGTCTTTCTCCTTCAATTTGTTAAGATGGTGTATCACATTGATTGATTTGCTTATACTGAAGAATCCTTGCATTCCTGGGATAATCCCCACTTGATCATGGTGTATGATCCTTTTAATGTGTTGTTGGATTCTGTTTGCTAGTATTTTGTTGAGGATATTTGCATCTATGTTCATCAGTGATATTGGCCTGTAGTTTTCTTTCTCTGTGACATCTTTGTCTGGTTTTGGTATCAGGGTGATGGTGGCCTCGTAGAATGAGTTTGGGAGTGTTCCTCCCTCTGCTATATTTTGGAAGAGTTTGAGAAGGGTTGGTGTTAGCTCTTCTCTAAATGTTTGATATAATTCGCCTGTGAAGCCATCTGATCCTGGTTTTTGTTTATTGGAAGATGTTTAATCACGATCTCAATTTCAGTGCTTGTGATTGGTCTGTTTATATTTTCTATTTCTTCCTGGTTCAGGCTCAGAGGTTGTGCTTTTCTAACAATTTGTCCATTTCTTCCAGGTTGTCCATTTTATTGGCATGTAGTTGCTTGTACTAATCTCTTACGATCCTTTTATTTCTGCAGTGTCAGTTGTTACTTCTCCTTTTTCATTTCTAATTCTATTGATTTGAGTCTTCTCCCTTTTTTTCTTGATGAGTCTGGCTAATGGTTTATCAATTTTGTTTATCTTCTCAAAGAACCAGCTTTTCATTTTATTGATCTTTGCTATTTTTCCTTCATTTCGTTTTCATTTATTTCTGATCTGATCTTTATGATTTCTTTCCTTCTGCTAACTTTGGGGGGTTTTTGTTCTTTTTTCTCTAATTGCTTTAGGTGTAAGGTTAGCTTGTTTATTTGAGATGTTTCTTGTTTTTTTGAAGTAAGATTCTATTGCTATAAACTTCCCTCTTAGAACTGCTTTTGATGCATCCCATAGGTTTTGGGTCATCATGTTTTCATTGTCATTTGTTTCTAGGTATTTTTTCATTTCCTCCTTGATTTCTTCAGTGATCTCTTGGTTATTTAGTAGTGTATTGTTTAGCCTCCATGTATTTGCACTTTTTACAGATTTTTTCCTGTGATTGATATCTACTCTCATAGCGTTGTGGTCAGAAAAGATACTTTTTACGATTTCAATTTTCTTAAATTTACCAAGGCTTGATTTGTGACCCAAGATATGATCTATCCTGGCGAATGTTCCTTGCACACTTGAGACGAAAGTGTATTCTGTTGTTTTTCGATGGATGTCCCATAAATATCAGTTAAGTCCATCTTGTTTAATGTATCATTTAAAGCTTGTGTTTCCTTATTTATTTTCATTTTGGATGATTTGGCTATTGGCGAGAGTTGGTGTTAAAGTCCCCTACTATTAACGTGTTACTGTCGATTTCCCCTTTTATGGCTGTTAGCATTTGCTTTATGTACTGAGGTGCTCCTATGTTGGGTGCATAAATATTTACAGTTGTTATATCTTCTTCTTGGATTGATCCCTTGATCATTATGTAGTGTCCTTCTTTGTCTCTTGTAATAGTCTTTATTTTAAAGTCTATTTTGCCTGATATGAGAATTGCTACTCCAGCTTCCTTTTGATTTCCATTTTCATGGAATATCTTTTTCCATCCCCTCACTTTCAGTCTGTATGTGTCCCTAGGCCTGAAGTGGGTCTCTTGTAGACAGCGTATATATGGGTTTTGTTTTTGGATCCATTCAGCTAGTCTATGTCTCTTGGTTGGAGCATTTAATCCATTTACATTTAAGGTAGTTATCGATATGTATGTTCCTGTTACCATTTTCTTAATTGTTTTGTGTTTGTTATTGTAGGTCTTTTCCTTCTCTTTTCTTTCCTGCCTTGAGAAGTTTCTTTAGCATTTGTTGTAAAGCTGGTTTGGTGGTGCTGAATTCTTTTAGCTTTTGCTTGTCTGTAAAGGTTTTAATTTCTCTGTTGAATCTGAATGAGATCCTTGCTGGGTAGAGTAATCTGGGCTGTAGGTTTTTCCCTTTCATCACTTTAAATATGTCCTGACACCCTTTTGGCTTGCAGAGTTTCTGCTGAAATATCAGCTGTTAACCTTATGGGGATTCCCTTGTATGTTATTTGTTGTTTTTCCATTGCTGCTTTTAATATTTTTTCTTGGTGTTTAATTTTTGATAGTTTGATTAATATGTGTCTTGGTGTGTTTCGCCTTGGATTTATCCTGTATGGGACTCTCTGCGCTTCCTGGACTTGATTGACTATGTCCTTTCCCATATTAGGGAAGTTTTCAACTATAATCTCTTCAGATATTTTCTCAGTCCCTTTCTTTTTCTATTCCTCTTCTGGGACCCCTATAATTCGAATGTTGGTACGTTTAATGCTGTCCCAGGGGTCTCTGAGACTGTCCTCAATTCTTTTCATTCTTTTTTCTTTATTCTTCTCTGTGGTATTTATTTCCACTATTTTATCTTCCAGGTCACTTATCTGTTCTTCTGCCTCAGTCATTCTGTTACTGATTCTTTCTAGAGAATTTTTAATTTCATTTATTTTATTGTTCATCATTGTTTGTTTGCTCTTTAGTTTTTCTAGGTCCTTGTTAAATGTTTCTTGTATTTTCTCCATCGTATTTCCAGGAGTTTGGATCATGTTTACTATTATTACTCTGAATTCTTTTTCAGGTAGACTGCCTGCTTCTTTTTCATTTGTTTGGTCTGGTGGGTTTTTACCTTGCTCCTTCATCTTCTGTTTGTTTCTCTGTCTTCTCATTTTGCTTCACTTACTGTGTTTGGAGTCTCCTTTTTGCAAGCTGCAGGTTTGTAGTTCCAGTTGTTTTTGGTGTCTGCCCCCAGTGGCTAAGGTTGGTCCAGTGGGTTGTGTAGGCTTCCTCGTGGAGGGGACTGGTGCCTGTGTTGTGGTGGATGACGCTGGATCTTGTCTTTCTGGTGGTCAGGGCTGTGTCCAGTGGTATGTTTTGGGGTGTCAGTGAACTTTTTATGATTTTAGGCAGCCTCTCTGCTAATGGGTGGGGCTGTGTTCCTGTCTTGCTCGTTGTTTGGCATAGGGTGTCCAGCAGTGTAGCTTGCTCGTCGTTGAGTGGAGCTGGGTCTTAGCGTTGAGATGGAGATCTCTGGGAGAGCTTTTGCTGTTTCATATTACGTGAAGCCATGAGGTCTCTGGTGGACCAATGTCCTGAACTCGGCTCTCCCACCTCAGAGGCACAGGCCTGACACCCGGCCGGAGCACCAAGACCCTGTGAGCCACATGGAGGTTCTATCCATCTCTCTGCTCTTCCTTCTCTAGAGTTTATTCTCACATTAAGTCTGGATCCCTAATAGTCAACAGCAACCAACAGCGCTTATCAGCATTCTCATTCACATCCAAATGGAGATGGAGTGGAGGTTTCCTTTCTATTTACAACTTTGAGTTTGCAGTGTCTCAGAGACCCTTGACTTGCTCCCAAGGTGCTTTGCTGCAGTTAGGAGGGACAATGTCTAGGCTCTGGCTTTATAGGGCAAACAGCTCCAAAAGTCTCATCAAGATTCCAGCTCAAGCCTTCTCTGTTTCCCAACACCCCATCCCTTGTACTCCAGGTTTTTGAAATACCCTCACAAAGGCATGACCCTGCTGTAGCCCTAAAATCAATACTACATAGGCCATCCTGGTCCCTACCCACAGAGGTTGACTACGGTTAGAACCAGAAAATCTCTTTATAGTATGGTCTCACCTCCTCTATGAGTTCATGTTGAGGACTCTGCAGGGTCAGGGCTCAAGTGCATCCTAATGCACAGGATGCTGGGTATCCAGAAGGACTTCTGCCCTTTTCTCTGACAGTAGCCCCCACCCAACTCCCAGTCACCATCCCCAACTCTTCTTTGAAGCCTCCTTACTTCTGTCAGCTTGCATCATCCCAGATCAGTGTATCTTCTGAGAGGACTTTTGTCCAAGATCCCTTCACTTGGGGGCTCCCATGTGGTAGTACATTATCTGCTTGTTCTCTCACCCCTCAGCAGTCTTACATCCTGTAGTAGATGTGTCTGGCGCCCGGTCACACATTCTAGTGGTCACAGCTCTGATTCCAGCAGTGACTGGGGTGGACAGTTCTATGTGAGCTTAGGTTCACGTGTCTCACCAGGAGTGAGCACCATGCCTTTGCTCTCTGCCCCAAGGCACTCAGGAGGCTCAGGACACTGCATTTCCTGCTCAGAAATGTCAACACACACACAGGGGCAGCCCTCAACCAATGGCAGATGGGAGGCAGTGAATTAATGTTCCTGCTTCCCATGTTTTAGTTGAACATTTTTTAGAGGTAACCCAGATGCTTTTTTAAGATGTCCTGGCAGAACTGGCCCCTGATAATGTGCCTTTATATTGGCTTTCTCTCCATCCCTGGCTCACACTCCCCACTCCCACACTCCTGCTCTTTGGAATCACTTCCCAAACAGACTACCTGTTCTCACAGACTTGTTTCAGGCTCTGCTTTGGGTAACCCAAGTAAGACATGGTCTCGCTTGCCAACCAAAGAGGCTATGACCCCAGTGGCTGTCCAGCCCTCACTGCTTCTCTCCTCACAGGGCCCAGAGACAGCACCGCAGGAACTGGCTTTAGTTGTGGATGGTGGAATAGTGAAGGAGGAAGGAGGGGAAGCCAGGAGTCTAAGTGAAGAGGTGGTGTCGATGGTGGGAAGGGCATGGGCTATGTTCTGTCACTGCTCTTACTGACAGTACCACATAACTGCATCCCATGGTGCTCGATTTCAAATCCTAGCTGGTAGTGTCAACTAGATTACCCTGAATTTGCCCTCTTACCTCTCCAGGGGCCATATTCTGCCCTGGTGGAATACATTCACCCTGTCAGTGATCTACTGAACTTTGTTAATACACCACAAAGCCAAGTATCTTGGTCTTCATGGTTGATGATGCTACCAGCAGTGAGAGAGCTTTTTTTATGACTTGCTTTTTCTTACAGTCACCTCCCTTCAAGAACCCAGCACACCCCTCAAAATCATTGGTTTCCTGGGTCCCCCAACCCAGCTCAGATCCCCAGACCTCATTCCTCATCTAGGGGGTACTCTACTGCACAGCAAGGAAGTGGCAGTTTGGATGCCCCAATTGTTCATCTGTCCCCATCGTGAGGTCGATACTCCTTCTTGTTGCCCGTGACTGAATTGATAACAGGAGCACCGCCTGGGCTCTTGTTGCAGGGCCCTCACTGCCTTCTTGCTATGTTTACACAAGCTGCCCAGTCTGACAATCCCCCATCATCTCTGAAATGAGCCCTAGAAACTCTGGCCCAGCCCAACATTCACAGATGATTTCTCCTATCTTTCATCTCCCAGGCCCAGAGGACAAACTCTTTTCCTTTGTGTTCTATTTTGACATTATTCTGCCTCTTTGTTCCCATTTTAGGGCAGTGCGAGGGGAGCTCTGTGCATTAGCTTTTGTGGGCTTTAATGAAGCAGGATTTGACAGCATTTCATATCAGGTATCATCTTTTGTGTGCATGGGGAGAAGGGCTGAGAAATGTTCCTTTAACTGGTGCCAGAAGAGAAGGCAGAGGAAGACAAGAAAAAAAAATCTGATAACTACTTTTTTCCATTAAAGTCCCGGCCCCTTTCTAAAACATGCTATTCGTCTATATTTCAAATCAGTTGGGAATCCTATCTTTCCACGACAGCATTTCCTTACTTCCTAGAAACATATATCACAGGATGTATCATAAATGTTTATGCTAGCCGTAAAGACGAAAGTAACATTTCATAAAATTTACCATAGACCCCAAGGTGAATTTAATATAGGAGCCTGAGTGTCGAATCCCAAAGCAAGTGAATTTGGGCTTAAAGCCCATCCTGAACTGACTTCATTATGCGTCGTTGATGTTCAGGAAGAAATTCAGCAGCAAAACTTCCTGAGATCCCTGCATGGATGAATTGAAGTGAGGCTCGCACATTAACCCTGCACTCGCCTATGTGTTTTTCCAATGCCCCAAAAGAAGGTGACTGAGCAGTTGGCACTTGGCTGCTCTCTGTGACTCTAAAGGATGGAACAAGAAGGAACGGCTGAAAATGGCCACAAAATGAGGTCTACTAATGGACAATTTCCATTACACAGAAAGGACTGTTTCTTCCAGGGGTGAAGATGCTATCATGAGTCAGCCTTGGCTCAACATGTTGGGGGCGCTTAACCACTGAAGCCAGGGCTGTCCTAGACTATAGCATGCCTTCATGATGGACCGTGACAAATAGAACAGAGTTTTTTCTGCTCAGAACAGTCGAGGCCCACTCCAGCCCAGAGTCCGGGGCATGCATGATTTGCTTGCCTGCCAAAGCCCCCAGAGGTCCCTGTTTCTTTGCAAATCAGTGTACCTGGGATTGAACTCAAGGGCTTTTCTAGAAATTGTAGGAGGAAACTGGAATCAGGAAACTCTTTTCCTACACTTATTCTGCTGGTGCTGTTTTATGAATGGCCAGTAGAAAAGAATCCCATGAATCTGATCTGATATGAGTAATTTCCAGGTGACCTGAAAATTCAAATAAATAGCTCCTGAAAAAAATGTCTCTGGCCTGAGGGAACACGAGAGAACCCTGAGTACAGGCCTGTAGTGGGACAGACGGCCTGTGCCATGAGAGTAAAAGCCATGGAGCTAGGGAGATCCAGAGCCAAAGTCGACATGCCCTGAGATTCATTCTGCCCCACTCTCCTTTCCTGGTCCCAGGAAACACACACTATCCATTTCTACCATGGGGGAAACAAGAGCAGCTAGAAATAACACGTATCTGGAGGGACTGAAACCATCGTTCATCCAGCAAGAAAGAATGTTTTCTATGGAGATCAACACACTGAAAATGTCCTCCCTTACAGCTTGGAAGGCAGTGGGACTAGGCTGAGGCCGGCACAAAATTTAAGGAGGTACTTACTCTGAAGGGTCGACTCTGCACTTGCACAACCTTGAGAGTCCGTGCCTCTTTAAACTTTGCCCCCCTGGGCACCTTGCCTACTTTGCTCTGCCTGGCTAGGGAAGGATCCCCAACCTGGGCCGTTTGGTGACCTGTGAGCAGCTGCCCTTTCTTCCCATGGGCTGCTGGTAGCTGACCCAGCCCTGAAGGGGCTCAAAGTGACCTCAGGGAACAGATTTGGGTCATTGCAGGCCTATGGCAGCCACAATCCCAACAAGGTATAAAAGGACAACTTTTCATTGATAGCCACACTTGCCTGTGAGGTATCAAAACTGAATGCTGTATGATGCCAGCCCCTCAGTGGACCCACCTGAAGACCCTTTCCTAATCAAGGAACGAGGGGACTTGTTTTAACCAACCGTATCCAGAGCTTTAACCGACAGTGTCCTATCTCAAGGGCTACTTTTGGATCCTTAATTAGCATAACCACCGAGGACTTCCCCTTCGAGCGCTAAACTCAGAGAACCGCTCATTGGCCTGTGCTGCCTTGCCTGGCAAGTGAATGGACTCAGGTTTGCAAATGTATATTTGTAAGCTCCAGTGGTCTTTTGTTTTATTCTCTGACGCTGTCAAGTTCTGGGAGTGTGCTTTCTCCTCCCAGTGCAGTGGAATTGGGAGAGAAAGACAAGCACCGTCTGCAGTCCATGCGGGTCCAGTGAAGCAAAAAGCCTCCCTAGCTGTCTGGACCAGGGTGGCTCCATTCTGTTAAGTAAGGAGTCAGCAGGCCCAGCTCTGGCAATCCAATAACCATCGAGTTAGGAAGCGGAGGTTGCTGGAGCTCTCCACGATCCCTCGCCCAGTCCTCCCTCCGCCCTGTTATATTTTATCCACTAAAGCGAGGGAGATGAAACCCAACCAGTACATCTAAAACAGAAATCTGGGGGCTTGAGGGGTCAGGACTTGGTAGTGTTAATAACCTCCATGGTGTGTGTTTGTTCTTCACATCGAAGTTTGAGAACCACTGAGCTGCTGAAGTACCCCCTTATCTCCAGGATCTCTCAAAGAGACCAGATCCTAGAAGGCATGCCGAGTACTTGTTAAAAATTCAGACGCCCAGGCCCCTCTATGGATGACCTGAATCCATAGGGCAGAAATGGAAATGTGCCCTGGCAGGTGGATGTGGAGACTGAGACACCAAGAACAATTCTTCCTGCTCCCCTGGTGCCAGGCATGTGAGCCGAGAACCACAACCCCAGGAAAAGGCTGTACATGCAGAGGCTGGGTGCATAGGCTCTGTATTTGAATCCCACTTCTCCTTCTTATTAGCTGTGCTACTTTCGGTAAGTTACTGAGCCTCTCTGTGCCTCCCTCCCTAACCCCATCTGTAAAATGTGGATGATGAGGACACCTATCTTGTAGGGTTGTTGTGAAGATTCAGTGAGATGATACATGTCCAGGGCTTAGAACAGTGCCTGGCATTTAGTAAGAAAGCCACTGACCCCACAGCAGATGAGAAGCCAGGCAGTAGGAAGCAACTCCGATCTCTGGACAGACCTCATCCACACTGCGCCCACAGCTCAGCCAGCCCCTGGGGACCAAGGTGGAAGCTTTCTCAGCAGGCGCCAAACACATAGACTATTGCCTAGCAGTGGGAAGCACCCCTGTAACAGGGTAACAGGGAGGGGAGCTGGGCACTGTCCTCCCCTCACCCCCAGCTATGAGCCTCCCTCCTCAGACCTGACATCTCAATCCTTCCGACTCCCTTCCCGCTGCCCTGTGGAACCTCCTCCGGTCTGGGAGAACTGCCAGGAAGGATCCGCACAGCGGAGAGCTTCAATAATGCTAAACAATGGATTAATTACACTCCTCGCCTGTTTAGCTGGAGCTCCTGGGGTCGCCTGCACGTGTGGTCACAGCAGATGACAACAGGTGCGAGACGCTGGTGAACGCATCTACTGTCCCCTGTGCAGCCCTCTGCTCCCCATGCCCCGCCCCAGCTCAGCCTCCTGGGCTCCAGTCAAGTCCTCAGCCTCCTCCCTCCACCCCAGAAACGGGAAAGGCTTTTGTCTTCTCTCTCTTCCTTCCCTCCTTTCTAAGGGTTTCATGCTGGGAGCGCTGCCTGTTTGCACAACCCCTTGGAGCCCTAGATGGAGAGCTCTTGGGGAGGGCAGTGATGAGATGAGACTTCTTTCTAGGAGGGCAACTGGCGTGGGGTGACGGCTGGGCTAGCACTGCTCTAAGCCCACCTGGCCAGGCAGGGAAGAGGCAACAGCTGCTTTATGCTCCTCTGAGCGCCAGCTTTCCCGAAAGGAGGTCAGCCTCAGAGACCAAACTGCTAATTAGGTCGCATTCTGCTTCCTGCTGCCACTTTAATTTCCACCCCAGAAAACCTTCAGCTGTGAGTCCAAGACCATCAGCCCCTTTCACCCAAATGCAAATGTCTCCAAGACCTCTCTGGCTGGCTGGCTGGCCTTCTGCTGGCAGGAGTAGCAGCCATAGAACTCTGCAAAGAACATGAGCTTCCAAGAGAGAGGGCCGCCTTCGACAAAACCGGCTTAGAAAATTCAGATTCTGCCGGACTTTGGGGTTGCTTTTAGGAAGGCAGGCAGCCTAGTAAAGATCATAGAAGTCGGGTGTTACGAATGAGCACTGAGCCACAAGCCAGGGACCTTGGGCTTATTTTTGATTTTGACACTGACAAGCTGGGTGATCTTGGGCAAGTTGCTTCTGCTCCCTGAGCCTGTTTCCTCATCTGTGAGATGAGTGGGTTGAATGACCCCTTCCGCCTCCGAGTCTCTATGATTCAGATAATTTCTATCTTATTTCAAATTAACAAAGAGCTGATTTTTACCTGTGTGTCCCTTGCAGCAAACATACATGCATATCTTGCCTCTTTTCTCCTAAACACTGAAGCCCCCAGATTAGGTTGCCATCACCAGTCCTTGTTTGCCAAGTGGGAGGGTTGAATCCGAGAGATTATCTTCTGCCCAAGGTCTCTCTGAGGGCCAGGTTAAACTCTGGGTCCTCGGGAATTTTTAGCGAGGCACTTGGAGCAGAACACCACAGAAAGGAAGCCACAGGAATCCGGATCCCCCTTCCTTGTCTCTCACCACATCCTCTTCTCCTCTTCCCCGACCCTGGTCCTGTTCATCTCAACCTCAAATCCACCTCAACAACCCTTTTCCAAACTTTATCCAAAAAAGGCTCCGGTATCAGTCCTTGGTATCCAATGAAAACAGTTTGTTGTTTTTCTCAGGTAGATTTGCATTTTTAGCCTCACGTGGTGGGTGCTATAATGTCCGGACCCCTCCTCCGAGGGCCTCCAGCCGCTAGCCACTGGGACTGTCAGCTGCTGAGCCCCACTCTGGGAACTGCTCTCAGCTGATGGTAGCCTCTTTGTCCAAAGTCACACCTCCTTCCGGGGTGGGAAGGGGTGGCGGTACAAAGGTTCAGCCCCTTTCCCTCAATTTGGGACAATTTTGCAAGACACTTCCAGCTCTGGAGCTCTTGAGGGATGAGCTGAGGACTCTGTAGCAACAGCATCACATTATGACTGCTGCCTCTGCCTCGTCCCGCTTCCCTCCCTCCTAATAGGTGTTGCTCCCCAGGGCATTCCTGATAAACTTCCCGTGCACCGATCTCTGACTCCGAGTGTCTTTCCCAGGAAACCCAACCTAAGACATCTCATTTCTTTTAGGGGCAAGAAAGGCTTCAGCCCTGGCTAAAGGAATTGTGGCTCGGTAGGTGGGGCATGTTTGGGAATAGTTTCCTCCCTGAATTCCCATAACTTATGCAGTGACCTTCTGGCAAAGCGAAAGGGCAATCCTTTGGGTCCGGTTTTACATCGGCCCCAATACTGTGAAGAGGGTGGAAGGCCCAGCATTTGAATTCCTTTCCTGACAGGACACACAGGTTTGTGAAACTCACAGAGGCAACAACACCCAGATAGACTCTCTGAAGCACAGGTTCTGAAAGCTCTGGCCCTGGTCCAGGGGCGTCTACTCCGCCTCCTCTCGCATGGCTTCCTCCTTGTTTCAGAGACCCAGTAACATTGCATCGTGACGTGTTGCTACCTAACTAGTGGCGCCAGCATCCCTGAAAGGAGCTTGTGGAATCTTTCCTCTGAATAATGCCGCGAGAGGGCAGGACAAACCTCGTGGAACGGGAATGGGGCTCTGGCAGCATCTGGCATCACTATCTCTCCTGGCTTCTATCCCTTAACAAAACGGTATATACCTGGGCTATTCCTCTAGTCTGCGCCAGCCTCCATGCCACCAGCCGAGACCTGAGAGAGGAGAAAGATCTGGTCCCTGCCAAGCTCCCAAGGTCAGAGATGTAAAGATAAAATTACAAATCAGTGTGACAAATGTCATATTAGGGTTTTGAGACCTGCTGACTAAGGGACTTGATGAAAGAAGGGGGTTCCAGGCACCACAGACAGTGGCTTGGAAACAGGTGCCATGTTCTCACTTCGCTCATGAGCTGAACATGAGCGTCTCCAGGTGAATCCATGTGGCTCTAAGCCCCAGACCAGTCCCAGACCTGGTTTAAAGGTCCGATGGGAAATAGCATCCCTGTCTTGTTTATTCTGTGCCCCTATGTGCCAGACACCCTGCTGAGTGCAGGGACAATTGTGAATAAGATAGACTCAACATTTAGGGCTGGAGTGGGACACAGACAAATCAATGGACAGGAGCAGCAGAGGGAGAACAGGGCGCCTACTCCAGTCTTGCTGCCCAGAGGAGATACGTCACCTGAGCTGAGGCATTAGCCAGCAAAGGGGAATGGTGGCGAGGCAGAGAAGATCCAAGCATGACCGAGAAAGGAAATCACACGTGGAATGATATCAGACCTGGAGGCAAGAGAGGGTCTGTGCAGAGTCGGGCTGAGAGGATGAGAAGGGGAGTGGGCGGAGGTCATGGAACTGGAGACATTTTGGAGGTGGACTCGATAGACTTGGGGAGTCACTGGCAATGGGGAGGGAGGCAGAGGGTGCAGGTGAGGACAGTAAGCGGGTGTCAGGCTTGAGGGCTGGAGGGACGGTGGAGCAATTCACGGCTATCAGGGACAAAGGCCAGGAACAGGTCTCCAGGGCAGGGGATGAGCACATTTTCAACACGCTGAATTTGAGACGGCCATGGGACTCCAGGTGGACAGAGGGTCCAAAACTCAGGAGAGAGGTCTGGACTGGAGGTGAAGATTGGAGCACATGAGAATATAGGCAGATAGTGGTTGAAATCCCAGAAATGGATGAGAGCACCACAGACAAGAAAAGAGGGCCCAGGACAGAATCCTGAAGTTCAGCCCTTAAGAAACGTTTGGGGTGGGAAGAAGCCTGCTAGCAGCCAGCGAGGTCGGGAGTGCTTTGGAGGTCACAGATGCCAAGGAGGAACGTCATTTTCAAAGTGCCAAATGCTACTAAGAAGCCAAGTAGGCTGAGAAATGGAAAGGGACCGTGATACAAGCAGGGCCCATTGCACGTTGCCAACCTCAAAGGTGGAAGAGGGAGAAAGTCTTAAAGAGAAGCAGAGGGCCTTTCAAGGCGGCCAAGCCAGTTGCAGAGACCCTGGCCAGAGTGCAGAGGGCAAGCCAGCCCACAGCAACGCGCACTTGCAGCTGTAGCCTGGGGGGTTGTTCTCCTTGACGCTGACTCAACTCCGGTTGAGGAGACAATGGAGACCTCGTGCTGCCGCGGGCGTTCCTCGGCACCTTGGGGCCCACGTGTGTGCAAGCATCCTGTGACGACTCCAAGGGACTGGAACTAACGGGTCAGCCAATCAGAAGTCCTGCAGCTGCCTGCCAGGGAAGCTGAGGGATCACAGGGCCCACTTCACCCCCAGGCCGTGGAGGCTGCTTCACCAACTGCCAATTGGAGTGAGGGGGAGCAGGCGAGCCGCACCAGAAACATCACCTGGCAGGCCTGAAAATTCCCACCTTTAGCAGCTTCTTTGAAAGAGGCTCCTTTTTTGTTTGTTATTTATTTGGCGGGAGGAGAAGAGGCCTTCTTTATAAAAATAAAGCCTCAATCCCTCTAAGGTTTGAGGTCAGTCAACTGTCTAGAAGGAACATCTTTAGAATAGGTTGTGGGGTGGCGGAGGGACCTCCACCTTAGGTTCTACCTTCCCCTTGGGGCCCTCCAGCTCCCACACAGCCACCACGACTTCAGCAGCCAGTCTCGTGGGTGGCTCTCTTGAAAACTCTGTCCCTGGTGGGGAGAAAAGGCCTTTCCTTTTAACTGTGTAGACTTCTGAGAAGATTATGAATTTGAAAAATAAAATCTAAAATTCTAAGGGCAAAGAAAGGAAAACACACTCACACACACAAGTACAAACAAGCCATGTTTATCAAGTAAAGGATTCTAGCTCTACTCTGGCTGCTTCTTCAACTCAGCCCTTAGACCCATTTCCAAGGGCCCCAACACCCCCAGACAATCCCTTTTGTTTGGATTCTAGGTTCTCCCCTCACTTTCTTTCCTTTCTTTTCCTTTTAAGCAGAGGTCTCTTGTCACACAGACCTTCTGGGGATACAGAGGAATGATGATCCATTCCTGGGGAACACTGCAGCTTTCTCGCGGTGCCCAAGAGCAAAGAAATGACAAAAATACCTTAGGTCAGTGGTTCCCACACTGACCTAAGATATCTCACATCAGGATCACCTGGAAGGCTGGTTAAAAGAGCACTGGGCCTGAAACAGGAGGGAAGGGTGCAGGGCACAACCTTTAAAAGAATGACACAACATAAACTGATTAGAACCAAATAGGTCCAAGATGGCGGACGAGTCAACTTCCACTAGATCTTGAGCCTCAGTATACGCTCACTATTAACACATCAGCAAGCTAAATGACACAGCCACAGGCACCATGACAGTTCCAAGGCCAACCATAAAGGTCAAAAAGTGGTGGCCCAATTTCTGGAAATCCCCACCCCTTCCCCAAAATAGCTGGAATACTCCTCCCATCATTAGCCTATGAAATTACCCACTCCTATAAAAACTGACAACTCCATACCCTGGGGCCACTCTCGCCTTCTGAGATGGCCCACACTCTGTCTGTGGAGTGTGTTTCTCTCTAAATAAATCCACTTCTTACCTATCACTTTGTCTCTCACTGAATTCTTTCTGCAATAAGACATCAAGAACCCGAGACCAGGTGTGTGATCTCAGTTGAAAGACCATGGGTTCAAGTCCCAATCTGGGTTTCATCCAGGTTTGAGACCCAGTCTGAGTTACATGGGTTCAGGCCCAGTTCCGGAGTTTCTGATTCAATAGGTCAGGGGTGGGATCCAATAATTTTCATTTCCAACAAGTTCCCAGGTGATGCTGATGCCACAGGTCCATGGTCCACACTTGGAGATCCACTGATGTAGACCCAGGTTCTTAACTATCTAGTATATAAGAGGGCAGAAAGAGCTCACAAGTCAACCTTCACTTTTCTGCTAACCCTGATCACAGCCTTGGAACCCTGATCTTATCAAGGCAGTGTTCCAGGTAGTCATGAAATAGGATTCGAGGTCAAGATGCTACTGCTGCTGCTAATATCTAATATTATTTTTTCAAATGGTACTACCATTTACCTAGCTGCTCAGGCCAAAAGCCTCAGCGGCATCCTTGATTCTGCTCTTTGATTCTACTCTCAACTCATCAGCACATGCCGTCAGCTCTAACTTTGAAACATGTCCTGAATCTGACCCCTTCTCACCATGCGTGCTCTTCCCACCCTGGTCCACACCAGCTCCATCTCCTACCTGACCCCTCGGAGAGCCTCCTAATAGGTCTTCTGCTCCCTTCTTGCCCTGTCATCTGCTCTCCACACAGCCACCAAAAAGGTCATTGAAAACATGTCATCTTTCTCTGTTCTCACCCTCCAGTGGTTTCTAACATCTTTAGAATAAAATGGTATCAAAAGTTCTGACAGTGGCTTACGAGACTCAAAAGGTCCGGCCGCTGCTTACCCCTCTGGCCGCATCTCCTTTTACCCCTACCACGCACAGGCGTGCTCTTGGTGCCCTCCTGGGTGCTCCTACCTGAGCACCCTCACACTTGCTGTCCCCTGTGCCTGGAATGCTCCCAACCCCACTGGCATGTAGCTCACAGGCTCACTTCAGGTAAGCCTCTATTCACATTCAGGCCCTCAGGGAGGTCTTCCTCGTACCTTTCCCAGTTCACACTCCCACCATTCCCTGGGCCCCACCCTCTTTTCTTTTCCTTCTTAGAACTTACTAATATCTGGCTTTCTATTATACATTTATTTGTTTACTTTTCCCCTCCCTCACTAGAATGCGAGCTCCCTGAGGGCAAGGACTGTATTTGTTCTTCTTCTTTTTTCTTCCACTGTCATCTATCCAGTGCCTGAAACAATGCCTGGCCCCCAAACAGGCTTAATAGCTATTTAGTGGATGAATGAATTTATTAACATGTTTACTAGGACAAGCTAGAGCTTTTTGAGGATTACTTCATTTACTCCTCATAAGTAACCCTGTAACCTACAGGCTAGATATTATTACCATCATCATCCCCATTTTATGGGTGAGAAAACTGGGCCTGGCAGACTTAAGCACCTGCTCCAGGCCTTCCATGCAGGAAGCGGCAGGGTCCAGATGAGAACCGAAGCTTCTTTGACTGGTCCACCTGGGCTCTTTCTCTGCATCCTCACCTGAGGCACGGCCAAAGCTCACTTCCCACGAGCACATTAGCAAACACACGTTAGCACAGATTCTTTTCCTATTATCATCTGGCAGAGAACAAGGCTCCCAAGAGCAGCCGATGCCGATGGAGGAAATGTAAGAAGAGGTCCAGAGTGAAAGGTTCTGCTCAGGACTGTGGGGCACAGAACAGGACTGTGTGCCCTGGAATGGACGTGACACTTCAACAGGACAAGAGAAGACCCCAGATGGAAGACAGGCTGTGCTCAAGACCGAACAGAGTCCATCCCAGGTTTTTCCCAGCTCAGTCTAGGCCATGTAAGACATAACACTGGGAACACCTCACACTGGGCCCAGCCATGGTGGAGCAGAGTTGAAGGTCACTGTTATTCAGGAAATACTGATTGAGGACATACTCTGTGCCTGGAACTGTGATGTCAAAACACATGCCCCCAAAGTGTATTTGTGCTGCTTTCTGCCTTTAGCCACGTCGAGTCAGATTTCTGCAGCCCCTTTCTCTCAAAGCCTTTAGACTATTTCACAGGTCTCTCAAAAGTCCACACCATTTTCTATCATCATCCCCACTTCACAGCTGAGGGCTATTTGTTACAGCAGCTAATATGACTATCATGCTAGCTGGTTCCATATACTCTACCTGTCTGATGGCTCTCCCCTGCCCTTCACAGACAGTTTTTAAGTTGCCCCTACTTTCTACACTGCAATCAATCAGCAGTATGATGGTCCCCATATTGCCAAATCAAGTAGACACACTTCTGGCCTCTCTTCCTGGGCCTCTCTCCAGTATTTGGGACTGGTGGCACTTCCACCATTTTGTAGGTTTTGGTGACATCACCCACCCAGGTTTTCCTCCCACTTCTTGGTTGGCTTGTCTCCTTTCTAGGTGTCTACTCTAGTACCTTTCTCATGTCCTAAAGGTTGAGGCTTCCCTGTGCTTCCATTCTAGACCATCTGCTCTTCTTCTTCTATAAACACCTCCAGATGACTTCTTTCAATCCACACCTTCAACTACGATTATACCAAGACCCTCCAAATACTTTTGTCCATGCTATTATTTTAAGAATTGGGCATAGACTCCTCTGTATGTATAATTTTTTATTTATAGGGTAACATGCATGCATTATTGTACTTATTTACTGTGTGTTTTAAAACTTGTATGTAATAAAATATGAAAGTTGAATTTTGAAAAAATCTAAATATGAGGCTCTAATCATTTCTCCTCACTCCCAATGGGTTATCTTGCTCACCTCATTCTCAGAGAGTACTGATTGGCAAACCGATTACTCCCTATGGCACAGATAGTCAGCAGTCCACCACCGACACGTTCCCCTTCCAGAGTTGCAGCACAGCTGCGAGGGGCTACCTAGACTGTCAAGAGAAAAGACCACCATCCAAACACACTGAAGACAAAACTGAAGATATATATAGGAGCGTGCGTGTGTGTGTGTGTATGTGTGCACACAATTGCCTACCAGACACTAGATATCATAGAGGTATGCCAAATTCAAATACAGCATGTACAAAAATAATTCATCATCTTCCCCCCCAAAACTCTTCCCTTTAGGAGAGTACCAAATGCTGCTGGAAAATAATATTATGTCAGAAAGCAAAGACATGCTCAAAGGCTACAGGGGATATGCAAAGGTCACAATAATTGGCTTAAAGAAGCTCCCACTGGCTAGATTTTGGACAATTAGAACATCAGAAAGAATGATGAGAGTTATATATATACCTATATATACCTATATACACCTATATACACCTATATACATATAGAAATTTAAAGGCATCCAGGAGTCCACGGCAGTACTTTCACAAAATGGTGAGGGGATGGAGGGAGAAGTGGAGAAGGAAAGCTCTTCTTTACAGATGAACAGCTAATATATGTATAAGGTATGATAGATTTAGGAAATCAATATTTTGTAACCAACAACAGAGTAATTGATTCAAGCAAGGACCATTAATAGATGATAACGGGTGAAACATTGTTCAGAACAAGATATTTACACATAATATCACACCCCAAATTACTGATTAATTACAAAGGGGGAAAGGTGGCTTTTTTGTGGAGAGATGAAACTTAGCATCATTACTAACCAGACAAACAGCTATTATGTGTCCCTGATGTGACACAGCAGGAAAGATATAAGATCACCCATGTAGAATTCGTGCCCAAAATACATAATGAATCTGATCATGAGGAAACAATCAGCCACACTCAGATTGCAACTCATTCAACAAGGCAACTGGCCTGGACTCTCAGAAAAGGTCACGTCATGAAAAAACAGAAAAAAGGCAGAGGACACTGTTATAAATTAAAGGAGACTAAAGGGACATGATTACCACATGCAATTCAAGATCCTTGAGTTCTAGATGTTATTAAAAGCTATTAAGCACATATTTGGAGACAGCTGGGGAAATGTAAAAGTGGATTGTATATTAGATAATATTATTGGATTGATGTTAAATTTATTGAGTATTGCAGTTTTGGAGGAGAATGTCCTTACTCTTAGGAGATACTCCCTGATGTACCTAGATGTGAGATATCGTGATGCCTGCAACTTACAAATGGTCCAGTTAAACAATGTTTCAGTGTGTGAATGTGCATACATTGAATAGGAGAGACAGATAGAGGGAGAGATAAAGCAGATGCAGCAAAATGTTAACAACTGGTGCATCTAGAGGAAGCATATAGAGGTATTCATGTCCTATCCTTTCAGCTTTTCTGTAGGTTTATACATTTAAGCACAATATGGGGAATCAAGCAAGCAAACTCTGTCCCCCCTCCTGCTAACATAAAGGTTATCAGGGACCAGATTAGAAAAATCTTTATTTGATTAACCTAAGAATTTGACCTTTTTCCCGAAAGCTAAGGCAAGTCACAGAAAGAGTTTCACCAGAAGACAGACACGATTAGATTAGCTATAGGAGGTGAGAGAGAAGAAAGGGCCCAGCGTGACTCCATCTTCTGGCTTTTTCTTTATATTCTCTGCCTATCTAGATGAGTATATTCTAAATAGTCTGCTTTCCAAATGGCTCTCTCCTTGGTCTGAACCTTAGCACTCCAATTCCCATGACAAGCAGCTTGGTTCAGACTCCCATCCTTGCCCCCTGAATGACTGGTCTCCCTTCTTCCACCAAGGCCTCTCCTAAATCAGCCTGCAGTTGAGGCTGGGGTGACCCTTCTCACACACAAGCATGACCAAAGCATTCTCTGGTTCAAACTGTTTTTTTTTTTCAGTGACTCCTCCGGGCCAACGTTCAGTCTCTTTGGCTAATCACCAGTAGACATCCTGGTCCGCTGCCTGCCTGCCAACCTCTCTCGCGGCCCCTCCTGCAGCATTTGCATGTCTGTCTAGGTCCCAGCTAAGCTGCCAGCAGCGCCTCCGATGTGCCCTGCTGTCACACACCTTCAGGCCTTTGCACAATGCTTTCCTGCCTAAAGGGGATACATCTTTCCCCCTTTTCTCTGCTTGGGCCACCTCTGCCCGCCCATCAGAACTTAACTCAAGCCTCCACTCCTCTGGAAGCCTTCCCTGGCTCCATCAAGTCTCAGCTGCTTGCACCTCCTGTGCTTCCCTGGTACACACGTACAGCCTCTCTTCTTACTTGTTTCTCTTTCCCATTAGATTCTAAGGTCCTTGAAGGCAGGTGCCATGCTTTACCTGTAATGACATCTGTTCCTGACAGATGGTGGTGCTAAATAAAGGATTACTGGATGAATGAATGAATGGGAATATCAGTTAGGTTTCTTCACTTAGAAGCACTAGAAATCAACTCTGGCAGAAAGGTATTCACTAGAAGGATGCTCCATACTCCATACTCTGGAGCTGAGCAATAGACCCTGGGAGGGAGAAACGTGCACAGATCTGTGGACTTGAGCAGTGGAACATCGTCGAGTTTCTCAGGGCTTCCCTGGTGGTGCAGTGGTTGAGAGTCCGCCTGCCAATGCAGGGGACAAGGGTTCAAGCCCTGGTCTGGGAGGATCCCACATGCCGCGGAGCAACTAGGCCCGTGAGCCACAACTACTGAGCCTGCGCGTCTGGAGCCTGTGCTCCGCAACAAGAGAGGCCGCGATAGTGAGAGGCCCACGCACCGCGATGAAGAGTGGCCCCCGCTTGCCACAACTAGAGAAAGCCCTTGCACAGAAACGAAGACCCAACACAGCCAAAAATAAATAAATAAAATAATAATTACATCTGCAAACATCCTTAAAAAAAAAAAAGAGTTTTTCAAAGTTACCGCCACTGGACAAATTCAACGAATAAGGTTGTTACACATTGAAATCACAGCTAGTAAGGTCATTACACATCAAAATCATGGCGGCTGTTTAGTTTGCTATGTTTATCCTCAAAAGCACCCTGCCAAGTAGAGCAGACACAAGGGAGCAGTGGAAAGATGGCCTGGAATACAGAAGCTGAGAACTGGGGTCTCTGCTCCCCACTCTCCAAGTTGGTCAGATACAGACATTGAGCTCCATGACTCTTGAGGGCGCCCTGAGGTCAGCATTGTTTGGTTCTGTGGTGGCAGGAAAATAGTCTCAGGGTCGAGACTTCAAAGTATCCCCTGTTGCTTTGGGTCCTCCACTCCTCATTTTAGACGAGGCCTGCTATTGAGAGGTCCAAATACCTCAAGTTCATGGGAAAAGGCTGTTCTCACACTTGCCAGGACCCTCCCATGCCTCAGTCCTCACTGAGAAGCATCACCTGGACTGTTCTCCCCTTTCCTGAGGTAAGAAGGAACCTCTCTCGCGGTGAACCAGTCACCCCAGTGCCCTACTTTCATCTCCGTTTTACCTACCAGAAGCCAAACTTGTCTTAAATCACCAAATGCCTGATTTCTGCTCTCCTGACGTTGCCTTCACAGCCTCTGCAGGGTCCCTGCTACTCTCTCAGCTGTTGAAGGGTTGGTGTGGAAAGGTGACAGATAATGTATCTGGAGAACAGACACCTTATCCGAGTCATGGGCAGATTAAACTCACACCTGAGAAACCCCAGGTGGTTCCCCCTGGCCCCCAAAAGACGAAAGTTCCTGTTCTTTACCCCTTCACCTTCAGCAGACTGTGCTCTTTTATATTTTCTTACAGTCACTCCTTTGTAAAATTCTCTGCAAAAGGGCTGGAGACCAAGGTCCAGGGACAAAGGCACTGCAGCCACTCCAGCCGCCGAGAACAAGCCACCTTTTGTTTAATAAACACCGACGAAGCACTGGATTGAGGTCTAGCACCTTTGGAAACAAGTGTAACCTATTTCTGTCACCCTGAGGAGTTCAGCTTTTAACAGGGGAGAGCCAACAGACGGCTATACGCATGCTCCCACAGGAGAACGCTAACGTGGCCACGTGCAAGAAAGCCCTTGAGTCAGGGTCCCCCTGTGGTACTTCAGCCAAAAACAACGTGAGGAGTCACCCCAGAGCCTGCCTGCCCCGAAGTGTGCTTGGCCTGAGGCTCTGGACTCCTCGTCTCCATCTGCAGCCACCCAGGCTCAGCTGGGAACAACTGTCTTAGTCAGAGCCTCCTGTGGTGTTTCACACACGGATACTCAGCCTTTATGCATCTGGAGTGTGCTTTCGCCCCCCGGAGCTCGAGAGAGCACGCATCTGAAGTCCATAAATATTGTAAGACTCCACCTCCATGCACTTTTGCAGCTGTGGGCTTGTCCCAGAACAGGCCCAGATGGTTTTGGCATAAGGCTGCTCACTTGCTGTTCAAAAATATGACCTGAAACTGACAGCTAACAGAGACAGTCAGATCTCAGGACTGCTCAGGGCCTGCATCCCATCCGGCTGCTCCCCTGCCCCCTCCTTTGCTGCCTTGCTGGCCTCTGACCCAGCTGACCCCTCAGCTCTTGCCCTATTTCTTGCTTCTTGGTCTGGGTTCACCGCCAGAATACTTGAACACGGATGCATCTCCTCCTGCCCTGCGCTGCCTTTGATTCCCGGGCACCTAGCTCCATCTTTCTACTTAGCAGCAGCAGCCTTCCAAGGTAAAGTATTCTCCTTTTGGGTGTCTCTGGTGACCCAGTGATTACCATTATTGTCGTCCTCCTTATCACCGTCCTCAAAAAATGACAACGCGTTATATTTGAAGAGCATTTAACTGCCTTTCAAGCACTTTCACACGTATTTGCCCCTCGTGACAATCTTATCGTGTATAGAAGTCAGCACTATCATTCCCATTTTACAGATGGAACTGGGTGTCTAACAGAGTAAGTGACTTGGTCAAGCCCACATGAGTGCTGAAGCTAACCTTGAATTCAGGTCTGCCTACTCCTGGGCAACAGGTGGCATGATGTCTGAGAAAGTACACAGGTTTGGTCACAGAGAGGTTTGGGTTCGAATCCCAGTTGGGAATGGAATTTGGTCAGTTTTTGAACCTCTCCAATTATGTGTTCCCTTTTGAAAAAACAAGGCTCAGGTGTGTCTGAGGCACAGTTCAGAGGGTGCCTGGGAGGATGAGAGACCCAGTGTGGGAAGCGGGAAGGCATGAAGCCGACTAGACATCCTTGGAAACCCTTGGCCATGTTTCCCCTTGATCAACTGCCCCTTACACCCCACCACTGCACTCATCACCTACGTATTATATAACTACCCCATCAGTGTTCTGCCCTGATTCGGGGATGTTTTGCTAGCCCACAGGAGAAACCCTAACCCCCAAGCCCTTCCTCAGACGCTACTGGGCTTAGCTAAAGACTGAATGGCTCCTGGCAGGGAGCACAAACTCCTCCTACTCTTGAAGTAACATGCACATCCCAAGGGCTTACAGGATGGAGAAATGTCCTATTACACATTTGATAACAAGTAAGGCTCCCTTTCTTTCCTTCTACACAAGTTTAAACACAAATTTAACCTGATTCCAAGCTGTTAAAATTCATTTGGTGAAACGCCTCCGCAGATGGATCTTAGCCTCTTCACCTTTAGCGGATGTGGCTGACCCTTCCATTAGGTGCAGTAAAGTGGAAGAGACAGCAGGCTGCCAAGGTGAGGAGGACCAGTCTCTACGTCCTGTGCTTAGAGAGCCTCGAAGCCTTGGACATGTTGGGAAGCAGCTTCGGACAGGAATGGATGGGTCAGGCAGGGGTCACATGTGTCCCTACACCCAGAAGGCAACTCTGCCATCTTGCTTGAGACGAGGCTAAGCAGCACCCTCTGTCTGGAACTCCTGCTTTTCATTCAGACACATCCACAGACGTGAAAACCCTTTGCTCTGATGGATGAAAATCAGCTTTGGAATGGTAAAGCACTCGGAGTCACTGGGGAATGAATATAATCTCCAAAACACACTTACTGCTCACATTCAAATGAAGATTAAATGATTCCTTTAATACTCATCAACTCTATTAAACTTCATAGAAGCAAAACCTTTTGAAATAAATTAGCCAGATCCTTGCTGGCAACAACAGGCTTTTGAGGCTGCGTTCTCCTCCGCCGTTACCCATCCTCCTGACAGGCCAGGGAAGGGGCCTGATGGAGTGGAGGAGGGAATGGGGAAGCCGACTAACACAGGAGCAGGACACGTCCCACGTGCCTGGCATGGTGCAAAGCACAGTGAATGTATCATGTCATTTAATTTCCCCCAACAACTCTGGAAGGTAGTTGCTATTATTATTGTCGATGTACAAGGAAGAGCATGGAGGGTCAGACAAGTAGAAAATGGTAGATGGGGGTTTCAAACCTGATTCCTAAAACCCTGTACTCCTCTTCTATTAGACTCTAATCCCAAGCTAAGCCTGGGCCTTTTGGCCACATATAATGCAATTAGAGCTCAACGATCAATTGTTTCGGTTCTAGAGTCTGACCATGTTGTTCACATCCTGTCTCTGCTGCTTTCTAGTTGTGAGAGTTCAGGGAGGTTATTTGATTTCACTGAGCCTTGGTTTCCTCATCTGCAAAACTGAGATGATAACAGTCAAATGCGGAGAACAGTGCCTGACATGCCATAAGCAATCGAAATCAGTGGAACCAGAAATAGACAACTGTCTCAGGTTGTTGAACCCAGAAGCAGACCCCAAGAAAAGGATTTGGGGGCTTCCCTGGTGGCGCAGTGGTTGAGAGTCCGCCTGCCGATGCAGGGGACACGGGTTCGTGCCCCGGTCCGGGAGGATCCCACGTGCCACAGAGCGGCTGGGCCCGCGAGCCGTGGCCACTGAGCCTGCGTGTCCGGAGCCTGTGCTCCGCAACGGGAGAGGCCACAACAGTGAGAGGCCCGCGTACCGCCAAAAAAAAAAAAAAAAAAAAAAAAAGTAAAGGATTTGGGTGCAAGGAGTTCATTAGGGAAATATCCAAGGAAAATATCCCAGGAAATACTGGTAGAGGAGTGGAGAAATGTGACAGGGAAGGGAAGGAAACGGACAAAGAGTGTGTTAATGGTCAGGCTACCACTGTAGACAACGGAGACTCAGTCCTGCTGGACACCTCTGAGAGAGGGTATAGAATTCATGCCTCACAATGAGCCCACTAGAGGAATGAGGAAGCTAGGTACTCACCCTCCAACTCCACCCATCATTGGCTGAGCACCATTCCTGAAGGCATTAACCCCTTAGCACTTCTGGCCTGCCCATGCTTCAGCGAAGTGAGTCCATCAGGTGGAGAGTTTTGGGTGCTTGCAAAATGACTTTGCTGGCAAGGACTGCAATAAGTGTTGAAGGAATACAGGTAGGGTAGCGACAACATCTGTTAAAACAATTTTAAAGGCTCAGTTAATGTTTGTCTTGGTCATTTGGGCTGGCCCCTCAGTAGGGCCCTTAAAGACCTAGGGGCCCAGAACCAGAGAACACCCAGATCTATGTGGCTTCCTGACAACAGCTTCCAAATTCAATGATGGCCCCATCTGAGGACAGGTTCCTTTTTACTATAGAGATCAATTTGAAGACCCAGATCATGGTGTATGTGAGTGTGTGTGTATGTGAGTGTGTGTGGGGGGGTAAATGGAGGTATCCCTGGAGCAGCAGTCATAATAACAGGGGCCACTGCATCTTTTTTAAATTTTATTTATTTATTTTTATACAGCACATTCTTATTAGTTATCTATTTTATACATATTAGTGTATACATGTCAATCCCAATCTCCCAATTCAACACACCACCACCATCACCACCACCAATGCTTTCCCCCCTTAGTGTCCATATGTTTGTTCTCTACATCTGTGTCTCTATTTCTGCCCTGCAAACCGGTTCATCTGTACCATTTTTCTGGATTCCACATACATGCGTTAATATACAATACTTGTTTTTCTCTTTCTGACTTACTTCAGTCTGTCTGACAGTCTCTAGGTCCATCCACGTCTCTACAAATGACCCAATTTCGTTCCTTTTTATGGCTGAGTAATATTCCGTTGTATATATGTACCGCATCTTTTTTATCCATTCGACCGTCGATGGGCATTTAGGTTACTGCCATGACCTGGTTATTGTAAATAGCGCTGCAGTGAACATTGGGGTGCATGTGTCTTTTTGAATTATGGTTTTCTCTGGGTATATGCCCAGTAGTGATATTGCTGGGTCACATGGTAGTTTTATTTCTAGTTTTTTAAGGAACCTCCATACAGTTCACTATAGTGGCTGTGTCAATTTACATTCCCAACAACAGTGCAAGTGGGTTCCCTTTTCTCCACACCCTCTCCAGCATTTGTTGTTTGTAGATTTTCTGAGGATGCCCATTCTGACTGGTGTGAGGTGATACCTCATTGTAGCTTTGATTTACATTTCTCTAATGATTAGTGATGTTGAGCAGCTTTTCATGTGCCCCTTGGCCATCTGTGTGTCTTCTTTGGAGAGATGTCTGCTTAGGTCTTCTGCCCATTTTTGGATTGGGCTGTTTGTGTTTTTGATATTGAGCTGCATGAGTTGTTTATATATTTTGGAGATTAATCCTTTGCCCGTTGATTCATTTGGAAATATTTTCTCCCATTCTGAAGGTTGTCTTTTCATCTTGTTTATGGTTTCCTATGCTGTGCAAAAGCATTTAAGTTTCATTAGGTCCCATTTGTTTATTTTTGTTTTTATTTCCATTTCTCTGGGAGGTGGGTCAGAAAGGATCTTGCTGTGATTTATGTAATAGAGTGTTCTACCTATGTTTTCCTCTAAGAGTTTGATAGTTTCTGGCCTTACATTAATGTCTTTAATCCATTTTGAGTTTATTTTTGTGTATGGTGTTAGGGAGTGTTCTAATTTCATTCTTTTACATGTAGCTGTCCAGTTTTCCCAGCACCACTTATTGAAGAGAATTGTCTTTTCTCCATTGTATTTCCTTGCCTCCTTTGTCATAGGTTAGTTGACCATAGGTGCGTGGGTTTATCTCTGGGCTTTCTATCCTGTTCCATTGATCTATATTTCTGTTTTTGTGCCAGTACCATATTGTCTTGATGACTGTAGCTATGCAGTATGGTCTGAAATCAAGGAGTCTGATTCCTCCAGCTCCGTTTTTTTCACTCAGGAATGCTTTGGCTATTCGGGGTCTTCTGTGTCTCCATACAAATTTTAAGATTTTTTTGTTCTAGTTCTGTAAAAAATGCCATTGGTAATTTGATAGGGATTGCACTGAATCTGTAGATTGCTTTGGGGAGTAGAGTCATTTTCACAACATTGATTCTTCCAATACAAGAACACGGTATATCTCTCCATCTGTTTGTGTCATCTTTGATTTCTTTCATCAGTGTCTTATAGTTTTCTGAGTACAGGTCTTTTACCTCCTTAGGTAGGTTTATTCCTAGGTATTTTACTTTCTGTTGCAATGGTGAATAGGATTGTTTCCTTAATTTCTCTTTTTGATCTTTCATTGTTAGTGTATAGGAATGCAAGAGATTTCTGTGCATTAATTTTGTATCCTGCTACTTTACCAAATACATTGATTAGCTCTAGTGGTTTCCTGGCAGTCTTTAGGATTCTCTATGTATAGTATCATGTCATCTGCAAACAATGACAGCTTTACGTCTTCTTTTCCGATTTTTATTCCTTTTATTTCTTATTTTTCTCTGATTGCTGTGTCTAAAACTTCCAAAACTATGTTGAATAAGAGCGGTGAGCGTGGGCAACCTTGTCTTGTTCCTGATCTTAGTGGAAATGCTTTCAGTTTTTCACCATTGAGAATGATGTTTGCTGTGGGTTTGTCATATATGGCCTTTATTATGTTGAAGCAGCTTCCCTCTATGCCCACTTTCTGGAGAATTCTCATCATAAGTGGGTGTTGAACTCTCATCATAAATGGGTGTCAAAAGCTTTCTCTGCATCTATTGAGATGGTCATATGGTTTTTCCCCTTCAATTTGGTAATATGGTTATCACATTGATTGATGTGCATATATTGAAGAATCTTTGCCTCCATGGGATAAATCCCAGTTGATCATGTTGTATGATCCTTTTAATGTGTTGTTGGATTCTGTTTGCTAGTATTCTGTTGAGGAGTTTTTCATCTATATTCATCAGTGATATTGGTCTGTAGTTTTCTTTTTTGGTAGTATCTCTGCCTGGTTTTGGTATCAGAGTGATGGTGGCCTTGTAAAAAGTGTTTGGGAGTGTTCCTGCCTCTGCAATATTTTGGAAGAGTTTGAGAAGGATGGGTGTTAGCTCTTCTCTAAATGTTTGATAGAATTCACCTGTGAAGCTATCTGGTCCTGGACTTTTGTTTGTTGGAAGATTTTTAATCACAGTTTCAATTTCATTACTTGTGAATGGTCTGTTCATGTTTTCTATTTCTTCCTGGGTCAGTCTTGGAAGGTTATACCTTTCTTAGAATTTGTTCATTTCTTCCAGGTTGCCCATTTTATTGTAATAGAGTTGCTTGTAGTAGTCTCTTACGATGCTTTGTATTTCTGCAGTGTCCATTGTACCCTCTCCTTTTTCATTTCTAATTTTACTGATTTGAGTCCTCTCCCTCTTTTTCTTGATTAGTCTGGCTAAAGTTTTATCAATTTTGTTTATCTTCTCAAAGAATCAGCTTTTAGTTTTATTGATCTTTTCTATTTTTTTAAGTCTCTATTTCATTTATTTTTGCTCTGATCTTTATGATATCTTTCCTTCTACTACCTTTGGGTTTTGTTTGTTCTTCTTTCTCTAGTTCCTTTAGGTGTAAGGTTAGATTGTTTGAGACTTTTCTTGTTTCTTGAGGTAGGATTGTATTGCTATAAACTTCCCTCTTAGAACTGCTTTTACTGCATCCTACAGGTTTTGCATCGTGGTTTCGTTGTCATTTGTCTCTAGGTATTTTTTGATTTCCTCTTTGATTTCTTCAGTGATCTCTTGGTTATTTAGTAATGTATTGTTTGGCCTCCATGTGTTTGTGTTTTTTATGTTTTTTTCCTTGTAAGTTATTTCTAATCTCATAGCGTTGTGGTCGGAAAAGATGCTTGATATGATTTCAATTTTCTTAAGTTTACCGAGGCTTGATTTGTGACCCAAGATGTGGTCTATCCTGGAGAATGTTCCATGTGCACTTGAGAGGAAAGTGTAATCTGCTGTTTTTGGATGGAATGTCCTATAAATATCAACTAAATCTATTTGATCTATTGTGTCATTTAAAGCTTGTGTTTCCTTATTAATTTTCTATCTGGACGATCTGTCCATAGGTCTAAGTGAGGTGTTAAAGTCCCCCACTATTATTGTGTTACTGTCGATTTCCTCTTTTATAGCTGTTAGCAGTTGCCTTATGTATTGAGGTGCTCCTATGTTGGGTGCATATATATTTATAATTTTTATATCTTCTTCTTGGATTAATCCCTTGATCATTATGTAGTGTCCTTCCTTGTCTCTTGTAACATTCTTTATTTTAAAGTCTATTTTATCTGATATGAGTACTGCTACTCCAGCTTTATTTTGATTTCCATTTGCATGGAATATCTTTTTCCATCCCCTCACTTTCAGTCTGTATGTGTCCCTAGGTCTGAAGTGGGTCTCTTGTAGACAGCATATATATGGGTCTTGTTTTTGTGTCCACTCAGAGAGCCTGTGTCTTTTGGTTGGAGCATTTAATCCATTCACATTTAAGGTAATTATCGATATATATGTTCCTATTACTATTTTCTTAATTTTTGGAAGTTTTTCTTTGTAGGTCCTTTTCTTCTCTTGTGTTTCCCACTTAGAGAAGTTCCTTTAGCATTTGTTGTAGAGCTGGTTTGGTGGTGCTGAATTCTCTTAGCTTTTGCTTGTCTGTAAAGCTTTTGATTTCTCTGTCGAATCTGAATGAGATCCTTGCCGGGTAGAGTAATCTTGGTTGTAGGTACTTCCCTTTCATCACTTTAAATATATCGTGCTACTCCCTTCTGGCTTGTAGAGTTTCTGCTGAGAAATGAGCTGTTAACCTTATGGGAAATCCCTTTTATGTTATTTGTCATTTTTCCCTTGTTACTTTTAATAATTTTTCTTTGTTTTTAATTTTTATCAATTTGATTACTATGTTTCTCAGCACGGTACTCCTTGGGTTTATCCTGCCTGGGACTCTCTGTATTTCCCGGACTTTGGTGGCTATTTTCTTTCCCATGTTAGGGAAGTTTTTGACTATAATCTCTTCAAATATTTTCTCAGGTCCTTTCTCTCACTATTCTCCTTCTGGGACCCCTATAATGTGAATGTTGGTGCATTTAATGTTGTCCCAGAGGTCTCTTAGGCTGTCTTCATTTCTTTTCATTCTTTTTTCTTTATTCTGTTCTGTGGCAGTGAATTCCACCATTCTGTGTTCCAGGTCACTTATCCGTTCTTCTGCCTCAGTTATTCTGCTATTGATTCCTTCTAGTGTATTTTTCATTTCAGTTATTGTATTGTTCATCTCTGTTTGTTTGTTCTTTAATTCTTGTAGGTCTTTGTTAAATATTTCTTGCAACTTCTCGATCTTTGCCTCCATTCTTTTTCCGAGGTCCTGGATCATCTTCACTATCATTATTCCGAATTCTTTCTCTGGAAGGTTGCCTATCTCCACTTCATTTAGTTGTTTTTCTGGGGTTTTATCTTGTTCCTTCATCTGGTACATAGTCCTCTGCCTTTTCATCTTGTCTGTCTTTCTGTGAATGTGGTTTTTGTTCCACAGGCTGCAGGATTGTAGTTCTTCTTGCTTCTGCTGTCTGCCCTCTGGTGGATGAGGCTATCTAAGAGGCTTGTGCAAGCTTCCTGATGGGAGGGACTGCTGGTGGGTAGCTGGGTGTTGCTTTGGTGGGCGGAGCTCAGTAAAACTTTAATCTGCTTGTCTGCTGATGGGTGGTGCTGAGCTTCCTCCCTGTTGGTTGTTTGGCCTGAGGCAACCCAACACTGGCGCCTACAGGCCCTTTGGTGGGGCTAATGGCAGACTCCAGGAGGGCTCACACCAGGGAGTACTTCCCACAACTTCTGCTGCCAGTGTCCTTGTCCCTGTGGTGAGCCACAGCCTCCCCCCCAGCCTCTGCAGGAGACCCTCCAACACTAGCAGGTAGGTCTGGCCCAGTCTCCCATGGGGTCAATGCTCCTTCACCCTGGGTCCTGATGCGCACACCACTTTGTGTTGCCCTCCAAGAGTGGAGTCTCTGTTTCCCCCAGTCCTGTCGAAGTCCTGCAATCAAATCCCACTAGCCTTCAAAGTCTGATTCTCTGGGAATTCCTCTTCCTGTTGCCGGACCCCCAGTTTGGAAGCCTGACGTGGGGCTCAGAACCTTCACTCCAGTGGGTGGACTTCTGTGGTATAACTGTTCTCCAGTTTGTGAGTCACCCACCCAGCAGTTATGGGATTTGATTTTATTGTGATTGCGCCCCTCCTACCATCTCACTGCAGCTTCTCCTTTGTCTTTGGATGCGGGGTATCACCTTTGGTGAGTTCTAGTGTCTTCTTGTCGACAACTGTTCAGCAGTTAGTTGTTGATTCTGGTGCTCCCACAAGAGGGAGTGAGTACACGTCACTCTGCTCTGCCATCTTCTACTTCATAGAGGGGGCCACTGCATCTTATCTGTGACCCAGCATCCTCAATCATGGGCAGTTTCTCTCCTGGCCCCAAATAAGAGATCCCCTGCCCTGGGCCCTGTGCTTTAGAAGATTCCCACTCTGGCCTTCCACTGGCCATAGCCTTCCTCGTGGGGTAAAGAGTTCAGAAGGGCAAGAAAATGTGCCTAGGGCCAGCACAGGCTTCTTCCCTAGGGCTTCCCCCGAGGGTGTACCACATAGCTGATGTGCACCCGTAGCCCCAAGAAGTGTCCATGGAGTGGCTGTTTCCAAAGTGGGGTGATGGAATTTGGACATGGAGGCTCGTAGGACCTCTTGCAATGTGGGCTGGAGCCAGGGATAGGAAGAGAAGAACAGTGGCACAAGGGCCAGAGGCCCACCCTCCCATGCCACCATGTTCCAGCACACAACTTGGAGGAGTCCAAGGATTCTAAACTCAAAGCTGAACCTCCAGACCGTTATGAAGGTATATTTGTCAAGGTAGGAAGACAGACCTATTTTATTTAACAATTTATCAACTTAATTATACCTTGTAACTAGTATACAAATGCTATGCAGGCCTCCATTTGGACTTGTGCCCTGATTTTTGCATATGTTAGGGATAGGCCTGGGTCTGGGGTGGAACCCCTGAGTCCAATCCACCTCCTCAGTCTGAAAGGAATCTGCCCCAAAGTGATAGTTAAGAAAAATGGAATCTCCTGTAAAGTTCCCCCTCTCAAAAGAAAAAAGTATCCAAAGTACATTTTGATGAATGCTCATTGTAGAGAAAGTACAAATACAGAGGGAAATAAAGAAAGAAATAAAATACTCATAATTCTGTACCACAAAAGTGATAGCTTTTTAAAAATTTGCTTATTTTTATGAATGTATAGAAGGCTACAGAGCAACACAATGAACTATATCTATATCTTGGTCATCCAAAACTTTTCAGAAAGAAAATTTTCAAAATCTTCATTCAGTGAGCAATGTGATTGCTGGAAAAATCATATAATATTATTAATATCACCATTATATGGTGTCTTATTAGATTAGCAATAATCTAGTCATATTGTAGAAAATCCTTCAAGAATATTAGCATGAAATAATTTCTTTCTGTAGCTTCTGAACAAAAGCAATTGAATCATGACCGGTCAAAATTATATTGGCTAGAATTGTAGAAGGGGGAAGAGTGCAGGAAGATATCAACTGTTTAATCCCCAGTCCCCAAAAGGCTGATGTCTTCCACTGGCCATGGGTGGGCAATGGATGAGAGTGGAGCAGAGAAAAGGAGGTAGCGCCAGGCTGTGTTCATTCTCTTCCTCATTCATGAACCCATTCAGCATTTATTAAGTGCTTACTGTATGCCAGACAGCACTATGCCCTGAAGAGCTCACAGCATAGGGATGGACACTTGTTATTTTTGCAACCCAGCCTCAGTAGATCCTTCATATATAGTAAAAACTACCCCTCTGCTGCTGCTCTCAGCCTACAAGGTTCAAGAAACTCACCTCCACTTCTGGACAATATGAACCGGACATGTGACCTCTTTTAAGCTAATCAGAGACTTCAATCCTCCAGACCACTGTGATTTGTTAGAGATGGGTACATGATACATGCCAGGCCAATCAGGATCAAGAAGACTCATGTCTCAAATTTTTCCTCTAGCTTCAGGGAAAAGGAGTCTCTTTCTGTTCTTGGCAGGAGTTCTGAGATTATTTAAGCTTGATAGCTCCTGAGGAGCAACATATAAAAGCCAGAGAGCACAGGAAACCTGAGAATAGAGCTCACCCAAATAGATCTTGGAGCAACTGTACTGGCAGCTGAATTAAGCTGCAACTGAAGGTGAATTTTCCAGTGGCACAAACCAATAAATTCTCATTTTGGTTTAAGCCAGTTGTTTGTTTTGTTTTGTTTTTTTGGACACTTGCAATCAAAATATCCTAACTGATACAAAAATAAGAGCAAATGATTACGATATAAGGTGACCTGCCCTGTAACAGAGGGATGGGTTACGGTGAGATTTCAGTGCTCTGGGAGAAGAGACTATCTCATCTCTTGGAATCCTCTTTCTATCTGGAGTTAGGGAATTCCAGGGGGATATGACATTGAGCTGGGTTTTGGTGGATGAATGAGAAGTGATCAAGGAGAAGAATGGAGAAAAGGCTTTTAAATATAATAAGCCTTTTAAATATAGGACCTGGAAGACCCAGATGGTTTTGGTGCTAGTGAGGGAATTGGGATCTTTTCTTGAGCAAGATTGGCAAACCCTTTACTGATGTAAGACCTGGGACTTCCTGAAGAAAGAGCTGATCCCTGGCTTGCCAGCAAAAAGTGTTCCTGAAGCCGTTTAAAGCCAGAGCTGGATCACTCAACACCAAAGTGAGCCCTTTCCCCTTCCCCTCCACCTGCTGACCCTTACCTGAGCCAGAAGCCTCTGGGGACTTGGGACCCAGGTGCAAGGTGAGTGGCCGCTTGCCTCATTCAGGTCTTCTCCTCAGCAACTCATTGCATTACTCTCTCGCCCCGTTGACAGTTTCAATAAAACCTGTGCCACAAAGGCATTTGACTCAGCCTATTAATTCTGCAGAGGGTTCAGAATAAACAGTATTTTACGCACACTTTCAGGGACTTGAGTTTCTGGATTGCCTGCATTGTCTTGGCTTCAGACTTATTTGAGGTAGCAGAAGCCCAGTAATTTCTTTCTGTTTTCATCCATTAAGACTTATGAAGGGGCATGCAACCAATGGGTCTAAGTTCCAGGATGCTGAAGGGGCCCTCCGTTAGAGACTCGAGCCCAGTGCGCTTTCCATGTGAGTCTGTTGGGCAGTTTGCCAACTCCACTCCTGTGGCGTTCACAGGAGACTTTGTTGGGAGTAATGGTGCCGGCACCTCACAATTACGATCACTTGGCAGAATTCACAGGTTCATGGAAGCATAGCATGTTAGTGCTGGAAAGTCTCTGGGAGACTGTCTAGTTTAACCCTCCAGGAAACACGAGGGACCAAGGCTCAGGAAGGGGAAGTGAATAGCCAGATCAGTTAAGGAGAATGAGGATTGAAATCCAGGTCTTGCTGGCTTCCAGGATTTTTCTAACATCTCAAGTCTCTTCGTTGGCCTAAAAAGATTTAAAAGAAAAGAAAAGAAAACACAAGTAAGCAAACAACAATAACAATGATTATATTCTGATATATATATATATATATATATATCAGAATATATCTATATATATGAATATAATGATTATATTATATTCTGATTTTTTTGTTCAATATTTTTTGGTGGATTCAAGCGCATGCAATGAGCTAGTTTAGCAATTCTGTCCTAGCACCAGTCTCCTTCTCTCTCTCAGACCTTTCACCAAAGATTTTCCTAAAGCCAGTGTGACAAGCTCTATTAGACGATACAAAGCTGGGACTGGGATGCTTATGGTGAATGAAATCAGGTGACATCCTCCCTCTCCACCACTATATATACATCCACTGTTTTAATAGAAGCTAAGAAGTTTGCTGGGTAAAAAAAAAAAAATCTTGGGGTTTGGACACATGGATATACGTGATATTTATCTAGAGGGTCTCTGGTAGAAGCATGATCTCATGGAGGGCAACAGAGCCCCTGGGAGGGAATTCCCTATAACGAAAGAAGTGAAGCCCATTCAATAACAAGAGCTATGTCTCTGAGGCAAATGGTGGCATCTGGGTACAACATGATGGCAAGCAGTGGTGGGATCCTGCCACCCTGTGGATGTGACTGCCCCCCCATAACTCACCTCTACAGCACTGTGTGGCCCAAGTAACCTTGCCATGGGACCCTCACCCCCACTGATTATAACACTCCTCACTTCGCAAGACCTATGACGTGGCATTTCTGCTTCACCATATCAAGGCTCAGTGGAGTTCCAGCATCACCAGCACCTGCCTAGCCCCTTAGGCATGGGGTGCGGGGCCAGCATGGAGCAGTTCTGCTGCGGAACTTGGGGCAGGCAGAGAGAGTGAAGTCTGGCTTGGCTTAAAAACAGAGACTCTTCGGTACCATATGTTTCTTCTCTAATCCTCTCAGGAGTAAATAAGTAATTGAATGTGTAAATAATACAGCATAAGTTACTAAATTTACTTTCTTTTCCAAATGTTCTTTTAGGCCTAACTTGGGCCCCCAGCCTTCTTTAGCAATGTGGATTTTTGTTAGGAGTTTTTATGGCTTTCAAGTGTAGGAGAGAAAACACAAGATAAGTAGTTCAAAGATAGGGTCTGAATACCAGCACTGTTATTAATTAACCACATGACCTTAGGTTAGTCACTAATCCAAGCAATTCTTAGCAGAGGTGCCTAGAACATTCTAGGGTGTCATAATCACTGGGAGGTGTGCCTCAAGCAATTAGTTAACAATAAGAGCCAAGTGCTGAAGTTTGAAAGCAATTTAAAATACATAAATTAGAGTGAATTTAAAGTAATGCCAATAATTACATCATTCTAATTTTCCTGCATTCTGATGTGTTTTCTCAAAGAGAGAAAGTATTGGGAAATTATAGCCGGCATTATGGAAACTAAGCATGACCCATCCGTTGCCTCTCAAACTGCTACAAGGGGTTGTGCAGAGGTAGGTGCTCGAAGTCATAGACATTGCCATTCAGCGCTAAATGATGGTATCTAGAACATCCTTTTTAAATATATATTAAAACAAAAGTACTGATGCCTTCTTGAAAAGAATGTAAAGTGTGCATGAATTTTCAAGATCACCCATAGCCTTGAGGCTACTTGGATATGTATCCAAGGACTCAGGGATATATATCCTTTCGCCTTGGCTGCTACGGGTTCTGAGGTGGAAAAGTTTGTGAAACTGTTAAACCATGCCCCAGCCAAACCAGACAGTTACTGCTCTATCAGTATTTACAATAATGATTATGGATTTTTACAGTGCCCACGAGTTGTGATTCTACAATTGCTTCCATTCCCTTTCTATTTCACACAATAATACATTTTAAATAACAAACTGCAAGGAAAGACAAGAGAAGAAAAAGTGGTGTGGGGGCTTCTAATATTGCACATGAATGAAGAGGATCTTAGGAACATTTCTGTCTATGAGACAGTAGTTAACTTCCCAAAAAAATACAAGACAAAGCGATAACACAAGTGAAGTTGTGAAATGCTCTTCATGTTTATAATAAGATGTTAATTCTCTATGAATTCTATCTTTTTTGATATTAACAATAAAATAAGATTTTTTTCTATTTTTCCTTCAATTTACATGTTTACTACTTTATTACATTTATGTATGGAATGAAAGTTTGGAAAAATTCAAGCCTCATTTTTTTCAAAAATAAGTTCCATTACAGAAAATTTGATTGACCACATTTTTTTCTCTGTGTGGACCTCAGGGGGAACAAAATTAAATTAATCATAATCCTTAGTTCAAGACATACTCTGGCAGATTTTCTTTTTCGAAGATGGCTATAATAATGACTCTCTCACATTCACATATTTATAAAATTGTTATGAATATAATGTCTATCCCTGCCTCACTTCCCCCCTCCAAAAAAGTTTAGAGTACTATTTATTTACCCTAGAAATGTGAATTTCTTCTAAATTTGGATATGACTGTGGGGGTGCATCATGCACGTAAACTCTACTCGTCCTTGCATTCCAGTAGCTGAAAGATTACGAACTCCTGACTCAATCCCACTGAGCTTCAGTTTCCCACATGTAAGATGGCAGGACAATACTAACCCTGCCTATCTCATAGGGTTGCTGTGAGCACCTATTTAGAAAATACTGAAGAAAATATTCATAAGTAATTAGGATTTATTATCATAAAGTTGTATTATTTTTAGAGTTTCATTATGTGTATATATATATATATATATATATATATATATATATATATTTCGTTGAAAAGTTGCTCTGTAGATGATCCATTGTCTAAAGACAAAGGTTTATATATTTCTTAAGGGTAGGAACCAAACCTTCTGTTTCTTTTATTTCCTTCACATTAGTAATGTAGTCACACTTTGTGTTTAATAATATTTTCCCACCCAGATGTACCCAAATCTAGCCCAGCATTCCCATACAAACTGTAAAAGAAATAAAATCATGGGTAGGGCATGCCCAGCTTGGATCCCATTCTAGGAAGAGTCATTACTGAAAGACCAAGAGGGTCTCATTAGAAGGTGGTTTCGCCCTCAAGGCAGCCCCATGGCATGGCCCCTGAGGACAGGTTTAGAAAGATCCTGAGGTGCCAATCCCTGAGATTTCTAAAACTAACATCCAGATGTCCATCTGCTGCACAGGCACTGAGCGGGTTGTTTTTGATGATGTGATGTTCCTAATTTCTATTCACAGCTCGAGTATGTCCCTGTTGCTTTTGGGAATTAAAGCTGGGGTCTTGGGTGTGGAAATCTCCAAAGAGTCAGCAACATAATTCTCGTTCCTCAAATCCCACATTCAGCTCAGCCCCTAATTGCCCACAGAACTTCTGTTTACCATGCAAGGATAAGGGACCACATGAGCCTCTTTTACCTATAGGCTGAGACCTCCTTGCAGAAGGCTGGCAATCTCGCCTTGGGGGATATTTCACAGCTCATTATTTTTTCTCTTTAGATACGGTAGCCTCACTTCTGCTCATTAGGCTCCTTTCACTACATCATTGCCTGTCTTTAATGTGGCTAGTCTATTAAATAGCCCTCACCTGGCAAAGCCCCCCCAGTGTCCCGAATGAAGCTCTGCACTCCCGCTTTCATGACTCAGTTAGGACGCTGCTTTAATAAGAGTGGCACTGACACCAGCATCCTGCATCTCCTTGTGCCACTGAGCCCCTCTGCAGCTGAGAGGGGGATATCACAGAACTCAGAGGATGTGCCACTTAGTGCTCAGAGGTTCCTGAAGGCTTTCACAGAAACAGAATGAGGTACACCAGAGGAAAGGCTCTGAGCAGAAATATTGGCATCCCATTTATTCAGCGCTACCAAATATCAAAAGGCAATTGATTAAATATTGATCTGACAACTGCTTGAGAAGAAGCAGGTGCTTCTCAGAATCTGGCAAGAAAACAGGGTCAGGAACACTAAATGTGGGTACTGCAAAAGCATGTCTGCAAAATCTCCGTGTCTTCTTGCCATGATTAAAAGGCTTGTTAGTCATGGGTGAAATCCTATAGAGGGTACGTGCTTGAGTGTCAGCTCATATTAAGCTGTGTGAAATTCATGTTTCTTCTTTAGTCAGAATCCCTCACACTGACCCAACCAATGCAGTTCCTTTTGTGGTCAGATCAGCTTCTTTGGACTTTTTCTGGAAGGTCAGCCCTTGAATCAAAACAGATCTTAAAAGGCTCGTGCTCTAGTCTTTGTTTTTTGCAAGTACAGAAACCCACTTGAGCTAGGTCAAGTAAGAATCGGTAGATTAAAACACAAATGTGTATGTATGTATATGCATGTGCATGCATATAACAGATGCATACATGTGTATGCCATTGGCCTCAAGCTAAGGAGTCTTCAGAAAACAACCCTCCTCCCCTCCCTCCTTCCTCCCTTTCAAGGTTATCGTGGGCTCTCATTTTTTAAATTAATTAATTAATTTTTATTTTTGGCTGTGTTGGGTCTTCGTTGCTGCACATCGGCTTTCTCTAGTTGCGGCCAGCGGGGGCTACTCTTTGCTGTGGTGCGCGGGCTTCTCACTGCAGTGGCTTCTCTTGTTGCAGAGCACGGGCTCTAGGCACGCGGGCTTCAGTAGTTGTGGCGCACGGGCTTAGTTGCTCCACGGCATGTGGGTCTTCCCGGACCAGGGCTCGAACCCATGTCCCCTGCATTGGCAGGTGGATTCTTAACCACTGAGCCACCAGGGAAGTCCCAAGCGGGCTCTCATTTTTGCCTCTCTCTGCCCATACATGGGTTTTTCTTCTATTTCCCCACAGGCCAGAATCCTCTTAGCTCACCTGTAAGTGGCTTGGCTTTGGCTTTGGTTTGTCCTGGCACTGATTCCTGCCACCCAGTCAATGGCATGTCACCACTGCTGTAGGCTAGATGCCACTCATGAAATGGTTGTCATTGCCCTCATATATGCAACGATGGTCGTGGCTATCCATACTGTCATCACTTCAATTGAGATCTGTGCATCACTGATGCTACACATGCTAAGTTGAATTGTTGTTTAAAATGTCTTCAGAAAGATTATACTATGATTTAGCATTGAAATGAAAAGGTATCATATACACGGAAAGGCGTGTAAACAGAGCAATGGGGCACAAATTTGACATCAGTGAAGCAAACATTCATCATTGGAGGAATGGCAGTGATTTCATATTTTCTTGCAAAGTAACAACCAAGTGTTTACAAGACCTAAGAAAGGAAGACATCTACAAGTAGATGAAGCTGAATTAACATTTTGCTTCTGAGATACAAGCAAAAGGATTGCCTATCTCATGTTGAACAAGGCAATTGAAAGCGGGAGAAATTGCCAAACCCTTCAGAACGGAAAAAAGAAATGTCAAAGCTGTGAGAGGCTGATATGACCAACTCGTGTGTCAAGCAGGACCATTTTAAGACTGAATATCCATGTCAAAACTTCTCAGCTTCTAGCAACATTTGTTTAAATTGAGGGGAAAATAATACTATTAATTTGATCGAATGGCAAAGCACCAGAATCAAAACTTGCCAAACGGGTTTCTGCATTTTGGAAGAAAATCCTGGATATAATAGTAGAGTACTCTTTTAAGAAATTCTACATAATGGATGTTTTAGGGGGCATAGAGAAAGATCTTCTGTGGAAAACCACTGACATCAGCAATTCTGAGTTGAAAAGCATTTCAGAAGAGTTAGACTCAAGTTTTCGGAATTTATATTTTCCTTTTCATGTATACTTAGTATACCTAAAAGGCTCTTTCAATGTGCAAAAAAATAAAAGTCCATGTGATTTTTTAAAAAGCATTGTAAGAGCTTAATTGGCAGCATTTTTTTCTTTCTTAGTGGCACATACAATAAAATCATGATCTGTCATACAACTGATGCCAACTTAGATGCAAGGAAACACAGTTGGTCCAAAGAAAAGTGAGCCGAAGCTGTGGGTATAAAGTTGGCCTCACTTGCTTAAGAGACGATCTCAGGCCCTGGAATTCCACTTTTTCTCCCACCCCACTGGCTGGAGTGACAACCAGGCTACACTGTCCAATATGGTACCCACTAGCCAGCCACATGGGGATATTTAAATGTACATTTTAATTAGTTAAATGTTAAAATTCAGTTCCTTGGTTGTACTAGTCGCAATTCAAGTGTTCAATAGTCACTTGTGGTTAGTGGTTACTACGCTGGACCACACAGATTCAGATAGAACATTTTCATCATTATAGAATATTGTATTGGACGGCACTGGACTGCAGTGACTTTGGAAGCCATGCACTGAAGATGGCAGAGCCACTCTTGGTCTGGGTTCTTGCACAACTGCTTGAAGATGAGCTGCCCATTGACCTGGAGCACTTTCCCCTGACGGCTGAAAGAGAAATAAACGTCTGTGTTCTTCATGCCACATTATTGGTGGATATTTTTAGTACAGCAGCTCACCTTGTGTACTAATTAATACCATTGGTTGACTTTTTACTGTCTCTCTTCCTCAACAGACTCCATTGGGCCAGGTTTTGTTTTCTTTTTCAGAATTTAGCACAGTGCCTGACACAAAAGTAAGCCCTTAAAAATATACTGAATGATTTAATTAATAAATATGAGCACACAGGAGAGACGACTATAATTTAGAAGATCAGCAACGATTTCCTGAAGGAAGTAGTATCTATGGTGAGACATGAAGGATGAATCAGAGTCAACAGAGGTATAAGGCAGGAGGAAGAGGGTTCCAAATAGAGAGAAGATCCAGGGGGAGAGAACATGGACCTTTGGAGACAGTGAACATGCAATAGGTTTGGATCTGGAGGGAATTAGGAGGAGAGAATTAGGTTAGAGTAGCAGGGAAGAGATCATGATGAGCTGTGTAAGCCATACTAAGATTTTGTATTTCATCCTGAGGGCAGTAGAAGGGCCGCTAAACAACGCTGGTGCTTTTACTAATCTATCTTAATTTTTTTTCCTAATAAAATGAATGTTTGTTCTATTCTTAGATGCATTTGAGGGAGGAAATTCCCTGACACTTTGGGTAAACCATTTCTGCACTTAGCCAAGATCCTCATGGAAAGTTCCTCTGTCTTTAACCTAAAGCTCTTTCTTTAACTAAAGTATATTCCTTTTTTGTTGTTTACTTGACCTAAAACACACTGGTTACCATTCTCTGTGCTTTTTCCATGCGGTAGAAAAGTCTTAGGGAATAGGTCAGATTCCTGTGTTATAAGTTAACTGGGTTGATAGCAGGCATTTTGCTACATGTGGTAGTTTCAATGACAAGGGGTCTAATACAACCAGTAAATAGGGACTGGGTAATAATGGAATCCCACTGCATTCCAAGAGATAGGAAGACTGTCCCAAGTCTTCTCTTCCTTGGATCAATGATAGGTCCTATCACGTTCTTTTATCAGTGACGGTGGAAATCTTCAGCCTTTCTTTGTGAGAAGGATGATACATGGAAAACAGACAAATTTTGTGCATTTGCCCCTATTACTGAGGTGATTCGAACAGCTTGCATACATTCAAAGAGCCAATGTTATCAATAGCCTTCTCCACCTGCCTTTCACAGCTCTCTTGTGAATTCAAGATTTTCACGTCCGCCTACCACTGCACATTTTCATCCGTAAGACCCACAAAGCTTCTAGAATTTAACATGTCCCAACCCCTATTTATTATCACTCCCATACCCTCCCCACAAATCTGCTCCTTCTTATTTCCAGTGACAACATCTTATCTACCCAATTACAAAAGTCACACACTTGTGAGCTGTCCTTGACTCCTGCCTTCCTCACACTCCTCAGCCTCACCATCACCAAGCTCACTCATGTCTGCCTCCTAAGCATCTCTCCCACATGTCTTGCCCTCTCCAACTCCTCTAATGACTGCCAGAATCCATATCCTCATCACTTCCTGTATCTGGCCCCAAGTTCCTGCAATCTGGAGTGACTAAAAAACAAATCTAATCATGCTAAGTCCTCTGCTTAAAATGTCTAAATTACTCCCTGTCACTTTCAGGAAAGAATTCACACTCAAGAACAGAGTGTACCAGGCCCTTCATGATGTGATACCTGTGCATCTCTCTAATCTCACCTCTCACCCCTCCCCTTAGATTTCCTTGTGCCTCCTCTTCAGTTACTAACAGACACAGCAGTTCCTGTTCCTCTTTGTACAGTTTTTCTCTTTGACAAGCATGTACTTCCACCTCGTTATTCACCTGGAAAACTTCTACCTGGCCTGTAAGGTTCATCTTGGAGAGCTTTCACCTAAGGTTGCCCTCTCTGATTTCTAGGTACCCACCCTCAATACTTAGAAAACACCATGGCTATGTCATAACACTTAAGATACCATGTGACATTGCTTCTTAAGTTGCCTCTCTCCCTGACTAGATGTGGGATTCATCAAAGGTAGGGATCTAACTCATTCATCTACATAAGTACAGTGCCTACCATTGTACATGACACATAATAAACCACCCAACACGTGTTTGGTGAATGAATATTTCTTCAAGTTTCATATAGTCAAAATGATAAGATCAAAAGCCACAATGGATGTGTTCTTCTCTTGGGGATGAAAGGATAGTTAGGGGTTCCAGAGCCAGCACCAAACCCCAGGACTAAACTTCTGGAAGATCTGGTTCTGGCAGGTGAACACATAAAGCTGAAGTAAGGGAGATTTGATGGCTTAACAACTACAATAGTCTGTAGGTGGAATGTAAGTGTACTATTTATGTATCTCTCTGTATTTATTTGTTTATTTATTTATACTCTTCATCAAGCCAGGAAAGATTAGAGGTAGTTTGTATAAATTTGATATAATAAGTTAATCTAAGCAGATGTAGAAATCAGGTCAAGGGAAAATAAAGGTAAGGAAATAAAATAAAGTCAAGATGATACCTATTTCTTTTCCCAAAAGATCAGTAAGGATGATAGATCACATATTATAAGGTAGAATTAAAGAAACCCAACTATGTTCTAAAATATCAATAATAAAAACATCTCTGGGAAACAGAAATAAAACAGAAACTCAAAGCAGTAACTGAACAAAAGCTATGGGCCTGGTTGGCAATAGACCAGAATCAGGTTCAAGTTGAGGGGAGAAGGGTGGGGCTCAGTGACTATGGGTTAAACTGGGAGTAAGAGTGCCTAATAGCTCAGATCTGGTTGAAGCTACTCATGGCTCTGTGACTGAACTGATGATATCTCAATGTCATCATAAATGGGAGCTTTAAGCAACCGATATAAGTCATAGGAGTCTAGTGGGTCAGGTAGAGGCAACTCCAAAACTTCTAGACAAGGACAAGTGACTGCATAAACAGAATAAGAAAAAAATAGCATCAACTCCCATTCAAGATAAGCCTGAAAACAAAAATTCCAAATACATGAAGAAAAAGAACATTAGGAAAGACAGTTGACAAAATCAATAATAGGAAGTGAATTTACTCCAGATAAAATGAAACTAACATAGTAATATAAAAATGACTTTAATATTAGAATGTTGGTATAGCTCCAATCCCCAAAGAGATAAAGGAAAGAATAATATTAGAGAGAGAACAAGATATTATGAAATGTAACTAGGTAAAGTAGCTAAAATGAAAAATGGTTCAGTGGACATGAAAAAGAACCATTTAGCAATCTTAGAAATAAAAAATATATAATTAGGAAAATGAATCAATAAATGAGGTTGGTTCTAAGTTGGATTTAAAGAGAAAATTAGTGAATTGGAAGATAGTCTTGCAAAATTTATAAAACACAGTACAAAGAGATAAAAGGATACAATGAAAGAGCAGTTGAGAGAGATACTGAGAGGAAGCTCCAATATACATCTAATTGGAGTTCAAAACAAGGGAACAGAATTTTCCAGAATTACAGTAATTAGAGAAAGATAGAAAGCATTCATATTAAAAGTTAAACCAAATTCTAAACAGCATGAATAAAAACAAATGTAAATTTAAACATATTATATTGAAATTTCAGAACATCAAGGACAAAGAGAAAAATTTTTAAAGCTACTGGAATGAAAGTTCCCATCCTTGAATTAGGACAATTTTTCTTTTAATCATCCTATAGGTTTATATTTACTATCCCCAAAGGTAACCACTTACTTCATTGCTTTGTAAAGCAATCCTTAAAAGGCTTCTTTACATCAACAAGTAACTCTTGCAATTGTGAGGCCATGCTCTCATGCATAATGACTAAATTTGCATCAAATTTCTTTGCCTTATTTTCAGTCTATTCTGTCAGATGGCCATCCAAATTTAGCACTGATTAAAATAATTCCTAGCTAATGTGTCTTGACCAAAGAAGTATTTTGTTGATGAAAATAAGTATAATAGAGAGTAAACCACAATACAAAGTGTAATGTCAATGGGAGATTAGCTTACACCTGGAATAGCCTTACATTCAGCTATTTTTGATATTCTAAGCCCACAGGAATATATAAAGAATATTATAAAATGAATACTGTATATCTATCACCAGAAAAGACTCCTTTTCTGAGCAGTAATTTTGAGTTTTTAAATAACTGGCTTCTGGTTCTGGGACAAGATAGCATAGACTCAATTTTCTCTTCTCTTCCCCTCTAACTACTGCTAAACACCCCAGAAATAATTCAACAAACAATGATAAATGGACTATAAATGCTGGATAGAAGAAGACAGACTGGTTAGGGACCTCAGGACTTAAAGAAAAATACTGTGGTAAGTTCCCTGGGTTTTTATTTTTCTCCTTCATTTTTAAACACAAAAAGGTAAGCCCAGAAGGAATTTAGCAGGGACACCCACACCCAGTGGCAGTGGCAGTGGCAGGCCAGCCTACTCACAGCAATGGTACCAGCGGAGCTCAGGAGGCTGACCCCATCCCCTGCCCACATCCAACAATAGCAGTTGGCTCAATCTGTCCATGGCGGGGGCAAGAGTGAGTCCTGAGTAGACCAATCCACCCCACACCACACATCACCCAGCATCAGACAGACATTTACACAGGCATCGGCAGGGCTAGCAAGCCCCATCTTTTCCAGCCATCCACTTCTGCCACCGCAGCAGAAGGTGACCCAGGGACAATGTCACCCAACCCTCCACCTAATGGCAAAGAGTCACCCAGGCCCCATAGTTCCTCATTCTCTTTTCAGTGACAGAAGGCAGCTCAAGTAGGCTCTTTACTCCTTCAGAGGTACCTGCAGAAATAGAATGGGGAGCCAAATGGCACCAAATGACCAGTGAACAGGGCAAGGGAAATGTTCTTCTTCTCATAGGTCTGGTATGCTTCACATCCCACCTAAGAATACTGAGAGGCCTTGGAAAACACTGTTCGTCCCTGCAAATGCCACCAGCAGAGATGTAACAGAAGCTCAAGCAGAGCCAGATGAATGAAACACACCAGAATATCATTTCAAGGGCTCAGAAAACTAAATTGTCACTGGAGCTACAAGCCACAAAAGTAGGACAATACCTATAAGCTAAACCTAAACAGGACAAATGCCTGCTAAAATAAGATTTAAACACATAGTCTCCTAAATAATATCCTATGAAACATTCATCAAGATAGACCTTATCCTGGGTCATAAAACAAAACCTCAATATATTTCAAAGAATTGAAATCATATAGAATATATTCTCCAACCATAATGGAATCAAAGTAGAAATCAATAACAGAAAAACAAAAATAAAACTATTAGAAATTAAACAACACACTACTGAGCAATCCATGGACCCAAGAGGAAGTCTCCAAAAAATTTAAAAATACATGGAACTAAACCAACTTAAAACAGAACACATCACCATTTGTGGGCCTCAGCCAAAGCATTGCTGAGAGGGAAACTTATAGCACTAAATTCCTATATTAGAAAAAAGGAAAGATCTCAAATCAATAATCTAAGTTCCTACTTCAAAAAGCTAGAAAAAGAAGAGCAAAATAAAGCCAAAGTAGGCAGATGGAAGGAAATAATAAAAATAAGAACAGAGGGCTTCTCTGGTGGCACAGTGGTTGAGAGTCCGCCTGCTGATGCAGGGGACACGGGTTCATGCCCCGGTCCGGGAAGATCCCACATGCCACGAAACGGCTAGGCCCGTGAGCCATGGCTACTGAGCCTGCGCGCCTGGAGCCTGTGCTCCGCAATGGGAGAGGCCACAACAGTGAGAGGCCCACGTACCGCAAAAAAAAAAAAAAAAAAAAAAAAAAAAGAACAGAAATAAATGAAATTGAATACAGGAATACAGAGAAAATCAATGAAACAAAAAGCTGGTTCTTTGAAAAAACAATCAATAAACCTCTAGCAAAGCTGACATATAAAATGAGAAGAGACACAAATCACCAATATCGAGAATGAAATAGGGGATATCATTATAGATCCTGCAGCTATTAAAGGATAATAAAGGAATACAACAAACAACTTTGCTCTCATAAATTTGACAACTTGGAAGAAATTGACCAATTCCTCAAAAACTGTGAACCAACAAACCTCAATCAAGATGAAATAGATAACCTGAACACTACTATAACCATTAAATAAATAGAATTTGTAATTGAAAACTCCCCAGAAAGAAGTCCCTTGCCCCAGGTGAATTCACTTAAGAATTATACCAAATATTTAAAGAAGAATTAACACCAATTTTACCCAATCTCTTCCAGAAAATAGAAGAGGAAGCAACACTTCTCAACTCACGTTATGTGGCCTGTATTACATAGATACCAAAACCAGAAAAAGACAGTACAAAGAAAAGAAAACTACAGACCAATATCCTCATGAACTCAGAAATTTAAAAAATCCTCAACAAAATATTAAATACAATCCAACAATGTATATAAATAATTATATACCACGATCAAGTGTGATTATTCCAAGAAAGCAAAGGTGGTTCAACATTCAAAAATCAATCAGGGGACTTCCCTGGTGGCACAGTGGTTAAGAATCCGCCTGCCAATGCAGGGGACACGGGTTCGATCCCTGGTTGGGGAAGATCCCACATGCCACGGAGCAACTAGGCCCGTGCGCCACAACAACTGAGCCTGCGCTCTAGAGTCTGCAAGCCACAACTACTGAGTCCGTGTGCTTCAACAAGAGAAGCCACCGCAATGAGAAGCCCGCACACCACAATGAAGAGTAGCCCCCGCTCTCCGCAACTAGAGAGAAAGCCCACGCACAGCAACGAAGATCCAACACAGCCAAAAGATGAATGAATAAATAAATAATAAAATTACTTTAAAAATCCATCAGTGTAATCCATCATACCAATAAGTTAAACAAGAAAAATTATATGATCGTATCAACGGACATAGAAACAACAACTGAAAATCCAGCACCCTTCATGATAAAAACTCTCAGTAAATTAGAAATTGAAGGAAACTACCTCACTTTGATAAAAAGTATTTACAAGAAACCTAAAACCAGCATCATACTTAATGGTGAACAATTGTATGCTCTCCTGTTAAGGAACGAAGTATAGATGTTCATTCTCACTACTCATATTCACCAGAGTACAGGAAGTTCTAGCCAGTGCAATTGACAAGAAAAAAAAAAAAGACATGAAGCTCAGAAAGGAAGAAATAAAATTGTCCCCATTTTCATACTGTCTATATAGAATATCCCAAGATATCTATTTTTAAAAATTCCTGGAACCAATAAGTGAGTTCTGCAAGGTTGCAGGATATAAGATCAACACACAAAAATCAATCACATTTTATATACTAATAATGAACATGTGGAAACTGAAATTAAAAACACAATGCCATTTATATTCACTCCAAAGGAAGTGAAATACGTAGGTATATACTTAACAAAACGTGCACAAGATTTGTATGCTAAAAATTATAAAAGACTGATAAAAGAAATCAAGGAAGACCTAATAAATGGAAAGACATTCCAATAAATGGATTAGAAGACTCAACATAGTAAAAATGTCAATTCTCTCCAAATTGATACATAAATTTAATGCAATTCCTATCAAAATTTGAGCAAGATTTTTTGTACACATAGACAAACTTATTCTAAAATTGATATGGAAAAGCACAAGCCCTAGAATAGCCAAAACAATCCTGAAAAAGAAGGATGAAGGGAGGAATTATTTTACCCAATATTAAGGCTTACTATTTAGCTACAGTAATCAAGGCAGTGGTATTGGTGGGTAAACAGACATATGGGTTAATGGAACAGGACAGAGAACCCAGAAGTAGGCCCACACAAACATGCCCAACTAATTTTTGACAAAGGTGTAAAAGTTAATTCAATGGAGAAAAATAGCCTTTTTAACAAACAGTGCCAGAACAGTTAGATATCCATAGGGGAAAAAAAAAATCCACATACACACAAAAAAGCAGGCTTTGACCCAGACGTCATACCTTATAAAAAATTAACTCAAAATGGATCACGGGCTTAAAGGTAAAAAATAAAAGTATGGGGGCTTCCCTGGTGGCGCAGTGGTTGGGGGTCCGCCTGCCGATGCAGGGGACACGGGTTCGTGCCCCGGTCCGGGAAGACCCCACATGCCGCGGAGCGGCTGGACCCGTGAGCCATGGCCGCTGAGCCTGCGCGTCCGGAGCCTGTGCTCCGCAGCGGGAGAGGCCGCGACAGTGAGAGGCCCACGCACCGCGATGAAGAGTGGCCCCCGCTCGCCACAACTAGAGAAAGCCCTCGCGCAGAAAGGAAGACCCAACACAGCAAAAATAAATAAATACATAAATAAACTCCTACCCCCATCATCTTCTTAAAAAAAAAAAATAAATAAAAAAAATAAAAGTATGAAACATTTCGAAAAAGAAAACAAGTTTTTAGACTTGACACTAAAAGTGCAATCAGTAAAAGGAAAAATGAATAAATTCGACCTCATCAAAATTAAAAATGTTTGCTCTGCAAAACACCCTTTTAAGAGGATGAAAAGACAAGCTACATACTAGGGAGAAATATTTGCCAATCACATATTAGCTACAAAGGACTAGAATGTAGAATATATAAAGAACTCTCAAAACTCAGCAGTAAATAAGCAAACAGCCTAATTAGAAAATGGACAAAAGACATTAAGAGATATTTCACCAAAGAGGATAGAACAGATAGAAAATAAGCACATGAATAGATGTTCAGCTTCATTAGCCATTAGGAAAATGTACACAAAAAACCCACAATGAGGGCTTCCCTGGTGGCGCAGTGGTTGAGAGTCCGCCTGCCGATGCAGGGGACACGGGTTCGTGCCCCGGTCCGGGAAGATCCCGCATGCCGCGGAGTGGCTGGGCCTGTGAGCCACGGCCGTTGAGCCTGCGCGTCCGGACCCTGTGCTCTGCAGCGGGAGAGGCCACAACAGTGAGAGGCCCGTGTACCGCAAAAAAAAAAAAAAAAAAAAAAAAAACCCACAATGAGGTATCACTATATATCTATCAGAATGGCTAAAATAAAGAAGAGTGACAATAGCAAATACTGGCCAGGATGTGGTGAAAATGGATCACTCATATATTGCTGGTGGGAATAGAAAATGGTAAAGCCACTCTGGAAAACAATTTGACCATTTCTTATAAAACTAAACATGCAACTACCATACAATTCAACAACTTCACTCTGAGGAGGAGTGCAAACTTTCCTAAGAAATGGAAATTTATGTTCACACAAAAACCTGTATATGAATATTCATAGTAGTTTTATACATGATAGCCAAAATCTGTAAACAACCCAGACATTCCTCAAGGTGAATGGTTAAACAAACTGTCATACACCCACACTGTGGAATACTGTTCAACAATAAAGAGGAATGAACTATTGTTACCTATAAAAACGAAGCAAATTTGATAGAATTATGCTGAGGCTTTCACTCAGTCAATCCGAAAAGGTTACATGCTATATGATTCCATTTATGCAACAAATGACAAAATTTTAGAAATGGAGGACAGATTAGAGGTTGTCAGGGGTTAAAGATGGGGCAAGGTAGAGCAGGAGGGAAGTGGAGACAGCAACAGAGGGATCCTTGTGGTAATGGGACTGTTCTGTATCTTAACTGTGTGGTGAATACACGAACCTACACATGTGATAAAATTGCATAGATCTAAGTACACACAAACACAAATGAGTGGAAGCAAAATATAAAGACTGGTGGATTATATCATGTCAATATCCTGGTTGTGATACTGTACGACAGTGTTGCGAGATGTTACCATTGGGGGAAACTGGATAAAGGGTACAGGGGATATTTCTATATTATTTATTTTAATTGCATGTGAACCTACAATTATCTCAAAATAAAAACAACAACACTACAAATCAGAGCTTCCTCCCCACTTCCCTTCCCCTGCCCCCTACCCCCAGCTAGTTGCTAAACATTTACCAGCACACAGATCCACTTCTCTTTGGAGAACGAACTTTGTGTTAGTAAAACTTGGTGTGGTTTTTTTTCTCTGAGTGCCTCCCAGAAGACATAGTAGATGGCTGGAGGCAATGGAGGAGCCTGTGGCCTTGGGAGAGTAGTTTTACTTCCCTGGGCCTTAGTTTTCCTCATCTGTAAACTGGAGACTTAGTACTAGAGGGAAGGAAAATGAATACTTCTAGAGAACCTACTTTTATCTACGTCTCCTTCCCTCATCCTCTAGCAAGCCCAGTGAGCCATACAGAATGAGTCTCCAAGTTTCCAATAAAGAAACAGAGGCTGAGAGACACTGTCTACCAGAGAACAGAGCTGGGGTTAGAGTCTACATCCAGGCACTTTTCATTACTGCCTGCTGCCCTGGAAGCCTATCCAGTTCTCTGACACCATACCCTACAAGGTGGCCTTTCCCAGTGGAAAGTGAGCTGGACAAGGGAATGCCCGACCCTCTAAGTGCAAGTAGGGAATGGCTTCAAAGGACTCAGCTTGATCCCCCCAAGCAGATACGGTTGCACCAGAAGCCACAGATTTCCCAGGCCAGCCTCCCTCCATGTACGCTGTGGAGCTCCCAGGAACAGCTGCTAATTTCCCCCTGGTTGGTTGTTCCCTATTGCTGCCTACAGAACAAACCCAAAACAGCTCCAAAGGCTGAGCATTCTCCCCCTAGGGGGCAGGCAGGGGATCATGGTCACCCATGGACCGTGGATGACAATGTCCAGGGGTATAACATTGGTACTAGTTCATGCGGAAGGAAAGAAGTGTCTCCTTAGGTTGGAAAGCACACTGCCCAACAAAGACTACCTTCCAACCAATCTCTTTGGTGTTTTCCTCACAAACTCTACAGGTTGGCTACCCAAGATGATCAAAGGTAAGGCAGTTCTGTGGTTAGAGCCCTGGGCTGGGGGTCAGGAGACATGGACTTCGCCCAGCCCTGTGACTTCCTCTAAGACCTCGGATGAGCCATGCTCCCCTTCTGGGATTCAATGCCCTTATCTATAAAATGAGGGGTTCCGATCAGTTGTTCCCTAGTCCTCTCCAAGCCCTGCCAGCCAGCCCTTATGTTCAACGTTAGCTCTAAGACCTGTTAAGCAGGGCCTGCCTGAATCCACCACAGCTCACAAATATTATTGGAACAGAAGTCCTAGTCGAATTTCATTTTTCTTCCGAGGCTGTTTATTGCCTAACAAAATGTATTTAGTGGTAAATTCGTGACCATGATGTTAACTGTAGGCTACACGCCCACAGACAAAAAAAGAGCACGAGCACAGAGCCCAAAGAGGGAGGGCCACCCAGAGGGTCGGGAAACCTCGAATTCACAGGAGTGTCTTATAAACACAGGCACCATTTCCTTACTTATTCACATCCTTTGCCCTGTCTGGGTTCCGCGTGGTCTCCACTTCTTGTTAGCGTTTCAGCTGCATACCAGGCCCCAGCTGGCAGTGGCTAATTGCAATCAGCAGGTGAGAAATGTAGGTTCTCCGAAAAGGAATTATCTCCAGCACTGGGAACCATTCTGGGAAATGTAACAGACCTGGGAAGAGAGGGGGAGATGTTTAAAACCTGAACTTCTGTGAAAAGCATTAATTGAAAAAGACAGCCCCGCGCACCAGGAACCCATGACTCGCTCGCCTGAAAATATAATGAAGCAACTTAGTGTGGAAGGAAAGACGGGGGAGCATTTCCATTTCTGCAAAAGCAGCTCCTGCCTCGTGCACAGAAACCCTGCCTGCCCTCTTTTTCCAGGACTCCCAGAGAGCACAAAGGCTGCCTCTTGTAGTCTCTCGTCTTGTACCTTACATTCTTCTGCATAAGCAAAGTCACTGCACGAAGCTGACGACTTTTCATTTGTTTTTATTTAGTTTTTCGAGAAAGATGTAAAGCCCTCTACTCCAGAGCAGAATGACTTGAGGAAGCAAGTTCAAAATCGGTTCACAGTCTCTTGAGGTCGCGGAACACCCAGGGGCTTACTCAGCCTGGTGCCAAGTGAGGGAGACGGGACATGGGTGCAGCCACATACCCTGAAAGGCTGGTTAGCTACTTGGGGAAGCAAGCCCGGTGTCAAGGAGCAAGGTCTGGAGGCGCCTGTGTCCTCAGCCCTGGGCTGCTCTCAGTGGGTCCTATCAGGGGCCCCTGGGGAGAGTAGAAAGGCCCTGGGTGGCCCCTGTCAACACCCGCCTGCTCACCCACAGAATCAGTTTCTCTCCGTGCCTTATCAGGAAAGGGAGTGAAAAGCGCACCGGAGGGGTGATTTGAATTTCATTTTCTCACTCTGTCCTCCTGTGGGGAACGCTGCGTGGTGCTGCATGCTGATGCAAAGAAAATTGTCTCTGCTCGCTGGGCTTTCCGGCTGGGCGTGGGCAGCTCACACTGCACTGGGCAGTGGGGCAGCCTGCAAACCGCCTGGGGGATCATACGACAGAGGCAGGCTGGGGGCGCTGGCCCAGCAGCGTTTCCAGAGAAGTCGGGTGTGATTTGGCAGGCCCCAGAACCCCTGTGTCCTCATCTACAAAGTGAGCGAACTGCACACTGCGCCCCTTCACCTGACTTCAGCGCTCAGCTTCCATAAAAGGCAAGTGATAAGGCGTGGCTTAAAACAAAAGATTCCTTCCCCCAAAGGAATGTTTACCGGGGTTTTGGGAAGGCTGGGCGGCTCGGGTAACCCTTCCTTTTGCTTGTTTGTAGGCCAAAGGAGAGGGAGAGGCTAGGCTCTGGAGCCGATCTCAGATGAAACCCCAGTCCCTGGTGGGAGGTCAGACTGAGGACAGAGATTCTGGGCAGGCCAGCTGGGGAATCCCTGGGGGCCGAAGGAATGTCAGTGGAGAGATTAAAGTCTCTAGGGGAGGAGATAAAGAGGCCTGGAGACCTTTCAGCCTCGGAGCCAAACCCCAGGCTTTGTGATCAAAAGACAAATAAACAGACATTCCCACCGGGTTTCTCAAACCTGCTGAGCGGCACAAATGTTTCCTCCTTATAAACAAGCTTACCTGCAGAAGGCGAAGAATACTAGACCCTGAGATCACACGCAGTTTTTGGCAGACCCCTTAGGAGAAACTGCAGCAGACAGCCTATCAAGTGCTCTTCTCACATCTCTCGGAAATAAGATGTCAAAGTTTGAACATAAACCATGAACAAACAAAGTCGGCCCGGTGCTTCGTGCCAGCTTCCCCATCCTGACACAGGGCAGCTTTCGAATATGAGCAGCAGCCTTAGAAGCTGCTGACAGGATTTTTACACTGGCGAGTCGAGCAGGTGAGCAGAGAGAGGGAGCCACCCATGGCCTCCTTTCGACAAATACTGGGCTCTGTACCTCTGGGTTACACTACTCTAAGAGGCACTATTGTCGGCACAGTCTGTGGAGTCGTGTTTCAGGAGGTGTCAAGGGCGAATACAGTGCTAACATCGCCCTGCAGAGTGAGGCGAGGCAAAACAAACATCCACTACGTGGGAGAGGGATGGAGAGTGGGGGAGGGCTGAGATGTATAGTGGGGTAGTCAGGGAAGGCTCATCGAGATGAAGTGACTTTTGAGCAAAGACCAACAGGAGTGAAGGGGTGAGTCTTGCCAGGAGGCTCTCTGGGGGTAGAGGGACCCAGGTAGAGGGGATGGTGAGTGCAAAATTTCTGAGGTAGAAGGGTGCTTGGCAGACGCAAGGTACACCCTGGGAGCCAATGCAGCTAGAGTGGAAAGACAAGGGGCGTGGCCATAGATCCTGAATGCAGTAGAGACTCACTGGACAGCACAGCAGGTGCCCCAGGCTATCCCGCCAGCCTGCTCTGCTGGGCTGACATCTCAATAGCAACCTCTGGGGTCCTGTGGGACTCTCTGGTTCCCCATTAACTAACAACTAATCCCTGATACGGTTCTGTTTAATTACTAACTGACCAGGGGTGAATTCAACTCCACCCCTCTGACTTCCTGGACTTCAGACCTCCTAATGTTTCAGCTTGGGGATGGAGGCATCTTGGGGATGGAGACGTATGGAAAGAGGGAGAGTGACTTAAGGGTGCCCCTCTCTAGCTCCCCAAGTCCCACGGCAAACGGTGTCACCACATACGGCCTGATTCTATACACGTTGGCTGACCTTTCCTCACCACCTTTCCCACACTAAGAATGGCAAAACCACTGGAGAGAATTAACTGTATCCGGGACTCATCCGATGGTGCTCAGAATCTCTCGCCCAAGCACCCAGGATTGATTTAGTGTCTATCACACTTACATACTCTGCTCTGGCCCAAAGAGTAATGCAAACACGGCGTACCCTGCACAGTGTGAGATGGGGCTTGGGGGGTGAGGCGGGCATTTTGATGACAAATTTTGGGCTGGATGCCCTGAGGACTTCCTTGGCCAGAACCTCCCCATCTGCTTTTCAACATTTATCAATACTAGCATTGCACCAGGCTGATAGAACCTCTAAGCAGAGGTGACACTGGAAGCAGGAAGCACGTTGTGCTGGAAGCCTAGGGCCCTGGGTTCTGCAGCAAACAAAGTTGTGGACTGTATCGGTTGGGGGGGGTCTGACGCAGAAACCCCTCCTAGGCTACAGAGTAAGGGATTTATGAGAGGGCAGAACCCTCCGCGGTTGCAGGGACTGTTAAGCGGTGTGCTAGGGCTGCTGCCCCGTGTCTCTTGTTAAGCCTGAAGCCAGCAGGGTGGGTGGGAGGGAGAGATGGGTGGCCTCTAGCCCAAAGCTGCACACGCGCCCACCTGCCCTGGTGCCGCCGCCCACAGCAACCATAGACATGGCTGCTCCTTCACTTCCACCTTCCAAATCTCACCCCGTTGCTCTTCTGGCCAACCCTAACCATAGAGGGAAAGGAAAAGAATTCCGTGAAAGGTAGTTCCAGCTTAGCTGCTACAGTACAAAGCCACCACAGTGACTTTGACCTCAGGCCTGTTTCCTCACCTACAACACCCAGGGTTTGGCCTGAAGGAAACTGTTGCAAGCATCCTTGTTACAGTGATAAGGTCTTTTTTTTTCCCTCACTGGGGAGCCAGGTCAACCTGCACCGTGGGCAGACGTGCCAAGAGCGCTGTTGCAACATGGGGAGTCTTCACTGGCTGGAAAGAGTCCAGCGTCTTGGCCTTAATCCTCAGAGGAAGTCATTGTTCTGTGGGCGCACACAGATTGCCTCATTCCCCAACCCACCCCCCTTACCCGAGGCACAGAGTAGTGAGGCATTATCATCTGTCTTCCCTGGCAGGAAACCTCAGAGCCAGCATGCTGCTGGACTGGCCCCAGTCACCTGCTGAGGTGGTGGCAGCAGGTGATAGAGCCCAACCTCCGTCTCTAGCAATCAGGCTGAGAAGTCCCAGGAGGTTGCAGAAAGATTTTGAGGCTGCACACAGTTCAATTAACAATCTGGACCCAAACATATTCACTAGGAGTTCACCTTCCAGGTGATTCCAGAACACTCTAATACAACCTAATGAAAATCTTTCTCAGCAAATAAATGTGGGCATTGTAATCCGTGGAGCGCTTTCTGTAAAATATGCTCTTTGCAGACTCTGCTATTAAGTACCCTGGAGGGGAGAGACAGGAAAAGACCAGACACAATAAAGACAAAGAGTTGTAAATGCAGAAAAGAAATTGAAAGAAATCAAATTGTACAGAAAGAAAGACTCTCATTTATGACCAAGGAAATGAAGAGGAGGAAGAACATGGCTGTTAAAAAGAAGGTAGGCGGGATTTGATCTTCTCAGAAATTCTATGTTCTTAGGAGAACATCATCAAAATCTAAAGCTAGAGGATCCCATGTCAGCATACGTGAGATGCAAAAAAAGGAAGGAAAGGAAAATGCCAGAAAGAACGCCTTAATTCAGAGCACCGCTAGGAGGAAAGAATTTTTTATTTATTGTGGGACAGAGTTGGTGCCATACTGAATGAGACCATGGTCCTGAAATTACGCCCTCTGGACTTCTGCCTTGCAAGATGTATGGCTGTGTTGGGGAGGAAAGATCATTTTCCCTTTACCCTTCTAGATTCTTGTATGAGACGCTCCCCACCCCCCAGTAATAAAAAAGACAGATTATCAGGAGAAAAACCAAACAGAAGTTTAATAACATGTATAACTTTTATATATATGGGAGAGACACAGGAAAACCGAGTACCTGCCCCAAACGGCTCAACTCATCACCTTAAATAACATCTCTAGCTAAAGAAAAGATGTTAACCACTGACACTGCAGAAATACAAAGAATCATGAGAGATTACTACAAGCAACTGTATGCCAATAAAATGGACAACCTGGAAGAAATGGACAAATTCTTAGAAAAGCACAACCTTCTGAGACTGAACCAGGAAGAAATAGAAAATATAAACAGAGAAATCACAAGCACTGAAATTGAAACTGTGATTAAAAATCTTCCAACAAACAAAAGCCCAGGACCAAATGGCTTCAGAGGCGAATTCTATCAAACATTTAGAGAAGAGCTAACACCTATTCTTTTCGAAGTCTTCCAAAATATAGCAGAGGGAGGAACACTCCCAAACTCATTCTACGAGGCCACCATCACCCTTATACCAAAACCAGACAAAGATGTCACAAAGAAAGAAAACTACAGGCCAATATCACTGATGAACATTGATGCAAAAATCCTCAACAAAATACCAGCAAACAGATTCCAACAGCACATTAAAAGGATCATACACCATGATCAAGTGGGGTTTATCCCAGGAATGCAAGGATTCTTCAATATACACAAATCAACGTGATACACCATATTAACAAACCGAAGGATAAACACCGTATGATAATCTCAATAGATGCAGAAAAAGCTTTTGACAAAATTCAACACCCACTTATGATAAAAACTCTCCAGAAAGTAGTCATAGAGGGAACCTACCTCAACCTAATAAAAGCCACATAGGACAAACCCACAGCCAACATCATTCTCAATGGTGAAAAACTGAAAGCATTTCCTCTAAGATAAGCAACAAGACAAGGATGCACACTCTCACCACTAATATTCAACATAGTTTTGGAAGTTGTAGCCACAGCAATCAGAGAGGAAAAAGAAATAAAAGGAATACAAACTGGAAAAGAAGAACTAAAACTGTCACTGTTTGCAGATGACAGGATGCTATACATAGAGAATCCTAAAGATGCTACCAGAAAACTACTAGAGCTAATGAATGAACTTGATAAAGTAGCAGGATACAAAATTAATGCACAGAAATCTCTGGCATTCCTACACACTAATGATGAAAAATCTGAAAGAGAAATTAAGGAAACACTCCCATTTACCACTGCAACAGAAAGAATAAAATACCTAGGAACAAACCTACTTAAGGAGACAAAAGACCTGTATGCAGAAAACTATAAGACACTGATGAAAGAAATTAAAGATGATACAAACAGATGGAGAGATATACCATGTCCTTGGATTGGAAGAATCAACATTGTGAAAATGACTCTACTACCCAAAGCGAACTACAGATTCAGTGCAATCTGTATCAAACTACCAATGGCATTTTTCACAGAACTAGAATAAAAAATTTCACAATTTGTATGGAAACACAAAAGACCCCAAAGAGCCAAAGCAATCTTGAGAAAGAAAAACGGAGCTGGAGGTATCAGGCTCCCTGACTTCAGACTATACGACAAAGCTACAGTAATCAAGACAGTATGGTACTGGCACAAAAACAGAAATATAGATCAATGGAACAGGATACAAAGCCCAGAGGTAAACCCACGCACATATGGTCACCTTATCTTTGATAAAGGAGGCAAGAATATACAATGGAGAAAAGACAGCCTCTTCAATAAGTGGTGCTGGGAAAACTGGACAGCTACATGTAAAAGAATGAAATTAGAACACTCCCTAACACCATACACAAAAATAAACTCAAAATGGATTAAAGACCTAAATGTAAGGCCAGACACTATAAAACTCTTAGAGGAAAACATAGGCAGAACACTCTTTGACATAAATCACAGCAAGATCCTTTTTGACCCACCTCCTACAGAAATGGAAATAAAACCAAAAATAAACAAATGGGACCTAATGAAACTTAAAAGGTTTTGTACAGCAAAGGAAACCATAAAGAAGATGAAAAGACACCCCTCAGAATGGGAGAAAATATTTGCAAATGAAGCAACTGACAAAGGATTCATCTCCAAAATATACAAGCAGCTCATGCACCTCAATATCAAAAAACAATAAACCCAATCCAAAAATGGGCAGAAGACCTAAATAGACATTTCTCCAAAGAAGATATACAGATTGCCAACAAACACATGAAACAATACTCAACATCACTAATCATTAGAGAAATGCAAATTAAAACTACAATGAGGTATCACCTCACACCAGTCAGAATGGCCATCATCAAAGATCTACAAACAATAAATGCTGGAGAGGGTGTGGAGAAAAGGGAACCCTCTTGCACTGTTGGTGGGAATGGAAATTGATACAGCCACTATGGAGAATAGTATGGAGATTCCTTAAAAAACTACAAATAGAACTACCATATGACCCAGCAATCCCACTAGTGGGCATATACCCTGAGAAAACCATAATTCAAAAAGAGTCATGTACCACAATGTTCATTGCAGCTCTATTTACAATAGCCAGGACACGGAAGCAACCTAAGCGTCCATCAATAGATGAATGGATAAAGAAGATGTGGCACATATATACAATGGAATATTACTCAGCCATTAAAAGAAATGAAATTGAGTTATTTGAGGTGGATGGACCTAGAGTCTGTCATACAGAGTGAAGTAAGTCAGAACGAGAAAAACAAATACTGTATACTAACACACATATATGGAATCTAAAAAAAAAAAGGTTATGATGAACCTAGGGGCAGGACAGGAATAAAGATGCAGATGTAGAGAATGGACTTGAAGACACAGGGAGGGGGGAAGGGTAAGCTGGGACGAAGTGAGAGAGTGGCATGGACATATATACACTACCAAATGTAAAATAGATAGCTAGTGGGAAGCAGCTGCATAGCATACGGAGATCAGCTTGGTGCTTTGTGACCACCTAGAGGGGTGGGATTGGGAGGGTGGGAGGGAGATGCAAGAGGGAGGAGATATGGGGATATATGTATATCTATAGCTGATTCACTTTGTTATACAGCAGAAACTAACACAACCTTGTAATGCAGTTACACTCCAATAAAGATGTTTAAAAAAAAAAGGAAAGGGAATTTAAAGTAATAAGTAAGGAGAGAGGAAGGTAGAGAAGGAAGAAAGGAAGCAAGGTAGGAAGGAAGAGAGGAAGGATGGGAGGTGGGAACGAGTGAGAAAGAATGTTTGGATAGTGAAAGAACAGTAATATGTAAAATAAAAATAAAGTCAATAAAATTTAAAAAACAAGAGTCAGAGTGTAGGAAAAGAGGGTTGCATACAAGGAGATCGGTGAAGAGCAGTAGCTCCGGAGTGAATGCCCTCTTCTCCCCCTTTTAAGGCAGGGGTTGGGGTGTTAGTCTTTAACCCCAAGCCCAGTGAGTGGCCTTCAAGATACTTTGCAGTATGTTCCGTGCAGCTGGGAGCCCCCAGGAACCTTACCCATGCCCATGAGAGCTAAAGTGTTCTGTGGGTCAAGGTCTCCCTCCAGCCTGGGGCCATCAAGGGGAGAGCGAAAGGCTGCTAAGTGCTTTGGTGGCCAAGTCAGTAGAGACCGCTGCCTTGGGGTGACCCTGGACTCTCAGAGTATGTTGGGAGAAGAGATGGAAAAGTGTGACCCATAGATCCAAAGTGGCCATGGCAGAGACAGAGCTGATGTGGAGTCCACTTGGATCCTGACCGGTAGTGCAAGGCAATCTCAGCAGCAAGAGGCTGGAGGTGTCCTGCCAGATTTCTAACTGGGGAGCAGCCCAAGGTCACCACCTTTTATGATGACATATCAGACCGAGGTCAAGAGAACTGTAGGAGAGAGGTCTCTAGCCATGGGAACCTCGGTAAAGCCCAAGAGAATAGTACAAGAAAGAAGGAGCTGGCTTTATTCATCTTCCGTACCCATCCAGGGATGCCAGCTGGGGCCTCAGCTGTAACCATCTGAAAATGAGATCCAGGAAGGGCAAGGTCACTCAGGCAAGTCAGAGCTGTCTGCTTCCTGGCCTCTCCTCCCTTTCCCAGCTTCAACAGTGGCTGAAGCCAAGTGGCAGCCAACAAATGGAGCTAGTGAGCAGGAAGTTGGGGAGAAGTTCTGCTCCCCACCTTACCTCTCCACTGCAGCCTTTCAGTCTAAAAGAGGTCTGAGGCAGGCAGGGAAAAAATTTAATGCTAAGCCCAGCTTGGAGTTTTGACTTTTAACATCTTGGACGGGACATTCTAATTGGTCAATTATGACTTGAAGGGACCATTACAGTCTATTACCTCTGGACCACTATCATACACTATACACAACAAAATAACTCAAAATGGATTAAAAACTTGAACGTAAGACCTGAAACCATAAAACTCCTAGAAGAAAACATAGGTGGTAAGCTCTTAGACATAGGCCTTGGTGATAATATTTTTAATCTGACACAAAAAGTAAAAGGAACAAAAGCAAAAATAAACAACTGGGACATCACAGTAAAAAGCTTCTGCATAGCAAAGGAAGCCATCAACAAAATGAAAAGGTAACTCACTGAATGGGAGAAAGTATTTGCAAATCATATATCTGAGGAAAGGTTAACACCCAAAATATTTCAAGAACTCATACAATTCAATAGCAACAAACAAACGATCTCACCTCACACCTATTAGAATGGCTATTGTCAAAAAAGACAAGAAATAACAAGTACTGGCAAGGATGTGGAGAAAATGCAACTCCCATGCACTGCTGCTGAGAATGTAAATTGGGACAGCTACTATGGAAAACAGCCTGGAGGTCCCTCAAAAAATTAAGAATATAGCTACCATATGATCCAGCAATTCCACCTCTGGTCTCTGAAAACAAAAACACTGACTGGAAAAGATATCTGCATTCTCATGTTCATTGTAGCATTATTTACAATAGTCAAGATATGGAAGCAGCTTAAGTGTCCATCAGTGGATGAATGGGTAGATAAATTGAGATATATGTATACAATGGAATACTATTCAGCCATAAAAAAGAAGGAAATCTTGCCATGTGTGACAACATGGTGGGTTGTCAGAGGCTGGCAGTGGGGGGCAGGTGGGGACAGGCAGGGGGAATGGGTGAAGGAGGTCATAAGGTAAAAAAAATAAAAGTAAAAGAATATCATAGCAAAATTGGCACAAGTACGTATATAATGAATGCTCTGATCCAAAAGCCACTCTAAAGCCCATAAAAATGATTATTTGTGGAATATTGTTACTACCAATCTCTAGCTATGCAGGGAAGATCCAGTGGAGACAAGCTGAGTGACTGAAAAGGTGCAAACACACACACACACACACACACACACACACACACACACACAGATTCTGATGCTGATGCTAAGCAGTAACTGTTTATCAATGAGGGTGAAGATGAGAAGAAACTAAAAAAAAAAGATAAGGAAAAACAAGAGGGGATAGAGTAGCTAAACGGAGGACATATCTTATGGCTAAAATGTTACTTAAATGAACAAAGGAAAAAAACACCAAATGCATCTACTCAACTGAACTCACCTTTTCTAGTGAATTAGTGAATTTTTAATTATAAAGACTCACTATACTAGCTCATAGTAATCATCCATTGATACATTTTTTTCCTCTTTGGTCTCTGAAAAAAATATCAAGTTTTTTCTTAGTGACATGAGCAAATGCTCACAACTTAAGCAAAAAAGAAAAAAAAGGAGGAGAAAAAAATTATATCTATTGGTTCTCACTATTGTTTAAAAAAATAGCATATACTGTTGGTAACTGAAACTAGATAGTTAAATAGTTATGATAACTAAATAGATCTATACAATAAAAACTAGAAAGAAAGACACTCAAAATATTGTTATATAAAAAAAAACATAGAATGTACAGCTTCAAGAGTGAACCCTAATGCAGACTATGGATTATGGGTGACAATGATGTGTCTATATACAGGTTCAACAATTTTAACAAATGAACCATGCTGGTGGAGGACACTGATGCTGGGGGAGACTCGGGGGTATAGGAGTATGTGGAAAATCTCTGTACTTTTCACTCAGTTTTGCTGTGAACCTAAAACTGTTCTAAAAGATAAAGTCTATATGTAAAAAGCAAACCAAACCAAAACCAATGTATAGAAATGAGACCTGCTCAGTCTGCATTCAGGTTTAGGGAAAGATTGTCTTTCCTGAATAAAGGCAAGCAATCAAGCGCTGCTTTGTTCATATCTGAGGCTATGCTTGTCTATATCTTGGTTACACAGACACATCCTGATTTATACACATTCACTTCACATGTACATTCAACCACATCCGACCTACCACACTAGACTTCCAACCAGCTACGATGTCAAAGGATTTCCTTCCCTCGCAGCCTCCCCTGGCCTTTCCTTCCCCTTTCCACTTCTCTTTCCCTCTCACTCCTCTTCCCTTTTCACTCCCCTCTGTAGGGCCCACTGCATTTTGTTGCTCTATGTCTCTGAGCCCTTCTCCTCCAAATCCCAGGGTCTTGGTCCTCACTTTACAAGGAAAGCAAGTGGTAGGGGAATGGGAGGCTAGCCTGGCAGGTGATAGATGGGATCAGAAAGACCCAACAGGGGACTTCCCTGGCGGTCCAGTGGTTAAGACTCCTCACTTCCATTGTAGGGGGGCACGGGTTCGATCCCTGGTCAGGGAACTAAGATCCCGCATGCTGCATGGCGTGGCCAAAAACAAGAAAAAAAGAAAGAAAGAAAGACCCAACAGGATGTGAGTATCCTGATGACAAGTAGGCTATCAGGGATGAAGTTTTGGAAGCAGGACTCAAGATCTCAACCGGATGGAAAGAAACAAGATGAAATCCAGTAAAGATAACTAGAAACATCTGCACTGGATTCAAAGAGTCAGTGTCCCTGGTCTGTGAAACTTAGCTCCCTTTGAAAGCCCCTGGGGGGCGGGGGTTTCTTGACTCAATATGAGGCAACAGCAAAACACGGCTGCCAGGATAGATATTCAGAACCAGGTTTGGTCAGGCCATATCAGAGAAGGCTAGGGAAAAAAGGACACTGACAAACTAGAGCATGTAGCGCCCAGTGACCAGGAAGGTAAGAGGTCTGGAAACTTTGATATACCAGAAATAACTGAAGAAATGGGACATTGTGCCTCAAAATAAGAAACAGGGAGTCACAAGAGTACCTTTAATTTGTTGAAGAGCCGTACTGTAGAAGAGGGGTTAGTTCTAGAAGGCAACATCACAGTGGAAATTACAGAGAGGTAACATGTAGCTGAAGATCTGAAGAACTCTCTCTCAGTCCGAGCATCACAACCATGGAACAGGCTGCTGTATGAGGCAGGGAACTGCCAGTCAGCTTAATAATTTCAAAGAAAGCTCAAGAATGATCTACAAGGGTTTGTGGAGGCCCTGGCCTCAGAAGTCCCTTTTGGTCTCAACGTGCTATGATTCCATCTTGGGTTAATTGGGGAAAGCATATCTGAATTCAGGAAGCAGGCGAATTATAGAATAAAGTTTTAACATATACAGATATTAGCTATATCTATCTGAAGCCAAGTAAATAATGTGGCCTGATGAAAGACCTCAGGGGCCAGACAGGACCAAAATTAGCTAGGTGCCACTAGGTTTGCAAGGCTGATTTAGAACCCAGCATTCAGAGGACACTCATAATCAGTTTCAATAAGAACAAACAACATTCATTGAGCACTAATAACCGGCAGATCCCAAAGGTTCCTGTCTCCTGGAATTAAAAGCCAAATAACTCAAGTTATCTTGGGTCAGACGCAGGTGAACTAAGGGCTAAGGAGAAGGGACTGTGAGACTAAATCAGAAGCCACATGCCTTCACATGGTTTTGTTCTACCAAATTTAAAATACCTATTTAGAACCTTTGGTTTTTAAATGTGTACTTACCTAAAGTGAGACTGGATCTATATGTGGCATCCCCTGGGCACTTCGTTAGAAATGCAGAGTCGCAGGCCCCTCCCCAGACCTACTGAACAAGAACCTGCATTTTAACAAGAGCCCCAGGTGGTTCACAGGTGCATTCGAATTTGAGAATCACTGCTCTACCTTAGAGTTGACAAAAACGTTGCTTTGTTACTGTCTGATGCTATCAACGGCCAGATACCGCAATCCAAATACAGGACATGTATGAGTATATTTATGGAGACAGTCTTTGCCATTAAGACTGTCCCCTCTGCAAAATAGGTTCCTGTGGTTACAGAAAGACCAACAATTGCTACCCAAGTGATCCTATGCTGAATCAGGAAGCTGGGTTTAACCTGAAGTACAGAGAACTTGCACCTCAAGACCAGATGGTGTCTGCAAGGACAGGGAAGTGAGTTTGAGCCTTGGGATCAAACATCACAGAAGTAAACCAATGCTCTGGAACTTACCAATCCAATGTTAAGAGGAGGGAGCAATTAGGGTGGTTAAGATGAGTACATGGCCATTCCTAACCTTTAGGTGTCCCCCTCATTACTATTTTAAATATATGACCTTGTGCTCGACCCTGGTGCCGTTTAGTGCTATTTCAGAAGGGGTGACATAAGAAGCTTGTTCTAGGTGTGTTGTAAAGGGTACCTGGCATGTGGCCTGGACTGGAGCTAGGATGAACAAAGGGAAATTTAAGTTTTTATAATGAAATGCCTTGAAACTTTTTTGCACTGCCCAAGTATTACATTGTCCTTTTTAGAGTGAGAAACAACCCAAGAAACAAAGATAAAGGCAAAAATATCAAGGCTTAAAAGGAAGGATAGTGTGTCCTTGAATGAATCAGAAAATCCATGATTTTAATTCACATCTAACCGCAAAAAGCAACGAAATGGCCTTTTGATTTGTTCCAGTTTTAAGACCAAATCCAAACATCTTACCTAATAAGGATGCTCAAGATCATTACTCATCTAGTAACATTCCTCCTCTGAAAATTCCAAGAAGGGCTTTCTTTAGACCAACATTTAAACAGAGTTCAGCCTCCCAACTCTCCATGGTTTGGCCCTATAATGAGGTGCAACAGACTCAGCAGGCGAAGCCCAAGTTCATGAAGCACAAATCTTGAACTCTCTCCAACAGAGAGCCCAAGAAGGATAGTAGCTCCCTCTGTAGTTCTTCCTTACACCATCATTTTTTTCCTGCTCCATAAATCAGATGGAAAAAAGAAAGTCTTGTTTCACCTTTGCAACAGGACAAATTACTTGCAAGCAAAAGGAATGCTGGGTGACCATGCCCTCTGCTTAGTGGGGCCAGCTTGTGTGCCTGGCAGGCTTTGCCCACAGGAATGAATAAATCTGGAAACAAGGGCAGGATGGCGGAGGAGGCGGTGGCTGGGGGGTTGCAGGGGACATGGGAGCCACGGAGGGTACAGGTTTCCACACCACATCCTTCCTCTCCAAATGCGCTCCTGTGGCAGTATGTTCCGGACCATCAGGTAAGCTGTTAATCACCATCCACACACTTTTCAATAAGGAAGTCATGTTTATTGACAACTTTACCCCTGGCTCCACCCAGAGAGGGAGTCTGCTCTCAAAGGCCTGGTTTTCCATGGGTCAGAAAAGAACCAGCCCGCCCCAAGGCAGAGCACACCCATGCTTGCTTTATCCATCAGTTTAGCCAAATAAATCAGCAGTATTTATTTAGCAGCAACTATGGAGCTGCTGCTGGGGAATACTGAAACCAAACGTGCAAGATTCCATACCTGGCGTCAAGAAGGTCCCTGTTTTGTTGAGAGGGAAGCGATAAGATGTACCAACACGAAAGACTAGCAGAAACAAAGCAGTAGTTAATAAATGCCAAGAGAGTGCTAAAGACAAAGTTATTGTCGTTGCATTGAATTGAAGCAAAGTGTATTATAACAGGAATGGGGTTGGAGGGTGGAGGGCAGTCAAGAGATCTGTAAGTCTGAGGTCCTGGGGGAGGTGGGATGGGAACTATGCATGGACAGCTTCACGCATTCAGGGCTGCACAGAGAAGATGGGGTGGTTCAAGTGGGCTATAAAACTGGGAGGAAGAGGTACGACTGAGTCATCATGGGGGCCAGTGGCTGCAAAAGAGGCCTCTACTCTGTGCAAGACTCCTGTCCTGGCTTGCGCCATGGTCCAGAATAAGCCCTTGTCAAGGAAGGGCAGAGCCATTCTGAAGAAGGGCACGACAGATCCGATGCCCACCCTTGACTGCAGGAAGTCAGGAGATTCCTGCAATTCCACCTTCTGCCCTACTGGCCAGCCTCTTGGTTATTCCAAGGTCTTCGGGGCGCTCTCCTTCCACACGGAGACCCGGGACCAATGACTGTAAAGTTAAATCTATCACCAAAAAGATGCAGAGATATTTGTCATAGGGAGACCTCGACAGAGAGGGAAACATGCCAAACAGTGCCACCTCCACACCAAGATGGCTAAGACCCCAGCCAACTAAGAAAGCTGAAGCCATTGAGGCGCCCCCCCACCTTTTCCCTCCTACTGATTTAACTCCATGGCACCTACTGCTCCTGATCTCCCCACTAGTCCAGAGGATGGGGGTCAGCCTTCCTGTTCGAGGCCAGCCTCTCCCTCCCAGCTTCAGCAGCCATCTTCCTTCTTTCTTCTGTTTGTCATTGCGCCCTTTTTTTTTTTTTTTTTTTGCGGTACGCGGGCCTCTCACTGTTGCGGCCTCTCCCGTTGCGGAGCACAGGCTCCGGACGCGCAGGCTCAGCGGCCATGGCTCACGGGCCCAGCCGCTCCGCGGCATGTGGGATCCTCCCGGACCGGGGCACGAACCCGTGTCCCCTGCATCGGCAGGCGGTCTCTCAACCACTGCGCCACCAGGGAAGCCCCATTGTGCCCTTTTTATTCACTCTCTTCTCAGCCTATAACACATGAGAAATATCCCTCCAATCCAAAAAACCCAAACTTGAAAGAAACACAACACACACACACACACACACACACACACACACACACACACACACACACACACTTCCCTTTTACCTTCTGCAACCACTGTCCATTGCCCTCCTTTCCTTTTCAGTCACAAGCCTATGCTGGTTGCATCCATTTCCTCAATTCCATTCAGCCCCCAACACTGGCTCCCCCCACCCACTCTGGCTCCCCTAAAACGTGCTATCCTTAAGATCACCAATGACCTCCTTGTTTCAAAATCCGATGAAAACTGTTTCATCGTCATCTGCTGTATTTGACACTGTTGCCTTTTCACTGCTTCATTCCCTGGTTTCTATGTCCCCTGGTTCTCTTCCTGCCTCACTGACTATCCCATAACGGACACCATTGGGGAACCAAGTGTCCTCTCCTTCCAGAAGCTTCCATAACACCCTATACTGAGTTATATGATGCTCCTTTAACACTCTGGCCCTTACTAAATTATACCAAAATGATCTGTCCATGTGTGTGTTTCCTCTATTAAGCAGAAAGACCCCAGAGGGAAGCGGCTATGTCCATTCATCTTCATGCCCCTAGTACCTATTACAGAGTATGGTGTCCACAGGTATGCAATAAATTTGTTCAGCTGGCTTGGATCAAATACCGAAGACAAATTAGACTGATATTCAGCTTCATTATTCAGGATTTTATTTCCAAGCACACGTGTTCTTTCACGTTTACTCATAGGCCCCTATTCTAGAGGAGCAGCCACATTTCAAAATGGTCTGTGGTAAGGAGAGCTGGGCTAGAGCTCCACATTCAGTGGGGCACCTCCAAACTCATTTCTCAAGGTCTTTCTTAGTCCACTTTTGTACCTTTGGGTTCAGCGTACTGCTGAGGTCTTCTACTAATCTGGCCTTGTGCTCGTTTGTGGGTGCTCGGTTCTTGCCAAACAGAATGTGACACTCAATCCTGCAACCATCTTGACCCCTGGGCAGTTCTGTAGGTACCCTGAAACTGTGTGACTGGGGACTCGGTGTTTTTAATTGGTTATCCTTCTACATATTTACAGCAATAGTGGTCACCATGTAGACCAAACTTACACATAGTTCTTCTAGACTTTTATAGAGTCACCTACAAAACAACATCGACATTCTGGAACCCTGTGAACCCACACTAATCATTATTATGGGAGAGTAGGTATGTTATCAGCTGACAGAATCTCTAATCCAACATGCCTCATATTGTTGCCATGACCTCAGCCTGTCTGCATGATCCCAGTGTTTAGAATGGAACCCCTTCCCTTCCCAGGGTTGTCCTTTTCCTTAGTGACTCTGACTTTGGATTCTGATTCTGATCTGACTGATTTCTTATCCAGCGGTGTAGATCCTGGCACTATTCTTGGGATGTCTTGGCTTTTTTCCCAGTGTCTTGGCAACTTGTCCTGACTCCTGCCCCTTTGGCTCTGACCCAGGTTTACTCATCCAGACCTTTATTTAAGAGCCATACAGCAACCATTTCTGATAGCTCCTTCCTTCCTCTCCCATATGTCCACAAAGGCTTACTTACAGCCCTTCCCATCCCTTTAACCTCTGTAAGAAACTCAGCTTCAGGGATAACCATGGGTTTGTGGCTTCGCTAAAACAACCATCTCTGCCTAGCAGGTCCAGATCATAAGGGATAGGCCATGCCGAACCTATAAACACTCCCGCAGCCCACTGGGTATCTGAGACATTGATGTGCTGTGGATTGATGTTAGGTCACAGTGAGTAGAAAGGTAAGGAACACCCTGAATGGGATTAGAACACTTCACCACTTAACTCATGGCGAGCCCCTGAGCAAGCCATTCCATTCTTTTGGTCTAGATGATCTCTGAGGGTCCCTCAAGGTCTACTAGTTTGGGTTCCTGGTTCAAGAGGTTCCTCCAGGGCTGTGAGAACCTGATTCACTGCTATCACTGCTTTCTCTAGTATCCCTTGAAGAATGCCTGTCAAGTCACTTAACTGTCTAAGAGAGGCCTCCAACGTCCCAGGCACATCATTCACAATAGCCTTCTAACAAGGGCTCACTCTGTTCCGGCTTAATTCAAACACCACAGAAGCTGGTAGGGAGGGCAGCCAAGAGAGTGGTCAGCCAGGTCTCTGAGGCTCTTCAGACCCCAACTGAAATTGATAAACTATAAACATGTGGTTTAGGGTTCCCTGATGTTTGACTCCATGGGACCACTGCCCCCTTTCAACTGGAGCCAGGCCCCTTGGAGTACCTCTCTGGGCATGGTTAGCCAGGGATTCCTATTGCCCTTCTCTTCCATCAGATGGAGACATGGCCAGCGCTTCTGGCTGCACTCACAAGTCTGAACTCACCTGCACATTCGTTGTCTGGACCAGAAATCAGCAAACTTTTTCTGTAAAGGGCTAGATAATCAATATTTTCGACTTTGTAGGCCACACAGTGTCCGTCAACCCATCAACCACTAAACTCGGCCATTACAGCACAGAGCCAACAACACTTAACAAATAAGTGTGGCTGTATTCTAATAAAACTTTATCTACAAAAACAGGTCGGGGGGGACTTCCCTGGTGGTCCAGAGGTTAAGACTCCACGCTCTCAATGCAGGGGGCCCAGATTCGATCCCTGGTCAGGGAACTAGATCCTGCTTGCCGCAACTAAGACCCAGCACAGCCAAATACATAAATAAATAAATATTAAACAAACAAACAAACAAAAACAGGTCAGGGGCCAGATTTGACCTGAGGGCTGTAGTCTGCCCATCCCTGGTCCAGCGCTACCCACCACCAGCTGAAACTGGTAATTTTGCTCCTCAGTAGGGGCACCTGATTTATGGAACTAAGTTGGATCCCTTTGCGGGTGTCCCTTTTGTTGGTATAATCTTGCATGGCTAGATCATTAACAGTGACATCTATGGTTAGATTAGGACACGAGCTGCTTGAAGACATTTAAGGTCAACTAAATTAGTACCAAGACCCCATACATTGGCTGACATTTTATTTTGTGTGTCAACAGATTACTGTTACTCTTAATCACCATTTGCCAAGGGCATTCTCCCCGTAAGCAAAATTTTAGAGGACTAGGGCATTATAATGCCATCTAACCTGAGTGCGTTGTGGGGCTGAATTTCAGCAATGATCTAAGTGATTCCAGATGGTCACCATATGTCGTAATACATGTGTGCTAATAGCCTGTGTTAGAAGTAGAAAAAGTTTCCATTGACCCTCCCTATTTCCATCTCAGGTCCCCAGAACAGCCCAGGCCCCAGCTTTCTGTGGATTCTGTGACATGTTGCTGAGATAGATTCAGAGCAAAGAGGAGAGCAGGCAGGGCAGTATTGTGGAAGGAGCACAAAGTTTTGAGCTGGGTCCAACTTTCAGCTTCACTCATAATTTCAGGTTCTACATCTGTAATGTGGGAACTATAATGCTAATACCCACTACACGGGACTGTTAGAGGATGATGTGACATAAAGGATGTGAAAGTACTTTGGGAAGGACAATTTAGTGATTATTGTTGTTACCTCATCAGGTGGTGACAAGCCTATAGCCCCTCCCTGCTCCCAACTGTCACACACAGTGTCTGTCAAATGGCCTCTCTGCACACATTCTGATTGGCCTTTAAATGATGGGAAAAACAGAAGCCCTCTCTACCTGTAGAACTTTGATAGATGTGCGTTTAAGTGTCTTCCCAAGCAGTAACTCATTTATTCTCACTGCAGACCTTTAAGGAAAGCAGAATAAGTACCACTATCGCATCCATTTTTCAGATAAGAAAACTGAGGGAAAGAGCCATTAAGAGTATACTGAGGGCTTCCCTGGTGGTGCAGTGGTTGAGAGTCTGCCTGCCGATGCAGGGGACACGGGTTCGTGCCCCGGTCCGGGAGGATCCCACATGCCGCGGAGTGGCTGGGCCCGTGAGCCATGGCCGCTGAGCCTGCGCGTCCGGAGCCTGTGCTCCACAACGGGAGAGGCCACAACAGTGAGAGGCCCGTGTACCGCAAAAAAAAAAAAAAAAAAAAAAAAAAAGAGTATACAGAAAGCATCCATCTGTTTGCTGAAGAGCCTGGACCTAGAATCCAGGTCTCTTGAACCTAAGCTAGGCATTCCACAAGGTTAGCCTTTCCTCTCACAAAAATAAAATCCCTTCTGGGATTTCTCCCAGTTCTCTTTTTTATTAAAAAGATGAGTTTGGAACACAATTTAAGATGCTATACATCTGGCCCTTCCTGTGGCATCGGTCACCCTGCTTTTTGTCAGTGTCTTACCTAGAAACTACATTCAACCCAAAAGAGGCTGATGAAGGTCTGTGAAAGTAGGGAGGAGGGGTAGAGAAGCAATTGCTCTCATCACTAAAATAAATGCCAAAAAGAAAAACCTATCTAATTTGGAGCTTATCTAGTCTTTCACAGAGAGAAAAAAATAAAAGCGAGATCCTGGTTTAGTTGTGTGTTGTCCCAAGCATTGATTTTTGCCTGATAGCTCTGAAAATGTCTACGAGGTCATAACAGAAGCCTTAAGAGCATGCCTCCATCTCTCATAATGCTTTATGACGAGCCAGTGTCTTCCTGGTTCCCTAACTAAAGGTGCATTAGTCGCATCTAGAAAACTAATAGTGTCCTGCCGACTGGCAAAACCAGGTGTGATGCTGCCTACTGGCAAAACCAGTTGCAATGCTGAGGGGCCAACAGCTTTCCAGGTGGACCCAGGTCGGCACAGCACACAGCTGCTGTCTTCTTAGCAATTAACATGTTCTGAGTGTGGGTCAGTTTGCATCCCATTTTAACATCTTAGAACTGGATTTCATACTCAGGCCATCACTATAGAAGGACGTAGACCCCAGGAACTAATCTACTGTTTATATGTAATATGTATATGTGTACGTGTATATACGTATATGTAAAATTTTTGTTAATATTATTTATTCAACTTTTGAGTAGGCCATAGATTCACATGCTCAAACAAAAACCATTTGAAAACATATAAATGAAAAGACTCCTCTTCATCCTTTTCCCCAGGCTCCCCTCCTCATAGGTAACTATTGTCATTACTGTATTCCACTCAATCTAAGACATCATCAATTTTAAGATGCATCATTATTTCGTGTACCATTAAGAAAGATAATACAGCTAATTATATTCTAAAATGCCATATAATGGAAGATACGTTCCTATTTCACAGATGTCAAGATGAGAAAAAAAGGGATATCTTAGAATCAATGAAATATGGTTGTCTCCTTGTGTATGTTTCCTAATGTTTCCTATGTTTGTATTTATGCAAATACAAACAAGTATGAGTACAGAGGTCAGTTCTACATCCTCAACATAGCAAAGAGTACATAACGGTCTCCTCATTGCTTTCATTCACGTCAAAGTGTATCTTGGTGATTCTACTGGGTAGATGTGATATAATTTCTTTAACCAGTTCTCAATTGTTGGACATTTTGGGTTGTGTCTAATCTTGTGATATTTCAAATAATGCTGCAATGAATAGCCTTGCATATACATCACTTCGTAAGAGCAAGTATTTCTATAGGATAGAGTACTAAAGTTGAACAGGCGGGCAAAATAGAATAGGCATTTGTAGTTTTGACAGATACTGCCAAATCGTCTGGCACAGGGGATCATACCAAACTTACCCTCCCACAGGTAAGGTTTGAGCATGCCTGTTTCCCACAGCTTGGCCAATAGACACTTGGTAGGCTGTTGTTATTTTTCATAAATCTGACAGGTAAAAAGAGATGGTACTTTTGTATAGTTCTACTTTATATTTCTCATATGATGAGCACGGTGGAGCATCTTTTCATACCTTTTAGAGACATTTATATTTCCCTTTCTGTGAACTGTCTGTATCCTTTGTCCATTTTCCTGTTAGGTTGTTGTTTGTATCAACTTTTTTTTCAGGGAGATTTGTATTTTGTGATTTGGCTGGCGACTTTTCTTCTAGTTATTTATTTATTTAACTTTATTTATTGTTCTTTTTGCCATGCAGAGAGTTTACTCTCATTTTCATGTAACTAAATTTATCACCCTTTTCTTTTATGGATTCCAGTTTCCAAGTCATACTTAGAAAGGCCTTGTTTACTCCAAGATTATACAAGAGTTTCACTATGTTTTCCGCTAGTAATCTTTAAGATTTTATCTTTTTGCATTCAAATCTTGGATCAAATTTGGGATTTGCCCTGTTATATGATATGAGGACTGGATTCCTTTTAATTTTATCTAGATGGTTAACTAGTTGTCCCAATACCATTTATTAATCAGTCCCTCTTTTCCCACACTATTTGGAAATGTATAACTACATTCCTATATGTATTTGGTTCCATCTCTAATCTGTTCCATTGGCCTTGGGTCTGCCTATTTATAAACTACCTATATTTTAAATTAAATTCAGTAATAATTTCAGATGTGCAGTCTGAAGTCACTCTCGAGGACTGTTCACTCTTAAAGGCCCCACCTGAAAACCCATTTTTGACACCGCCTGTCCTGTTTTACAAACTATACAATAAAAAACCGCCAGAAGAACTGCTCTATTCAATGAAGGCCTCCAGGGAGCACTTGGTGACATGACATGGCTGCTGTTTGATAGAATAGCAACACTGATCATTACAGATGTATTGCCTACAGCTCCAAAGGTACTTATACACCAGAACCCTACATAGGAATGGCCAATGCCACTTAGCAACGAAGTTCATTGCTCAAACACTCCAGGCACTACACAGCCCTCCTCCTGCAGACTAAGTCGCACTACACAGCCCTCCTTCTGCAGACTAAGTCCTACCTTGCTCTACCCAACCTGTCTTTCACACACCACATTCTTCCTCTTACTTCTTAGAGCCTCCATTCTGAATTCTCATTCTCCCCTAATATTCTCACCTGACCCTTGACCTCCATTACCAACCTCCTGGTACAAATCGCCAACATCTCTCTTCTGGACATAGCCTCCCTCCTAACTGCTTTTCCTACCTCCAGTCTTAGCCTCTCTAATTCAGGCTCCATATGGCGGACAGTGATATTTCCAAAGCACAAATCTGATCATGTCACTGTATTGCTTTAAAACCTTTCAATGGCTACCCATTGTTTAGGATTACAACAAACATCCTTAACGTGTCTATATAAGATCCCACGCGATCTGGTCCCTGATGGCCTCTCCACCCTCATCTTACATCATACCCCCCTTCACTCTCTCTGTTTCAGCCACACTAGGGCCCTTTCAGTTCCACAAACACATTTTGCACGTGCTGTTCCCGCTGCTTGCAATGTTCTTCCTCCCATTTTTTAACCTATTTACCTTTCAGATCTCAGCTCAAGCACCACTTCCTTAGTGTTTTCAATTTTTAATCTCCTGATGTCATGTCCTTTCCTTTAGAGTGTTCACCTCGGTTCATAATGAGACATTTACCTGTATTGTTATTTGGTTAATACATGTTGTTCACAAGCACCATAAGGGCAGTACCACCTTCCTTCCCTTATCCTGATATCTAGCAGGCTATCTAGCCCAGCACACAGTAGGATGCCACAAAAAGTACTGAGTCTATTAAATCCCTGTTTGTTTCCAATATAGCATTTTAACTTACCATTGAATAGCCACTTATTCATCAATGGCTTTGATACTTCCAGATATACATAATCCAGAGTAGAAGAAAGAAAGTAGGATCCAAGTCCTCCCACAGAAAACATTGCTTGTGACTTCCTTCTGCATGTAGTCAAAAAGCAAATATCCAATCTGGAAGCAAAAGAATCTGGCTAAATAGATCCTGTCCCCATAGGATTTATGGACCAGAACATGGGCCTGGCCAGTGGTCTAAATGATAGTAGATCTCCAGGGGGCTTGGTACTTTGGCTTAGTTACCTAAAGACCTACAGGTGTCTCCGGTTCCAGCCCCTCTTCCCAGCTTCCCTATCAACCTTGTATTCCCTTCTTTCCTCCTCATCGAAGTCACTATTTTGTCCAGGACAATAGGGCTTCTAAGATATCAAACATACCGTCTCGTCATAAATACTTAGCCCCTCGATCCTAAGACTATAGCTTGGAATGGCAAACCTAAGGCAAGTAGGGGATGGAAGGACTGTATAGATTTTTGCATTCAGTACACGAGAACTTTAAACTCTGGTTGGTGGACTACAAAATAGTTCCCAGTGGTCTTGGCCTTTTGATATTTGTGTCCTTCTGTTCCCTCCTATGTTGAATCAGAGCTGGTGTACATAGACAATAGAATACAGCAGATATGACACTGTGTGCCTTACATATAAGTCATAAAGGCATTACAGCTTCTACCTTGGTCTGTTGGATCCCTTGCTCTGGGAAAGGCAGCCACCATGTCATGAGGACACTCAAGCAGCCCTGTGGAGCGACCCATATTGAGAAGAACGTTGGTTACAGAACCAACTTACCAGCCATGTGAGTGAGCTATATTGGATGGCTGCAGCCCCAGCTGACATATAAGTGCAATCTCATGAGAGATCTTGAGTCAGAAACCATGCAAATGAGCCACTCTTGAATCGCTGACCCACAGAAACCATGAGCAATGATAAACAATTATTGTTATTTTAAGCCACTAAGCTCTGAAATGATTTGTTATGCAACCTCAGATACAGGCCATAAGGTCAAAAACAGAAGCCCAATGTCTGGTCTGTGTCTTCAGGGTTCTGGACACATGGCCTTTCCCCCTCCTATTTATACCTTTTCTCTTTCTCTTCCAGTGAACCACTATACTTAGGAAGGAATTTCTGTCCTTCATCTGGGCTTCCTTTATAATACACACGTGCTTCTGCACTGGTCTATATATGTGCAATAGAGCATCGTGGTTAATGGGATCAGCTTTGGAGACAGAGTGCCTTAGTTTAAATTCCTGCTCTGCCTTAATTTTCTAACCTTTAGAGTGGAAATAATAATAGTACCCACATCATAGGCTTGTTTCCAGTGCTCAGCACAAGGCCTGCCACATAGGAAGCACTCCAAAAACAGCTGTTTGCTTATAAATGTTATTCTTCCATTATTGGTAGTAGTAGTATTCTGATCATGCTGTGTTGATTGTGTAATTTCACATCTCATTCCATCTCTAGAGAGACAGCTTCCTCAAGGCAATGCCTTGATGCCATTTATCTTTGCCTCTTCAGCTTCCCAGCAGCACCCAGCCCACGGTAGAGACCAGCCAACATATGTATAACTTAGGAGGGCTGCCTGTGATGGCCTGTAGTCAAATTTAAGGCCAGATACTCGAGCCACAAGGGAATAGTACAGAGCTATTGTGTGCAGTCCAAGAATGGGGCCAAAGAAAACACAGGGCAGAGCCAGGAATTGGGGCAGAAGTTAAGGCAGGAGGCCGCCCGGGGGAGTGGAGAGCGGGACAGCCCTGGCCAAGCTGTCCAGGTCCTTGCACAGGAGCATCTACTCTCCTCTTAACGAAGGAATCTCAGGTTCCCGTGCTCAGCCTTCAGCCTTAGGTGGGATCTTCTGAACGTCAAAGGCCCTCACATTTGCTGGCGTGGGTGGGGCCTTGGACAAGTCTCCTAAACTCACTAAGCCTTGGTTTCTCCATCTGTAGACTGAAGATAATAATAATCACTCTTAAGACTCAAGAATGCTGAGGGTTAAATGTGATCAAGCTGGTAAAGCGCTTAGTGCCCTCACAGGCACAGAGAGAGAGCCCAGTAGATGCTGACCGCTCTTTGCTTGGTAAAAAAGTCTTAGTGAATACAGTCTTTCATTTGCTGGTGTCTTGATGCCAAAGAATTTCAATGATTCTCAAGCTTTTCTGCCTCATTTGCAGAAAGAACCAAGGCATGCACGCACGCACACAGACACCCCCCCCCCCACACACACACCCTTCCTTCTGGAAGAGGTTAACTATTGTGACCGGTACAATTAGCCCCTTTCCATCTGATAACAACCTCATCTAAGGAATTCACAACCGTTAATTAGAGGCACCAGGCAATCTTAGGAGGGAGGAAAATGATCGCTCAGGCGCTACCCGCGTCTGAACCGAGTTGCTCTGGGGTAACCTCAGTCACAGAGCCAGGGCCCGAGCAGGGACAGAACAGGATGGAGCCTGCCAGCCACTAGCCCCTCCGCACTGCCTCTTCCCTCTTCAAGACTCCAGGGGGCTGACTGGAGGCACTGCAGTTGTAAGTTCATTATTAAATCATTTCTCACGGAAAGAAGAAAAGGACTCGAAGCTCCACACACCGTGGTTTTTAAAATGCTAGTCTCTCTCCAATAGAAATTGAATTCACTGATGTAGTCCAGGGAAAATCCAGCTCCTTCCTCCCCTCCAAATGACTCTTTCAGGGTAATATAGCAGTTAAACCTTCAGGTACATAATAGCACGCCGGTCTATTAGCTGAGGCGATTTTCTTCTTCAGCTTGCAGCTTCTTGCCTGACAGTTGTCACCTAGACAACCATGTCTCCATGAACTCCAGAGGAGACTGGGGGGGTGTCCTCTGAGAAGACAGCCAGCCCGATACATCAAATCTTCTGGTGCAAAGGAACCATTCTTGGCTTTGCGATGTGGAACACACTAAATAATGCATTCAACTGTTGTCTATTCATCTTTTCCATCACCACCACCGCAGGCCCCTCCTTGCCTGTGACCTTGAAATGCTCCCTCAGCTTCAGGCCTTCCCATTCTCCTGTTATCAGCAAATCTCGTTTGGTGTGAGAGTGTGTGTGTGTGTGTGTGTGTGTGTGTAGTTAACAACTTTCTAACCTTGCAGCTTCCTAGCTATGCTTTTTAGTTTCAAACAAAAGAACTGCAAAGGCAGAAAGTTCTCTGTACCAACGTGTTAGGAAACTCTAATCAGACAAGCCCCAGCCACTCCTGTGACTTAATGAGGAGGAGCCATCATGGTCACGATCGGCCCCTGCCTGGGAAGGGCTGAGCCCCAAGGCAGGAAGGGAGAGCCACCCCTCCGGGTGTAAAACAACAAAGAGCACCACGCTGGCAAAATCAAGGAGCAAGGAGAACAAAATGGCAATTACAGGCCAAAGGGCCAAAGTCACAATTTCCTCACACCAGGAAGCAGTGTGGCATGTGGATTGTGGGCATCAGTCACCAGCTGTGGGCCCTTCCGGGATTAGGGAGACAAAGTCTGGGAGGCCTGTGGAGGCGGCCTTGAGATTCACAGTGAGGTCTGCACGCCGTGAACATCACAAGCAAGGGGCTGGTGACTCACTAGGTGTGTACATGTGTGCTGTTGGGGAATCCATCCTAACTGACAAATCCTGAGTACCTATGTGTTTCCCTGAGCTCTCTTCTAAACCTCGGGGATAGAGCACTAAACTAACCAGCCAAAGATCCCTGCCTTCTGGAGCGTACACCATAGCAGAGTACATGTTGCTAAACATTAATTTGAGATCATCAGATTGTCAGTTAAGTGTTTCCTGGAAGTGCTTGCAAGGCGAAGACTGCAGGGGAAGACTGTGGATTTTAGTATATTAGTCCATCCCAAGCATCACACATGCCGAACAAAGCAAGCTGTCTTGTGAGTTCTTAACCTGGGTCTTCATGGCTACCAAGGCTCCACAAGCTAGACCTTGGCCTTGTCTTTTATAGCCGTAGTGGCCACGCTGTCTGCCCAGGGTCCCTGTGTGTGGGAATCACTCAGTGGTGTGCCGGAGCCAGCTCATACTGTCTCATGAGGACTGACTGTACACATCTCTTCCCAATCCCATGTTTAGTGACATCATGTTGCTAGCTTGAAGTTAGTAATGGTGGCAATATCCACACCATAGAAATGGGCTTTACATCGGGGCCTTTGGTTTTTGTTTGTTTGTTTGTTTAAATGGTGGTTTATCAGCATACTTCTAGAACCACCCCTCCCTCAGGTCCCCCATGTTCTGCTTGGTCCGTGATATTTGGGTAGCATGACACCATCCTCCCCAACACAACTCATGGCCTGAGTCTGCTCGGTCAGAGTACTCCACCCTCCTGGTCACATCATCTTGTACAGGGATGAGCACGTGACCCACAGCAGCTCAATCAAAGCCTTCTTCAAGATTTTCACCAGAGCTGTTAGAAAAAAATGCTCTTCTCCTCTGAGATCACGAGGAATAAGGATCATGTAAGCCTAGAGTTGCCATCTTCTTTCCAATCTCTTCTCAGCCAGCCAGACCATAAGGCCAACAAAGAAGAGAGCAGAAGCAAGAGATGGACAGAAGGCAGAGCCCTGACAGCATTTCTCGTGCACCTGGAGCTAATATTACTTTTTGCTGTTGTTCTTAAGCTAGGTTGAGCTGGCATTTTGTCACTTGCAACCAAAAGAATCCTAATTCCAATATATTGTGTGCCTTCAGACGTTTCTCCTTCATAAACTGGCTCAGCGCCTAAGCAGAGAGCAGCAGATGATGTCAGTGTCCTGCTCTTGTCTCCTTGGCACTCGTTGTCCCCATGTAGCCTGATGCCTTCTTACTGTAAGCAAATGAGGTGCTCTCAGCCCATAGGTGGGAGAGGCCAGAATGCTGGGGAGGTAGCTCACATAGGGGCAGCCCTAAGCCAGTAAGCAACGGGAGATGGTGGAGAAAGATCTCAGCTTCCCCACCCGTCGGGTGGGACTTGGAGGCATGTCCCAGACCATCTCCCTGGGATCCCCAGCAGGACTGTCGCCTACAGTGGTAACCAGTTTTGACACTATGAGTTGGTTTCCTTCTCTTCTCTGTCTCACTTCTCCACCCCTTAGTGATACTTCCTGGAATCACCTCCCAAAGAAACTACATGCACCCAAATCCTTGTCACAAAGTCGGCTTCTGAGGGAATCCAGCCTAGAGGAATAGACCATTGCCCCCAAATTAAATAAATATGACTAACGATGACTACGACCCAAACCATTTTGCTCTTCTCTTTCTAATAGTCAATGTTTGTGGTTTCTCAGCCAAAGTCGTGTTGTGTTGTTTCATGTTACCCAATACGTGGCTACAGAGTTATTTTGCAAATGAGGAAAGAAAATTGCTATTCAGAACTGAAAGTGGGAGTCATAAAATCTAATTTGGGTTTGGTCTACATTTGGTTTTGGCTATGAAATAATAAAATCTGGACACACCCAGAGGTTTTCTTTGGGGCAGCAGTGAATGCGGAGCAAAGCTTTTACTGGTTTTCTCTTGCGAGAACGTTGGGCAGCTGAAGATACTATCGCATGAAAACAGCTCCCTCCATTCTGCCTGGTTGTTTCACACTTACCACAGGCTGGTGGAGACACCTTAGTTAAGAAACCCATACTTGCCAGGGAAGTCAGGCCTGGAGTGACCTTTTCCCAAAGGCAGAGGCCGACTCTCTGGGTGTGTGAAAGTTGGGAGCGCGTTTGCTCACAAAATCAGCCAGTCCTGTGAGAGCCACACCCAGTCTTCCCAGGGAAGGAGGCGAGAGAAAATACCTGTTCCAGGCATTAGGCTGCCAAGCTTTACAACTTCCAACACCTAGATACCTGTATTTTTCCAAAGTCTTGGTTTGGGAGTAATTTCCTAACGCATTACAGCTCCTTTGGACTGGGTATGCCTCTGACTTCATGGTAAGTAGGTAGGGTGGGATTAATCAAATAAATTTAAGTGAAAGACTTTGCAATACCAGATGAAAAGAGTCAAAACCTAGATGGCTGCACCTAATGCTTTCAGGAATTAAGGATCTTTAAGGAGCAAATTTCAGAGGAGGGGTGTGGCACAGGGGAAAACCTGAACTTGGAATGTGAGTACCTGCATGTGAATTCCAGCTGTCACTGCCAAGCTGGCTGGCAGCATGTATAATGGTTATAAATATAGATTCTGGAGCCACACTACCTGGGTTTAAATTCCAGCTCCACTACTTATTAGCTGTGTGACCATGGGAAAGTTAAGTAACGTCTCTGGACCCAGTTCCCTCTTCAATGAAGCAGGGATAATAATGGTACCTGCCTTGTGGGACTGATACAAGCATGAAATGGATTAATATCTCTGAACGGTCTAGAAACCTGCCTGACACCTAGTAAGTGCCAACCTGTTTGCTTTTATTATTGGTCACAGGCTCTCTGGGCCTCGGTGTTCTCATCTGTAAATGGAGGATTCCTACCTGGCTTATACTGTGGGGTTTTATTAGGACAAAATGACACAACGTTATTGGAAGGGAAAATGTGGTAAAGCATAATATAAATTTAGGTTGTGATTAAATCAGCTCAAGCTTTGTGGCTGACCATCCTCCCCTAAAGACTGGGGCTAGGCATTTAGAGGCTTGGTTAGTCTTGATTTCCAGGGAAGGAAACAAGAGCTCAGGGAAATACACCCTCCCCTCTACACGGGTTGGACATATGGCTAGCAGCTGGGATTTATGTAAAGCATTCTTCAAATTAGTCCAAAAGCCCCACTGTTTGGTTATTGCCCCCAGTGCAACCGTAAAACCACAGCTCACAACTGCCAGCAGGTTGTTACATCCCCAGACTGTGCTCACCCTGGCCCCCTCTCAGCTGCCTCGCCATGGCCACTCCAAGATCCCTGGCCCCAGAGCCACCTGCGTGTCCTCTGGTTAACTCAATCTGCTGTCAAAAAGGAGCAAGTAATTAAATGGGGGACATGTCAGTCCCACCACAGGCCCTGGAAAAGTCAATAAAATTTAGTCACCAGAATGGGAGCTGATTTTTAACCACTCTACTATAAACCATGACATGCACAAAAGATGTCAGCTTCAGGCCACATAGCAGCCAAGCCCGGGAACTCAGGTGCTCAACATAGCTTTCCTTCTGTGGGGCAGAAGGAAGGAGAATGAAGTACTATTTACTCCAGTGAAATGCGAAGGGAAAACATCTTGTTTCCCCCATAATTCTATACCCTGAAGAGATTAGGGGGAGGGTCATTACAGTGGTGAAGGGGAGACAAATGGAAAAGAGGACAGGATAAAATATTGTTACCAGACAGACCCACTGGGCTCTCGGAGACTGTGTACGAGAGAGCCAGCTATTATAACAGCACTTGAATTCACAAGTTAGTTGCTTGCTTTCTATTTCAAAACCCTCTGCCCTACTGTTTCTCTGCTCCAGTATCTGACAGATATCCTCTGAAGTTACAGGGCTCTATCTCAGAGGGGCTGTGGAGGACGGTGTGGAAGGGAGAACGAGAGCACCTAAGAACCAAGATTCCTCCTGACCTACCCTGCCTGCCTGGCTGGCCTTCTTCCCTTTGGTTCTTTTTTGCTTTGTAAAATAATGAAATTTCCATGAAATCAATCTCACTGACCAACTTAGTGAGAAAATTTAGCTACAACCTAATAGGACCAGCATCCAGATTTGGCCAAGAGTGTTTGGAGGTGGGGTGGGGTGGGGTGGGGAAGAGGAGGAGAAGGTCTACCGGAAGGAGGTTTCCTTTTCACACAGCAGAGACATCACAACAGACCCTGAGTCACAGAAATATGCTGATTCACTCTTTTCCCACAGTCTTGACTCTCTTTGCAAAAAGGCCTAGGAACCTTGTTACATTTCATTTTCTGGTTTTTGTTTCCCCAAAAGTCAAAGGTGACTTATTTAACAATTTCAATGAAATACTGCCTGTAAAATGCAGAGTATCATACAAGGCACAATTGCCTTAAAGTTAGTAGTTAACACTTATTGAACACTTACTACTATTTTTAATCCTCACAAATTTCCTGGGCAGTAGATTCTAATATCATCAGACCTATTTTACAGATGAGAAGACTGAGCCCCAGATAAATTAAGAAACATGCCCAAGGCCATGTAGCTGGGCAGCGGTAGAGATAAGATTGGAACACTCACTCAGTATTTCCTATCAGCTCTCCATGCTGACAATTGCTGACATTTATCTAATGCTGAGCAGATTCCCAAACCCTTTCACGTACACTATCTCATTGGATACTCAAACACATCTCTTGAGGCAGGAGTTCTTGTCTCTAATTTAGAGATGAAGAAACAGAAATTTAGAAGGATTAAGTGATTCTAACAGTATTATAGAGGCAGAAAGTGAAGAGTGGAACTCAAACACACTTTCTGGTCTTCTTACCATACCCCTGCTACCTCAGAATAATAAGTCTTTACATACGGCAAGCTCTCATCAGCCCTGGTAAAATCTTCAGGCTTGCTCCACAGGAAGGGCCCCCCTCCTCTGCTTCCAGAGGCAGGTGTGATGGCTTCTTCATTGGCCACCTCTACCCTACTGGTAATGCATGCATATGTTTCCTGCAAGGTGGCCGCATGTGGCTGTGCAGGTTGTTTGGTGAATGACCTCACTGCATCTACGGGGGCACCATTCAAAATAGGTGTGGTAGATTTGCCATTTTATGAAGATAATTTTCCAGTAGATGGCAGTAATGTGTCTTGAGGAAGGGGTGGGTGCCTTTTCCTAATTCATGCAAAGGCAATGTAAAGGCTAGTGGGACCCCTGATGGTGTCCACTTTAAATTCTTCTTACCCATAGTGGTAAGATGGCATTGATCCATCTATCCTCTTCTGGTCCCTCTTAAGACTTAGAGTGGGAGATGCTCTCTGCTAGAATTCATTTATTAACATTTAACAAAATGCTTATCAGGTACCTACAATGGGACAGATATTATACAAGGTGGACCTACTGCAATGGCGAACAGAAGAAACACGGTCCCTCCTCTCTTACTGAAGTTCAACAAGGGAGTAGGGAAGGCACTACAGGTTGGTCCACTTTAATTGGCTTACCCTTTCTCTCTGACTTGGCTCTATTCTATAGGTTGTAAACACTAACCCGCAACAACAACAACTTAACTTTTTTTTTTTTTTTTAACAACTTAACTTTTTAAGACTCCTTTGCAACCAGAAGTTGCCATGTGACCCAGTTCTGGCCATGAGACATAAACGGTAGTCAACTGATGCTCACTTTTCCTCTTCTCCTCTCTCTCTGGTTGGAATACAGATGCTATGCCTGAGAAGCAGCAGTCATCTTGTAAACATGAGGATTGGAATATACTTGCTATAGACAGCAGAGAAAGAAGAGAAAAGAAGTCTGAGTCCTGTGTGGCATGATTGAGCCATTCGACCATTGCTGGATGTCCTGTCTTGTTGTGGGAGATAAATAAACCCTCATGTATTTAAACTACAATCAGTCAAGTTTTCTATCACTTGCAGCTGAACACTACCCAAACTAACACAAGGAGACAAACATTAAGCAATATGAAAAAAACAAATGTAGAACTATAAATACCAATAAATGCCACACTAGAGAAGTACAGGGCACCATGAGAATGTAAACTCAGGCACCTGACCATGTCTGGGGGGCAAGTAAGGCTTTGCTGCGGAAATGACATTAGATCTCAATAACTAGGGGCTAGAGGGGGCGGAGTCAAGATGGTGGTGTGAGAAGACGCCAAGTTAGCATCTCCCCAAAACTAGGGTGACTGCCGGCCACTGGTGGGGGACCCTGATGCCCAAGGAGATGGGAGGAACCCCCAAGTGAACTGCCAGGGGTCGGGCGAAGCTCCTGAGGTGGGAGCTCCGAGTCCGAACCACTGGACTAACAGAGAACCTCAGACCCCAGGGAATATTCACTGGAGTGATGTCTCATTGAGGTCCTCACCTCAGCATCAAGACTCAGCTCTACCCAACAGCCTACAAACTCCAGTGTTGGAAGCCTCAGGCCAAACAACCAGTAAGACAGGAACACAATCATACTCAGAAAAACTAGAAAATGAGAGGGCAAAAAAAAACTGTCACAGATGAAGGAGCAAGGCAAAAACCTACAAGACCAAATAAATTAAGAGGAAACAGGCAATCTACCTGAAAAAGAATTCAGAGTAATGATAGTAAAGATGATCCCAAATCTCGGAAATAGAATGGAGGCATGCCTTGAGAAAATATAAGAAATTTGTTTAACAAAGATCTAGAAGAAATAAAGAACAAAGAAACAGAGATGAACAACACAATAACTGAAATGAAAAATACACTAGAAGGAATCAATAACAGAATAATTGAGGCAGAAGAACGAATAAGTGAGCTGGAAGACAAAATGGTGGAAATAACTGCCAAGGAGCAGAATAAAGAAAAAAGAATGAAAAGAATTTGAAGACAATCTCAGAGACCTCTGTAACAACACTAAATGCACCAACATTCGAATTATAGGGGTCCCAGAAGGAGAAGAGAAAAAGAAAGGGTCTGAGAAAATATTTGAAGAGATTATAGTTTAAAACTTCCCTAACATGGGAAAAGAAATAGCCACCCAAGTCCAGGAAGCACAGAGAGTCCCATACAGGATAAACCCTAGGAATAATGCACCAAGACACATATTAATCAAACTATCAAAAATTAAATTCAAAGAAAAAATATTAAAAGCAGCAAGGGAAAAACCAAAAAATAACATACAAAGGAATCCCCATAAGGTTATCAACAGATTTTTCAGCAGAAACTCTGCAGGCCAGAAGAGAGTGGCAGGATGTACTTAAAGTGATGAAAGAGAAAAACCTACAACCAAGATTATTCTACCCAGCAAGGATCTCATTCAGATTCAATGGAGAAATTAAAAGCTTTTCAGACAAGCAAAAGTTAAGAGAATTCAGCACCACCAAACCAGCTCTACAACAAATGCTAAAGAAACTTCTCTAGGTGGGAAACACAACAGAAGGAAAAGACCCACAAAAACAAACGCAAAACAATTAAGAAAATGGTAATGGGAACATACATATCAATAATAACCTTGAATGTAAATGGATTAAATGCCCCAAGCCAAAGAAACAGTCTGGCTGAATGGATACAAAAACAAGACCCATATATATGCCATCTACAAGAGACCCACTTCAGACCTAGGGACACGTACAGACTGAAAGTGAAGGGATGGAAAAAGATATTCCATGCAAATGGAAATCAAAAAAAGCTGGAATAGCAATACTCATATCAGATAAAATAGACTTTAAAATAAAGACTCTCACGAGAGATAAGGAGGGACACTACATAATGATCAAAGGATCAATCCAAGAAGGAGATATAACAATTATAAATGTTTATGCACCCAAGATAGGAGCACCTCAATACATAAGGCAAATGCTAACAACCGTGAAAGGAGAAATCAACAGTAACACAATAATAGTAGGGGACTTTAACACCTCACTTACACCAATGGACAGATCATCCAAACAGAAAATAAATAAGGAAACACAAGCTTTAAATGACACAACAGACCAGACAGATTTAACTGATATTTATAGAACATTCCACCCAAAAGTGGCAGAATACACTTTCTTCTCAAGTGCACATGGAACATTCTCCAGGATAGATCACATCTTGGGTCATAAATCAAGCCTCGGAAAATTTAAGAAAATTAAAATCATATCAAGCATCTTTTCTGACCACCACACTATGAGAGTGCAAGTCAATTACAGGAAAAAAAACTTTAAAAATACAAATACATGGAGGCTAAACAGTGCGCTACTAAATAACCAAAAGATCACTGAAGAAATCAAAGAAGAAATCAAAAATTACATAGACACAAATGACAATGAAAACACGACAACTGAAAACTTATGGGACGCAGCAGAAGCAGTTCTAAGGGGGAAGTTTATAGCAATTCAATCTCACCTCAAGAAACAAGAAAAATCTCAAATAAACAATCTAACCCTACACTTAAAACAACTAGAGAAAGAAGAACAAAGAAAACCCGAAGTCAGTAGAAGGAATGAAATCATAAAGGTCAGAGCAGAAATAAATGAAATAGAAATGAAGAAAACAATAGCAAAGATCAATAAAACTAAAAGCTGGTTCTTTGAAAAAATAAAATTGATAAACACTTAGCCAGACTCATCAAGAAAAAAAGGGAGAGGACACAAATCAATAAAATTAGAAATGAAAAAGGAGAAATCACAACTGACATTGCAGAAATACAAAGGATTATAAGAGACTACTACAAACAACAATATGCCAATAAAATGGACAACCACAAAGAAATACTTGAAAAGGTACAATTTTCCAAGACTGAACCAGGAAGATTTAGAAAATATAAACAGACTTATGACAAGCAATGAAATTGAAACCGTAATTAAAAATCTTCCAACAAACAAAAGTCCAGGACCAGACGGCTTCATGGGCGAATTCTATCAAACATTCAGAGAAGAGCTAATGCTGATCCTTCTCAAACTCTTCCAAAAAATTGCAGAGGGAGAAACACTCCCAAATTCATTCTACAAAGCCACCATCACCCTGATACCAAAACCAGAAAAAGATATCACAAAAAAAGAAAATTATAGACCAATATCACTGATGAACACAGATGCAAAAATCCTCAACAAAATACTAGCAAAGAGGATCCAACAGCACATTAAAAGGATCATACACCATGATCAAGTGGAATTTATCCCAGGGATGCAAGGACTCTTCAATATACGCAAATCAATCAATGTGATACACCACATTAACAAATTAAGGACTAAAAACCATATGACCATCTCAATAGACGCAGAAAAAGCTTTTGACAAAATTCAACACCATTTATGAGAAAAACTCTCCAGAAAAAGGGCATAGAGGGAAACTACCTCAACATAATAAAGGCCATATATGACACAGCCACAGCAAGCATCATACTCAGTGGTGAAAAACTGAAAGCATTTCCTCTAAGATCAGGAAGAAGACAAGAATGTCCACTCTCACCACTATTATTCAACATAGTTTTGGAGGTCTTAGCCACGGCAATCAGAGAAGAAAAAGAAATAAAAGGAATACAAATAGGAAAAGAAGAACTAAAACTCTCACTGTGTGCAGATGACATGATACTATACATAGAAAATCCTAAAGATGCCACCAGAAAACTACTAAAACTAAACAGTGAATTTGGTAAGGCTGCAGTATACAAAATTAATGCACAGAAATCTCTGATATTCCTATATACTAACAATGACAAATCAGAAAGAGAAATTAGGGAAACACTCCCATTTAACATTGCAACAAAAAGAATAAAATACTTAGGAATAAACCTATCTAAGGAGACAAAAGACCTGTATGCAGAAAACAATAAGACACTGATGAAAGAAATTAAAGATGATACAAACAGATGGAGAGATATACCATGTTCTTGGATTGGAAGAATCAACATTGTGAAAATGACTCTACTACCCAAAGCAAACTACAGATTCAATGCAATCCCTATCAAACTACCAATGGCATTTTTCACAGAACTAGAACAAAAAATCGCACAATTTGTACGGAAACACAAAAGACCCCGAGTAGCCAAAGCCATCTTGAGAAAGAAAAACGGAGCTGGAGGAATCAGGGTCCCGGACTTCAGACTATACTACAAAGCTACAGTCATCAAGACAGTATGGTACTTGCAAAAAAAACCAGAAATATAGATCAATGGAACAGGATAGAAAGCACAGAGATAAACACACGCACATATGGTCACCTTATCTTTGATAAAGAGGCAAGAATATACAATGGAGAAAAGACAGCCTCTTTAATAAGTGGTGCTGGGAAAACTGGACAGCTACATGTAAAAGAATGAAATTAGAACACTCCCTAACACCATACACAAAAATAAACTCAAAAGGGATTAAAGACCTAAATGTAAGGCCAGACACTATAAAACTCTTAGAGGAAACCATAGGCAGAACACTCTATGACATAAATCACTGCAAGATCCTTTTTGACCCAACTCCTAGAGAAATGGAAATAAAAACAAAAATAAACAAATGGGACCTAATGAAACTTAAAAGGTTTTGCACAGCAAAGGAAACCATAAACAAGATGAAAAGACAACCCTCAGAAGGGGAGAAAATATTTGCAAATGAAGCAACTGACAAAGGATTCATCTCCAAAATATACAAGCAGCTCATGTAGCTCAATATCAGAAAAACAAACAACCCAATCCAATAATGGGCAGAAGACCTAAATAGACATTTCTCCAAAGAAGATATCCAGATTGCCAACAAACACATGAAAGCATGCTCAACATCACTAATCATTAGAGAAATGCAAATCAAAACTACAATGAGGTATCACCTCACACCCACCAGAATGGCCATCATCAAAAAATCTACAAACAATAAATGCTGGTGAGGGCATAGAGAAAAGGGAACCCTCTTGCATTGTTGGTGGGAATGTAAACTGGTACAGCCACTAGGGAGAACAGTATGGAGGTTCCTTAAGAAACTAAAAATAGAACTACCATACGACCTAGCAATCCCACTACTGGGCATATACCCTGAGAAAACCATAATTCAAAAAGAGTCATGTACCACAATGTTCATTGCAGCACTATTTACAATAGCCAGGACATGGAAGCAACCTAAGTGTCCATCGACAGATGAATGGATAAAGAAGATGTGGCACATATATACAATGGAATATTACTCAGCCTTAAAAAGAAACACAATTGAGTTATTTGTAGTGAGGTGGATGGACCTAGAGTCTGTCATACAGAGTGAAGTAAGTCAGAAAGAGAAAAACAAATACTGTATGCTAACACATATGTATGGAATCTAAAGAAAAGAAAAATGGTTCTGAAGAACTTAGGGGCAGGACAGTAATAAAGACACAGACGTAGAGAATGGACCTGAGGACATGGGAATTGGGAAGGGTAAGCTGGGACGAAGTAAGAGAGTGGCATGGACATATATACACTACCAGATGTAAAATAGATAGCTAGTGGGAAGCAGCCGCATGGCACAGGGAGGTCAGCTTGGTGCTTTGTGTCCACCTAGAGGGGTGGGATGGGAGGGTGGGAGGGAGACACAAGAGGGAGGGGATATGGGGATATATGTATGCATGTGGCTGATTCACTTCATTGTACAACAGAAACTAACACAGTACTGTGAAGCAATTATACTCCAATAAAGATCTATGAAAAAAATAGAGGCTAGAGCCAGATGATTCTTGGTAGAGTGAAAAAATTGTACATAGACCTGGAAGTGGGAGGAAGCATAGACATTTGGGGTAGGGGAGAGGGATGGTGTACACAAGTGGAGAGGTAAATCAGCCCCTGGGATCAAAACTATGACCTTAACCTCTTTGCTCAGTTCATTAACCAACCAAATGGACTAACCACAGCGAGCTAACCATTCAGGCATCACCAAAGGGGAAGGAATGCAAATGGAAGTTTCCCCAGGCCTGGCTAAAGTAGAAAGAAAAATAAGGTCACTCCTGGTTATTTACATCAATGGAAGGCAAGGAGAATCCCCAAAGGGAGTCAACTTAAAAGGACTATTGGTGAACACCCAAGATGATGAGCGTCTGACACCAACCTAGGCACTCAGTAAATGTTGGTTTGAATGACTGAGCAAATGATGTCAATGAAGCAATTTCAAAGTATAAAGTGAGGCACAAATCATTATCCTCAGTTTGCAATGTACTGTACCACACTGCCCTTCGAGGTATAGTCCACTAAAGATGACAAGAGAAACCCTTTCACATCCTTGCTGAGTACAAGGCTCAGGGCTCCGTCTTCCTATTAGTGACTCTTAGCTTTGCTCTTTGCTCTGAAAATGGGGGCACTTTCTCCATCAAAGATCATTGCTCTCAGCACCAGCCTTCTTCCCCAGGACTTCCAGCGCCCACGTGCCTCTGAGCCCAGCTCACAGAACAACTGAACATGGCCACTCTCAGCTTGGCAGAAGTTTAAAGCAGGAAACCATTCCTGCCATCAATGCTCTTTCAACCTTGGAATTTCAATTCTTTCAGCTGGGCATCGCAGCCTGATGGGGGCCACCTTCTCTTTGGATTCCGGGGGCAGACAAACACAGCACAGAAGCACAGGTTTCCTGACTGCCGACTCTGTGCCAGGAGCTGCCCCTCATTTAAGTCTCTTAACGACCCTGTGAATTGGGGTTTATTATTTCTTCTCATAGCTGAGGATTCTGAGATACAGAAAATTTAAGCAACTTGTGCAAGGTCACACAGTAAGTCAGTGTCAAAGATGGAGCTCAGATCCTCCAGCTTTTAATTTAGACTACAGCGTCATGAGATGTCTTGAATTCTGCATTTACTTCGTCTTTTCTACTCCCTTCTAGATTTTGTCCATAGAATTCCCCTTACGCTCCTCCTAACTGCCTCACTCCAGCATCCCCTTACACACTATGGTGCATACATGCCCCACTATAGCACACTTGGCCCTGATGCAGGCATGAGGTCCCCGGGCCAGACATGTCCTACTGGGGCGCTAGACAATGTTTAGTCCTGGGCCAACTCTCCCCCGACATGTGTCATGCTTCCAGGTGTCCAGATAACACGTGGAACAAAACTGTCTTCCATCTTCCAGATGGAGAGTGGAATGGGTGTGGAGTCTGGCTCTATAATGTCAAATGCCACCCTCAGGGAAGAAACCAGATGCTCTTAGTGAAGGCAGGGATTATCAATGTCCACCTGGGAAGTGGCAGTCTCTCCTGCTCTACCCTCACTTCTCACCATCCCTCCTCCAGCCCACCTTACCTCGCAGGACCCCATGCACAGCCTCTTCGGGGCCACACAGCACTTCTCAGCAGTCCTGAATTGCACCAGGCTCCTGTACATCCCTCTGCCTGAATCACCCACCCCATCCCATACCTGCGTCATTCCTATTTATCTTCAATGTTTCATCTTAGCATCACCTGCCCCCGGAAGCCTTCCCCAACACTCTGGCCACATGTTGGACTTTGGGGTCCTTGCTGTGCTTCCAGAGCTTTCTGACCTTTTCTCTCCACACTCTTACCACTTTGGACATGATTCCTGTTCACTGGTCGGTCTCCACCACTGGCCTGAAGACTCTGTGAGGCAAGGACTCTGCCACCTTGCTCACTGCTGAATCACCAGCCTTTGGGGACAATCACAACACATAGTAGGCACAGAGGAAATATTTATTGTGGTCACATTGCTGCGAATTCTTTTTCTCTCTCTTTTCCACTTAAGTGTAAGCTCCCTGAGGACAGGGTCTAAATATTTTCCATCTTTGGATACTCAGGACTAGGGACAGAGCCTGACACAGAATAAGGAGAAGCAAGGAGCCTAAAATGTTTAACCTGGAGAAGAGGTGACTGAGGAAAGAATGCAGGATCCACTCACTGTCCTTAATTATCTGAAAGGCTCTCAAACAAACCGATATAAAGCTACTCATAGTGTGATCCAGACTGGCAGCATCCACAAAACCTGGGACCTTGTCAGACATGCAAATTCTCAAGCCCTACACTAGAGCCACCGAACCAGAAACTCTGGGGTGGGACCCAGCACTCTGTGTTTTAACAAGCCCTCCAGGGGATTCCGATGGGCCCTACGGTTTGAGATGCTGGGTAACCTCCCGTCAGACCTCTGTTGGGATTTCATGCCTTGATTATTATATTGTAGATCCATCCAGGAGAGAGAGAGACTGGAGGAGAGAGAGCCTTTCAGAACTTCCCCCACTGATCTCTGTTTTGCTGGGCTGGGGATTGGGGACGGGTGAGGGGGACATTCCTGATAGTCCAGTTCTATCTCTCCACGTGCCTGGAGGTTGGGGTTGAGGAAAGGCAGTGGGGAGAGAGTGATACTGGCAGAAGGAGGGCACCCACCTTTGTCTTTTTAATTTGAGAAAGGCTTTACGGTTGGAGAAGGAAGGTAACCTTGCAGTTGTAATAACAGCAATACCAAAAGTTAACATTTATTAAACATTTACTATGGGTCAAGCATAGTGCTAACTTACTTTGCAAGGATTTTCTCATTTGATTCTTCCAAGAGCCCTATAAAATTTGCTAATATTATCTCTTATTGAAGATGAGGAAAAAAGTGAGAAAGAAGCTAAATGACTTCCCCAAAGATCTCACCTTCATGGAGATGACATTACAATGAATATTACCAATATTTGTAAAAGCATTGATATTTTGAGGGTGAGCCTGGCATAGCCTGGCCCTGGCACATAGGCTCAGGACACGCTTATTGTAAAAATGGATAAATGAAAGATCTCATTTCATCCACTGAGGTAGATGTGATTTCCCCCATACTTAGATAAGAAAGCAGACTCAGCAGAGGTAGCTGATTGTCAAAGGTCACTTAGCTATTAAGCAGATGAACTGTGATTTGACTGTGTCTTCCATCTCTAAAACCTGTGCTTATTCCCATATCATCATCCACAGTGTGGTAGAGATTATAAAGAATGGCCACAAATTCTTTGCAGCTCCTCCCATCAAGAAACTGAGTCTTTTAATCCACCTACTGGAGTCCAAGCTTGTCACTTGACTTGCTTTGGCTAATGGGATATTGGCAAATGATAATGTAAACAAAAGTTTGAGGTTTTCTTTTTCTTATTGCTGGGAATATTTTCATTACCATGTGAAGAAGCTCAGCATAGGCTACTGGAGAATGAGAGACCCTGTGAACAGAGAAGCCCCAGCAATCCCAACTGTCTCAGCCATCCCCACTGAGGCTCCAGACATATGAGTGAGGTCATCCTAGACCATCCAGTCCCAGTCAAGCCAGCTCAAAGCAGAAGCCACAAAATCTTAAGCAAATCAATGATTGTTTTTTTAATCCACTAAATTTGCGGTTGATTTGTTACACACCAAAGCTAACTGATACAAACGGTTACTATTATTTTATGCTGAGCTACCTCTCTTTTTCACACTTACAACCTTGAAAAGTCACTCCTCATACTCTAGTATGCTCACACTAGAACACACGCAAATGTACACAGATGCAGATACATCCTTAGACTCAACAAACTCAGGGAAAAGAAAGGGCACCAGCTTTTACAAAACTTTTTTAAAGCACATGAAGTGGGCTTCAAGAGGAGCTAGGTCCTCAAGGAAGAATTTCAAACATTACTCTGGCTGTAATTTACAGCCAGTTCATGGTTGCCCTTTGTATCATTTTTGACTGGCTTTTGTAGGGCAGTCTGGAGTAGATAAGCAGAGGAAGGAGATGGCAAAGTAATAAGGATGAGTAAAGGGTTTTCATCTGGGGAGCGTGGCCATTAGCCGACCCCAGATATGAACACAGGGCCACAGTCTCACAGCCTCTGCCAACAAACTCCTATCAACAAGTCAACTTGAGACATTTCACCCAGGCCAGCAGGCATAAAGGACACAGCCCACCACCCGAGTAAGCCATCAATATATGCACACGGGGATGCCAGCTGACTGGCCAACTGTAGGTAGTTATTCAAAGTCCAAGGCTACAGCAAAGAAAGTTCATCTCTTTCCAGAGCTCGGCACCTCTTGGATTGGCACCATCAGGTCCTGCCTGGCTTTTTAAGGAGGAGTTAGCAGCTGCCAACTGTCAGGAGCCTGAGCCCCGGCTGCTGTTCCTGCCACCCTCCCATGGTCTGCCACTGGGCCATTTCTAAGCTTTGCTCGTAGTCACAGAACATCAGCATTTAACCAACCGTGAGGGGCCTGATGATTCACCCAGTGAAACAACAGAGGTGGAAAAAAACTGCTGGGATGAATAGAACAAAACACAACCAGAAGGGTCGAAGTCTGGCAGAAGAGTTGAACTACACAGAATTAACAGTGCCACATAACAGACCATACACAAGGACCTGAGAGCCCAAGAACAATGCCTGGTACAAAGTAGGTGCTCAAGAAATATTTATCAAATGAATGAATACAAATCAGCCCAGCCACAGAAACAGGGCTTCATGTCTGTTCTCTGGTCTTACTGCAAATACATTTGGCCCTCCTTGCTGAAACCTGGCTTCCCTTCAAAGGCCAACTCTGACCCTTGGAGAGGCACTCCAGGCTACATCTTAACTGTCAGCATAAATGCTTTCTGATTACCTTAGAAACTGAGACGTGGGCCAACAGCTTTCTCTTCTAGTGATTTTAGATCAAATAAATGAGCGTCCTCCATCTAGCTCAACTATATCTTTTGATAGAAACAAATTTACATGCTAAGGCAGGGGTTAACTTACAATTCTCTGCCTCAAAATAAAGATTTACTTATGTGTTCATTTATTTATACCTCATTTTCCTGCACAAAAGGTTTGAGATAACAATGGAAAAATATTAAATGCAGCATTCTGTTTGCAAGCAGACAAGCATGGAGAAGAAGGAAGCTTTTAAAAAATGTTTTCCCGGCAGCCTCTTTTGACCTACACTTGGCATTTTGTGTAATATCCATGTGCAAGAGATTGCAATGGTGGGAAGGTCATGGGTTATGCGGTGTCAGCTCAACCCCACGCAGGGGGACGTGAACCTCCAGGCAAACCGTAGCTGAACCCCTGGCCAAATGAGGTCATGAGATGGGAATGTCAATTCCAGAGAATGTATGTTTTCTGGTTTTACAATACAATTTGGGGAGGTGAAAGATCGCATCATTACAAATTCAATAGAGTTCAGAGGAGGGGGCAAGGAAGGAGAGAAGTGGCAGTAATGTTCGCCAATTTATCAAGCTCTAAGTCGCTGCATCTCTCTCCCCATGCAATCAAGAGTAATCATTGGCAGCTTGTAAGGAAATATTTGCTTCCCAATATTTTCCATTCAACAACTGTACATTTGTAAGTTATCCACCACTCCAATGGAAGAAGGGTAGGCAGGACAGATGACCCCCAGGCAAGTCCAGGAATAAAAACTGGCTTAAAGAGGTTGCCTAGGTGGTTGGAAAGAATAACCTAGACTATAATGATGGCAGCACCACTGAGTGCTGCAGTGGTGATGAGGCACCACTGAGTCTGGCAATGATGGCAACTCAGCCAGGGGTGGGCTCAGGCTTCCAGACACAAAGTGCCCCCAAGTGAGGCTCGTTTTGAATTGGTTTGCTTTTTTTTTCCTCTTTAATATGAAAATGTTTCAAACAGAGAAAAATTTAAGGAATTTTATAGTGAATACCCATATCAATACCTAGATTCTACAATTAACCTTTTGCTACAGTTGCTTTATTACATATCTATCCCTTTATTCACCCATTAGCCCATCTTTTTAAAAAATACATTTTAAAGTGAGTTGCAAATGTCAGTTCACTTCCCCCCAGTACATCCATAAGCATATCATTAACTGAAGTTCAATATTTGGGGTGTTTTTCCTCTTGAGGTTAAATTTATATACAGTGAAACACAAACACACACACACACACACACACACACACACACACACACACCTTAAATTGCTATCTGATGAATTCTGACAAAGGCATAAAACAGTGTAACCCAAACCCTTATCAAGATAAAGAACATGGCTGTCATCTAGAAAGTTCCCTCATATACCTTTCCTTTCCTAACCCTAACCCTAACAATCAGAGACAATCATCGTCTTGATTTTTTACCATCATAGATTAGTTTTATATATTCTAGAAAGTCAGGTAAATGGAATCATACTGTATTTACTTGGGCAAGTTTTCTATCACTCAGTATAACAACATTTTTACAGTCTATCCAATTACAGAAACCATGCCGTTATGTAGCTCATGCATCAGTAGCTCATTCCTTTTCATTGCTGAGTAGACTTCCATTGTATGAATTATCACATTTTGTTTATCCATGCACTTGTTGATGGATATTTCAATTGTTTCCAGTTTTTATGGCTATTATGAATAATTTTGTGTTTTGGGTTTGTTTTGAGGTTTTTTGTTTGTTTGTTTTATTTGGCTGCATCCTGCAGCTTGTGGGATCTTAGTTTCCCGACCAGGGACTGAACCTGGGCCGTCAGCAGTGAAAGTGCAGCGTCCTAACCACTGGACCACCAGGGAATTCCCACTTATTATGAATAATTTTGGAATGATGGAAATATATAAGTTGACAGGTCTAAGTGGAATAGATCTGTCAACTCACAGATCCTGTGGTTAACCTTGCGGCTTACCTTGTTAAGTGAGAGTTCAGAGTTGAAATCCAAAACAACTCACAACTTCAAATGACTTACATTCAACAATGTATATCCATTTTATTGCCTCATAAGGTAACACACAAAAATGAGAAGTAATTGACATAAATAGAAATCATTATTTAATGTCACCCGAGGCCTGGGAGGGCAGAGTAAACATCTTTGTAGTCTCTGAGTCCTGTCCTCACCAGAAGGAAGAGTTCCCCACCACTGTCTTTCTCACTTCTCCCACCAGGACCAGTTTTAGGGAAGGAAGCAGCCCCACCTAAAGCCAAGCTAAACTCAAGACCCTAGTGTTCGTGTCCCAATTTTCCATATGCTGGTAGAAGTTTCTCTCGTGCCTTCTCAGAGGAAAATACATAAAATACCTCTATCGTCTTCACACCCTCACCTCCCATTCTCTCCTCAACCCACTACAGTTCCACTGTCCAACGCCGTGTCAAATAAGATGAGCACTGAGACGTTTCCACTGGATTTGGCATCCATTGGTGATGTTAGAGAGGACAGTTTCAGTGAAGTGGTGGAGACGGGGAGGACTTGAGTACAACAAGAGAGAGGAGGAGAGAACTGAGCTAAGGATAGGAAGAGAGGACCCTATGAGACAGGAGCTGGTGCAGCAAAGGAAGTTGCTGGAAATAATCTTCACCTACTTTCAAAGTTCACCTGGAGCCAACCCAGCCTGGTCACCAACTTAGGTCTCAGGGCTGCTTCCTCTTCACTTCCCTCTGGGTAAGGAGCTCGGCACTCTCCCCAGACACCGCTCAGTCTCATAATAGCACCACCCACGTCTCCCGCAGCAGCCTGGACCTGGAGTGTCCTCCTCTGGTCCTTGCCCCAGCCAAGGAAGGCACTGTCCTAGCTGGCTGCCAATGCCTTGGCAGGTATCATCTTTGCTCCCTTGAGGTCAATCATCCTCTGGTCTCTGGAATTCTTCCCTTCCCTCTTGACCCCTTCTGTCTGTCTCGTTCCAATCGCCTTAAGAGAGTTCACTTGCGAATTGCCAAGGCTGTTCTGGACTCAGGTGAAGCTGGGCTTCTTGCCTATTATTTTAAGCTACCAACCCAGGCTTCCTGGCAGCCTGAGACCTTAAGGCAGCTTTGCCATGTTCCCTGAAATCCACGAGGCTGCCTCTGAAGTTTCTTTGTAGGACAGATATGATTAACACAACCGAAGTCCTCTCACCCACTTTCTCCCTGGTAACCGATTCGAGTTTCTCCACCACTGCCACACACGATCCCCAACCCCACACCCTTAGTTGTGTGAGCTTTCACACTCCTTAAGTGGCTGATATACAATCTCAGTATGCTTTAAACATACGGTGACAACTCTGCAGGGACACCATTGTGAACACCAGCTATTGTACTATGATGTAATAAGATGATGCTATCATGTGATACAGACATCGAACTTGGTTTGTTCACACTATTTGGATCCAGAACATCATGGTTTCTTTGGCTATGTGTTTGTTTTTAATAGCTTCTTTCCTCATCTCTTTGCTATTATCAGCTTTCAGCCAGTGCTGCTGGCCACCCCATATTCTAATTTGTTATTTCAAATGAAACATGTTGGAGACAGTACATAGGCTCTGAGTGATGACAGTATATCAGTGGGCATAGTGCCTGGAATAACATAGGTACTCAAAATATGTTTTTAAATATTAGGAACTGAAGAAAACTTTCCTGCTACAACACATAGGAAGTCTAGATAAAATACAGTACTATCCCTCCCCAAATTTTATAAAAGCACAAAGCTGACCTTGAAAGAAAGAGAAACCCCCAAAGTCCAGATGAGAAGAGGGAAATGAAAGCCAGGGCAGTAAATACACGCTGGTGTCATGGAGTCCCATAAGAGCTTCAGCACAGTGACTGCGACAGAGGCTTCAATACCCTCCGCACACACAGAAACTGTGGCCTCAGGCCCATGCAAAGTGAGAGCTCAAACTGAGGCACGCTCATAGAGCTTGGAGCCTTAGAAATCTTTCCTGTTCATGAAAAGGGCACACACTAAAGCAATAAGGATCCTTGCTGTCTGTTTGGGCTTTAAGCAGGTAAATCAAAAAAGACATCTATGAGAAAATCAAGAATCTAAGCCTCTGTTCCTTGTAGATGTGAAGTGTGAGTCAATGCTACCTGTGCGTATAGAAAACTCAAGCTGAGAAATTAACATTAAAACTGGTCCAGGGCCTAGGAGACCCTGGATCCTTGGCAAAAGTAAGTGTGAAATTGCTCTGAAGACTCCAGAGATCCCCACAGAGGGAAACAAGATCTAGAGATATACTCACAATAAAGAAAATGACTAGCTGCACAAGGAAATGAACTACCATAAGGAATGGTAGACAGATGCAACAAAGAGAAAGACTGTAACTTGACCACAGCAAATAACAGAAAGATCTGAAGGAGAACATAAAATAAAGATCCTGAAAATGATTAAAGAAATAAAAGAATAGACATAATCATGAAATTAAAGGATACTATGAATAAAAATCACCTTGATTTGAAATAATAATAATAACTTGTAAGAATAATAATAAAAACTTCTAAGAATAGTCATGGAAATTTAGAATGAATTTAATAATTTAACAGCAAAACCTAAGTGAGGTAACTTCTATTAAAATGGGCAGCAGGAAGAGATTAGGAGAGAAAAAGGGAAAGGAACAAGGAACACTTAAAAGCAGGAGTATAGAGCCTCACCACTGCGCTGTAAGCTCCCACAGCATGGGTCTCAGGACCATTTTCTATTTAAACTTACACGTCCAATATCTATTCATCCAGTGTCTGGCATAGAAGACCTCAAAAAATGCTTGTTGAATGAATGCAGTAACAAACGAACAAGCTATAGGTAAAAGGATTAATGAATAACGGAGGGAAAGGCTTCTAGGCAGCATTCCGGACTAAACTTTTTCTTTTCTCTCTTAAAGCCTGAGATAGCTACCCAGCCTCATCCCATCTTAGCAATGGCAGACATTCATGGGCCAAGGACATTTACAGACATCCAGAGGCAGCAGACGTTTTTGTAGAAAGCATTTTGCAGCAGGCCCCAGCTGAGTTCATTACTTCGTGGACTGCGGCTGCACTGAGAGCTACACTCCAGCCCCGCACAGATTTAAGAAAGAGTGCATGGGGACAGAAAGAGCTAGGGCAATAGAAACACAGCTGGGGAAGTCCACGCAGAACAAAGGAGAAAGTCTCTGGTCTGAACACTGCACGGTTGCCTACAGAGGGCCAGAAAGCCCCCTGACAGCAATGGCTCAACTTGTCAGTAGGGATGTGACCAGTCCAGCTTCTATCTGGATGAAACTGGTGGCGCGTGAATGTTGAATCAAGTCAAAACACAATGAGGAAACAGGGGACAAAAGATAAAGGGGACCTGTTCCAGAATCAGCCCAATGATGCATCCAGAGCTTCCTCACAGCTCTAACAGGAGAGAAGTCACAATTAATACAAAAAACCACCCTGTCGTGATGGCTTGAAATTGTGTTTGTGTCTATGATTAATTTAACTGTTTCCTAAATTATATATGTTCCACTTCTAATTTAGGATCCAGTCGTCCTCAGGTTTATCTTTTAGATTCTCCTAGCCTCCTCCACTCAGTACTGTTCCCACTGTTCTCAGATTACTCAAGATGCTAAGCCCATGGAAGTAGTTCCCTCAAGTGGAAGCAATAGACTGTTGCTATAGGCAACACAAAACACACTTCATGAGAGGTTAACACTCCAGAATATCGGAATCTGATGGTCATATTTCTGTGCCTGTTACATCCACTCTGGGAAATGAAACTTGTCACATGACTTCCTGACCTTATTTATTCTATAAAATTAGAATGAATGGAAAGGGTTCGGGGCATGGGTTTGGGTATGAGGCTGACTAGAATTTGAAGCCGAGCTTTGCCAGTTACTAATTAAGTGACATTGGTGAGTTACTTAACTTCTCTGAACTCATCTGAAAAATGGGGCTAGAAGTATGAGCAGTTGATAATAGTAGGTACAATGCAATTCCACGGTACTGACCTCATGGGGCAGCTGGGAAGACAAAGCGAGATGATATACGTGATTATACCATTCTGAGTTACTCAAAGCACAAGGACCACTAAGAATGTTCATCATAGATGATTTGGTGCTCAACCACAGATAAAACTCCTGAGAGAACCTCACTATTGAAGCAGGGCTTTAGGGTTTGGAAAAGCAAAAGCCCATGACAGAATTGCAGAACTTACAGTACATGGCCCCCTCCCACCCCTCGCCACAACCCTACAAAAAAAAAAAAATCTGGGGCTTCCCAGGTGGCGCAGTGGTTGAGAGTCCGCCTGCCGATGCAGGGGACACGGGTTCGTGCCCCGGTCCGGGAAGATCCCACGTGCCGCGGAGCGGCTGGGCCCGTGAGCCATGGCCGCTAAGCCTGCGCGCCCGGAGCCTGTGCTCCGCAACGGGAGAGGCCGCGACAGTGAGAGGCCCGCGTACCGCAAAAAAAAAAAAAAAAAAAAAAAAAAATCGAACCCAGATCCCAATGCATAGATATCACATGCAGAATAGTGGTATTTACACTTTCAAAGAATACACATGCTCAAATGCATACCAAAGTGTTAACAGAAGTTACCTCTAGGGTGTGTGATTCAGCGTTTGTCAGTATGAGCACGTCAGGGATTGAAGATGGTCAAAAATTCTTTGCTACTCCTCCCATCGAGAGGTGGCATCAATGCCCCACTTGCTGCACTGGGCTCACTTTTGTGGCTTACTTGACAGAGAGCATTCGGGGGAAGTGATGTTCTGGGCCTTCCAAAGCTAAGTCATGAGAAGGCTTGCAGCTTCTGCTAGGTCTCTTAGGATGCTTGCCAGTTGCCATGGAAGGAGGCTGACCACCCTGAGGCTACCGCACTGGAAGGGCACAGGAAATGACCACATGGAGAGGCCTTGAGACTACATGAGGAAAGAAAGAGAAAGGCCCAACCAGCCCCTAGGCCTTCCAGGCATTCCCAGCTGAGGCCCCAGTCATCCTGGGGTGGAGAATCTGACCATCCCTTCCTAAATTGCAGATTCAAAAGCAAAATACATGCTGGGTTTTTTTTTTAAGCCACTAATTTCTGGGGTGGTTTGTTCTGTAGCAATACCTAACCGGTAAAAAAAAATGTACTTCTGTATTGTGTGAATTTTTTTACAACCGACACGTGTTTCTTTTTTAGTTTGAAAATTAAAGGGAGAAATAAAAGAGAAAGTTGAAGGAAAAGAAAGTCTTTTTTAAAAAAGAGAGGAAATCTGTACACTTTTCATATCACTAGCCTCTCCAACAACCTTCCCTTATGGCACACTTAACTTAGATTGTCATGGGCTATTCAGCTCCCTCTTCTGAAGAAAACCACCATTTGATGCCTCCTGTCATCTCATGGAAAACAGATCCTGTTTCAAACAGCTGCAAGCACAGGGCAAAGCCCTCCAGAGATTCAGAGACAAGAGCTCAAACTCCTTCGGGATTGATAAATCATTTTGCACGTGTCCCCACACTCTTCAGTTTGCCATACCATAAAATGACTTGGCTCAAGTCTAGCTGAAAACAAAGAAGAGCAATTGCTTTAGAGTCTATACGCTGGAATCACTGTGACGCGACTTTGAAGAGGGCCAGCCTTCCCTGTTAAGAATGTGGTCTTTAGGATCTTGGATCAGCAGGTACCTCAGAAAGTCTTCTGTAACTGGGGGAATATTCATGTCACCTTTTGGCTTCTTTCTTCATGAAACAAATGGGTTAGACTTGGTCTTGAAGACCGCTTGTAGTATGAAGGTTAGTGCTTGAAGCTAATGTAGAAACCCAGGTCTTGCTATGCAACATGTCAGACAAGTCTGGTGGAAAGGAGTTCCCCACAGTGTGATCACAGGCAGAATGTTAAAGCCTCAGTGTGACCTAAGAGGACAGCCTCTCCTTCCTCCAAACACTTCAGTGAAGGACCAAAGTTCCTGTGCATAAGGAATATTTAGGAGTAAAGGAATGTCAACTTGCATAGGCTTTCTATTCTCTGAGGGGAATAAAGTGTAGTCACCATTTTTCAAAAGGAAGATATGGTGTGTGTGACATGATACAATAAGCAGATCTTTGGAAATGATTTTCACTGTTTCTTCGTGGAAGAGTGGTTTGGTGTTTCCTGGTATCTCCTGTACAGGCCATTTGAGATTGTCTACCAGCCATTCCCTGCCCCCCAATAGCAAAGCAGGAAGAAAGCAGCTTTCTGATAGAATGAACCTCTCTTCCACCCGCTTAGCGTAAGAACTCCCTCATCAGTTAAACAGAGAATCAGCTCACCCAGTGAATTCTAATGAGGCAGGCTGTTCAGCTGTCAGCAGCCCTCCCTGCTGAAGAAGACAGCAAGCAAGGAAAAAGATGGCGTGATGCTCCAAGCAGTTTATCTTTCCATACCAGGGACATGAGCATCAGAACAGCTTCCATTATAGCTGGGCTCCCAGAAAAAACCAGCAACAAGGAACACTGGATTAAGTTACCCTGGGTCTAAGGAGTCCCACAAAACAAGGCAGGTATAGAATGGCGATTCTAGGAAATTAATTAAGATTAATTATTAGTCTTATGAAAAATCTAGGCTTAAACATACACATATATACAAGCACCTTTTGAGTGCCAGCTCTGAACTGAAATGGGGGAACACTTCAACCTAAGTCTCAAGGGCAGCCAGCTGAAGGTACGTTTTGACATTAGTTGAGAAAGCAGGGGAACCATTTACAAAGATAGTGGTGAGAAATACAGGAAACAGGGACTTCCCTGGTGGCGCAGACGTTAGGAATCCGCCTGCCAATGCTGGGAACATGGGTTCGAGCCCTGGTCCGGGAAGATCCCACATGCCGCGAAGCAACTGAGCCCATGCGTCACAGCTGCTGAGCCTGTGCTCTGGAGCCCGTGAGCGAGCCACAACTACTGAAGTGTGCACTTAGAGCCCGTGCTCTGCAACAGGAGAGGCCACCGCAATGGGGGGGGCCTGTGCACCACAGTGAAGAGTAGCCCCTGCTCGCCGTGGCTAGAGAAGGCCCACGTGCAGCAACAAAGACCCAACCCAGCCAAAGATAAATAATAAATAAAAAAACAAATTTAAGAAAAAGAAAGAAAGAAAGAAATACAGGAACCAGACTGGAGGCAAAGTGGCAGGGGTCCTAGATTGACCTTGGCCACTGGTTTTGTCACCTGAGAAAAGACAGGTAAGCACCAGGTCTGTGCTTCTGAGACAAGGGAGGGCAGTGGAATGTCAGCAGTGCCTGGACCATGGGGATAAGCATAGCATTTCTTTCAAAGGCATTGAAATTGATGATGAGTACTTTCAATATTGTTTTTTTTTTTAATTGAGGAACTGCTTTCCATTTTTACAATCAACCTTGGGAAATATAAGCAACATAAAACAAAATTTTAAGTGTATGGCTCATGAGTTTTGGCAAATATATACACCACCACAATCAAGATAGAGAGCATTTTCATCATCTTCTAGTTTCCTTGTGTTCTTTCAGTCAATACTCCCCTAGTCCCAGGAAACCACTGATTGTTTTCTTTTTTTTTTTTTTTTTTTTAAACATCTTTATTGGGGTATAATTGCTTTACAATGGTGTGTTAGTTTCTGATTTACAACAAAGTGAATCAGCTATACATATACATATGTTCCCATATGTCTTCACTCTTGCGTCTCCCTCCCTCCCACTCTCCCCATCCCACCCTTCCAGGCTGTCACAAAGCACCGAGCTAATATCCCTGTGCCTTGCGGCTGCTTCCCCCCAGCTATCTACCTTACTACGTTTGTTAGTGTGTATATGTCCATGACTCTCTCTCGCCCTGTCAAAACTCACCCTTCCCCCTCCCCATATCCTTAAGTCCGTTCTCCAGTAGGTCTGCGTCTTTATTCCTATCTTACCCCTAGGTTCTTCATGACATTTTTTTCCCTTAAATTCCATATATATGTGTTAGCATACGGTATTTGTCTTTTTCTTTCTGACTTACTTCACTCTGTATGACAGATTCTAGGTCTATCCATCTCATTACAAATAGCTCAATTTCATTTCTTTTTAAGGCTGAGTAATATTCCATTGTGTATATGTGCCACATCTTCTTTATCCATTCATCCGATGATGGGCGCTTAGGTTGTTTCCATGTCCTGGCTATTGTAAATAGAGCTGCAATGAACATTTTGGTACATGACTCTCTTTGAATTTTGGTTTTCTCAGGGTATATTCCAAGTAGTGGGATTGCTGGGTCATATGGTAATTCTATTTGTAGTTTTTTAAGGAACCTCCATACTGTTCTCCACAGTGGCTGAACCAATTCACATTCCCACCAGCAGTGCAAGAGTGTCTCCTTTTCTCCACACCCTCTCCAGCATTTATTGTTTCTAGATTTTTTGATGATGGCCATTCTGACTGGTGTGAGATGATATCTCATTGTAGTTTTGATTTGCATTTCTCTAATGATTAATGATGTTGAGCATTCTTTCATGTGTTTGTTGGCAGTCTGTATATCTTCTTTGGAGAAATGTCTATTTAGGTCTTCTGCCCATTTTTGGATGGGGTTGTTTGTTTTTTTGTTATTGAGCTGCATGAGCTGCTTGTAAATTTTGGAGATTAATCCTTTGTCAGTTGCTTCATTTGCAAATGTTTTCTCCCATTCTGAGGGTTGTCTTTTGGTCTTGGTTATGGTTTCCTTTGCTGTGCAAAAGCTTTGAAGTTTCATTAGGTCCCATTTGTTTATTTTTGTTTTTATTTCCATTACTCTAGGAGGTGGGTCAGAAAGGATCTTGCTGTGATTTATGTCATAGAGTGTTCTTCCTATGTTTTCTTCTAAGAGTTTGATAGTTTCTGGCCTTACATTTAGGTCTTTAATCCATTTTGAGCTTATTTTTGTGTATGGTGTTAGGGAGTGATCTAATCTCATACTTTTACATGTACCTGTCCAGTTTTCCCAGCACCATTTATTGAAGAGGCTGTCCTTTCTCCACTGTACATTCCTGCCTCCTTTATCAAAGATAAGGTGTCCATATGTGCGTGGGTTTATCTCTGGGCTTTCTATCCTGTTCCACTGATCTATCTTTCTGTTTTTGTGCCAGTACCATACTGTCTTGATTACTGTTGCTTTGTAATATAGTCTGAAGTCAGGGAGCCTGATTCCTCCAGCTCCTTTTTTCGTTCTAAAGATTGCTTTGGCTATTCGGGGTCTTTTGTGTTTCCATACAAATTGCGAAATTTTTTGTTCTAGTTCTGTGAAAAATGCCAGTGGTAGTTTGATAGGGATTGCATTGAATCTGTAGATTGCTTTGGGTAGTAGAGTCATTTTCACAATGTTGATTCTTCCCATCCAAGAACATGGTATATCTCTCCATCTATTTGTATCATCTTTAATTTCTTTCATCAGTGTCTTATAATTTTCTGCATACAGGTCTTTCGTATCCTTAGGTAGGTTTATTCCTAGATATTTTATTCTTTTTGTTGCAATGGTAAATGGGAGTGTTTTCTTGATTTCACTTTCAGATTTTTCATCATTAGTATATAGGAATGCCAGAGATTTCTGTGCATTAATTTTGTATCCTGCTACTTTACCAAATTCATTGATTAGCTCTAGTAGTTTTCTGGTAGCATCTTTAGGATTCTCTATGTATAGCATCATGTCATCTGCAAACAGTGACAGCTTTACTTCTTCTTTTCCGATTTGGATTCCTTTTATTTCCTTTTCTTCTCTGATTGCTGTGGCTAAAACTTCCAAAACTATGTTGAATAAGAGTGGTGAGAGTGGGCAACCTTGTCCTGTTCCTGATCTTAGTGGAAATGCTTTCAGTTTTTCACCATTGAGGATGATGTTTGCTGTGGGCTTGTCATATATGGCTTTTATTATGTTTAGGAAAGTTCCCTCTATACCTACTTTCTGGAGGGTTTTTATCATAAATGGGTGTTGAATTTTGTCGAAAGCTTTCTCTGCATCTATTGAGATGATCATATGGTTTTTCTCCTTCAATTTGTTAATATGGTTTATCACATTGATAGATTTGCGTATATTGAAGAATCCTTGCATTCCTGGAATAAACCCCACTTGATCATGGTGTATGATCCTTTTAATGTGCTGTTGGATTCTGTTTGCTAGTATTTTGTTGAGGATTTTTGCATCTATGTTCATCAGTGATATTGGCCTGTAGTTTTCTTTCTTTGTGACATCCTTGTCTGGTTTTGGTATCAAGGTGATGGTGGCTTCGTAGAAGGAATTTGGGAGTGTTCCTCCCTCTGCTATATTTTGGAAGAGTTTGAGAAGGATAGGTGTTAGCTCTTCTCTAAACGTTTGATAGAATTCACCTGTGAAGCCATCTGGTCCTGGGCTTTTGTTTGTTGGAAGGTTTTTAATCACAGTTTCAATTTCAGTGCTTGTGATTGGTCTGTTCATATTTTCTATTTCTTCCTGATTCAGTCTTGGCAGGTTGTGCATTTCTAAGAATTTGTCCATTTCTTCCAGATTGTCCATTTTATTGGCATAGAGTTGCTTGTAGTAATCTCTCATGATTTTTTTTATTTCTGCAGTGTCAGTTGTTACTTCTCCTTTTTCATTTCTAATTCTATTGATTTGAGTCTTCTCCCTTTTTTTCTTGATGAGTCTGGCTAGTGGTTTATCTATTTTGTTTATCTTCTCAAAGAACCAGCTTTTAGTTTTATTGATCTTTGCTATTGTTTCCTTCATTTCTTTTTCATTTATTTCTGATCTGATTTTTATGATTTCTTTCCTTCTGCTAGCTTTGGGGTTTTTTTGTTCTTCTTTCTCTAATTGCTTGAGGTGTAAGGTTAGGTTGTTTATTCGAGATGTTTCCTGCTTCTTAAGGTGGGCTTGTATTGCTATAAACTTCCCCCTTAGAACTGCTTTTGCTGCATCCCATAGGTTTTGGGTCGTTGTGTCTCCATTGTCATTTGTTTCTAGGTATTTTTTTATTTCCTCTTTGATTTCTTCAGTGATCACTTCATTATTAAGTAGTGTATTGTTTAGCCTCCATGTGTTTGTATTTTTTACAGATCTTTTCCTGTAATTGATATCTAGTCTCATGGCGTTGTGGTCAGAAAAGATACTTGATACAATTTCAGTTTTCTTAAATTTACCAAGGCTTGATTTGTGACCCAAGATATGATCTATCCTGGAGAATGTTCCATGAGCACTTGAGAAAAATGTGTATTCTGTTGTTTTTGGATGGAGTGTCCTATAAATATCAATTAAGTCCATCTTGTTTAATGTATCATTTAAAGCTTGTGTTTCCTTATTTATTTTCATTTTGGATGATCTGTCCATGGGTGAAAGTGGGGTGTTAAAGTCCCCTACTATGAATGTGTTACTGTTGATCTCCCCTTTTATGGTTGTTAGTATTTGCCTTATGTATTGAGGTGCTCCTATGTTGGGTGCATAAATATTTACAATTGTTATATCTTCTTCTTGGATCGATCCCTTGATCATTATGTAGTGTCCTTCTTTGTCCCTTTTAATAGTCCTTATTTTAAAGTCTATTTTGTCTGATATGAGAATTGCTACTCCAGCTTTCTTTTGGTTTCCATTTGCATGGAATATCTTTTTCCATCCCCTTACTTTCAGTCTGTATGTGTCTCTAGGTCTGAAGTGGGTCTCTTGTAGACAGCATATATAAGGGTCTTGTTTTTGTATCCATTCAGCCAATCTGTGTCTTTTGGTGGGAGCATTTAGTCCATTTACATTTAAGGTAATTATTGATATGTATGTTCCTATTTCCATTTTATATATTGTTTTGGGTTCGCTACTATAGGTCATTTCCTACTCTTGTGCTTCGTGTCTAGAGAAGTTCCTTTAGCATTTGTTGTAAAGCTGGTTTGGTGGTGCTGAACTCTCTCAGCTTTTGCTTGTCTGTAAAGGTTTTAATTTCTCCATCAAATGTGAATGAGATCCTTGCTGGGTAGAGTAGTCTTGGTTTCAGGCTATTCTCCTTCATCACTTTCAGTATGTCCTGCCACTCCCTTCTGGCTTGTAGGGTTTCTGCTGAGAGATCAGCTGTTAACCTTATGGGGATTCCCTTGTGTGTTATTTGTTGTTTTTCCCTTGCTGCTTTTAATATGCTTTCTTTGTATTTAATTTTTGACAGTTTGATTAATATGTGTCTTGGCGTGTTTCTCCTTGTATTTATCCTGTATGGGACCCTCTGTGCTTCCTGGACTTGATTAACTATTTCCTTTCCCATATTAGGGAAGTTTTCAACTATAATCTCTTCAAATATTTTCTCAGTCCCTTTCTTTCTTTCTTCTTCTTCTGGAACCCCTATAATTCGAATGTTGGTGCGTTTCATGTTGTCCCAGAGGTCTCTGAGACTGTCCTCAGTTCTTTTCATTCTTTTTTCTTTATTCTGCTCTGCAGTAGTTATTTCCACTACTTTATCTTCCAGGTCACTTATCCGTTCTTCTGCCTCAGTTATTCTGCTATTGATCCTATCTAGAGTGATTTTAATTTCATTTATTGCATTGTTCATCGTTGCTTGTTTCATCTTTAGTTCTTGTAGGTCCTTGTTAACTGTTTCTTGCATTTTGTCCATTCTACTTCCAAGATTTCGGATCATCCTTACTATCATTATTCTGAATTCTTTTTCAGGTAGATTGCCTATTTCCTCTTCATTTGTTAGGTCTGGTGGGTTTTTATCTTGCTCCTTCATCTGCTGTGTGTTTTTCTGTCTTCTCATTTTGCTTATCTTACTGTGTTTGGGGTCTCCTTTTTGCAGGCTGCAGGTTCGTAGTTCCCGTTGTTTTTGATGTCTGTCTCCAGTGGCTAAGGTTGTTTCAGTGGGTTGTGTAGGCTTCCTGGTGGAGGGGACTAGTGCCTGTGTTGTGCTGGATGAGGCTGGATCTTGTCTCTCTAGTGGGCAGGTTCACGTCTGGTGGTGTGTTTTGGGGTGTCTGTGGCCTTATTATGATTTTAGGCAGCCTCTCTGCTAATGGGTGGGGTTGTGTTCCTGTTTTGCTAGTTGTTTGGCATAGGTTGTCCAGCACTATGGCTTGCTGGTCGTTGAGTGAAGCTGGGTGCTGGTGTTAAGATGGAGGTCTCTGGGATATTTCCACCGTTTAATATTATGTGGAGCTGGGAGGTCTCTTGTTGACCAGTGTCCTGAAGTTGGCTCTCCTACCTCAGAGGCAGAGCCCTGACTCCTGGCTGGAGCACCAAGAGCCTTTCATCCACACAGCTCAGAATAAAAGGGAGAAAAAGTAGGGAGAATTAGTAGAAGTATGAGTAAAGAAAGAGGGAAAGGAGGAAAGGAAGGAAGGAAGAAAGAAGCAAAGAAGGAAAGAAAGGAGGGAGGGAGGGAGGGAGGGAGGAAGGAAGGAAGGAGGGAAAGAAGGAAAAAAAGACAGAAAAAAAGATGATACAGTAAAAATAAAATAAAGTATAATATAGTTATTGAATTAAAAAATATTTAGAAAAAATAAAAAGGGACGGATAGAACCTTAGGACAAATGTTGGAAGCAAAGCTATACAGAGAAAATCTTACACAGAAGCATACACATACACCTTCACAAAAAGAGGTAAAGGGGGAAAAATCATAAATCCTGCTCCCTGAGACCACCTCCTCAATTTGGGGTGATTCGTTGTCTAAAGGAGGGAGGGAAGGAAGGAAAGAAAGAAAGAACGAAGGTAAAGTATAATAAAGTTATTACAATTAAACTTAATTATTAAGAAAAAGAATTTTTAAAAAAAAGTCATGGACGGATATAGCCCTAGGACAAATGGTGGAAGCTAGAGTATACAGACTAGATGTCACACAGAAGCATACACGTACACATTCACAAAAAGAGGAAAAGGGAAAAAAATCATAGATCTCGCTCCTAAATTCCACCTCTTCAATTTGGGATCATTCCTTGTCTATTCAGGTATTCCACAGATGCAGGGTATATCAAGTTGATTGTGGAGCTTTAATCCGCTGCTTCTGTGGCTGCTGGGAGAGATTTCCCTTTCTCTTCTTTGTTCTCACAGCTCACAGGAGCTCAGCTTTGGATTTGGCCCTGCCTCTTGCGTGTAGGTCGCTGGAGGGCGTCTGTTTTTTCGCTCAGACAGGACGGGGTTAAAGGAGCCGCTGATTCGGGGCCTCCGGCTCACTCAGGCCGGGGGTTGGGGGATGGGGGAAGGAGGGGCACTGCGTGCGGGGCCGGCCTGCGGCGGCAGAGGCAGCGTGACGTTGCGGCAGAGGCCGGCGTGACGTTGCACCAGCCTGAGGCCCGCCGTGCGCTGTCCCGGGGAAGTTGTCCCTGGATCCCGGGAACCTGGCAGTGGCAGGCTGCACAGGCTCCGCGGAAGAGGGGTGTGGAGAGTGACCTGTGCTCGCACACAGGCCCCTTGGTGGCGGCAGCAGCAGCCTTAGCGTCTCCCGCCCGTCTCTGGGGTCCGCGGTTGTAGCCGCGGCTCGCGCCCGTCTCTGGGGTTTGCGCTTTTAGCCGCGGCTCGCGCCCGTCTCGGGGGCTCGCGCCCTCAGCCGCGGCTCGCGCCCGTCTCTGGGGTTCGCGCTTTTAGCCGCGGCTCGCGCCCGTCTCTGGAGTTCCTTTAAGCAGCGCTCTTAAACCCCTCTCCTCGCGCACCAGGAAACAAAGAGGGAAGAAAAAGTCTCTTGCCTCTTCGGCCGGTGCAGGCTTTTCCCCGAACTCCCTCCCGGCTAGTCGTGGTGCACTAACCCCTTCAGGCTATGTTCAAGCCGCCAACCCCAGTCCTCTCCCTGAGCTCCGTCCAAAACCAAAACCCGAGCCTCAGCTCGCAGCCCCGCCCGCCCCGGTGGGTGAGCGGCAAGCCTCTCGGGTTGGTGAGTGCTGGTCGGCACCGATCGTCTGTGCAGGAATCTCCCCGCTTTGCCCTCCGCACCCGTCGCTGTGCACTACTCCGCGGTCCCGAAACTCCCCCCTCCGCCTCCCGCAGTCTCCGCCCGCGGAGGGGCTTCCTAGTGTGTGGAAACTTTTCCTCCTTCACAGCTCCCTCCCACTGGTGCAGGTGCCGTCCTTATTCTTTTGTCTCTGTTTTTTCTTTTGCCCTACCCAGGTAGGTGGGGAGTTTCTTGCCTTTTGGGAGGTCTGAGGTCTTCTGCCAGCCTTCAGTAGGAGTTCTGTAGGAGTTGTTCCACGTGTGGATGTATTTCTGGTGTATCCGTGGGGAGGAAGTCGATCTCCGCGTCTTACTCTTCCGCCATCTTCAAGGTCCCCCAGTGTAGCAGTCTTCACTGATTGTTTTCTGTTGCTACAAGTTAGATTTGTCTTTTTTTAGAGGTTCAAAGAAATGGAATCACACAGTATGTGTTTGTGTGTGTGTGTGTTTGTCTGGTTTCTTTCACTCAGCAAAATGGCTTTGAGATTCGTTCATGCTGTTTCTGTGCATCAAGTCATTCCTCTTTATTGCTAGATAGTATTCCATTGTATGAACAGAGCAGAATTTTTTTTAACCATTCTTCTGTTGGTGAAACTTGAGGCTCTTTCAAGTTTTGACCCTTACGAAGAAAGCTGTTATGAACATTTGTGTACGAGTCTTTGTGTGGACACATTTCCATTTCTTTTGGGTAAATATCTAGGAGCAGGATTGCCAGATCTTATGGTAAGTCAGCACTTAATTTTGTAAGAAAGTGCTAAACTTTTCCAAAGTGGTTCTACCATTTTACATTCCCATTAGCAATAATTTATATGAAAACAAATGTAAATAGAGTTGAGAGACATCAAATATGGGGGTTCTAAATCCAGTATGTAATCCATAGTCAATTTCCCATGAAAAATTTCTTAAGGCATTCCCCAAAGTACCGTACACATATTTTGGGGTATGTGACTCTGTACTGTAACACACAGGTGTGCATGCATATTGTATATTCAGTAATATGCATGAGTATATATGTTTTATTTATAGTAATAGGTAACTATATCATATACAATATAATTCTATATAGCAAAAGATAGGGATGGCAGAGGTGAGGGAGGGATATATCTTCACTGCTTTCTGCTATTGGTGATGGTTCAGAGAAAGATCTGAAGTTTTTGTGTTTTTCAAATTTGAATAATATACAGATCTTTTTGAAGAAAAATTTGTCTTAGATGTTGACTCAAATAAAAGTAATTAAAATATTGCTCATTATGTGCAAACATAATATAGATTCCTTATATTTTAGCTTGTCTACATATTTGAAGCCCTTAAACATTTACAAATCAATGTAACTAGAACTATAAGGGCAGTGCAATTCTAATTAACAACGCTGATTTAAAACAATGGATAATATTGTTTTGCCGAAACTAAACTGCAACTGGCTCTAAGAGTATGAGAGGGGACATTATGCCTACACAACTACAGGTCAAACAATGGCTCAATTTTCCCAGTGCTTTGCAAATTATTTTCAAATTACTAGGAAACCTTGGCTCAAGCAATGTGCATTCGGCACAAATGCTTCATTAACGTATAAGGTCTGCCTTTGTGGTTTTCTTATTAGGCCAACACAAGTTAAGTGGAAATACTTAGCACCAAGTCGATCATAAACACACGCACACGCGCGCGCACATGCACACACACACGGAGACTGTGAGATATAGGAAGCAGGGACTGTGTTGTTTTTGGTCTCACCATTACAAACCCAGGAATTGAGAGATGGAGAAAGGGATGAAAGCCCCAAAGAGAAACTATAAGGTTGAATAATTAGGTCAAAGATTTTTTTTAACGAGACTTATCTTTTGAAAATAATCAAATATTTGGAGCCAATCAGAGAAAATACCAACTTAAAAAAACAAAACCAAACCTGAAGCTCTCAAATTCCCAGTTGGCCTTTGGCAAGTACAGACACAGTCTGCAGCTCCTCTGAGGGAAGAGACTGGGAAAACAGTGAAACCACAAGGACAAGGGGGAAATTAATCAAGAAATATCAAGAAAGCCTGGGAATATGACATTGCTAGCCATGTGTGGTTTGTTCAACAAACAAATAGGAAGGCTCAAGGGAAATGAAATTTCTCAGGATAGATGACCAAATGTGCCTTGTCAGCAAATGTGGAGAGGAAACAGAGAAGCAAGATCACTTCTGATGGAAGCATGGTCAGTGAAGGAATCTAGGGGACACTAGAAGAGAATACAATAAAGATTCCTTAGAATTCGAGCCAGATGCCACATTTCTAGAGTATTTCCACATACAACTCCCATGCATGGTAAGTAAGGTTAACTGTGAGTTCCCACTTTTACAAAATAAGACACCAAGGCTCACAAAAGTCTAACGCTTTTCCAGTGTTCACAAAGGGAGATGGACCTGAGCTGAGGTCTCCTGCCCATGCTCCATGCTCTGGCTAACACTCCGGAGATGACGATATTGAGGCAATACAGCTTAGTGGTTAAGTGTGTGGGCTTGGAACCAGACAGCCTGGCTGGGGTAGGTACCTGGTATACCCCATCCTCAGCCTCGTTGTCACACAGTGAGATCATACACATGATGGAGTTCAGTATCTGGCACATAGTCAGCTCTTAAAAAATGTAGCCATTACAGTTTGAAGGGTATATGGATTATGCGAATCAATATAGATGAGAGTGGATCAATTAAACGTAATCATTGTACTAGATACATTCTGGGATAGATAAGGATGCGTGGTTTAGAATCAAATTTGACATAATAAAATACTTTAACAACAACAAAAAGATAAACCATAGAATTTTGCCTATTAAAGAGTGAGGAATGATAGTTCTTATCAAAGGGGAATAAAGAGAGAATTGGGGGCCAAATTGAACAATGAGATTAGACTGGGAAAGTTAAAATCCACAATGAGAAACGAAGACCCAACACAGCCAAAATTTAATTAATTAATTAATTAATTTTTAAAAATCCACAATGACTTTTGTATGTTGCCATTCAAACATCTCATGTTTAGAAGAAAGATTAGTTGATAGAGGACTTAAACTTGCATCTTACTGTGAATGTAAGAAGATTCAAATGCAACTTGGAGGTGCTTTATGCATCCTGTATTAAGGGGAAAATGTCTAATGGGTGCATAACAGGCACATTTTGTAAGGCTTTCCTCAAGTCATTTCAATTCAATTCTGTTCTATTCTGAAGACCCTATTTACTGAGTGTCCATGTGCTCACACTGGACTGCTTTGGTCCTGTGTGCTCAGTACTTTGCTAGGTCCTGGAGATTCAAAGATAAAAAAGCCCAGCCCTGGCTCTCAGTCTGGTAGCAGATTCAGAAATATGAACACATAATGCTAAAGCACTGCAGTGGTGCCATGAGACAGCCTGTCTAAAGTGCTGTGTGTCCAGATGAGAATATCTGGTAGACTGAATCATTGACCCCAATTTTTCACTACTCTGTTATTATATACCTACACATACTACCTTGCCGTGGCCTCAGTGTGGGTGGAATACTTCCCTGCCCTTTGACTTTGGGCTTCACTTTGTGACTGATTTGGACCAATGAGTTTAACAGATGTGACATGTGCAGAGGCTTAAAATGAGCTTTCCCTTTTGTACTGCTCATTGTCATGAAAAAAACATACCACGTATATTCTGCCCATCCAAGGAGAATGAGAGATCAGAGGAGTAGACCCAGATCCAACCTGCAGCCTGGAAACAAACCCAGTGGAACCCAGCCTGGAATCAGCTAACCTCAAGCCAACGCACAGACGCTCAAGCAAGAAACAAATGATTGTTTTAAGCCATGGAATTTTAGGGTGATTTGTTACACAGCACATGGCAACGGCTGTCTGAGATAGGCCATGGTAGCTATGACAGGGATGGACAGGAACAGAGCTGTATTGTGGCCCTTCTCTGCCCACTAACTACCCATTTCTCTCCCTTCATTCCCTCCACTGAACACATAAGCATGGATCCCAAAGAAGAGCTGTGGGAATTCTTGCTGGAGCTGACTTAGAGTCTTATAAACAAGACTTCTGTTTGGATTGTGTTATAGCAAAGCAGGGCCCTTACATTAACCATTCCTGGGTACCTCCACTGTAAAAAGAACGAAGACTAGAGCCATCTAATCCACATCTCCTTTTCTTGTTGCTCTTTCTTAATTATCGGTGGCTCCTTCAGAAAAGCACATGCCTAGCACTAATTCTAATGTAGTCAGAGCAGCCCATCACCCATATAAAGCTACAGATGGATTTCCAAGGAGTGGTGAGCTAGTTTGGGTAGCTGGGGCCGAATCTTGAAAAGTATACTGCAACCATGGGTAATGCAGAACTTAAGTCCCGGATGAAAAATGTTAACTAATTTATCTCTCCTGGCAAGTAGATAGATGCTAAGGAAAGGCTGGGGAGAGCTCATGAAGGGCAGGCAGGGGAGTGAGAAAAGTGGTAAGGAAAATCTATCTCATGCTATGAGAAATACAGGACTATTCCTTCCACACGTTCCTTCCAGAGCATAGAACCATATCAGATGATATACGTTTCAGAAGCAGGGGTTTTTGTTAGAAGTTTTTGTTAGTTAATTTAAAAAAGAATTTAAGGAGAGGGTTTCCAACTAAGGCAGATGAGTCCCACAGTATTAATACAGTTAAGCAAATATTGGACGATCATAGGAAATGAGGTTGAATAAATTACATGTTTTATCAGACATCTTTGGGCTTTGAAAATGCTGACAGCCCACTGTGGAATATTAAATCTCACATTTCTCAATTTGCCTTTTTATTGATGTTGGGGAGAAGATTGTATATGAAAAATTTTCTTCTCCCAACATTTATAAAATATTATGTATGCATTAACATATGCGTAAATATTTATTTTTAAGTGTGTCTTTGGCTGAGTTCCCCTGGACGCTGACCTGAGACAAGGATTTAGGTGCAGGTAGTTTATTTGGGAAGTGGGGAATGACACAGGTAGGCAGAAAGAGCTAAGGCAGGGCTCATTAATGATCACAGTGGGGAGTCAGGGCTCAGCCCTGTTAGCCCTGTTGTTTTTTTTTTTTTTTGGCTGCGTTGGGTCTTTGCTGCTGCGTGCGGGTTTTTCTCTAGTTGTGGCGAGCGGTGGCTACTCTTTGTTGCGGTGCGTGGGCTTCTCATTGCGGTGGCTTCTCCTGTTGTGGAGCACGGGCTCTAGGCACTCAGGGCTTCAGTGGTTGTGGCACGCGGGCTCAGTTGTTGTGGCTCGCGGGCTCTAGAGCGCAGGGTCAGTAGTTGTGGCGCACGGGCTTAGTCGCTGCGCGGCATGTGGGATCTTACCGGACCAGGGCTCGAACCTGTGTCCCTTGCATTGGCAGGCGGATTCTTAACCACTGAGCCACCAGGGATAATTGTCCTACGCAAGAGGGGGGAAGATAGAGTACTCCCATCGAATATTGGCTGAGGGATGCTCCCAAGGGCGTTAACCCCTGAGCACTTTCAGTCAGCCCCACCAGAAGGGCCCGAGAGAAAACCATCAGGTGGAGACCCTCTGGCACCCGCCATAGGTTATTATTGGCTTGGACAGGATGGTGAGTGCTAAGGGGACGTGGCAGCCACCAACAGTGTACTATAAAGTGCATATTTTAAATCCATGCGTCAATGAGAAGAGTTACACATTGGGTTACATCTTACAAAGACAGCCAATCATTTAGCCCACCAGTATGTTCTTTTGAACCACACTTAGAATCAGACATCAATTACAACAACTTCTTAGTTTTGAGTCAAGGTAGCCCAGGAGGATGGGAAAGCAACTATTTACAACCAGCACCAGGTAGTTCAAAGTTTTAACAGCCAGGAAGGCTGTACCTGTGCTTATCTGCTAACCATCAGCCCTGAGTTAAGCAATTTATATGCACAGACACACAAGACAGTGGTGCGGTGGAGATCAGAGCACACATCTGCTGACTTCAAACATCTTTCTCCTCCATGTTGCCTCTGGGAGGGCTGAGGCTGATGCAGGCCCCAGTTTATGTTCCCCGAGGGGAAAGAAGTCACAAATTCTGCAAGAGGAATAGCCCTAAGAGATAGGGATCAGGGAAGGCTTTTTGAAACCAGCCAGGGGTTTTAACTTTCTTGGTTGATGGAGCCCTTTAAGAGTCTGATGAAAGCATGGATTCTCTCCCCAACAAAACAAACTCATACGCACAAAACAGTGCATATTATTTTCAGAGCCTCACCGTCACCTGAAACCCCTCTGTGGGTTCCGGATTAAGCTACAAGGTGACAGGAATGACTCAAATTATGTGTGTTATGATTTGGGGCACTTTCAGAAAGAATTTTCAAATTTTAGAACATTCCCCAGGAAAAGGTCTCCTCTTACTAAGATTATCTGTCTCCCACAGGCAGTTCTCATATTAGGTCTACAATTGCCGCAAGCCCAGCAGCCTCAAGTAGCAGGAAGGATTCCAGATGCTAATTCATGATTGGATCTAGTAGATTTCTTCCAAAGTCCATTTAAACCACAAACTCTGCCTAGCCAAACTAGGTCAATCAATGCCACAGACAGGTTATTGCAAAGTACAAATTAGCTGGAACCAAGTAACATACCTAGTCGATAAAGTATCTTATAGAAAGGACTGAAGCGTTAGAAGTAACGACAGTGGCAGGGATCTAGACTCCAAAATAGGAGTTTTAGGGTTGTTTTTTTTTTTAATATTAAGAAAGTTGCTGTTCTGGGAAGCCAATCGGGTGGAGAAAATCGTAATTCAGAGAGTAGGACAGGCCTAGTGCCATATCCCTGTGGCACCCATAATTTGCTGTGGCCCTGGAAAGTTAGGCTATCTCTCCAAACCTCACTTTTCACATCTGTACAGTGGGTGAATATTCTTTTCCTTATAAGGTTGCTGTGGGAGTTTGGGAAATGAAGGTGCCTGGTACATCTCTTGCCTTCATTTCAGTATAGCTTGGTTCTAATTTCCTTATTATCATAGCAGTCATGTCCCGAATTAGCATAATGATACTCAGAATGAACAAAAAATACTTCTTCGATTATTCCTGTGTTCATACGCTGTTGAAGAACTGTTCATACTGGTCAGATTCAGTTACCACAAGTACCTCTGGAAGAAAATCTCTACATAGAAAAGAGCTCTAAGTCTCAGCTGACAGTCTCTTTATTTCCACCTTGAGTTATCAAATTATAGAGCCATAGAGAGAGGGGAGAAGGAGAGAACAAAGGAGGAATCTCATCCAACCTCGAGTTTTACAGTGAGGGAAGGGAGGTCCAGAGCAGTTAAAGGTCCTGCTGCAGTCACACAGCTAGTTACTGACAGCGTGAGAACTGGGGTCTAGATCTCTGGACTCCCAATCCTTCAGTCTCTCTACTATATCATGCATTCCACACTAATTAAATTAAATAAAACTGAAAAGGTGCCAAAAAAGAAATTTTTAAAACCTTTTGGAACTCAGTGTGATGAGATGTTATCTTTATCTGAAATATTCTTGGAAGAGAACGAACAGAAAATGCCTGATATGTAGTGAGCCATTCATTATGTAGTTTGGTTCCACCTGTTTTGGCTTCCAGAGCATTCTGGCCTGGAGGTAGGTATGGAGGAGGTGAAGAAGGCAGGCCATGTGCTAAGCATGGCACTGAGCAGGTGAACAGAAGACCCGGATTTTAACTTCAGCTCCAGCGCCAATGTGTGAGGTTAGGCATCATCCTTGACACCTCTGTGCCTCCGCTTCTTCATCTGTAAAGCCGTGTTCCCACAAAAGGATGTGTCCAGGGTCCCTTTGGGCTCTCATATTCCAGTTTTCCCAAGAAGGTCCCATCCCCTTCGTGGTCTCGCATAAACTATCTTAAAGGGCTGGCTGAATGTGAAGGAGGAGAAGAAGATCTCAGTAGGAGAGAAGAGGGGAAACTGAAAGGGAGCAAGGAGGAGCCGGGGCAGCAAGCAGGGAAGCAGGTGCTCGAGAAAGGGGATTTGGCAGCAAGAAGATGGGATGGCGAGGAGCCTCAACACTGGCCCCTGCTCGGGGCGGGGGCCGGGGGAACTTGAGATTTTGTTCCTGGATGTGTTTATCTTTAAACACTAAAGCAAAATGCCCCCCCTTCATTCACCCACTCATTCTGCATTCCAGCAATACTTTTTTCTTTTTTTTTTTTTTTGGTAACAGCTTCATTGAGATATAATTCACATACCACACAAGCCATCCATTTAAAGTATACAATTCGATAGTTTTTCATGTATTCAGAGTTGTGCAATCACCACCATAGTCAATTTTAGAACACTTACGTCACCCCCAAAAGAAACTCCATGGCCTTTAGCTATACCCCCCTAATCCTGCCATCCCCTCCCCGAGCTCTAAGCAATCACTAATCTCCTTGATTTCTAGGTTTGCCTGTTCTTGTCATTTCATATACTATGTGAATGGAATCATACAGTATGTGGTCTTTTGTGTCTGGCTTCTTTCGTTTAGCATAATGTCTTCAAAGTTCATCCGTGTGGTAGCACGTATCAGTCCTTCATTCCTTTTTATGAGTGAGTAATAATTCTACTGTATAGAGAGAATACATTTGTCTATTCATTCATCATCTGGTGGATATTTGGGTTGTTTCCACTTCTGGGCTCTTATGAATAATGGTGATACGGACATTTTTATACAAGTTTCTTTGGTGGATCCATCAATAATTTTTGAGGTCTGTTTCACGCCAGAACTTCTAGGACTTTGAGATGCAAACATGAAGACAACCATTGCCCTCAAGGATGTCACAATCTTACAGGGAAAGAAAAGTTTGCTTTTCAAAAGCTGCAATAATCTGCTGTGATAAGTGCCGAACAGTGGGCTGTGCAAAGAGAGGCAAAGAAGTTATGACACTTGAGAGAGGTGTTGAAAGCCAGTTAGCCCCTAGGCACAGAAGGCAGAGAGGGTGTGACAGTCTTTGGAAACCGCATGTGCAAAGGCACAGAGGTGTCAGACAGAAGGCCACATTCAGATCACTGTAAATAATAATAATGCTACCTAATCTTTCCTGGTATTTGCTACGTGTCAAGTACTACTCTAAACACTTTATATTATCACATCTACTTTCCACAGTGGCCTTATCATAGTATTATTCCCCCCATTTTATAGATGGGGAAATGGAAGCACAGAGAGGTACGTAACTTGTCTGAGGCTACACAATAGTGAGATCCTGGATTTAAACCAAGAGGCTGCATCTGAAACCTATGATCTGAGCCACCACGAGGACTGCCTCATTTAATCCCAAATCGTCCTGGCTGGTTAGATTGTGGAGTGTGGAAGGGGCCATGCCAGGAGATGACATTGGAAGGGTAGGCTGTGCTGAGCCATATGAAGAAATTCCAGATCCAAAAGCAAAAGGGAGCCAATCGAAGGTTCATATGCAATGCAAAGACACAGATGAGATCTTCATTTTAAGAAGTCAAGTGGCAAGTGTGGGAGGACTGATTGAAAACAGGAATGGACCATAGTTTGTTCCACTAGCAACGCCACTCAAAACCCAACACTGCCCCTGCTACTCTTTCTGATACAACACACCCATTACAGGTGTGAAATTGCAAAGGCAGTATTGGTTGTGCTCTCCTGGATGCAATCTCTTCGGGAGGACGCCACGGTCAAGATTTTACAAAGATAGTTCTCCTTTTTCATTCCCCATCTTTGCTCTCATAGGGAGGAACCTGATTCCCAACGAAACAGGGCTGGGAGTTGACATAGATCTCACAGGGCAGAAGCAAGAATTCTGAGTACACATGGCTCTCACATATATTTTCACAAACACGCTGAGAGTCAGGATGCTGATAAACAAAGGGCTCATGTACCAGAGGACTATCTGATTGGCTTTCTTCCACATATACGTTAATAAAGTGGCTGGTCCTCAATGCATCAATCGTTTGCAGAACTCTCTGCCCTGCTTTCCTGTCCTCACCCTTGAGTTTTAATGGAAGCTTCTCATCCCTTAACAGAGCCCACCTCAACTACAGAACCAGCCACAGGAGTTCCAAGGGCACCCCTGAATGAGTGCTAATAGAAAACAAGACGTGACTATAACACCGATGCAAGGCACATAGAAAATGTGCCATCTGTCATTATCCCTCTGCCTTAAAACCAGAAGTTGTTTTATGGAATGCAGAGGATGATCCTTGAGCCAGAAAGAGTTCATATTTAACTCACAAATCCTCACAATCCCTTTATAAAGCTGCTGTGATCACTTCCGTTGCACAGGTGGAGAAGCAGAGAGAATAAGGGACTAGCAGATTGACCTGCTCTATTCAAAAGTGTGCTGGTAAACAGATGGCTCTGGACAAATCATTTCACTTCATCCTCTCCCCAGATCATTCTTCATTTTTCTGTTAACATCATCAAGTGTTTTCTAGAGTCTGAGATGGTGCTGGCCTCAGCAATTGCCACATTTGGTGTGCACGTCTTGCCTTTTTAGCAGGGATCATAGTAGGGGAGCTACAAATCTGTTGAATGAATGGATAAGTAAGTGTTGGAAAGTCTCTTGGGGTTAATTACTAAAGTATCATTCATCTCCTTTCCTATCTCTCATATATATATACATATATATGTATACCTATATGCATTAACAAATATATAGATAGAGTTATATAAACATGAACATGTATGTGTGTATGTTAACTTTCAATGCTTTTCATATGCTCTGAACTAACTTATCTATTTTGGAAGATAACTAAAAATACTATAATAGCTAACTTTTGTGGTGTGCTTACCATGTACCGAGAACTGTTCTTACTGTTCTAACTGTTCTAAGCTCTTTAAATATTTTAGCTCACTTAATTCCCACAACAACCCTTTGTGGAATAAGCTATCATTTTTCCATTTGACAGGTAAAGAAATTGAAACACAGAGAGTTTGAATACTTTGCTCAAGTTTTCACAGCTACTAAGTTGAAGAGTGAGGATCTGAACCTACAGGTAGGGCTTCCCTGGTGGCGCAGTGGTTTGGAGTCCGCCTGCCGATTCAGGGGACACGGGTTTGTGCCCCGGTCCGGGAAGATCCCACATGCCGCGGAGCGGCTGGGCCTCTGCTCCATGGCCGCTGAGCCTGCACGTCCGGAGCCTGTGCTCCGCAACGGGAGAGGCCACAACAGTGAGAGGCCTGCGTGCCGCAAAAAAAAAAAAAAAAAAAAAAAAAAAAATGAACCTACAGGTAGGCTGTCTCTAATCCTGCAATTCTTAAATTAAAAGATAGAGACAACTTTTGAAATTGCTGAATAAGAAAATTACATGAATTATATTCACCTCCATCATAGTTTGTCTCCCCTGGAGAGAAACTGGTCATTTACCCTGTAGCCCTGAGTAACCTGATTGTTTTAAGTGTAACCCAAATAAAATTGGGTTGCCTTGAGGCCAGCCCCTGTCTCAGCATATCCAAAAGAAACAAAAATCCAATTACCAAAAGCCTTTAAAAACACTGAAGATCTCTTGAGACGACAGTGGGGGGGGATTTTATCATGAAACATACAGGAACACTAATTAAAATCTAATTCACACGCCGTCCTTTCCAAAATCTGTCTTTTTATCTTTTCTCTCTCCCCCAATCTTCCAGTCCCTGTCCCATTGCTGGTTTGTCTTACTCTCCTTCTCCCCGTTCTTCTACCTCATCTGTGTTCACAAATAGTGCTACCATTCTTCTTTCCATCCCTCCTTACCCTGAGTAGCCAGTAAAGACCTCAAAAGCCAAAGAAGCAATGGAGAACCCCCCTCTCTCCCCGCTACGGCCAGGAGACACTAAAGGAGGCATGTTGAAAATACCTATAATTCATTTATTCCTGACCACAATTCCACAACATGGGCACTATTATTATTCTCATTTTCAGATATGTAAATTGAGGCTTAGAGAGGTTAACTTTCTTAAAATCACACAGCTGGTAAAGGCAGAAGCAGGACTTGACTCCTGACCTGCCTGAACCTGTAGTCCATGCTCTTAATCTCTTTGCTATACTGCAGGTGGTTCATGCCCACACACAATGATCAGGAACCTGCTGATCTGGGGGAATTTTTCTGGTTCCTTGAGCAAAGCTGGAGAAGGAAGCTATGACTGGATTCTGAAGAGTTTTACATGTTTGTTGAAGACTTAAGATTGTGCTTTAGGTTTTAGGAAATCACTAAAGATTTTAAGCAGGGGAGATTTTAATCAGGGAAGTTTTAAACATGAGTTGTTTTGTTTTTTGAAACAATGACAACACTGTGGAAAGTGGACTGGTATCCCAAAGCCACACAAACTTTTTTTTTTTTCTGCTTGGTCAATAAGTTTATTGTCTTTAGCTGAAAAAAAATCTTCATAGAAAATTGTGATTTGGTTTATTAGCTCTCAGCAGCCCACTCCTGAGCATACACGGTGTTCATGGCTCAGGTCATGGATGGGGTGGAACTGCTTGACATAGGATATGTCTGAGGGATTGAAGTGCATCCTGGGAAATAACTCTCTCTGAGGGAAAAAGAATAGACGTGCCATGTTTATTCAAGGGCAACAGGATAAAGCTGTAAGGGAAGGGTAATGATTCTTAAAAAGATCTGTTTATCACTAAGATTGCCTTCTGTCTCAGGCTTCATGGATTCATACCCAAGTCCTAAGGTGAGAGGGCTACAATAAAGAACAACGAAAGTATTTTTAAAAGGGATGCAGTTCCCTAACATAAATACCCATGAGGCAGCAAAAACTTGTCCTTCGGCAGCATCAGTTTCCACAGTCTCCACAGGGATGGGAAACAATGCCCTGGGTTCTGGCATCAGTAGCAATGACCACACCTCAGTGAGCTCAGTGGGCAAGGCCTTGGGCATTGGTTGGTAGACACCAGCAGCAGTGAATTCTTTGCTGTTTTTGACAATGATGATAATGCATATCACTAGAGCAAGCTAAAGTAGGAAAATAGGAAAATGGCAACTCCTGGGGAGTAGCCAAGAAGACTGGTTCCCAAGGTGCATGTGAAACACTCCCTGGAGAATACCAAAAGTATTTAGGACCCATCTGAGGGGATCTGGAATTCCAGTAGATGGTTAGGGGTGGAGCAAAAGAAAGACCGTGTTGTGATAGATATTCTGGCCCTGATTTTTACCCTCATACTGGGACTGTGTGGCCTGGGGAAGTCCAAGGGTCCCCTGCAGTGGTATAGGTCAGAGATTATAAGGGTTGAAAAAAAAGAAGGAATAGTGGGAGCTAAGGGGAGGTGACAGCTAAAAGAAATGGTTAAAAGGAAAATTGCCAGGATATGGTAACTGGGTGTAGAGAGTAAGGGAAAAGGAAGAGCCTTAGGTGACATCCTGGTCAATGACTGAGCCATTAACCAAAATAGAGAAGTGAGGAAGAGGAGCTTGAATGGAAAGATGACGAATTCTGCTCTGGGACATGTTGGATTTCAGGAGCATGGAGCTGGTTAAGGTGGAAGTACAGTTTATGACAGAAGAGATACATTTAGAAGATATCTACATATAGATTATAAATGAAACCTTGGGATAAAACAAGTCATGGAAGTATGCTGAGTGAAGAGAGAAGAGAAACAAGAATGAGTCCTGGAGTAATGTTAATAGTTTGATATCTGTTAACCAACTGAATATAGACACTGAAAGGCTTTTGTACATCTAAATATCAGGTGAGTATGGGCTGTATGTAGCGAGGTCAAAAAATTGAGGGGGAAAGTAAAATAGTACGATCATGAGTTGGTTTTATAAAGGAGCATGGATAATGTATTATAAATATAATATAAAGAGGTTCAACAGACACTTCCACACAATCCCTGTGGAAGGACAGCTCATGTTGAGATCTGCTCATAGATTAGAGTCAAATTAAGAAGATGCTTTGATATCTCAAAGCCTGGTGGACTGGATATTTTCAGCACCATCACTCTCTTCCAAGTGACTCAGCACTCGAGAAATGCGGAGTCACTGGGGAGAGGCTGATTCCAGTGAATCTTTTCTTAGGACCAGGCTCAGCTGTCAGAACAGGGCAAGTTCCCTTTCGCTAAGCCAAACAAGAATGATATCAGGGTTGTATTAAAGCACAGCTGGGGTGAATCCTCATCGTCTGGTATAATTTCAACTTACCCTGTAGCATCATCATTCAAGTTAACTATGAAGTTGTTCTCCGGTCAGCCCTCTTTCCTCTTAAAGAAACCTAAATGGGTTTTCCTTCTGGCCTGAAATTGCCACCATATGAGTCATTAAGTCATAAAACTTTAGGGCAGTCATAGACCATAAGGTCCAACTAGCCTAATCCCTTTATTTAGATGATGTTAGTTAAGTGCAGAGAGGTTAAATCAAATTCCCAATCAAATGCCTTCTGGGATGAGGTAGATAACATCAGTGAGTGCAGCAGGCCTTGAATCTGCTTTTTAAACACCTAATTTTCACCAATATGAAATATGCCCCTCTTTTGTTTTTCTTGAAATCATGTGACCTTCATGTTCTAGCTCCCCTCCCCCCAACATTTTCAATAGCAATATGGAAACAAATATTTCTAGCTACAGGGAAAAGCAGCACCCATTGTGAGCAGAATAAGAGATATGACTTCAGTGTCAGGGTCAGTACGGAGCTAACTGGACAACTAACTGGACAAGTTCCATCCAGAAGGGTCAGATTCTCCCCAGCTTCAGTCAATACTTGTCTTCAGGGCTTCCCTGGTGGCACAGTGGTTAAGAATGCAGGGGACACGGGTTTGAGCCCTGGGCCGGGAAGATCCCATGTGCCTCAGAGCAACTAAGCCCGTGTGCCACAGCTACTGAGCCTGCGCTCTACAGCCCGCGAGCCACAACTACTGAGCCTGCGTGCCACAACTACTGAAGCCCACACACCTAGAGCCCGTGCTCCACACCAAGAGAAGCCACCGCAAAGAGAAGCCTGCGCACCACAACAAAGAGTAGCCCCCGCTCGCCGCAATTAGAGAAATCCCGTGTGCAGCAACGAAGACCCAGCACAGCCAAAAATAAATAAATTAGTAAATAAATAAATTTATTTGTTTTAAATGGTTGTCTTCAAGACTGTGAAGCATCTGCTGCCAGGCCTTCTAAATGTGTTTACTTTTCTTTTTCTCTCTTTCGCCTACAGGCTGCTCCATGCTCTTTCCACAGACCTTAACTCATCTCCTGAAGATAGGCTGTTGACCAGGATGAAAGCATAAATAACTTTCCTAGAGTTTCCCTGTTATTTTGGGGGCACCTGTTGGTTTTCCTGTGTTTCAAATGGATGTAGAACGTTCCAAATTTCTTCAGCCTAGGTCATTTGGTACACAACACTCATGTTTCATTTCTGTCTGCCTCTCCCTGTTTCTCTTCCTACAGACTTTTTTCTGCAACAATTTCAAACACCAAACCAAACAGATTTTAAACAATCGTGTAGAAGTTTCTTCATAGTACATAATGGATTAGGTAACCGGAGCAGTATGATAGGGCAATTTTTCCGGAAGTTCATGGTTTAAAAATGCAAACAGGAGCCAGAAACACTTCAACATATATTTATCTCTAAGATTGCCTACTTGAAATTAGAAGGTTACCAGTGTTAACAGATTGTGGGTAAACCCCAGATTAAAACCCAAATATCTGAGTGTATTAGTTGTCTATTGCTACACAACAAATTACCTCAAATTTTAGAAACTTAAAACAATACATACACATTCATATTTCCCAGTTTCTGTAGGTCAGGAATCTGGACGAACCTTAGTTGAGTCCTCTGTCTCAGGGTCTCTCACAAGGCTGCAACTAAGATACTGACTGAGGCTATAGTCTCATCTCAAGGTTCAACTGTAGAAGGATCCATTTCCAAACACATTTATGGAGTTCTTGGGAGGCTCCAGTTCCTTGAGGCTGCTGGACTGAGGGCCTCAGCTCCTCACTGGCTGTTGGGTGGAACCCACCCTCAATGCCTTGCCACATGGGCCTCTCCAATATGGCAGTTTGCTTCATCAAAGCCAGGGAGGAAATCTGCTAGCACAAGGGAAGGCACAATCTTTTGTAATCTAATCGTGGAAGTGACCCTCCATCATCTTTGAACTATTCTACCAAATATAAACAAGTCATTAGGTCTGTCCACATCCAGGGGAAGAGGATTATATGAAGATGTGAGTTTCAAGAGGCGGGAATCATTGGGGGCCATTTAGAAGTCTGCCTACCCCAGTGTGATTCCAAATATACTTGTCACTATACCAACTAGAGCTTAAGAACATCAGTTATAAGGAATTTGAACTTCATTGTAGCCCTTGAAATGGTAGGAGGGTTGGGAGATAGAGATGTGTTAGTTCAGATAACACTGGCTTCTATAACAAATAAACCCTAAAATCTCACTGGCTTAACACAAACTAGGTTATTTATTGTTACTATAACCATGTAAATTGGGGGTTCCTGATCAGGTGGGTCTTCTGAAAGTGGTGATTCAGAGACCTAGGCTCCTTCCATCTTGTTGCTAACTGTCTTCAAAACGTCACCCTGGAGATTGTCTCCATTCCAGGAATCTAGAAGGGGGAAAGGGCATGAAGGATACCGTCTGAGAAGTCTCTGTGGATCTAACTTGGAAATGGTGCTTCCACGGAATTTCCATCAGATAGAACTCACAGGCTATTCCTAAGCACAGGGAGGCTGGGGAGTGAGGTCTGTCTACGTGCCCAGGAAGAATATGAATCATTTTGATGAGTAACTAGCCAGGCTCTGCCACAGAAACTTTATCAAAATTCATTCATTTAACAAACATTAACTAGGAGCCTCTTTGTGCAAGACTCTATCCTAAATGTTGGTAATATACACATGAATGTATGCATATTTGTAGAGTATTCCTATTATATTCTCGAATTTTCTTTCTTCAATTTCTGTGTGTGTGTGTTTTTTTTTCCTTCACCATTCCCTTATATTTGGCCCTCCTTGCTGGTAAACTATCACTAAAGATGGCTACCAAAAATTCCTCCCACCCTTTACGTACACGCTGTTCCTTTTATTTAGAACTAGAATCTATTTCCCTCCCCTTGAATCTTATGCTGACTCGGTGACCTGTTGTGACCAATAACATGCCGTGGACTTGGTACAGTTTAATTTCACAGTACTGGGCTGAGACCTTAAGAGGCTGGCACCTTCTACTTTCCTGCTCTTGGAACCCTGAGACCACCTTTTTGCAAGAAAGTCCAAGTTAATACCATGAAGAGGCCATGTGGAGAAGAACCAAGGCATCCAACTGACAGCTCCAACCCTGCCATTAGCTGAATGCAGCCACATGAGTGACTTCAGCCAACATCATGTAGAGGAGAACTGCCCGGCTACGTCGAGCCAACCCACAGAATCACAAAATATAATAAATCATTGTTGTTTAAGCCACTAAATTTCGTAGTGGTTTACTACATAGCGAAAGATAATTGAAACATATTTTATTCATTTTTCTTTCCTTTCTTCCATGTTCTTCACATTTCTAGCATGTCTTCCAGATAATGTTAGAAGAAATTACTTCAGATAATAGAAAACAGGTGAAACATATCACAGGGTACAAATACACATGATACCACAGGAACCCTGAGCAATCACACTACTTCAACTCATTGATGCAGTGTGGGCAGAGTATTTATTTGCCTTGTAGAAAGTGTAACCTGTGAAAAATGCCAAATGAACTTTGGATGCGAATTGCTCCCCTCCTAGGATATGGCCTGTTACAGCCACATTCTGCAGGCATGTAAATACTGATGAGTGATAAGTTCTGTAGTTCAAATAAAAGAAAGTTCCAAGCGATATGGCCATGGATTCAAAATGTCAATAGTGAAAGTGAATAGGGATTGATATGCCAGCCCATGCCTGACAGTATGGAAAGACAGATTCCAGTAAGTGCTGATATCCTGTTTCTATTTGCATAGTTCTCCTACAATTAACCAGCACTTTCTTACGCAATTTTGAAAAAAAAATTACATAAGGAGAAGTCTCAATTCCAAGAGAAAAACTGACAGTGAAACCTAGAGATGTTGCTACCTCACATCAAAGCCTAAAAGAAAAAGACACACCCTTAGTTTGCAGAAAGGAAAAATGCCTCTTCTCCAAAGGATGAGTACAAATGATTCTACCATTGGTTCCCATCCAGGCTTGGCTAAGTCTACCTTAGTTTCCTCTGTCCTTGAGTACTCTAGGGGCGTTTGTCTGGCAGCCCATCAGCTATTTGCCTTGGAAGGGTGGAGGGGAAGTAGGGTGGGACCAGGGTGGAGCCAACAGGTACTCTGTTATTTGCCCTTCTCCCACACCATTACACTTAACCTCATAAGAGTTGCCCCTGAGTCTCTGTGCAGAAGCCCGGCATCACTGAGCTTTATACCACAGTCTGTCATTTGAATGATTTCTGTCTGCCTCTGAGCAGATGATATGTTTGGTGTCCATGTTACAATCAAAGCATCCTTATTATGGTTAATTCCCACCAATCAATAAGACTTGCCTCTTTGCTTCATCAGAGAAACAGAGAATGGCCTCCATGCCAAAGCTCTGTAGATAAAATGAGAGTCAAGGCTTATTTGAGGAGGCAGAAGACATCTGGGGGAAATGAGAAAGGAGTTAGTGAGTAATTCAGCTCTAGGGAGTCACATTTCCTGCACTTAGATGGGTTAAAGGAGCTGGGGACCAAAGAGATTCTTTGCTTAAAGATCCAAGGGTGAGAATCTCATTTGTAGTCAGATGGCAGCTGAAGCAGGAGTCATCTGAAGGTTTCACTGAGCTGAACATCCAAGATCAGCTTCTTCACTCACATGTCTGGCATCCCAGTGCTCCTCTACATGGCCTGTCTCTTCAGCAGAGTAGCCTGGACTTCTTTTATGGACACTCAGGGTCAAGGCTAGAATTAGAAAGTGCCAGTCCTCTTAAAGACTCAGCCTACCACTGGCAAAGCATCACACCTGCCACATTCTATTGGTCTGAGTAGTCACAGACAAGCCCAGATTCAAGGGAATGTAAGAACGATTAATTCCTCTTAATGGAAACATAGCACTTCTTTACAGGAAGAGAAGGAGTTAACGGCAGCCATTTGGGGGACAAGGTACCACATTGTCCTTCCACTCTCAAATTTTTCTTGGTTTGCAAAATAAATCTGTAGTCCTAGAAGTCAGGATAGTGGTTACCCCTGAGGGAAGGGGAGTGACTGGCAAGAACCCGCAGGGGCTAGTGCGTGTTCTGTTTTTGTTTTATCTATGTGTTAGTTACATAGGTATGCTCATTTTGTGAAAATTCTTCAAGCTGTACACTTGTGATTTGTCCATTTTGCTGGGTGAATGTTACACTTCAATTTAAAAAAAATTTACAGAAGGTGAAAAAAACAACCACAAATCAAAAAAAGGTGACCCTTTCTAGATGATAAATTATAAGGTCATCCTGCCCACTACCCAACTCCAGGCCATATGAGAAAAGCCAAGTGACTCATTAGAAGTTAAAGGTGGGGAGAGAGTGGCTGGAGTGCTGGTGCCCCCCGCCGTCATGAGTGAGAGGAATGGGGCTTTTTCTCTTTGTCTTAAACCAGGTGATAAGGGCTTTATGAGAACCGCGAAGAGCCTGACCTATGCTCCCTGGAGCTTGAGGGACATAAAGGCAGCCATCTGACTCCCTCCTGGGGAAGTACTAAGGTGAGCCTGTGGCCGACCAGCTGCCCTGGAAGCAGCGTAAGGAGAGCTGACTGCCCTCGGAACCACCAGCACTTTCTGTGTCAAAAGGGTCTGAGATGCATGCATATTTCCCCTGAACCAGACGTGGCCCTTGGAAGGGATCTGGACTGAGTGATCCTGAGAGGGCTCTGCCCAGGAAGACCACTTATAAGGCACTTGATCAGTTGATCCCATCAAGGGATGGACTGTACCAAAGCCAGGAGGCTGAGGGAGAAGCCAGCCAGAGGATGCTCACCCTCACCAGAGGCCTTGCTGGGGAGAGATTCCCGGCAACGCAAAGTTCCCTTTGGGACCATAAGAGCTGCCAAAATAAGAGTCAACACTGAACATTCTCCACACCTGGGAAGTTCCCTGGCCAGTAACAGCTGCACCTGTCTACCGAGGGGTGCCCTGTCCTGTCCTCAACCCCTTCCTCTGCACCAACTGTGGAAGGACTGGAAAGGGTAGCCGGAGACTGGGGGAGACAGTGAAAGGCGGAAAAGAGAGAACAGAGGACATCACTATGCATCTCTCCCAGGCCCTTTGCACAGGTCCCAGTCAGAGGTAGGCTAGAGTGTGGGTGCAGGGCATGGGGAGCAGAAAGTGCTTCTAATTGAATAAAAGATTGAAGTTCTCAGGTTAGACTGGATGGGACGTTTTATTTACTGAAACGAGATTGCGCTTGAGACTGAAGGGGATTGAAAACCTCTGGCACCCGCCTGAGATTTCATCCAGGAGTGAGAAAGAGCTACCTGAGAAATCACGTTTGATAAGGCGGTGGAAGGAAGAATGAATGATTTTCTTCTTACATCCCCACACAAGTCGGATACAAGTAAAACACAAGTTGTAATGTATGCCACAGGCCTTTGTTAGCTGGTGACGTCAAATGAGATTGCCGCCCCGCCTGGTACTCAATATTAAGGCACAGGCCTGTCTCAATCCAATTGCTACCACGAGTACCCTTGAAAGGGCTCCCCCTTTCCCAAGCTCTTTAGGCGAGTTCCCCATGGCACTGACTTGTGGAAGTTCCAGAAGCAGCCTCTCTGTTCCTTCCATTCACACGTCCTCATTTGCATCTTTATGCCACAAGAGTCATTGAGCTTAGTATGTATTGGGGCAAGAGGTACGATAACAAAAACAATAGAGTCCCACCTAATAGTGAGGGAGGTCAGAAGACTGTCCTCTGAGGGACTTGTGATTGAGGTGGGATCTGAAAAAGAGTAACAGTTCATAATTTTGGAGTTTATCGCAAGAGTGAGGGCGCTAGGAAGCCACCAAAGTGTTTTGAGTATGAAGGAGACATTAACAGAATTAACCCTACCCTCAAAATACAACTCAAATCTGACCACTTCCCCACCCTGACTGCCGCCAGCCCGTTCCAACGTATCACCACTTCTCACTTGATCTCTGAAATCACTTTCCAAGTGGCCTCCATGTTTCCTCCCTTGCCCCTCCCCCTATAGCCTGTTCTCCAAACAACAGCTACAGCGATCCTCCCAAAGTGTAGGACTGGTCATGCCCTCCCTCTGCTCCAACCCCTCCAGTGTCTACCCATCATCCTCAGAACCCGATACAGAGTCTGCACCATGGTCTACAAGGTCCTTCAGGAAGTGGCCCCTGCCTGGCCCTTGCTCGATCTGCTCCAGCCCACTGGTCTCCTGGCTGTTCCGGGCCCCAACCGAGCGTGTCTCCACCGCAGAGTACTTGCACTTTTCCCTCCGTCTTCCCAGATTGCCGTGTGGCTCTCCATCTCAACTCATTTGGGACTCAAATGTCATCTCATCAGCAAAGCCTTTTCTAAAATAGCACCCTGCCACCCTTACCCCTAGTCACTCTCTATCCCCTTTCCCTGCTTTATTTATTTTTCGAGGCACTCACCCGTAGCTGACATATTTATTTTGTTTATCTCTGTTTCCCAACCACCTCCCTAGGATAAGCTCCAAGTGGGCAGGAACTTTCTCAGTCTTATATACTCCATCGCCAAGAACAGTGTCTGGCACACAGAGGTCTCTCAATAACTCTTTGTGTATGGATGCATGCAGGGAAGAAATGAGATGAGTGAGGCGAGGGTAAGAGTGAAAGTGCACGGCCCACCAGCTGCTAAGTTCCCCCATCCCGCCAAACGCGCAACCAACACGCTACGCCCCAGCCAGGGGCAAGGAACCAGTCTTCCTGTGAACCTGTCACCCCGACCCATAGCCTACCCCTACCCTCTGAACGTGCCATGACACTAATCTCAGAGCAGAGGCGGCTATAGCGATGCCCCATGGCAAGATGCGCAGGGCACATGCTCCCGGCCCCGACCCTTCCTACACCTGTACCCAGGCACCCTATGAAGGCAGAGGGCAGAAGGTGGCAGTGGTCACAGGATGTGGGCAGGGCAGCAATCAGCCAAGAACCCAACCTGGGGAAGCAGGGAGGCAGCAAGAGGCAGGACCACAGTGAGCTGACGCTCCACACCCCGGCACCGTTGGGTTGCATGATGCCTTTGGACTCCATTTACAAAATACAAACTCAAGGACAAAATTATGAAGAATTTCAAGATAACAACCTCAGAGCATTAAACACCAAGCGTGAGACCCTTCTGAGCATGGCGCTCTGTGGTCCTCCTGTACTGGCCACAGGACCATGAAGCCAGGGCTGCTGGCCCTCTTTGTATTCGGTGAGAGATCTGCGGCTTCTGAACCAGGATGGGTTGGCAGCGTTTGCGTTCACCATCCTAGGGTAGGAGGACCCTGGTTGAGGCTCAGAACACAGCCCTCAGCCTTTTTTGCCCTCCTCCTCACTGTGAGCCTGTTTTCCCACATGACATGTGCAGCAAGAGCTTTGACCCCCCCCAGCCCTCTCCAGTGGAGCTTATCCACTCTTGCTTCTCTCCCGACACTTGGGAACTGAACCAGCGGCCTCCTCCCTACACCCCACCCCCATCACACACTTCAACTTTTCCCGCCTCTCCAACTACTTTGTTGGGATGATGGCTTGCCCAACATTTTAGAGACTGAAGGGGAGGACTAGGTTTGGGCGACCAGATGGAAAGAATGAGGCAAGGGAAGGAGGGGCCCTCCATGGGAGGACATACAGTGCAGAGACTGCTGAAGAGGTACTTTTCACCAAGATATGTCGGGAATTTATGTTTCTATGCTCTACTCAACCCAAACTTCCTGCAGCTCTCAGGAAATTGCTTGGGGTGAGGGAGGGGAGCCACACAATGTCACTGAAGCAAGGAGAATTTCGGTACATTAAAGGTTAAGAGGGATCTTGGCTATTGTTAATTGCTAATTGCCTACTACTTAAGGACTTCCAAAACAGACACTCAGTTGATCAAAGGAAAAATGTAAGTGCAGATAAGACTCTCCCAAACACTCACCCAGACACTCAATGTGTGTGCACACATACTCACAGAGGGGAAAGAAGGCAACTTCAAGTAGAATAAAAGAATAGTACTAATAGACAGCACTTAGATTGTCTATTACCATGTGCCTGTCACCCTTCGAAACATTTTATTTGTAGTAACCGATTTAATCCTCACACAAATCTATAAGGCATTACTGTTATCCCCATTTTACAGATGAGAAAACTGAGGCACAGAGGATGACGTAACTTTTTGTGTGCTGTCATCGTGTACATAGAACTAACTAAACCAGGCAGCGAGTCAGAATTCTTAGAATTAAAACATCAGTCTTCAGAGCAGTTCAAGAAAGAGTACTCAGCTACACAGGTAAAGCTTAAGAGGAAAGTCAGTCCAATGCATAAAACTACAAGCCTGAAAATATATTCATAAGCACTTCTGTCCTGTTGCCTCTATTCAATTACAGTTAGGGGCACAGTCTCTGACTTTGCGGAAGACTGGAGAGGAGATGATGTGACTACATAATCTGTCAGAGCAAAGACTAAGACCTTCCCACAATTCCCATCTGTTCCTGCTCCCGAGAATAAACAGAAAGTTCCCACATGAACTCATTTTTTAAATATTGCGAGGAGCATGCCAAAGGCGTCCTGACTCATTGCTCACGGGTGGCCACCCCTGAGCCATGCTCAGCTGCTTTATCAGCATGGCCCTAAAAGTCCCTTCATACCAGAACAGCGACCTGCCAAATATAGCAAGCGCCCTATTTTTAAAAAGGTTCAAATGAGCTAGCAGAGAGCCATCAACGCATGCCATCAGCGTAGTTTTATAAAAATCCGGGCCAGGCCATCTGCGCGGCATTCAAATAATGCTGAGGCAATACAGCCACAACAACAGCAGCAGCCATGAGAGTGAGTAGCTCCTGCTCAGTGAGGGCCTCCACGGGTCAGACCCCTCTAAGCACTTTCTTATATCCACTCTCACTTCATGCTGGTAGCTGCCCTGCATGACAGGTTTTATTATCCCCATTTTACAGATGAAAGTACAGTCTCAGAAAGGTCAAATGACTGCCCTTCATTCACCTAGCCAGCACTCCACACCGTTTCTGAGACACCTCATCAAATACCACTTGCAGTTGTACATTCCCAGGCGTGTGACACTTGTGCTACTGGAGGTTGATTGACCCCAGATGTACCGAGGACCTAAGAGGAGACGAAACCTAGTGGCACGTTGTTGCCCCTGCACCCAACGGTCAGACCCTCAGCTATCAGCGTGGAAATGCCCTTCAAGTTTTGAAAGGTTAGAGAGCTTCAAGAATGGATCATAGACCTAAGCATAAAAGCAAAAATGATAAAATGTCTAGAGAAAAATAAAAACATTTTGTGACAGTGGGGTAGGCAAAAAATTCCTAGATAAACAAGCATGGACCATAAGAGAAAAACTAGATAATGGACTTCATTGAAATGTAAAACTTAGGCTCTTCAAAGGACACCTTTAAGAAAATGAAAAAGCAAGCCACAAACTGCGAGAAAAAAGTTGATATATACTTGACAGAGAACTGGCATCCAGAATGTAGAACTCTTACAACTTAATAATAAAACAAACAAGTCAATTAAAAAATGGACAAAATATTTTAAGAGACACTTCCCCAAAGACAAGTACAAATGGCCAAGAAGTATATGAAAAAGTACTCAACATCATTAGTTGAAATGGAAATTAAAACATGAGATGTTAGTACATATCCACTAGAATAGAATGGCTAAAAATGAAAAGTCTGACAATATCAAGTGCTGACAAGGATGCAGAGGAAGTAGAACTGGCCTACATTGATGCTGAGGCTGTGCAATAGTCTAGCCACTAAACCAGTTTAGCAGTTTCTTATAAAGTTAAACATACATTCACCATATGACTCAGCCATTCCACTTCTAAGTATTTACCCAAAAGAAATGAAGACATATGTCCACACAAAGACTTGTACAAGAACATACATAGCAGCTTTCTTCATAATAACCGAAAACTAGTAACAACCCAAATGTCCAACAACAGGGGAATGGATGAACACATTTTGGTACATCCATACAATGAAATGCTACTAGCCATAAAAAAAGAGCAAACTAATAATGCACACAATGCCACGGATGAATCTCAAAATAATTATGCTAAAAGAAGGAAACTAAGCAATAAAATAATATAAAAATCTCTGTGTGAGTCTATTTATATGATATTTGAGTACATGCAAAATGAATCTATACTGACAGAAAGCAGATCAGTGTCTGTCTGGTACCGAGGGTTAGGGTGGGTTTGGCTGCAGATGGACACAAGGGAAATCTGGGGGGCATTAGAAATGTTCTATATCTTGACTGCAGTGAGTACACATACCACATGTGAGTATATAAATCTGACTAACTGGATGTTTAAAATTGGCACATTTTTCTTCATGTTTATTACTCCTCAGTAAAGTTGATTTTGGAAAAAACGTGTTTTGAGAAAGGACAGGAAATTCAGAGGACAAGGAAAGAGGTTCGGCGAATGGGTGGCAGTTAGTGATGGGGCAGGGAGGGGAAAAGGTGAGAGTTTCCAATCGTGAATGAGAACCCGGCCCTGCCGTTTGTCACTCGGAGAGCTTCAGCCAGTCTGTGAGGTGTTGGGCAAGGAAATTAACTCCTTTCACCCTCATTGTTAAGTGCAACAATGAGTGTGGTGGCTTTATTTCCAACAGTCCCTTCCAGGGCTAATAGACCTGGTTCCTGGCTGCCCTAAGACCTGAAGACCTTCAGAGCTATCTGTTGCTTTCTCATTGTGAGGCCTGATGCTCCTGCTGCCTGCTGGCACCACACCTCTCTAGCTGGGAAAGTGAGACTTCTGTGAAACATGTGGTTGGCATGGAACATAAATCTCATTCCTCCCGGGTCCCTGCAAAAAAAGACCTTCTTTATCTAAGTACATAAGCACATTTCTCTCACAAGAAGGATAAATTATTTCCAAATGCAGGAAAACTGTACCTATGTGCTGCTGCTCTCACTGCAGAAGCTCCCTCAGAGATAGATGTTATTCAGCCACCCGTTTAGTCATTCATCCACTCATTCATTCATTCAACAACCATCTAGTGAGCACCTGCTATGTGCTAGGCCAACCATGGTGAACACATAGGCCCTGAGAGCAAGGAGCTCACTGCCTGGCGGGGTGGGGCAGGGGGCTACAGGTAGTTAACAGGCCATTACAGCCCAGTGAGGTAAGAGCCCCACAGCAGATGCTGCCAGTCTCTGTCCCTTGGACCGCTTTACCTCATGCCCTTGGACCTCTTTGCCAGTTCTGTGTATGCCTGCTCTAAAGGTACTTTCAGCCTACGGAGATCGTCCATGCCCCTTTGTAAAAGGACTGCCCCCAGGCTGCTGGAGCCAGATTTGCCTGCATCAAAGAAAGCTAGAACCACCTGGGAACTTTCCTCTCCCGTCCCCTTAACCAATGACTGAGGGGTGTATAAATATTCCGTAAGTATAAAGTATTGATAAATATAATTACTCCAGCTTCCTCATCCCGTTTGGGACAGTAGTGAGCTGTGGTCTTCACTGTGTCCAGAGCTCCCCTCCAGGACCAAGCCAAAGTCACCTACTGTGATATTGTGATTTATAATAAGAAATAAATATTTGGTCTTTGTTCTCATTTCTGGCACAGAAGCTCCTAAAGCCCTTAGAATTTGTCTTTCGTTATGCTAATGAGGTGACTTTTAAAATAATTTTTATTGGAGTATAATTTCTTTACAATGTTGAGTTGGTTTCTGCAGTGCAGCAAAGTGAATCAGCTATACGTATACGTATATCCCCGCTTTTTGGATTTCCTTCCCATTTAGGTCACCACAGAGCACTGAGTAGAGTTCCCTGAGCTCTACAGTAGGTTCTCATTAGTTAGCTATTTTATACATAGTATCAATAGTGTTCATATGTCAATCTCCCAATTCATCCCACCACCACCACCCCCTGCTTCCCCCCTTGGTGTCCGTACGTTTGCTCTCTACATCTGTGTCTCTATTTCTGCCTTGCAAACCAGTTCATCTGTACCATTTTTCTAGATTCCACATATATGCATTAATATACGATATTTGTTTTTCTCTTTCTGACTTACTTCACTCTGTATGACAGTCTCTAGGTCCATCCACCTCACTGCAAATAACTCAATTTCATTCATTTTTATGGCTGAGTAATACTCCACTGTATATATGTGCCACATCTTCTTTATCCATTCGTCTGTTGATGGGCATGTCCTGGCTATTGTAAATAGTACTGCAATGAACATAGGGGTGCATGTGTCTTTTTGAATTACGGTTTTCTCTGGGTATATGCCCAGGAGTGAGCTTGCTGGGTCATATGGTAGTTCTATTTTTAGTTTTTTAAGGAACCTTCATACTGTTCTCCATAGTGGCTGTATCAATTTACATTCCCACCACCAGTGCAGGAGGGTTCCCTTTTCTCCACACCCTCTCCAGCATTTATTGTTTGTAGATTTTTTAATGACGGCCATTCTGACGGTGTGAGGTGATACCTCATTGTAGGTTTGATTTGCATTTCTCTAATAACTAGTGATGTTGAGCACCTTTTCGTGTATCTGTTGGCCATTTGTATGTCTTCTTTGGAGAAGTGTCTATTTAGGTCTTCTGCCCGTGTTTGGATTGGGTCTTTTGTTTTTTTGATATTGAGCTGCATGAGCTGTTTGTATATTTTGGAGATTAATCCTTTGTCAGTTGCTTCATTTGCAAATATTTTCTCCCATTCTGAGGGTTGTCTTTTCATCTTGTTTTTCATCTTGTTTATGGTTTCCTTTGCTGTGCAATGAGGTGACTTTTAGAAGGCTCCTAAGGATGGGGGCTAGTTGCCAGGGGAATGAACCCTGTGAGTGGAGAGTTAGAACTTTCATTCCCACCCCCTGGACCTCTGAGAAGGGGGAAAGGGCTGGAGATTTAATCACTCATGCCTGTGTAACAAAGCCCCTATGAACACCCAAAAGGACAGGGTTTGGAAAGCTTCTGGGCTGGTGAACACGTGGAGATGTGGGGAGAGTGGTGAGCCCAGAGAGGGCATGGAAGCTCTGTGTCCTTTCCCCACACCTTGCCCTATGCCTCTCTTCCATCTGGCTGTTCCTGAGTTATATCCTTTTATCATAAACTGGTGATCTAGTAAGTAAAATGTTTCTGAGTTCTGGGAGCTGCTCTAGCAAATTAATTGAACCCAAGGAGAGGGTCGTGAGAATCTCTAATTTATAGCCAGTTATCAGAAGCACAGGTGACAACCTGGACTTGCAACTGGCACCTGAAGTCCGGACAGTCTTGCAGGGCTGAGCCCTTAACCTGTGGGATCTGATGCTACCTCCAGGTAGATAGTTTCGGAATACAGTTGAACTGTAGGACCTTCAGCTGGTGCTGGAGGACTGCTTGGTGGTGTGGGGGGAAAACCACACATTGGAATTGGTACTAGAATCATCTTACCCACCCTCTGGAGGACTTGACGTAATAATTCACCCTGGCTCAGCTTCCTTTGCTCTATTCTCCTGCTTCCCCAATTCCCTACTGGTTATCCCCAGAAACACTTCCTAGTAAGTTGCTTTCCCAGGAATCCTTACTTCAGGATTTACTTCTGGGAAATCCAACCTAAGACATGCACCAATCGTAGAATACCAAAGTTGGGCTGTGGAGGCCCCTGGGAGGGGCACTGGGATCAGAGAAATCTTCTAAGAAGGAGCAACACTGGTATGTGCCTGTGTGTGTGCATGTATGTTGGGTGGGGTGGGGAAAGCAAAACTGTAAGTGGGGGAGGAGTCTGAACCAAGGCCCCAAGTTGTGGTGAACTTGGGAAACAGCAAGCAGTCTAGTTTGGCTGGAGCGCAGCGCATATATGACAGGTCACGGGGAGAAGTGAGGCTGGAGGGGCCCATAGGGATGGAGGTCATAAAAGTGTAAGTCCCATTAAGAACTTGATCTTCAGGGTAATAGTGAACCATTGAAAGGTTATAGTGATGAGACCAGATTTACACTTTAGAAAGATGGCTTTGTTTGAGAGGGGCAAAATGAGAGTCTGGGAGCAGTTAGGAGGCTGTCTCAGACATCCAGGCCATAACTGGAAAGAGGTCATCAGAATGGAGTGGGAGAACATGGGTGCATTCAAGAGATGTTCCAAAGTCACATTCAATAAGACTCAAGTTTTGATTGAGTGATTGATCATATAGGGATGGATAAGGAAAGAGAGGACACAGAGATGTTTCCTGGGTTATCACAGGTCTGGGTCCCTAGGAATCAGACTCTTATTTGGAAATTGGAATGTAGGAAGTCTATTGGAAAGTGCTCTCAGGACTGACCCTTGTTGGAAGGAAGGAAGCTGGACGGTGATGAAGTCTCCACAAAGGCCTCAGCCAAACTCATGGGGGGGCCCTGGAGGTGGGAGAGCCCTGCAAGAGTTGTCCTAAGTTGGGGCAAGGGATCCAGGCCCCTGTCCACCCACATCACCCAGCCACTGGCTGCAGATTACCTTGGGGGACAGCATGGAACCTCGGGTGGTATGGCTGCCTTCAGCTGAAGGCAATTCCTGGAGAGGGTTGACAGCTGAGCCGTCAGCTAACAACCTTCCCAGCAGCTGAGGAGGTAGGTCCTTCTGTCCTAGCAGGGGAGCTGGGCAGCATAGCACAGCATCCACAACTGACATGTAAGTGTGAGGTACTTGTGAGACCTGCAGTGGGATACATACAGAAAGCATCTGGTTCTTTGTGACTGGATATCAGGAGTGGATGAGCCGATCTCGAGAAGAAGGGTTAGGTGTTGGTTCTTGGCCTCTTTAGGGTCATAGACCCTTTCGAAAAGTTGATGAAGGCCCTTAATAGTCACAACTCCAAACAAAAATTTGCATAAAATTTCAGGAACTTGTCTTAGTTTGGGTTCCTCTACCAGCAGACCCTGGGACAAAGATGTTGGTTCAAGAGGTTCATTTGGGAGGTGATCTCAGGAAACTTGGAGGAGTAGAGAAATGAGCAGGGAAGGGAGAAAAGCCAATAAAGGTACATTAATGGGAGGTGGCCAACTGGGGCTCAATCTTGCTGGAGCCCCTCTGAGAAACCCTGAGGGACACAACCTAGAATTGTCCCACCCACCCAGCAAGGAAGCTGGGGAGTTTGTCTATCATCTCCCATCCCTCATGGATTGAGGATCGCCCCAGGGGCATTAACTCTCTGGCCTACCTAGTCACCTAGTACCCATTCTCCACCCTGTCCCACCCCCTGTGGGACTAAGAACAACTTGGTTCAGCGGCTAGAGAACACCCTCAGGCAGAGAGGGTGCAGATGCTAACAGTAAGAAACCATTAGATTGCCGCTGATGGCTTGAGAGCCAGAAGACACAGCTAGGGCACCAACAGTATCTGCCACTGGACTCGTATATTCCTCGTGGAGAATTTTTGCCAGAGAGGACTGAGGAACACCGAGGAAGCAGAAGGCATAGCCAGCGAAGTAGGGGGAAAAAAAATCAAAACAGTACGGTGCCACGTCAACAGTGGGAAGTGATGGAGACATCTAGGGTACACAGCTTCCTCCAACTGGGTCCCCACTGGAGCCACTGGGGAACGTACTGCTGTCAGTGAGCTTGGTTTTTCTGTTATAACTCTGAGCTCCCCAGTTCTGACACTGCCTGCCCTGACAACTCAAAGACCAAATGGAAGGCTGGGATTGCCAACTGTCGGAGAGCAGCTTGGGAAATTAGGGTGCGGCTCTCAGGGGGCCAGGATTGAAGGGGATATTTAATCATTTGCGAGTTCAGTGACAGGTCTAGAAAGTATACAGAGGAGGCCAAGCCACTCGCCTTTGTGCCACAAGAATGCCTCAATTAAGATGCCATTCAGTTAGAAGAGGCAGAAAGAAAAACAAACCCTTCAGCTGTAATTGCGCACCGGGTTTTCTTCTGTAAATCAAGGGGTGCAAGTGGCATTTTCCATCAGTGATAAGTGTCAAAAAGCCCAGAGGTGTGCAGCTGTTATTGTGCAGTATTACCCAGTGACCATTTCAACAGCCGATCAAGTTCCTTCCAGAAAAGAAGGTTCTGAGTCCACGTTCCTAGTTCAACCACTTGAAGTGTTTGACTCGAGTGGAGCCATGAAGGCCTTACAACGGGTCTCCTCAAGGCTGGGCTGTATTGGGTTTTGCGGCTGTTATTGCAGTTGGGGTTTGAGTTTGCTTGCTCCTCAGAACACCTCCTGCTACAAACAAATTGCCCTTGGACAAGGTGCTGTGGACCCAGGGGATAAAACACAGTGTACACAAAGCTAAGGAAAGGTTAAGAGGAACTTGGTAACCTTGGGATAGTCTGGAAACGAGCAATGCTAACAACAGCTCCTGTGCACAGTGGACGCCCAGTCAACAGTCCTCACACTTGAGAGAGATGATACAGCTATGCTTATCCATACCTTCACTAACTTATAAAACCCTTGAATGCGGAGACTGTAATCCCTATGCTCACCCCTACCAAACACCCTTGTGTTGACCGAATCACATACGTGTATACTCCAATTACACAGTGCCCACACCACTGTGCCCACACCACCTAGATGACTCTGTTGATCATCTTGCAAAGACTTGGGTAAAACAAGGAGGGAATCGCAGATCAAAAGGGCAGAGCTCCTGCATTATTCTCCTGCCTTTCTGCTGCTGAATGATCTTGAATGAATTACTAAATTCCTCTGAGTTATGATTTTCCCAACCAGAAAATGGATAAATCACCCCGTTCACAAAGTGCCCTGGTAAGACAACTGGAAATACAATCAAAAGTTTATCAAGTGAGATCTCTCAACTAGAATAAAAATTAGACCATGACATTTTGGATAAAACTCAATATTTTGTTAGTCAAGTTCCATCAAAATTATACTTAGGTACATTAACTTAATTTAAGAACTAGTGGTAAAAAATGTTCATTGCAGCTCTATTTACAATAGCCAGGACATGGAAACAACCTAAGCGCCCATCATCGGATGAATGGATAAAGAAGATGTGGCACATATACACAATGGAATATTACTCAGCCTTAAAAAGAAATGAAATTGAGCTATTTGTAATGAGATGGATAGACCTAGAATCTGTCATACAGAGTGAAGTAAGTCAGAAAGAAAAAGACAAATACCGTATGCTAACACATATATATGGAATTTAAGGGAAAAAAATGTCATGAAGAACCTAGGGGTAAGATAGGAATAAAGACGCAGACCTACTGGAGAACGGACTTAAGGATATGGGGAGGGGGAAGGGTGAGTTTTGACAGGGCGAGAGAGAGTCATGGACATATACACACTAACAAACGTAGTAAGGTAGATAGCTGGGGGGAAGCAGCCGCAAGGCACAGGGATATTAGCTCGGTGCTTTGTGACAGCCTGGAAGGGTGGGATGGGGAGAGTGGGAGGGAGGGAGACGCAAGAGTGAAGACATATGGGAACATATGTATATGTATAGCTGATTCACTTTGTTGTAAATCAGAAACTAACACACCATTGTAAAGCAATTATACCCCAATAAAGATGTTTAAAAAAAAAAAAAAAAAAAAAAAAGAACTAGTGGTAAATTATATTACTATTTGACACATTATTGCTCTGCATAATTATTCAATCAGAGCTCCCCTGAAACAAATTAATGCTGATGCAACCCAATTTTTTTTTTGAAATAGTTCAAGGATACAGAAAAGTATCAAGAATAATATCATGAGCATCCATACACCTACCATCCAGCTTTTTGGAAGACTCACATTTGGCCGTATTTTCTTAAGAAATAACACATCAAAGAGCCAGTTGAAGTTCCCTGTATATCCCTTTCTCATCCCATTCCTTCCCCTCTTTTCCCAGGGGTAAGAACTTAAAATAGCATGCCCTCAGCCCACTTCTGGCTTCAGCCGTCAGCCATACTGGCAGTATCCCACTCCCAGGGCCCACCTCGAGTCTCTGTTTCTTTACTCCAAGGCTTTCCTCCAAACCCTCAAGAGTGCACTCAACCCTCACAGGCACATCACAAATGCATGGGGGAATTAGCACCCCCAGGAGAACCATTAACCCAGGTGGACAGAGCCTTGTATAAATGCCCTTAGGACAGACAATTCTCAGAGGTGGGGTTGAGCCCTTTTCCCTAAAGCAGTGACCTCAATAACACACCCTTTCCTGGCTTTCCCCCTTTTCTTGTCTCACCCTCCCTGCTCCTTCATTCCTACTCCCTGGGATCGCCCCTCAGTAAATGCCCTGCACCCAAGTCCTGGTCTCAGGCTCTGTTGGAGGGGAACGTAATCTAAGACATGGCTCTCCTGTAATTGTCTACTGCTTACAGGCAGGTATGGTTCTATCACTGACGTGCTTGCATGCATTCCGAGACAATGGATAGCATTTTTTGCACCTTTTTGAATTCTATATAAATGGTATCATATTATACTTGCTTTCTGTCTTCGTGACTTACTTATGCATTCTGTAGCTCTCCAGAACATGGAAAGGCAACTAGACACAAAACACACTTCGTTTCCAAATGTTGAGCAATTCTGTTATACCCAACACACTAAACTCTATGTAAAATCTTTCTCAATTCACATCACATTAACATCTAAAGGTGCTGCTGAGCTTGAAAAATCTCAGTAAATTTTCCAGTTAGATGCAAATGTTTGCATACACAGAAGGCTGAGAATAATACTTTGGCAAAAGTATTAATTTCCCGGGGTAAAGAATTACCTTATTGCATTGAATCAGGCATTCACCATAATTGTCATGTCTTAATAAATTCTTACGTTGCTGTAACTCTTTCTCTTTATAATGTGATTTTACATGGAGTGTCTCAGTTGAGTCTCTCAACTCTGAGTCTGATTTATCTGTTTCTCCCACACGTCTACCCTTGCCCATGGTAGGCATTTGATAAATATTTATTGAATGACTCACCATTTTACTCACGAGAATACTGAGTCTTCCAAAGATAAAAACATTGAGTACACACAGCAAGTTAGTGGTGGACCTAGGAGTAAAACCCAAGTCTAGGAGCCAAAATTTGATTCAAAGCATTTTGAAATCTGTGTAATAACATTATATTATCTTCAATAATTAGTGGTTACAGTAGTACCAGTCCAATACTTGCTTTTCTTTTTTAATGTTTTAGTGAATAATCTTTTTTTAAATTTTATTTATTTATTTACTTACTTATTTTTGGCTGCGTTGGGTCTTCGTTGCTCCGCACGGGCTTTCTCTAGTTGCGGCGAGTGGGGACTACTCTTGGTCGTGGTGCGCGGACCTCTCATTGCTGTGGCTTCTCTTGTTGCGGAGCACAGGCTCTAGGCACACGGGCTTCAGTAATTGTGGCATGCTGGCTCAGTAGTTGTGGCTCACGGGCTCCAGAGTGCAGGCTCAGTAGTTGTGGTGCAGGGGCTCAGTTGCTCCGCGGCATGTGGGATCTTCCCGGACCAGGGCTCGAACCCATGTCCCCTGCATTGGCAGGCAGATTCTTAACCACTGCACCACCAGGGAAGCCCCAGTACTTCCTTTTGTTCAAGGATCAGTATACCAAAGCCACAAGATTGGATATTTTCCTTTAACATGGAATGCCAAAAGAATCCAGAATATAACCGAGTCTCCATGGGAAAGAAACTGCTCTTTTTTTTTTCTTTTCCAGATATATCTATATCTATATCTATATCTCATCTATATCTATATCTTATCTATATCTATATATTGAGAGAGAGGGCACTTATATAGAGCAAAATGGAAAGATCACAGTTATATGAATTTTTGTACCCATTCACCATCAGATTAAGATATAGAACATTTCCAGCTATCTATCCCCAAAATGTCCTCATTCCCCATCTTATTTAATTACCACCCCTAACCCTGCCAAAGATAACTACTGTTCAGACTTCTCTCACTATAATTTTTTTGCCTATGTTGGGACTTCATATATATGAAATTATACAGTCTGTATTTATTTATTTATTTTTTTTGCAGTAAGCGGGCCTCTCACTGTTGTGGCCTCTCCCATTGCAGAGCACAGGCTCCGGACACGCAGGCTCAGCGGCCATGGCTCACGGGCCCAGCCGCTCCACGGCATGTGGGATCTTCCCGGACCGGGGAATGAACCCGTGTCCCCTGCATCGGCAGGCGAACTCTCAACCACTGCGCCACCAGGGAAGCCCTACAGTCTGTATTTTTGACGTCTAACTTCTTTCACTCAATCTTATGTCTGTGAGACACATCAGCGTTGCATGTATCTGGAGCCACCACTTTTTCATTGCTGCATGGTGTCCCACTGTATGAATACAGTACAATTTTCCTACCCATTTTACTGCTGATGTACATTGTAAGTTGTTTCTAGCTTGGGGACATTATGAATAAAGCTGCTATGAACGTTCTTAATGATGTCTTTTGGAGGATATAAAAGCCCAGATATATTCTATTGGCTATATACCCAGAAGTGGATCGCTAAATTACAGGACTGGCGTATAGTTTGCTTTGTTAGATGCATTGCTTTGGCCAAAAGTGTGAAGGTTTCCCTCACCTGGAAAAGCTGGCAGGGAGCAGATCTCCTGTTCCTAAATGGCTCCTCATTAAAAAACCATAGATTCTTTGATTAGAAGAGACCCTAAAGGCAATGACCTGGCCTCCCACACAATATCGAGTCCTTCTCTAGCTCCAGTCTTAGCTGCCCTCACCTGGGCCACCCTCAGTAAGCAGAAGTCACTACCTGCAAAGGACTTGGACAGCCCTGCCACCTGTGACAACCATCCACTCTTCCCTTTAAATCTCCCATACCTCAAGTAGAACCACACATACTCCTTTGGCTTGGGTCTTACCCCCCAAACCCTTTTTTTGGGCACTGAAGAGTAGACCAGAGTTGACTCAGATAAGAGTGAAATTTGTTTCAAACCGAAAATTGGTACCATATGTCATGGATTCTCAGATCCTTAAAGGCTCTCAGAGACCTCTGTGGCCATTTAGCCAATGCCAAATCCATAAGGTATTTCCAAACCTCTGTTTAAGCATGTCCAAGGCAGAGAACTTCGCTCATTCCAAAGCAACCCATCCCATAGTCACACGGATCCATTTGCTAGAAAGTTCTTCCTGTTAGCTTTGAAGCTACCTTCTTTTAATTCCCACCTACTGGTCCTTGTTTTGAACTCTGAGACTCTTGAAAACAAGTTTGTTTTTCTCATTCAGCCATTCTGCAAAGATTATAGGAGCTCCTTCAATATTGGAGCAAACTGTCATCATTTAGTAGGTGAATTGAAGAAGGATGGAAACAGCAGCTAGGGCCTTAGGATGAGGCAAACACTGTTTCATGTCTTAGGTTTTATAATTTGTTATTCTTTAATAGTAACTTTTCTATTTTTAGTTTTGCTATGGCTTCACTGCTCACCAAAGAAGGAATGTGCAGGCTTCTATTATGTGATGGTGATACCTCCCATCTCATAACTCAGTACCTTTGTCCTCTGGCAGTTGACCAGAGCAGCTCTGGCCTATCTACTGAGCCCTCTGGGCTAATCTGGTTGGCAGTCTGGTGTGTGGTAATGTAGACTAACTACAGTCTTTATAGTCAAATGCATATGCCAAAAATCAGTGTGCTGGTCTAGCCACTTCTTTGAATCTTTGTTTCCTTTACTGCAAAATCTAGCTTTTATACCCGCCTCAAGGGAACATTAAGAATTAGATACGCTCATGTATACGAAGTACTTGGCCCCATGCAAAGCATACAAAAGATGCTCAATAACATTCTCTTCCCTCATCTTCCTCCCACTGCTGCTTTTGAAATCATGAATATCCAGTCATGAAAAGGGACTGTCATGTGGTACCATGGAAAGACCTATGAAAGTGTCTTCCACTCTAAGCCCAGGTTGCTAATTTTAACCCTAAACTATCAACTCCATAAGAGACAATTTTTTTGCCCAGTTTATCTGTTTATCTAAGTGTCTCCTAGTACACCCCTAGTGGCTTTTGATGCATCTTATGTGATACAACATTTTACATCTTAAGAACATCCATGATATGGAGCCTTCTGAAATTCTCAGAGAGTGCCATGGAAATTCAGCAATCTTTAATACCTATCAACTGAATCCATTCATGGGAGGAGGGGTTTTCATATACACACAGGCCTGATAACCGTGCTCAAGAGCTGAGCGGAATGGGGCTGAACTGTGAGGGCAGCTTAAGGTCACGCTCACCCCACGCTGCTGACACAGAGGCCCTGCCAACTGTCTCCCTGTGTGGAGCTGGCCCTGACCCCTGGCATGCAGTTGGTAATTTGAGATCTGGGAATGTGTGACCCAGGCACTGCTGGGGTGATAATCAGCCAGTCCTCAGAGTACCCTAAGACAGTTCATTGCACCCCTCACTGAAAAAAAAACTCTAGTCAAATGCAACAACCTTGATGGTAAGTCCCAGAGTTTGGCATGAATGCCAGCTCAGCTCATCACTCATTTATTTGAAATCAGCCAACATTTACTGAGGGGCCTCTCTGCTTCATCTCTTATATGGGAACTGGAAAATAAATCAGATTGTCTCCAGAGCCTACAGTCTGAATTTCCACTCTGGGTCTCCTCAGGGAAGTGTCTTTTTAAAAGCATGTGCCCCCTTTTCCAACCCCTCCCACCTGCACCCCTGCCCCCCACCATGGGTTGAATTACTGAACTCCTTAGAGAGCAGAAATCCGGTTTCCTCCCCTGTACAATTCTGGTCTTTCTTCAGGTGCCATTTTTCTCCTAGAACTGGACAGAGGTACAAGGTAAACCTGGACTCTGTTAACACACGACAGCTTTGGTCCCCTCGTATCTTGTTCATGCTGGGCCAGGTCTATCTACCTATGAGGTCCTTGATCAGGGCAACTCATTCATGGGAAGGACATTCGTTTACCTTGCTAATCCATGTATTTCCCAAGAAAGACAATAAGGATGAAACTAAACCAAATCATTTATCTGCCGGAGCTCAGAATGAATGAAGAGGCTGCAGGGAGGGGAGGGGCGGGGAGGGGAGAAGGCAGAGGAGGCAGTGCAAGATCTAAGGCGGCATCCTAGCATCCTAACAAGAAGAGGAGCAGAATCAGAGTCCTATTGCCGACTTACAATTCCACTGATTTGAGACCGAGGTTAAGCAAGCCTGACAAAGTGGTTCATCAAATTGGAGGCAAACCCCCACATCTATTGGATCTCATTAATTCCCAGACCGGCTTATCGTCAATCCCAAACAGTTCAGCCCGCCACGTGGCACTTTTGTCTCTCCGCACTTGCTTCCACCATCCATTGGTGGCCTGACTCCGTTCCCCGAAATAATTTCACTGTTCCTGTCACGCCGGCTACTGGCTGTCTGCTGGGAATCCTAAAAGCCCTGTAGGTGGTGAGCGGCACAGCAACTGGCGACTCTCATTTACCAAAGCTTTTCTATTTTTAATTTTTTTTAAATATTCCATGCTAAAGTTTCCTTTCTCCCCCTCCCACCCTTTGTGTTATTTTTAGGCCATGCAGGCTCTTCAGAGCTAGCGTCTCGCTTGCTGGGCTCTGCAAATAGCTTTTCCCCCTTACCTGCCAGTCACAGTGTACTACAGGCATGTGTCATGTGGAGAGCTGGTCCTTTCACTCCAGCCTCTTACGCAGGCTTCGCTTCTGTGTGCCGCTAATCTGTCAAGAAATCAAAGACACCAGCCTCAAAGGGGAGGCCCTGGCCCAACGGCTGCCTGCCAGGGTTATTATGAAGGCCCATCCATCCTGTACCGAGAGCTCACTGGGAGCAACTAGCAGCAGACAGGGGGAAGCCAGAGATCAGGGATCTGAGCAGGGCCAGGTGATTTGGGTGAGAGGAGGGTGGGAAGGGGCACTAGGGATCAGGACTTGAAAGATGAAAGCATCCTGGGGATGCTGTAGTCACGACTGCTTTCAGGCAAGGACAGACGTGAGAATCATTGGAGATGCTTGCGGGGGCGACCCAAGGTCCACCCAACCCAGGGTCTCCTCTGTCAGGGGTAGCTCCAGAGTTTCTATGGGGAAGAGAGAGGGGTGGAGCAAGCTTGTGAGCCGTCCTCCTTTCTATCATCCTCCCCATCACTCCTGCAGGTACAGAAAGAGGCCCTGCAGCTGCCCGGCCCTCCTCAAAATCTATTGGAAGAGACTACAAATAGAATCTCTTAGGGTGGCGGTTCTCAAAGTGTGTCCGCAGACTGGCGGCCCCAGCAGCACCTGGGAACTTGCCAGAAATGCAGAATCTCAGGAGCCCCACCCAAGACCTACAGAATCAGAAACTCTGGGGGTGGGGCCCAGCACTCTGTTTTGGGGGGATATTTTTGGCTGCGTTGGGTCTTCGTTGCAGTGCGCAGGCTTTCTCTAGTTGCGACGAGTGGGGGCTACTCTTCGTTGCGGTGCGCAGGCTTCTCATTGCACTGGCTTCTCTTCTCTAGGTGCTCAGGCTACAGTAGTTGTGGCACACAGGCTCAGTAGTTGTGGCGCACAGACTTAGTTGCTCCGCGGCATGTGGGATCTTCCCAGACCAGGGCTCAAACCCGTGTCCCCTGCATTGGCAGGTGGATTCTTAACCACTGAGCCACCAGGGAAGCCCCCAGCACTCTGTTTTAACTAACCCTCCCGGGGATTCTGATGTGCATTCAAGTTTGACAACCACTGTATTAGGAAAAACAAGGCATGGTTATCTGCTAAGGGGTCAACCGAAGGAGCAATTTTTCTGTGTCACAGAATGAGATAGAAACATTAGGATTCATAGTTGCTTCTCATGTGACCTCTGAAATAAAACAAAATGAATGAAGTGAATGTTATCAATATCTAAGAAAAGCAAAATAGCCATAAACCAGAGAAAAAATAACTTTCAAATTCATGTTATAATGTTAACAAGACCTTATCTGATGTTTCCTTGAGGAAGATGGGGGTGAATTTTCCATTGAAAAACTAGTCAGTTGGGACCAGTGCACTGGGTTTTGATTATGAAGAGAACATCCCCAAAGACCATGCATACCTGAAATTGCTGAGTACCCCCAAAAACTGTGCTTGAAAAGTTATAAAAATATGTTATCGTGATTACTGATGTTTCTAAAGGATAAACCTACAAGGACAACTTTTAAATTACAATTCTTGGTTGTTCCATATAGTAGAATAAGATAGAAGACTCCCTCCTTGCTCTCAGCTCAGGGCTTTCTTATTTACTGAGAAAATTGAAGTCATCAGAACTGAAATCCCACATGAGCTGACCACCAACTAGCCCCACCTCCCTGCAACTCTACGCTCTGCTCCACATTCCCTTGTACAGGGTCTTCTCACAATGCTCTAAGGCCAACTCCTTCGGCTGTGCCCTGGAATCCCACCGGCTCTCAGCTCATCAAAGATGCGCCTTCTGCAATCACCAATTTCCCCTCCTGACTGGGTAGTACCATCTGCACATAAACATTCTAAAGTGCGGCCCACCTTTAACAAGCTCTCTTGATCCCATTGTCACTGCCAGCTACCGCTTAATTTCCCTATTCCATTTTATAGTTAAACTAAAATGAAATCAGTCTAAGTTTGCTGTCTCCACTTTCTCTTCTCCTAGTTTTTCCAGATCCCTCTCCAATCAGGCTTCCGGCCTTATCCACACCACTGAAATTATCCTCCTCCAGGCTACCAGTGACTTCTGTGTTGTCAAACACAGTGACCCATGCCCCATCTCATCTGGCTCAGCCTCAGCAGCCTCTGATATAGTTCTCACCTCACTGGCTCAATCTCACCTCCCTGAATCCCCCTCACTTCTCCCTATCCTAAACTTTGGAATGTCCCAGAACACTTCAGCTGCTCTGGCTCCTTGATGGTCCTTAAACCTGCCCAAGCTGCTCCCAGCTCAGGATCTTTGCACTTGCTATTTTCGCTGCTTAGAATGTTCTTCCCCTATATCTACATTTCTTCCTTCCTGTCTTCATTCAGGTCTCTCCTCAAATGTCACCTTACCAGAGAGGTCTTTCAAAATCCCTCTATCTAAAGTCATCCACACATTCACCACTCCATCCCACCCCACCATCTATCCTTTCACCTGCATTATTGTTTTTCACAGCACTTATCACTACTCAGCCTGTTATATATTTATTTGCTTAGCATCTGCCTCCCGCATATAGAATATAAGCTCCATGCTCCCCAGGATCTAGAACAGCACCTGGCACATAGCAGGCTTCCAGTAACATTTTGTTGAGTGAACGAATAAATGAATGAACAAAGGTATATCCTCTGTCCCCCAGAAGGAGAAAGTAAGGGTGGGCTCCTCTCTGTCCTAGAAACTTGACACTTACAGGGCATTTACCAGCTCCCTGGAAAATTCTACATATTCTCTGCTGGCCAAGTATAAGAATTAGTTCTCATTATTTATGAAGACCCTCATCTTTTGGTTCACATTAGAGTCTCCCGTGAAGTTTTAAAAATAAATGTTTCTTGCTCCACTCCAAGGAGCTCTTGATTGGGAGGTCAGTATCAGGACTCTGAAAGGCAGACTCTTGAGAGTGGAGTGGAGAGATCTAGAGCATGAACACTGAAGTCTCCATTTTGAATCCTGACGCCATCATAGCTATAGAACCTTGGGCAGGTGACTGTACCACTCTGAGCTTCAGTTTTCTAATCTGCAAAGTAGTGACAATAAGAGGAATCCTATTTCACAGGGTTGCTGTGAGAATTAATGAATATACATAAGCTCCTTAGAACAATGCCCAGCATGTAATAAGCAGGAACTATTATCACCAACATTGTGTAAGTTTCTTGCGTGATTCAGGAATATAACCAGGTATGAAAATTGCTGATATAGACTGTACGTGACACCACTGCATGAGAGAGAAAGGAGATTTCAATGAGGAGTAGGGCAAGCCAGGGCTTGAGAAGAAACCAGAAGGCACACACTGGCTGGTTTCTGAAAGGTGACTAGGATTGAGCGGATCACAAGACAGGCACCACGCTCTCCTGAGGGCACTCAGGAACTCTGAGACTGGCAGAGAGGAATCAGCCCCTTCTGAATTCTAATCTAGTTGGTTATTCTTAGCCAGCTAACCAGTTCAAAGGCAGATGATTTGTCTTCTCTAACCAAAGCTGGTGATAGAAAGACCCATGTGCTGTACTCAGGGCTGCTAGGGCCTAGAGACTCTCGCAGGGGTACTGATCAGGCCCAGTTGCAATGGGGGACAGTAGGCAGCAACAGCCCACCCTCCAAGACTCCTTCCTCATGCTGCTCACAAAAACCTTCCCAACCTGTTCCCTGATTAGCATGCTTAAAATGGAAACACCTCCCCAAGAAGCACAGATGTAAACTGACAACACGTTTGATCAGAAAAGCTTAGTTGGGTGATCTAGGAAGATGGAGGAAGAGCAAGACGTGGAGATCACCTTCCTCCCCACAGATACATCAGAAATACATCTACACGTGGAACAACGCCTACAGAACACCTACTGAATGCTGGCAGAAGACCTCAGACCTCCAAAAAGGCAAGAAACTCCCCACATACCTGGGTAGGGCAAAAGAAAGAAAGAAAAACAGAGACAAAAGAATAGGGGCGGGACCTGCACCAGTGGGAGGGAGCTGTGAAGGAGGAAAGGTTTCCACACACTAGGAAGCCCCTTCGCGGACGGAGACTGCAGGTGGCGGAGGGGGAACCTTCAGAGCCGCGGAGGAGAGCACAGCAACAGGGGTGCAGAGGGCAAAGCGGGGAGATTCCCGCACAGAGGATCGGTGCCGACCGGCACTCACCAGCCAGAGAGGCTTGTCTGCTCACCCACCGGGGCGGGCGGGGCTGGGAGCTGAGGCTCGGGCTTCGGTCGGAGCGCAGGGTGAGGACTGGGGTTGGTGGCGTGAACACAGCCTGCAGGGGGTTAGTGCACCACAGCTAGCCGGGAGGGAGTCCGGGGAAAAATCTGGAGCTTCGAGGAAGCAAGAGACTTTTTCTTCCCTCTTTGTTTTCTGGTGCATGAGGAGAGTGGATTAAGAGCGCTGCTTAAAGGAGTTCCAGAGACGGGCGCGAGGTGCGGCTAAAAGCGCGGACCCCAGAGACACGCATGAGACGCTAAGGCTGCTGCTGCCGCCACCAAGAAGCCTGTGTGCGAGCACAGGTCACTATCCACACCTCCCTTCCGGGGAGCCTGTGCAGTTCGCCACTGCCAGGGTCCTGGGATCCAGGGACAACTTCCCTGGGAGAACGCATGGCGCGCCTCAGGCTGGTGCAATGTCACGCCGGCCTCTGCCGCTGCAGGCCCGCCCCGCACTCCGTGCCCCTCCCTCCCCGCGGCCTGAGTGAGCCAGAGCCCCCGAATCAGCTGCTCCTTTAACCCCGTCCTGTCTGAGCGAAGAACAGACGCCCTCAGGCGACCTACACGCAGAGGCGGGGCCAAATCTGAAGGTGAACCCCAGGACCTGTGAGAACAAAGAAGAGAAAGGGAAATCTCTCCCAACAGCCTCAGGAGCAGGGGATTAAATCTCCACAATCAACCTGATGTACCCTGCATCTGTTGAATACCTGAATAGACAAAGAATCATCCCAAATTGAGGAGGTGGACTTTGAGAGCAAGATTTATTATTTTTCCCCTTTTCCTCTTTTTGTGAGTGTGTATGTGTATGTTTCTGTGTGAGATTTTGTCTGTATAGCTTTGCTTTCACCATTTGTCCTAGGGTTCTATTCGTCTGTTTGTTTTTTGTTTTTTTTAATTTTTTTCTTAATAATTACTTTTTTTATTTTGATAACTTTATTTTACCTTACTTTATTTTATTTTCTTTTATCCTCTTTCTTTCTTTCTTTCTACTTTTTCTCCCTTTTATTCTGAGCCGTGGGGATGAAAGGCTCTTGGTGATCCAGCCAGGACTCAGTGCTGTGCCTCTGAGGTGGGAGAGCCAACTTCAGGACACTGGTCCACAAGAGACCTCCCAGCTCCACGTAATATCAAATGGTGAAAATATCCCAGAGATCTCCACCTCAACACCAACACCCAGCTTCACTAAACGACCAGCAAGCTACAGTGCTGGACACCCTATACCAAAAAACTGGCAAGACAGGAACACAAGCCCACCCATTAGCAGAGAGGCTGCCTAAAATCATAATAAGTTCACAGAAACCGAAAACACACCACCAGACGTGCACCTGCCCACCAGAAAGACAAGATCCAGCCTCATCCACCAGAACAAAGGAACTAGTTCCCTCCACCAGGAAGCCTACACAACCCACTGAACCAACTTTAGCCACTGGGGACAGACACCAAAAACAATGGGAACTAGGAACCTGCAGCCTGCAAAAAGGAGACCCCAAATACAGTAAGATAAGCAAAATGAGAAGGCAGAAAAACAGCAGATGAAGGAGCAAGATAAAAACACACCAGATTTAACAAATGAAGAGGAAATAGGCAGTCTACCTGAAAAAGAACTCAGAATAATGATAGTGAAGATGATCCAAAATCTTGGAAACAGAATAGACAAAATGCAAGAAACATTTAACAAGGACCTAGAAGAACTAAAGATGAAACAAGCAACGATGAACAACACAATAAATGAAATTAAAAAATACTCTAGAAGGGATCAATAGCAGAATAACTGAGGCAGAAGAACGGATAAGTCACCTGGAAGATAAAATAGTGGAAATAACTACTGCAGAGCAGAATAAAGAAAAAAGAATGAAAAGAACTGAGGACAGTCTCAGAGACCTCTGGGACAACATTAAACGCACAACAATCGAATTATAGGGGTTCCAGACAAGAAGAGAAAAAGAAAGGGACTGAGAAAATATTTTAAGAGATTATAGTAGAAAACGTCCCTAATATAGGAAAGGAAATAGTTAATCAAGTCCCGGAAGCACAGAGAGTCCCATACAGGATAAATCCAAGGAGAAACACGCCAAGACACATATTAATCAAACTATCAAAAATTAAATACAAAGAAAACATATTAAAAGCTGCAAGGGAAAAACAACAAATACCACACAAGAGAATCCCCATAAGGTTAACAGCTGATCTTTCAGCAGAAACTCTGCAAGCCAGAAGGGAGTGGCAGGACATACTGAAAGTGATGAGAGGGAAAAACCTACAACCAAGATTGTACAACCAGCAAGGATCTCATTAAGTTTTGATGGAGAAATTAAAACCTTTACAGACAAGCAAAAGCTGAGAGAGTTCAGTACCACCAAACCAGCTTTACAACAAATGCTAAAGGAACTTCTCTAGGCAAGAAACACAAGACAAGGAAAAGAACTATAATAACAAGCCCAAAACAATTAAGAAAATGGGAATAGGAACATACATATCGATAATTACCTTAAAGGTAAATGGATTAAATGCTCCCACCAAAAGACACAGACTGGCTGAATGGATACAAAAACAACATCCATATATATACTGTCTACAAGAGACCCACTGCAGACCTAGAGACACATACAGACTGAAAGTGAGGGGATGCAAAAAGATATTCCATGCAAATGGAAACCAAAAGAAAGCTGGAGTAGCAATTCTCACATCAGACAAAATAGACTTTAAAATAAAGACTATTACAAGAGACAAAGAAGGACACTACATAATGATCAAGGGATGGATCCAAGAAGAAGATATAACAATTGTAAATGTTTATGCACCCAACATAGGAGCACCTCAATACATAAGGCAAATACTAACAGCCATAAAAGGGGAAATCGACAGCAACAATTCATAGTAGGGACATTAACACCCCACTTTCACCGATGGACAGATCATCCACAATGAAAATAAATAAGGAAACACAAGCTGTAAATGATACATTAAACAAGATGGACTTAATTGATATTTATAGGACATTCCATCCAAAACCAACAGAATACACATTTTCCTCAAGTGCTCATGGAACATTCTCCAGGATAGATCATATCCTGGGTCACAAATCAAGCCTTGGTAAATTTAAGAAAACTGATATTGTATCAAGTATCTTTTCCGACCACAATGCTATGAGACTAGATATCAATTACAGAAAAAGATCTGTAAAAAATACAAACACATGAGGGCTAAACAATACACTATTCAATAACGAAGTGATCACTGAAGAAATCAAAGAGGAAATGAAAAACTACCTAGAAACAAATGACTAGGGGGACACGACGACCCAAAACCTATGGGATGCAGCAAAAGCAGTTCTGAGAGGGAAGTTTATAGCAATACAATCCTACCTTAAGAAACAGGAAACATCTCGAATAACCTTGCACCTAAAGCAATTAGAGAAAGAAGAACAAAAATCCCCCAAAGTTAGCAGAAGGAACGAAATCATAAAGATCAGGTCAGAAATAAATGAAAAAGAAATGAAGGAAATGATAGCAAAGATCAGTAAAACTAAAAGCTGGTTCTTTGAGAACATAAACAAAATTGATAAACCATTAGTCAGACTCATCAAGAAAAAAAGGGAGAAGACTCAAATCAATAGAATAAGAAATAACAAAGAAGAAGAAACAACTGACACGGCAGAAATACAAAAGATCATGAGAGATTACTACAAGCAACTCTATGCCAATAAAATGGACAACCTGGAAGAAATGGACAAATTCTTAGAAATGCACAACCTGCCAAAACTGAATCAGGAAGAAATAGAAAATATGAACAGACCAATCACAAGCACTGAAATTGAAACTGTGATTCACAATCTTCCAAGAAACAAAAGCCCAGGACCAGATGCCTTCACAGGCAAATTCTATCAAAAATTTAGAGAAGAGCTAACACCTACCCTTCTCAAACTCTTCCAAAATATAGCAGAGGAAGGAATACTCCCAAACTCATTCTAAGAGGCCACCATCACCCTGATACCAAAACCAGACAAGGATGTCACAAAGAAAGAAAACTACAGGCCAATATCACTGATGAACATAGATGCAAAAATCTTCAACAAAATACTAGCAAACAGAATCCAACAGCACATTAAAAGGATCATACACCATGATCAAGTGGGGTTTATTCCAGGAATGCAAGGATTCTTCAGTATAAGCAAATCAATCAATGTGATACACCATATTAACAAATTGAAGGAGAAAACCATATGGTCATCTCAATAGATGCAGAGAAAGCTTTCGACAAAATTCAACACCCATTTATGATAAAAACCCTCCAGAAAGTAGGGATAGAGGGAACCTACCTCAACATAATAAAGGCCATGTTTGACAAACCCACAGCCAACATCATCCTCAATGGTGAAAACCTGAAAGCATTTCCACTAAGATCAGGAACAAGACAAGGTTGCCCACTCTCACCACTCTTATTCAACATAGTTTTGGAAGTTTTAGCCACTGCAAACAGAGAAGAAAAGGAAATAAAAGGAATCCAAATCAGAAAAGAGGTAAAGCTGTCACTGTTTGCAGATGACTTGATACTATACATAGAGAATCCTAAAGATGCTACCAGAAAATTGCTAGAGCTCATCAATGAATTTGGTAAAGTAGCAGGATACAAAATTAATGCACAGAAATCTCTGGCATTCCTATACACTAATGATGAAAAATTTGAAAGTGAAATCAAGAAAGCACTCCCATTTACCACTGCAACAAAAAGAATAAAATATCTGGGAATAAACCTACCTAAGGAGACAAATGACCTGTATGCAGAAAATTATAAGACACTGATGAAAGAAAGTAAAGATGATACAAATAGATGGAGAGATATACCATGTTCTTGGATTGGAAGAATCAACATTGTGAAAATGACTCTACTACCCAAAGCAATCTGCAGATTTAATGCAATCCCTATCAAACTACCACTGGCATTTTTCACAGAACTAGAACAAAAAATTTCACAATTTGTATGGAAACACAAAAGACCCAGAATAGCCAAAGCCATCTTGAGAACGGAAAAACGGAGCTGGAGGAATCGGGCTCCCTGACTTCAGACTATACTACAAAGCCACAGTCATCAAGACAGTATGGTACTAGCACAAAAACAGAAAGATAGATCAATGGAACAGTATAGAAAGCCCAGAGATAAACCCACGCACATATGGTCACCTTATCTTTGATAAAGGAGGCAGGAATGTACAGTGGAGAAAGGGCAGCCTCTTCAATAAGTGGTGCTTGGAAAACTGGACAGGTACATATAAAAGTATGAGATTAGATCACTCCCTAACACCATACACAAAAATAAGCTCAAAATGGATTCAAGACCTAAATGTAAGGCCAGAAACTCTCAAACTCTTAGAGGAAAACATAGGCAGAACACTCTATGACATAAATCACAGCAAGATCCTTTTTGACCCACCTCCTAGAGAAATGAGGAAAAAACCCAAAAATAAACAAATGGGACCTAATGAAACTTCAAAGCGTTTGCACAGCAAAGGAAACCATAAACAAGATCAAAAGACAACCCTCAGAATGGGAGAAGATATTTGCAAATAAAGCAACTGACAAAGGATTAATCTCCAAAATTTACAAGCAGCTCAATAACAAAAAAACAAACAACCCAATCCACAAATGGGCAGAAGACCTAAATAGACATTTCTCCAAAGAAGATATACAGACTGCCAACAAATACGTGAAGGAATGCTCAACATCATTAATCATTAGAGAAATGCAAATCAAAACTACAATGAGATATCATCTCACACCAGTCAGAATGGCCATCATCAAAAAATCTGAAAACAGGGCTTCCCTGGTGGCACAGTGGTTGAGAGTCCGCCTGCCAATGCAGGGGACACGGGTTCATACCCCGGTCTGGGAAGATCCCACATGCCACGGAGCGACTGGGCCCGTGAGCCATGGCCACTGAGCCTGCGTGTCCGGAGCCTGTGCTCCACACCGGGAGAGGCCACAACAGTGAGAGGCCCGCGTACCACAACAACAACAAAAAAAACCAATAAATGCTGGAGAGGGTGTGGAGAAAAGGGAACACTCTTGCACTGCTGGTGGGAATGTGAATTGGTACAGCCACTATGGAGAACAGTATGGAGGTTCCTTAAAAAACTACAAATAGAACTACCATATGAGCCAGCAATCCCACTACTGGGCATATACCCTGAGAAAACCATAATTCAAAAAGGGTTATGTACCAAAATGTTCATTGCAGCTCTGTTTACAATAGCCAGGAAATGGAAACAACCTCAGTGTCCATCATCGGATGAATGGATAAAGAAGATGTGGCACATATATACAATGGAATATTACTCAGCCATAAAAAGAAACGAAATTGAGCTATTTGTAATGAGGTGGATGGACCTAGAGTCTGTCATACAGAGTGAAGTAAGTCAGAAAGAGAAAGACAAATACCGCCTGTTAACACATATATATGGAATTTAAGGGGAAAAAATGTCATGAAAAACCTAGGGGTAAGACAGGAATAAAGACACAGACATACTAGAGAATGGACTTGAGTATATGGGGAGGGGGAAGGGTAAGCTGGGACGAAGTGAGAGAGTGGCATGGACATATACACACTACCAAGCGTAAAATAGATAGCTAGTGGGAAGCAGCCTCATAGCACAGGGGATAGCTCGGTGCTTTGTGACCGCCTAGAGGGGTGGGATAGGGAGGGTGGGATGGAGGGAGACGCAAGAGGGAAGAGATATGGGAACATATGTATATGTATGACTGATTCACTTTGTTATAAAGCAGAAACTAACACACCATTGTAAAGCAATTATACTCCAATAATGATGTAAAAAAAAACCCCAAAAACAACAACAAACAAACAAAAAAGAAAAGCTTAGTCACTGAGCTAAGGAGGTTTTGATAGGAGAAGGGCACTATAGGCTCTCTGCTCCATCCCGCCCACACTCTATTTCCCACCTCTCTCAAGATCATGAGAGCTAGAGACTTAACCCACCTTATATTTACAATATAAATGGCACAGTAACGCTTTCTGTTTTTCTAAGTCACTTGTTTCTTGCGGCAGGGTTTCACTGAGCTCAAGTGAAATTGGCAGGGCTGGCCCAGCCTTTCATTCTACCTGTGAACCAAACCAAGGTTTTACCTGTCAACAGCCAGTGTGAGGTATGTATATAATTCATTGGTTCCACCAGCAATTATTTATTGGGCCCCTGCCATGAACAAGGGTGTAATAAGGACAACATCTTGACAGGAGTTCAGGAACTGACTCCTTTCTGTGTGTATCTCCTTGGAATGTCACCTTTCGCTTTCCTCAAACTAATCTCCATGCTCATCTTTTGAAGACTGCCTCCCTGGCCAGATTTAGGGTAATGCAGGAAAATCTGTTACATTTTCTCTAAAGCAGATGAAAATATAATCACTTCTCCCTGCCTCTGATACCTCTTCACCCCTTCCTCCCTCCCCCCACAGTTGTCTCCCTTCTAGCTCCTTCTCTGTATGCCTGCAGTCCCCAGAAAGCCCTCCAGAGTCTCGCCTATCTCTCCAGGGCTGGGGCAGCTCCCTGCCCACTGCCCTGGCTGTCAGCATCCAAGTTCCTTCTTTATCTCCTCCTTGGTCTCCCTGAACTCTCTGCCCTTATGGATTCATTATGTGAGCAGAATTGTAGCCACTACTTGGAAAGGGCTGGTGGGAAACAGTAGAACACCCAGCCCTCAGTGGTTATTTCGTTTCTTAAAAGATAGTAAGAATTTTTTTTTTTTTTTTTTTTTTTTGCGGTACGCGGGCCTCTCACTGTTGTGGCCTCTCCCGTTGCGGAGCACAGGCTCCGCGGCCATGGCTCACGGGCCCAGCCGCTCCGCGGCATGTGGGATCTTCCCGGACCGGGGCACGAACCCGTGTCCCCTGCATCGGCAGGCGGACTCTCAACCACTGCGCCACCAGGGAAGCCCAAGATAGTAAGATTTTGTTCCAGAACAATCTTTCTTTTGTGAGGCAAGTCTCTCTCCATTAAATCTAGCTGGATAATTTTCCAAAGCCCTACTTTTGTATCCATTGCTCCCCATTTTGCCCTGATTAGCTTTTCCTCAAGGCTGCAGAAGGGACTAAGAGGATGGCCAAGCCCCAGGCCACAGCTGGTAACCTGAGCAGCTCAAGTCCCCCTGCCATGATCTGGGACCTGGAAGGGGAGCAGCCATCCTGGGTGGCCCTCCATAGGGTACTGCTTATGTTGGCCACGGTGCGTTGTGCGCTCATAACAGGAAGATCAGAGAGCCAGGGACTTTACACAAATGATTCCATTTAATCTTCTTAGCCTCCCTACAAAATAGGTATTATCCTCATTTTACAGGTAATGAGCTGAGGCAAAGGAAAGGGAGAGAACGTGTCCAAATTCATATAGTAAGTCGATGCTTTTGGCTACTACCTTATCCTACACTTTGAGGGATGCTGAAAGGGCCATGGTTCAAAATTATCTTTGAATTGTCTCTTATCCAAAGTGCATGCACATACACACACACACACACACCACTTCTATTTCACAACAATTAATAAGCAGAATTGTTAGCACATTAACCCAAAAGATCCATTAGATTCTATAACTTGGGTTATGTAACCTGAAAGATATAAACTAAACAGACTCCCACAGGGGGCTGGTAAGAACCACTGCCCTTATCCTTGGAAGAGGTTCTGGTACAGAAGAAGCACTGACTCAGAAGTCCTAAGTCCTGGGTTGTGGTTCTTGCTTAGCCACTTAGAAACCCTGTGACTTTGGCAATATTCCTTCCTCTCTCCAAGCCTCAGTTTCCTCATCTGTAAAAGGGAACTTTGATACCTGCTTTACCTGCCTCATGAGGAGAATCAAATCAGATAACGGAGGGGTGCTTTATCAATACACCTGTCAAGAGAGAAGACAATAAATGTTTTTGTGCATTCAAGCTATTATGGTTTGGACAGTATGGATCTTATAGTCACTGACTCAAGTACACAAAATTGTAACTTTTAAAAATTTCCTATAAACTGGACTTAAATTCTATCTGGTACTCCCATCTGTCTGAAGCAGAAAACATAGGCTGATCACTAATAGGCTGTCAGACATTTCAGTGATTTTCTCAGTCATCCAGATGAAAACTCAAACAAACTCAGAATTCCCTGTGCTGCCCCCTTTCCTTCTCCTGGGCTGGATCTCAGCTCATGCCTCACCCAAATGCTGTCTCACCATCAGCAGTAAGAGAAGCCCCCTCTCAGTCTCCATCTGTCTCAGTCTTTTGAGATGTGCCTATGTCCTCATTCTTCTCCTGGCTGGGTGGTCCATTCTTTGCTGAGATGTCCCCCTGTTTGGCATTATATCCCCATCTCTCTGTCTCTCTGTCTCTGCCTCTGTCTCTCTCTCTCTTGATTTCTTGTAGCTTAGACTCTAAAAATGGGTTTATTTCAAGATTCAGTACTTGGTCCTGTATGAACTTTTTCCACGTTGTTTCTCTCAGGCAATTTATCCACCTTCTTGACTCCTCCAACATCCCACTTAAGGCGAAGATTCCCGGATTAAAGCTCTGGCCCCACTTTTTCCCCTAGTCATCAGAGAATCACAACGTTGGGGCTGAAAGGAACCGTTTTTCTGCAGGACTCTGCATGTCTAACTGCTTGGTAGACATCCCCCCATCCTGGCTGCTTCCCAGCCACCCCAAATTCACTATGGCTGCAGCCAAATTTATCATCTATTCCCCAGACAGCCAGCTCCCCTCTACACTACCTTACAGTTCCCAAGGGAAGTGCCATTACCTCGGCTGCTCAGCTTCGAAGCTGAGAGCCTCTCTCAATTGTTCTTTATGTCTCTCCTTACATCTAGTTGGACCTCACGATGCTCAATTCTCACCATTTAAGGTCTCTGGAATCTGTTTTTCCTTTCCACACAGATGGGAACCACCAGAGTTAGGGCGATTATTGCTTCCTGCCTCAATTACTAAAAGCGTATCTTGATTTGCTCCCAGTTAAAATGCATCCTACCCGACAAGTCTCTCATCTACTTCTCTGTGACCTCCCAGTCAATACTTGTTGAGACATAAGGGGTTTTCAATGGGTGGCACAGGGTTCACAGATGGGCTCTGGGGAAAACTGTGAACCCACTGAAATTATACAAAACATTACTTAAACCGGACAATTAGAAATTTGATTTAAAATGCAAATGTTTCTCAGAGAGGGGGCATGTCAACTTAAACTCACACCTAAAATTCAATGGCTAACATTAGGACCTCTCCTGAGACCAGATTTGAAGGGGAGAGAATGAAGGCCCTGGGGCCCAAAGATTGAGCCTCAGTTCTTCCTCGTTTTCCACATGAACATACACGGTAGCCCTTGGATTGATTTCTTGGACTCTAATCAGTCATTCATTCTTTCTTCATTCCTTCGTTCATTTTCTATGTATGGAACACATAGTATGAGCCAGAATATTCCATTTATCATTTCATTTCATCTCCACCACGAGCCTCTATTGAAGACTGTATTACACCTATTTTATAAATGAGGACATTGAGGCTTAGAGACGTTAAATTCCTGGCCTGAGTTTCACACAGCTGTACAGAAGGGCTGGGACCCAAACCCAGTCTAACTTCAATGCTCACATTCCTTCCAAAATACCTTATTTTTTTAATTCAACTTCCCGGGTTCCAGGCACTGCCCGCACCCTAAAGAATACAAAAATGATTAGAACCAAATAAAAGAATGTATGTTAAAGCACCTGGCATTGGGCCTGACCTAAAGTAGGAATTGAAAATTGTTGGTTAAAAGAATGATCTTTGAAAAAAATAGTACTGAGTGCTCAACTTAAAGAACTGGCAGTGTGATAAGAGAGGGCCATCCAAAGTGGCAAGGGGCACCAAGCAGGAGGGTCTAACTGCTCGGGGCAATCAAGTTACTCATCATCCAATGGGGGAAGACGGGCCAGAGACCAACTGTGTGATACAGTGAACCATGAGCAACCTGAAGCCAAAGGCTTGACCTCTATCAGTTTCTCTTCCCTTCAACAAATAGCTTCAAATAAATCTAATCCAATCTATAATTTTATAGACAAAATTGAAATCAAGAAAAGAGAAGAAATAAAGAAGATAAGCTGTTAACCATGGGCAGTTCTGGGTGGTAAAACTAGAGGCTAAATTTTCCCTTTCTCTCTTCTTTTTTTTATGTACTTAATGATCTACAATGAGGAAGTACGGCTTTTGTTCACAGAAAATAACAGTGTTAATTAAAGATACAGAAGTAGAGGAAAGATCCCAGTGTCAGGGGTACAGAATCTTCTCCTCCATTCTATCACAGAAGGCCCCCACTGTGGTTGCAATAACATGTCCTTGACCAAGCATAGCTTTAATTATCGTTAGAGAAAGCTTATTTTACAGATAAACACACTGACATTCCCAAAGGCCTGAAATTTGACTACATTATATAGCAAAAATCAGGCATAAAACTTCAGCCAAACTAGAAAAGTAAGAAAAGTAGCCTGATAAGGACCTTAATGCTGGTTCTAAGCATTTAGCATACTTTCTTTTCTACTAAGGAGGCTGATGGGATTTATTAGTACTCATTTGGTCATTTCAGGGTCAACCTGTGTTTTTAATTAATAATCCTCTCATCCTTCTGTCCTCTTTTTACCCAGGGGCCTGGAACTGCTACTAACGCTTGGTGCCTTAGTGGGGGAAATCCTTTCCTCAGACAGAGATTGAAGCTGTCTAGCACACCATCTTTTCCTCCTCTACCTGCCAACAGCACTCTGCTCTCTCAGTGGACAGTTTCCACTGTTAATGTGATACATCAAGAAGCCACCTCAGGGAGTCCTTGCTCAGGCCTCTCGCTGGTGATTTCCAGCTCACCTCCAAAGCCAGCACAAAACTACACTTCTCTCCTTTCTCTGTTTTCAACTCCAAGCGACCTAGTTTCCTCCACACTTCTTTCCCAAAAGCGGCACAAGGAAGTTTGTGAAAACTTCATCCAGTGGATACAGAAGAGGACATGACAACAACAGTAACTGCAAAATTGCAAGTTCTGTGTTGTTTCTTAATCATTTCTTCTGTGCTGACGTGAGAGGCCAGTTTCCAAGCAGGAAAGGCCACACGTATTCTTTATCCTTACCAATGATAAAAGCAAGGAGACATTTTCTTCCAACTTTGGTGCCTTTTTTTTTCCTGATGTAGGAACTAGGCTTTTATTTTCTTCTTGGATTCTTCATTTCTCCACCTCATTTGTTTCTACAGCCTGAGCAGAGACAAAAATCACGCTTCTACTCAGTTTTCCTGTCCCCCCGAACCTCCAGAGGAGGTCAGGAATGAAACAGCGCTTCCCCTGCATTTCCATCTGCCTGTTCCATAGGGCCTGTGGTGAGCCTTTCTTTCCCAGCCTAGTTCACAGGCTACCTGCTTCTCTCGCCTGGCCTACCCATGGATTGAAACTCTCCTTCCCGGCTAGGAAAACCGGGGCCGGGGAAATTAACATGAAGAAACAGATGCCTTAACCGCGGGGATGTTTATGAATAAAGTTCAGAGGACAAACAGCTTTTAACACAAGTGGCTATGGCTACATTAGAGTTTCCTCAGAAGCAAGCCTGGCCAGCATGGTCAGTGACGGGAATTAGAAAGTGTAAAGGATGCTGGCCATACACACATCCTCGATCAGCAAGCAGAGGCACCTTATCTTGGACATTTCAAAGGTCTAAGCACACACAGGCTCCTCTGGCTCACGCCCTGGCACATCAAATATACAACGGAGTGGGACACAGGTGGCCTTAAGCCTTGCCTCCAGAATCCCCAGGTGAAGACAAACCCAGCTGCAGCTGCAGGGCAGAAAGTTCCTCAGCCATCACAGAGAGGCTCTATTTAGTAACTTTCAGAGAAGGCGAGAGGCGTATAAATGTTTGTATAAGTCAATGTTATTTAGAGGAGGGGTTTTAAACATGGGCTCCATGGAGAGATTCGATGATAGCATTCAGAGGTCTGTGAACTCAGATGGGAAAAGTTTGACATATTTATACTCGCTAACCTCTAACTAAAATACAGTATTTTCTTTGTTTATGACTGTAAGAAACAGACCACAGTTTTATTAGTAATTGTTGTGGCTTTGCTACCAATAAGCATCACAGGTTCGTTGGTATTGTTACAGTTGTTGAGAATATCTCAATATATCATTTATGCTCATCTCCACCTCAAAATTATGGCAGTTATTGGATCTGTCACTATACCTTTCCATTGAATATACCAACAGAACATACACATTATCACAAATGTGTTTACTAATATTTTGATAACTATATTTCAATATAATTGTCTCCCTTATTAAATCTGTGGATTTTTATAGCATTTTTAAAACATTCTTTTTTTAACATCTTTATTGGAGTATAACTGCTTTACAATGGTGTATGGTTTCTGATTTATAACAAAGTGAATCAGCTATACATATACATATATCCCCTTATCTCCTCCCTCTTGCGTCTACCCCCACCCTCCCTATCCCACCCCTCTAGGTGGTCACAAAGAACCGAGCTGATCTCCCTGTGCTATGCGGCTGCTTCCCACTAGCTATCTATTTTACATTTGGTAGTGTATATATGTCCATGCCACTCTCTCACTTCATCCCAGCTTACCCTCCCCCCTCCCCATGTCCTCAAGTCCATTCTCTACGTCTGCGTCTTTATTCCTGTCCTGCCCGGAGGTTCTTCAGAACAATTTTTTATTTTTTATTTTTAGATTCCATATATATGTGTTAGCATACGGTAATTGCTTTCCTCTTTCTGACTTACTTCACTCTGTATGACACACTCTAGGTCCATCCACCTCACTACAAATAACTCAATTTCATTTCTTTTTATGGCTGAGTAATATTCCATTGTATATATGTGCCACATCTTCTGTATCCATTCATCTGTCAATGGACACTTAGGTTGCTTCCACGTCCTGCCTATTGTAAATAGTGCTGCAATGAACATTGTGGTACATAACCTGTTTTGAATTATGCTTTTCTCAGGGTATATGCCCAGTAGTGGGATTGCTGGGTCGTATGGTAATTCTATTTTTAGCCTTCTAAGGAACCTCCATACTGTTCTCCATAGTGGCTGTATCAATTTACATTCCCACCAACAGTGTATGAGGATTCCCTTTTCTCCACAACCTCTCCAGCATTTATTGTTTGTAGATTTTTTGATGATGGCCATTCTGACTGGTGTGAGGGGATACCTCATTGTAGTTTTGATTTGCATTTCTCTAATGATTAGTGATGTTGAGCATCCTTTCATGTGTTTGTTGGCAATCTGTATATCTTCTTTGTAGAAATGTCTATTTAGGTCTTCTGCCCATTTTTGGATGGGGTTGTTTGTATTTTTGATATTGAGCTGCATGAGCTGCCTGTAAATTTTGGATTTAATTCTTTGTCAGTTGCTTCGTTTGCAAATATTTTCTCCCATTCTGAGGGCTGTCTTTTTGTCTTGCTTATGGTTTCCTTTGCTGTGCAAAACCTTTGAAATTTAATTAGCTCTCATTTGTTTATTTTTATTTCCATTTCTCTAGGAGGTGGGTCAAAAAGGATCTTGCTGTGATTTATGTCATAGAGTGTTCTGCCTATGTTTTCCTCTAAGAGTTTGATAGTGTCTGGCCTTACATTGAGGTCTTTAATCCATTTTGAGTTTATTTTTGTGTATGGTGTTAGGGAGCGTTCTAATTTCATTCTTTTACATGTAGCTGTACAGTTTTCCCAGCACCACTTACTAAAGAGGCTGTCTTTTCTCCATTGTATATTCTTGCCTCCTTTATCAAAGATGAGGTGACCATATGTGCGTGAGTTTATCTCTGGGCTTTCTATCCTGTTCCATTGATCTATATTTCTGTTTTTGTGCCAGTACCATACTGTCTTGATGACTGTAGCTTTGTAGTATAGTCTGAAGTCCGGAACGCTGATTCCTCCAGCTCCATTTTCTTTCTCAAGATTGCTTTGGCTGTTTGGGGTCTTCTGTGTTTCCATACAAATTGTGAAATTTTTTGTTCTAGTTCTGTGGAGAAAGCCATTGGTAGTTTGATAGGGATTGCATTGAATCAGTAGTTTGCTTTGGGTAGTAGAGTCATTTTCACAATGTTGATTCTTCCAATCCAAGAACATGGTATATCTCTCCAACTGTTTGAATCATCTTTAATTTCTTTCATCTGTGTCTTATAGTTTTCAGCATACAGGTTTTTTGTGTCCTCAGGTAGGTTTATTCCTAGGCATTTTATTCTTTTTGTTGCAGTGGTAAATGGGATTGTTTCCTTAATTTCTCTTTCAGATTTTTCATCATTAGTGTATAGGAATGCAAGAGATTTCTGTGCATTAATTTTGTATTCTGCTACTTTACCAAATTCATTGATTAGCTCTAGTAGTTTTCTGGTAGCATCCTTAGGATTCTCTGTGTATAGTATCATGTCATCTGCAAACAGTGACAGCTTTACCTCTTCTTTTCTGATTTGGATTCCTTTTATTTCCTTTTCTTCTCTGACTGCTGTGACTAAAACTTCCAAAACTATGTTGAGTAACAGTGGTGAGACTGGACCACCTCGTCTTGTTCCTGATCTTAGTGGAAATGGTTTCAGTTTTTCACCATTGAGAACGATGTTGGCTGTGGGTTTGTCATATATGGCCTTTATTATGTTGAGGTAGGTTCCCTCTATGCCTACTTTCTGGAGGGTTTTTATCATAAATGGGTGTTGAATTTTGTTGAAAGCTTTTTCTACATTTATTGACATGATCATATTGCTTTTCTCCTTCAATTTGTTAAGATGGTGTATCACATTGATTGATTTGCATATACTGAAAAATCCTTGCATTCCTGGGATAAACCCCACCTGATCATGGTATATGATCCTTTTAATGTGCTGTTGGATTCTGTTTGCTAGTATTTGTTGAGGAATTTTGTATCTATGTTCATCTGTGATATTGGCCTGTAGGTTTCTTTCTTTGTGACATCTTTGTCTGGTTCTGGTATCAGAGTGCTGGTGGCCTCGCAGAATGAGTTTGGGAGTCTTCCTCCCTCTGCTATATTTTGGAAGAGTTTGAGAAAGATAAGTGTTAGCTCTTCTCTAAATGTTTGATAGAATTCGCCTGTGAAACCATCTGGTCCTGGGCTTTTGTTTGTTGGAAGGTTTTGTTGGTTTTTTTTTTTTTTGCGGTACGCAGGCCTCTCACTGTTGTGGCCTCTCCCGTTGCGGAGCACAGGCTCAGCGGCCATGGCTCATGGGCCTAGCCTCTCCACAGCATGTGGGATTCTCCCAGACAGGGGCACGAACCCATGTCCCCTGCATCGGCAGGTGGACTCTCAACCACTGTGCCACCAGGGAAGCCCTGTTGAAAGGTTTTTAATCTCAGTTTCAGTTTCAGTGCTTGTGTTTGGTCTGTTTATATTTTCTATTTCTTCCTGGTTCAGTCTTGTAAGGTTGTGCATTTCTAAGAATTTGTCCATTTCTTCCAAGTTGTCCATTTTATTGGCATACAGTTGCTTGTAGTAATCTCTCATGATCCTTTGTATTTCTGCAATGTCAGTTGTTACTTCTCCTTTTTCATTTCTAATTCTATTGATTTGAGTCTTCTCCCTTTTTTTCTTGATGAGTCTGGCTAATGGTTTATCAATTTTGTTTATTTTCTCAAAGAATCAGGTTTTAATTTTATTGATCTTTGCAAGCATTTCCTTCATTTCTTCTTCATTTATTTCTGATCTTATCTTTATGTTTTCTTTCCTTCTGCTAACTTTGGGTATTTTTTATTCTTCTTTCTCTAATTGCTTTAGGTGTAAGGTTAGGTTGTTTATTTGAGATGTTTTTTGTTTCCTGAGGTAGGATTGTATTGCTATAAACTTCCCTCTTAGAAGTGCTTTTGCTGCATCCCATAGGTTTTGGATCATCATGTGTTCATTGTCATTTGTTTCTAGGTATTTTTTGATTTCCTCTTTGATTTCTTCAGTGATCTCTTGGTTATTAAGTAGTGTATTGTTTAGCCTCCATATGTTTGTATTTTTTCCTGTAATTGATATCTAGTCTCATAGCACTGTGGTCGGAAAAGATACTTGATATGATTTCAATTTTCTTAAATTTACCAAGGCTTTATTTGTGACCCAAGATATGATCTATCCTGGAGAATGTTCCTTGAGCACTTGAGAAGAAAGTGTACTCTGTTGTTTTTCGATGGAATGTCCTATAAACATCAATTAAGTCCATCTTGTTTAATGTATCATTTACAGCTTGTGTTTCCTTATTTATTTTCATTGTGGATCATCTGTCCATTGGTGAAAGTGGGGTGTTAAAGTCCCCTACTATGATTGTGTTACTGTCAATTTCCCCTTTTATGGCTGTTGGCATTTGCCTTATGTATTGATGTGCTCCTATGTTGGGTGCATAAACATTTACAATTGTTATATCTTCTTCTTGGATTGATCCCTTGATCATTATGCAGTGTCCTTCTTTGTCTCTTGTAATAGTCTTTATTTTAAAGTCTATTTTGTCTGATGTGAGAATTGCTACTCCAGCTTTCTTTTGATTTCCATTTGCATGGAATTTCTTTTTGCATCCCCTCACTTTCAGTCTGTATGTGTCTCTAGGTCTGAAGTGGGTCTCTTATAGACAGCATATATACGGGTCTTTTTTTAAATCCATTCAGCCAGTCTATGTCTTTTGGTTGGAGCATTTAATCCATTTACATTTAAGGTAATTATCGATATGTATGATCCTTTTCCCATTTTCTTAATTGTTTCGGGTTTATTATTGTAGGTCTTTTCCTTCTCTTGTGTTTCCTGCCTAGAGAAGTTCCTTTAGCATTTGTTGTAAAGCTGGGTTGGTGGTGCTGAATTTTCTTAGCTTTTGCTTGTCTGTAACGGTTTTAATTTCTCCGTCAAATCTGAATGAGATCCTTGCTGGGTAATCTAGGTTGTAGGTTTTTCCCTTTCATCACTTTAAATATGTCCTGACACTCCCTTCTGGCTTGCAGAGTTTCTGCTGAAAGATTAGCTGTTAACCTTATGGGGATTCCCTTGTATGTTATTTGTTGTTTTTCCCTTGCTGCTTTTAATATTTTGTCTTTGCATTTAATTTTTGATAGTTTGATTAATATGTGTCTTGGCGTATTTCTCCTTGGAATTACCCTGTATGGGACTCTCTGCGCTTCCTGGACTTGATTATTTTCTTTCCCATATTAGGGAAGTTTTCAACTATAAGCTTTTCAAATATTTTCTCAGTCCTTTTCTTTTTCTCTTCTTCTTCTGGGACCCCTATAATTCGAATGGTGCTTTTAATGTTGTCCCAGAGGTCTCTAAGACTGTCCTCAATTCTTTTCATTCTTTTTTCTTTATTCTGCTCTGCAGTAGTTATTTCTGCTATTTTATCTTCTAGGTCACTTATCCGTTCTTCTGCCTCAGTTATTCTGCTATTGATTCCTTGTAGAGAATGTTAAATTTCATTTATTGTGTTGTTAATCATTGTTTCCTCTTTAGGTCTTCTAGGTCCTTCTTAAATGCTTCTTGTATTTTCTCCATTCTATTTCCAAGATTTTGGATCATCTTTACTATCATTACTATGAATTCTTTATCAGGTAGACTGCCTATTTCCTCTTCATTTGTTTGGTCTGGTGGATTTTTACCTTGCTCCTTCATCTGCTGTGTTTTTCTCTGTCTTCTCATTTTGTTTAACTTACTGTGTTTGGGGTCTTCTTTTTTCAGGCTGCAGGTTTGTATTTCCTGTTGGTTTTGTGTCTTCCCCCAGTGGCTAAGGTTGGTTCAGTGGGTTTTGTAGGCTTCCTGGTGGAGGCGACTAGTGCCTGTGTTCTTGTGGATGAGGCTGGATCTTGTCTTTCTTGTGGGCAGTACCACGTCTGGTGGTGTGTTTTGGGATGTCTGTGACCTTACTTTGATTTTAGGCAGCCTCTCTGCTAATGGTTGGGTTGTGTTCCTGTCTTGCTAGTTGTTTGGCATAGGGTGTCCAGCACTGTAGCTTGCTGGTCGTTGAGTGGAGCTGGGTCTTATCATTGAGATGGAGATATCTGGGAGATTTTCACTGCTTGATATTACATGGAGCCAGGAGGTCTCTGGTGGACCAACGTTCTCAACTCAGCTCTCCCACCTCATAGGCACATCCCTGACACCCAGCCATAGCACCGAGACCCTGTTAGCCATGCGGCTCAGAAGAAAAGGGAGAAAAAAAGTAAGGAAAGGAAAGGAAAGGAAAGGAAAGGAAAGAAAGAAAGAAAGAAAGAAAGAAAGAAAGAAAGAAAGAAAGAAAGAAAGAAAGAAAGAAAGAAAGAAAAAAGAAAATGAAGTTATTAAAATTAAAAATAAATATTAAAAATTTAAAAATAATAAAAAAAGAGAGAAAGAAAGAAGAGAGCAACCAAACCAAAAAACAAATCCATCAATGATAACAAGTGCTAAAAACTATACTTAGAAAAAAAATAACGGACAGACAGGACCCTAGGACAAATGGTAAAAGCAAAGCTATACAGACAAAATCACCCAAAGAAGCATACACATACACACTTACAAAAAGGGAAAAAGGAAAAAAATACATATATATTTATATATATATAAAGGAGGAAGAGAGCAACCAAATCAATAAACAAAACTACTAATGATAATAAACTCTAAACACTAAACTAAGATAAACATAAAACCAGAAACAAATTAAATGCAGAAAGCAAACCCCAAGTCTCCATTTGCTCCCAAAGTCCACTGCCTCAATTTTGGGACGATTCATTGTCTATTCAGGTATTCCAGAGATGCAGGGTGCGTCAAGTTTACTGTGGAGATTTAATCCGCTGCTCCCGAGGCTGCTGGGAGAGATTTCCCTTTCTCTTCTTTGTTCACACAGCTCCTGGGGTTCAGCTTTGGATTTGGCCCCGCCTCTGCTTGTAGGTCACCGAAGGGCGTCTGTTTTTCACTCAGACAGGACGGGGTTAAAGGAGCAGCTGATTCGGGGGCTCTGGCTCACTCAGGTCGGGGGCAGGGAGGGGTACGGAGTGCAGGGCGAGCCTGCCACGGCAGAGGCCAGCGTGATGTTGCACCAGCCTGAGGCGCGCCGTGCGTTCTTCCGGGGAAGTTGTCCCTGGATCACAGGACCCTGGCAGTAGCGGGCTGCTCAGGCTCCTGGGAGGGGAGGTGTGGAGAATGAGCTGTGCTTGCACACAGGCTTCTTGGTGGCTGCAGCAGCAGCCTTAGCGTCTCATGCCCGTCTCTGGGGTCCGTGCTGATAGCCGCGGCTCGCGCCCGTCTCTGGAGCTTGTTTAGGCAGCGCTCTTAATACCCTCTCCTCGCACACCCCGAAACAATGGTCTCTTGCCTCTTAGGCAGGTGCAGACTTTTTCCTAGACTCCCTCCCGGCTAGCTGTGGCGCACTAACCCCTTCACGCTGTGTTCACGCAGCCAACCCCAGTCCTCTCCCTGGGATCCGACCTCCGAAGCCTGAGCCTCAGCTCCCAGCCCCCGCCTGCCCCAGTGGGTGAGCAGACAAGCCTCTCGGGCTGGTGAGTGCTGGTTAGCGCCGATCCTCCGTGCGGGAATTTCACCGCTTTGCCCTCTGCACCCCTGTTGCTGCGCTCTCCTCCGCGTCTCCGAAGCTTCCCCCGCGGCTCTGAAGCTTCCCCCACGCCCAGCCCCCATCTCCCCAGTGAAGGGGCTTCCTAGTGTGTGGAAACTTTTCCTCCTTCACAGCTCCCTCCCAAAGGTGCGGGTCCCATCTCTATTCTTTTGTCTCTGTTTTTTCTTTTGCCCTGCCCCGGTATGTGGGGAGTTTCTTGCCTTTTGGGAAGTCTGAGGTCTTCTACCAGCGTTCAGTAGGTGTTCTTAGGAGTTGTTCCACATGTAGATGTATTTCTGATATATTTATGGGGAGGAAGGTGATCTCCACGTCTTACTCCTCCACCATCTTGAAGGTCTCCCTCTAAAACATTTTTTTGAGAAGGAATCCATTGGCTTCACAAGACTGTCAAGGGGGTCCGTGGCACAAAAAAATATGAAGCACCCCTGTCTTTGAGCATCTTATGTCAAGAGTCTATAATGAATGAATATGGACAACTTATTTTATATAATCACCACAATTCCACAGGCAAATTTATCATCAATCCTATTGTATTATTGAGGAAACTGAGGCTAAAGCCAAATCTGTGTGATTTCAAAGGCCATGGTCTTTCTATTACATCACATATATACACACGTGTGCACACACACACACAAATATGCATATCTTTTTATGATTCCCAAACATCCAGTCAAAAATTCAATTAGCACAGACACTACTGGCCATCAAACTAAATTAACTAATGATCTGTCTCTACAATGCCACAAAAACTGGTTGAAACAATGAAAAAAATCAATCTAACAGATGTTTCATCTAATTGCAGTCATAATTTGATGGCCCTCTCCCCCCTTCCCAAAGTGGCTGAGTAGGCCGAGAGCTTCCTGTTATGGGACACAAGTTAAATGAGCCCATCCTTTGGTTATATGAGGGCATGGATGCCCTCCTTCCTCTGCTAGGGCTCTAACATGTAGGTGTAGGACTCCACACCCACTCCCCTTTCCACTGTGGACACCCATCCTGTTCTGCCCCACCTAATGGCTTTAGGACTAAATTATTTATGAAGAGAAGGGGAGAGAAGGGGAGGGGAGGGAAGGGAAGGGAAGGGGAGGGGAGGGGAGGGGAGGGGAGGGGAGGGGAGGGCTACAATTGCATTTTGCCCTGAGTGTTAGGGAGAAAGACAGAGAGGTCTCTATCTGTATGGAATTAACATTAAATATTTGAGGACCAGTAAGAAATAATTAAATAATGGATTAATTTATGACAACACCAGTGAGTGCCACAAAGGAGGAATTCAGGGCATTATATAACAGAGGGTCCTCACCCAGTCTGGGGCATAAGAAAAGATTTCTCTGAGGAAGTGGTGTTTGCCAGCTCTTCTTTTATAGTATTTATAGTTTTATTATCCTGCTGGCATGTAACCATCTTTTCATTATAGTATGAAATACAAGTCAGGCCTCACCTCTGCAGTCTCCTCTGGAGTAGAAGCGTGGTTTTCCCACCGTTTCTAGTTAAGATTCTACTGCAGGGAAGCCAGAGCCGGTGGCAAAAGTATCTGTCATACGTGGTTAGTGCACAGCCCCAAACAGCTTGTGCTGCCCCTGGCCTGTGTCACCACAGCTAAGCTGAGCGAGGCTGAGACGTGCAGGCCGCCTAAATTGGCCCAGCTCAGCCCCACCATGGCAGCTTGCTGCAGGGACTAGGGAACACCAGCCACATGCCTCGGTGGCATTCAGATGGCCTCCTACAAATCTGATCAATCAAACTTGACAGGCCGGTGTCCCATTTGCCCATGCTGTACAGCATAAATCCAGTGTCTTTTCAACTAGAAGCATAATAGTTGCAGTTACGATGAGGGATGGTCTGGTGTGAGCAGACAGGATCACTGACCCACCCAGGAAGGGAAACCTCCTTTTCCCAAGAGACAAAGAATCATTCATTGAAGGTTTAAAATTCTTACTTGAGAGCAAAATTACAGTGTACTCAGGAAGTACTCCTTCTGATAAATTATTCTGTGGTATTTTTTTGATCCTTTTTTTCCCTCCCTCCTGACATCACTGATCACGGGTGCTAAGCAACATGGGAAAGGGAAGAAGAAAGAGGAACAAAGACTTACTGTTAATCAAAATAAAAAATAATGACTTGAGTTTTAGATGGCATTTCTAACAAGTAAGTACACAAACTCTTTATGCTCAGGATGAAATTCTGTACTCATTTTAAGATTTCTTCCTGAGATGTGTTCTGTTGATGCATAATCTTAAGACTTTTGGAAAAAAAAATTTCTACCCACATAAGAAATATACTAATTCTGGAAACTTCTGATTCTTAAACCTTTATTTATTGTCTTGCTAACTACATTCCAGGGGTCATCTTTGCTCTCTAGAGGAGGCCTTATTTAATGGTCATTTGCAAAACAGAATTTCTTCGGATATATCATACCTAACTCATGTGATTAATAACAAGAACATCATACCCACAGTCCCCTTCATGATACTTAGAAATTTATCTGCTGTTTTCTTAGCACAAGGAAAATAGGATTCCTTCTTTACGTGGATAGATTTTGATTTACTAGCTATTAAAATGGAAAACTAAAATTGCTATCAATCATATATCTTTTCTATAGCCCTCTAAATGATGCAACTTAAAAATCTTCTAAGAGCAAAATAGAATTGTCTATCTTTTAAAGAAACCAAATTTACTTTATATACCATTGGGCTTTGCGTTTGCCACTTACAAGAAATCATTTGATTGTATTTAATCTAACTTAATGATTATTCTGATTCTTATTGGCAAATTCTTTCATATACTGATTTGAAACCTATCACTAAGGAAATTGATCAAAGTCCACACTTTTCTGTATTTTTCTAGTTTATTCTTTCTTCTATGCTTGTTTTGCTTGGACTTTCAGCTGAAATCCTGAAATAACGTGTGCTAATTGCATAGCATTTTATCTCTCAAATGAATTCTGCAGAACACTGGTCTTTCATGAATTGTTGACATGCTCATAAAAGGGGTTTCAAAAGTTAAATGAGATCAGACACTGCAAACTGCATGTCCCAGGAAAGTCGCAAAGCCCCTTGGCATGACAAATGCTCTGAGGATTCTGTTATGAAGAAACCTGTATAATAATTTGATTCAGCACTCCCAAAGCTTATTTAACCATAGGCTGCCCCTCTCCTCCACTGCACCCATACTTATGGATCCCAGAACACTTCTGGTCCTCAGAACATGGTTTGGGAGACTTTTACAGCACAGGATGGTTGTGTCTATATGCATATACGGTTTTGCAGAATATAGCTTGATTCATCCAAACTCATATGCAATCAGGAGTAGCTAACGGGTTGTTCTCAAAGGAACTGCACATTTGACTCAGCTCAAGAACTGCTGTATTGCTCCTTTAAAAAAATCAGTTTCCATAGATAAATACATTAAGTATCCCTAAACAAAGCTGAAACTCCAATCAAAATAAACTTCTCTGGAACTGTTCCATTATATCAAAATTTTGCCATTTTTTTTTTTTTTTCCAATTCTGCTATCTCACAGCCAGCAATTTCAAGACAAAATCTTGGGGTAGGAAACGAGAAACCCAGAATGTTCAAGCTAGAACTTTAGAAAACTCTAGTCCAACCCCTTCAGTTTACAGATGAAAGAACTGAGGCTCCAGATCCCATAACCATTAGTAGCTGATTGGCCCTAAAAGTCACACCCCCTCTCTAAGTAGGCCCCTCTGATCCAATATCATATTTCTCCTTATTTTTTTAAGCCAGTAAGTCAATTATACTGTGTGATCTCAATACTGTTGGAAGATTCGTGCTCACAAGGAAGACAGATATTTAGGTACACATATTCTATAAGCTGCCAGAGGTACTCTCTTAGGAAGAACTCTCCTAGGGAAATTTCACATCAGTGTGAGGTCTCAGAATCTCATGTATGGACTTATTTCTTTACTAGGGTCTTGTAATTAATTCTCATTAAAGAAAACATTAAGTAATGTCTTCCAATTAGCCCACAAACAGTTTTCGAACCATGGTAGAATGCACGTTTGTTCTTTGCCGGGACATTAATATTATTAAATGCTGATTAAAAAAAAACCCCACCACTTGCTGCCTGTATCTTGTGGCAGCTGCAGAATTGCTTTCTATAGAAAGGACAGAGATACACTGCTTTTTCTTGGCTTAAGCATTTATTTGGGGTGGCTGTGAGGGTTGGAGTAGGAGCAGCTAATGGAAATTATGAGGAAGCTCTAAAGCCTCGGGTGTCTGCCTCTCTCTTTCCCTCTCTCCCCCTTCCTCTTCCTGCTGTTGACCTAACCACACTTCCCTGAGCAGGTGATGCTCGCCCAAGTCAAATGCTACACCTGTGGCTAATTCTCAGGCAACACAAGTAAGGCTCTGTCACTTAGAAGCAATTGGCTGTTTGTAGGAAGCATGATGATCTGTAGTCACATCTCATTAGGGGTGCCTGGGCCCCGTGGTGCACGAGTGAAGCAAACTCCGCCAATGTAATTTGTTTTAGATGCCTAATTCTCTTCCTTATAATTAACATCTGAAATGCAAAAAGAAAACTAGGGTGCTTTGCAGGCATGTGGGGTCCGTAGAACACTTTCAGGGAGCCTGAGATTTTAGAGCAGCACTCACCCTTGCCTTGTCCTTTCCCACAACAAACAACAGTGTGAGCTGGACTGGGACATCCATAGGTTGTCCAGGAGGACTGATTCCTGGGGTACAATACGTGGAGGGAGGGAGGAGAGGTCAGAGTAGCGAGAGCCAGCATTACCTGCCACCCCATGCATGGGTTTAACTGCTGTCATCTCTGCAATGAGGTGACCCTACAAAGATAACTCAGCAGTAGAACAGAGCCACCAGTCAGGACCTTGCTATACGTTGCCCTAGGCAGACTTTGCAGTCATTCCTCCACTGTCCAACCCTCCCACGACAGCTAGAAACAGTCAGACACAGAGGGACAGAGACAAAATGTGGCGTGATGGGGTTTCTGCCACCAACCACGCTGGCAGACAGTCTGTGGAACCAGGAGAGAATGCCGTTCACAACATCTCTGCCACGTAAACAGGACTGTGCAGAAAGGTTTTGGTTTGGCCATCAGATCTGGAGCCTGAACATCTAAGATGAGCCAGAAGAGATGGAGTCTATATCCTGGGTGTACCAGGCAGCTCTCTTGGTTACAAACCTCAGAAACTGACCCTAGAGAATTGAAGTTGAAGAAGAATTTATTGGTAGGATATTGATTAGCTCGCAGACTTGATAAAAAAGCAAGAATATGGGGGCTTCCCTGGTGTCGCAGTGGTTGGGAATCCACCTGCCAATGCAGGGGACATGGGTTCAAGCCCTGGTCCGGGAAGATCCCACATGCCACGGAGCAGTTAAGCCTGTGCGCCACAACTACTGAGCCTGCACTCTAGAGCCCGCAAACCACAACTACTGAGCCCGTATGCTGCAACCACTGAAGCCCACGCACCTAGAGCCCACGCTCCGCAACAAGAGAAGCCACGGCAATGAGAAGCCCACGCACAGCAAGGAAGAATAGCCCTCGCTCGCTGCAACTAGAGAAAGCCCATGTGCAGCCATGAAGACCCAACGCAGCCAGAAATAAATAAATAAATAAAATTTTTTTTCAAAAAATCAAGAAGATGAGATGATTAAAAGAAGCTCGTGACCACCAGCGTATACAGGTTCATGCAGCAAGACCAGCCTGGTTAAAGAATCCCAGGCACTGCTGCCTCTGAACGCTGCCACTGCCACTGGAGGTCACCACTAAACACTGGGTGCCACCCAGCTCCTTGCCTCCCACGAATCTCCATCCAGAAATATAGGAAGGGGGCTCAGTTGTGGGATAGCAAAAATACAAGTATCTCCTAGCATTGGCCAGCACACTTGGCAGTATGTTGCTTGTTCTTTCAGTTAATGAGTTTCTGCTAAACCTCAGATGAGTCAAAGATACGCTGGAAGACATGTAATACCAGAAAAGGCTGTTTTCAACCTCCCTTGGTATCCCCGTCTCCTAACTAGCTCACAGCTAATGCCTTTCCTTCACTCTCCTCCCGTCTTCCTCCTCTTCCTCCGTCTTTCTATTTTTTCATAACAAAATCAATAATTATTTATTGAGCCACATGCAACTTGTTAGATGATTTACATTTAATCTCCATGGAAACCCATGAAGCAGATATGATGATTCATTCCCATTTTCAGGTAAGGGAATTAAGGTTTTCAAAGTTAAGCAACTTGCCAAAAGCCACCGAGCTAATATGTGACAGAGGTGGAATGTGAACCCAAGTTTGGCTGACTCTAAAGCCTGAGGTTTAGGCGGGATAAAGGACCCCCTTTCAACATCATAAAGTTCATAGACACCAACAAGGTAATAGTGCTTATAGTATGTTTTGACTAAAAAATACATAATAACAAAAGCAATGTTAATTCATATATGTTAAGATATATTTTATGAATCCCAATAGTATCTAATGTTTTATTAATCACAACAGGATCTACACGCATTTGAAAAACATATGTGAAGGACATGTTACTTATCTAGTCTTTCACACGACCCCTCATACATGCCCCTTACGATAACTACGTCCCTCAACCCACCAGCTAGGGGGCAGGCATGTAACCTGAGTTGAGCCAGTCAGTTCAGAACCGGAAGGCAGGAAAGACTGCACTAAAACCTATAACTCCGTGGCTCCCATAGGACGCCCATGGTAAATGTTGAAGGAGGAAAGGGCTGAAGGGAGGGAGGGAGAGAGGAAAGGAGGAAGGAAGAGGGGGGAGGGTCAGGGCAGGTTTAGTTAGGAAAAACTAGCAGGAGAAGCTAAGCCAAGTTGAAGGTTAAGGCTAACAGGTCCCTTGTGTTCAAAGGCCAAGTCCAGAAAAGTCAGCTCCTGCTGGAGCAACAGGCTGGCTTCACAGGTCCTGGCAGGTGAACTAAAGCACTCTACAACCTTGAGGACAAAACCAGGAGCCAAAGGAGCAGGGAGCAGGGAAAGGGCTCAAATAATTAGACACGAGCTGGGTCACTGACAAAGAAACAGGCACTAAACATCAAACCCACCACCCGCCAGCCACCACCCATCACCCAACATAGGGCTTCCTTTACCATGGTCCAGTCAAGGGGCAGAGCAGTCCTCAGGGTTCCAGCGAGCCTGAGCCCCTCCATGCCTCCTGGAAGACATCATTGCACAGACTGTGTTCTCTGGGACCCACTTGTTCTAGGAGATCTTCGTAGGGCTTCCTATGAAAAAAATTTGTACTCAGATTCCATTCCCCTCTTGGAGTTTCACAGTGTACATGAGTATGTGAAAGGGCCTTGCAAATCTGAAGTAAAGAAACCCATTTTCCTTTGTTAAGACAAACACTTCCCAAACTTATTTGATCCTGGAACCCTATTTGTCAGAGTGCCCACCGTTGTCTCAGAGAGCACTAAGGTTCCAAGACAACAGCTGTGGAAATACGGGCCACAGCACTGCCATCATAGGGCAGTGTGGATCCTTCTTCCATGGAGTCATGTCCTGGAAGCTCTTTCGCCTTACCCTCAGTTTTCTGCCTTGCACACCGATTAGGTTTCCACACATATTCATGCTGACATGGCCAACGGAAGTATTTTTGAGGCTGTTATTTCTTCTGAAGAGCTTTCCTTGACTCTTGCCCATCCCAGGCCCACTTCAATCCCACCCAATCCCTAGTGTCATGGGGAAGAGCACAGGCTTTTTTTAAAAAATTAATTTATTTACCCATGTTTGGCTGCGTTGGGTCTTCGTTGCTGCCCGAGGGCCCTCTCTAGTTGCAGCAAGTGGGGGCCACTCCCCGCCACAGTGTGCGGGCCTATCATTGGGTGGCCTCTCCCGTTGCAGAGCACGGGCTCCAGGCACACAGGCCTCAGCAGCCGTGGCACGCAGGCTCAGCAGCTGTGGCTCACGGGCTCCAGAGCACAGGCTCAGCAGTTGTGGCGCACGGGCTGTGGGATCTTCCCAGACCAGGGCTCGAACCCATGTCCCCTGCATTGGCAGGCAGATTCTCAACCACTGCGCCACCAGGGAAGCCCCAGAGCACAGGCTTTGAATCTGTCTGACTGCCTTTGTATTCTGACTCTGTGCCTTTAGCTCTATGTTTCCTGTGTCTAGCATAGTACCTGACACTGGATGGCTATACCATATAAATTGGTGAGTAAATAAATGATCTTTTGTGATTTTGAGAAAAACCAAATGGTGGCCAAAATTTGTTTTCTAGAAAATGATAGCAAATGGAGAGAAACCAGATAATGATTTAAAAAAAAAAAAAAAAGCTCAGGTGTGAAGCTACAGCTGAGAGATGTCTGGTTCATATCCCACTGCCCGTTTCATCTCTCCAAGTCCATAATTACAAAACAAATGGTATGCCTTGTTTACATTGAGCATCTTATTTTAATGAAGAATTGATTTCTTCTCGCTTAGCAAAAATGTTGTGTCCTTACAAAGGGGGAAAATAAACTCTTACATTTGCATGCCAGATGTTTTAATTTTCGATTATGAAATCCCTGTCTTTCTAAGACATTCTAGGAATGGCAGAATGGAAGCCTGGTTGTAGGCTCTAAAATGCTCTTAGCGGCTCAACTTTCCAATGTTCCATTCCAGGGCAAGCATTTCTTGATTGGGTGGGAGTTCCTGACTACCCAGACGTTTATCTTTCTTCTTCGTTTGGGGGAAAGAGAGCTGTTTTGATCCCTGAGCCTGGGTTTTCCTAACAAAATGATTGTCAGAAATGCCCTTCCACTCTCCTGCTCCAGCCACAAGAAGAGAGGTAACATTTAATGACTCTTACTTGTAAAGGGAATAAAAATAAAAAGCAGAGAAAGTCGTAGAAGTGGGGAGATCTCCAAAAGTCATAGCCCCCATTACAGTGTGTTTCTAATTCTAGCCACAGATACAGCCGCAGACCCCAAAGAATTTGTTCTTAACAATGTAAGCAAGATTGTTTTAAGTTAATCATATACCGCAAACCCTTAAAACAGCCATTTCCAGTCAGCAAACCATTTTTACAGCTCTCTGCTTGTCTGTTTTGCCTTGCGGTGACAGACTCATCTTGCTCTGTCCTTGTCCTAAACTCAGATATGACAGTGGGAATGGACAAAGCTGCAAAGAGAATTATCAAATATCAAAGAAGAAGATACTAAAGTCTGTGCTGGAGTTTGCAATTCACATGGGAAGTGTTTTGTACTTTGTGGCATGTTTCAAGTTTAAAACCTGTGTGTGTATGTGTGTGTGTGTGTGTGTGTGTGTGTGTGTGTGTGTGTGTGTTGCTTTTTGTTTTGGTTTTTGCAAAGTGTAAGGGAGGGTGTTTAATGGCCTAGTTCACCACCTTCAGAAACACTGGCTCTGTTCTTAGCCTTGAAATGGACTTGGCTGTTATCTCTAAACAAGTCACCCTAGTAATCTACCTTGCTGTTTTCCCAACTCTAGAAACAGAACGTACTTGCATCCAGTCCCACAGATAAGGCACAAGGACTATTTAAAAAGTTAGCCAATCTTTCACCTCCCGGGGGCTTTTTACAAGGTAGAGAACGTTAATATTCTAAATAGTTCTAGCCCTCTAGCCTGTGCACGTTTCAAGCTGCTTCATCATCCGTACAGAGCCTTTCTTTAATCTTCTCCATGAGCGTGTGCACAGGTTCAAATGGTGACAATTACCATAAAACAATTGTGTTGTCCTTCTCCCAATAAAAATCACTCTGTTAATCGGCCAACTCGCAGCCCCCTTGTCTGAGGACCCTTATGCCAAACTGGCTGCAGATAAATTAGCCCACGTGTGATTGCATGCGAAAACACACTGATTTAGGGGTTTTTTCTTCTCCCGTTCAACCTGACAACTTGTCTAAATAGGCTTCTGCCACGACCTGACAGCTCGTGGACAAGCTGTGTACAACAGGCCATTAAAACGAAATGCTCTGAATATGGAGAGTACAAAACACAGACAAAGGGATAAGATTGAAAGATAAAAGGATGAACAAAGGGAGTGGTGGGGCTGTTATGGGGGAGTGGAGCCTGAAGAGGTACCCTTTCATTGTGCTTTCAGTCTTTGTCATAGGCTGGATTCTTTGAAGCAGACCCTGAGATGGAGTTTGGGGCGAAGGCTATTTATGAGGGATCCACAGCTATGGAAAGGAGGGGGAAGAAGCAGGATGGGGCAGAGGGAGAAGCTGAAATGCACTGCAGGCTGGACAAAATCTCTGTTAATCTCCCCTCTCCAGGGGAGCTTGGGAGTGGTCCTGTGTTGCACTGAAACAGTAAGGACTTTATTCCCCTCCTTTGGCTCCGTCATTATAAAGGCAAGGGTGTGTTCCTGCAGCTGAGGCAAACCCTGACCAAGGTGACAGCTAGAGTACAGAGTCCTTCCTTGGAGTGGGATCTGGGCCTTACATCTCTGTATCTACCACAGAGGTGTTGACAATTGCCCACATGATCAGAGCCCAGCTCCCTATATCTGTAAAGTCGTTTCCTAGCCTTGATCATGTTATAAATCTCCACTGATCACAGCATAATAACAACTCTTGATTAAGCACTAATTAGCCCTATGCTATGAGCAATACCTACTTTATTTCATTTACTTCTCATAACAACACTAGGAGGTAAGTATTCTTATAATCTTCATTTTGTAGATGAAGAAACCGAGGGTATGAAAGATGAATTGACAAAAGTTATATAACTGGTGAATGGCAAAGTTGGTATCCGAACTCCGGGCTGTCTGATTCCAAAGTCCATCTGCTTACCTATGACACTGTACTGACTGGAACAGATATAGGTCTGATTGGAACAGATGTAGGTCAATACTGCAACTCCTTCCTTGACCTTCATCCATGAGGATTTAACAGAAAACAATTTTATTAAGACTGTCAGAACTCATAAAAGAGCCCACATCTTGGGCTGGGAGAAACAGCCATGTAATTCTAGTGGATCCTTGCCTCTCTTTGACTGCCAGACCCAGTAAGTGTTTTATTTAGAATATACTATGTTCCATTTCTGGTTGGATTCTCTGGAAGCGGACACTGAGACAGAAATTAGCGTGCGGGAGATTTATTAGGGCTTGCTCTTGGTATCAACACCTGGAGAAGGGAGGGGCAAGAAGCAGGACTGGGCAGACGAAGAAGTTGGACTACAATGCAGTTCCATTGAAGGCCTCAGCTGATCTCAGAGTGAGCTCTAGAGCTAAAATGGCTCATCAGAGTTATCCTGAGCTGGAGGAAGGGGCCTGAGCCTTCATATACTATGCCAGATAGGCACTGGTTGTGGGATGCCCTAGGAATGGAGCATTACCTTGGGCTAGGTGGCTCTCTGCAGTTGAGACAAATCACAAAGTGGGACTCAGCTGAGGGCTGTCAGCTGTCAAACTCCCAACAGCTGGGGGAATGAGTGCTTCATGATTTAAAAGGGATCCAGGAGGGCTTCCCTCATGGCGCAGTGGTTAAGAATCCGCCTGCCACTGCAGGGGACACGGGTTCAAGCCCTGATCCGGGAAGATCCCACATGCCGCGGAGCAACTAAGCCTATACACCACAACTACTGAGCCTGCGCTCTAGAGCCTGTGAGCCACAACTACTGAGCCCACGTGCCACAGCTACTGAAGCCCCCGCACCTAGAGCCTGTGCTCCCAACGAGTGAGCCACCGCAAAGAGAAGCCTGTGCACCACAACAAAGAGCAGCCCCCGCTCGCTGCAACCAGAGAAAAGCCCGCGTGCAGCAACGAAGACCCAACGCAACCAAAAATAAAATAAAATAATTTATAAAAAAAAAAAAGGATCCAGGACGCAAATCATAGCAGCCACTACTGCTATTTCTTTTCAAATACCCCAAGGATTAAGTATTATTAGTCCCATATTTTAGAAGAGAAAATTGAGGGTGAGACAAATTAATGACTTATCCAGAGACATGTAGGTAGCAGTTAATTACTCATTCATTTATTTAACAAATATTTATTGAGTACCTTCTGTGTGCCAGGCATTGTGCTTGGTCTTGAGAATTCAATAGTGAACAAAAAGGACCCTTGACTTCATCCAAATAACATTTTAGTGTTGACAACTGTCCCAGATACAGAAAAAAGTTTAGGAGTTTGTCAATTTCTTTAGCTAGCTATATAAAATTCTAATTGATCCCATTTATACATATTGCCAAACTTCTTTTCAAGAGAGTTAAAAACTTGTAAACGTATATTCCTAAAACTTTGAGAATGGGGAAAGGGGAAACCAACCTGGTCATGAGATTTGTGGTTAGCATAATGAGGAAGTATTCAGTATACATCAACCTTAAAGCAGCCAGCCAGTTTTCATCTGGAATCTCCAAAGGCACTGCAGATAATAACACCTAATTCTTCATCATTTCATTGATAGCATGAATAGCATCAACAACAAGAACCAACCAGTCAAGCACTAAACTTATTTTTTTAATTGGGATACAGTTGCTTTACAATGTTGTGTTAGTTTTTGCTGTACAGCAAAGTGAATCAGTTTTATGCATACATATATCCCCTCTTTTTTGAATTTCCTTCCCATTTAGGTCACCACAGAGCATTAAGTAGAGTTCCCTGTGCTATACAGAAGGTTCTCATTAGTTATCTATTTTATACATATTAGTATATATATGTCAATCCCAATCTCCCAATTCATCCCACCCCCCGCTTTCCCCCCCTTGGTGTCCATACATTTGTTCTCTACGTCTATGTCTCTATTTCTGCCTTGCAAACTGGTTCATCTGTACCATTTTTCTAGATTCCACATATATGCATTAATATACGATATTTGTCTCTTTCTGACTTACTTCACTCTGTATGACAGTCTCTACGTCCATCCACGTCTCTACAAATGACCCAATTTCGTTCCTTTTTATGGCTGGGTAATATTCCATTGTATATATGTACCACATCTTTTTTATCCATTCATCTGTCGATGGACATTTAGGTAAGCACTAAACATTTATCAAGCACCTATTCTCATTAGCACATTTCCTATTTAAGAAATTATTGTTTAAGAGAGTAAGTCAATTACTTTCAGAAACAGAGTGAGTAAACAGTATAGCTGAACCAGGTCTCTTGTACCCAGGAATTTTCTTATCCAATAATTTCACTCTTGACATCTGTTGAATCTTGGCACAATCAAAATGGTGCCAAACTTACCACCCACAGACGCCAGTGCCCTCAACCCACTCTGTTCTTTGGCTCCAAGGCTTTTTTGGATAGGAAAAGGAGAAGGAGAAGGGAAGAAGTGCCTCTGCTCTGGGTTCTGATTCAGTAGGCCTAAGGTATAGCCTGCCATTTGCATTTGGAAAGTGTTTTCCCCACCTCCACACCCTCCAAATGAGAACCATGACCTTAGCATCTAGAATTTTCCCTCTCACTCACCTCTGTAGTGTCTTGTGGTCTATGCCATCAGGGCAGTCAAGGAGCTTGTTAGCCAATTCAAAAGGCTGGTTGGAGCTCAGGTTTTAATGGGTGACCCTAAATCACATTGATACCCCTCTGAACTAACATTTGTAGGTCAAGTGTATTTGAGGCTTGATCAGTGACTGCATTGTGCAGACCTTAATGGCAGATTCAAGTCACAGTGGGTTTCCTATAGACAAAACGACATCAGGATTCTGGGACTCCTAGGATGGTGGACATGATAATGGGCATAAAAAGGTAATTTTTCAAAAGACAGGCAGAATGGACTAGAAGCACGTCCTATTCACCACTCAGCAGGGAAGAAGTGGTCTTCTCAAAAAGACCAATCAAGGGATGGACAAATGCATCTTTGTGTTGCAAGGATGGTGTTGACCTTGCACAGGGAGAAAAAGCCAGAGAGTTCTGCAACTTGTAAGTAAGTGTAGAACTGTCAGGATAGTAAGAGAAAGAATTAAAGCTGATGCAAATGTTTACTCTAAATAGACCAACAAGTTGTGCAGCTCTCTTGTTTCACCTGAGCTGAACAAGACTTGCTCAGGGCAAGAAGTCAGGGATAAACCCTAAGATTGTAACTAACAGAGTAGAAATTGTCACAGTGGCCCAGATCTCAGAACGAAATACATATACTTGCATTTTCCATTCTTTTGAATTCTTTTAGATAAATTCCTGCTTGCCAAAAAGCTGTGTACTTGGGAAAGGGTGGCCCCAGGGCCTTAATGACAGCCTTGGATTTTCAAGTCGGCCCTCAGAGAAAGTGTTTGGAATAGTGTTCTGGGACTTCCAACCACCACAATGAGGTGACTTGTTACACTAAAGAATGATAAACTCAACAGTCATAACAACCAAAGCTCCCAGCAGAAGTCACTTCTATTCATACCCCCAGGTAGACCTGGCCATGTCAACAAACTGCCCTGTATGGACACCCACCACCATTTTTTCGTCAGGAACCTCAATCATGTAAAGACTTAATAATAGCAGCTTGTGTTCAAATAGCTTTTAGGCTTACAAAGTATATTTAACATGTATCTAAGCCACAAAACAACCCCTTGAGGTATGTCCCATATGCCTCTATTTTACTAATGTGGACACTAAGGCTTATCTAGGTCAAAGGACCATCCAAAACGTTCACCCAGGCATCTACTTCCAACAAGGCTGGAGTATTTTTTTGCAGACTAGCCCTTTCATGAGAACAACTAGAAGAGTGGGTCAAAAATACAAAGAACATGGGTGAAGGCCTCAGAGAGTTTCCAAAGCAGCAAGGACTTGAAAGGCTAGAGTCTCAGTCCTCGCAGGCTGCTAGGATAAAAATAGTGGCAGGTGGTTTGAATAACAAACATTTATGTCTCATAGCTCTAGAGGAGGTCAAGTCCAAGATCAAGGCACTGGCAGATTCAACGTCTGCCAAGGATTTACTCTTTAGTTCACAGATGGCCATCTTCTTTTTTTTTTTTTTTTTTTTTAACAGATGGACATCTTCTTGCTGTGTCCTCACATGATGGAAGGGGCAAGGGAGCTCTGTGGGATCTCTTTTATGTGGGCACTAACCCCACACATGAAGGCTCCGCCCTCAGGACATAATCATCTCTCAAAGGACCCACCTCCTAATGCCATCACATTAGGGGTTAGGATTTGAATATATGAGTTGGGTGCGGGGAAGACACAAACATTCAGTCTACAGCAACCAGGATCCCAGAGAGAAATGCATTGAGGGGAATCTGAATCTGGCATCTGTACCCAATTTCCCCACTGAAGTATCTGCTGATTCATAAGAAACTTGGGGCCAAGAGTCTAAGAAGCCAAGTATAATGTGACAACTAAGAGACTGGGAAGCCAAAGGGGGCTTTTGGAAGTCTCACAGCATGGGGAGAAAAAAACTTGGAGTTCAGGGCTACCCAGGAGGCCAGAACTTGAGGGGCCAAGATTTCAGAGAGACAGGAAACCTCCTGAAGTGAGCCCAACATTCTCTGAGGCATTTGGCACAATGCCCTTCCTTTCTATAGAAAGATACAACAAGGTTGAAAGTAAAAGGACGAAGAAAGTTATAGCATACAAACATCAACCAAAAGAAAGCTGGTGTAGCTATAATAATAGCAAACAAAGTAGACTTAAAGGCAAGAAGCATTATAAGAGATAAAGAAGAACATTTGATAAAAAGGGTCAGTCTACTAGGAAGATAGAAGAAGCCTATATGTGAATAATAACATAGCCTCAAAATACAAAGCAAGAATGGACTGAAATAAAGAGGAAACAGACAAATGCACAATCACGGGAAATTTTAATGTAACTCCCTTATTCTTGAAAACCCAAGACTATCAGCAAGACTTTGGACCAACCTTTCCCAAATAAACATCTTTCTGGCAAGCAGGGATTTATCTAAAATAATTCTAAGGAATGAAAAATGTAGGTATGTGTGCTTCATTCTGAGACTTGGATCATTTTTATAATTTCTTACTTGGTAGTTATTTCCCTCCACAACTGCTAGAGAAAAAATAGGCAAAAGAGATATGGGAACCTATGTATATGTATAACTGATTCACTTTGTTATAAAGCAGAAACTAACACACCATTGTAAAGCAATTATACTCCAATAAAGATGTAAAAAAAAAAATCAGGAACAATATGGAAGATCTGAACCACACAAATAAAGTCCCCCCCACCTCTCTCTCTCTCTCTCTCTCTCACACACACACACACACACACACACACACACACACACACACACACACAGACATCTCAAGTGTGCATGAAATATTTATCAAAATTAAACATGCTGGGCCATAGAACACATCAACACAAATTTTGAGCAATTGAAATCACTTATAATATGTTCCCTAACCACAGTAAATTAAGCTAGAAATTAATTTTAAAATAGGCATAACTAAAAAATCATCAAATATTTGGAAATTAAATATTATGCTTCTAAATAACCTTTAGGTAAAAGAAGAAATCACAGTAAAACTTAGAAAATACTTTGAACTGAGTGGTAATGAAAATATAGCATAGCAAAACTTGTGGGATGCAGCTAAAGCCATGCTTACAGGGACGTTTATACCCTCAATTTCATAACTTAGAAATTAAGACTGAAAGTCAGTGATCTCAGTATTCATCTCAAGAGCTAAGGGAAAACACAACAAATTCAACTCAAAGAAAGTAGAAGGAGGGAAAGAATAAAGACAAGCACAAGAAACATTTACATAAATAGAGAAATTCTACAAAGCCAAAGCTGGTTCTTTGAAAAGGCTAAATACAGTCAGTGAGACTGATGGGAGTTTCACCGATCCTGAGGCAGAGCCATGACTGAAACCCAGGCCTTGACCAAGCACTCCCCAAGTGGCCTCTGTTGCAGGAAGCTCTCTGCAGGTTTGTTGGGATTTGGCTGTGCCCTGGCTTGGCAAGCTGGCAGGAAGGCAAGTTAGGGAGTGCCACTGCGGATGGGGTCGGGGGTGGGATGAGAGGTCACTGGGCTCGCTTTCTGGCAGCTTCAACAATCTATCAAGGAAGGAGTCTCTCAAACCGCCAGGAGCTCTTTTATCAAAAGTGAACACTTTCACTGGTTGATAGTTTTCATTTTTTCACTCTCTTCTCTCAAAGTAACTACAGTATCACATGATTACAGTCTAAATCCTCAAATAGCAATATATGAGCTTATTTTCACATCAATTACTCCATTTAATGGAAATAGTCACCCACCACCATTTCCTGTGAAGGATCAGGGGTCAGGGCTTACTCAGAGGCAGGCACTCAGCTGAGGGCTACAATATTCTCTAGCCTCCTTACTGAGCTGGGAAAACTCGGGCAGTGTTACTTTCAGCCCTCTGGAAAGCTTTAATTTGAGCTAACATTTCCCTGATTTCCATCTTGCAGTGGAATCCAAATGGCTTTCACAGAGTGAAAGGGAACTGTCTGCCTACTGTGTGCCAGAATTTAAATTAATTAATCCACTTAATCCTTACAACCCCTCTGGGCTGTGTGCATTTTCCAAAGAAGAAAATCAAAGGACAAAGTGTTTAAATAGCCTCACCACAGTTGTAGAGCTTTAACTGGCAGTTTTATTTTTCTTTTATGCCAAAGCTCACTTTCTTGAGAGACGATCAACTGAAATAATTAAGAGAATGGGTTTTGCAGCTAGACAGACCTTGCTTCCAGCTCTGGGTCTGCCACTTAAATGGCTGTGACCCTGGGCAACTTAACTGACCTTTACTGGAGAATAAAGCCAGAACCCACCTCCTCGGACTGTTGAGAGAATTAAATGAGATAATCCAGACAAGCACTAAATACAGTGCTTGACACACACAATAAACGGTTACTGCTCCTACTGCTTTTTGGTTTTTTGGCCGCGCAGCATACAGGATCTTCATTCCCCGACCAGGGGTCAAACCCGTGCCCCCCACTGGACCGCCAGGGAAGTCCCCTCCTACTCCTACTCCTACCATTGCTCTTGCTGCTCTTCCTGCTCGTATGCCAGTATATCGCACTGCCTATCTCACCTGCATTATCTCCATTTAATTCTAATGCTGAACCCATGGCTGCACTAGCTTCACTGGATGCCATTCTAAAGAGCCAAATTCACCAGCCATAAAAAGTAATGAGGAAGTTACAGCTGATGGGGAAGCACAGGCCTCAGGAGTTAGGTCCCACGGGTTTTGTTTTGACCACTGAGTCACGTAGTGACCAACAATCACACGGAACATTGGCGAGCGCTCCTGTTGTTCCTCAGGGGTAGAGGCATAAACAAAACCTCCTGCTTAGCACATGAAAATTCACTATCTGCTTTAAAACGTCCCTGGGGGAAAGGTTTAGGAACCACAATTAGCAATTTTTCTTGACGGAATCATTTCAGGTTTCCATCAGGCTTTCCTTTTAACTTCTCACCTACCCAGCTGGCCTTCTGGTGTATCTGAGCAGAGCAGTCCCCAGAAGGATAGAAAAGAGGAATGATGCCACCACATAGATTATGAAAATAATCTTGAGGAATCAGAAATGAGTCTAGCTGGTATATCCTGGAGGTGTTCAGATATATGTCACATGAATGTATAAATGAACTGGCAGGCATTTGTGTGGTCATTCCTTACATCCGAAGCATTAGAATGCAAAATCTAATTTTCTTTCCAGGTTTGGCCTTCCATGGGCTTCGTGTGTGTCAGAAGCAGCTGTCCCTATGCTAGAAAAACTTCCCAACTCTGCTCCTGGTAGTAGTGAACGATGTGCTAGAGCTCCCAATTTTGGCTGGGTTTGGCTTTTTAACACTCGTCACAATTACAGATTTTGTGGGTGTATGTATGGGTGATTTCCTTGATAGATGCATCATGGAGCACAGAAACTGGCACATAGAGGATACTTGCTAAATACCAGTTGAAGGAAGGAGGGAAGGAAGGAAGGAGCTACTTACTATCTAACAAACCAGTGCTTAGAAATGGTGTATGTTGCAGATTTCAGTTTAGTGCTGCTGTACCTTCTGTCTTCCTTTCCTAGATTTTACTTCCCAGGCAGGCAAGGTGCAACTCTCCCAGTTTGTTTGATTGAAGTGAAGAAACGCATATGTTAGCGTGAGACTGGCTCTCATGTACTTTAAACCCCACGCCCATCAGCACCAGGGTGTTCACAGGCTACTCCTACATTCCCTGGGTGCAGAGTCAGGAAAGTAAGCGGCTTCCCGTTTGTCCACACGGTGACTCATCTTGCTTTGATGTTGCTTTGTCCTGTGTGAGTGGAAATGTGACTCCTGAGAGAATCATGGCCAACAGAGCCACTTCCTAGAAACCAAACACACACCTGGCACAGGTCATTTGCTTCCACCTCCCACAGAGAAGGGCGGATTATCTAAATGCTGATTAAGTCATGAGCTGTTGGTATGACGACATTTCACTACGAAGCACCACAGATCCAGCGGGTCTCAAATAGATGATGCCCTCTGTATATTTCTTTTCATTTCTCCCACAGGGACAGAGAGGGCCAGAAGGCAGAGAAAAACTCAAAGTGGTGGCCTGGAAAGGTGAGTGTCCTGAGAGGGAGGGCTAAGGGAGGGACCAGCTGAGTGGAAGGGCCAGGATTACAAGGGAAGCCTTAATGCTTTAAGCCTGTACCAAGGCAGCTACTCGTGTGGCAGTGCGTACACTCACATGCTCATCACTCATGAGGGCACAGACTACTAGAGTTTTGGGTGCCCGTGGACATCTTGTTCCTGACAAAGAATGTCCAGGAAGCTAACCTGCCTTACCTCTGAAAGACTTTCTTTTGACTCACTGGTCTTATGGCTGTTCTGACTTGACTACAGATAAAAGCCTGGTGAGGAACAACAGACTGCCTTGGTGTCCCCAACTGAGATCCGCTTTTTGGCAGGTGCACCCAGCCCTCAGCTGCTGTGAGCTGTTGGCTGCTAAGAGCCCACAGCTGTCCCCTTTTCTGGAGGATTGGCCTCAGCTAACAGGAGCAGAGTCCCCAGTCCAAGAGTTCTCCACCCCCTGCAGCCCACAGCCAATGACAGACCGCAATGGGGGTATAAAAAGCCAAACCCCTTGTTTCAAGGTGGGGCAACTCTGGTGCCATTTATGCTCCAAGAGCCACCATAGGATACACTAAAGCTGGACTCCAGCTTTAGTGTATCCTGTGGTGTACCACATCCTTGCTTAGGTCCTTCCCCTGTCCTGTCCTGCTTCTTGACCTTCCTTTCTCCAGAGGATACTCCCTCATTTGCACTTAAACAAGAATCTTCTTCTCAGGCACTGCTTCTAGGGTTCAAGACTTAAGATAGGTAGTAATACAGCTAACACTCACATGGCACATACCACATGCCAGGAGTTCTTCTAAGTGCTTCACATGTAGTCCCAGATTCAGCCCTCACAAATCTACCCCTATGAGGTAGATGTTGCTAATACCTTCTCTTGGCAGCCAAGGCAACTGAGACACAGACGTGTTAAGTAATTTGCTTAATGTCATACAGCAAGTGATGGAGCCAGAATCTGAACCCATGCAGTCCAACTCCAATTACAATTCAGACTGATTTTCATAACTCTCTTTAATACCTGCTTATCTTCCTTTTCAGAAAGTAAGTTTAGCTTTCATTCATTCCTTCTATAAGCTTTAATATCTGGGGAATCAGGGACACTTTGAAATTATAATCCTGAAAAACAAATCTCAATAGCCAGAATGGTTTCCTCTAGTTTCACCCCCCTCCAATCCCAGCCAGCATTATGTAAAGTTAATTTCATACTTGAGCAGATGCTGAGCAGTATGCACTGCAGTGGCTACAGGAAGTATCCACTTAAGACAGAGTAGGCAAAACTGCTCCAGAGCACAGCCTTTTTCAAGTGAAGTCCTGTCAAACCACACTTTCAGATACTCACAGTGGCAGCAGCTGGAAGTTACTCAAGGTAGGGGGGAAGGGAGGGATGATAGCAAAATGACAGAGGCCAGAGCTCTCCTGCACTGCTAAAAGGAGTAGAAATTGGTGCAACCACCTTGGAGAACTGTTCGGCAGCGTCTACTAAAGTGGGATATAAGCAGATCAGCAATTCCGCTCCTAGGAATACACCCAACAGAAATGGGTGCATTTAAAGCAGCACTGGCTGTAATAGTAAAAAAGTGCAAACTCCCTAAATGCCCATCAAAAGTAGAAAGGAAAAATAAACTATGGTAGATGTACACAATGGATGACTATATGTCAGTGGGAATAATTGAACTATGCCTATATATAAAAGTATGGATGAATTTCACAAACATGATGTTGAGCCAAAGAAGCCAGACACCAAAGAGTGTATACTACAAGATTCCATTTACATTATGTTTTAAAACAGACAGAATGGATCTACTGTGTTTAAAGACAAAGCAGTGGTTACCTTTGGTGGGGGAGATGACTGGAAGAGGGCAGGAGGGGGGGTTTCTAGAGTGTTGGTCATGTTCTGTTTCATGATCTGGGTGCTGGTTTCATCAGTGTGTTGACTTTATACAAATCCATCAAGTTGTACACTTAGGATTTGTGCATTTCCTGTATGAATACTATGCTTCAATAAAGAGCTCAGTAGCCAAGACAATGGAAGCAACCTAAATGTCCATCGACAGATGAATAGATTAAAATGATGTGGGGTATATACACAATGGACTATTACTCAGTCACGAAAAAGAATGAAACATTGCCATTTGCAGCAACATGGGTGGACCTAGAGATTATCATAGTAAGCGAAGCAAGCCAGACAGAGAAAGGCAAATATCGTATGATGTCACTTATATGTGGAATCTGAAAAGATACAAATGAACTTATTTACAAAACAGAAATAGACCCAGACATAGAAAATAAACTTATGGTTACCAAAGGGGAAGGTGGGGGAGGGATAAATTAAGAGGAGGGTATTAACATATACACACTGATATATATAAAATTAATAAACAACAAGGACCTACTGCATAGCACAGGGAAGTATACTCAATATTTTGTAATATCCTATAAGGGAAAAGAATCTGAAAAAGAACATATATATCTATACATACATATCTATATCTATATATACATATATAAAACGAAATCACTGTGCTGTATACCTGAAACTAACACAACATTGTAAATCAACTATACTTCAATAAAAAAAAGAGAGCTCAAAAAATGAGAGAGGAAAATTTTGCTAAAAGAGACAGAAAGCCTCCCCACATAGACAGGCTGCCTTTTTATTTTCCAGGAGGAAAATTATTTCAATGAGGACCAAAGCAGTTTTCTAACCCAGTGACCACCCTTAGGGTGGTCTGCTTCAAATTCCTTAGGGAGGTATTATGTTGACCTCTCAGAGATCTCCCCCTATACTCATCATATTCTGCCCTGCACTGCTTCCGGGAATGGTTTCTGTATTCCAAAGAATGGGGTCTAGGCCATTTACTCTGAAATTGGAAGACAGTTAAGGGAGGCCTTCATTAACCACCAGAATAAAATGTCTCTGTTTGCTTCATCCATGTTTACCCAGGGCATGGATTGATGATGGTGATAAGCAAGCAGGGCAGGAGAAGCCTGTGTTACATGGAGCCAGTCAGCACCAAAGCAGCAGGAGCCCCTGGCAGACAAAGGGCTGCCTTTGGCAGCTCCTTCAGTGCCCGTCCGTTTTGCTGGAGTTTCCCACCACCCCTTCTTCAACACAATGAGTCAGCGACCTCAAAGAAACCAACAGTCTAGCTTCCAATAACCTTGTCAATTTATTTCAATACACAACAGGGTCCCTGATGTGGAAAAATCAGATTCTCTAGGCCTCTTCAACATCTGTTTCTGGCAGTTGCAATGTGTTATCTTTTTTCATTGCAAAAAGCAGCTGGTGAGTCGTCATGCCATTTCATTTAAAAAAAAAAAAAAAAGGCCAAGTAAAATAAATAATGTCTTCTGAGAGATTAGCTGTGACTTCACCAGAGAGGAGCTAAAGAAATACTCTCCCTTCACTACATGGAGGGCCTTTCTCCTCTGTTAGCATGAGGCTAGCGGGTCACACTTGAGAAAATGTAAATTTGTCATGAATTACCTCTGTCCTTTGCTGATGGGCCTGGGGGTGAGAGATGTCCATTTATTCACTTGTTTGCCTCACAGACATTTATTGAACACCGGCTACGGGTCAAGCATTGTGCTAGGTGCTGAGGACATGGAAGTGAATTAGACAAAGATCCTCTTTTCTGGGAGATTAAAATCCCCCATAAAAGATCAACTTGGGACAGAACAAGGTGCTGTGCCAGGGCCATGCTCCTCCAACAGAACTTGGATCTTCTTTAGCACAGAAGCCTTCCTTCAGAAAAACATGTCACTCTCTCAGTCTCCCTACCACCCAATGTTCCCTGCTCACAGCTGTTGCTAGTCAAGATGCTTCTCAAGCTTTTCCCTCAAGACATACCTGTGATGTAAACAAAGATGGAGCATATTTGCAATAGAAGGTCCTGGATGATCAGACCCCTGCCAACCTCATCATCTGTCACCCTCCCTCTTCCAACTCGCTCACTTTTCTCGGGTTACACTGGCCATCCCCCTGATTCTGAAACATGCCAGGCTCTTGACCACCTTAGGCTCTTTCTGCTAGCTGTCCTCCCAGCCTAGATTCTCTTACCCCAGATCTTCTCAAGACGCAGTTCAACAATATCTTCTTGGTACTGAAATACCAGCTTAAATGCCACCACTCTGAGAGGACTTTCCTGACCATCACCTAAAATACCTCCTACTCCGTCACTCCCCATCACATTATCTTGGTGTTTTCTGGTCTGTAGATATGTGTATCGCCTGTTTCCCTGGCCCCCATAGATTGTAAGCGCAGTAACATGGGGATCTCATCTGTCTAGTTCGCCACTGTGTTCCCAGCACCTAGAACAGTGCCTGGTGCATAGTAGGCACTCCATACATATTTCCTGAACAATTTAATGAACAAAAGAATGAATGGCAAGCTATTAGAAAAAATATAAAAGTTCAACAATGGGAGATCTGTTAAATAATTATGGTATATCTCCACAAATCCTAGTATTTTTCAAACTACAAATTATGATCTATATGTGGGTCATATAATCTATTAGAAAATCATGAAATAGTGTATTCTCTCTATTCTATACTATTTCATTTTAATACGGAATAGAAAATATCAAAGTACACCATATACACTAATGGCAAGTATCAGGCAATTATATGTACGAGTGTGTGCATGTCTGTGTGTTTACTGAGTAGCAAGGTAAATGTATTTTTTACTATGGATCATGGTCAAAACATTTAGAAGTCACTGTTGTACAAGATTTCTGTGTCTTCATTGGGGACACTATAATGTGGGTGTTAAGAGCTATCAGAGTTGGAATCCTAGTCGTGCCACTTACTAGCTCTGCAACCTTGGGCATGTTGCTTAACTTCTCTGGGCTTTGATTTCCTCATCAGTAAAATGCGGACGATGATGATAATAATTGTTTTGACTTCACAGGGTTGTTATGCTGATGAAATGAGTTAATACATGTAAAGTACCTGGCTATCATCCAGCATTATGCTCAATGTGCATTATTGCAAAGTATTCCTGTTAATCTTATTGTTATTATTATTATCACTATTATATAGTTTTGGAGGATACTGTGGCCAAACCACTTCCACACTGTGTCCTCTGATTCTCCTCATTTTCCTCCTCTCCCACCACCCAGAGTGGAATTTCCTCTATCACCCTCCTTGTATTGGCACTGATTTCAAAACTCTCCTTGGTATTTTATTCCAAGAAAGCTCCTGATGTATCCTTCTTGTGTTTGAAGCTGCAGCTTCCGGTGCTAGCTGTTTCCTATGTATATGTATATATGAGTCACGCTGAGGGGGCAGAATCACCCCAGAAGAAAACTGATAGCTGCCCCTGCTACAGACATGTTCAATCTGCCTCCCAGTATCTGTTATCCCCTCTTCCAGCAAAGACCCAGATATGCTTGGACATAGATCCCTCCGTCAAGCCTAAGTCCAAATGGTCTGGGTGGGCTCAGCCTCTCACATCAGGGTGTAGAAAAGAGAAAGAGAGAGGGAGTCACTTGCTGGGAGCTCCTATCAAAGTCTCAAGCGTCCCTCTGATTGGACTAGCAAGATTTGGAACTGAGAAAATAATGGGAAGCCACTGCCAGTGCCCTGCTACCTTGTGAAATCTGAGAAGCAAGCCAATGGATGGAGAAGAGCGAGGCCGAGTCTCCGGATGGAGAGAAATGCATCTTGGTGACAGCACTGGAGCCTCTGAATCAAGCTTTACCTAAAGCCAGCCTCCACGCTGAACTTCTCCATTAGGTAAACCAGTACTTTCTTGAATTTTCCCTTAAGACAGTTGGAGTTGGGTTTTTTGACACTTGGAAAGAGTTCTAGCTGACAAATTCTTGCAGCAGAAATGTCCTCAGAATCATCAGTGAAAAACAGCTGAGATAGCCTAGAGGCGAGTGGAGCAAAACAAATGCCTGAGGAAAATTAAACATAAAACATGGCAAATCGGTATTATAGTCTTGAAGTCTCTCTAGGAAAATCCAACTCGAATGGCCTTTGTATGACTCCAGCTTCCATCTGCCTTCATTTCATTTGAAAATGCACCTCTTATTCAGTTTCTTCAAGATTTTCCACCTGGGCCACTTGGACCCGAAGAAATACCAGGAGAACACCACTTTCAGCAAAAACGAGAAGCAAATATGGTTGTAACAGAATTTAAAGCACGACAGAGTTGTTTACATGAAACACCCGAAGGCTATAGTATTAGGCTCCCGAAGAATTAACAGCTATCCGAGGCCAGTGGTGGGCCTGGAGGACAACTAGGTTTACCACTTCATCTTAAGGGTCAAAGCCTTTTTAGTCCAATCCTGTGCTCCTCAGAGAGGCTGGGTTGGCTGAGCTCACGACATTAAACCTATTGCCTACAAGCAGGCATCCGGGAGATTTGTATAGTGGGCTGTAAGAAGCAACCTCACAAGGAAATGAGATGCCCATCATTGGAAGCACTTAAACAGGGTCTGAATGGCCATCAACAAGGGGTACTGTGGAAAGAATTCCTGCCCCAGGAGTGTGTGAGTGTGTGTGTGTGTGTGTGTGTGTGTGTGTGTGTGTGTATGCAGATAATACACAGATTAGGAAAACAAGAGAGAGTGTAAAGTTGAGGGAGGAATAATTGGATTTTGTTGACTTTCGATTGGACCCTCTCACACCCCCAAATCACACCCGTCCTCCACTTACATGCCACATGGTTGTGTTACTTCTCAGAGAGGTGGCACTTAGTCCCAGAATCATTTTCATTTCCCCTCACCTCTGACATGCAGAGAAGTTGCCCTTGCTCCAAGCTGTACACTTCCATTCTTGAGGGTAGCTGGAAGACCAAACTGGCAGCTGTCTGGAAGAAAATGCAAGTCACCAGGGGTGGGAAAAAGAGGAGAGCTGGGACAGCAGGCTCAGCCTGCTGCATTTTCGCCTTTTGCTACTTCCCAAGCCACCCCCTAGGCTGCCTTGTTGGCAGGTGTGAACTGGAAAAGGCTGCTGGTGGTGCAAAGTGAAGATCAGTCACAGGCCATTGTGCAGGAAGCTCACGTGCCCAGCCAGATGGCCTGACAATGGGATTTCCTGGCTCGAAAGCTTTGCTGCAACAGCGATCTCCTATCAATGAAAGAGCAGAGAAACACCAGGCTAGGGACTGCTTTCAGGGCCCAACACTTGAAATCCCAGAGAATTTGGTGTGATAGGACATGTGCATTGCCCAGAGTGTTCAAAAGAGAGGCCCAAAAGCAAGATGATGCCCGTGTCTGAAGTCTGCTTTGGGGGCCAGAATTTCAACATAAGGCCACTTCGGTCTCTTCTGAGCATTCAATAGAGGTAAGGAAAGTAGCAGGAGGAGAGGCAGAGAGTGGAGAACCGAGGCGTTAGGCAGTTCTCAGACAAGAGTGGAAAGTTTTCCACAGTTTAGGTGCATTTCTGTAAATGAGAAATTTATCCCCTTCCTCCTCCTAGTGAACACAGGCAGAATCCCTCCTCCCCAGACTTCAGCCTGGGAGGGGTTTTTAATCATTAGCTCCAGTTTGATAATAAATCACAAACTCACCTTTGATTTTTCGAGATAGAAGCTGGGGACTGGTGTGTGTGCGTGTGCGTGTGCGTGTGTGTGTGTGTGTAGTAGTGGAGGCTGTGAAAAGAAAATATTCCATTAATTCCCCCAATATATCTTAAAAGCGGTCTCATTAAACCTTATGACTAAAAGGCATTTAATTAGCAAACCCTTCCTCAGAGGCTTACAGCTTCCACAGTGAGATATGTGAGAGAGACCCCAACAGCAGTGTCCAGGTGGGTTTTTGTGCTCTGTCCAGGCATGTCAGGCAGGGTGTTAGATTTCAGAAGCTATGCATGGAATTTAACAAAAAGGATATTGCTTACATCTCTAACTCCAAACTCAAACTAGATCAAAGAAAGCCAAGGCCAAACGATTACCCTGAATTTGGCAGACAACATAGATTGAGGGAATGGCTAGAGAGAAATTTTTTTTAAGAAAGGGTTTCTTCCTTGATTCAGATTATACAGCCTAAATGGATATTTTCCCATTATCACATAATTATAGCTATACAGACTTCGTCTTAGTAACAGGTCTTTTAAAAATTCTTTCACATGAGCTCAAAAGTTCATTTTTAGTGGCTTAAGCTTTTTTTTATTAGCCTTTAAATTGATGGTTTTTGATTAAGACAGATTTATTGTAATTGCATTTGGAATTGTTAGAATGTTTTATTTTGTAACTATAGTTACATTCAATACATTGTGCCTATTTTCTCTCCAACACAGGACTCTACCCAGGAAACAAAACAGATATTTCTAAATTATATTAATGACAGTCCTGACTTTATGTAAATAGACAGAAGACGCGATCAAGATCCTTATAACTGGAGCCGTATCTTATACTTTGGTGGGTTCCCAGTGCCCATTACATTCCTCCCTACAGAGCTGATGTCTAATAAATATTTGTTAAGTTGAATGCAGGGGATCTCATGAGCTCCAAGCCACTTATGAGTCACCAGCATATGTAGAGCTAATTGACAGCCAAGAACTGGGATATAAATTGAACAAGGCCACGTAGGGACTGTGACACCACCTTCTTTCCGTATCAAGATTTCTCAGGCTTCACCATCATCAATCAGAAGATCCCAAAAAAAGATTTCTCCAAGTGTGGCCTGCCAACCACCAACATCAGAATCACCAGGGCGTTTGCTAAAAATTCAGACTACTGGGCCTCCGTGTTGGCAAATAAGAATTTGCGGGGTGGGATCCAGGGTGCTGAGTGCTAAGTTGGAGGACCTGTGCTCTACACCATGCATTGGGCAGGCGCTTTTGAGAAAATGTTTCTTCTTCTTCCTTTTTTTTTTTTTGCGGTACGCGGGCCTCTCACTGCTGGGGCCCCTCCCACTGCGGAGCACAGGCTCCTGACGCGCAGGCTCAGCGGCCATGGCTCACGGGCCCAGCCGCTCCGCGGCATGTAGGATCCTCCCGGACCGGGGCACCAACCCATGTCCCCTGCATCGGCAGGTGGACTCTCAACCACTGTGCCACCAGGGAAGCCCGAGAAAATGTTACTTCTGTTACGAGCTTGAATCCCCAAAAGAGTGAATCTCATCGAATGGAACAGGCGGTGAGTTGCCGGACGCAGGGTGATTCTGTGAGACACCCTGAGAGGAAAAATCTGCCAACCACACTCTTTCTATCTTACTGGCTGTACGAGGCACCCTTACTACGTGGGGGGAGGGGAGACGTCTTAAAATTGTTAAAATAAGGAACCTGCCCCCTGTAAACTCCCCAAAGTTTATTAACGTCTTACCTGTATCCGAGGGTCTCTGTGAGTGCGTGTGCGCATGCCCACGCGCAAATGGGCGGTGCCTGGACAGCTTCGGCTCCACGTCAGTGCGGCCCTTGGGCCTTAATTTTTTTTTTTTTTTTTTTTTGTGGTACGCGGGCCTCTCACCGCTGAGGCCTCTCCCGCCGCGGAGCATAGGCTCCGGACGCGCAGGCTCAGCGGCCATGGCTCACGGGCCCAGCCGCTCGGCGGCAGGCATGTGGGATCTTCCCGGACCGGGGCATGAACCCGTGTCCCCTGCATCAGCAGGCGGACTTTCAAACACTGTGCCACCAGGGAAGCCCGGGCCTTAATTTTTATTAATTGGTTCTGATTTTTTTGGTTTGTTTTCTAAGGAACTGTAATAAACAAATGTTAGGATACCCAATGTCAAATAAAGATGTATTTATTTAAAAAGAAAAAAAGAGAGAGAGAACGAACTTGAGGAGAGGCCAAAGGAAGGCTTGCTTAAAGGATGGACAAATAGCTCCTATAAGGACATCCTAAAGGAAATTCCCTAAATAGAAGGCCTCAAAGTTTAGGAGGAGTCTCCAAGCACACAAAGAAATGCAGCTTTCAGGAGAGAGCGAAGCAGATGTGCCTCTCTAACTTTGTGTCTCCAGAAGACAAGCAGGGCGTGCTGTGCTGGAGAACCTCAGATGAACCCTCACCCCATCACCAGCAGGCTCGCCCCTAACGTCTGCAGAACTGAGCCAATAGTACAAAGGGGGGCCCACACACCATATGTCTGAATGTTGGAAAGTTATATATCAAGCTAACAAATGTTTAAATGAAACAGCTTCTTTCCTCTTATCTTGACAAATAAACTGTCATAACAACTTGGAAGGCCAGGTGTGAATTTAGAATTTGGGCTTCCTTGGAATTCCACACTGGAATTCGGAGGAGCAGAGAGCTGGCATTCAGCCACCTCCTCCATTTCCCACCCACAGAGCCATCCTGCACTGAGTGGCCCAGCTTCTTCCACAGACCTTCCTGTTTCCACCCTCCAAACAGCCACATCTGGCTGCATCTCAGGCCTAGGGGAATGCATACTGGCTGTGCAATCAGCCCAGTGTAGGCCTTGGAAGCAGACTCACGACTTTTGGGTAGGGAATTTAGGAATCCAGGAACCCAGAGAGTGTTCTAGAGGGAGGGCAAGTCCTAAGTGGGCACATCCCCTTGGCCTTTCAGAATCTTGCTTGGTGGGGAGGGGCATGGCCAAGGAGAGGACCTCTAAAACAATGCTTCTCAGACATTAATGTGCACCTAACTCAACAGGGGAGCTGGTAAGATGGAGTGGTATTTGAGTCTCCATTTCTAACAAGCTCCCAGGTGATGCTGCTGATGCTTATTCATGGACCACACTTTCAGTAGCAAGGGTCTAAAGCCCCAGAACCCAGGGCAGATATCCCTTTAGCTCTGGCCTAAGGATGGACAGTACTTGCCATACCTCTAGGACCGAGAGATGTTTAATGAACTCTTGCTTCGTTATTTGGGTTGCTTGATAAAAGAGAGGGGAGGGGAGGAGGGAGGGAGGGAGGAAAGAAGGAGATGAGGGATAAAGCGAGGAAAGGTGGAGGAGGGAGGGAGGGAGGAAAGAAGGAGATGAGGGATAAAGCGAGGAAAGGTGGAGGAGGGAAGGAGGGGAGAAGGGAAAGAGGAAGCTCTTTCTCCTAGAACTAGGCATCATTGGTGTGAAGTAAGCATCAGTTTGCATTCACTGTGACCTACTTGATACCACCAACCTTTTATACACTTATTTTTTCCTCTTTTGCCCTCGATGTTTGCCCTCTGATTTTCTAAGTCCTTCAAGGACAGCGAGTGACCAAATACTTTAGCTCTTTTCTTTGCACTAACTCACTTTCAACAAAGCCTAGACTGAAACCCAAGTATCCTGGCTCACAGTCCTGGATCCTCCCCCATCGCCACTGTGCCTACTCAATAGAGGAAACAGTAATTTGGAGAGGCTGTGAATCTTCTGGAAATTTCCATATCACTGAAGATTCAGAAAGCCAGTTCGCATTCCCTCTATACCCGTTAGTTATTAAATCACAAACTTTAATTTAAGGCATTTTAAAGGGCCCAAAGGAATTTTAATTTGATGTGAATGAGTTTCAAATCTGAATAAAAATCAGATCACATAAAACTGCAATCTCTATTACTTTTAAATAATAGAACAAGTTTAAAAATAATCAACAGCCAATGTAAGACTCCTGTATAATTCAGTGGAAACCTTATCTTCTGGAATAATGAAAGAGGCAGTGAGGGAAGTAATTCCAAATCATTTGTATGTGACTTTGCATAAGATGGACACTCCTACTTCTCTGTTAAGCCAAGTGTCTGTTTAAATTAATGACATTCTTTAAGGAAAGGATGGCTGTGATTGGATAATCCAGGCAATTCCTGGGAGGCATTAGCCTATGGCTTTTAGCACTGAAATCCAAACCAAGAGGTGAGTTGTTCATGAAGCTTCTCGGAAGGCAACCCCCTTGTTAAAATAAATGGTTTGCTATATAGACACATCAGAAGGCATTACCCTAGACCTGCTCTGAGAGTAAACAGGGGGTGACCACCCATGCAGGAGAGTTTAGGGTGTTTGGGGGAGGGGAAGAGCTGTCCTCTATGTAAATATCTTTGTCCCACTACCTATCACAGTGGTGTCAAACACACAGATGCCATTGCTGCCACACACCCTGGCACAGTTCATCAGAGCAAAGCGCCTCTCCCACTCAGAGCACCAGAAAGAGGGAGGCATCGGATCCAGAGAGTGAGTGAGCTCAGCCCACATGAAGCTTGCTCATGTGGGAAGGGGTACCCACTACCTTGGGCTCACAGGCTGGAAGAGTGGCTCCCATATGTGAGCGGGCATCAGAATCACCTGTCAGGTTTGTGAAAACACAGATGAAAAGCAACCCCCAGGCTTTCTCATTCATCAGGTCTGGAGTGAGGCTTGAGAATCTGCATCTCTCACAAGTTGCTAGGTGATCCTTCTGCGGCTGCTGCGGGAACCACATGTTGAGAAGCATTAGAGCATTGAAATCTGACTGCACGTGGTAGCATCTCCTGCACTTTATCTTGACTCGCAAAATTTGACAGCTACAGACTAGCCCTCAGCTTCTTAAGGATCCTGACAGGTGCCCCAAATTCCACCATTAGCAATCTGCTCCTTTGGACTTGAGAATGGTCTCCCATTAAAGAGGTCACCGTTAAAATATAAAAACACCTGGAAAAGGTCCAACCTTGCCAACCACCACTTCAGTGCAGGGCTTCTCAAATGTGAGCCACTGAAAAGCACCTGAGAAGCATCGGAAAATGTTGATTCTTAGACCTTACCCCAATGATTCTGTTTTAATGAGGGTAAAGACCAGGAGTTAATAGTCTTCACAGTTCCCCCAGGTTACTGCCATTGCCTGATGTTTGAAACCCACTGCTTTAGCAGAAATTACACAAAGTGATACAATGGTCAGATCCCAGGAGTGGGGAACAGGGTGCTGCAATTTGCTTGCAGTGAGACTGAAAATTATCAGAGACGATGCTGACTGCTTCCCAGTTTTATTCAGGCTCAACCTTTGGTCCATACCTATGTTTATTTGACGAAACTCTCTCTTCAGTTTGGACACCTGCATTGACTGAGCACTGAATATAACTGGTAACACGAGTTGACTTGGCTGCACTGTCTTTAGAAGTGCAGTTGCTATGAGGGCTGAAGCACATCTAGACATACGTTTCAGAAATTCTAGAAGCCATCTGAGGAAAGAAGGTCCTGCTCTGTCTGTCAATCAAGTAACTAACACCTCTAGGCTAAGCACTAGCTTAGCTACAGAAATGACAGCAACATGGACCCTTCCTTCCATGAGCTCACAGCATCCTTAGTTGGGAACAGGATGGGAAGAGGTTGAAAAAAAAAATGTACAGGGGCTTCCCTGGTGGCGCAGTGGTTGAGAGTGCGCCTGCCGACGCAGGGGACACGGGTTTGTGCCCCGGTCCGGGAGGATCCCACATGCCGCGGAGCGGCTGGGCCCGTGAGCCATGGCCGCTGAGCCTGCGCGTCTGGAGCCTGTGCTCCGCAGCGGGAGAGGCCACAACAGTGAGAGGCCCGCGTACCGCAAAAAAAAAAAAAAAAAAAAAATGTACAAAACGATGACCAGTAACGGTTAGAGTATGAAAAACGCCTTGTTGCTATCATTTGCACATCTTGTAGTCACCCATTTTTCCTTGAATTATTTAAGCATGTGGCTCCCCTCTCTCTCTGCCATTGTAACTATCATAATTCTTGGTGATTTCGGTATTCAACGTAGATGCTCCTTCCAACTCTCTAGATTCTCAGATTTTTGACCCTTTTTCCTCCAAGGATTATGTCCCTGCCCTATCTCAGCCATTCATTCCTATGGTCACATCCTAGACCGGGTCATTAGCAATGTCTTCAACATAATCTCAGTTTTACATGTTCCTCTCTCCAACTACCACCTCCTACCTTTCCATGTCACTCTCTCTACCCCCCAACTCTTAACTAGTTCTTATATCTTACTGGGAGTTCTTATTTATCTACTGATCCTACCAGCTTCCCACTCTCCTTAGTAGCCTTCCTAGCCTCAGTTCCTTCCTCACCTGGCTTTGGTCCCATCATGACACCCACTCCCTTTCCCACCATTTCAGCCACCTCCATCCCTCACAGATCTCTCCTTCCTGCACAGCCCAGTGCTGTTTAAATCCACCTCTCCACTTCCTTGGCTCCTGATGACTGGTCTCACTTTAAATTCATGACCACATGATTCAGGCAGGTCTGTAATGCTGCCTAGTGTCTGACATTTCCCTAGTCAGTGTCTTCATTCAGTCTCTGAAACAACTATTCCACTCTGTCTCATCTCTCCTCAAATCTCCAATACCCCACTTTTCATCTTCACCCTCAGCTGACCATGTTGCTTTCGTCCTTGAGAAAACAGAAATCATCAGAAGAGAACTTCCATAACCCCTGCCCCATCAAATGTCCCAGCCTCTCTGCATCTGTGATCATATACCTCACCTTCTCTCCTGTCACAGTAGATAAACTGTCCGTGCTCCTGTCTAAAGCCAAAGCAATCTGTATGTGAACTGGACCCCCTGCCCCACCTCCAGCCTACTCAAGACTTCCCTCTTGCCCCCTCCTACATCATTAAGTTAGCCCACCTTACTAGAGCTTCCCTATCAGCATGCAAACTTTCTCTGGTATCAGAAATCAGATAAAACTAAAACCTCCTTTGATCCCCCCATACCCCTCCAGGCACTGCCCCATTTCTACACTCCCTCCTACAGCAAAACTCAAGTTACTTCTATTTGTTCTCCGTACGTCCTTCTCTTCCCTTTTTTGAGCTTGCTCTAACAAGGCTTTGGTCCTCACGATCCCACTGAAACTGCTCTTTTCAAGGTCACCAATGACCTCTACAAGTAAGTTCAAGACTAATTCTCAGACCTCACCGTAACTCGACCCATCAGCCCCATTTCTCCTTCTGGAAACATTTTCTTTAGGCCTTATGGATGCCACGCCTCCTTGCATCTCTTCCTACCTTTCTTCTTCTTCTTTTTTTAATATTTGAACTTTATAAGGTTGAAGCTGGAATAATCAACAATTCATTTTATTCTGAAGTTAATTTCATGGGGCTTGGAACTTAATTCAAACTTGTACGATTCAGCCTTCCATCTTTTTCTTTAAGAGAAAGCCTGGTCTACTCAATTGAGTAAAAAAGATGATGCTATTGAGTGCCTGTTATCTTGGGCTAAACCTGATATATTTAGCTTTAATCAGTGATTAACTTTTTAGCCAGTCAAATGAACAGTTATTTATAATTTCAATATTCTTGTTGCCATTTTAGACATAAGAAAAATAAACTAATTGTTTTGCTTTTTTTCTCGCTGTCTATTTCTTTGTTGCTTTAAATCTTTATAAGATAAATTTAAGTAATAATAAAAAATTTCCTTGATGGGGGTACTGATGAAAAATAAAATGGTCAAAGTTGGTATTTTTCATAGAAAGAAAGGGCCACAAGCAATGTCTTTCAACTCTCTAATCAGATCTGGGTCCTAGGCAGCCAGTCGTGCTTCTTTGTCCTAGGAACTTTAGCAGACTTGAAGGTCAAGGTAGCTTTTCTCAAATTTGTTGTTACACAAGGGTTAGTCTCAGTGCAGCTTGGAGTTACTTTCTCCTAGTTGGTGCAGCTTTGTGCTCACAACCAGAACTGATAAGTATTTGCCTAAGTTAGTAAGGTGAACGACAACACTTTAGAAATACATAAAGTCCGCTGGATTTATACGTGGGAGTGTATTACCATCGGCGTTGTTGGTGAATGATCGTTTTGGTTATGTAGATAACCTTACAGACGTGTTCCCCTCCCCGGCCTCTCCATAGACCCACGTGAATTCTTCCTACCTTTCTTGATGTTCCTTCTCAGTCTCTTCTGCTGGTTACTCCTCATCTTCCTGACCTCTAAATGTTGGAGTGATCTAGCATTCAATGCTGGGACCTCCTCTCTTCTCTGTCCACACTTACTCCCTACGTGCTCTCATCTTGGATCTCAGGACCTTAAGTATCATCTATTTGCTGAGCGCTCCCAAATTTAAATCTCTAGCCTTGATGACTCCCTGAAGCCCCTGCCTGTTTTTCCCATTGCTTCATCAACATCTCTTCTTGGATGTCAACTAGGCTCCTCAAAGCCAGAATCTCTATTCCCCTTACCCAAACCCCTCCTGGGTTCTTCCACAGGGCAGAAAAGAACACCATTCTTCAAATAGCTTAGGACAAAAATCTTGGTATCAACTCTGAACCTTCTCCTTTTTCTTACATCCTACATTCAATCCATCTTCAAATCCTGTCAGTTATACCTGCGAAATATATCCAGAATCTAACCGCTTCTCGGCAGAAATTACCACTACCACCAGGGGTTCATCTACCATCATTTTTTACTTGCACAGTTGAACAGGCTCATGACTATTCCCCTTACTTCTACCATTGACCCCTACAATCTCACGGCAGCACAGTGGCCAGAGTTGTCCTTTATATTCTTTTTTTAATTTACTGAAGTATAGTTGATTTACAATGCTTTGTTAGTTTCTGCTGTACAGCAAAGTGATTCAATTATACATATACATATATATTCTTTTCCATATTCTCTTCCATTATGGTTTATTACAGGGTATTGAATATAGTTCCCTGTGTTATACAGTAGGACCTTGTTGTTTATCCATCCTATATATAATAGTTTGCATCTACTAATACCTTCCCTCCCTCACCGCCCTCCTTGGCAACCACAAGCCTGTTCTCTAAGTCTGTGAGTCTATTTCTGCTTCGTAAATAAGTTCATTTGTGTCATATTTTAGATTCCACATATAATTGATATCATATGATATTTGTCTTTCTCTTTCTGACTTAACTTCACTTAGTATGATAATCTCTAGGTCCATCCATGTTGCTGCAAATGGCATTATTTCATTCTTTTTTATGGCTGAGTAATGTTCCCTGTGTATATGTACTACATCTTCTTTATCCATTCATCTGTTGATGGGCATTTAGGTTGCTTCCGTGTCTTGGCTATTGTGAATAGTGATGCTATGAACATAGGGGTGCATGTATCTTCTTGAATTATAGTTCTGTCCAGATATATACCCAGGAGTGGGGTTGCTGGATCATAGGGCATAGAGTTGTCCTTTTAAATACATAAGTCAGATCATTTTATTCCTCCGCTCAAAACCCTCCAATGGCCTCTTAGCTCATTCAGAATAAAATCCATAGTCCTTTTTGTGGCCTATGAGATCCTACATGATCTTGCCCTACTATCTCTAGGCCCTCATCTTTTGCTCACTGAGCTCTGGCTACAGTGAACTCCTTGCCATTTCTAGAATGTTCCATGTTTAGACTTACTGTTTTCTCCGCCCCAAATTCTCTTCTCCTAACTAGCCACACAGCTCATTCCTTTGCTGAATTCAGGTTTCTACTCAGAGGTCCCTACTTCACAGAAATCTTTTCTAACCTTATCTGTATCTAACTCCTACTGCTCCATCCCTCTACTTGCTCTATTTTGCTTCATAGTGTCTGATATTATATTATGTCTTAGCTTGAAAATAGCCTGAGACAAGGGCAATGGCACAGGTAGTTTATTTGGGAGATAATCCCATGAAGCAGGAGTGAGGAAATGGGGAGAGTGAGACATGGAAGGAGGAAAAGACAGTGTAAGGGTGCTTTGTCAAGGTTGTCCATTGGGCCATTGTAGACTTGGGTCACTTGGGCTCCATTCCAGGGGAACTCTCTAAAAAATGTACAGAAGGCATCGCAGAAATTTTGGCCTGAAGTGTTGAGCTTACCCTTGAGAGTTAACCCATCCACACAGCCAGGTGACTTGCCTTCAGGCTGAACAGTCTCAAGGCATTAGAGAAGCTCCAGAACAGAAAGTGAACAAACATAGAGTGCACACTTGAGGAGAGATGCTGTGACACGAGAGGAGTCTAAGTTTGCAGGGAACTGTGCCCCGGAGCAGCAGATGACATCAGAGGGGGGCAGATGGGAAATGATGTGGGGCACCAAATAGGTCTGCTCTATCTTCTATATATATATTCATTAATATCTGTACCCCTACTAGACTAGAAGCTGGTGTTGTTTCTTAAAGTCAGGTTTATTAAGCTACAAGGTACACACAGTAATATTCAGCCTTCTCAAGTGTAGAACTCAATGAGTTTGTTAAATGCATTCCATCGTATAGCCACCACCACTGTCAAGATGTAAAACATTTCCAGTACCCCCGAAAGTAACTCTGTGCCCCTTTAGCAGCCAATCCCCTATACCCACTGGCAACTACGGATCTGTTCTCCGTCCCTATAATATTGCCTTTTCCAGGATGTTATGCTATAAGTGAAACCGTACAGTGTGTGGACTTGTGTGGCTGGCTTCTTTCAGTTGACATGATAATTTTTGAGATTCATCCATGTGGTCGTGTGTATCAATATCTTGTTCCTTTTTATCAGAGTGGTACTCCATCATGTGGATATACCACAGCTTGTTGATCCATTCTCCAGCTGATGGACATTTGGGTGATTTTTGTCTATTATGAAAAAAGCTGTGATGAACATTTCCATACCAGTCTTGGCATGGATATATGCTTTCATTTCTTCTGGGTAAATGTGTAATGTTAGCCCTGTTTTGTTCCCTGCTACATCCTTAGTGCTCAGCCCATTGCTTGGCACATAGTAAGATCTCGATAAATATTTGTTGAATGACTGAACATAGACATAGCATATTCAAAGTTATGAAGACCAGTCTTCATGCCTAGGAGGACTCAAGTATTAGTAAAAGCTGAGAATTAAACTACCTATACACTACATAGATGTTTATAAAAATCTTATCTGAATAACTTCGGGGATAGCATCGCTTTCCATTATGGAATTCATGGAACTGCACTCGTCTAGCTCATCAACTATTCCCCAGACCTCAGCAGGCTCATACTTACTACACAGAGGTATGGTGGGGGGGGGGGGTGTTAATGCACTGCCCTGTACACCACTCGTGCTTTGGTTTGCTTGATTTAAATTCCAATCCATCTCTCCACCACTTGATTTCCCTCTGGCCCTAGGCCTGTGGACTCATGCTGACTTTCCTGGCCATACTATCAACAGACACAAGAATGACACTGTTAAAACAAACTCATATCCTCCTCCCTCCTCCTGGCCGGTACAACTTCTCACTGGCTAATGGAATCCCATGGGTGGCCAGGCTATTCTAGGGGTTTCTGAACTTTTAAGTGATGTGCCCCATCCTTGGCTGCTTTGTTCATGACACATTTTCTTGCAGATATTATTACTTGGGTTTCCTTTCGCCAAGCCAATAGTACTAATAGACTTATATCACATGTCATAGCAAAGATTTCACTCACCCCTGCCCTTATCTGTAGTAGTTCTAGGAGGCCCCCGAGGTGTCTCACATGTGCTCCTGAACAAGTTTTCTCAGATATTCCGCTGGGAGCCATATTTTTCTATTACTTCCCACTGAGCACAGCCATTAAAGGCTGGAACCTTGACATGCTGGTAGAGCCAGTTGTCTGGAGCAATAGAGGGAGACTTTCGAGGCGCCCTCTACTAGAGGTATCCCACAGTAATGTGGCTTCTGTGCCACTGGGTTCCCAAATTGAGTGTCACAACTGTTAGTTTTTACTTACAGCCCTTGTGTGAACCAGTCACTTAGGAAGCACTTACTGAGTTCCTATGATGCACCAGGCACCCTTCTAGGGTCTGGGACAAGAAATTTAAAACAGACAGAATCCCAGTGTCAGGCACCTCCTATCCAGTCAGCCTCATTTCAGGTCCCAGTCATGAATATAGCAAACAATTTCATACAGGCGTCAACCCAGTTTAACCTGGGTACAGGTTAGAATTTGCCAGTGAGAGGAACCTAGGTGAGATTGGAAAGGAAGAAGTTAGAAGAGGCTATCCTTGGGAAGTTACAGAAGGCAGGACAATTTCCCAGAGAACATTCAAGAACCATTTTGGTGCTTTGCTCCAGGCTGAGATCATCAGTGATAGTGTCCCTGACCTTCCAGCTTCAGTCTTCTTGACCTTCACTCTTCTGGGTCCTCCCATATTCAGGCAAGCCCTGATTCCTATACTAAACCTCTTTATTTCTGTAATACTTAGGGGAGCTCTGTCTTTGAATACAAAGTACATGCACCTAACACTTGTCTCAGGCTTTGCTTCTGAAAGGGAAGCTAAACTTAGACGGACCCTGTCCTCGAGAAGGAAGAGAAAGACAATAAGTTAGCAACCAAACAGGATCATATCAGCTTGTGATAAGGGCTAAGAATAAGAGGAAAAGGGTGATGTGAGAGAGTTATGAGGCACGAGAAGGGCTGTCACTTATGGGGCTCAGAAAAGGACAATTTAAAAGAGGTGATATTTAAATTGAGACCTGGAGGGTGAGAAGAATCCTCCAGGGAAGAGTATTCAGGACAGAGGGAACAGCAAATATAAAGGCGGTAGGGTGAGAATGGGCCTAGCTAAGGACGAGAAAGAAGGCCCTGTGGTTGAAACAAACAAGGCAGAGGGGAAAGTGGTACAGATGAGGTGGGAGAAGCAAACAGAAGCTGCTTAGGTAGGATCCTGTAGGCTCTCAGAAGGGGAGTTTTATTTACTACTACATGGAGGGGAAAGCCACAGAAGGTTTTTAAACAAAGGAGTGCCATGGTCCGATTTACGATTTGAAAACCTGGCTGCTGTGTGACATATGGAATATTGGGCGGGAGGGTGGGGGGAGAATGATAGCTCATCTCTCAACAGGACCCAGACATGAGTTCAGACGTACACAGTGGTCAGCTTAGAGTGCCATTGACCACGAAGCACGTGGTTATAAGCACACCTCCTTCTCAAGTCCGGAACTCTCCTACAGGGTCAATCTTCTCAGGCCTGGCTGCTTCCTCCCTGGCTTATCTTTCTCTTAGGGGTTGTGCCCTCTTAAGAGGCTCCTTAGTTCCTCAAACACAAAGACTTCTGATAGGCTTGTCCCTGGAGCACCCCAGACACCCCCAGGCCATCTGAATGCCAGCTCAGGGGCCACCAGCACCCCACCAGCGTTTCAGGAGGTTTCAAGTCAGAGGCACCCATGTGAGTTAAAATTGGTCTGGCCTAGTTAAAAGAAACAAATGAGAAATGCGGACACCTACGCACAACAGAACTATAGCTTCTCAGACACTCCAACCATTTTGGCAGAAGGAGATGTGTGAAAATGGTCTTGAGATTGTTAATGGTGCAGAATCACAGAAAATATGATGGGATAGAAACGTCTCGAGTGATAATCTCAAAATGGAGTTTTCTATTCTGGGTTGAGAAACAAAATGAGGAGGGGCTGGCTTTCAGGAGACAGCCCCTATTTCCATAATTATGGGCAATTGCGCAAGTTACTTAGAAAACACACGAGTCATAAGGCTGGACTGTTTTGAGACCATAATTTAGATGTGTACATACGCTGTGTTTCAATCTATCAGGAGCTCAAATTTGATCAGCTTTTTTTTTTCTTTCTTTTAAGAAATGTGCAGCAAATTGCTTCTCCTAATTAAGGTAGATGAAGACATAAGCACGCATACTACTTACCACTCTGGGATAAAATTGACTTTCAAATGATATTTAATGGACCAGCCTGATGGTAATGTTCTGCAGTTCCAGGCAGGAGGCCTGAATTTGACTCTCTTACGGCAGGAAGAGAGGAATAAGTGTGTGCGTGTATGTATGTATATGTGTATGTGTGTACATGCATGTGTGTATATGCCTGTGTGTGTATGTGGGGGGAGAGGGGTGTTTACAGCGATAGTAAGTGGGGGGCAAAGGGTGAGTACATGTTCTCAAGAAATCTTTCCCCCTTCTGAAAAACATTTCACCTGTGTCATTCCAAAGGAAGGTAAAGGGGAAAACGTCAAGTCAAATGGTGGGGTGTATATGGATAGGAGGAAGAGTAGAGAGAAAGCGTTATCATGACTATTTAAAGTCTTTTGTGTAAGGATTTTCTTAGTTGTTTACTAAAATTTTAAAAAATACTAAGACTGACCTCTCTTATGAGGGGAAGGTTAATATAATAATAACAACAGCAACAATAATAGCTACATTGTTAATGTGCCACAAACTGCACTAAAAACTTTACACGCATTAATCCTCACCAAGCCACATGAATCAGGTGTAGCTGCTCTCCTCATTTAACATAGGGAGGGTTGCTGCTTGCAGAGGTGAAGGAACTTGACCCAGGTAAGTAGCAGAGCCAGAGTTCAAATTCAGATCAGACGCCAGAGTGCGAGCTCTTGTCCGTTACACCACATCCCCTCACTCAGGCCCTCAAATCCATGTCAGTACGTCACTTGCGTTGTTACCAGACATGGTAACACTTGCTCGTACCCAGACATGTCTGCTATATAGCAGTAGGGGACAGCAAACAAATGGCAGTGGAGTGATTCAAGTACTGGGACAAGCAGTGTGTCCCACTGAGGTAAGGGCAAGAAAGATGCTGCTACTCAGTTAGAATCCCAGTTTCTACCCCTCAGCTCAGCTCCAAAGCAGAAATCTGCTTCCAGACTTCAGAGGTCAGCTGAAGAGGGAGAGCTCTGGGTCCGAATGGGTCAGACTCACACCTCCTGTAGTTCTACTTATTCTATAGAAAACAAGTATAACTGTATATCGTCTGGGGCCCTCTGTTCCTTGGGGATCTAGATAAACCATGCCCCCGGTTCTATGTGCAGCAGGAGTCCAAGGCCGTCCCCAGGACTTTAGTGACTTCTCAGAGGCCTGAGGTTCTTGGGGCTCCTACTTTTGCCCAGGTGGCCAGTAGCCTTCAATTCTCAAATGTGTAAATCAGGCCCTTCTTCAAGGGCCACAAAAAGTCCACTCTCATAATGCATTCCAGAACATATCAGACTTTAATGAAAAGTTCAGGGGGAGACAGAAGTAGTTGGTATCAAAAGTTGCAAACAACTGAGTTAGAGTACGCATCACTGACTTTAGAATGCCCTGTGGCCACCTCATCACCACGGCTGCACTGCCCTCACCTTGTGCATTCTTTCCAGACTGAGCTCCTCTTGGCTCCAAATGTTCCCCCTCCCTATCTTAACAGAAGAATCTGCTTCCAAACTTAGATAACCAGACAAAAGAGGCTTGCATTTCCTGCAAGCATTCTTAATCTGGAGCTAAGAGTTCAGAGGGTCCAAAAACATGGATAGAAAAATGTTACTTTATTTTCAGTAACATTTAGTATTTGCTTCTATTATGAATCTAGGCAGCAAACCCCAGCAGTGTTAGCAATACCTAAGTCTGTTGCCACCATGAGAAATCACAGATATTTTCATGTCAGATTATAGTTGTTACAGCTAAATCATCATCTTTGTTCACCACCGCATTGAAACTGTACCAGATATTAGTCTTGCTTGCTAGCTCTTGCTATTAATGCATTCATTAAGAAACATATATATGACTGTTTCACTATTTGTTCCTTAAAAATCTGACAACAAAATTTCAAAGTAATTGGCTTCCTTTGAAATTCTATGTATTTTATTTTATGCATTTAAAAACATGGTTCTGAGAAGGGGTCCATGGATTTTACTACACTGCCAGTGGGATCTATGGCACAAAAACAATTAAGAAGCCCTGATTTAAAATAGAGAATTTTATGTCAGTTTTACCATAATAAAAAAAGAAGAAGAAGCAACAGCGCTGGTTCTGATTTAGTAAGACCCACCCTACTGAGAAGGCCATTGTGGCCATTAATAAACTTTTTTTTTCTATAACTTGAGTTTGAAAGTTTCCCCATAGTTTTTTCTTTTTTTTTTTCTTTCACTGCTTTTTGTTGTTGTTGAGGTATAGTCGATTTGTTGTGTTGTGCTAGTTTTAGGTGCAACACAGTGATTCAGTTATACATATATATTCTTTTTCAGATTCTCTTCCCTTATAGGTTATTACAAAATATTGAGTATAGTTCCCTGTGCTATACAATAGGTCCTTGTTGGTTATGTACTTCATATACAGTAGTATGTATATGTTAATCACAACGTCCTAATTTACACCTCCAGCCATCCCCATTCCCCTTTGGTTACCATAAGTTTGTTTTCTATGTCTATGAGTCTCTTCCTGGTTTGGAAATAAGTTTGTTTGTATCTTTCTTTTAGATTCCACATATAAGCGATATCATATGATATTTGTCTTTCTCTGTGTGGCTTACTTCACTTAATACAATAATCTCTAGGTCCATCCATGTTGCTGCAGATGGCAACGTTTCATTATTTTTTGTGACTGAGTAATATTCCACTGTGTGTATATACCACATCTTCTTTATCCATTCATCTCTTGATGGATGTTTAGGCTGTTTCCATGTCTTGGCTATTGTAAATACTGCTGCAATGAATATTGGGGTGCATGTATCTTTTCAAATTATGCTTTTCTCCAGATATATGCCCAGAAGTGGGATTGCAGGATCATATGGTAGCTCTATTTTTAGTTTTTTAAAGAACCTCCATACTGTTTTCCACAGTGTCTGTACCAATTTACATTCCCACCAACAGTGTAGGAGGGTTCCTTTTTCTCCACACCCTCTCCAGCATTTATTATTTGTAGACTTTTTGATGATGGCCATTCTGACTGGTATGAGGTGATACTTCATGATAGTTTTGATTTGCATTTCTCTAATAATTAGCAATGATGAGCATCTTTTCATGTGCCTTTTGGCCATCTGTATCTCTTCTTTGGAGAAATGTCTATTTAGATCTTCTGCCCATTTTTCAATTGGGTTGTTTGTTTTTTTGATATTGAGCTGCATGAGCTGTTTGTATATTTTGGAGATTAATCCCTTGTCAGTAGCATTGTTTGCAAATATTTTCTCCCATTCTGTAGGTTGTCTTCACTTTGTTTATGGATTCCCTTGCTGTGCAAAAGCTTTTAATTAGGTCTCTTTTGTTTATTTTTGGTTTTATTTCCATTAATCTACGAGAAGGATCCAAAAAGATATTGCTACCATTTATGTCAAAGAGTGTCCTGCCTATGTTTTCCTCTAGGAGTTTTATAGTATCTGGTCTTACATTTAGGTCTTTAATCCATTTTGAGTTAAGTTTTATGGATGGTATTAGAGAATGTTCTAATTTCATTCTTTTACACGTAGCTGTCCAGTTTTCCAGGCACCACTTATTGAAGACACTGTCTTTTCTCCATTGTATAGTCTTGCCTCCTTTGTCATAGATTACTTGACCATAGATGTGTGCATTTATTTCTGGGCTTTCTATCCTGTTCCACTGATCTATATTTCTGCTTTTGTGCCAGTACCATATTGTTTTGATGACTGTAGCTTTGTAGTATAGTCTGAAGTGAGGGAGCCTGATTCCTCCAGCTCCATTTTTCTTTCTCAAGATTGCTTTGGCTATTCGGGCTCTTTTGTGTTTCCATAAAATTTTAAAGTTTTTTGTTCTAGTTCTGTGAAAAATGCCATTTGCAGTTTGATAGGTATTGCATTGAATCTGTAGATTGCCACGGGTAGTGTAGTCATTTTGACAATATTGATTCTTCCAATCCAAGAACATGGTATATCTTTCCATATGTTTGTGTTGTCTTCGATTTCTTTCATTAGTGTCTTATAGTTTTTGGAGTGCAAGTCTTTGCCTCCTTAGGTAGGTTTATTCCTAGGTATTTTATTCTTTTTGATGCAATGGTAAATGGGATTTTTTTCCGTAATTTCTCTTTCTGATCTTTCATCGTTAGTGTATAGAAATGCAATGCGGGCTTCCCTGGTGGCGCAGTGGTTGAGAGTCTGCCTGCTGATGCAGGGGACACCGGTTCGTGCCCCGGTCCGGGAAGATCCCACATGCCGCGGAGCGGCTGGGCCCGTGAGCCATGGCCGCTGAGCCTGTGCGTCCGGAGCCTGTGCTCCACAATGGGAGAGGCCACAACAGTGAGAGGCCCGCATACAGCAAAAAAAAAAAAAAAAAAAAAAAAAAAAAAAAAAAAAAAAGAAATGCAATGCATTTCTGTGTATTAATTTTGTATCCTGTAACTTTACCAAATTCATTGATGAGCTCTAGTAGTTTTCTCTAGTAGCATCTCTAGGATTTTCTATATATAGTATCATGTCATCTGCAAACAGTGCCAGTTTTACTTCTTCTTTTCCAATTTGGATTCCTTTTATTTGTTTTTCTTCTCTGATTGCTGTAGCTAGGACTTCCAAAACTATGCTGAATAAAAGTAGTGAGAGTGGACATCCTTGTCTTGTTCCTGATCTTAGAGGAAATGCTTCCAGCTTTTCACCGTCAAGTATGATACTAGCTGTGGGTTTGTCACACATGGCCTTTACTATGTTGATGTATGTTCCCTCTATGCCCACTTTCTGGAGAGTTTTTTTATCATAAATGGATGTTGAATTTTATCAAAAGCTTTTTCTGCATCTATTAAGATGATCATATGGTTTTGTTTTTTGGTTTTTTTTGCAGTACGCGGGCCTCTCACTGTTGTGGCCTCTCCCATTGCAGAGCACAGGCTCCGGACGTGCAGGCTCAGCGTCCATGGCTCACGGGCCTAGCCACTCCGCAGCAACGTGGGATCTTCCCGGACCGGGGCACGAACCCGTGCCCCCTGCATCGGCAGGTGGACTCTCAACCACTGCGCCACCAGGTAAGCCCGATCATATGGTTTTTATTCTTCAATTTGTTAATGTCGTGTATCACACTGATTGACTTGTGGATGTTGAAAAATCCTTACATCCCTGGGTAAATCCCACTGGATCATGGTGTATGATCCTTTTAATGTATTATTGGATTCAATTTGCTAGTATTTTGTTGAGGATTCTTGCATCTATGTTCATCGGTGATATTGGCCTGTAATTTTCTTTTTTTGTGGTATCTTTGTCTGGTTTTGGTATCAGGGTGATTGTGGCCTCATAGAATGAGTTTGGGAGTGTTCCTTCCTCTGCAGATTTTTGGAATAGTTTCAGAAGGATAGGTGTTAACTTTTCTCTAAATGTTTGATAGAGTTCGCCTGTTTGAAGACTATTCGCCTGTGACTTTTGTTTTTTGGGGAGTTTTTAAATCACGGATACAATTTCAGTACTTGTAATTGGTCTGTTCATATTTTCTATTTCTTCCTGGTTCAGTCTTGGGAGATTGTACCTTTCTAAGAATTTGTCCATTTCTTTTAGGTTGTCCGTTTTATTGGCATATAGTTTCCTATAGTCGTCTCTCATGGTCCTTTGTATTTCTGTTGTGTCGGTTGTAACCTCTCCTTTTTCATTTCTAGTTTTATTGATTTGTGCCCTCTCCTTTATTTTCTGGATGATTCTGGCTAATGGTTTATCAATTTTGTTTATCTTTTTAAAGAGTCAGCTTTTAGTTTCAATGATCTTTTTCTATTGTTTTTTGGTTGGTTTTTTTTTAGTCTCTATTTCATTTATTTCTCCTCTGATCTTTATGATATCTTTCCTTCTACTAACTTTGGGTTTTGTTTGTTCTTCTTTCTCTAGTTGTTTTCGGTATATGGTTAGGTTGTTATTTGAGTTTTTTCTTGTTTCCTGAGGTAACCTTGTATCACTATAAACTTGCCTCTTAGAACTGCTTTTGCTGCATCCCTTAGGTTTTGGATTGTCATGTTTTCATTTTCATTTGTCTCTAGGTATTTTTTAATTGATTCTTTGATTTCTTCAGTGATCCATTGGTTGTTTAGTAACATAATGTTTAGCCTCCACATATTTGTGTTCTTTTACAGTTTTTTTTTCCTGTAATTGATTTCTAATCTCATAGCATTGTGGTCAGAAAAGACGCTTGATATGATTTCAGTTTTCTTAAATTTACCAACACTTGCTTTGTGGCCCAGCATGTGCTCTATCCTGGAGAATGTTCCATGTGCACTTGAAAAGAATGTGTATTTTTCTGCTTTTGGATGGAATGCTCTGTAAATATCAATTAAGTCCATCTGGTCTGTGTTTATTTAAGGTCTGTATTTCCTTATTGATTTTCTATCTGGATGACCTGTCTATTGAAGTAAGTGGGGTGTCAAAGTCCCCCACTATTATTGTGTTACTGTCAATTTCTCCCTTTATGTCTATTAACATTTGCCTTATATATTGAGGTGCTCCTGTGTTGGGTGCATATATATTTACAATTGTTATATCTTCTTCTTGGATTGATCCCTTGATCATTATGTAGTGTTCTTCTTTGTCTCTTTTAACAGTCCTTATTTTAAAGTCTATTTTGTCTGGTATGAGTATTGCTACTCCAGCTTTCTTTCGATTTCCATTTGCATGGAATAACTTTTTCCATCCCTTCACTCTCAGTCTGTATGTGTCTCTAGATCTGAAGTTGGTCTCTTGTAAACAACATATATACAGGTCTTGTTTTTCTATCCATTCAGCCAGTCTATGTCTTTTGGGTGGAGCATTTACTCCATTTACATTTAAAGTAATTATCTTGAATTTCCTGACAGTCTAGTGGTTAGGACTCAGTGCTTTCACTGCCATCGGCCCTGGCTCAATCTCTGGTCGGGGAACTAAGATCCCACAAGCCATGTGGTATGGCCAAAAAATAAATAAAATGAAATAAAGTAATCATCGATATATATGTTCTTATTGCCATTTTGTGAATTGTTTTCGATTTGTTTTTGTAGGTCATTTTTCTTCCTTTCCTCATTTGTTCTCTGCTCTTGTAATTTGATGACTATCTTTAGTGTTTGGATTTCTTTTTCCTTTTTGTGTGTATACCTATTACAGATTTTTTGTTTGCAGTTACCATGAAGTTTTGATATAGCAGTCTATATACACACACACACACACATACACACACACACACACACAATTGTTTTAAGTTGCTGATCTCTTAATTTCAAAAGCATTTCAAAGATTCTGTACTTGTATCATATTTGTGCGTAGATGATTTTCTACCTCTACTATATGTTTGCCTTTACCAGTGAGCTTTCCCATTTTGTAATTTTCTTGTTTCTGGTTGTGGCATTTTCTTTTCCACTTAGGGAAGTTCCTTTAGCATTTGTTGTAAAGCTGGTTTAGTGGTGCTGAATTATTTTAGCTTTTGCTTTTCTGTAAAGCTTTTGATTTCTCCATCAAATCTGAATAGGAACCTTACTGGGTCAAGTATTCTTGAGCCCAAACTCTTCCAAAGGAACCTAGAACAGTCTTGCTTCACTTGCACAGAGTGGCTTTATGTGTTAAAGTCTGCTCATGGCACCAGAAAGGTTAGCTGATGGGAGAAGATTTGGCAAGACCCTTACCTTCTTTAGGCTACTAAATACTCAAGAACCTGTCTTTGGAGGTGCTGAATATTTGCATCCCCCCAAGTTCATATGTTGAAACCTTAGTTCCCCAATGTGATGGTATTTGGAGGTGGGGCCTTTGGGAGATAATTAGGTTTAGATGAGGTCATGAGGGTGGGGCCCCCATGATGAGATTAGTGCCCTTATAAGAAGAGGAAGAAACCAGAGCCCTTTCTCCACCATATGATGATATAGCAATAAGACAACCCATCTGCAAGCCAAGAAATGGACCCTCACCAGGATGAGACTAGCACCTTGATCTTGGACTTCCCGGCTTCCAGAACTGTGAGAAATAAATGTCTGTTGTTTAAGCCACCCAGCTTATGGTATTTTGTTATAGCAACCTGGACTGACTAAGGGGGTTGATTTCTTATTGACCATTTCCAGATGCTTCAGATACTGTAAACAAACTATGCAGATCACAAGCAAACCCTGTGCTCACCTACATTTCATTAATAGCACATCCTCTGCCCTTCCAACACCACCTTCTTCATTTGAAATCTGGCTTAGTACTATATTTTAATTTGCCTTTGTTTTGGCAACCACTGTGTCACTGCTCAAAACTTGTAGATCCTTCTGATCAAGGATCTAGGCTTAATTAGAAAAAAAACTATAATAAATTAAAATTTTAAATATAATGATTATTTCTAAACAAGCCATCAGAAAGTAATTGCTTACCACCTGTCTTCTGTTGACCAGCATAAATGGTAAATAGCAATAACCCATGCTGGAGAGTCAATGCTATGGTTATGCATGCCAGGGTGAGAGCCCACACTAGCCCTGAGCTCAGCTGGCATTATGAAAGCCATCCTCCAAGTATTGAAGGGGGTGAATAAGAAGGGGGGAAAGGTCATTTATAATAACAGTGTGCTTAGTTTGGACACTAATGCTGTCACCAAATTTTTCTAGATTCTGTTATAATTACACTCATTGAACTCACCCAAATTTCCATGTTTAAATTATTTTTATACCAATTAAATTGCATTGTATTACTATTGAGTCCACTTTTTCAGTTTGCCTTTTTAAATTTCTTTTAAAAAATTTTGTTTGTTTGCTTCAAGAAAAGCCATATGAAACGTTGGAGACAATGGAACCATTAAGGCAGAATGTAGCAACCCTTGTCAATGACTGTCTTTGTGGGTCTGGGAAGGGAGAAAGCAGTGGGGCCCCAGTAGGGAATAATATAAATTTTCCATTGAGAAAAGGATACTTATGTGAACAGAAACAATCATCTGTAAAGGCCCTCTCCCATGGGCAGCACCAGAGGAGACCTCAAGAGATTTCATTGCATAACCATAGCAAGGAAACATGATTTGTGGATTCACATGTTATAAAAGCTACTTCTGTTGATTTTCTGTAAATGTCATGTGAAATAAATTGCTCTACATCTTAAAGATTGTTTTGCAAGTAAAAAATGTTTAGGGTGGCATTTTTCCTTTAGAGGAATGAATTTATACTGAACTAAAAACCTTGAACAGCTTTTTGTTTTTGGCTTCTTTACTTTTTTTATACATTTATTTATTTTATTTATTTATCTTTGGCTGCGTTCGGTCTTCGTTGTTGCATGCGAGCTTTCTCTAGTTGTGGCGAGCGGGGGCTACTCTTTGTGGGTGTGCGCAGGCTTCTCCTTGCAGTGGCTTCTCTTGTTGTGGAGCACGGGCTCTAGGTGCGCGAGTTTTGGTAGTTGTGGCACGTGGGCTCAGTAGTTGTGGCTCTTGGGCTCTAGGGCACAGGCTCAGTAGTTGTGGAGCACGGGCTCAGTAGTTGTGGCGCATGGGCTTAGTTGCTCCGCAGCATGTGGGATCGTCCCGGACCAGGGCTTGAACCCATGTCCCCTGCATTGGCAGGCGGATTCTTAACCACTGCACCACCAGGGAAGTCCCATGTTTACTTTTTTTTTTCATACAGCAAATACAGTTTCACAGACCACCGTAATACATACTGTATATGTTTTGCTGTCCATGTTGGAACATGATGGAAGTGACAAAGTTTATGGCCCATAAGCACAGGAGTTGTTTATATGTTACAATGCAGCCACCCCTTCGTCCTCCATTTTAGTATATATGAACATTTTTCTTTGGCTTCTAGCTATAGCCACTGTCCCAAAAGCCTATTTCTTACTGCTACAATAATCTGTGGTCATTTCCTATAAATCCAAAATTTGGCATGCATCTATTTGGCTTCACATGATAAATATTCAGGTAGCGACAAGTAATGAATTTTGTGTCACGATCTTTTATGGCTCCACTTCCCATGCTCAGCAGTGGGTAAGGCCAATGATATTTTCTCAGCTCTAGTTACTCAAAAAAGTAGACTCTGAGAAAGGATTTAGGTTCAGGCGGTTTATTTGGGAGGTCATCCCAGGAAACACAATTGAGAGGGTGGAGAAAGTGAGATAAGGGGGGAGAAGATAAGAAAAGGGTGCTTTAATGAATGAGCTTCTGCTGTGGGCAATTGGAGCTTGATTCTTCTGGGGACACTCTGAGGAATCTTGTAGAACATGCCTCAGAATTGTCCCACCTAAGAACCGGGAAGCCGGGGTACTTATGTGCCAAGTCCCACTTCTTATTGGTTGAGGATTTTCCTGGGCCTTTATATGCCCCAGCATTTCTGGGCTGCCTTGCCAAGAAGTGAATAAGCTCCTGAGGTGCCTGAGGAGGCCCTTGGCCAGATGAACCAAGGAAGCCCAGCACTAAAGATGGGAACCCACTGACTTGCATAGGAACTCAGAGGCAGCTGCAGGAAAACTCAGAAGTGGGCCAAGGCAATATGGGGCAGGATGGCAATAGCATCTACTACAACCGCCACCGTTCATCGGACACTTAACTATGTTCCAGGCACTATTTCCTTTACATGTATTAACACTTAATAAAAAGATGGTTTTAGTACCATGTCTTGAAGTACCTTTGACGTGGTTACTTACACAATCCATTAGCTTTCTTGAAGACAATTCAGTATTGATGCCTTCATCAGGCAACAGAGAAAGCAAGTACGTAGGTCACTCAAAAGACTGGTCAAGATAGTCCAAGCTGCTTTCCCAAAGCCTAAATTAAGTCATTTCTTTTGAGTAGTGAGGGAGATATAGCAGTCAGAGAATTTCCTAAACACCACCTTACACTTTCTGATGGTTTCCTAAGCTTCCTCTGAAACTTTTCCTATTCCATTCTCTCTCTGCTTTGGATTCCCTTGCAAGGAAAATACGAGAATCTTTTCTAAAGGCCTGCTCCTCAAAGAAGACATATTCCTGTTTTTCCGGAGACAGTGAAACGTACCTTTGCATAACACAGTCATTGTTACACAACACTTTATCAGGAACACTCAGTGCTTTCTATCAGTAGTTTCCCATCTCACATTTCAGTAGTGTTGACAGGAAAGCCAATCCAAGTTTTTCTGGAATTTGTGTTTGTCTGTATCATCATTCATGCTGCTCTCTAAAGGGCCAGCTGCAATGGCACAGTGGTACTTATCATTCCCTCTGCTGGGTACGGTGCAGAAGCTGAAATTGGGTAGAACTTCCTAGGCGGCAGTAAATCCCAACCTTAGATCAATAGGTATAGAGCCAGGCATCCCTTGCCAACTCTTCTGGGCTTACTTATGTATATACGAAAGCCTGGTCCTCAAAGTCAGTTAGGAGTGAAGTTTTATTGATGATATCTGCTTACCATGATGGACTAGACAACAAGTCAGAAATGTTTTTTCCAAGGCCCCTTTCTCCATTTCCATTGGTGAGGGGAATCCTTGTCGGGCAAGAGAGAAGGTACGAATGTTCTTTGTTAATGTTTTGTTCCCTTCTTAATTATTCTAGTTTTATGCTCATCTGATGTAAGCCCAAATCATAACTCAATAGTAGTCTCCTCAGAATAAATGTGGAAAGGAGATAGAACCCTTGACCTATATTAGTTGCCATCTAACACTTCACCTTCTGGCAATAGGACAGCAGGTTCCCAATTTTTAAATTCAGAAGGGAAATTGGGAAAACCAGGAAGTATTTGCCACTCTCAAATAGTGTTAGCTGATGGGGCTTCCCTGGTGGTGCAGTGGTTGAGAGTCCGCCTGCCGATGCAGGGGACACGGGTTCGTGCCCCGGTCCGGGAGGATCCCACGTGCCGTGGAGCAGCTGGGCCCGTGAGCCATGGCTGCTGAGCCTGCGCGTCCGGAGCCTGTGCTCCGCAACGGGAGAGGCCACAACAGTGAGAGGCCCGCATACCACAGGGAGAAAAAAAAAATAGTGTTAGCTGTTGACTATATGTGGCTGGTGCCCTGGAATGTGGAGTTGACCTTGTGCTAAACATGGCTGCTTTGAGGCATACTGACCAGGCTGAGGTCGGTCAGCTTGCTTAACCATTTAGTCAGTGTTGGTCAAAACACGCCAGATAGTTATGATCAGAGAAATCTCTGCTCTTGGCCACCTGTGGAGTGCGAACACAGACTTTTGTTTATTCATGATTCTCCCGGAAACTAAGATATCGATATCGGCACCTTCAGCTCTTGTTTAGATATTCAAACTCCATAAACAGCAGCAACAGCCTGATAAGAGTCTGCAGAGCTGAGATGCTTCCTTCAGTTCTGTAGTTTGGGAATTTCTCAGCTGAAATCGCCAGATCACATCACATGGGGAGAATACAATGAAACCCTCCAAGCAGAACCTCTTGGTTCATCCAGAGTAGATCTTTATGAAGCCCCAAGCAAACAGCCCAGAGAGGCAGGCAGCATCGTTATGTTTCCCATACACACAGGCAGATTGCTCTGCCCGCTGGGTCAGCAGAGCTCTGCACAGGGCGGGTGCCCCAGTCTCTGCCTCAGGCTGTCTTGAGGGTCTGCGGACTCTCCCCTGTTCTGAGGCCGCTGTGCAGGCCTTAATCAGAGCCCACTCTCTGCTGGCAGGTTAAAAGGTATGCTGCACAAATTCTCTAAGAGAAGACCATTGGGACAGAGGAGAACTTTCAAAATCCCCCAGAAGGGCACACTAAGACAGTCATGGCTGTTCCTATCTGCAGACGTCAGGTGACACAGATACTGTCAGCCCCTTGCACACACCTCTGCCACACTCTCCTCTATACACCCAAGCTGCTGACTGCCAGTGATCTGTATCTGAGGGCTTTTGTTTCCTTTTTAATATTTTATTTTTTAGAACTTTTTAATTTTATTTTTTAATATTTGTTTATTTGGTTGTACTGGGTCTTAGTTGCGGCACGTGGGATCTTCATTTCAGCATGCAGGATCTTTAGTTGCAGCATGCGGAATCTTTGGTTGCAGCATGCAAACTCTTAGTTGTGGCATGTGGGATCTAGATCTAGTTCCCTGACCAGGGATTGAACCCAGGCCCCCTGCATTGGGAGTGTGGAGTCTTAGCCACTGGACCACCAGGGAAGTCCCTAGAACTATTTTAGATTTACAGAAAAACTATAGCTATTGAGTTACAGATAGTACACAGAATTCCCATGTATCTCACACACAGTTTCCCCTATTGTTAATATCTTGCATTAGTGTGGTATATTTGTGTGGTTACAATTAATGAACAAATACTGATGCACTATTATTAACAAGCATCCATACTTTATTCACATTTTGTTGGTTTTTACCTAATATCCCTTTTCTGTTCCAGGATCCCATCCAGGATACCACATTTCATGTAGTCATCATGAGTCCTTAAGCTCTTCTTGACTGTGACAATGTCTCAGGCTTTCCTTGTTTATATTGACCTTGAAGATTTTGAGGAGTATTGGTCATGTATTTTGTAGAATGCCCCTCAAGTGGGATTTGTCTGTTTTTCTTATGATTAGGCTAGAGTTATGGGGAGAAAGACCACAGAGGTAAAGTGCAATTATCATCACAGCACATCCAGGGTACATACCGTCAATGGGATTTATCACTGTTCATCTTGACCTTGTGATCACCTGGCGGAGATAGTGTTTGTCGGGTTTATCCACTGTAAACTTACTCTTTTTTCCCCTTTCCATCATTGCACTCTTTGAAAGGACGTTACTACCTGCAGCCCACACTTAAGGTGAGGGGAGTTATGTACCACATCCTTGAGGGTGGAGCATCTACATAAATTATTTGGAATTCTTCTGCACTGGAGATTTGTCTATTCTCCTGCATTTATTTATTTACTCGATGACTTATTTATTTCAGTATGGACACACAGATATTCATTTTACACTTTTGTTACTAATCCAATACTACTTTATTTTGTTGCTCAAATTTTTGAAGCTTTGGCCATTGGGAACTCTTTCAGTTGACTCCGGTATACTTTTGACATACTCATGTCAATGGATTTTTTTTTTTTTTTTTTAGCATTTCCCTACTTTTTGGCACTAAAAGATGCTCCAGGCTCATTTGGTATACTTCCTGCCCCGGCCCTAGAATTAATTTGCCCCATTTTCTTTTATTAGAGTACTGTATTTTAAACTACAGCCTTGATACTAGATGTGTTTTTGCTACTGGGGTGTCATTGCTTCTAGCCCCTTTCAGCTGGCAGAGCAAAGAAAGATATGTGTATAATAACTTGTGTATATACACGTCTATAAATATTTCTATAGATAATCTGTATTGATATAAGCTAAATAAGAGTTCATACCTATGTCTCCACGTGTAATCTGTTACCACATGGATCATTCTAGACTCCTCCCCTTGCTGACTTGTAGATTCCCACTGCAACAGTGAGAGACCTGGCTCCGACCATCCACCGCCCATTTACTAAATTGTTCAGTTCCAGTATATATGTGTACCAGAGTCAGAATCGTTCATCTGGTCTGTGCAGTCCCTTTTGCCTTTCATCTTAGAGAATCCAGTCATTCCCTCAGTTACTCATGTCAGCACCTCCTCGCCCATCCCCTTCAGTGAGGTTGCTTCATCCATTTGTAACACAGTTAAATTCTTTTTATCACAGTCTGCATTCTATCTTGGGATTCCTACCTGGGGACCTTTTTTTCTCCAATAGTGGGAAACCTGACTCCCATTATTCTCAACGTATTTACTCATTTGCTCAAACTTAACATGCACAAATAACTTCAAAATTGCTAACCCTTACAATTGTACAAAGAAAACCTATTAAGTAGGGTTCAATATTTGTTTGCAGTTTTTTTTAATCTCGAGGTAAAAATTTCATAAAACCAACTGCACAGATATTAAGTATACAATTCGATGAGTGTTTGACAAATGCATATGCCTGTGTAACCCATACCCACATTAAAATGACAATATTTGCATCACCCCAGAAAATTCTTCATGCCCCTTCACAGTCCAGTTACCTCCTCCCTCCAGAGGTAACTCCAACCTGATATTTTTCACCGTAGATGAGTTTGCCTGTTCTAGAACGTCATATAAATGGAATCATATAGTATGTAATCTTCTGTGTCTGGCTTCTCTCACGCAGAATCATGCCTATGAAATTTATCCATGCTGATCTGTAGCCTTTTAATTAGTTTAGTAGTTTCCAGGAATGGAGTCAAGACAGTAGTATGCTGGTAAATGTTTAACAACCAGATCCCTGAAAGAAAAAAAAAAAGCCCTGATTTGTAGCATTCGCTAATTTTTGTGGCATAAATACTGCCAACATTGCCAGTTTCAAGATACTTTCCAGAATTTCACAAATGGCTCTGGTGAGCTGGTACAAGCAGGCTCCAGCACAGCACTGACAGCAGAAGCCAGAGGCCCCCTTCAGTGGTGGTCTACCAACAAACTAGTGAAACCCTTATTGTATTATCTTCTGTAGTGCCGTAGCGACCAAGTGGTTTGCGAGATCAGAAGTCTCTAAAAAGGCTTTTGATGAGAGTATATCCAGTCAGTCAAATATTGAGGACCTATTGTGTAACAGCCACTACTTGGATGCATGTTTATGAGAGGTCTGCTGTCCTTTGTTTCTTTGGCATCTAGGCAATAGAGGGTCCTGCCTAGCTCTCAGTAGGGTTATCACAAGGAATTGTGGTAGATTTGGCCCACTGAAGCTTTTTGACCTTAAGTCTGTGGAATTCTGGGGATCTTTTTAAAGCCATATTAGTCCACTTAACGGTGACACTAATTCAAACAGCTGAAATTAGGAAGATGCATCTGCCAGCTTCTGCCTCTGGCAAGTTACAAAATAAGGGTCAGGTGCAGCCACATGTCACCTAAAAGAAAGAAGACACATTACGGTGTGGCAAGGAGATTTTCCAACAAATGGTCTGGAGCGAAATCCTCAGCCACTTGAGCAGGCAAGAGCTCTTTCCACATGGCCTGGCCCACTTAGCCCCTGCAGCTTCCACGAAGAACGTTCAAGTCAGGCCTTTCTCCCGGCTGCTTTTGTTTTACATTTTCTAAGTGCTTTTCTTAAAGACGTTTAGAATTAGGGCTAGGAAAAGGGAGGGAATTGGAATAGGGAAGGAAAATCCTTCAAGATCCTGCTCGGGGCTTCCCTTCAGGTGGAAGTCCCTTTATACTGCAGAGCTGTGGGTGAGAACCATTTGAGTTCATTAACACCCTCTTCAAACCAACACATGAAACGAAAAGCTTCTCTTCCCCGTACCAATGCCTGAATTTGGCTTTTATAGGTTAGTGTGTGGCCAGGGCCTCTGAAGGCTGATAAAGCAGTATAATAAGCAGCTAATGCAATCCACAGACATTGAACATCTCATGTAGATGCTGCTTAATAAATATAAAACAATGGTTTTCTCTCTCTGCAATCCAGACTTTACTATAAGCCCTATTTTTAATACAATCGCTCTCTGGATATTTCATCACCATCATTACTAAAACCACATGCCCTGGACTTCCCTGGTGCCTCAGTGGTTAAGAATACGCCTGCCAATGCAGGGGACACGGGCTCGAGCTCCGGTCTGGGAAGATCCCACATGCCCACTAAGCCCGTGCACCACAACTGCTGAGCCTGCGCTCTAGAGCCCGCGAGCCACAACTACTGAGCCGGCGCACCTAGAGCCCGTGCTCCGCAACAAGAGAAGCCACCGCAATGAGAAGCCCGTGCACTGCAACAAAGAGTAGCCACCGCTCACCGCAACCAGAGAAAGCCTGTGCACAGTAATGAAGACCCAACGCAGCCAAAAATAAACAAATAAATAAATTCTTTTTTGAAAAAACAAAAAGAATAAAATAAAGTCACATGCCCTGTCTACCCCACCTGTCTCTTTTCTATTCCTCTTTGGATACAGTCTCTCATCAGACCACATGTCCCTGTTTCTGATTCAAGACCATGGTCATGATATCAGGTCTCAGCTTGGCACTCTCGGCCTCCCTCTCAGTGGTACATCCCTGTTCTTGAGCTTGCAGTCAAACCAGACTCGATGACTATCCAGTGCTCCTGCTGCCTTTAATCCTATGCTCCACCTGACCCCCGTGCTTGCGGCAAGAACACTTCCTTCCCCCACTCATCCCTGCTAACCAGGGTTTCCTTCCTTGCCTCCGCCAAAAAGGGGGGAAATCTATTCTTCTCCAACAAAGAAAGCAACTCACATCCCACCCACTGCAAAGTGTTCTTTTCTTGATCCAAAAGTGACACCACGTATTGTCCATGTAGGATATTTCCAAGTCATCTCTGCCCCCAACCATACCTTACCCCACTCTATGCCCTAAAAGCCACCATAGATGAGCTATCCTGGACATCAAAGGCCAGTGCACATTCCAAGATTGAGGAAAATGATAACTCATGCTGGATGAGGAATCAGCCAACAAAAGGTACAGCAGACGTCCTCAAGGTCAAAGATATGAAGTGAGTGGATGAGGCTCCCTCCTCCCACCTTCCTTTGCTCCACATAGATGCTGATAGATAGTCCGATGATCACACAGTCGTCTGTGTGCACATACACAGGCACAGTCTACAGATTACTGTTACTATTTAGAGACACCCACACCCCACAACCCTCGTAACACAGCACACACCCTGCACCCTCTCTTTCCTTACTGTGGCACTGGGCTTACTGAAGAACTCAGTGCATAAAAAGGCTTGACCAAGGCTTTCCACAATAGGTTACATAGGAAATTTTTAAATATATATTTCCTACATCAGCTTAATATATTGTGACCTTTTGACTGCAGTCTTTCCAGTGTATAAGCTGAATTTGCTCTCACCTGAGTTTTATAGCACTTTGAAATTCATCTCTCTGCCATAGTGCCACCGAGTCGTTGCAGAGCATTTTCTGCCGGACTTCGTCGAGGGTCCCACCTAGGCCTTACCTGTCTTGAATCATTGGTAGTTAGCACAGATCTTCTACATATCGGTTACATAAATGTTTGCCAAATCGCTGTTAACTGTTTTCACACAGCACACTGGCTGGATCAAGTGTGAGTCCTCAGGATGAGGGGACTGTATCTGTTTTATTTTTTGCACAGAACCTAGCCCATGCAATTTAATAAGTTCCTTTGAAAATCGATGCTCTAACTTGTATCAGCTTCCACTACCTGTCTTTCTTGTCTCTGCATTTTTCTTTGTCAGCCAGACACGTTTGCAAAAAGGTAGGGAAACCAGGAAGGCAGAGATATCTTGTCCGCTGCCTTTAAAAGCTAAACAGGAACAAATCGCTATCCGTGACCTCACTGTTATCGCCTTTGGAAATAAACATCAAGGACTATGGTTTTAGATGAGAAGTGAATGACATTAAGACCAGGAAAAGCCTTAATAGATGATTGAGCCCATTTCACCAGCTCCCTCAGGCCACCTGCCAGTACGAGAAGAACACGAAGTAACCCTATCAGCCAGCTTCACAATTAGAATGAATTCATAAGAAACAAAAGATCTTGTTTTCATGGGAAAATATCCTTTGTGATATCCAACAAAGGGAGAATAATTTTGAAAGCATGTGACTTGGGGTCCCATCCTGCAGCTCTTGCACAGACAAAACTCTCATTGACTTTATCAATAGAATTGTTGCTACATAAAAGTCTTTTGCAAAATTTCCATGAGGCTTCAAAGCGCATTTTAAGTGCATCAGCCGCAGCGTCCCCCCTCCCCCATTTTAATAAAGCCGGAGAAGGTTTCTCATAGATTGCACTATTGTGCAGCAAGAGGCGAACGCAGCACAGGATTGGAAGCTGATGGTGTCACCTCCACCCCTGCAGACACCATCATACTAAAATCCATGACGATAGAGAGAAGGTCAAATTTCAACTGATCTCTGAGCTCAAATTTTCCATTTCAAATTGCTTTTGCCAGGTAGACAGAAAACGATTTCTTGCAGGCTTCCATAAAAACCATCTCCAAGTAAAATCCACATTTTTCAAATAGATAACAGTATAATGATCGGTATTGCTATTCCAGCTATGGTTGAATAGCAAGCAGTCCATTCCTTTTTATGTAGTAGGCGCTGTAAGAGCCTCAAAAGACGAAATTGGGCCTTCAATACTGCTGGAATGAAGGACAATGGGCCTGATCTCTTCTTTTGAATTTTCTTAGCAAATGTACTGCATAAAATAGAATGCAATGCTAGGAAAGACTTCCCTTCTCAAGAAGAAAAAAAAAAGGCAGTATGTGTTCTAATAGATTATCCATTCTCACCCATATCTGTGTTGTTGTTCTCTCAATTGATGCAATTTTTAGTGGGTAGCATATTCTTAAACTAAGAAAGAATATTCTTACTTTAATTCATGAGTCTTTACCCTAAAATACTAAGTAATAGTTTCACAAATGGGCATAAAAATGGGGGAGTCTGTGGCCTCTCCCCTGGAACTTTTAAGAATCAGGAGGATGCTTCCCAGTCTGAGATGGCGTAGGCCAGCAGTTAGCTTCTCTGTATTATGCTTATCCTTAATCATTAGATGTGACAGAGACACCTATTAGCTTCCCAATATCCATTCTCTTCTTCATTAGAAACAAAGCTCTGATTTCCTTCCCCAGAATTCCTTGCAGTTAGGTATGGCCTTATGGCTAAGTTCTCACCAATGAAATTTATATAGAAGTGTTGTCTGGTATTTCTGGGAAGATCTTTAAAATAAAGGAGACCAACCTGTCTTCTTCCTCTTTTCTGCTGATATTCAGTGGCCTTTTTGAAGCATGAGGTGACGTTGGGAATTGAAGCCACAGTGACGCCATCATACCACCTCTGGCTGTCTACAGGTAAACTGTTTTTACATAAAAGAGAATGGGATTTCTAGCCTGTTTAAGCCACTGTTAATTTATTTCCTGTTATATGCAGCCAAACGTAGAGCAAATTAACAGTTGGCATATACACCAACAAAAATGTTTCTTTGATACCTGTAACAAAAGGTTATATTCATATTTGAAGGAGATCAAACATTCTTTTAAAAAGTAAACAGTTTTTGGGCTTACTCATAAATTTTTTTCTGATTATGAAAGTAATACATTTCTATTTTGGAAAGCTTAAAAAATACAGAAAAGCAGTAAGAAGAAAATTATACTTGTCTCTAATTCTACCAATCAGAACAAATGCTCTTAATACTTTGGATTTTACACAAATGTGTAAAATTCATATAGAAATCCTCAAATCTTAAAGCCGAAAGGAACCTAGAAGTCATATTGTCTGGCATTATACCAGAACCCTCTCTGATGTCTACCCAGCTCCTCCTTCAATAGTCCCAATAGTGAAGAGCTCAAAGCTTTATGAAAGAGTTTAGTCCACAGCTGGGGTCATTTTATTTTCAGTTCTATCTCATATTAATGAAAATTTGCCTCCCTAACATCTGAAGCAACCAAAACTGAATGTTTTATCTCTAGAATATCATGTTCCTTTAAATTCTGAAGATAAACACAAAAGCTATATTTTCCGTAATCAGTCACAAACTATGTGTCAAGCATTACGGCATGAATGAAAACACAGCTCATGCCTTAATCCAGGTGACAGATAGTGAAGGCAAACGAGGTGAGGACAGAAGTAAACATGTTCAAAAGACTTTTTTTTTTTCTTAATGACAGAATTTGGTAACCAACTAAATATGGTGGGTCAAGGAGCCTAGGAATAAGGTGGGTGTTGATGTCTTCAATGAAACAGGTAATATTCAAATAGCAGCAGAAGTGCATTTGCAAATTAGTGGTAGTGGTGGGGAATCAGGGTAAGAGGGTTCAAAGAGATAACTTTTGAAAATAAATTTTTGACGTACCTATAGAACACTCAAATAGGGATTTGCGGTAGAGAGTCAAAAACATATGTCTGGAGTATAGGGGGGTGTTATCTGCTATATTGTCCTCCTAGTTCAGCTCTTAGAGACAGTGAAGGGATTAGAGTGCTGTGCTCTTGAGTGGTATTACGATCAAAGAATTGAAGAATATGGGGGGGCTTCCCTGGTGGTGCAGTGGTTAAGAATCTGCCTGCTAATGCAGGGGACACGGGTTCTAGCCCTGGTCAGGGAAGATCCCACATGCAGTGGAACAACTAAGCCCATGAGCCACAACTACTGAGCCTGCGCTCTAGAGCCCGCGTGCCACAACTACTGAAGCCTGCGTGCCTAGAGCCCGTGCTCCGCAACAAGAGAAGCCACCGCAATGAGAAGCCCGTGCACTGCAACAAAGAGTAGCCCCCGCTCGCTACAACAAGAGAAAGCCTGCACACAGCAACAAAGACCCAATGCAACCAAAAATAAATAAATACAAAAGTAAAAATTTTTTTTAAATTTAAAAAAAGAATGTGTATGGCTTGCTCTAGACACTGCCATCCTCCCTTGAAAGGTTCATGAAAAAGACACAAACACACACACAAAAATAATAGAAAAGGAAAAATTAAATAAATCCTTATCACTTTATGGGCTTAGACCCCCAACCCTGCTCCCACAAAAGACACTCTGATGTTTAGGCTGGGTCATGTGGAACATGTGTTCATTTGGTGCATAACCTTTCCTATGTTACTTAGCCTACATGCCTTCAGCCCAGAGCAGATTGTGAGTGAGCCCTGCTAATGTTTCACCTGCCTCCAAGTTTGGGATCTTACCATGCTCCAGGCCCATGTAAAGAAAAAAGAAAAGTGAGTTAGTTGGTTGGCTATGATTCAAGATGATAGCCCTGAGTAAGCTTATCACTTCTGCCATATGGATGACAGAGAACGAAGAGAGGAAGAAAGTCTCCCATGGCGGGGAGTAGCCCCTGACACCTCCCATTTCAGCAGTGTTTCAGGGAGCCTAGCAAGCCAGCCACACCCTAGTGCTGACCTGTTAACACACATTGACTGTTCCCACTGGCAAACATGGCAGAATCATGTCCCAGAATCTGATGATTCCAAAACAATACTCCTCCTCCCCAGAGGTAGATTGAAGGGAGGAGGGAAAACAGAATATTCCTCCTTCAGTAACTTATATATCCAAAGGAATTATAACTTTGGGACAGTTTCCTAGACTTATTGGCTTATATTAAACTTGGGGCCAATTAAATCCCCCTGGTTATTTTCATAAGAATCTCCTCCATCATATACCCATGTAATTAAATTATGAACACTTCATGAGAAATTTGCATTTATCTCTGTTAGTTTTAATCTCATTGTTTTTGTTTCCTAATTCCAGTCTATGACAATTATCTTTCAATCTTCATTTCATCATCTAACGTATTACCTAACACTCCCAGCCTATTTCTCCTAGCTTTGGCTCACTTCTAAATTTGCTTCATGTGGCTTTGGGCTCTTCATTCAAATAGCTGATAAAAGTGAAAAAAGAAAAGGCCAAGTTCAGGGGTCTGGAACCCACAACCGAAAACCTCATTCTAGGTTGACATAGATGTAATTTTTTTAACATTCAAGTTACCTTGAAACTCCCCAAGCGAAAAATATTTGGCCTTTACTTTTCTATGTTGACCACAAAGGCAACATGGCTACCAAACAGTGGTTTAAATCATGCTATTCCACTGGCCATTCCGTTATTCTGTCAGTCTTGGGACTCTGTTTTTAAAAAGGAAACGAAAATAGTTAACATTTTAATTATATGTAAATGCAATACCAGAGAGATAGGTTTAACAAAATGCTCATTGTAGTCATCATCTCTAAACATTCAAGTTTTCATGTGTATATGTGACAGATTATATCCCTAATCTGTTTGCATCAAGCCTGGAAGAAAGAAATTTTATAGCTAGTAGCAATATTTTCTTATGTACACTTGCCACACAAAAGCTTATTTTATTTTCTATTTTATAAATTTATTTATTTTTTTATTTTTGGCTGCATAGGGTCTTTGTTGCTGCGCAGGCTTTCTCTAGTTGCGGCGAGCGGGGGCTGCGCTTCGTTGTGGTGCACAGGCTTCTCATTGAAGTGGCTTCTCTTGTTGTGGAGCACAGGCTCTAGGCGTGCGGGCTTCAGTAGTTGTAGCACGTGGGCCCAGTAGTTGTGGCTCACAGGCTTAGTTGCTCCGCGGCATGTGGGATCTTCCCGGACCAGGGCTCAAACCTGTGTCCCCTGCATTGGCAGGCAGATTCTTAACCACTGTGCCACCAGGGAAGCCCCAGAAGCTTATTTTAAAAAGAAGACATACAGATGGCCAAACAAGTACATGGAAAGATGTTCAACTTCAGGGAACTGCAAATCAGAACTACAATGAGATACCACCTCGTACCTGTTTGAATAGCTATTTTCAAAAATGAAAGAAATAACAGTGTTGGCAAGGACGTGGAGAAAAGGGAACCCTCGTGCACTATTGGCGAGAATGTAAATTGGTGCAGCCACTATGGAAAAGTAAGTGTACCCGTACATTCAAGAGACACTTAGGTTGACTCCATATCTTGGCCATTATAAATAATGCTGCAGTGAAACATGGGGGATTAGGAGGACAGAGGAGCCAGGGTGGTGAAAATGAAATAAAGAAAATCCAGATTTACATACCACAAATATGAGAAAGAGATAGAGATAGATAGAGAGAATAAGACGAACTGTCTCAAGTTTTCCCTGTCTCTCCCTTCCTCCTTGGCTCCCACTTAAGGACATCCCTATGGGGACTTCCCTGGTAGTCCAGTGGTAAAGAATCTGCCTTACAATTCGGGGGACGCGGGTTCGATCCCTGGCCAGGGAACTAAGATCCCACGTGCCACGGAGCAACTAAGCCCATATGCCACAACCACTGAGCTTGCGTGCCTCAACTAGAGAGCCTGTGTGCCACAAACTACAGAGCCTACATGCTCTGGAATCTGCACGCCACAACTACAGAGAAGCCCGCGCACCACAACTAAAGAGAAGCCTGTACGCTGCGACGAAGAGCCCGCGTGCCACGACAAAAGATCCCACGTGCATCAACGAAGATCCCGCGTGCTGCAACTAAGACCTGACACAGCCAAAAATAAATAAAATAAATAATAAATAAATCTTAAAAAAAAAGACATCCCTATGAAAAAAAGTAGAGCAAAACCAGTAAAGGATTTATGTCCCCTGCATGCTATCGACAGAGCAGCCAGTGCTATATTAACGATTGCTATGTCACATCATACTTCAAAGTAAGGACGCAATTTCCTATTCTTCATCCATGAATTATCTTTGAAACATAACTTTGAAACTCTGTGTTTGGGTTTGTCCAGAGCCACTGGACAAACTCATTCTCAGCCAAGTATTTTATCATTTATTCAAGTAAGACTGTGTGGCTTAAACCTTAAGATCAATTGAAACTTCCTTTTGCTCTAGCAGCTCATCAATGCCCAAAGAGACTTTGAGACAAAGGGCAAGATGAACAGCGTAAGAGGGAAAGTTCACAGTGGACAAGGTAAAAAAAAAAGCTCAAGGGCTAGTTCTCTCTCCAGAACTAATTAGATGTGTGACCTTGGAAAGCCACTTAATCCCCCTGAGTCTCAGTTTTCTCATCTATAAAATGGATAGATGACCACTTTTCCTCTGAGAACCAAAACTGTCTATGCCACACTCAGCCTGGGCACTGAGAACCCAAACCACACCTTACCGGCTACACTAATGTGACTTCGCTATTCCATTGTCTTCATTAGTATTACTTTACTTTTCCAGGATGGTTTGATTTTTTATTATGGGATCTTGCCGAGAGAACCATCAACTCTTCGATAGAAAGCATCAATAGATAATTTGTACTCTAGTATTCATTGAATCCCTCATCTCAAAAGCATCATCTTGCTGTTTTCACCAATCCGGGACATATGGTGATTCTCATCCAATCCTAGTCAAGCCTCCCTACATTGAAAGACTTGCCTTAAACCAAACTTCCAATTCTCAATAAACTCTAACCTTACCTTCGTCCCTCTGAGACAGTATCAAAGCGAGAAACTCACCTTTGTCTTATCATGTGTTGGTGATGTTTGGGAAGCCAGCTTTCAACACCTCCCAGAATCATTGTGCTAATATATGTGAAAATTCTTTGAATGCTGTGAATTGGAATGAAAAAATGAGTTGGGGACTTCCCTGGTGGCACAGTGGTTAAGAATCCACCTGCCAATGCAGGGGACACGGGTTTGAGCCCTGGTCTGGGAAGATCCCACATACCGCAGAGCAACTAAGCCCATGTGCCACAAATATTGAGCCCACGTGCCACAACTACTGAGCCCGCGAGTCACAACTACTGAAGCCCGTGCACCTAGAGCCCGTGCTCCGCAACAAGAGAAGCCACCGCAATGAGAAGCCCGCGCACTGCAACGAAGAGTAGCCCCCACTCGCCGCAACTAGAGAAAGCCCGCATGCAGCAACAAAGACCCAACGCAGCCAAAAATAAATAAATAATTTTAAATCCCTTTAAAAAAAAATGAGTTGGTAGAACGACCATGGGCTAGCCTTTCCTCTCTCCTGTGTGATATCTTTGCAGTGGGCAGTAAATCCTACCCTGCTAAACTGGAAGTGCCGGTATGCCAGAAGGGAATGTAAACATCCCTGTGAATGGTGACTCCCTGAAAGTATTGTATGATGTTGGGGGCTCCTGTACCCACCATTGGAAGGAGAAACTTTTTCACCGGTATCTGCCACTGGACTGTTCTAATTAACCTACGTAGGCAAGAAAGCTTCATGATACAGTTGTCAGATCCAAGTTGACCTTTTAATCTAGGATATAACTAGACAATGGCTGTGCAGATGGGTGGGTGGTACCACTGATGCCTCCACTTGAGTTGCCAAATGTAGGACAGGCTTTTCAACCTGAGGATTCAAAGAACACCACTTTAATTTGGATTGAGTGCACAAACTTTACACATGCTACAATTGTTTAGTTTGGTTTACATGGTTTATATATTCTTCAGACCCTTCTCGTCACCCAACTGTGATTAATTCATCACTATACATCTCTACACTTTTTTTTTCTTTGCGGTACGCGGGCCTCTCACTGTTGTGGCCTCTTCCGTTGTGGAGCACAGGCTCCGGACGTGCAGGCTCAGCGGCCATGGTTCACGGGCCCAGCCGCTCCGCGGCATGTGGGATCTTCCCGGACCGGGGCATGAACCCGCGTCCCCTGCATCGGCAGGCGGACTCTCAACCACTGCACCACCAGGGAAGCCCTTTCTCTACACTTTTTGTAGTGAGTCCATCCACCCATCTCTGTTTCATGTATACGTATGAAATTTAAATTCATACCACAGCAGTTACTTAGTCCGAATTGTAAACATAGCATCCTCAACTCTGAAGAATGTGGCCAAAACAAGGAAGTGGCAAAACAGACTGTGAATTAGCCAAAGGAGGCTAATCATCAACCAGGAAACTCAAAGTGTTTCACATATGGTCAAGTTAAGCGTTCAGCCCAGCGCTTGACATGAAGAGCACCTTCAATAAATGGTGTGTGATCAAAGCTTGGTTCGTGTCTGTCTTGATACAAATATGTTCCCACGATATATCTAGCAATGTCTGGCACGAAAGAGGTGTGATAATATGTGTTGATTGATGGGCAAGACAATTCTCAAAAAAAGAAAGATGTACAAAAAAATATTCAATGTCACTAGGTAACCAACAAAATTAATATTTAAATGAAATATCATTATTTGCCTATTCATTAGCACAGCTACAAAAGATGGTACACAGTGATCTTAAGGGTGGAGCCAGATGACCAGTGTTACATAACACTAGTGTGGGTACAAATAGATACAACTGGTCTAGAAGGGCATTCAAATCAAGCCTTTAAAATGTTTATGCCCTTTACTCCACTGCTAGGAATTTATCCTGAGGAAATAATTTTGGATGTAGGCAAACATCTGACATTATAAACAGCAAAAATATTGGGAACAGGTTCCATTTCCAGCAACTGAGCAATGATTCAGTACTAGCTAATGTATATTTCGTAAGGGTTTTTCAGGTATCTCAGTTAATCCTTCCAGAAATCATATGAAGTAGCTAATATTATCCCCATTTTATAAAAGGTGAAACTGAGGTCAATTGCGCATTTACAGAACTGGAACCTGAAGGAATCAGGATCAGAGTTGGGATCTGTTTGACTCCATAGCATTTTCTCACACAGCACTTCCATACTATAAAATGTTATGCATTCAAATTAAATTTTAATGAGAGGGTAAAAATTTAACGTTGAGTGAAGACAGGATAGAAAAGCATACATATTTCATCTTAATTTTGTGATACACACACACTGGAAAAACGTTTTCATGAAATGCACCAAATATTATTAACAGCGGTTATTTCCAAGGGGATGTTCTAATGTTCTAAGTGATTTTCTACTTTATAATTTAGGTATATTTCCTATTTCATGCTGTTATTAATAAATTACTTTTATAAGGAGAAAAACAGAAATGTTATTAAGAAAAAAGCAAAGTTGTGAGAGGCATCCCTGTCCCACAGATAAGCATGGGCTTATACAGCAGTAAAGATTCTTTGCTTGCTCTGGAGTCTGGTCATAGGAGCACCAGCATACTTTCCTGGGATCCCAAAGTAACGTATGTTTCTTTGTTTTCATTTCTCTATCTCCATCTATGAGCTATGCATCTCGTGGATGGATCAAGGTGGATTTTCTATATAACCCTGCTTTGCTGTATGGGTTGTAAGAAGCAACCAGATGCCTCCTCTCCATCCCCTTCAAGCTAGCAGGTGTCACACACCTGGTGCTTGTGAAGGTGCTCAACCCTCTCCAATCATCACGTGACAGAGATGCATGTGGTGACCTTACGGATGGGGTCAGATTAAGCAGATCATAATCTTCTGAGTCACAGCAGACATGCCACATGGGAGACCCCTGAAAATACAGAGCTTTTGGCACCTGTACCCTGAATACAGCCTGAGCTAAAGAAATGTGGACACATGGCAGAAGCCAAGTCCACACAGAAGCATGCAGATCATTTTTATGGTTGTTGTCTCCTTGGTTGCTTGAGAGACTTGACCGGAACATGCCAGCAAAGGATAATTGCTAGGTAGAGGTCTGTGGTCCTGTTGTAATCGCATTGTCGTAGAAGCTTCTCCACTTGAGTCATAAAAATAAGATATTCTTTAAGCCATGGCAGGAAACATTCTCAACTAGTAGGAGGCTGAGCCACATAAAGTAGGAGGATTAAATTGAATTTTGCCATCTCTTTTTCTGTGACTCGATTGCAGTCACATTGAGCTCTGTGCCCAAACTATTTGTTCTTATTTACACACAGTTTCTATACAGATGGCAGAGCCATCAATTAAAGGTCTGTGACTGTGGCCTTATCAATTCACTACCCTTCCAGCTGCCAGTTGGCTATAAAATCTCTCTCTTCTCATCCTGTTCCTAGTCCCTGAACTGGAATTACTTTTAACTTCTATTGCTCTCACTGCTCAGCTTCATTGAACTTATTTTGATGCAAACGTAATTAACTACTTTTTCCCTACATATTCATGAGATAGTCAAGTTGGGCATAAACCTGCCTTATGAAATTGTACAAAGAGAAAGAAGATGGAGAAAAACAGAATCAACTTTCATTACTATAACAACATCGACACGAGACAACAACAACAAAAAACACAGCAGCTATTAGAGCTTCTAGGCTCTCATACAAATGGCGAAGTACTATGTTATCTAGAGAAGAAACTATACCAGGTGGACTCTTCATGGAACCTTAGAGTTGGACCAAAGTATTTTTGAGATAATATGATCCAGCATCCTACTTACAGGACAAGTAAACCAATCGGGAGAGATCACTGCTAATTCGCCTCTTAAGATTCTTCTGGAGTGATAACACACCCCTAGCTCAGAGACCCATTGGGTTCTCTTGCCCCAGTTGACAAAAAGTTTGTGGACCTGATGAAATTAGGTCCTATCAAAGTCTATTCTTTCTTGTCTCTCCATGAGCATGTTACAGAACTTCTTAGGACTCCTTTCTACCACCCTTGATCGCATTATACTGAGGCAGTCATCAGCTTTTGAAAGCTCAGCCAGATGGACAGATGGGGAGTAAGGAAGTCCACAAGAAAATCCTCCTCCCTATGGTGTAGACAACTGCCCCAGCTCTGATTAATCCTGAACCCTTAGAGAATCACACATTTTGAAAAGTAACTTCTAAGAAAATCCAGGTGAGAAGTTCCTGACGTCCCTGCTAGAAACTTTCTCCATGGCTGGTGGTCCAGTTGCCTATTCTCTCCATATGGCATCACTCTTCAAGGCCTCTCCTTGTAGCTTGAACTACTCACAGCACGGTGGTCTCATGGTAGTGGCACTTCTTACATGGTGGCTGGCTTCCAAGAGACACAAAATGGAGGCTAGCACAACCTTATTTCTGCTGTATTCTATTGGTCAAAGCAGTCATGAAGTCTGCCTAGATTCAAGGGGAGGGGACGTGGACCCCACCTCTCTGTGGAAAGAGTGTCAAAAGCTTGTGGCATCCTCAGTCCATCACAACTGGGGAGTCTGAATGGATTATCTGCCTCCCTGAGACAATGGGACTATTGGGATATTAGAAACTTGCACAGATATGCTTGAGTGAGAGAGTTTTCTGTCCCTACCAGAGTGTCTTCCTTACTGTGTGTGGCAGACAGAGCTTAGAGTGAAGCCCACAGATTCCTTCATTCAACAAATATTTAATAAGTACCTTCCATATGCTAGATACTGTTCCATGTACTTGGAATATCAGTGAATGACATAAACAAAAATTCTCCACAGGTGAATTCTGTCATTTAGAGAAAAGCTAACACCCATCATTCTAAAACTCTTCCAAAAAATTGCAGAGGGAGAAACACTCCCAAACTCATTCTACAAGGCCACCTCACCCTGATACCAAAACCAGACAAAGATACTACAAAAAAAGAAAATTACAGACCAATATCACTGATGAATATAGATGCAAAAATCCTCAACAAAACGCTAGCAAGCAGAATCCAACAGCACATTAAAAGGATCATACACCATGATCAAGTGGGATTTATCCCAGTTATGCAAGGAATCTTCAATATATGCAAATCAATCAATGTGATACACCATATTAACAAATTGAGGAATAAAAACCAGATGATCATCTCAACAGACACAGAAAAAGCTTTTGACAAAATTCAACACCCATGTATGATAAAAACTCTCCATAAAGTGGGCATAGAGGGAACTTACTTCAACATAATAAAGGCCATATATGACAAACCTACAGCAAACATCATTCTCAATGGCGAAAAACTGAAAGCATTTCCTCTAAGATCAGGAACGAGACAAGGATGTCCACTCTCGCCACTATTATTCAACATAGCTTTGGAAGTCCTAGCCACGGCAATCAGAGAACAAAAAGAAATAAAAGGAATCCAAATTGGAAAAGAAGAAGTAAAACTGTCACTGTTTGCAGATGACATGATATTATACATAGATAATAATAAAGATGCCATGAGAAAACTACTAGAGCTCATCAATGAATTTGGTAAAATAGCAGGATACAAAATTAATGCACAGAAATCTCTTGCATTCTTATACAGTAATGATGAAAAATCTGAAAGAGAAATTAAGGAAACAATCCCATTCACCATTGCAACAAAAAGAATAAAATACCTAGGAATAAACCTACCTAAGGAGGTAAAAGACCTGTACTCAGAAAACTATAAGACACTGCTGAAAGAAATCAAAGATGACACAAACAGATGGAGAGATACACCATGTTCTTGGATTAGAAGAATCAATATTGTGAAAATGACTATACTACCCAAAGCAATCTACAGATTCAATGCAATTCCTGTCAAATTACCAATAGCACTTTTTACATAACTAGAAGAAAAAAATCTTAAAATTTGTATGGAGACACAAAAAAACCCTAATAGCCAAAGCAATCTTGAGGGAAAAAAACAGAGCTGGAGGAATCAGGCTCCCTTGACTTCAGACTATACTACAAAGCTACAGTAATCAAGACAGTATGGTACTGGCACAAAAACAGAAACATAGATCAATGGAACAGGATAGAAAGCCCAGAGATAAACCCACATACCTATGGTCAACTAATCTATGACAAAGGAGGCAAGGATATACAACAGAGAAGAGACAGACTCTTCAATAAGTGGTGCTGGGAAAATTGGACAGCTACATGTAAAAGAATGAAATTAGAACACTCCCTAACACCATACACAAAAATAAACTCAAAATGGATTAAAGACCTAAATGTAAGGCCAGACACTGTAAAACTCTTAGAGGAAAACATAGGCAAACACTGTATGACATAAATCACAGCAAGATCCTTTTTGATCCACCTCCTAGAGAAATGGAAATAAAAACAAAAGTAAACAAATGGGACCTAATGAAACTCAAAAGCTTTTGCACAGCAAAGGAAACAATAAACAAGCCAAAAAGACAACCCTCAGAATGGGAGAAAATATTTGCAAACAAAGCAAGTGACAAAGGATTCACCTCTGAAATATGTAAGCAGCTCATACAGCTCAATATCAAAAAAACAAGAAACCGAATCCAAAGATGGGCAGAAGACCTAAATAGACATTTCTTCAAAGAAGATATACAGATTGCCAACAAACACATGAAAGGATGCTCAACATCACTAATCATTAGAGAAATGCAAATCAAAACCATAATGAGGTATCACCTCACACCGGTCAGAATGGCCATCATCAAAAAATTTACAAACAATGAATGCTGGAGAGGGTGTGGAGAAAAGGGAACCCTCTTGCACTGTTGGTGGGAATGGAAATTGATACAGCCACTGTAGAGAACAGTATGAAGGTTCCTTAAAAAACTAAAAATAGAACTACCATTTAACCCAGCAATCCCACTACTGGGCATATACCCTGAGAAAACCATAATTCAAAAAGAGACATGTACCACAATGTTCATTGCAGCTCTATTTACAGTAGCCAGGACATGGGTGCAACCAAAGTGTCCATCAACAGATGAATGGATAAAGAAGATGTGGCACATATATACAATGGAATATTACTCAGCCATAAAAAGAAACGAAATTGAGTTATTTGTAGTGAGGTGGGTGGACCTAGAGTCTGTCATACAGAGTGAAGTAAGTCAGAAAGAGATAAACAAATATCGTATATTAACACATATATGTGGAATCTAGAAAAATGGTACAGATGATCCGGTTTGCAAGGCAGAAACAGAGACACAGATGTAGAGAACAAACGTATGGACACCAAGGGGGGAAAGCGGTGGGGGCGGGGGTGGTGGTGGTGGGATGAATTGGAAGATTGGGATTGACATGTATACACTAATATGTATAAAATAGATAACTAATAAGAACCTGCTGTATTAAAAAAATAAATAAAATAAAATTCAAAAAGAAAGTTCCTGCCTGTATAGAGCCTACATTCTAGCAGAATGTAGACTGAAAAAATGGGATAAAGTAACAAGTTTCATGATCAGATGCTTGCTGTCCACCAGGCACCGTACTTGGCACTTAGCTGTACGTTAATTCATCTAATCCTCACAAGAGGATCCAATGGAAACCCAGTTTATATCCACACAACTGGTAAATAGCCAAGCTGAGATTTAAACCCAGGGTCTCGCTGAGTCCAAAGTCTGTGTTCTTAATGGCCATGCTACACCATCTCCCTCATGCTAATAATTTTCTAAAACTGCAAAGGAGCCTAGGATAAAAGTGTCTATGTAAGTCTCAGGTCAAAATAGGGATCTGGATAGGAAAAAGCACCAATGTCTGAGAAGCACCTACCACTTATAAAGAATTTTCATTTACCCTACCCCAACTATCCCATGAGGTTTGGAATTTTCTTTTCTTTGCAGGTAAGAAAATGGAGATGCAGGAAATTTCAGGGAATTATCCAACATCTGACTTGAACCTTCCACAGACCTGTCCAGCTGTGGAGACCTGGGCATAAGCACAGCCATCAGAAGACATGGAGGTCAGCTCACAATCAGTCAGAGAAGCCTATCTGGCAGAATACAATTCTTCTGTCATACAGAAAGCAAGTGTAATGGCTCACAAAACTCTATCAACTGCTCCCACAGGTCAACACTAAAAGAGTAATGAGAATGATAGGAGCATGTTGAAGAAATATTTCTACCTCCCATCGGTTTGTATTTCTCTCTTCTTCATAATAGCTTTTTACTACCTAATCCAGGCTTGGGCCCTCCCTCAGCCAGAATCACTACAATCTGTGTTGTGGGAAGGAAAAGGCTCTCCCATTATAAAATAATGTTTTCTACCTTGTTGTTCCTGTAATAAATAATTTCACCATTACACCAAATGGTGCCCTTCTTCAAGACTCTGAGTTCCTGGAGAGCAGGGACGACCAGATAGCATCTGGTCGACCCATCTTCATGTCTCCAATAACCAGGTCAATGCGTGGCATATAGTAAGTGCTCAAAAATTTTTTTATCCAATTTGATTAAATCTTATTTAGCTCCAACATGTCCTGAGCAGATTTTAAGGTCATTTATGACTTCAAAGGTCTAGGGGTAGATGGCAATGATTTAATAAAATGTCCTTGGCATGTTTGTGGTTAAGCAGTATTAAAAACAATAAAATAAACAACAAAAAACCATAAATGTAGATTTCTGAACACTCTAAACTCAGTGTAAATATTAAAAGGGCTTACTTTTAAGAAAAGTTTTTTTAAGAAAAGTTTTAGGTTTATAGAAAAATTGCATAGATAGTACAGAGAGTTCTCACACACCCTACATGCAGTTTCCACTATAATTAACATCTTACATTAGTGTGGTACATTTGTCATAATTAATGAACCAACATTGACATATTATTATTAACTAAAGTCCATACTTTATTCAGATTTCCTTAATTTGCATCTCCTGTCCTTTTTCTGTTGCAGGATCCCATCCAGGATCCCGCATTACATTTAGTTGTCGTGTCTCCTTAGGCTCCTCTTGGCTGTGACAGTTTCTCAGACTTTCCTTGTTTTTGACAGTTTTGAGGAGTACTGGTCAGATATTTTATAGATTTCCCCTCTGTTGGCATTTTTCTGGTGTTTTTGTCATGATTAGACTGGGGTTATGTGTTTTTGGAAGGAAGGTTGCCATTCTCATTATATCCAGTTTACATACTATCAACATGACTTATCACTGTTGATGTTGCGCTTGGTCACCTGACTGAGGTAGTGTTTGTCAGGTTTCTCCATTGCAAAATTACTCTTTCTTCCCAAGGGGCTTATTTTTATTTATTTTATGCAGTATGTTTTATATACAGTAAAATGAGCGCACCCATTTAAAGTGTGCAGTTTGACAAGGATTGATGAACCACAGCGGTGGTTTTCAACCAGAGGTGATTTTGTCACCCAGAAGACATTTGACGATGTCCAGAGACGTTTTTGGTGGTTTCATCTCAGATGAGGGGAGGTGTTACTGGCATCTAGTGGGTGAAGGCCAGGGACACTGCTAAATATTCTATAATGCACAAGTCAGCCCCCCTCAAGAAAGAATTATACAGCCCAAAATGTCAGTAGTAACAAGGCTGAGAAACCCTGATATACACTCATGTAACCACTGTTCCCAATTTAGACCTGGCAGCACCCCAAAAATCTCTTGTGTTTCTTTGCAGCCAATCCCCCAATACCTGTCCCTGGAAAGCGCTATTCTGTTTTTCTACCATTGAGTAGTTTCGCTTGTTCTTGAACATCATATAGATGGAATAATACTTTCTTTCTCTTTTTGTCTCTGGCTTCTTTCACTCGGCATAATGTTGAGATTCATCCATGTTGTTTTATGTATCAGTAGTTTGTTCCTTTTTATTGAACAGTACTCCATTGTATGGCTATACTGTACTTTATTAATGGGCATTTGGGTTGGTTCCAGTTTGGGGATTTTAGGAGTAAAAGGAAAACTGTTTAGAAGTCTTTGTGTGGACAGATGTTTTTAGTTCTTTTGGATGAATACCTAGGAATGGAATTGCTAGGTTATGTGGTAAGTATACATTTAACTCAAAGGGCTTATATTTTTAAAATAAGAAAGACAAAATAAATCTTTCTTTATCTTATTTTGGACTATATGGATTCTCTCACTACTTCTACTTTCTCATCTCAGCTAGGAAATAAGTTTTGAATTAAATAAGAAAGTGATGTCAGGGACATCCTCTTCTACTTTTTCCATCCCCAGGCAGAATTCCTTGGAATAGGTGACCAGACCTCATCAATTCCCTTCTCACTTGCACTTTGCCAAGCAAAAGTTGATGTCTCTTAAGATCAGAACCAGAAACAGCTGTGTCTCTGGTTCTTTGGGTAATGTGTGTTTGATTGTTTGTTTTTTTTTTTTGAGAAGATGTTTATAGAAAATGGCCTGCGGTATTGGCAGTTGTGAGAACAGATCTAACTTCTGCTTGGAACTGCTATAAATTTTTAAAACAAACCAAACCCTAACATCACAATATGGCTATGTAAGGTACCTCCAAGCCAAATCCATTAGATTGGGAATGAAATATTTATTATGATCTGAATGAGACAACGACAAAGAAAGGACTTTAGATTTTCCTTAAAGTTGTACTATCAAAACTTTGAACGTTTATTTTCCTACAGTGAGTTGGGGGATTTAATCCTTGATTTAAATAAGGGCTCAACGTGATCATTCAGGAAGACAAAGTTTGCAGAATAAAGAAAAAGGAAATCTTTTCAAGGTTAAAAGTAAAGACTTGTTTTGCTAATAAGCATTCCTAACCCGTGTTTGAGGTAGAGAAAGCTATTTCTTAGGCTTAAAAATTGTCTATAATATACACTATCAAATGATCCTTCCCCTTAGGAACTAGTAAGTGATAGCCCCCAAATTTTAGAAATTCATATCCAAAGACAAAATTTTAAAAGCACCTTGGTAAAATTTTTACTTTTCTCAAAAAATTAAATGGTTTAAATAGGGACAATAAAGAACTCAGTGTAATGAAAGGAACAAAGATCTAGAAGTTGAGAGACCTAAATTCTAGTCTTGCCTCTGTCACAGACAATGGAAAATATACTAGATGATCCCTAAGGTTCATTTCAGCTCTAACCTTTTATGAATTCCATTGTCTGATTTTCAATACACACATAAATAATAGACTACATGTATTTGTATAAGCAACCTTTTCATCCGAGTGTTTTAACTCCCTTCAAAATAATCCTGGAGATGGGGGGTGGGGGACCTTAGATTAGAAGCATTTGCTAAATTCTTTTCTTGTGTGGAGTTACTATCCTCCTTACAAGAATTAGAATACTAAAATGTCTTCATCAATTTTTTTCAGTTACAATCTGATGAAAATTTAGCATTACCTTTTACATCTTTATTTTGGGGTAGATTTATGTCTCCTTGTTGTAAGGTTAAGCATTCATACGACACTTTGATGTTTACTAAGTGGTTAAATATCTTATGCAAGTTAATTCTCATGGGAGATACTTTAAAGGCTGTCTGGCTTATTTAAATGGAAAGAAATTGCTTTGGGAAGAAAGTATGTACAAATGGAGTTAACTTTGAAGGGAATGTATGCCACCTTAATCTGAAACCATCATGAGAAGCTGAGTCGGAGTGCATGGCTTCTGTTCCTAAGGGTTAAATAAGGCCACCTCTTGGGTGTTTCCCTTTCATGTAGTCAGTCAGGATTACCATTTTGACAACTTTTCCATGCATCACATTACCCTTTTTATATCTGAGTTTTCAGTATTTGACACCTCCTTTCCCACACAATAGCCCTCAGTGAGGTACATCCCTTATTCAGGTGATCATCTTAAGGTCATAAAATCATCTGCTTTTCAACTGGGGAAAAACCTAATAGAGTGGACAGTTCTGATGTTAGCCTAATAGTATGAACCATAGTAACTCTCCTGGTGTGAAGATGTTTTTTAAGACCCCTAATTCACCTGAGGGACAAGTACAAATATACAGTAAGGTCATCTGCAAATTATATTCGCCATGAAAATAGACTTGACTTCTTGACTTAAGTGACTTCTTAACTTGACTTCTTTGACTTAAGTGATTAAAATATCAGATTCGAATATCACAGTGGCTTGTCTTTCTGCATTTTAATTTGCATGGTTTACAAACAAAAGACACCATCCTTTTAAGTTAAAGAAAATCCAAACATAGTGGCTGCAAGCCTATGTGAATGAACCATAGTCTGAAAACCATGATGTTCAGAATGAGTAAAGGTAACATTATCACCTGAGTCCAGAAGTAAAATTTACCCACAGGGCTTCTTTCTGATATGAAACAGTGCTGGTCATGATGCCATGAAGTGTCAGGACATCGTGTCCATGAGTGCATAGAGTCATAGGCTCACCTCGAAAAGGGAATTTCTACCACAATAAGAACTTACACTTTTTAGATTAGATTGTTTTCTCAGCTGAAAGAAGAAATGGTTTCTTTGGACAAGATGTTTAAATGAACAAATGTAGACAATATTTTTACCCTGCAATAATCATCAGATCTCTGTAACCCACTTTGGATAATCGTGTGTTTCCATGAGAGACGAATTGCTAGTAAGAAATTGACCTTTACGGAGACAAGGCTAGAACTCCTACCAGGCATCATATTAGAGAATTAGGCTGTTTCTACAGATTTACAAATACATCTTTGGGGAAGGAATTAGCTTGCTGAGGTGGGAATGTATTGGATCCTAGATAGCAAGATGTTTATTTCTACCTTTCTGAGAGGCATCTTCCAGAGGAAACATGTTGCGATAGACTCCTGTCCTCTCTTCTCATAGACTTGGCTCTAACCTTGCATGTGGACTCGCCCTCTTGCTGAGGGACTCCCCCTCTTTCCTCAGCAGCAGGAGTGTCCTGCCCAGCTCTGCTGGGCTTCCTCGTGGTCTCCTTGCTATCAGCAGAACTGCCTTCCATGCCAGTCATGCTAGCTCATCTTCTTTGTCTCCATTTCTCCACGGTTCAGTATCCAAGCCCCCATCTTACACCTTCCTCTTTTGCTATCTATGCAACATACATTGAAATGTTTTGTCAAAAGTCCGTATCACTGTTGGCATAAAAGTTTGGAACCATCTCCATTTCCCAGTGTTCCACACCTAAAAGATCCCTATTCTTTCCCCAATCTTCCCCCAAAGAAGATTGGTCAATCTTGATACGAGTTGGACATTTTAGAACAAATCATTTGCGTTGGCTATGGTCTGATTATTATGCCCTGGGCTTTTGAAGAGAGCCAATCCAGGGACCGCTTGGCTATTTGTCCTGCCTTGGGTTTCAGGGGGTTTGTACACATTAAAAAAATAATACAAATTGATCATTTTAGAAGGAGATAATAAAACTAAAATTCCTCCTATCACTCCCGCAGCGATACCCAATGGTTGGAGAATATTGGTTATCCCTAAAGACTTTTTTCTATGGGATATACTAGTCTAAGATGTATACTTTGCCTGCCTTGATTTTAAAAGGTATTTGTGAACATGTCAAATTCTAAGAAATGATCTCTTGGTGTTTATTTTTTTTAACTTCCACAACCCCTCAGTTCTGCTAGTTTATTAAAAGAGAGAAATTTATCTACACATTCCTTTCACAAAGAAGTTTACACCTCAGAAAATATATTATTATAATTTATGGTAACATTTAGTCCTTTCTATCTCTTTGTAGCAAAGCTTCACTCACACTTGGGTCTCTTCTTACAAGTTGCACTAGATGATAGCACACGTGGCCAAAAAGCATTACCAATATCCTAGACTGAAATGAAAATGCAAAAAGAATGGGAAATATGAGAAACTCTGAACACAGACACATTGCATACGCAGGCCCAGCAGAACACCTATGTCTTACGCCAGATCCCACACAGACCACCCTGAGTGTGAATGATTACAGTGGAAAGAGACACAAGGATAAACATCAATAGTAAGACTCAAACCTCAATTTAGTCTTAGATTCATCAAAGACCAGAGCTCTGATTCCTGCATGTATTTCCCCTCCCCCTTCCTACGTGTCCAGGGCTTCCACACCCTCTCTCTCAGCCTATCTGTCCTTCTTACTACCTCACCAGTGTGGCTCGAAACCCAGGCTCCCCACTGCCCACCCACAATGAAGATGGGCAACATGGCATCAGGCCCTGTGGCTGTGCTGGCAGGGGATAAGGTAGTGGTGAAGTCATCAACATTAGAAACAAGATATCTGCGGCAAAGCCTGCTAGCTACCTATGCCAATATCCATTCTCCCCTTTCTCCTTAGGAACAGGAGTCTAATTTTTAGCTGGGCACGTTGCCACCTGAAATAAACAACTGTATTTTTCGGCATTCTTAGCAACTAAGTATGGTCTCTCAATGTAAAAGCCATAGTCCTTCCAAAGGCTTTCAAGTTGCAAGTTGTGAGTAACATGTAACCAAAGAACTCTACACAGAATTATTTGTGGAAGGGCTAGGATTGCTGCTTATAATGGAACTGACTTGGTTGAGAGTTTCTTTCTGCCTACCCTCCTGCTGACAGTGTAAAATATGAACGTGATATCCGGGGCTCCAGCCATCTACCTTGTGCCACGGAGTATCCTTAAGGAATGATGCTGAAGCTATGGAAGCATAAATTTCTGAGCCTGGAGCCTGATGGCACACCATGGGGTCACAGTAGCATCCCTGGACACCTTGCCTTTATATTCCCTTTATGCAGAGAGAAACGATTCTAAGTCCTCGTAATTTCAGAGTTTTCTGTTATACTGATATCTGAGGAAAGAGCGTTCCAGAAGAGAGGACAGTAAGAGCAAGGGCCCCAAGGCTGGAGTGCATCTTGCAAGTTTAAGGAGAATCGAAGTGGCTGGTGTGGCTGGAACAGAGTGAACAAGGGGGAGAGTGGAAGATGAGATCAGAGTGGTACTGGAAGCCACTCCATGTAGTCTTAAAGGCCCTTGGAAGGACACTGCCTACTACACGGAGAGATGCTAGGAGTTATTGCAGAGTTTGGATCAGAGAAGTAACATGATAGGACCTCTGTTTCAACAACATCCATCTGGTTATTGTACGTAAAAATGTGTAGAGGCAGAGAAACCTGTTAAGAAGCTATGAAATAATCCAGATGGGATATCATGGTGGCTTGAACCAGCACAGCATCAGTACAGGTGGTGAGAAGTGGTTAGATATCTGGTATTTTATGAAGACAGAGTCAACAAGATTTCCTGATATGAAAGAAAGAGAAAAGTCAAGAGTATCTCCAGAATTTTGGGCCTCAGCAACTGGAAGGGTGGAGTTGCCATCAACTTCACGAGGAAGGTTGTAGCTAGAGCCGGCTCACTGGTGAGGTAACTAAAATCATCCTCCCCCTAAAATCTGCTCCTTTGTTTCTGGTGCTTAGCTCACAAACTCAACGAAGACCTACTCAGTGACTCCAGGAAGAGTCCCAGAGGTCACCCTGATTCCTCCCTCTCCCTCCGTAACATCCCCTCATGTCCTCTGATTTCTACTTCCTAGATATTCCATTTATCCATCCACTTCTCTCATCCATTGCCATCACTTTATTCAAGGCCACCATCATCGCTCATCTGCATTTTCACAAGAGCCTCTGAACTGGCGAAGAGTCCACTGCAGATCGCGCCATTCACTGCACTGCACTTGAAAGCACCAATCCCTCCGATGGCCACCGTTTCTTGTTGTCCTTGGATATAGCCCAAAGTGCTAAGTGTATTTTTCTTTAACTTTTTGTTTTAAAATAATTTCTGACTCACAGAAAAGTTGGCAGAATAGTACAAAAACTTTCCATATACCCCTCACCCAGATATACCATTTTACTACTCTCTCTCTCTATATATAGAGAGAGCTACAGTAGTAATATATATATATATATATATATATATATATATACATAATTTGAGAATGCATTGTAAACATAATACTCTTTTACCCCTAAATACTTCAGTGTATAGTTTCCTAGGAATGAGAACAATCACTTATATAACTGCAACACAATTATTATAACCAGAAAATGTACATTGTTACAATACAATTATGTAATATACAGACTTTAGATTTTTTCCAGTTGAACAAACTGTGTCCTTTATAGCAAAAGAGATACAGATATAGATATAGACGTTGTTGACACTACTGGTCCAGGAGCTAATCCAGGATCACACGTGGCATTCAGTTTTCGTCTCTCTGGGCTCTTTTATTCTGGAACAGTTCCTCAGTCTTTGCCTTTTATGACGTGGACACTTTTGAGGAGTATAAAGCAGCTATTTTGTAGAAGGCCCCTCAGTTTGGATTTGTCTGATGTTTCCTCATGGTTAGATTTAGGTTGTGCCTGTGGGGCAGGATGAGCACAGAAGTGATGTGTCCTTCGCAGTGTATCATATCAGGAGGCAGATCCTTAGCATGTTTTTAAAAGCTTCTTCATAACGTTGCTTCCGTTTATGTGTCATCCTCGTCGCTCACCCTCTATCCATCCTTGCTCCCAGGTTCTCAGACATAGTCTCAGATAATCCTTGCCAGCCCCATTTTCACCATTTCACCACCAGCACATAGCCCAAGGTCTGGTGCATAGTAAGTAGCCTCCCAACAAATATTTACTGAATGAAGCAGTGCTTCCATGCAGGCTTCCTCCTGCATGTTCCCAGAGCCCTGCATAACTCCATTGTGTATTTCATGGTGTTGCTAGATTGTCTGTCTACGTTTGGTGTTCCCTGCTAGAATATTCCTGGAACCACATCTGAGCTCTTGCATTTGATTCCAGTACACCTGAACACAGAAGGAAAGAAAGAGGGAGGGAGATTGGACCTTTTGTCTTAGAACATTGTTCCTTCTGAGTTTGTGTTGAGCAGGTGCAGGGCTTTTTGGAGCCTCTCTCCCAGCCACCCCTCCCCTCGCACCCCACTTCCTGTTTATTCTGCCTTCCAGCATTGCACTGGGGAGGGGTGGGGCTGGGAACCATTCCAGTTGCTTTAGCCGCCTTCTCACTCCCTGTCAGTCCCAATTCTGGAATGGTTGCTTTAAGGTTGAGTTTATGCTCTTTGTGAGAGTTATTAACAAGATTCTAAAGCTTTTCTAGGGTAGATTCTCATCAGTGTATATACTAATAAGCAGTGAAATAAATAAGGGAAGAAAAAAGAGAAGAAAGAAAAGGAGGCCTGGAATACTCACAGATTAAATAGAATAATCCAGAACTTGGCTCTACTGTCTTATGAAGCCTAAATGAATAAATCAGGTGAGAGAAGGAGCTCCTTCCCCAAGGGTTTCCTTTTTCTCCTTTCCCTGGCCCTCATATTTAATTAACAACTAGCAAACACTTACTTAAAGATTTTACAAATTATAATTTAATCTTTGTAATACCTTGAAGGTTCGGTTTTCCTTATAGCAACTTCTTTAAGCCCTTCTTTCAGTATTAGGATTAGATTTGGCCATGAGCAATAGACATGGCAGTGGCTTAAACAAGATAGCAGTTTATTTCTGGCTTTTGAAAGCAAAGTTCAGAGGTAGGCTATCCATGAAAATCAGAAACCCAGGTTCCTTCTCTCCTGTTGTTTTGTTGTTCTGAACATGTTGCTGCTACCTTATTAGCTAAGATGGCTGCTGGAGCTCCAGCCGTCCCATGTCATTCCATCCAATAAGAAGGAGAAAGGAACAAAGGTACTCTTCTATCCTCTAAAGACACCTTTTGGAAGTCAGATGTGAAACTCCTGCTTTCAACTCATTGGCTACAGCCTTGTCACGTGGTCACTCCTAGCTGTAAGGGAAGCTGAGAATTATAGCTTTTATCTGAGGCGATCCAGTTCCCAGCTAAAGCTGGAGGAATAAGGAGAGAACAGATAATGGGAAACAATAAGCAGTCTTTGACATAATTTACTCATCTGTAAAATGAGAATAATATTAATATGTACCGCATAGAGTCCTTGTGAGTAGAAAATGAGATAACGCAGGAAGTTTGCCACACTCACAGTAATAATGACTTCCTTCATAATAAGAAGGAAGTATACACAATAAGTGTACACTGAATGGTAGTTCACTGCTATTACTATGAAGCCTGTGAGCTGGTATCTCCATTTTGCAAAAGAGAAAACTGAAAATCCAAACAGTTACCTTCCCCAGGACACACGGAATGAACTGGCAGAACGGGGGCTAAATAGAGATTCTTTGACTCTAAATCCTGGTTTTCTTTCACCACTGGGTACCACCTTGCCTTCTACCTCACCTCACCACAACCACCTCTCTTAACGTCTCTCATGTTCACCAAGGCAACATCTAATATGTTTCTCCATTGAAAAGCTTTTATGCTCCATCCCAGCACTAACTGATCACCATTCAATGAGAGCTAGGAGTACCAGGTCCCAGTGGTGAAGACATCACTAATCAGAAGGGGCCGCATAATTGTATCTCTCATATGTTACTGGTGAGAGGGTATATGGTCTAACCACTGTGCAAAACTCTTTAGCAGTTTCTTATAAAGTTAAATATATACCTGTCTTATGAACTAGCAATTCCACCCCTATGTATTTATCCAAAAAAAAAAGACTTGAACTAGAATGTTATTTATAGATTTATTCATAAAAGCTAAAAGAAATGTTTAAAAATGAAACAACCTAAATGTCCATCAACAGGAAAATAAATTGTGAAAATTTACAGAATGTAATACTGCTCAGCAATAAAAAGGCAAAAGTATGGGTGAACCTCAAAAATACGTTGGGTGAAAAAAGCCAGACCCTAGAGCACATACTGTATGATTCAATTTATATGAAGATCAACAACAGGCAAAACTAATATATGGGGATAGAAATCAGAATCGTGGTTGCCTGGGCGGGGGGGAGGTGATCAGAAAGGAATATAAGGAAACTTCTTAGGGTGATGAGAATGGTCTGTACCTTTATCGAGGTGTCAGTTACATGGGGGTATGCATTTGCCAAAACTTAACAAACTATACACTTAAGAGCTATACATTTTATTGCATGTAATATGTCAATAAAAAAGAAAATAATAATGAGATGGGGGCTGCAGAAATATCTTCAGAAGGGAAAGAAGTGAGAATTAAAAAAAAAATGAAAGAGAGAGTGGATCTAAGATCTTAACGACAAAATATGTAATAAATAATGCCGCTATATTTGAATCAAGCCCTTTCAGTGCTACAGTGGCAGCCCCATAAGTAGTGTCTGTTTATGCAGGGCTACTGTCAACAAGATTAGAGAGTAAAAGAAAAATAAAGTCTCTTTCACAAAAGAAGACTAAAAGTACCATTCAGTCCTGTTTTCAACAAGTGGCTGTGTTTGAAATTCTCTATTTTAGCCAGCTCAAAAGCAATGAATGGATTAAGTGCCACAGGCTAGAGGCAGAGTGTTTTAGTGTCTTATTGCTTCCGTAACAAATTCCAACAAACTTGGTGACTTACAACAATGCAAACTTATTCTCTCACAGTTCTGGAAGTCAGAAGTCTATGATGGGTCTCACTGGGCTAAAATCAAGGTGTTGGCAGGGCTCTATTCCTTCTGGAAGCTTTAGGGAGAATCTGTTGCCCTGCCTTTTCCAGCTTATAGAGTCTGCCTACATCTTTTGGCTACGGTGCTTTTCTCCATCTTCAACGCTATCGAGGGCAAGTCAAATCCTTGTCATGCTGCGTCACTCTGACTCTGGCTCTTCTGCCTTCTACTTCCATTTTGAAAGACTCTTGTGATTACATTGGGCCCATCTGGATAATCAAGGATAATTTCTCCATCTGAAGGTCAGGTGATTAGCAACCTTAATTCCAGCTGCAGCCAACCTTAATCGCCCCTTGCCACGTAGGCGATATATTCACAGGTTCCAAGGATTAGGACACAGACATCTTTGGGGGAACCATTATTCTGCCTACCATGTCGAGCTTTAACAGAACTGTAAAATGTTACTTAAAACATCTCTCTCATCATCCATCACTTCTAATCCTTCCATTCTCTACATCAGCCATCAGATGAATGTTTCCAAAGGTTCCGGATTTATTTTAAGCTGTTACTCAGGTACAGGCGATAAAATAGAGACCGTGTTTCATAGATTACATTCTACTTTCAATTGCTTTCACTTATTTCTACAATCTCCTGAAATTTGGAAAAAGGTCTCTGTTCCAATTATCTAATGCTGTGTAACAAACCACTTAGTGGCTTAAAAGAATGAAAATATTTTGCACACAAGTCTAAAATTTGGGTAGTGCTTGGTGGGGACAGCTTGTCTCTGCTCCACTTGGCATCAGCTAGAGTAGCTCCAAGGCTGGGGGCTAGAATCAATTGAAGGCTTGCTCACGTGTTTGGCAGTTTGATGCTGGCTGGTGGCTGGGACCTCAGTGAGGCTGTCAGCAGGAACACCTACATGTGACCTCTCCATGTGGCCTGGGCTTCCTCATAGCATTGCAGCTGGGTTCCAAGGATGAGTATCTCTTAAGAGACAGCCATGGATCTCATACAAGAGGAAGATGTATCACCCTTTATGGCCTGGCCTTGGAAGTGATGGTCACATTGATTTTGTCAAGGCAGCAACAAAGCCCCACCTAAATTCAAGGCGAGGAGACAAGAGATTCTACCTCTTGATGGAAGAGCATTTAGGGCCAGAAATAACTTTGCAGTCTCTTTGAGAAAATACAATTGGCCACAACGTCTCTGCCACTTTCCCATTTCTTCTCTTCATTTTAAGTCTCCTCTTTCTTCCATTGTATGTGTCTCCCTTATATAGTTGCCCATCTTGGTCTTTTTTTTGTCCCTCACTCCTTCTATCTCAAAATCAGGTCAACCCTGAGTTGGCAAACAACAGTTTCATGAGGTGATGTAAGAAGACTATAGCATGTCCACAAAGGGACATCTAATTGCTGGAATCAGGGATTATTCAACCACTTTGGACTGACAAAAATGGCAATTTCATATGCTTCAACCTAACATGTGCTGCCTGTCTAGGGAGAGGAAAATATACCACAACCTGCTATCAGAAGAGAAATGATTCCCTCCCCACTCCTCAGGTTTCCAATGGTGGGGAGGGTCCTGAGAGATACCTTGCACTTCTCCGTCACTTCCCATATCACATTGACCCAGGAATGGTGGAGTGACATCTGGTAAATTTGGAAAGGCAGGCGTGGCTTGGCTTTTCCACTTGGGGCCAAACTGGCTGCAGGTATCAGGCCTTTTCCTCTGCTCCCCAACCCACTAAAGGGAAGGGCTGCTGGTTTCTGAGATTCCCCCTAGGCCCCAATAGCTGGGTTAAACATCTAAGTTTCTGGCACTTTCCCCTCAAACGCTTAAGCTATGAAAGCACTGTCAACAAGTATTTACCACAACAGAAATGAATTATACCCCCAAAGCATCCATGAGTTACAAGCTGCAATGTCAATCAGATGCCACAAAATACTACACCTTGTTTTGAATGACCAATGTACACTAACTACACTCCTTACATTCTACACATAGTTTGGCTGCTAGGGAACATATGCATGTTCTTTCACAATGTATATGTTTCATTAAAAAAAACCCCCCCAAAAAAAAAAAAAAACCCCAAAACAGGGCTTCAAATTAACATCACATTGTGAACAACTAGAAAAACTTAAATACCTCTGTCAGAATTAACAATGTGGTACTTTCGTTTTCATCTTTCCTTGACTACCAAACAGGAAATCTCCTCAATTAGATGTACGCTAAGTAGAAAAAAATGCCATTATCCAAGGACACAGAAAGTCCTGGCAGGTATTTCAACATGGCGGAAGAGTAGTCAGGTTTTAACTGGCCCTATTGAGCTCACCCACAAGCTACAACCTTCTTTACCTCAGCAGTGTGGTATTCAAAAGGAAAAAAAAAAAAAACTACAAAGTTAGTTTCTACCTTTGAAAACATCAAATGAATCATATTCAGTTTCATCCTGTTAACTGAATGCTTGTTGATAAAAGTGCACATATCAACACTAGTAAGATTGGGATTCAAAAGTAAAACAGATTTGAGAAAACGCCCCACCTCCAACATTGTTTATTTCCTCACTAAAATAAAGAGCTGGGCTCTATGTTTTGCTAGTATTTTCCCAGTCTCCTTGTCTACTGGGTTTGAAGGCACTTTCTCTAGACAGTTCAAAGTCAGAAAGTGACCTTCTATAACTCTGTTCTTAACTAAATGATAAGAACTTTCTCCAGTCAAAATTCTTACCAGTTTGGGATTATTGAAGTTGGACACACCAGCAGATATATTTTTAAAACTGCTAGGCAAAGCGTTCTGAAACAATAGACAAAGAAGTAATAAAATATAAGAAAAAGAATGGGAAGATACAAAAATTTTCCTCTTAAAAATAGAGAACGCCAAAACAGGAAGGGCCGATGACATAGTTGTGGTTTTAGCAGGCTTTGTTTAGACAGATGCTCGACTATTAGTTTTCTGCTTTAACCTGACCAAGACTTTTGACGCCAAAAAGAAAACAGCTAACTCAATAATAATAATAATAATAATAAAAACAAGATGAAAGAACATTTGAGGAGGCGAAATCTTCATGGTTTTATGGAAAATGTATCCATTTAGGTCTTTACCATAATCACCACCTTTCCAGCACTGAATAGCAAGCAGCTGGAAAAGGCCTGTATACAGAGGTGGTTTTCCTTTTCCTTAACCAACATTTCATTAATTAAATAACATTCTATCAATGGCACAAGGAGACTCATGAGGGATGTGGGAAATGGTGAGAAAAACCATAGGATCCTCGTTTGTCAATAATGGAAGAGGCCTTAAAGCTTGAGCTGCTTTCCCCTCTTATTTCCTTTCTGCAGGCTTTCAAAACGTTTGTTCACCCTGAAACCCAGGGAGGCCAAGGCAAGAGGATGAACGGGAACCTCCAGCCTACATTCTACCCCCTTATCTTTCCCCCCAAGTTCCATCCTTGGACAGCCCAGTTTGCATGGCTAAGCCTTGTCCACCAACCAAGCCTGTCTGCTATCGGGAGGATAAACTCAGGGCAAATACCTATGAAATCCCTGGAATGGGCTCGGGGCCATCTGGACAGGGAACTCTGGGGAGCCAGGAACCCAAGTGTGGTCTAGAAGGAAGGGCACAAGCTCTGGGCATTCCCTTGGCTCTGAAGATTCCTTGCCCATGGGGAATTGCAAGGCCTTACAAAGAGTCAGTGTGGAGGCCCTCTAAAGTGGGGATCCCGGAGAAGGAGCCCTGGTTGCATGAGGCAAAGGACAGTACTGACTTCCAGATACTGAAATAGTTATATTGGTCATAGACTATCATTATCTCCACCACTTATCAGAAAGTTCTACATAGTTTCAGATGAACTAACTGGAGACCTAATATTTAGAGTAACTCAGGGACAACCTTTAAATTTTCTTGAGTTATTTAAAAAAAAATGAAACATGGCCTTGCCTTGAAAGAAAAAAAAGTTTAAAAAATAATTTTAAGCTTAAATTATCTTGCTAATTAAAGCAACTTAGCCTTGATCAGAAACTACATAAAGTTTGAAATTTTAAAACGATTAATAATATTAATTTTTGAGACCAATCCAATAGTCCACATGTTTAAATTTTCCATAAGCTTCTTCTGATTCAGAATTTTTTATCTGTTGGGGGTAAAAATTACCTCTAGAATTTTAAAGAAAACATTCTTTCTGTCATTATTTTGTTCAAAACTCTTCAAAATAAATCACCCAAGGATGTAATGATTGGTATAAATGTACTAGATGTCCCATAAAAAGATAATTACCTTTGAAACAGAAAAAAGGTATATGAACTTTGAGCCCTCAGTCCACCAGAACTGTATCCAATTTGGAAACATCTGAGAACCACAGGAGTAAGGGGAGAAGGTGTGAGCGGGGAGGTGGGTGGAGAAGACAAGCCTCCCAAATGATTTTTGTTCAGCAATTAAAAGCGAGGAGGCGTACGCAAATGACAATAACTTTCATTTTTTAAAAACATTGTTAAGAGTAGACTAGTTTTCAGGTTGGTCCAAAGAAGGATAATCCCAGCAGCTGTGACATGCTAACAATGGGTTCAGGTTCAGAGCAAGAGTAAATCAGGCTAGACCACTAAGGAACACTGTGTAAATGTAAAACACGAAAAGCCCCACGTGCGCAAAGCAGAAAGCTGTTTTTAGAGGCAAATGCAGGCCTTCTCAAAGGCTCTGGTGTGAGGTTTTGATGTAGAAAATTCTTATCAAATGTAAATATCTGGAGGGTAATCAACTCCAATCTCAGCTGTTCCTTTTTGCCCAGCTCATCTATCCCTGCCTTCCCTTTCGTCCCAAATTGCCACGGAGATGGGCTCTTGCAGACAATCATGATCCCTGAGAGCTCTTTGAAGGAGGGTCCACACAATTTTGCAACTTTTAAAATCTATGAAGTACTTTGAGCTTCCTCAGTAAAGACCTAAAAATATGAAGTCACTTATCACTTTACCTCAGAAGTTAAGCAAAGTTTTAAATGGCTTGAGAAGTTTTAACAGGTAAATCTGGTCAGGGATCTGACTTTGTATCGTTGCATAAACTGAACTTGAATAAAATACTTATATCAGTGGAATAACACTGGGCCTGGGAAACGCTACTGGTTCATGAAAAAATCCAATCCTCTTTTAACAGTGATCATCACTACTCCTAGGTCAGAATCACTATTTATATATAAAAATACTCTCACATGAATATTTTCAAAAGATAAAGTTAATAGCTTTATTTACAGTTTGGTTTTGCTATCAACATCTACCTTTCTGTATTCTATATACAAGAACGTTCTGAAAACATCGTGTTAACATGTCATAAAATTCTTGCTATCACTTGCCCAAACTATGACTATTTGATTTTAATTCAGCTTCTTCCCTGAGACTTTGAGAAAGGAAATAGTTTACCTGTGGTTTCATGTATGTAATTGAAATTATGCTTTTAAAGTGAACATATTGTCCTAAACTTCATATATTCCTGGAGAAAGGCAAGGAGGGAGATAAAGATACAAGCCACGTTCAGAGAGCTGGAGAGAACCTGTAGTGCCCTTCAGTAGCACCTAAAGAAACTTCTAAGCATCAGACATTCTATATACCAACTCCTTTCACTCACTGCATCTCCACGAAGTAAGCCTTGTAGCTATTATGCCTAATTTCAAATGTGGCAACAAGCTTGGAGAGTTAAATTCTCACAGTTAATATGTAATAACAAGAGGACTTGAACACACAACTTTCTGGCTCCAAGTCTTGGTGTTTCTACCATGTGGCTTCTGTAGTTTCCTTTCTTTGTATTTTTTGCTTGCACTTTGGGATTTTCAAGGGGATACAGGGCAAGAGGCCATACACCTTACTTCTGGCGCTGCCTAGCTTATCTTTATATATTAACTATTAACTTTCTCTGGGAGCACAGGCACCAGCCTTAACACTTCCCCATTTTTTCACTGCTGCTAAAAGCTGATAATAGGTTTGAGCTGCCCACAGCACAAAAAAACTTTTTGCCTTTTTTTTTAAACTGCAAAGTTATATGTATTTTAAATTCAAGCTCTATGAGCTTAGAGAATGTCTCACGACTTCAAGATCGAAAACTGAAGTCGATCCAACACTTATCCCCCCTAAACGAATCATGAAATAGAGAAAATACAGAGCATTGCATTTCACCTGTCCCACCCTCCCAGGAAAACATCATAATGGCATCTAAGGAAGTGTTCCAAAGGGCCCTACCACAGCCATGCTCAGATCTGCTGTCCACAGCAGCAGACTGGCTCCCTGGAAAACTGGAAGCATTGCTGGACACTGCTTAACAAAGCTTAGCACTTCACTGGGAACTAGTCAAAGAGGCCACAGCACATGTTATAACACATTTAAGTCTCTCCTAAGACTTGTAAATAAAGACCTGCAAGATGCGTGCACTAGTGTTAGCTGGTGTTTTTCTTCCGACTCTTTACTTCTCAGTAGCCAAGTGAAATTTCTGCCTTTAAAATAAGTTTCTAGGCCTCAAAATGCATAGGTCGTGCTTGAGCCCCTTAAAAGATTCAAAATGTTGACTAAGCACTCCAATAAGCTAGTCAAGTTGGTTGAAAACTGTAATATATGTACCTTCCCAAATGCTTTGAATATTTATGAACTTTTTGTTGAGATGTATGTGCTTACCTTGGTACTGAATTAGAAATAAAAAGCTTGGTAGCTTCTTCCCAAACAAAACTGAACACTTACGGAGATGATTATCTACCACTTTGAAATACCAGAGAAAAATAAAACTGGCTTTTGCTAAAAAAAAAATCAATTAACTGTATTTTATTTAACTACTAAGCCATCCATTGGTGGATTAGAAAGCAACAAACTTTTGTCAAATTTCGTTAACACATTTGCTTTTTTTTATTTTTTAGAATATAGTCTACATCTGGATTAAAAAAGTTTTAAATAAATTTAAGACACATAACAACAGTGGAACCCTTCATCATTCTATGTACAACACAGATAGAATGTCAGTTGGTTCCATTTCGGGTAAGTCCACTTTCTCATAATAACATTACTTTCACTGAGTGGCACGCTTCGTACGAGCTGGCACAGTGCCAGCTTACACACTCTGAGGGGGTGGCGTGAAAAGGATGGGATAGGGGTACCACAGGACAACTCTACAGTGTAACAGAAAATCATTAATAAAGTAGTACCGGTTACCGACAGACAGTGCTGTTTGTGCGCTTATCACAATGGAATCGCCGAAGTTTCAGAGCGAGGAGATTGGAAATACTTAAGACGGGGCCACGGTTACAAAAAGAAATAGTGCAAACAGGAAAACTGATGCAACCCTAGCAGCGCTGCGGCCTCCACCAGCCCAACGGCAGGGCGGCGGGAGGCTGCGCGCCCGCCCCGCCTTCCCTAGCGCCCAACTCCAGGCTCCCAAATGTGGCAACCCAGCGCCGCGCCCTGGAATGGCCCTTTCTCGGCCCTTCTCCTCCGGAAAGAACAGAAAAGAAACTCCAGGAAAAGCACAGACTGAATGCAGGGCGTCAACTCAGTCCTATTCCCACCAAAGTAGAACACAGCCCCTTCCTTCCCCCTCCCCACCCCCGCGGGAGAGAGGGAAGTCCTTGAGCACTACCCCACCTCTTTTGCCACCGCTTTCCTCTCCTCTCCCCAAAGAAGCCCCCTCCTCCATGCAGCCCTGCCGCGTCCCCTGTACGTACGCAGCCCCCCAACTTTGCAGTTTGCCCATCGTGCCCTAGAGCCAGAAAGGAAATAGCTTTGAGGAAAGAGAGGGTGAGAGATGGGGCCGGGAAGGGTGCTGGGCAGCCGCGGGCAACCCGCCTCAGTGCCCCCAATTGCTGAAGCCGATCTCCTGCTTGTATCTATTAGTGAGGATGTTGGCTTTGCGCGTGAGTTTGGAGAGCACAGTGTGCAGCCCGCGCAGGTGGTAGTGGAACTGCTGTTCCAGGTCCTCCTCGCCGGCGTCCGCGCCCTCCAGGTGGCTCAGGTCCACCAGGATGTCCTTGGACTTCCAGGCGCTCCCCTCCTCGCTCCCCGCCGCCGGCGGCGGCTGCTGCAGGACCCCCCACTCGATGTCGTTGCGGATGGACTTGAGCAGCACGTAGTGGCTGTACATGTCCCGGGAGGGCGCGAAAAAGCTGCCGTTGCCGCCGCCCGCGCCGGGGGCCGGGGGCTTGCGCTCCTCCAGGCAGCCGCCACTGCCGCCTACCTCCACGCCGACGCCGTTGTCCAGCCCGGGCTCGGCCAGTGGCACGTCGCGCAGCAGGCTGGGCACCATCACCGTCTGGTCCATGTTGTTCACGGCGCCGATGAAGCGATTCATGGCGTTAAAGAGCGAGTGCTTCTGGTTGTAGGTGTCGCAAACCTGCATCATGGTGGCCGCGCGGGCGCCGAAGCACAGGGACGCAGGGGCACGGGATGGCCGGCCGGGGCGAGGGGCTGTACGCCTTTCACGCGCTCTCTGAGGCCCGCGCCGGGGGCCTGGCTACAGCCGGTGCGGCGGGATTCCCGGCTTCCTCCGCCCTCTCCAACTCTCGTCTAGATCGAAGCCCGGCCCCGCGGGAAGCACGACTTCTCCTGGCTCTGGCGTCCGGAAGCTCGCGATATCGGCGCGTGGTCTCTGGGGTCGAGCCCTGGCCTGGTTGGGAGACGGGGACGAAAGAGCAGATTATTCACGCAGCTAGAGTGCCCGGCGCCCCCACCCGCGCGCACCTCCTTCCCTGGTTACAGCTTGTCTGGGACGCCTCCCGGGTGACTCCCAGCAGGAGTCCCACCTCCTCGCCCCCCGCCCAGGGCCGCGGAGAAAAGGAGGGGGTGCTCCCCACTCCCGTCTCCCTCCGCAAAGCCTGAGTCCAAGCACCCACGCTGACGGGGCAGAGGTGGGGCGGGGGCACGCACTTCCTCCGGCGCCTCCAGACCCCCTGCTGCTGGGTAGCTCAGTGTTCCCGCCGCTGGCTGCTGCTGCCTGCGGACGCTGCTGCGGTCAGTGGCCGAACTCTGACTGCGGGCGGTGGTGGTGGCGTCGGCCCCCTACCCATCCCAGGTGCTCAATTTATAGAGCCCCGGAAAGGTGTCGCCGGCGCTCAGGGCCACTCGCCGTGTCTCCTCCTCCCGCCTCCCCGGTAGCGCGGAGATAAAAGGCCCGAGCTGGGGATGACCGCGAGTAACACTCCAGGCCCTTTCTACAGCGGGGGCGGGGCGCGCCGGGCCAGCCCCGCCTCTCGCCTGATACCCGGGCGGAGGGAGGGCGCAGTAGCAGGGCAGGGCAGGGCAGAGGAGGGACAGAACAGCCGCACCCAGCCATCGCCGAGTGCAGAGCAGGCCAGCTTGGGGGGAGGGCCAGGCACAGTGCGGGTAAAGAAGGTGCCGGCGTCCGGTCCCGCAAGAGGGCGGGCTGGAGTGCGGGGGGATGGGTGCGCCTTGCTCACGCTCCCAGGGTGGGATGACCGAAGTGCTGGCGCCCAGGTTGTAAAGTGAGGCCCCCAACCCCGTATCTATGCTGGCAGTGGCCCGGAAACTACCGATCCGGTTTATTAATAGCCGTCGGGGAAGAGGGATCCGCAGCAGCAGCAGCTCCATCCCAAGACTCTTACGTAAGAAGGGTGACTGGGCATGCCGGGTGCACGTGGACGCGTGGTGCTCCCGCCGTGGCCCTGGCCTTGGCCAGCTGCTGGGGGAGGGGGACCTCAGAGGCTTTTGTCTCCCTGCTGGCGATGTCTTTCCCAATATTTCCTGTAACAGACTTTGCCAGGGATGAAGAGCGACCCACAATCGGATCTGCACATTTTCCCAAGAGATCAGATGTGACAATGCGGTGAAGCAGCCAAATTCCTGACTTTTGTCCAAGTCCCGCTACTCAGAGATCCCAGACCCCAGGCCCTGTGGCCTTTTGGCTGCCAAAGGGCCAGGAGAGAGTGACAGTAGGTAGGTCCGGTGTTGGGTGTCTTTAATCATTTAACAGAAAAGGGGGTAGGTGTCCAATATTTTTTTTTGGAGGGGAGTTTGAAATGTACCTTTCCAAAAATAGTTCTTAAAACGCAAGGTCATTTAATAGGCCCTAAACTAGGTACCAAATCGCTGGATTTAACTTTTAAGAGCCTTGCACCTTCAATTTCACTTTGAGACTCCAAACCACAGCCTGTTTTCATTTTTGTTTCACCATCTCAATCCCCATGCCATGTCTGTCCTTCATACACCAGCCTTCTCCAACAGTCCTACAGATAATTCAAGAAGACTCAAGTTTCTAATTCTGAATCTCTTTTCTCCAAAACCTTTCAGGGCTGCTTTTAGTACACTTTTTTCACAGGACAAAAAGTGCCAAAAGGGAGAAGCACATAATAAGAGGTTTATTTTTTCCCTGTTTCTTTCACCTTAATAATATATATTTAATTTTTTCCCACAGCAAACCATCTTCCTAATTGTCTTTTGAATGAAACTGTGACTTGGTGTGACAAGGGCTGGACAGGAGTCAGTGACTTACGGAGACAGAGCTCAGCCTGGGGAGCCCCCTTCCCAGGGCTTATTAGCTCTGCCAGATCATAGCCCTTGTTTTCTTATCTAGAAAAACTGGAATCATGTTACCTGCTCAACCTATCAGGGGCTTTGGGAGAATCAATGGAAAGGAAAATATAGAGCAAAAAAAGCATTATATAAATTTCAAGCATTAAAATAATCTCACTCCCCTCTTTATACACGTGGAGACTTGCAAACTTTTCCAGCCCCAGTTTCCTTATCAATAAAATGGATCTTATCCCATGGGCTGTGCCAGATTTGGGGTGAATAAGATAATAGATGTACAAATTATTATGTAAATACAAAGTACTTTACAAAGATGAAATTGTACTTTATGTAGGATCTTATCATAGTCTAAAGGTGTTTATGTGAAGAGTCAGAAACCTTAAAATGTGGAAATGGTCTATGATGATCCACAGACCCTCCCCCCATTGCTTCAGCAACCGGCAAGTACAAAATAGTCCAGCTTGATTTTAAGCCCTATGTGCAATGACATACAAAAAAACATTGCGAGAAGTAATCTCGAAAAAAACCACACACACATCCAGTTTCCAACAACTGATTCTCTATAAATTAAAACGTATTTTGTCTCCCATGACAGACCCTCTGGATATTTTAAGTCCGTATACCTCTGATGAAAACTTGGTATTCAAATCTGAGTTACAAAATGCCGGGATCCTGCCTCTTTTCTTCCCAGTTTCAGCAAAGTGTGATAATGACTCGCAGAAAACGGAAATTCAAGTGATCTAGCAAAGGGATCCCAGCAAAAAAAGCCCGGCTTGGGAGAAAGCCCCTAATGCCTTCTTTTTGGCCTCCACTCCTCCCCGGTCTGTTTCCTTCCTTCTTCTGGTGTCGAGGTCACTCTCCATCCCCCAGCTTCTTGACTCCTGTTCTTTCACTTTTCTTAAACACTATAAGAAAAAGATGGCTCATGCACCTGCTTGCAAAACTTCCCAAACCGGGCCTTCTCGGCTCCCGCAGGGCCGGAAGAACAACTCACGCCCACCCGGGTAACTCCTGAACGGAAAGGTCCGGAGCCAGAGCTCCAGGCCCTTGGAATCACCCCACCACCGCCCCTCCGGCTTCAGCCAATCAGGTGCCGTCAAGGAATATTATGCAAATAAGCCTTCGTGCCCCAGCCAGTCAGGAGCCACGGCCCCCTCCCCCCAGCGTCCTCTTTCACCCCAGCCGAGCCGAAGTGGCGGCGGCGTCTCTGGCAACCGGAGCGCCGCCAATTTCCCCCTCTACTTGCGCCTGGAAAAAAAAAATTGGTTCCTTGGGGTCACCTGGGAGGGGAGCGGGCGGGTCTGGCCCGGCCGGAGGCGAAGAGCCTCTGCGGTTGCCCTAGGCGCTTTCCCAGTTACAATCCGGAACAGGCTGGAGATGCTGAGCAACCTGCCCAGGCCTCATTTTGCCTCTGGAAAACAGAAGTCGTCTGGTGAGCAAACAACTTTTGAGTACTTTTTGCAGGTCAGCAGGCTCCAGGCCTCTGGTCCCTGCTTCCTCTCCAATACGCTAAATTCTCAGTAAAAGCTTTGTCTGGTGTCTGGCACCCACCCCACTTCTTGGTCCACAGCTCCAACTCTGGAGCTTAGTTCAGATTAATTGCCACATTTACCTTCTTACTTCAGCAACCATAACATCACGTTTTGCTGGTCTGTCTCCCAAAAAGCGTTCACAAATGACCCCTTCTGTGTCCTTTGGATAGTTCCGGGAAGGATGGCATTTAAAGTAACCAGAAATTCCTAAACAAAATACAGAACAACAGTAAACTGGTCAAAGAAGGCACATTGGAGAAATAAGAGATTTAGAAATAAGAGCTGGTGGGAGGGTGGTATCCTTGAAAAGCTAGAAACCAGCCCAACTCAAGATAGTGGAGACTCTGGATTACTTTGGGGTAGAAATTAGAAGGAACCACTTCATGCTAAGTGTCATAGAAATATGACAATCAGACTGTCTTGTTAAAGGCCATGTAGTCCAGCCATCCACTTGTGCTGAAATTGCTCACAACATCCCCACCAAGTGGTCACCCTGGCCCACATTCTTGTCATTTCCATCTTCTAGGTTAGTTCTCCCATCTTGGAGCCCTCTGGGAGGCCATGCAGCACACCGTCAGATACCAATAGATAGGGTCTCCAATCCACTATTTTTCAAGCCAGCTATTCCAAGTTCCTGCAGCAGTTTTTCGTGGTCTCTCTGGAGTTGCTCATCCATCCTGCTCACTGTCTCCGGAAGTAGCTCCACTTTGCTTGTAAGTGTGGCACCTGGAATTCATTCAAGCACCATTTTTTCTAGGACAGAATGGAGTGGCGTGGCCACCTATTTTACTGTAAATGGTAACTTTTCTAGATCATATTGATTGCACACAAGTGCTTGGAACTTAAACATGTTAACACATTTTAACTTCACAACAACCCTGAGAAGGAAGTAAGGATCACAGAGTTTAAGTAGCCAAAGTAGCAGAACTGGGATTTGACCTAGTTTGCTGATGCCGGAACCAGTGTTCCTTCTACTACCCAATAAATATCTATTTCTTACAATGCTGCCTACTATTTAAATGGACTTCTTTTAACTGCTACATCCATATGCAGCTGGTTAACAAAATTCTATGTATTCCATTCTTTTTTTTTTTAATTGCAGTATAGTTGATTTACAATGTTGTGTTAGTTTCAGGTGTACAGCAAAGTGATTCAGTTATACGTGTATATATGTTCCTTTTCAGGTTCTTTTCCCTTATAGGTTATTACAAAATATTGAGTAGAGTTCCCTGTGCTATACAGTAGGTCCTTGTTGGTTATCTGTTTTATATATAGTAGTGTGTATCTTAACTCCAAACTTCTAATTTATCCCTCCTCCCCCCTTTCCCCTTTGGTAACCATAAATTTGTTTTCTATGTCTGTGGGTCTATTTCTGTTTTGTAAATAAGTTCATTTGTATCATTTGTTTTTTAGATTCCACATATAAGCGATATCATAAGATATTTGTCTTTCTCTGGCTAACTTCACTTAGTATGATAATCTCTGGTGCCATCCATGTTGCTGCAAATGGCATTATTTCATTCTTTTTTAATGGCTGAGTAATATTCCATCGTATATATGTACCACATCGTCTTTACCATTCATCTGCCAACGGATGTTTAGGTTGCTTCCATGACTTGGCTATTGTCAATAGAGCTGCAATGAACATTGGGGTGCATGTATCTTTTCAAATTATGGTTTCCTCTGCTTTTATGCCCAGGAGTGGGATTGCTGGATCATATGGTAATTCTATTTTTAGTTTTTTAAGGAGCCTCCATACTGTTCTCCATAGTGGCTGTACCAGTTTACATTCCCACCAACAGTGTAGGAGGGTTTCTGTTTTCCACATCCTCTCCAGCATTTATTATTTGTAGACTTTTTGTTGACGGCCATTCTGACCAGTGTGAGCTGATACCTCATTGTAGTTTTGATTTGCATTTCTCTAATAATTAGCGATGTTGAACGTTTTTTCATGTGCCTGTTAGCCATCTGTATGTCTTCTTTGGAGAAATGTCTGTTTTGATCTTCTGCCCATTTTTTGATTGGGTTGTTTGTTTTTTTGATATTGAGCTATATGAGTTGTTTGTATATTTTGGAAATTAATCCCTTGTCGGTCACATTGTTTGCAAATATTATCTCCCATTGTATAGGTTGTCTTTTCGCTTTGTTTAGCGTTTCCTTTGCTGTGCAAAAGCTTTTAAGTTTAATTAGGTCCCATTTGTTTATTTTTGTTTTTATTTCCATTACTCTAGGAGACGGATCCAAAAAGATATTGCTGCAATTTATGTCAGAGTGTTCTGCCTATGTTTTCCTCTAGGAGTTTTGTAGTATCTGGTCTTACTTTTAGGTCTTTAACCCCTTTTGAGTTTTTGTATATGGTGTTAGAGAATGTTCTAATTTCATTCTTTTACATGTAGTTGTCCAGTTCTCTGTACCCCATTTCTTGAACAGGGCAGATCTTTTTGGACCAAAGTACAGAACTTTTAATTTATCTTACTTAAACTTTATCTCATTAGGTTTAGCCCATTACTTCAGCCTGTTTCAATATTTTAGGTCCTAACTCGGTGCTCTAATGTATTTGAGTCTTACCCATACATTTGATAACTATCCTACATATTCATCCAAGTTATTGATAATTTACAGGCAGCACTGGCTGGGCAAAGGGCAAAGTACTTTGGAACATTTGGAAAGCTTCTTCAGCTTGATATCAGCCCATTAATTAGCATCTTTAATTAATTAATTAATTAGCACCTTTTGGCGTATGTTGTTTCAGCCAGCTATGAATCATGTTAACTGTATAATCATCTAGCCTATATTTTTCTTCTTGACCACAGAATATTATGAGAGGCCTTGCTAAATGCCTTGCTAGAGTCCCAAGTTAATGGCCAGTTTTTCTTTTATGGAATCGGGAAGAAGGGCATTTTTGTCATCTGCCACGGAGGAGCCACTGTCACATGATACAAAAATGCAGAAATCACATCATAATATTCCAAGTTAAAATTGTAGGGGGTGGTATTTAATCTCAATGTAATCGTCATTATAGGGAACACCCTCATGAAGACTGAGTTGGGAGAAGATAGGAAGTTGCTAAAACCTGGGAACATGGCAGTAGTGAGTCTGCTGGCCTCCAACCTTAAGCTTTCAGGTTCTGGCATGTCTGAATATGTTATGGTTAGCATTTTGTCCCAATCTTATTTTTAAAAAGCCTCTTTATTATTTTTTTGACTTTTTATGTTATATCGGAGTATAGCCGATTAACAATGTTGTCATAGTTTCAGGTGCCCAGCATAGCGGTTCGGCCATACGTATACATGTATCCATTCTCCCCCAGACTCCCCTCCCATCCACGCTGCCACATAACATTGAGCAGAGTTCCCTGTAAAATACAGTAGGTCCTTGTTGGTTATCCATCTTAAATATAGCAGTGTGTACATGTCAATCCCAAGCTCCCTAACTATCCCTTCCCTCCACCCTCCCCCCCATCCACCATAACCATAAGATCATTCTCTAAGTCTGTGAGACCGTTTCTGTCTTGTAAATACGTTCATTTGTATCGTTTCTTTTTAGATTCTGCATATAAGCGATATCATACGATATTTCTCTTTGTTTTACAATTAGTAGAAATTTGGAAACAAATTCATGTGTACACCATTAATAAGCGACTTTGTCATAATTATCATGGTTATAATTGTCGTTTTGTTCCTGGAAGAATATTAGACAGGGAAACGTTTTCCATCTTTAAGACACAGAACGTCTCGTGTAATTTCATTTTGTGCCAAATGGGTGATTGCTTGGCTGGAAGTAGAAAGTGTTTGTGGCACAGCGTTCAGTCAGCAATATTTATCAAAAATGTTTATTTGGGGCTACACAGTATCTTTAGAAACGACTTACTTGGTTTCTATTGGGGGGGGCTCAAATATCATTACAATCCTGATTTAAACTATAGATGAGAGACTTCCCTGGTGGCGCAGTGGTTAAGAATCCGCCTGCCAATGCAGGGCACACAGGTTCCATCCCTGGTGGGGGAAGATCCCACATGCCGCAGAGCAACTAAGCCCGTGCACCACAACTACTGAGCCTGCGCTCTAGAGCCTGCGAGCCACAACTACTGAGCCCGTGTGCCATGGCTACTGAAGCCCGTGCGCCTAGAGCCCATGCTCCGCAACAAGAGAAGCCACCGCAATGAGAAGCCCGCGCACAGCAATGAAGACCCAACGCAGCCAAAAATAAATTAATTAATTAATTAAATAAATTTAAAAAAAAAACTATAAGTGGAAATGCTGAGGTGATTCACATAGTAATTAGATTTTGGTTTTAGAAAGAACAATCTTTATTTACTTAACAAAAAGTCTATAAGAGAAAAAATGAACAACGTTGCTGTGTATGAAGTGTATGAAAACTTCTCTCTCTCATTTAGTCTCCTTCACTAGCATATTATCTAAATCACTGGGGCTTTGGATTCAGAATCCAGAATACTACAAATTGAAGATTCTTAGGAATCTATGAAGTATTAAATTAAGAAATTCTAATGTGGGTTTAGGGTTTGTTCATTCCCTCCTGTTTTTTCATTTAGTTTCAGACACCATGTTCAGCTTCGTTAGCTCCAGATTGAAGCAAACTGATGCCGCTAAGAATGACCATTTCAGCTGCTTCTATAAATGTCACTCTTGACCTCTTCTAGGGACCAGACCTCTGTGCGTTCAGCCAGTTGGTTCAAGTACTTTGCATTTCTTTGTACCATTTGTGTAATTCCTCCAAAGCTGGAAAATAGAGTGCTTGGATTATTACTATCTAATGTCATGTTTACTCAAAATTCTATTTTTTATTTATTCAAGCATAAGGTATTAATTTGCCTTCCTTCTAGAACACAATTCTTAACCTATCTTCCAGATAGAAACAGTCTCCTCTCCCCTCCCCTCCCTCCCTGCTCCTACCCCCGTCCTCTTTCTCTCCCCACCACAGGGCCAGAAATTGAAATGGGAGGAATGCTTAGTAGGAGTATGATGTACTCCCAAGTCTCGAACTATTTTGGAATGCTTCTATGATCCATTCCAAACAATGAGGTGTGCAAGGAGGCCAAGTTCACCTACAAGATATTGTATATGATGGTATAATATCAATAAGTCAACCACAGAAAAAATTAAACCCACCACACATTGCAAAGTAAGTGATTAATTCCAAAATTATGACTGTATTCTTATCAAGGCCATAGAAACATCCAAGTAAATTTGTGTTTCAATACCAAAATTAGGTAGAAATAAGTTTTCTCTAACAAACATTCTATCTACTTGAGAGGGTGGAGGTGTCAGATCACATAGTGTAATGGAAAGAGCAAAGCTTCTGGAGTCAGACCCGTCTCCATCTCCCACCCCACAACCCCCAGGTGTAAGTCACTCCTCTGCCACTTCCTAGCCTGTGGGCTCAGAGGAGACACATACCCTCTGTAAGCCTCAGTTTCCTCACCTTGCAGAGTTAATGGAAGCATTAAAGATGAAGTATGCACCTTATAGAATATCAAGCATATGGTAGGCTGTTAATATGTCACCCGGCTATGATATATTTTCACTGTATATTGTATTGGTCTATATCATGAGGCTGTATATGAGAATTGTGAATGACAAGAAATGTGAAGCATTGTTTGGGGCCTTGGACCTCTTCCGCTTGCAAGTTTTGGGGATACATGATGTCTTTTTCTTTCTTTTCTCCCCCCCCTCCCCCCCTCCCTCCCCTCTTTCTTTCTTTTTCTTTCCTTCTCTCTTTTCTTTTCTTTCTTTTCTTTCCTTCCTTCCTTGCTTCCTTCATTCCTTCCTTTCCTTTCTTGTCAGTTCTGTCACTATGCTTTCTCTCAGCACACATTCTTTTTTTTGCTTTTTTTTAAAAAAGAAAGTTATTTATTTGTTTTTATTTTTGGCTGCGTTGGATCTTCCTTGCTGTGCATGTGCTCTCTCTAGTTGTGGCAAGCGGGGGCTACTCTTCTTTGCAGTACGCGGACTTCTCATTGTCGTGGCTTCTCTTGTTGCAGAGCATGGGCTCTAGGGACGTGGGCTTCAGTAGTTGTGGCGCGTGGGCTTAGTTGCTCCGCAGCGTGTGGGATCTTACTGGTCCAGGTCTCGAACCCGTGTCCCCTGCATTGGCAGGTGGATTCCTAACCACTGTGCCACCACGGAAGCCCTCAGCACACATTCTTAAAACAGTTCACAAATTCCTCATCATACATAACATGAACATTTACAACATTCATGGTTTAAATCTCTCAAACTTATTTAGCCAAGAAAGGTAGTATTTGAAGAACAAATAATTTAAAGAGAAATCATAAATGAAAGGAGGAGAGGAAGTTAGCCATGCAGATAGCTGGGGGGAAAGCAGGGCAAACGGGGAAACAGCCAGTGCAAAGGCCTTGAGGCAGAGGCGTGCTTGAAATATTCACGGAATGACAAAGAGGCCAGTGTAGCAGTAGCAGGTAGAGTAAAGGGCAGAGTGTTAGGTGATGAGATCCGAAAGGCAATGGGATCAGATCACAGAGGGATTTGTAAGCTGTTTTAAAGACTTTAGCTCTTAGAGGAGGAAGAGGTGTCATTGGAGTGTTTTGAGCAAAAGCACGACATGCTTTGATTTACATATGAAAAGAACCCTGTATTATTCTCTGGGTTGAGAATAGTCTCCAGAGGAGCAAGAGTGGAAGCTAGATGGGCAGTTAGAAGACCACTGAAATCATCCAGGAGAGAGATGAAAGTGGCTTAGACAAAGATGGCAGTGGTGAGATGTGGTTGTGTTCTAGGTATATTTAAAAAGTTGAGCCAGTAAAATCTGCTGATGGATTGCATTTAGGTGTCAGAAAAAAAGATAATCAAGGAAGACAAGTTTTTGATCCAAGCAACCAAAAAGAGCTAACACTGAAATGGGAAAGAGTCCTGGCAGAGCATGTTTGAATGAGAGGATCAAGAATCCAATTTTAGGGGCTTCCCTGGTGGCGCAGTGGTTGAGAGTCCGCCTGCCGATGTAGGGGACGCGGGTTCGTGCCCAGGTCCGGGAAGATGCCACATGCCGCGGAGCGGCTGGGCCCGTGAGCCATGGCCGCTGAGCCTGCGCGTCCGGAGCCTGTGCTCCGCAACGGGAGAGGCCACAACAGTGAGAGGCCCACATACCGCAAAAAAAAAGAATCCAATTTTAAACATGTTAATTTCAAGATACATATTATACTTCAAGCAGAGACACTGCATTGGTGGTCAGATATCAGCGTTGAATCACAGTGTTTTTTAAGTGCTGCCCCAAATTCTAGTTTTCATAAGAGTGCAATGGATCAAAAAGGTTTTGATTATAAAAAATCCAGCACCAACAGCCACACCATCTTTCTTGTTCCCTTCACGGGCTACCTTCCCCAGAGTTGCCTAAGCATCTCTGTCACGTCCTTTTCACTCCTCAACCCACTCCACTCTGGCTTCCAGAGCCATCACTCCACAGAAATTGCTTTTGCTGGTGCTACTAGTCACTGTCTATATGGTGCAAAGCAAGTTTTCAGTTCTCCTGCTACTTGATGTTGTGAGCACTTGACACTGCCGACCACATCCTCTTTGGAATGTGCTCTTTCCTCAGCTTCTATGTTTTCCTCCTTTCTCTCTTGCTTAGTCTCCATTGCTAGTTTATCCTTCTCTACCCAGTCTTTAAATGTTGGAGTTCATAAGGACTCCCTCTTAGACCCTGTTCTCTTCTCCCCTTGTTCTTTTGCCCTGGGCATTGCCATGGTGTCAAATGTCATCCATATGTGGTTGACTCAAAAATATGTGTCTCGGGGCTTCCCTGGTGGCGCAGTGGTTAAGAATCTGCCTGCCAGTGCAGGGGACACGGGTTCGAGCCCTGGTCGGGGAGGATCCCACATGCCGCGGAGCAACTGAGCCTGTGCGCCACAGCTACTGAGCCTGCGCTCTAGAGCCCGTGCTCCTGAAAGAGAGAGGCCACCGCAGTGAGAGGCCCGCGCGCCACAATGAAGGGTAGCCCCCGCTCGCCACAACTAGAGAAAGCTTGCATGCAGCAACGAAGACCCAACTCAGCCAGAAATAAATAAATAAAATAAATAAATTGAAAAAAGATGTGTCTCTAGCCGAGACCCCTCTTCTTAGCCTCTGACCCATATATTCACCCCATTTCTCCACAGTCGTGCCTCCCAGGCATCTCAAACTCAACATGTCCAAAACCATACTTACACCGCTGCCAAGCCTGCTTCCCTTAAGTATCACGTTTCTCATGAAATGGCACCATTATCCAGCCAGTTAGTTATATGTGCCAGAAACTTGGAAGTTACCCTGGACATCCTTCTATTCTTCATCCTTCACATCCAGTTAGTCACAAAATCCTAAACATATCTCAGGTCTGTCACCTTCAGCTCCCTGGCTTTGTGTCTGGCTGGCTCATTCTTCTCTTTCCCATCTAGACTCAAGGGTCTTCTCTAATCACCCTACCTAAGACAAATCTCTCTCAGTTGCTCCATATCCCAGCCCTGTGGAGCTGCTCCTCTGAGCACTGGGATGCTAGCAGCAGCTGGCAGGACCCCTCTACAAAGGTCTGAGCAGCAACATCTTGGGGCCTCTTGTCTGACCTCTTAGGTTTGAGTAATGCCAACCTCTCCTTTCTTGTTCCCCCAACCTTATGAGTGGCAGCTGCTTCTTACAGCTATTATCTCTGCACTTCCTCAATTTTGCCTTTTTGTTCTTTCAGCCCTCCACCACCTGTGTAATTAAATTCCAATGTTAAAACCTCTCTGTTAAAATACCTAGGGCAGTTTCTGTTTTCTCGGATGGGCCTTACTGACACAACAACTTTGGTTATGAGTCCATTTGGGGTTTTTTAATCTTTAGTCATTTTTAATACTTTTTATCTGCCTGGAAATTTATCCATTTTATCAACAGAGTTGTGTAAAGTATTTTCTTCTAGTTCTATCAGGATCCTCTGTTTCTATGATAATAAACCTAATCTCATTTGTAGATTTTTGTATTCATTCTCATAGTCATCCTTTTTTCTCATTTAGGCCATTTAGCTTTTTGTCCCCTTTCTGAAGAAACAACTGCTTTTGAATTGATTTATGAATTCTGTCATTTTTAAAAATTTACTATATATATATTTTTTAACATCTTCATTGGAGTATAATTGCTTTACAATGGTGTGTTAGTTTCTGCTTTATAGCAAAGTGAATCAGCTATATGTATACTGATATCCCCATATCCCCTCCCTCTTGCGTCTCCCTCCCATCCTTCCTATCCCACCTCTCTAGGTGGTCACAAAGCACCAAGCTGATCTCCCTGTGCTGTGTGGCTGCTTCCCACTAGCCATCTATTTTACATTTGGTAGTATATATATGTCCATGCCACTCTCTCACTTCATCCCAGCTTACCTGTCCCCCTCCCCATGTCTTCAAGTCCATTCTCTACACTTGCATCTTTATTCCTGTCCTGCCCCTAGGTTCTTCAGAACCATTTTTCTTTAGATTCCATATACATGTGTTAGCATATAGTATTTGTTTTTCTCTTTCTGACTTACATCACTCTGTATGACAGTCTTTAGGTCCATCCACCTCACTACAAGTAACTCAATTTCTTTTTATGGCTAAGTAATAGTCCATTGTATATATGTGCCACATCTTTTTTTTTTAACATCTTTATTGGAGTATAATTGCTTTACAATGTTGTGTTAGTTTCTGCTGTATAACAAAGTGAATCAGCTCTACGTATACTAATATCCCCATATCCCCTCCCTCTTGCGTCTCCCTCCCACCCTCCCTATCCCACCCCTCTAGGTGGTCACAAAGCACCGAGCTGATCTCCCTGTGCTATGCGGCTGCTTCCCACTAGCTATCTATTTTACATTTGGTTTTACTATATTTTTTATCTTATGAGTTTCTTCTTTCTGCTTTCCTTTGTTGTTTTGCCAGTTTTTTAAAACTTATTAAGTTGACTATTTAATTCATTTGTTTTCATCTATCCTATTTAGTAATGAAACTGCTTAAGGGTATGGATTTTTCTTTGATTACTGCTTTAGTTCTTTTAATTATTCTTCTTTAGATAGACTCTATTTGTGGCTTTGATATCTTCTTTGGCCCAAAAGTTACTTGAGATTTTTTAAATTTCTATATAATATAAGTTATTTTAGTTTCTATGCTTGTTATTAAGTTAAGTTTCATTGTTTGGGGTCAACAAATATAATCTGCATGATTTCTACTCTGGGGATTTATTAAAGTTTTCTTTGATTATGCCTTATTCCTTCAGTTCTAATATAAACTTTAATTTTACTGCCCTTTTTATTGATTCTAAGACACATTTTAATGTTTATGAAATGGGACATCTTATCAACAATTAATGGTATCTTGCAGTTACATAATTGGCAGCGTTTTTACTTTCTTAGTGGAACATAAAATAATGTTAGATTTTACAATCTGATGACATCTTAAATTTGATGAATGTGTTTTGTTTAAATCACTCTAAAATTGTAACATACCTCAACATGTCTACTAAAAGAAAATTGACAACTGTTAAGGATTTTTCCCTACAGCTTTTTTTTTTTTTTTTTTGGCTGCGTTGGGTTTTCGTTGCTGCACGTGGGCTTTCTGTAGTTGCGGCGAGCGGGGACTATGCTTTGTCGCGTTGTGCGGGGCTTCTCATTGCGGCGGCTTCTCTTGTTGCGGAGCGCGGGCTCTAGGCGCGCGGGCTTCAGTAGTTGTGGCACGCAGGCTCAGTAGCTGTGGCTCGTTGTGGCACGCAGGCTCAGTAGTTGTGGTGCATGGGCTTAGTTGCTCCGCAGCATGTGGGATCTTCCAGGACCAGGGCTTGAACCCATGTCCCTTGATTTGGCAGGCACATTCTTAACCACTGTGCCACCAGAGAAGCCCTCTACTGCTATTATTGAATCATTGGTGTATCTTATTGTTGATGAAATCTTAGAACTAAAGACAAAGTCTTTCTTATAGTTCTATGGATACATGAAAAAGAAATATTACCTGTTTTCAGGGTATAAAGTTTAATATATATCTATTCAATCAATTATCTTAATTATGTTATTTAAATCCTCAATAAAACCTTACTTAGATTTTGATGATGGTGGGAGGTGGGGAGTTGGTATACTTGGTCTGTGTTACTGCAGAGTAAGTCAACGTCTCCAATTTTTGGACATGTTATCGATTTCTCATTGTAGTTTCTTCAGGCTTTTAATGTATGCATGTTGAATATATATTACTTGTTGCACAAATGTTAGTTCGTTATTTGAATTGTACCTTTTATCATTAAAAATTGATTCTCTTTGCCATTTTAATGTGTTTTTAAAAATTTAACCTTACAGGATATTAATTTTGCTGACTAATTTTTCACTTTCGTTCCATTTGCCTGATGTTTTGCCCATTGTTTTAATTTAAATCTCTGTATATCAAACTGTTTTTATGGTAATTGGATTTTACCAGCTTCCTCATTCCTTGGTTTTTTAATTTCAATTCATCTCTTGGTTGGCTTGATTTTGTCATCAGGTGATTTTTTTTCCCCAAGAAGAGTTTGTGGGTGCAATATTCTGTGAGTTTTTGTAGGTTTTAAAATATATTTCTTTTTTTTTTTAATCTGGACAACAGTTAGCCTGACTATAACATTATTGGATCACACTCTCTGCCCCAGAACTCTGAATATACCCTACTATCTTCCATGGCTGAGTGTTGCTGTGGAGAAGTCTGAAGTCTCCCTGATTTATTCTAGCTTTTTTTATGGATGCCCATAAGATTCTATGTATTCATTGAGGTTCAGTAACATTACTTGTATATGTCTCACTATTTACTATTCTAAATCATTTTTTCCCTTGAATTTAGTATACATTCAATCCACAGATTCGTGGCTTCCTTAATTTCAAGCAAGTTTCCTTTAATTTTATCATTGAATATTTTTTCTCCTCTAGGTTTTCTACCCTTTTCTTCTGGAGCTTATCGGTATTCTTTTGTCTCCCTTTCCTAGCTGTTACTTTTTTCCTATTTAGTTTCATTTATTTCCCCTTTTCCATTTCATATTGGACAATTTTTTCAAGCCTGTCTCCATATTACTTTCTTCTGATAGCAGTAATACCTATTCTACTTTTTGCCTTTCAAATGTGGTGGTTTCTTTCCAGCAATCTGAAATACTTCATTTAAAGAAGCATTTTTAAAAATCATGGTGAATAGGTCAACATCTGATAAAATTGGGTTGGGGGTACCTGGGTTGTTTATTAACATCTATATTTTTCTGTATGCTTGGTTTTTTAAAAATAGACTTTTTAATATTTATTTATTTATTTATTTTTAAATTTATTTATTTATTTGGCTGTGCCGGGTCTTAGTTGCGGCATGCAGGATCTTTGTTGCAGTGTGTGGGATCTTCAGTTGCGGCGTGTGAATTCTTAGTTGCAGCATACATGTGGGATCTAGTTCCCCGACCAGGGATCAGACCCAGGCTCCATGCCTGGGGAGCACGGAGTCTTAGCCACTGGACCACCAGGGAAGTCCCCGAAATAGACACACACCCACAGCCTCCTCCACTCTCAGCATCCCCCACCAGAGTGATACCTTTGTTACAATCAATGAACCTACATTGGCCCATCATTATCACCCAAAGTCCATAGTTTACATTGTAAATGTAGTTGTTATTTCTATAACTGTTTTGTTATTATCCATATTTCCTGAGTCCTGTCAGTACATTTTATATCTCTTACTCGGCATCTTATCATCCCTTACTATCTCTTCCTTGAGCCCCTTTCCTTTTCCTCTTCAAAAACATATAACTTACTATTTTTAACTTTTTATTGGAGTAGAGTTGATTTACAATGTTGTGTGAGTTTCAGGTGTACAGAAAAGTGATTCAGTTATACATATACATATACCCCCTCTTTTTTAAGATTCTTTTCCCATATAGGCCATTACAGTGTTGAGTAGAGTTCCCTGTGCTATACAGTAGGTCCTTGGTAGTTATCTATTTTATATATAGTAGTGTGTATATGTCAATCCCAGTCTCCCAATTTATCCCTCCCCCTTTACCCCCCTGGTAACCATAAGTTTGTTTTCTACATCTGTGACTCTACTTCTGTTTTGTAAATAAGTTCATTTGTACCCTCTTTTTAGATTCCACATATAAGTGATATCATACGATATTTGTCTTTGTCTGGCTTACTTCACTCAGTATGACAATCTCTAGGTCCATCCATGTTGCTGCAAATGGCATTATTTTGTCTTTTTTAATGGCTGAGTAATATTCCATTGTATATATGTACCACATCTTCTTTATCCATTCCTCTGTTGATGGACATTTAGGTTGCTTCCATGTCCTGGCTATTGTAAATAGTGCTGCAATTAACATTGTGGTGCATGTATCTTTTCGAATTATGGTTTTCTCTGGGTATATGCCTAGGAGTGGGATTGCTTAGATCATATGGTAGTTCTATTTTTAGTTTCTTAAGGGACCTCCATGCTGTTCTCCATAGTGGCTATATCAATTTACATTCCCACCAATAGTGTAGGAGGGTTCCCTTTTCTCCACACCCTCTCCAGCATTTATTGTCTGTAGATTTTTTGATGATGGCCATTCTGACCGGTGTGAGATGATACTTCATTGTAGTTAAACATGTAACTTATTTATAATTGTACATTTCTTCTTAATTGAGAGCAGTTTCATTTTTCCAGTTGTGTATTTTTTACTTCTTTACATCTCTCTCCTAACTTCACATTGAACCCATCAATAAATCACACTGGCTCAATCTTCAAAATATCTCTAGGATATGATTGCATTTTATGCCCCCTTGCAGCTAGGAGAGGTCAGGTCTGGCCAGTGACTTGAAAGATGAAATTTCTCAGCAGCTCTCAGGAAAAACTTTTTAAAAGAAGACAGACCACACTGGCATCTGCCTTTCACCTTTTTCTATTTGCCCTTCCTCCCTTCCTACCATTGGAAAAGCAGCTTGGTGCCTCAGATGCAGCATCCATTTGTCACCATAAGGAAGATAACCATGTATACCCATGATAAAGCATGAATCTATAAGAAAGTGGGTGTGGTCAGTTTATGGTATGTGCAGCTGAACACCATCTTGACTGATGAACACCATAGATAGAGTATGTATTAGTTTCCTCTGGCTGCCACAACAAAGTACCACAAACTTGGTGTTTTAAAACAGAAATTTATTCTTTCACTGTCCTAGAGGCCAGAAGTCCAAAATCAAGGTGTGAGCAAGATCGCTTCCTTCTTTATGCTCTGAGGGAGAGAATCTGTTCCAGGCTTCTCTGGTGGTGTCTACCAGCTGCCGGCAATCCTTGGCTTGTTATATGCATTACTCTGATCTCTGCTTCTGTCTTCACATGGCCTTCCTCTCTGTTTCTATATATTGTCTTTTGTTGTCTCTTATATGGACACCAGTCTTTGGATTTAGGGTCCACCATAATCCAGGATGATATCATCTACAGATCCTTACCTTAATTACATCTGCAAAGACCTTTATTCCAAATAAGGCCATATTCTGAGATACGGAGTGGGCATGTCTTTGGTGAGGGGCACTATCTAATCCACTGCATATGTGTGTGTGTGTGTGTGTGTATGTAGATACATGGGATAATATACATGTATTTTTGTTTTAGAGCAATCCTTTTATTTATGTATTTATTTCTTTATATTTTAATTTTTGCTTGATTCTTCTCCCTCTCTTCCCACATCAAACTACATGATACTAATAATCCATAATCCTGGTTAACCTATTGTGAATACTTTTATTTTTATTTTTTTTTAATTTATTTTTGGCTGTGCTGGGTCTTTGCTGCACGCAAGCTTTCTCTAGTTGCGGTGAGCAGGGGCTTCTCTTGTTGTGGAGCGCTTCTCTAGGTGCTTGGGCTTCAGTAGTTGTGGTGCACATGCTTAGTTGCTCCGCAGCGTGTGGGATCTTCCCGTACCAGGGCTCGAACCCGTGTCCCCTGCATTGGCAGGTGGATTCTTAACCACTGCACTCCGAGGGAAGTCCCACGGATACTTTTATTTTATCCACAGACATTTAATCCTATGCAGACAGAATGTATGTACACAGATAAACGCATACACATGCGCGCACACACACACAGTATTGGTTAGTTATTCTGCATAATGAACTACCCAAAACTCAGTAATTTAATATGGCAGTTACATAATATTGTAGTTCATAAATAATGAGATTGGGGTTTGGTCACTCTTGGTTGGGTTTGCTCATACATCTCAGGATCAGCTAGGGGCTCTGCTGTAGATTGGGTTTGTCTGGAATAGCTTTTATCTTTGTTAGAGTTGCTCTGATTCAAGGATCCCTCCTCCTCCTCCTCGGATCAGTGAGCTAGCCCAGGAATATCCTTCCCATGGAGATAGGAGAAATATAGGCAGGCAAGTCCAATCACCCAAGCACTTTTTCAAGAGTCTGCTCGTGTCACATCAGCTAACATCTCATTGGCTCACATCATAATCGATGGGCAGGGAAATCTATTTCATCTCTTGATGGAAGAAACTGTGAAGTTACATGGCAAAGGCATGAGAACAGAGAGGAGCACAAAATTGCAACCATAATGCAATCTATCTTACAAACAGATATGATAAACAAACATATATGCCTTCATCTGGTGAGTGTTTAAAAACATAGGTTCATACTACGTAATTTGTTTGCATCTTCCTTTTCTCAGTGACACCTCATGGAAATATCTCTAAGTCATCTTATTTATCTCTGATTCAGTTTTTCTTGCGGGGGGTGGGGGGCACGCCATACACATGGCTTGCTGGATCTTTGTTCCCCGACCAGGAATCAAACCTGTGTCCCTGCAGTGGAAGTGAGGAGTCCTAACCACTGGACCTCTAGGGAAGTCCCTCTCTGATTCAGTTTTTAAATGCTACATATTTTATTCCATCTTGTAAATCTACTATAATTATTTAACTGTTTTTCTCCTGATGGGTATTCAATTTGTTTCTTGTTTCTTTTTTTTTTTTGGTCATTTATTTTGAACAGTACAGAAAAAAAAATCTCTCCTGGGTCAAAAGATATTTGTATTGTTAATTTTAATAGGAATTTCCAGGTTACTTTTTAAATAAGGCTGCAGTGCTTCAGTTTAATCAACAATTTATGTCATTCTTCCCTACATTACCGCTAAGAAGTGGTGGCACTGTTCTTTATTAATCTTTGCCACTTTGTTGTATATAAAGTGACTATTGCTTCTTCATTTTTCATTTCTCTAACTGCTTATGAATTTGAGCATCTTTTCATATGATTTTGCCATTTAAATTTGCACTTCTGTTACTAGTCTGTTTATACCCTTTCCTCCGTTTTCTATTGAGTTGTTTTTCATTTTCTTGTCAATTTATAAGAGCTCTTTGTATATTGCAGAAACTATGCCTTTGATTGTCTTATGCGATATCTTTCCAGCTCTTTGTTTATTCATTTTGTTTATGGTATCCTTTGTCATGCAAAAGTTTTGTTTGAGGCTGTTTTTACTGTTTAAATACTTATTGAATTAAAGGGTTTTAGAAACACTGCTGTGCTCACTAAGCCACTGTAATCATTAGGAGGCTGAGCGGGGGAGGTGGATCATCTCTTGACACTGCCCAGAGCTTCCCCCAAATTCTCAGTGCATGCAAAAGAGAAATGAAATAGGGCATTTCAATTATACCTCTACAAAATTGAAAAAGGAGAGAGATAAATGAGAAGTCACAGGCAAAGGACATGTGACGAAGCCCCAGCAACTGTTATTTAATAGAAGAAAGCCCACTTGGGTTAACTAGCACGGAAGGAGAGGCTCAGCTAGGGCACTGTATTCGTTTCCTAGGGCTGCTGTAACGAAGCACCACAATCTTGATGCTTTCAAGCAACAGAAATTTATTGTCTCACAATTCTAAACATCTGAAACCAAGGTGTTAACAAGTATGTTTTTTGTTTTTTATAAATTTATAATTTATTTATTTATTTTTGGCTGTGTTGGGTTTTGGTTGCTGTGCGTGGACTTTCTCTAGTTGCGGTGAGCGGGGGCTGCTCTTCGTTGCGGTGCGCGGGCTTCTCATTGCGGTGGCTTCTCTTGTTGCGGAGCACGGGCTCCAGGGACGCAGGCTTCAGTAGTTGTGGCACGTGGGCTTCAGTAGTTGTGGCACATGGGCTTCAGCAGTGTGGCACGCGGGCTCTAGAGCTCAGGCTCGGTAGTTGTGGCGCACGGGCTTAGTTGGTCCACGGCATGTGGGATCTTCCCGGACCAGGGCTCGAACCCATGTCCCCTGCATTGGCAGGCAGATTCTTAACCACTGTGCCACCAGGGAAGCCCAAGGCTGTTTGTTTTTTGGAGGCCCTGAGGGAGAACCTGTCTCCTGCCTCTCTCCTGGCTTCTGGTGGCGGCTGGCCATCCTTGGCTTTCCTCAGCGTGTAGACACATGACTTCAGTCTCTGCCTCCATCATCACCTGACCTTCTTCCCTGTGTGTCTTCGCATGGCCTTCTTATAAAGACACCGGTCATTGGATTTAGGGCCCGCTATAATCCGTTATGATCGCATATTAACCTAACACATTACATCTGCAAAGACCATATTTCTCAATAAAGTCACATTCTGAGGTGGAGATGAATTTTTTAGGGACACTATTCAACCCAGTACAGTCTGCCCTCTGCCTGCATCCCACCCCAAAAACAACCACATCAATCTTGTGCGCAAAATACATCCCCCAAAGTCTTGACTCATTTCAGCATTGACTCTGAATCCAAAATCTCATATAAATATCATCAACTCAAAAAGTTCAAAATCTCGTCCTGTAAATCATCTAAATCAGGTATAGGTGAGGATTTGGATATGATCCACCTTGGATCTAACTTCCTCTACATCTGTGGAGCTGGGAAACTAGAAAATAAGTTATCTGCTTCCCAAAATGCAATAATGAGAAGGGCATTGGATAGACATTCCCATTCCAAAAGAGAGAAGTGGTCATGGAATCTAGTAGTCCCTCAGTGGAGAGCCTGATTCTGTAGCCCGCCCCCCTCCCCTAGCTTTCTGTCCCATATAGAGTGATGCAATCAGCCCCTACCAGCAACAACTGTCCTTGCAAATTAGATACTTTTTTTATATGTAAAGCCAAATACATCTATCTTTTTCTTTATAGCTTCTGTGTTTTTAATCTTGGTTAAAAATGTTTCCTCTGACCCTATATTGTACATGTAGTCGCCTAATTTTCTCTGAAGGTTCTAGTTGCTTAATTTTATATTTACATCTTTAACTCTTCTGAAATTTATTTTTTATATCATGGAAGATGGAGTCCATTTTAATTTTTTCCATATGGTTATCCAATTGTAATATACCACTTATTTGAATAAATTCATACTTTTCCAAAAAAGTGGTGTTAGACCCAAACGGTCTACGAGGGATTCCAACTCGCCCAAGAACCGCCAAGAGTCGAGAGCCGCTGCAACACGCAAGAGGTTTATTAGGAGCCGATGCACCGGGGTTCCCTGAACCTCACGCAGGAGGCCGATGGGGAACCCCTAAAAGCGGAATCACATACTTTTTATAGGTTTATTTACTCATAGGGCGGGTATATTCTCACAATGATTGGGTAAATGTGGTGACTTTTGAATTCATTGGCTTAGGAACTTTTGTCCCACCTTCTGGCCGTTATAGTTGTCTGTTCATTGTGGCGGTTAGGGCGTATACCTGTTACGGGCAACTGGAAAATTACCCGCTGTCTGGCAAGTCCCCGTCAACTGAAAAACTCCAAGAATTGGTTTCGATAGGGAGAAGGAGTGGTGCACGATAGGGAGAAGAATTGGTTTCGATAGGGAGAAGGAGTGGCGCACGATAGGGAGAAGAATTGGTTTACGGGAACAAGTGAGGGGGTGGAAAGTCCCTAAAGGCCCCACAGTGGTTTGAACTATGACTTGGTCATCTATTAATTTCTCATATACACGGGCTATAATTCTTGATTCTCTATCCTTTTATACTGATTACTATGTTTCTTCTTATGTCAATATCATATTGATTGGCTAAAAGTGACTTTTCAGTATATTCTGATAACTGTTAAAACAAGTCTCTCACTGACTTGATTTTCTGAAAGTCTCCCTTTTTATCCCCTTAAAAGTTCGTATGAGAGTATAGAGTGATACTAACCATTTGGTAACCACTAGCCAAAATTAATTAATATAAGATTAATTAAAATTAAATGAAATTTAAATTAAGTATCATTAAAAATTCAGTCCCGGGCTTCCCTGGTGGCACAGTGGTTGAGAGTCCGCCTGCCGTTGCAGGGGACGCGGGTTCGTGCCCCGGTCTGGGAAGATCCCACATGCCGCGGGGCGGCTGGGCCCGTGAGCCATGGCCGCTGAGTCTGCACATCTGGAGACTGTACTCCGCAACGGGAGAGGCCACAACAGTGAGAGGCCCGCGTACCACAAAAAAAAAATAATAATAAATTAAAAAAAATAATAATAATTCAGTCCCTCAGTTGCACTGTCACATTTCACGTTCTCCACAGCCACATGTGGCTGGTGGTTACCATACCGAACAGCTCAGAAGTACATTTCCATCATTGCAGAAAGTTCTGTTGGAAAGTGCTGCTCTAGAGTATCTGACATTTTTTTTGTTTCTTCTGATGTTTCTTCTGATGTAAATTCTTCCTCTAACTTGTGTTGTATGTTTATTTTCTCCTCTTTTTCTAGTTTTGCAGGTGGGGGAGTAGAGATGATACTAATATCTATATAGGCCATGCAAGGTCCTTCCTCCCTTTTGCTTATATGGTGGCAGTTCAGAAAGAGGCCACTACTTCATAATAGCGTGAGGACGCTTTCAGCTTCCGTCCATGACAGAGTAACTGGAAATGGACTTACCCTCCCATCATAAAACACTAAAAAACTGGAAAAATATAGGAGACAAGTGTTTGCAGGCTTTGAACAACAGGCAGTACAGGAGTGTGATCCTTGAGAGGATAGAAACACAGGAGGGAAGCCTCAAATTCACATCACCTTTCTGACTTAGGGTACTTTTTGGTGCATGGTGCAGACCAAGCAGAGGATGCCAGTCTTACTGAGCTGAGGAGGTCAGAGTTTGGGGCAGCTGGAGCATATGGAATTTTCTGACAGTGTACTAAAGAGGAGGGATCAGAGCAGAACAGGACCTAGAATAGCCAATATGGTCTTGGGATTTAAAAAAAAAAGTTGTAGGACTCACACCTATTCAATTTCAAGGATTATTATAAAGCTATCAAATCAAGGCATAAAGACAAATAGATTAGTGAAACAAAATATAATAAATAGATATAGACACACAGTCAATTTATTTATGATATAGAGGCCAAGACAATGGGAAAAAGGAAAGTCTTTTCAAAAAGTTTTGCTAGAACAACTAATCATCCATACATTAAAAGAAAAACTTACCTCATACACAAAAATTATTTCTGGATGAACCACAGACCTAAGCAAACAAGCGAAAATTATAAACTTCTAGAATTAAGTGTAGGAAACTATCTTTATGAATTTAAGAAGGCAAAGATTTCCTAATCAGGACACAAAAGAAACTAATCATTAAAAATTGTAAATTGGGCTGCATCAAAAGTACAAACTTCTGCTCATCCAAAATCAGTTAAGAAAATGAAAAGGCAAGCTATCTATGGTCTAGTTGAAAATATTCATAATGCATATGTCTCACAAGGGGTTTGTATCCAGAATTCGTAAAGAATGCCTTCAGTAATAAAATAAGAAGCAGCCCAATTTTAAAATGCATAAAATACTTTTGAAAAGACACTTTGCAAAAGAAAATATATGAAGGCCAATAAGCATATGAAAAGGTATTCGACATTACCAGTCATCAGAGAAATGCAGATTAAAACCACAATGTGATACTTCTTCACACCCACTAAAATGGCTCAAATTTACAAGTCTGATAACACTGAATTTTGCTGAAGATGTGGAGTAACTGAAATCCAGCATTGCAGCTGGGGTATAAAATAGTACAACCACTTTGGAAAACTGTCCGTTTCTTGTAATGTGAAACACACACCTTTACTATGACCATTAATTCTACTCCAGTTCATTCAAAGAAATAAAAACTTATGTCCACAAAAAGATTTGTACAAGAATGTTTACAGCCCTTTTATTCATAATAACCAAAAACTGGAAATCATACAAATGTCTGTTAACAGATGACTGGATAAATAAATGTGCTATAGTCGCACAATGGAATACTAGTCATCAATAAAAGTGAATGAATTGCTTATATATGGAACAACGTGGATGAATCTTAAAGACATTATGTTGAGCAAAAGGAGCCCAATACAGTGGAGTACGTACTCTATGATTACGTTGATATGAAGTTCAAGAATAGGCAAAACTAATCAACGGTGACAGAAATCAGAACAGTGATTGTGTTGGAGGGAGGGGAGAAGGGGAAGTTAGAGTTTGACTGCAAGGGGGCACAAAAGAGCTTTATTGGGTGATGGAAATGTTCTATTTTATTCTTGATTAGGATGGTAATTACAGAGGTGTATACATTTGCTGGAACTCATTGAATTGTAAACTTAAGATTTTCATCTTTTATTGTAGGTAAATTTTGCCGCAAACAAACAAACAAAAGGAACACTGTGATGAATATGAAAGGAAGTATGCTGCGGTAGCCTGAAGCTTTAAATCAGGTACGATGGCTTAGAAAACTGTATCCAAATCTGTATCTCTTCCGTGGGGTAAGGGGAAGGTATTGTTTACTGGGGAGATGGGTTAGTTTAACTTTTCAGCTCATCGGAATGTTTTCTTTTATGGAGCCTATGTTTTTTGTCTGGTTTGGTTTGGCATGGTTTGACTTCCCTTTGCTCTCTGACTCTGACTACCAGTTGCCTTACTTTCTAGAGGACATTTATCTGGGCTGGGGAAAACAAAAATGGCATATCCATTTCTTCACCATTGCTTTCCCTATAGTTTTTCAGGGTGGAAATAAGTCTATACAGCGATGGTCTCTATTCCACCATGGCCCACTCACACACACCCCCCTCCCCAGCCCATTCTCAAAGAACCCATTACCTGTAGATGCCTCAAAACCCTCTCACTTATGTGCAGAGATATTTACACCCTGCTTGAGATCTGGAGAGTTATTTGTTAGCTCTCTGTGTCCCCTACTCCCCGCCCAACATTGGCCCATAACTTGGCCCAGGGTTCACTTTGCTTAGCAAATATCCTTCGCTCTTTGGGGCATAGTAGGCATTTCTTAGTTTCAGTATGGATGGAATTTTCCTTTGATTTCCTTCATTCAAATCTGTGGGCTTGGAACAAAAGAGTGTAACAAATATACCTTTACTTCACCACCTTTTGTTGGAAACCCTGAATCTAGTGTGAGCCCTAACCCATGGTTAAAACCTTTGACTGGCCTTCCATTGCCATTCAAAGATAACGAGTCTCAAAGCCCCGAGGTAGCTTACAAGGCTCTACATGGTCTGCCTTCTACTTAGCTCTCCAGTGTCATCTCACTTCTGGTTCCCCAAATCTAGGATGCCCCAGTCATTCTCACCTTCTTTTATCCTTTTAAGATAACATTTATTGTTCTTTTTCAAATTATTAAAGTAACTGTATTCAGTGGTAGAGAATTGGAAAATACTGAGAAGTATAAAAAAGAAAAGAAAATCACCTGTAATCATGCTTCCTAAAAGATATCACTGATAACATTTTGTCTTATTTTATTCCAGTATTTCTTCTTTTTTAAAAAAATATGTATTTATTTATTTTTATTTATTTTGGTTGCGCCAGGTCTTAGTTGCAGCATGCGGACTTCCTAGTTGAGGCATGCGAACTCTTAGTTGCGGCATGCATGCGGGATCTAGTTCCCTGACCAGGGATCGAACCCCGGCCCCCTGCCCTGGGAGAGCAGAATCTTACCCACTGGGCCACCAGGGAAGTCCCTATTCCAGCATTATTTCTATGCATAACATCCAGATATTATTTTTATGTTATATATACATGTGTATGTGTGTGTGTGTATACGTATATATATATATATATATATATATATATATGTACACATATATATATATAATTTTAAGGTAATTAGAGTCATTTGGACTTCTTCTTTTACTCCACATTTTATTATAAGCGTGTTCCTGTGCTATCATTTCCCATCATCATTATATTTTAAGTTCTAGTGAATATTAATAAGCATTTACTATGCACCCGGTACTACTTGGCTAAGCACTTTACATGTATTTTCTCCTTTAATCCTTGCAACCATCTGTGAGGTACTAGGATGTTCCCATTTCACGGAGAAGGAAATCAAGCCTTAGAGAGGTTAAGTAACTTGCTCAAAGTCACACAGCTGGTAAGTATTGGAGCTGGGATCTGAACCCTGGTAAAGAAAATCTCAAAATTCTCCTGAGGTGTGACTAGAACAGTCTTTTAAACATTGATTGAATATTGAATAGATAGAAAGGAATAATTATAAACTATATGTAAGGTATAAAGGATCATGATGCAATGAACAAAAATATTACCCACCACCCAGTTTAAGGCAAATACACTTGCTTTTGACAGTTCTTCAAAGTGGCCTTCATTGAAATGATCACAGTTGGAATTAACTAACATTTGGGCCCTAGGATTAAAATTCCTCAGTGTAAAGAAGACAGTGGCAGACTTCCCTGGCAGTCCAGTGGTTAAGAGTCCATGCTTCCAATGCAGGGGGGCGCAGGTTTGATCCCTGCTCGGGGAACTAGGATCTTGCATAATGCGCAGCGTGGCCAAAAAATTAAAAAAAAAAAGTAGGCAGGGGCTCCCCCAATCCCTCAGAGTACAGCAGGCCCTTTGTCTCTCCAGTCAGTCAAATCAGTCGGTTGCTGTGAGCCCAGTTCTGGTGGCTGCTTCTCAGGTGTTCCCTTCCCCAACCTCAGGAAACTTTTGCACTGAGAGAGGCTGGAGAACTCAGAATGAGGCCACCTCAATGGGGTTGACTGAATAGGCTTGGGAGCAGTGGCATCAATGTGGGAAGTGACTAGGGGACAAGCAGAGTCAGTGCTGGTGGCAGGATCAGCTTGTGATGAGTGCTGTGGATGGACAAAGCAAAGCCCCAACATAACCAGTGACAGCCCCTGTGATGGCAATGGGAAAAGTTGAGCAGCTAAGGTGAGGGGGTAACTTTCATTGCTACCTAATTGAGTGACTCTGAATCATTCTAGGAGAGGCGAAAGGACATTGAGGTTTTAGGAACCCTATGAAGTTCAGGGGGCTCAGCGCCAAAGGTATTTTTGTCACCACAGCCATTTTACCCACACCCGCATCTGTCCACCCTCCTGGCTAGTGTGGGCTGAGCAAGTAAGGATTAATCAATATTTCATAAAATGCAAGTTTCACTTCCCAAACTACTTCCTTCCTTCAACTATGGTGGCTCTCCCATTGCTCTCTATTGTACCCCTGGGGGTAAACTCTAAAATTGCGTGAATTGTCTTCAATCAGACAGACAGCTCCAGTAGACATGGGAAAGCAGCATTCAAAGGTGATGACTCTGCCACCACCAGTGTCTGCGCCTCTTCTCCACCCCCTGCCGCCCTTATATATGAGCTGAATTCTTGCAATAACCTCTTAAGCAGCATTCTTGTTTCCGGTCTCTCGGCTGTATTTGCCACCAATTTGTTTCCTTTTTAAATTGTTTTTAATTATCTAAAATATATCTCTATTTCCAAAGTCAAAATAATTTGACAAGCTGTGTTCAAAAAGTTTCACTTCAATTATTGTCTCTTCCACCCTGCTTCCTTCCTCTCCTCAATCCAAAAAGGAACAAAAAACAGGACATTAAAAACAGAGAGAGGGTTTCCCTGGTGGCGCAGTGGTTGAGAGTCCGCCTGCCGATGCAGGGGACACGGGTTTGTGCCCCGGTCCGGGAAGATCCCGCATGCCGCGGAGCGGCTGGGCCCGGGAGCCACGGCCGCTGAGCCTGCCAAAAAAGAAAAAAAAAAGGTATACAGATCTAATCTCTTGGAATCCATTAGAAAATCCTTGGAAATATTTGATTTACTTATTTTCTGTTTTAAGAAAAGAACCCGCAAATTTTATTAAGCGTCATAAGAAAGAGTTATAATGAGCTCTTTCAAGGGAATTTTATCAAAATTAAGACAATGCTGTACAGAGTTTCTGATTCTAGAGATCAAAGTCTTTTCAGACTTTTTGGAAGACCTTGAAGATTACATCGACACTGATGGGATTCTGTCAAGTTCTAATTGACATGAATATTTCTGGTGGGTTAAATGTTAGTTGTGGTGTGTCACCTATTTAGTCCATGTATAGAATATAAAGTCTATACCTTAAAAGGCTTACGATCTCATTACATATATAAAACCTCTCAATGGGAGAACTGTCAAGGAATGTGTGGCCATCTTTAATCCAGCACAGACTTGGTCCAGGATAATGACTATGAAAATAAGTAGATCTCAGGCCTAGCTCGAGCACAGAGCCCCCATTTGTAGCATTGTTCCTGTCACTTAATACATATTTAGTGAATTAACAAACAGAAATTAGAGATATTGTGGAGGGAAAAAATAAACAGCTGGGCTTCGTAGTAAATTGTATGTGGGAAGCAAAGGGGAAGAGGGAAACAAAGAGATGCAGTTCTGAATTTGGGAAGTTGATGGGCCCTTTGATGGTAATACTGATAGCAATCTCAAGAAAGGAATATTATCTCATTAATCATTGTGATGGATTAACTTTCAAAAACCACTGAGAGACCATCCCCAGAAATTTTAAGTTTCAAATAATAAAAATAATAATGTTAGATCATGCCTTCAAGATAAGGAGCGTAGGGGAAGATTTGGAAATCCTAGAATTACCAGCAGTGGTTAAAAATGAAGCAAATGATTTCATCCATGGGAGAGATCGTAGCAGGAGCGATTTTAAACAGTCACTGAGCAGCGCTGTTAATGAACACTACTACAGGAACATTTGTGTTGACCTTATAGGGGTTGTTCTCCCATTAGTGGTAGTAGGGGCTCCATAGAGATGGGCAGTAAATATACCTCAATTCTGAGAAAGAACCATTTTCCTGCCAGAATTTCAGAGGCTTCCCCAGTTGTCTGTTAAATTTGTGATCAGATGAAATATGGGAGACTCGTATTCCATTCCACGTTTCAAGTTTACATTTTTCCATAAACGTTGATCTGGTCGGCTCGAAGGCAGAGGAAGCAGAAACTTCATGTGAATCGGGGCTGATCTGGCTGAGGTTTATGGAGGGGCCCTTCCAGCCTTGCATTTAAATCCCTCCCCGCCTAACGAGCGCAAGTTGTAAAGTGCTCCGTCACCCCGTGATCAGGAGAAATGAGAGGTTCTGCGGAGACCGTAATCTCGCTCTAAACAGGTCTCCGGTGAGGGCTGGTGAGTGGTGATACATCACGCCAATCGCTCCTCCGAAGGCGCCCAGTGTCACCTCCACCGTGTTCCTGCTCCCCTGAAAGATCGGGGAGAGCTTCCGGGGAGCGTCAGATTGGGGCCTCTCGAGGGCGGCACGCACAGTGTGTTAGCCGCTGAGCCGTGGGCCTGGCCCGCAGCCTAATTATTAACATCTGAAAGTCGGCTGTTGGGCGACTGCACAAATCGCTTTTATGACATTTAAAAATATGGATTTTTCTCCTCCTTCTTCCTGGACAGGCCTATCACATATTAGTCTCTGGATATACTGTCGGTGTGGCTGAGGAAGCCAAAGCCACTGTGACGTCTGTCACTACTGATCACAGCCAGGACGAGGCCCATTCTTCTAGAGACAATAAACACTAAACACATTTTGGAAAATAAATGAAAGAAATATTCATATTACTATCATTATTTAATACTAATGTTATATTTATTTAACCATTTAGGTTCTAAGTTCTATAAAAAGCAAAACACTATCAACACCCTATCACTATAGATAGTATCCCTGCCCATAGGACATTTTCTATTCTGTTTAGATAAGGCAGACGGATGTATTAGAACTGTATGTCACACATTCAATCAATAGGCCATAATGATTCATAAATAGAGAGTTCACTGAAAATTAGGACCTCCCAGCCTCTGAAAACGCCTTCGGAGTTCCAAGGATTTGCAAGTATGCATCTAAGAGAGTATTTTGGACTGGACATACGACTGAATGCTAGAAAATGTGGGTTACCTTTCAGAAAAGGAATTTCCACCACGCCCTGTCCGATAAATGAACCTAGACTGAACGTGGCTTTGGGGAGAGACAAGGGGTGAGTTTCACTCCATCCGACATTTTCCCTCAGTCACTGACAGATTCTGAGATAAGTCACATCCTGAATATGGTTAGCGCTGTTGTGTCGCTGCTTTCTCCAGGGAAGGCAAGGACCAGTGCATCCACTGAGCACTCAGCAGATCATGGGAAGGAAGCATCTGTTACAGAGATGCGCCCAGTGAGATGGTTTGGAGCCTCTCTTCTTAACCCTAGATAACCCTCTCATTAAGGGCTGGTGCTTGCCTGATCTCCGGCTCATCGATTTGAGAGTCATTTTGTACTGTGGCTGCAAGGGGAAAATAGACATGTTCGAAGTTATTTACTTCATTATCCTGTGTCTCAGCCGTTTCACCTAAAAAGCTAAAAGAATCAGAGGAAGAATACTTAGCCCCAAGTGGCTGTAAAAAAGTAATGAACACAAATATTAAAAAAAATACTTTTAAGTAAATAATCATAAAAATACTCATTTACATCTACAGAAAACTGTATACTAGGTCACGCTTTGTAAATCACTTTGTATACATTACACAGGACGTTAAAATCTCCAAGCCAACCTGCATAGTGTACAATACTTTATAAGTAATAAATAACTAATACCAAGAGCAGAGTAGCTTAAAAATTAATTTGATAGCTGACATTATTTTAAATGAATAGAAAACCATTCTTTTAGCAATTTAACATTGGCACCAGTACCCCAGAAAGACAGACGATTTGACCTTAGCTTTAAAGTTGTCTTCACTGTTAATTTCCATAAAAACCTTAACATTTGTCTAATTATAGGGTTCTGCATCCATTGATCTCACTAATTCAACTGTTTTAAATTGCACATTTTCTAAACTGCTAAGCTCAGGAGAAATCTTGAAGGTGGCCCAAATGGCTGTTGGATCTTTTGCACCCGTCTAGCACCATCTACTGTAACTTTGTAATACTGGACTTATCGTTCTTTTCTCAAAACCGTGATGTTCAGATTCCTTTACTCTGTCCTGGCAATACTCAGTCCACCAAAGTTGTACGTTCATAGTTAAACTGAAAACCAAGCAATTTGGTGGCAAAACATATAATAAGGAATGTTTTGCCATTAAAATGAGTTTTAATCATCCAATTGCCTTTTATTATCAAGGAAAGTCAATATTGTATAATCATAATTTTTTTATAGCAAGGAATTTAAATTTCATGGCACTGTTCAGTTTTATCATCAAGGAATAGGTTTCTCAGATCTGGGTTATCTTTAAGTCTGTTGTGCCATAAGCTGTATTTCCACTAGAAATCTTTCTAAAAGGAGTGAGTAGTTACCTGTGAAAAAAACTGTGGAGCCCTGGCAATTGCTTTGTCCTGGGAGAATGTGTTCACATGATTCACACAACTTATTGTTTTATCATTTAGCTACCTCCCTGGAAATAGCAGGACATAAAGAGAATGAAATCAATATTCTTTTCTACTTACCTAGCACAAGTGGATACTTACTTGGGGTCAATAGTCCTTTTTGAGAGTTTTACATAATGTTCAAAAATACCTCTACTCCAGGTAGGGAAAGGCTGGAGGATGGAACGATGGGAGAAAATGTAGAGTGAGCTGTATTTATTACCAAGGTCCTGGCTTTCGTTTGGGGCTGTGGATTTGCAGGTGATGATTACATTTTTCAAACTAACCAAATAAACAGTAAAAAATAAAAAAACTAATTGAAATAGACCAGGAATGGACCAGTAATAGAGTCCATTGTGGACCAAGGATTATGGTAAATCCAATTTCTTGCTCCCACAATCCAAAGTGAAAGGGAAATATTCCTACTTTGGTTTGAATATTAGAAACCAAAGACCTTCTGCCTAGTGAGTTTTTGACAAGTGAGGCAACATCCCGAGTCAGATCCTCAAGACTAGTTAGGATTTTCCTAACTAGTTTCTTGATCTTTAAAGGAGTTTCCTTGTCACTAGTTTCTGTGTAGTCCACTCCTTCTTTAGGTGTTGTTGTGATGTTGCCAACATTAGGAGATGGTGTGTGCATCAAGACACAGGTACAAGAAGGTTCCTAGCAGCGTTATTCATGATGGCCCCCAACTAGAAACAATCCAGATAGCCATCAACAATAGGATGGATAAATGTGATATATTCACACGCAGACATACTCTAGAGCAATGAAAATGAATGAACACAGCAACGTGGGAGAGTCTCACAAATACAACACAATGTAAGAAGCCAGACACACGAAAGAATATATACGGAATTATAGCATTTATATAAAGTTCTCAAAACAAGCAAAATTAAACTATGTTTAAGGAGTGCATGCCTAGGTAGTAAAATTATTTTAAAAAGCAATGGTGTCATTATCATAACAGTCAGGTTAGTGGTTACCCTTAAGGGAGTGATAGAGTGACTAGGAGGACACATGAGGAGAGGCCTCTGAGGCACTGGTAACGTTCTGCTTCCTGGGTGCTGGTTTGTTAGGTGTTTGCCTTATAATAATTCCCTTAGCTATACTTATGATTTATACACTTCTCTGAATTTGTTGTATTTCACAGTTACAAAAAGAGTTTAAAGACAAATAATGAAAATCCTGCTATGTATCTCCATGGCCCACCCAATTCCTCATCTTATTAATTAGAGCTCCTCATATCTGCTCCCAGCTCCTGGCCTTGTCTGGTCCCCTCTTTTCCTCATCGTGTAATTCACGTTCTGACCATATTTTTTTTAATACATTTATTTATTTATTTTTGGCTGTGTTGGGTCATCATTGCTGCACGCGGGCTTTTCTCTAGTTGAGGCGAGCGGGGGCTACTCTTCGTTGTGATGCACAGGCTTCTCACTGCGGTGGCTTCTCTTGTTGCAGAGCACAGGCTCTAGGCACACGGGCTTCAGTAGTTGTGGCACATGGGCTCAGTAGTTGTGGCTCGCGGGCTCTAGAGTGCAGGCTCAGTAGTTGTGGTGCATGGGCTTAGTTGCTCCGCAGCAGGTGGGATCTTCGCGGACTAGGGTTAGAACCCGCGTCCCCTGCATTGGCAGGCAGATTCTCAACCACTGCGCCACCAGGGAAGCCCATGTTCTGACCATATTATGCTCTTCAGTGACTTTGTACTTTTTCCACCTCTATGCCTAAATGCACCTCTTTTCCCAACCCCATTCCCACCCATTGAATTCACACCCATCTTTCAAGGCATAGCCAAACCAAGACTTCCTTTAGGAAAGAATCCCTGAACTCCTTGTTCAAAGCAGTATCTTCTGCCTCTGAATTCTCATTTCCATTTGAGCCTCTCTTACAGCAACTACTATATTCTTCTTGGCTTGTTAGGGTGTGTGTGTGTGTGTGTGTGTGTGTGTGTCTGTGTCTGTGTCCTCTTTGTTCATAAGCAAAACAGTTTTGAGGACAGTAGGTGCTCAATAAATGTAGAATAAATTCATTCTTCAATAGATGAATGAGAATGATTATCTGTTTAGCCTCTTGGAACTTAAAATACCTTTGCAGAAGCTTGTCTAAGGAAAAGGGGTCATTGTTTGTTATGGGCACCCTGAAGAATAACTCAAGCCCTACAGTAGAATTTATGAGAGTTGGGTTGCACCACCCTGGGAACTGGCCTGCAGCCCCCAACTAGGTTACACAGGTCATTCTGTGCTGTTGGCCCTGGGGTAAGTGACCCAAATCAGTTTTGTGGAACATATCTGGAAGGCTTGAGAAGCCACTGGATAATTCCTAATGCATATATCAAGACACCCTGTCTGCACGTGAGTGAACATTTAGGGAGATCACACATAGAGCCACAACTTTGTGAGCACGTGTATAAGCGTGTGTACTGGGGTGGGCGTGTGTAATCACTTTGGTGGAATTCAGCATACCTCACCCCTTCCTCCTCTCCCCAAAGTCTGTGGATCAGTCTGAGGAGAAAATGAAAGTGGGCAACAGAGGAGACTCTTAAGGCTACTAACAAAGCAGTTGATGCCATCCCTGGTTAGCTGTTTGTATGTATAGGAAATTCATCAGCTAGGCATTTCTGAGTCAAGAAATACCTACATTATGAGTTATGTATGTTTATGTGTATGTGTTGTGGCCTATATTTGAGAAACTGTTCACTAGCAAATCAGCATCTCTAGTTTGGTTGCTTCAGAGAATCATGCAAAAATAACTCGAGTGTCACCAGATTTTGAAGGTGGGCTTGTAGTAATACAAATGTTGACTTTGGTAAAACTTAAAGCTAAACAGAAAAAAACAAAACGATGAACCATTTAGAGAAGATTCTGGAGGACTTTCCTTGGGTGACTTTGAAAGGCACAGAAAGTATCTTTGGATGATAAATCCTGTTAATCTGTTTAGTTCCAGTCGGAACCGATTGTTCAGATTTGGGTGGGAGGGAGGGTTGACCTTAGTGGTTCTGGGCAGGGCCATTACTAGAGTTATAGGATCACAAATAAGTTAGTTTTGCATGTGGACTCCAAAATGCACATATGAAGTATTAGAGGCAAAATGTAGTTAATGGCTAACAAATGTTTGAAATTCAAAGCTATTCCAGGAAAGGAGGAATGAAATGAGTCCATGTTATATTCATTAGGAAAATAGCCTCAAACACGGGTATGTTTCCCAAACATTCTCTGAATTGCTTGCCTTTAACATGTTGCAATTCTGTTGGTTAAAAAATTATCAAGGAAATTCAATAGAAGTCATCGACAGGACACAATAATCTGTGAAGGAGTACTTTTAACTTAGAAGTGGTAGAATACTCCCTGAACTTTTTCTCAGGTCCTAGATGAAATGTAATTCAGGAAATGAAGTCATGAGATTAAAAAAATATCATTAACTTTCTTTGTTATTATGTCATGATAATTTTTTGTGGTTTGTATAATTTCTTTACAAGTCCCTTATGCAGACTATAAACCAAATAATTATTTCTGTTTTGGAAAAATTTGGAACTGTCAGTGAATTTTATCTAGTTGTCCATAAGGAAACACAGAAGAAAAAATGGGTGGCTGTTTGATTTTATCTTGAATTTGTTAGTTTAAAAGTATTGCAGCTGCGGTGCTTTGTGACCACTGAGAGGGGTGGGATAGGGAGGGTGGGAGGGAGATGAAAGAGGGAGGGGATATGGGGATATATGTATACATATAGCTGACTCACTTTGTTATACAGCAGAAACTAACACACCATTGTAAAGCAATTATACTCCAATAAAGATGTTAAAAATAAAATAATGTTATAAACAAAAACAAACAAAGTGTTGCAGCTGCATTTTTCATTGGGGTTCTCTGAAGAAATGTAGAGTTTCGATTTTGAATTTCATGTTTGTTCATTCTTTCTCTCTCTTTCTTTCTTTCCTCTTTACCATTGTCATTGACTGTTTACAAGTGTTTCTCAGTTGTGGATGCTGGAGAAAATGAAATAAACCGTAATAAAAATAATTGGGCTTCCCTGGTGGCGCAGTGGTTGAGAGTCCGCCTGCCGATGCAGGGGACACGGGTTCGTGCCCCGGTCTGGGAGGATCCCACATGCCGCGGAGCGGCTGGGCCCGTGAGCCATGGCCGCTGAGCCTGCGCGTCCGGAGCCTGTCCTCCGCAACGGGAGAGGCCACAACAGTGAGAGGCCCGCGTAACGCATAAAAAAAAAAAAAAAAAAAAAATTTTGTCCAGGTGGTATATAAATCAGTTGAGGAAATACAGTTCTTTGTGGCAAATAAAAAACATATGTATTACCTAGTGCACCGAAATGTTATTATTCATCAAATGAATGTTATAGATGTGTTAGGATTTAGAGACATAGGAAGAAGAATATTAGGGTAAAACATAGCAATATTGCATATTTTTGCCTAATGTGGAATAATCGGAAACAAATACGTGGGGAATTTTTCAAGAATTTGGCAGAGCTGAAGTTCATTTCAGGGGTATACAGGAACTTCCTCATTAGGAAGATTATCTGTTATTTCTTCTTAATTTACGATTTGTTGAATACTGCCGAATTACTATCAAACACCAACTAGGGAATTCAAAAATAGAAACTGCAGTGGATACAGTGTGAGCTAGAAAAATACCTGATTATCAGTGTAATCTGGAAGCAACAGGAATGTCTAATTATATGTATGTGCGTGTGTATATTTAGAGTATATGTGTATACAATACATCTTTTTATATTTCGCTAATTACTAGGGGTTGTGAATTCTTTTTCTAACCTGAAATCAGACATTTCCATCTATGTTCTTTCTGCATTTGTCTAGACAGATTATGCTATATTATTTTATGTTTCCTTATTAATGTATTATTTTATAATTTTCTGATTGTTTTATGTGTATTACTTCCCAATTTAGTTACAACTTAGAAATGATTTGAAACTTCTCTTGTAACCCTCCTTCAGCTATTCCCATAAAGTGCTTAATACGCAAGACACGCAGGTACTTACAACTGCTTTTAAACAAGGGAATCAATTTTTTTTTTTTGGTATTATTTACCATCGAGTTATCTTAGTAGATTATATCGAGTTCAAGGAATTGATGCAGGAATATTTAAAAAAAAACTTTAGAATGCTATAAGTTCTTGGCTTTAGTTATAGCAATCATTTTCATATTTTAATATTTTCTTCAATTGTGTTTTACTTATATTTTTATGCCAATTTTACACAAAGGCTAGATGTTTCAGACTTTACTGAAAGTAAATGAAAATGTAATTTTGCTCCTTTTCTATGACATTTACTAAGCAGGAAGGAGTCATTTCAATTTTAATTTTTAAAATATTTTTCATGCATTATTTTTGTACTCAAAATATTCCTTGATTTAACCAGAGTCATTATTGTGTATCACAAAGTTCAGCATCTGATAACAACTTTTTTAAAATGGGAATTTTTTAGTTATTTTTCTCTTAAACCCAAATCTGTTAGTTATTTTGATGAATTTAATGTCGATTAAATGAATGCTACTATCATTTACCTTTTTAATGGACTTATCACTCAAAACGGAGGTTTGACCTATGTCATTTGTTATTCACAAATCATTTCTTCTTTGATAGTAAATTCCATCTCTTTAAATTTCACCCTCTTCCTCCCTCTCCTCCTCCCCCCTCCTCTTCCTCCTTTTTGACCTGCAAATCCTAAAGGGGACAGAGGTAATAAAAATAAATTATCAGAGGGTTATGAACATTTTGAAAAATAATATGAGTTAGAAAAGAGCTGTGTGAACAATGACCTAAAACAAAACCAGAATGTTCTTTCTGGTGTAAGAATGTTTTACATTAAGACACATGTTTATTCATCTCAGCACACAGGTCAGACTATGGTTAAAAAAATATTCCATGCTTTAATACAGTCAATTAATACAAGTTAAAATTATCACATGCACAAAATTATATCTTCCAGCATCAGAGTTTTTGATGTAAACCTGTCATTGGGTGACAGTTCAGATCTGAGGAACATGTGTAGTCCCTGTGGTTGTCCCTTAAGTGTGTGAACATGTCACATGGTCAAATATCAAATGGGGACTTGGTTGAAATAAATAGTCTCACTTGACTTGTCACATAGTCAAACTTCATGTAACACTGGATTTAAAAGTGAAACCAGCCAAGGGGGTGGGGTGGAGGACGGATGGATTGGGAGTTTGGGGTTAGCAGATGCAAACTATTATATACAGGATGGATAAACAACAAGGTCCTACTGTATAGCACAGGAAACTAGATAATCCACAAGGGAAAAGAATATGAAAAAGAATATATATATGTATAACCGAGTCACTTTGCTGTACAGTAGAAATTAACACAACATTGTAAATCAACTATACTTCAATAAAATTTTTTTAAAAAGTGAAACCAACTGGTGATTAGGCTATGTTGGCAGGAGTACTGATCCTGATTCTATTTTAGTGCTTAAAACATGGTCAGACATGCTAAATGAATGAACTGTTTGGCCGAGGTGTGGATCATTTTTTAAAGAATTAAGGTTGGGGCTTCCCCGGTGGCGCAGTGGTTGAGAGTCCGCCTGGCGATGCAGGGGACACGGGTTCGTGCCCCGGTCCAGGAGGGTCCCACATGCCGCGGAGTGGCTGGGCCCGTGAGCCATGGCCGCTGAGCCTGCGCGTCCGGAGCCTGTGCTCCGCAACGGAAGAGGCCACAACAGTGGGAGGCCCGCGTACCGCAAAAAAAAAAATAATAATAATAATTAAGTTTGGCCTATTGCCCTTCCCAATTCTGCATCCTCATTTACAAATAAAGGAGAGTATCAATTTTCGAAGTGCTTTAGGAAGTTCACAATTGGTGTATATTGTGTCAGGTGTGTGGGAAGGAAGGGTAATTATGACCGGGTACCTTCTCTACTCCGTTCTCTTTTGGAACCGGAAAAGGAACAACAAGTGCTTCAAGGAACTTGGGAGGTCAAAGAGCTGATAGCTTCTTGGTGGTTCAGGGTGCTCAGATTTTATGACATTTTCAACATCCTCTAGTTAACATAAGAAATGTCATAATATGTGAGATCAGTGGTCCACCAATCTTGTGTTCTCTATCTGAAGGTGATACCACTCCTTTGTAAGAATGTGGCAGTTTGCATCCATGACATCAATCTCAGAGGCTAGGGATGTAACTTGAACTTCCCTAATTTCCCCTTAGTGAACTGTTAACGTTCTGTTATCCATGAATTGATCCAAATTCTCCTTGACCACATTTACCTTCTCATCTTGCCCAGCTTTGCAGATATAATGAGTTCCATGTGTTTACATGTCACTGCAAAAACAAATTCTTCATGTTTGTTCCAAAACCATATCCTGTAAGTTTTAGGGTACATTGTACATTCTAGACTTTCATCAGTAAGTTCATCTTCGTGCTGGCCATACTTTCTTGGTGTCTGACATGTTGATCCTATTCCCTCTATTTTAGGGGAGAATCATTGTGCAGGGGAATTAAGATGTTCTAATACAATCTTTCACAGCTAAGCCCAAATAAAATACATCCGTTTTTAAAGTTCAGAAAAATTCTTTCAGAATGGAAGTTTTTCAGTGTTAGATTTTCGAAACTCCCAACATGCTTACAATAGATTGATTCTGTAACAAAGAAGAAGATTTGGTATGCAAACACTCCTAGCCAGAGCACATACAGACTTTCATAATTCACTCAGATATACCAGCCTAACCCTCAATATGTGATAAAAATTGATTATCCATTTAAAGTTGTTTCATGGTCCATGCATGTGTTTCCACTGGTGTTTTAAGTGGCTTTACACAGAGTGAAATACCATTACTTAAACAGTAAAGTATAAACATAATATGGCTCGTTTATTAAAGTCCCAGTCCTGCAGCTAGAAGGCATCCCAGGCAGTCCTGATGCATAGGAAATGTCGATGTCCTTGGCTTCATAGCTGCTGAGACAATTGAGACACCTTGATGTAGACTAGGACCCTTCTCTCCTTCCTCTTCAGTAGTAGATGAGACACTGTGCTTTCATCTTTCCTTCTAATCCAAGCCATTTCTTGTCTGTTGTGCATTGTTCACCTGAGTTGTTTGGTAATAAGTGTTTTCGTTAAAATTTCAGAGTGGATTGAAATCCATTTCAATGTAAAAGGTTGGAGTTGTCATCTTTGTTGGTGGTTGTTGTCAAAGGATGGAGTGTGGTCAGCAAGATCATGGAGAAAAAAATGGTAAATAAAAACTATTGAGTTTTTACATAAAATCCTAGTGAGATTTCCCAAATCTGGCTTCTTGTGAGCCTTGGCTATATCCAAAACACCCAGGATGCTTGTTGCAGCTAACACTGTTAGGGCCTACCTGTATCCCCTGGACATTCACCATCCCTGTGCAAGCCAATCAGATGGCCTCCAACTGATCACATCTGCAGCTCCTTGCCTTTGCCTTTGGGCAAGGGGGCCAGAGCCCCCTTGGTTCACCTGTCAGTCAGGCTGGCAGGGCCAGGGAATCAATGATGGAAATTGACTAATACCCCAGCTAATACCTACCTTGGGTGGAATATTTCTAAGATGTGATTTCCCACAGTGGTAACCTGCTCAATAACATGTCTTATTGGACTTCTCCCCTTCCTCACTTCCCTATCATTACCCCCTGGAATTACCTCTCAGATAAACTCCTTGCTCTCACATTTTTCTCAAGGTCTGATTCTGGGAGAATCCAACCTTAGACAATTTTTTAAAAAAATATATGTTCTCTGGCTCAACCTCAGATCAACTGAATCAGTATCTCAGGAAGTCAGTCGCAGGAAATCCATATTTTTAACACATATAGTGATCCTTATGTGTAGCCCAGTTTGGGAAACACTACATCCTTTCACCACAATCCCTGTCTCCCAGCAGATCTCAACAGTCAGAAAGGGAGCTAGGAATGTGTTCCAGAACATGGTAGCCATCAGTGGAGTGGTACTCACGGTGTTAAAATATGGCTTTCACCACCTTCTTCCTGCTAGGAATCCCACAAACTCTAGGGAACTGTAGGTGAAGTTTGGATTGGGGCAACCTGCCCTCGTATTTTTAGGCTTTCAGGAGATCTTTCTGTTTTGTTTCCCGCTTGGATGCCATAGGTTAAGCAGAAGGTTCTCAGTTGCCTAAGGACCAGAATCACTGGGATGTATTTATAACCAAACCACATAGCATATTTAGAATTGACGCTGGCTGTTCTCAACAAAAAGGTGGTCTTCTGCTCTGCCTTTCAAGACAAAAGCTCTTACTACTTAACAATGAAGAGTGATGCTAATTGAAGTTAGGGGGAAGAACCTCATTGTACCTGTTAATATCTTTTAGTAACCAGAAGGAAAAGCTATCCAAAGCCAACCCCAAGCCTGTGCCAAACCAGGAGTAGAGAAGCATCGACGGTTCAGAACCCACTGAGGCCTTTTCTGACTCCATAACACTAAATGTTTAAGAATAATTTCGAGACGTCTGAACAAAATCACTTTGAAACCTAAAGAATGAAAATACATTTTCTGAGGAAAAAAGAAGGAATTATGCTTATTTAATCTGAAGAAGATACTACTGATGGGGCATGAGAATAAATTGCCATCGAACGGGGTCTTGAAGGATCAATAGGATTGTTTTAAGCATATACTTTCAACAGAGATTCATTCGTTTGGTTCAACCTATGCCTTTGTGCTGCTAATTGGGGCCAGGTGCTATGTTAGACAGGGTTCCAAAGGTGAGTCAGGTGCAACGCTGCCTTTTAATAAACTCACAGTCTAGTAGACAGAATGAACATCTCGTTTTTGGGGCATATGAACCGATAAAGTGTTACATTCCTGTAAGGAACAGAGTGCTATATAACTACAGAGGAGAGAGTAGTTAATTAAGATAACGTATGTAAGAAAAGGTATGCGTGATTGCTTTTAAGCTGTAAAGCACTACATAAACGTTATTATTAATGAGAACAGCTGTGCCTGGGACGGGCTCCCAAGAAAGATTTCAGAGAGACAGTGGCTTTGGTCCTGGGGCTTGAAGAGGAGAAGGCTTCCAACAGGCAGGGGAGAAGCTGAGGTAATATAGGCAGTGGGCCCAGTGTGGACGATGCTGGGAAGCTTGTGTGTGGGGCCTCTTGCTGACTGCCAATCAAATTCTTCGTGTTCCAAACATTTTCCATTCTCCCAAAGACCACCAACCTCTTCCTGCCTCCATTTTCCTCTCCTCAACATCACAGACATCTCTGTGAGCTTGCTGACTTTTCTTTCTCGCCACTTCAACATCTCTGGATCTTTCTCCACCTTCTCACCAACCTCAGAGATGACATGCTCCGAAAGTGTCGATTCAGCCCACCTGCCGACACCATGGAGCTGAATCCTCTGCTCCTAGACCAGCCCCTTCCTCTGTGTCCATGACGTCACCTACCCCAGTCTTTGTGATTTTTGAGCGCTCCCTCAACCCTCTCTGATGTCTTAAGTCTTTCCTATTCCACCGATTTCTTTTTTTTTTTTTGCTTTTTCTTGAATTGCATATTCAGAGTTTTCCCCTACCTTTTAAAACAAGACCCCCCAAACACCCTTCCCTTTTCCTTCCTTCTCCTATGAAATGCTAGCCCATCTCCCTTTCTTTCTTCCCTAGACTTGTAGAAAGCTTCATCTATACCTGCTGCCTCTGCTTGCGTACCCACTCCCTCTGTAATTTCTTATAACTTCATCCCATTTCCTCATAACCGATCTTTCCCTCATACCCCACAGCTGCACATGCTTCCAGGGCTTACCAGGGACCCTCTATGGGTTTGCACTCCCCATACCAATTGGCATTACTCGCATCTCTCTGCCGTTCTCTGGTCTGTCTCGACCCTCAGCTTTAAGGGGTGGAATTCACTCCTTTGTTCAGTAAAAATCCTAGGTCTACCCTATCCAGCTTCTCTGCTTCTGTGCCAGCTTGATACATATGCAAATGAGCTTGTTTTTCCCTTAAGATGCTCACCCTCAGACCTCGACACTCACGTCAATGTGTTGGAATAAAAGTATGTGCCGAGGACTCCTGGAGCACTGAATAGGCTGTGATTAAGTAAGTCTGGGGTTGAAAAAGCTTAGGAGATGACCCCCAGGGCAGCTGTTGCCGAAATGGCTGTATAGACAGTCTTGCCATTAACAGAAGTCGAGAAGGCAGGAGAGGAAGCTGTAGCTTGTGGATGGTGAGTTCAGATTCAGCTGTACTGAGTGTGAGATGGCAGCTGGACATCCAGGAAGTCAAGCCGGTCCGCCGGGTGCAAGATACAGACTAAAGAGGTAGGTTTGGTAGTCACCTGCCAAGGGGGTGGCTGACACCAGGAAAGTGGGTGAGATCACCAGGAGACAAGGCTATAGAACAAACAAAGAGAGCTGGGGCGGGGTTCGGGGGGGAGCTTTGTGGTGAAGGCAGAAGAGAAGCTAGAGATGCTCCGAAGAGGGGGTGTCTCCCCTCCTTCCACATCCTCCTCCACACCGTCCTGAGAGTGATGGATTGGAAGCACAGATTTGTTCTGACCACTTCCTTCCTTAGAAACCCTCAGTGGCTCCCATATTGCCTACAAGATAAAACAGAAAAACACCGATCTCCTCAGCACAAAGCCCTTCAAGGTCTAACCCCTGTGTAGCTTCCCTTGTCTATCAACCCTCCCTGGCAGGGGCCATACTCTAACCCTGTGGTTCTGGACCTTAAGTGTGCATTAGAATCACGTGGGGGACTTGTTAACACACAGATAGCTAGGCCCCAGCCCCAGAGTTTCTCAGTCAGTAGATCTGGGGTGGAGCCTGAGAATTTACATTTCTAACAATTTCCTAGGGATGCTAAGGCTGCTGACCAGACCACACTTTCTTTTTTAACATCTTTATTGGAGCATAATTGCTTTACATTGGTGTGTTAGTTTCTGCTGTATAACAAAGTGAATCAGTTATACATATACATATATCCTCATACCCCCTCCCTCTTGCATCTCCCTCCCACCCTCCCTATCCCACCCCTCTAGGTGGTCACAAAGCAACCCTGCAGGCTCCCCTGACCCGGACAGAGTTCTCTGCCTCGGTGTGGATAATATTCTGAGCCTGTAATTCCACCTTCTCTTCATTGCTCGTGGCAGTGTTCTAGAAAACTTCCTGGATCAATTCTCCTCAATGTCTGTACACCATGATGCGTCCCTCTCTCCTGCTAATAGTTATTCTGCACTTCTGATAAGGCAGGGACTCTGCTAAATTTGATTTGGGCAGGCAAATCAGAGAGCAATACAAACTCAGCCCTGAGCCCCTGGATGGGGCCGCTCTTGATACGCTGATGCGCTGCCTGCCCGGGTCAGGACCCTGGGTGGTCCCAAGGCTTGCAGGGGGTGGGGGAGGAAGGGGGGACCAGCAGCTTTAACTGTGAGGCTCCGGAGAAAGAATGATTCAGGGGCTGATGGTTGACAGTAGTGCCACATTTGTCTTTTGTCCCCCTCTAGAACACCGATTTCTTAAAGGCCAGAATAGAATTCTCTTTGTATTCTGTGCTGCCTACAACTGCCCTGTACATAAGAGGTGCTTATTCTTGAATGAATGAAATGAGCAAAAGCAGTGTGTCCAATTTGTTATTGGCTTCTACGTTTATTTAAACAAAAGAGGCCATGACAGATGACATCTGTGCCGTATACATTTGTCACATTTCTGTTAACATGCAGCTTTTGAAAGTACATTTCATACTATCTCCATTATCTTCTGTTATCCTCCCGTTTTTATCTGATCAATTAGGAGGTAGCTTTTGACCAGCTGGCCATTAGGCAAAGAGACATATATTTACCTACTTGATAGAGCCTAGGAGACTGAGACCATCCAAAATAGTTCATTTCTAAACAATGATTTTTAAAAGTTAAGATATGTGGAGTTATCCACATAGAACTTTATTTTCCAAAAATAAACATTTTTTTTTTAAAAAAGGACAGTTCAGCAGATTTGGATTTGGGGGGAAGACTTTTATACCAGGCTTTTTCAGATAACAACACAGTAACATAGCACCATTTTGCCATCTAGTGTTGCAGGTCAGTATTACCTGTGAAGGAAGCACCATGCAGTTTTCTTCAGCCTTTATGAAAGCTCACCAAGAAGTCTGAGTCTGTGGGGGCGGGGGGGGGGGGGGTGGTGGTAAATATATGTTAGAACACCCAAGGATTCCGACCTCCAGAAAGTCAGTCTTCTTTCTCATCCTTACTTTCTCAAAGTAAACCAGGTAAACAACCAGGCTGAGCTAACTTCAGACCAGATTGCAGTTGTGTCCTTAGAAATCACCCACATGCGTCTGCCAGATTTCCTTCTTGGTGGCAGTGGATGGTGGAGAGGACAGCACAAACGGAAGCGGGTCTAAGTCACTCAGCTGCGGCAGCCATGGGAACTGAGCATGGCTTTGGAAGTGAACTTCAGTTGACGAGGAAGCCCAGAGTAAAGGTTTACTCAGGTTGCTTCCATGCAGTGCTACCAGGGTTCAAATCCTTGTTCTGCCATTTACTAGCTATGGAGCTTTGGGGAAGTCATTTGACCCTCATCTGTCAAGTGGGGACAATGATACTGGTTGTGGTTAGTATCAAATGAGTTCATAAATGTAAAGGATACATGTTTTCTGCTGACCGTACAATATTGTTTGAATCCTTGGTCTCTGACTTGCTACTTTTGTGAATTTCAGCAAATTTCTTCACCTCTTTGGGCCTCAGTTTCCTTATTTATGGAGATGATACTTTTTGGTTATATGCAGTAGCATATCTATTAATATTTGACGCCCAGAGCAGATTATTTGTAAAGCTCCCTTCCTCTATATGACAAAATCTTTTTCAGTAATAATTATGAAATAAAACAAATGATTATAACGGCCAACTAAGAAACACAGAGAGAGAACATCTTTCTTTTGTTGAACCTTCCTTCTAGTAGAAATAGAAAATCAAGTACAAATAAAAAATAAATACTTAAAATAAACAAATAAATATATAAATAAAGTAAAAATAAATATAAAATAAAATAAATAGTGCCAAAAATGAAAAAGAAATTGGATTAATAGTTTTATTTATGTTAATGCATTTTTAAAAATTTTATTGTAGTGTAGTTGATTTACAATGTCATGTTAGTTTCAGGTGTACAGCAAAGTGATTCAGTTATACATATACATATATTCATTCTTTTTCAGATTCTTTTCTCATATAGGTTATCATATGTTAATATATTTTTGAAGGAGGGGGAACCACATGAAAAAAACATGTCCAATGGAGTGCGCACCTCATGGTTCAAAGTCACTGCACCTAGAATGACAGACCGAAGCATCTCAAGCTCTGTTTCTTTGTTTTCACGATCACTGTGCCATCGCTGTGTTTCCGAATCTACCACTTGAATGCAGGAATCTGTAGTACCGCCAGGACTGGAGACGCAAACTTCAGCCAAGGTGAGCCCAAATGATTCTGAACCAACATGAGCTTACTCTAGAATGGGATGTGTGTAGCTGAGTCCACTGTGTGTGTGGTCTACTGTATAACTGGGGTTCTTTGTATCACCTCCCGTGCAGAAAACAGTGTTTCTTACAGGGTAAGTAATGAAAATGTGCTCATTTGAAGTTTACATATATATTATTTAAAACTCAGCTGTAAACTTGGCAGTTTTAGAACTTAAACCAATATGATATTTGGAGTTTGAGGGGAGCAGTATTATCACTGACATTGTTTAGAATTATTTGGACATGTTGATAATAAAAGATACCAACTTTTAGTAGGTTTTATTATAGTTTTTAAGTTCTCCACAAACAATGCATCCTTTTCTTGCCTGCACCTGGGGCTGACAGCTCCCACGGCCCTGCCCTTGGTACTCCTTGCCTGCAAGAGTTAAATGAGGAAAGCTGCCAGGACAATACATCCGATATTGAATATTTAACACATCCAGTATTTTTCTTCCATGAGTTATCTCCTTGTTCCCTTCCTCCTACCCACCCAAAGCCTGCTCTCCATCCTCCCATACATATATATGCATGAATAAATGATTTTGAACGTTCAGCTCAAGCGAACCAACCAATCCAGTGTTCTATACTGTTTGATGATAAATAATCCATAGCTTAGGTCTTCATTTGGAAACGTGGGCCTTCTATGAATTTCCTCTCAAGACATCTCTCAACGCCAAAAGGTAGAGCTGGTGCAAGTTGCCTTGGCATTAGGGTGTGGAGGTAGCCCTGCAGGCTGGGGCCCATGAGCCTGTCATTTGCCTCTTTGTTCTCATATCTCCTCCCAGACCTTCGTATCTCCACCCTGTATCACAAAGCACTCCATTTCCCTGGCTTCCGGGCAGGTTAGGGCAATTGGAGGCCCAGGCAGAAGACTGGACGGAGAAGGGAGAGGAGAAGCCTGGTGATTGCCTTCTCCCCTCACCGCCTCAGGCAGTGTCTCTGCAATAGCTCTATCTTTTCCACGGAGACAAATTTTCTGAAAAGTTAATGAAGCCTAAGCTCCAGGGCCTCTCACTTTCACAGGTCCCTTCCAATGTCCTGTGTGTATAATTTTTGTAACAGCTTTATTGAAATATCATTTACAAACCATGAAAATCACCCATTGTAAGTGTATGGTTCGTTGGTTTTTAGTAAATTTATTGAGTTGTACAACCATCACCGCAATCCAGTTTTATAAAATTTCCATCACCCCAAATTTCCCTCGTGTCTTTTCAGTCAATCCTGGCTCCCAAGCCCAGGCCCTGATAACCACTAATCTGCTTCTTGTCTCTATGGATTTGCCTCTTCTGGACATTTTCATGTAAATGGAATCAAATAGTATGTGGTCTTTTGTGGCTGGTTTCCTTCACCGAGCAGCATGTTTTTGAGATTCATCCGTGGTGTAGCATGAATCAATACTTCATTCCTTTTCATTGCCAAATAGTATTCCGTTGTATGGCTATTCCCCATTTTGTTTATACTTTCACCAGTTACTGGACCTGACTGTGATTTTTATATTTGTAATTTTACATGCTTTGTCTTAAAAGGGCTCCCCAGATTGCATAAGCTTTGGGCCCCCAGACTAAGAGCTGCCTCTGCCTCTGCGGGTGGCTACAGTCCCTGTGGCAAGCAGCCTCTAAGATCTTGCTTCTTGCTATTCATGCCCTTTGTGATCCCTTCTTCTTGAGTGTGGCCTGTACCTAATGACTCTGTTCTAACAAATAGAATATGGCTAAAGTGTTGGAAGTCACTTCCAAGATTGGGTCACAAGAAGACTGTGACTTCCATCTTGCGCTCCCTTTTTCACATGCTCTCTCTCTCAGAGCCCTTGCTTTTTTTTTTTTTTTTTTTGTGGTACGCGGGCCTCTCGCTGTTGTGGCCTCTCCCGTTGTGGAGCACAGGCTCCGGACGTGCAGGCTCAGCGGCCATGGCTCACGGGCCCAGCCGCTCCGCGGCATGGGGGATCTTCCCGGACCGGGGCACGAACCCGCGTCCCCTGCATCGGCAGGCGGACCCTCAACCACTGCACCACCAGGGAAGCCCAGAGCCTTGCTTTATAGGAAGAAAGCCACCATCTTGTGATTAGCCCTAGGGAGAGGCCCACCTGACTAAGAACTGATGTCTTCAACCAACTAGTGAAGACCTGAGGCCTGTCAACATCCATATGGGAAACAGACCCTTCCCAGTTGAGCCTTGAGCTAACTGCAGCCACAGCTGACACCTTGATCATAGCCTTGTGAGAGACCTGAACCGGAACGACCCAGCTCAGCTGGTGGTTCCTGACCTGCAGCAACTGTAAGGTAATAAATTTATTGTTTACAGCTGCTAAGTTTGGGGATCATTTATTACACACCAGTAGACAAATACAAGCCCCCACCTGGTAGCCCCTCTTTCCTGGCAGCCTTCAGCATGTCTCTAGTTCCTGACATGTGACCCTAGCTTCTCGTCTCTGATGACAACAGCTCTTCCCACGTGTCCCCCGTCCTAAGGGTACTAGCACCTTTCTGCTGTGGCTGATCTCTGTGTTGCCTTATGGACCCCTCTTTGGCTTCTCACTCTTCTCTGACCCATGTAACCAGCTGCTGGTATTAACCCCCCTCTGTTTGAAATACCTAGGGTGGTTTCTAGCGTTGCAGGGGAAAACATTTCGTCTCCCATGACACGTAGGCTCAGTCGAGCCTTCACAAGTCTTAGAGAGAGAAAGAAATTAGTGTGGGACGGAGAGTCCTGTAGGTCCTGGAATCAGTCTT